>NC_053438.1:14940167-16219213 GCF_007990345.1 Gossypium hirsutum
TTAAAGTGCATCGGCAATGGATAATCATAGTACGAAAACCAAAATAAAATACAAATATAGCAAGATAGTACTCCTAAGTTAACAGAGGGAACAAAAACTAAGTAGAATAAAACAATAATAAGAAGAACAAATTATACTAAGCACAATAATAATATAAACCTAAAAAGGATAATAACATTAATAACAAACTAGCAATAACAATAATAATAAATATAATAAAATACTAATTGTTAAGAGTAAAAAACAATTCAAAAGAAAATAAACAAAATAGTAATTTAAAGCATAAGAACACAAAAACATATAATTTAAACAAATAATAGTAATAAAAACAAAAAATAATAAAAAGAATTAAAAAACATAATTAATAATTAATAATTAATGAAATGAAAATGTATGGTGGGGTGGTGGTGAACGGCGACACATATGGCGGAGACAACGGGGGAGGAACTATGGCAGCGAAGGAAAGGTGTTTGGTGGTGGGCTAATGAGGGGCTGTTTTGGAGGTAGGGGTAGTTCGGTTTGTCTCGTCGGAAGGGGAAAAGGGACGTGACGGGAAATGGAAAAAAGGAAGGGAAAGGGCTGTGTTTTTGAAGGGGAAGAAGGAAAGGGGGTGGCTTGGGTACGACAAGGTTGACGGTGGAGAGGGGAGTGGCTGCGATAGGAGGGAGGGAGAGGGCTAGGATGACGGTGAGGGTGACGTGGGTGGTTGAACAAGGTGAAGAAGGGGGAGAACAGCGGCTAGGGTTAGGAATTGATGAAGGGAGGAAGAAGACAAAGTAATAAAACAAATTAGGGTTTTTTGGGTTAAAGGAGGGACATTATCATGTAAAGGCCTTGTTGGGCCACATAGTTGTGTCACACGCCCATGTGCAATTAAAAAATCAAACCCATTCTTCGCACGGCCTCAGACACGCCTATGTGTCACATACAGCCATGTGTGATATTCCTCCGCTTCTCCTACGCCTATGTGCAAGGTTGTGCGGGGGACACAGTCTCACACACGCCCATGTGACAGGCTATGTCTTATACATGGCCGTGTCTATGGCCTGGGTAACTCACTGACTTGCATTTAGTTTTAAAAAATTAACTCGAGTATTCACACGGCCTAGGCCATGCCCATGTGTCTAGGCCGTGTGTGCTACACAGTCATGTTGCCAGGCCGTGTGGATCACGTTAGGCTGTGTAATAATCGAGTTTTGAAAAAATTAAGTCTCAGGACTCATACAGCCAAGGACATGCCCGTGTGTCCAAGCCGTGTGACCTACACGACCATGTCTTCACATCTTGTAACTTATTGTAGAACACTCCCTTACACACACGGTCTAGGACACGCCCGTGTGACTCACACAGCCATGTCGCTAGGCCGTGTGGCTCCTAAAAACAACTCTATTTGTCTAATTTTGGCTCATTTTTTGCTTCCTTCGCTCCCAAATGCTCTCCTAAGTATATAAACATGAATTTAAAAGATTAGGAGCATCAAATTCACCAATTTGCATAATTGATCATCTAAAAATGTATTAAGAATGAGATTAGAATATGTTACTTTTATCATTGATCATCAAGGACCCTTGAAACTCAGATCCTTCAATCCATGATCAAAAGTGAATTGTTAAAACATTATGCATCTCACAGAAGAATATGACGCTCTTTAAAATTTTCTTTCACACTGAGCACCAAGTTGAGATCTCCCTCAATAAGCCATGGTTTTTTAACAATCTCTATAATTAAGCCAATGCACTCTTAGAGGTACCAACAACTTTGTTTATAGGGGCTAGCATAAACAAAGGTGAATAAACAACTTTCACCATTAGCAATATTAATAACTCTCATATGGGTAAAGTAAGTATGATTATATTTAACTTCTAATTTAAAAACCTCTCCGCAGCATAACCAAATACCCCCTGCAAAACCAGTGGCTCCTATTTTATGAGAAAACTTAAACATAATGTTTTTCACATATTCATCAGCTTTCAACTTACTGATTCTGGGTTCAAATAAAGTAAGAATATCGAGCTAAAATTATAAGATATACTCTTTCAAAACTTTGCTGAATTTTTTGGTAACCATACCCTTGAGTGTTTCACAAAAAAAAATACTTTAGATTCATCACAATCAAATGAAAAATTAAACACCCAAACCTAGTTAGATCATCTTTGTCTTCCCATCCATGGCTTCATCTTTCACAAAAGCTATTGTCACCATATTTTGAGTCTCCAAACCATCCTTTATCTAAGTTGGAAGAATCCTTACAAGGGACACATTCACTTAGCCAATGGGGATTTCTCTCTCCCTATTTTTTTTTTACTTATGGACCTTTCAACCTAATGTATTTCATGCATGATTTCCAAAAGAATATCAACTTCCATGTCTTTTTATCTTTGACAAAAATTATTATTGTAACTATTTATTTTAAATATTTCATTAAACTATATTAAGTTAATATTTTATATGAATCAATTTCATATATTAATTTAAACTATGTTCCTTATTTATGTACAACAAGTTTGTACATATAATGCCTTCAACACAATACCAACTGTACTTTGATTTTGTTCTCTTCAACAATAGGGTGTGATACTTTAGGCTCTTATTACATTAATAGTAATACCAGAACATTTCTAATATTACAAGCAATGAGTGGTATCTAGCAATGCATCATTGCTACCCAAGTTACAAGAAGTCGTAATTCAACATAAACTTTCTGTGATAAATTTTTCATGTATTATATCCTTTTATCATTTATATCTAGATTGGACACAAGTCATGGAATAGTTACACTGGTATAGTTTAATATCATATTTCTTGATATTTTGAGTAGACTATAATAAACAAATAAGTGTGCTATCTCATATAAACTTATTTGAGCATGGTCATGCATTTCTAGTCTCACTTCATCAAATGGCCTAAGATATTTCTCCCATTATATAGGAGAGACAAATTGTATCTTGATCAAACATATCCAATTACATAGATTGTGGCATACCCAGCATCAGTCTTTATAGTAAAACCTGTTGTGGTACATGTTTGACTGTATCAAAATATACGGCTCACGATGTTGGGGAAATGATGACCTCAAGTCTGAGGATCGTATACATAGTTATCACTATGAGTAATGTTGTGACTATTACATAATAATCCAAGAAACATACTCATGGCGGACCAGTCCAGTATGTTGTTCTCTAGCACATACTCATGTATTGATTTTGACATCCCTATGTCAATGACAACACTTTTTCATCAATCAAATACACATTAGTCTTAACGCATTATTATTGTCCAAGCCCACAATAATACTTGACTAAGGACCTTTTAAGAATAATCATATTATTCACAGGACTTTATTATTAATCACTTTATTTACACACACAGAAAAAGAAATTGAAATAAAAATGGTAATGTCTTATATTAACAAACAAGGTAAAATGAGTATACGATTACAATCATCTCATGATTGGTCTTTGGGAATACTCTAACGCCTACTTCAGGCACTTGTAATGAAAAGTGTAGAAAAATAAATAACACTAGATGTTTACGTAGTTCAATTTTCCTATATCTATAGGGCCTTGCCTAGAGAGCATATTCATTATCTTATTACCTTGTACAACAAGTCTTATCAAGCTCTAACATTCACTAGTTTAGACTTCTCACTTTTGTACTTAAAATCTAAACATCTCTTTTCTAAGTTTTCCCTTTGAAAACTTAGGACACTAACCAAGTTACACACTTGATTATTACATTTTAATGCACTCACAAAAAGGTTCCTCACTTGAACTGTAGCACCTCTAACCCTTTTTCGTCACCGAATTAGGGTTACTGAGCATTATGATACAAAATAGAACCTTTAACTTCAATCGAAATCATAATACAAATTAACATTAATTCATAATCAACTCAATACAATCAAGGAAAATATATATATTTGGGCCTTAAATCGAGCCTTCGAGGCCTTAAAAACAATTTAAAAATAAACAGGGATCAATTTAAATCAAATCTAAAAGTTTTGGACAAAACATGAAAAGTTGGGAAACAAGGGTCACATGGCCGTGTGACATATCCTAGACCGTGTGGACATTCGAAGTAGGGTCACACGGTCGTGCTGCGGACCATGTGCCAAACCGTGTGTGTAATCGATGTTGGATCACATGACTGTGTCGCAGGCCGTGTGCCAGACTATGCTTGAAACTATTTTGGGAGACACGACCGTGTTGTAGGCCATGTCTTAGACCGTGTGAAACCTGCACCTAAAAAAAAGCAATAAAGACACAAAGCTGTGTGAACAGACTGTGTGTGACATACAGCCGCGTGACAGCTCGTGTCTCAGGCGTGTGTGCCAAAATGTACCTTGAAAAAACAAGTTTACCAAAAACTCTTTCTTGAGCCACAAAGATACCATTAGCTAACCTTTAGACCTATCCAATAAATACTTAAACAAGACCAAAACATGCTAAAATCACAAATATTCAACATATTTCCTTCAATGAACCAATTGTACCCTCATTGGTACCACAAAATACACTTCTAAATAATTCAACTAAATGACATGGTTTTATGCTTGAAACCTACTCCATACACTTGCCATTCATCCAATATAACCTCAGATAAACATAGCTCAAGTCATATACTTACCATACACTTGAAAGTGACCCAAAAGATACATACTTGCTAAGCTTTATAAGTCCAAAAAAATATATACACAAAAAGGCATAACCACACCATGATAACCAAATAGCATACTTAATAACTTTCATTACATAAAAGCCCTATACATGTCATTTATAACCATAGCCAAAGTAATTAAAAACTAGCAATATAACGAATGGATAGTGTGATGGCGCTCCGACGAGATTCCAACCGATCGAGCTTTCCAATGATCTATAGGAAAAGAAAATAACTAACTTAAGCAATAATGCTTAGTAAGTTCATATAAAGGAAACTTAACTTACCGAATATTTAAGCTAAACAACCAAGCACAATTTCATTATAACACAAGTTAACTTTCCTATCCTATACACACCACATCACATGGTTAATTAGTGTAACATTGCATATATATATAAAATCAAATACTCATTTTAAACGCCCCTTTTTTCCATATCTATATTCTTATGAATATTTTTGTATAAATAATTCATATAACCATTTCATATATATGATTTTTTTCATATAAGCATTTCGTATCACCATTTCACTTAAACATGTTATCTTACTATATCCTTTACACATTTAACAAATAATCATTCTATACATCACATCACATTTCGTTTCAAACATTCATATAAACATATCATCCTTGAATCACTTACTTGCACTAAACAATGTGGAAACTAAATAAATAGATTAATCATACCCGTCAATCATTTATGAGGCAGTTATAGGATTAGTACTGAAAATGATTCATCATATGCTTTCTGTATTATAATAATGTAATCCAAACTAATTCATATATGTATATAAATACCTATTGTAACCACATAATCATCAATATGAAGCATATTATAGAATTATTCTTGATACGATATTCAAACGGTATACATCTATTTTAACATTAAACACATATTTTCATATCCCGGTGAACTACAGCAACTTGACTCAGATACTCGGGTAACTACACTGCACTAAAAACATCAAAGATGCGTAACAGAGGCACCGAAGTGCGGGCAGAGGCACAAATGTGCAATAAAAGGCACCAAAGTGCAAACAGGGGCACCGAAGTGTAATCCCGTACAAGCGCGCATACTAACCCTATTGGCATGCCAATCGTATCCTAATCGTTTACTATGTCCAAACGGACATTTTAACAAAATTATAACTTTCATGAATCAGAGGAACTTCTATATTTCTCAATACACATGCTGTAACAAATCATAATCATTCCAAAATCACATATATCATATTTCATAAATATTTAATAGTTTTCAAATAAATCCTTTCTCACCTTATATTTAGTTATAATATTTTGGTTTCCAACTCACAAATTAAACATCGTATTTATACATTCACAAATTATAAGTAACATTATATATATAGATATGTATAATTCTATACATATAAACTTACCTCGACAATTACAGTTGTAAAACGAGGCTGTTGTAAAACGACGACCAATTCGACACATTAGCTTTTCCTCGGTTTAGATTCGTTTGATTTGTTTCTTGATCTAAATAATAATTTTTCATTCAATTAATACAGTTGTAGCACTTAAATAATATGTTTAATACAATTAAGTCCTCCATAATCATTTTAGAAATTTATCCCAATATTTTACCTTTTATGCAATTTAGTCCTTAAACCTGAAACTTGCAAATTTACCATTTTTAGTTAAAATTCATGCTAGCTGATTTTCATAGGTTCATAATTAGCCCATTTTTATCATCATTTCACAATAATTACCTTGAATTTTACTATTTCTACAATTTAATCCTTAAACATTAAAATTATCAAAATTTACTTAACAAAACTTGTTTATTTAGCAATCAAATTTAATAATCCATCATCTAAATTCAAAACACATGCTAACTTTATCATGGTAAGTCCCTAAAATTTTAATAACTTTACAAATTAACCCCAAGCTAGCTAGATTAAACTAATACGATAACAAAAACATAAAAATCATTAAAAACGAAATGAAAAACACTCACATGCAATGGAACTATGCTTGTAACACCCCAAACCCGAGGCCGTCGCCGGAGTCGAACACGAGGTGTTAACAGACTTCAAACCACTTAAAAAAAATTTCCCAGACAAGTTGTCAATCTGCGTACTAGTCGCTTTAAAAATCATATCTTGAGTTCTGAAACTCGAAATCCAGTTCCGTAAATATTCCCTGAAACTAGACTCATATGTCCATCTACATATTTTTTTCTAGAATTTTTGGTCAGGCCAATTAGTACAGTTTATTAGTCAAAGTCTTCCATGTTACAGGGATCGACTACACTGACCTTTGCGCATTACGACTTGGATATCTCCCTACACAGAGCTTCAATACTGATGCCGTTTGTTTCTATAGAAACTAGGCTGAGAGAGGAATCTATACATATATGGCATGACTCCTAATTATCTCTGGTTAATTTATAATAAATTTCTAAAGTCGGAACAGGGAATCCAGAAACCGTTCTGGCCCTGTCTCACGAGAACCTGGATATCTCTTAACATACTGTCCATATGATCGTTTCGTTACTTTCCTATGAAAATAGATTCATCAAGGTTCGTTTACATAATTTATTCACTATTTAATTCCAATCCTACTATTTTTAGTGATTTTTTTCCAAATCTACATCACTGCTGCTGCCAGCATCTGCCTTTAAGGTAGACTTTACCTATTTCATAGTTTCCATGATTCAACTAGCCCTTTTAGCATAAATAGCACAAATTATGATAGCGATTAACCATTCCATACCAAATGATTGTAACATTATGCTCAAACATATATAAGCCATTTTCGCATGGCTATACACATTAACCAAAATATTCTTCCGCCACTAGTCTATTTTATACATGCCATAAGACAATCCGAAACATAGCGGTACCAAACAGTGGATAGTGATAGTGTGACTAGTTGCTGACGATCCCCGAGCCTGTAGCTTCGCAATGAGATCTATAAAACAGAGGAAACAGAGTAAACGGAGTAAGCATTACAATGCTTAGTAAGTTTTAAGCAGCGTCAACAGATAACAATCAAATTATAACATAGTTGTTCGTATTTTTATTTCACTCTTCCTTCGGGCATACCATCCCTTTACCGAATCTGCACATCTCATCATATACAATAGGCAGATAAACTTTCACATAAAAGTGAGCTCATGTGACATAGATACATCGTATGATTTCACATCACCTCTCACATTGATCCGATGTCACATAATCATAGGAATAGTCTCATAGATTGCTCTCGTATGCATCACATAACTACCTTATGATTTAGTGCAAATCAAGCTCGCATATAAACTTGGAGTACATACCTATTTAACCTTTCGCATTGAATATATTTTTAAGCAATTCTTATTACGAAGTCTTACCCGGACATAATCTTCACACGAAGTTATCGGGTCTTACCCGGACAAAATCCTCACACGTAGTCATCGGGTCTTTAGAGCTCGGATATAGTACTGACACAAATGCCCTTCGGGACTTATCACATTTATACACTTTCACATCCATCACGTTGGCCACTCGGCCCTGTCACATATATATACACTTCCACATTCATCACATCGGCCATTAGGCCTTATCACATATATACACTTTCACATTCATCACATCGGCCATTAGGCCTTATCACATATATGTACACTTTCACATTCATCACATCGGCCATTAGGCCTTATCACATATATATACACTTTCACATTCATCACATCGGCCATTAGGCCCTATCACATATATATACACTTTCACATTCATCACATCGGCCATTAGGCCTTATCGCATATATATACACTTTCACATTCATCACATCGGCCATTCGGCCTTATCACATATATACACTTTCACATTCATCACATCGGCCATTAGGCCTTACTATCATTTCATATTCGAATACTCATAAACTTACAATATCACGACTTAGAATTCAAGTATGGGTTTAATCAATAACTTATGAGCAACTAAAACAAGTTTATCAATGTTCACAACATAATCTCAAATTCAGCACAAGCTGTTTTTCCTGAGCAATAGTCACTAAATTATTTATAACTGGAGCTAAAAAACTCCAAATCACTTTCCGTTAATTTTTCCTGAATATAGACTCGTATATCTTCCATCCATAAAATTTCCAGAATTTTAGGTTTGGCCAATAAATACCAGATTTTTCTTAAAGTTTCCCCTGTTTCACTGTTTGACTAATCTGACCACTCTTTGCTACGAATCAAATTTCTCATTTTACTGAATTCAAAATGTGTTGGGTTTGATTTCATTTGAAACTAGACTTATTAAGGAGTCTAAGCATATAAATTTTATCTTATAACCATTTTTGTACAATTTATAATGATTTTCTAAAAAACAGAACAGAGGATTACAGTGTCGTTCTGCGCTGTCTCACACAACTTTAAGTATCTCATTATCGGAGATTCCTTTGCTTACACGGTTTCTTTTATAAAAAACTAGACTCATTAAGCTTTAATTTCATGTCTCATTCAGCCTCTAATTCAAATCCATAAATTTATGGTGATTTTCTAAAGTCACGTTACTGCTGCTGTCCTGAGCAGGTTTATCACAATTTTACTCTTCTGACATATCCTTTTAGCGCTTCATAATATCATATCCATTTGGCAACATATCATATCAATAACTTACCCATACTTCATAATAGCCATTAGGCTATATGCATAAAAATTTACAATAGAGTTATGATTCTTTTAATATGTGCTTGACATATCATACTCAATCACATTATAGGCTTTAATACTTAAAACTTACCTCGGATATTTGGAATAGTTGCGGATAGACTACTCGATTGCTTCTTTTTTTTTTTTCTTTTCCTTTATCTGACTTTGACCCTCTTAGCCCTTGAGCTTGATTCAAACAAATAGATCTTATTCAATAACTTATCAAATTAGCTATTCGATTAAATACACGTATATTATACAATTAAGTGCGAATGATTTTATTAACTAGTTATTCAAGCATTATACACATGCTCTACTCATGCCCCATCGAACATAATACTAGCTTAATACCTTGCATATTAGGGTTTCATAGACATCATTTGGTTTCACATAATACACATATTGTCCCAAATCGACACAAGAGTCAAACGCATCACTCAAAATGCCGAACTCCAATTAAGTCTACCATTATAGCATTATCGTATTTATGTACTTGGTAAGTTGGGTTTGAACACGTTTGGCACTAGGTGTCCAACCAAATATTCCTTGAACACTAAACTCAATTTATAATCTTTCCTAAGTAAAACATTTAACACCGACTAGACATGTTTACAAGCCTAGGCTGAATATTATTTTAGATCATTTGAGAAATCATTTCTCAACTCAACTAAATTTTAACTTACTCTAATACCGAATGCTACTCAAGCTTTAAGCTCATGACCTTTCATTATTAAGCAAATGTTATAACATAACTAACATCCCTTTTTCAATTTGAACATCAACACATAAAGAAATTAAACACAAAGATTCATAGCCGAAACCTATACATAACATCATTCAAGGTTTAATCCCCTAAATTCATGCACAAAGCCGAACCTATTGAGAGATGTATATAAAACAATATCTAGTTAGTACATTCAAGCACCTACGGCATTCCCTTCAATTTAATACTAAGACAAACCAAAAGATTTATTCATGTAAATTCAAAAATTTCAAGTTCATCTCTTTCACATATAAATACCAAAATTAAGTATTTACTAGCTTAAACTCTATTAAACCTTAAAACATCAATCTATCCCCTACCAATTTCCCCCATGGCCAAATGCTCAAGACACCATGAAACTAAAAATTTTGTCATGGGCTATGTAATGAACTTAATACCTAACTCAAAATATGCTAAAAAAAAATCCATAAGCTAACATGAATTTCTCACCTTATTCATGACTTAGAATTGCCGAATGGTTGCTCCCTCTCTCCCTCTTAGAATCGGCCAAGAAGAAACAAGAATAAAGACTTGTTTCTTTCACCCCTTTCCTTCTTTTCTTTACTTTATTTCTAACCTTTTATTTTATTCCATCCTCCATACTAATATGGCACCTAGTTAATTAAAGTTAATATAAAATTCACACTTGATTATACAATTTGTAGCATGGCCGGCCACTACCTATAGTTTGGCTAATTTGACATGCAAGGACAAGAACTTTCCCACATATACTAATAGGCCACTTTAGCACTTGCCTAGCATATTTCTAAATTGTCTCACATAAGTCCCTACTAATAATTTTCACATACACTGACCACATTGAAGTATGAAACTATCACACAAGCATTTACTCACATCATAAACACAAAATATAACCTTTAATTATTTATAAGACTCGGTCTCGTGGTCCCGAAACCACTTTCTGACTAGGGTCACTTTAGGGATGTCACAATGCTTGATTGAATGCTCCCAGCCTTCTATGGAGGTTTCGGTTATGGGGAGGAAGAACATAAAAGAAATTAAAATGTTTGGCTTTTTTTTAATATTTGTTTGAACTTAAGATTATTTTATTAATAATAACATATAATTAATTAAAAATAATGCACCAACCGCTTATACCAATTGATTTTGATATATTTGCCACATAAAACCTTATGAATTTATAAATTTAACTATTTAACACCTTCATCTAATAGAATTCAACTTTTGCATCATTTATGATTTAGTCATTTTCACCTAATTAACCATTTAAACGATAAAATTTCTTAACCAAATTTTAATATAATCCTAATAACACACTGTAAATATACGGGATCAGTTTATAGAAACGATGTCTCTATACCTCATTTTCTAAAACCACTTAACTTTAAGGATTCACCACTTGAACCTAATTATTCATTCAAATAACATAAATTATCAAATTAAAATTTACTATAAAAATATATTTGACTCATAAATATGAAATAATAATATTTACAAACTCACTTGTCAGATTGGTGGCCTCGAAACTATTGTTTTTAACACCACTGAAAAATGGGCTGTTACATGAACAAAATAAAATGCTCTCTATACAAGTACATAACTTATACAAGTCTTCACAACATATAAGTGAAGAAAACTTGCTAACAAACTATATCTTTTACAATCAATTATCCCTTTAAATTAGCAAGATAACTTGCATAAATAATATCTTTTAAACAACATAAGCTAAGGCTTGAATAATCTGGATATGTTTGCTTCTATAGCTTGATTCGATTCGATCCATGATTCAATGGATGGTGATTGCTTCAATTCCAATCCAAAAAAATCTCCAAGATCTCTTGCTAAGTGTAGTTTGGATATCTAGGATGGGTTATTTAATATCCCAATCGACTAAGGAAATTACAACCATGGTAGTTTTTCTGAGTAGTCAATGCTACTACTTGTTGGCATTAGTGTAGGCACTCATTGAAAAATGCATCAACAATTTCCCCATTTGGTAATTTTTTTGAACAAAACCAAAATGAGGAACATAATTATTAGTAAACATAAATTCTCCCCCTAAGTAACTACCCTTAGCCCATCATACTTCAACTAATAATGTACCTAAGCAAATAAATCATTAATGCATAAGAAAAAAGATTAATATTAATAATAAAAATACTAAGGTTCATAACATAGTTTTAGCAAATAGGACAAGGTTCACAAAATATTACCCAAAGTAAAAAACATCAAGTTCAAAGTTAACATTGTTAAAACCAAGAAAAACAAAACTATATAGAAAACCAAAAGCATTACCAACCAGTTTTTGAATAGAAAGGCTTGCAATCTTGAGGACGAGTACTGAAACTCCAAACTTATAGTGGAAAAAGAATTATCATACTAAATAATCCAAGTTCCTTGATGAGAATGAAGAGCAGAGAAGCTTAACACAACAAGTTCCTTGATGAAAATTGGAGGCGCATAAAAAAGTTAGATGAGCACCATCTCTAGTGCCAACTACTTGTTGGATATGGTGCCCTAAATGTAGTATATTTGTTTGTATACTTCTAATTTTTGCAAATATATTGTTAATAAAATTATTCATGAATTGCAATAACATCTTTTGTACAATGTCCTAATGTGGTTTTTGCATGTAAAGTAAAATAGAAGCAAATATTAGCTCACTGGGTTTTTATTGTTTAACTAATACTAAGTGATATTACATGGTTGAATCATAATACAAAAAGACAACTTATATTAGTAGGGGAACCTAAATATGTCCTTAGTCTAATCGAAAATGAGCAAATCAATTGAAAGACTAATATGTCGTCTATCAAGTCTAATTAGAGAGATGTTTTGTCTTAGGCATCAGAGCAGATGACTCCCAGAAGATAGAGATATAGTGTGACTAATTGGACTAACAGTAAATCAGACTGGAGCTAAGCAGAATATATCCTGAGTCTGTTTATGGATTTATTCACTTGTGATGTCCATAGTGTGGCATACCTTAACCTGAGTGGATGATGGACTATATACGCAACTTGTATAATTTGGAGTAAATAAAAGCCTGAGTTCAAATAGATAAGGAATCGAAAACTAGTACGTTGGGTATACGACTTCTATAGCATGTAACATCATTCAAAGTAGTGGAATTGTAACACCCTGAATAATTTAAGTCTATTTTTGTAAAATCTGACATAAATATGTATCTGCTTCAATGGTTAGGTGTTCTGAGTGTGTGTATGAGGTTTGCAGTTCAAGTCTCATTTATGGAAAATTTTTTTTATCCAAACCTTATCTCTGTTGGGTGGGCTTATAATATATTGTTTGTAAACTCATATCAGAATGAGTTTGCTGGTTCAAGAGGTAAGGAGTTAGCTTACCCTGAGGTCTTGTGTTCGAATCCTTGTACAAGTGTGGATGTTAATATTTACGACGATTGCGTGATAGAGGTTCGGTGGAAGTGAAATTCTGAGGTAGTTGAAAGTTCGTAGGTTGGTTAGTAGTGGGATAATGTAGGGGTTGAGATATTGTAGGGATTAATTTGAATTTTTATTTTTATTTCTCAATTTTTTCCTCTCTTTTCTTTTCTTTTTCGATTTCAATCTTATTTCTTTTCTTTTTTGATTTTGATCTTATTTCTTTCCTTTGATTTTTGGTCCCTTCGCATGCTTCGTAGGTAAGATTTCGCTGTGGGTTGAGGGAGTTGTTGTGTAATGCTTTAGTTTCTATGGGTGTTTTAGGCCGATTTGCTATACCGTTTTGAAAGGTATTTCTCAGGGAATCCAATACCCTTAAGTTGCGTAGTGAAGTTTTGAGGCTGCTATTGTCGAGGGTAAGTTTTTAAATCGTTTAAGTATGAATTTCTGTTGCAATTTTGCGTTTGGTTGCGTTGTGCTCAAGGGGGTGTCTCGTTTGGAATTGTGAACTCATTTTAATTTTGGGCATTTTGTGATAATTTTAGGTTCTGTTCACTCCGGGTGTGTGATTGCTTCGACAACGAACCAGGTGTGTACTCCTAACATGAAAAATTAAGCTTCGACAAAAACAAAAAATGAAGTCTGTCGATGCCACACAAGCGTGTGTTTAACCGTGTGGCTGGCCATGTGCGAGACACGGTCGTGTGACTGGCAAAGGTGTGGTCGTGCGCATGACACGACTGTGTGCTGGTGTGTGTGTTACCGTGTAGGCCATATGGGCTAGGCTAGATTGGGCGTGTGGACCAGACAAGCGTATGGGTTTTGGGCAGGCCTTGTGGGCCCACATAGGCAAGCCACACAGGCACGTGGGCCCAGAATTCTAAAGTTTTACCT
The DNA here is from genome assembly GCF_007990345.1 of Gossypium hirsutum. NCBI lineage: Eukaryota > Viridiplantae > Streptophyta > Magnoliopsida > Malvales > Malvaceae > Gossypium > Gossypium hirsutum. The sequence goes on from NC_053438.1 coordinate 14,954,528, forward strand.
AGGGCCGCATGAGTTGTTTCGGTCGACTGTGGGCCACCATAGGGTCAGTAAGGGCTAACCAAACCCTAATTATTGTGATTTGATATTCTAATAGTCTAATCTGAGTAGGACACTGATATGTATATCTGACTGTTCTGTTTGAGTATATATATTATCTGTATACGGGCATGTTAAGCATGTTAATTCTGTATTCTATATTTGTGTTTGGGGTGGGATTTGCATATGTGGAGGAAGTGATCTGTACGGCGACCTTTTGCCTATATTCTAGCAGCTTGACTACATATTATTCAGTCATGTGTCGCATCGACACTATATGGTGTGTTGGGATGGGTGGGTGTTTTTAACCCCACATGGTGTGATGGAATGGTCGGAGATGCTGTGTAGAGGATGGGGGTAGGATTCTGTATATCTGCTTTGCTTATCTGATTCTGCTACTTGTATCTGTCATGAACTTAGGTCCCAATTTGTATCTGATAGTATGTGAAATTCTGTGTATGTTGCATGATATTTCTATTGGGTTACACATTAAGTTTATGAAAACTCACATCTGTTGTCTCTTCTGTTTAGGTAATCCATAGATATAGGTGGGTCGGTGCGACGGAGGCTCAGCGGTGAACACTTGACGGGAAACTGTTTCCATTGTTATTATTTAATTATTTTTACTGAAAGTTTTGGTTTCTGTGAGAGTTTTGTAATTTTTGGACTCTCTGAAATTTTTGGATTGTTTAGTTTAAATTTTTGGTCTAGTTGCGTTATGATTTCTAAACTGCGACAACTCGACAAAATATTAATTTTACCCGAACAAAGGTTTTTTTTGAAAACACGAGCATGGTTTTGTTTTAAACGGGTTTTCCACTTCCATTGTGAAATGATTTGGTTAACCTTAAGGGATAACACGTGACGGTCAGTAATAAATAATGAATAAATTTTGTTAAACTTGGACTTTTTATCGAAGGATCATTAGTTTCAAAACTCTTCTTCATGGTGCTCCTGGATTCGGCCATAATGTCTAGGCCAAGGTTCGGGTGTTACATTCAGTAGCATCAGAGTCAGGTTGCAAAACTTGGGCTGTGAATTTTGGGTTTCAATATCGTGTTTTGAAAAAGAACTGGTTTTTAAATGATTTGGATCATTTTGAGTAAGTATGTGGAACACCGAGTCTCCGGCTTCAATCTTGTAAGTATCTCTGAATTTAGAAAAGACTGTAGTTAGTACTTTCTGAAATTGTATTGAGTTAGTTAGAGACTAAAACCTCTGAGATACTTCTGAAATTCTGATAATTTAAGCATAAAATATCTGTTAATAAACACTAGAACTGATGCATAAAATTTTATAATGTAGGTAAAACTGAAAATATGACGAGCGCTCGTGGAACTCGCAGTTGTGGTATTCGTGGGCGCGACGGGTGTCGTAAGGGGCTCGAGCTGAGTCTTTCTTTCTAGGCAGTATGCCGAATTTGGAGACGAGTGAGACACTGATTTCACCTGCTACTGAGACTAGGTCTCAAAGTCGCTCGACTGGGGACAACGCACTATCCTAAGCCATGTTGAAGGTGTTGGAGAGGGTCGCTGGAGCCTATTCTTGATCTGAGGGCCGTGGGTTTGTAATTGAATGAGTCTGGTCCAATAGCGCTGAATTGTTTAGAGGAATTACTGAAGTCGCCCCTACTGTGGTCGAGTATTGGTTTGAGGCCACTGAAAGGATTATGAACGACATTGACTGCACTCTTGAGCAGAAATTGAAGGGTGCAGTCTCTTTGCTTCGCGACGAAGCTTACCAGTGGTGGTTGTCAGTTGAGGAGGGTACTCAACCGGATCATCTGAACTGGGACTATTTTAAGACTGCTTTCCAGAGAAAATATGTGGGCGCGAGTTATGTTGATGCTCGTAGGCATGAGTTCATGAATCTCACATAAGGTGATAAGTCTGTGGCGGAGTATGAGGCCGAGTTTTTAAGATTAAGCCGCTACGTTCGAGGCATGGTGGCATCTGAGTATGAGAAATGTGTTTGATTTGAGGATGATATGAGGGATAGCTCGAGGGTTCTGATTGCTTCGCAAAGGGAGCATGAGTTTGCTATTCTTTTGGATAAGGCGAAGATTACCGAAGAGGTTAAGCGCGTGGAGTGCCAAAACAGAGATTGAGAGAGAGGCAAGAATAAGAGAGATTCAAAGCCCTCTAGTTCTGCTCAAAGGTCTAAGAAACAGGCCAGATTTGATGGGCGCATTAATGTGGGGGTTTGAGTTGCTTTTGATCGAATTTAGCTTGTAAAGATTGGGGTATACGTCGTCTGACCGAGTGTTAGAGGAGATTAGGGGCTTGTTTGCGGTGTGGGTCACTAGAGTACCGGATTAGATACTGTCCATATTGTTTCGATCAAATGCAAGCTTTGGGATTGGGTTTTGTTCAGCCTCAGAGGGCAGTACAGTAGACACTTAGGGGCTGAGGACCGGCTAGGGGTGGTACCAGTATGGGCCGAGGATAGAGAGCACCGGGCAGAGGTGCTAATCAGACTGAGGTGAGGCAACTTGCTTTGGTTTATGCTGCTTGACGCTGAGAGGACAAAGACACCCCTGATATGATCACGGGTACGTTTTTAATTTTTGATGCTCCTTATATTACTTTGATAGACATAGGTTCTACACACTCCTATGTAGCTAGTTCTCTTTTCGAGAACTTGGGGATTTCTATTAAGTGTATTTTTGGTGAGATTACTATACTGAGTTAGTTGGGGTAGTATGTTCGGGTAAATAGACTTTATAAAAATGTTCCATTAGAAGTACAATGGGCTGTGTTTCTGGAAAATTTGATGGAGCTATCGTTTAGGGAGTTTGATTTAATTCTGGGTATGGACTGGTTAGTTGAGCACCAAGTTAGTTTAGACTGTGCAACTAAGAGGGTCGTTCTGAGGATCGAGGATGATAAGAAGGTCCTTTTGATTGGTGAGCACCGAGATTACCTATCTAATGTAATCTCCACACTAGTGGCTGAGAAATTGGTCCTGAAAGGGTGTGAGATGTATTTAGACTACGTCAGTGTTTCAGTTTCTGAGGACTCTTCTGTTGGGGACATCAAAATAGTGAGGGGATTTTTAGATGTTTTTCCTGAGGAGTTATCGGGTTTACCTCCAAATCAAGAAGTTGAGTTTGACATTGAGCTTTTACCGGCTATAGCTCCAATGTCTATCGCTTCATACTGTATGACACCAAAAGAGCTTAGAGAACTTAAGGCTCAACTTTAAGAGCATCTGGATCGTGGTTTCCTCTGTCCTAGTGTGTCTCCGCGGGGGTACAGGTTCTATTTGTGAAGAAAAAGGATGGTACCATGAGGATATGCATCGACTACCGACAGTTGAATAAACTGACCTATTTGATCAGTACCCACTTCCGAGGATCGATGACCTAGTTGATCAGTTTCATGTGTCTGCGGTATTCGCAAAGATAGATCTTCATTCTGGGTATCATCAGCTTAAGGTTAAGGAAGCTGATATTCACAAGAAATCATTTAGGACTCGTAATGGGAACTACGAGTTCCTAGTTATGCCCTTTGGTTTGACGAATGCTCCGACAACATTCATGGATCTAATGAACCGAGTCTTTCACCCGTATCTAGATCAGTTTTTCGTAGCATTCATCAATGATATTTTGGTGTATCTAAGACTAAGGATGAGCATGATGAGCATCTCAGAGTAGTGCTGTAGATAATTCGAGAGAAACAACTCTACGCTAAGTTGAGCAAGTGTGAGTTCTGGTTGCGAGAGGTATCTCTTTTGGGGCACATGGTTTATTCTGAGGGGATCCAAGTTGATCCTAGAAAAATTAAGGCTGTGCTTGATTGGAAATAGCCTAAGAACGTATCTGAGATCCATAATTTTTTGGGTCTTGCGAGTTATTATTGGTGGTTTGTTCAGGGGTTTTCACTTATTGCAACTCCTCTAACTAAGCTTCTGCACAAGAATGTTCCCTTCGTTTGGTTTGATGTGCAACAATCGAGCTTTAAGAAGCTTAAGTCTGTTCTGACTCAGGCTTTTGATTTGATACAACTTGAATCTGGTAGGGAGTTTGTGGTGTACAGTGATGCGTCACATGTCGATTTCGGATATATACTAATGCAAGATGGTAATGTTGTGGCTTATGCATTCCGACAGCTTAAGTTGCACAAGGGGAATTATCTGACGCATGGTCTCGAGTTAGCTGCGGTGGTATTTGCATTAAAGATTTGGAGGCACTAGTTGTATAGTGAGAGGTGTATTATCTACACCGATCACTAGAGCTTCAAGTACCTCCTTACTCAAAAGGAGTTGAATCTTAGGCAGCGTTGATGGATTGAGCTGCTCAAAGATTATGACTGTACAATAGAGTATCATCTCAGTAAGGCCAATATGGTTACCGGTGCTTTCAGTCATAAAACGATGACTGATTTGAGAGTGATGTTCGTTCGTCTTAGTGTGTTTGATGACGGGGGTCTATTAGCCGAGTTGCAAGTTAAGCCGACTTGGATTGGGCAGATTCGGGAAAAGTAGTTAGTGGATGAGTCTCTGGGTTTACGATTTCGTTAGGTTGAGAGTGGCAGCACATCTGATTTTGGACTAAATAATGATGGAGTTTTGTGTTTCTGAGGACATGTTTGTGTACTGAATGATTCTGATTTGAGGTTATTGATTCTGAGGGAGGCGCATAGTAGCCCTTATGCTATGTATCCCAGTGGTAATAAAATGTATCGGGATCTTTGTAAGCTGTATTGGTGGCGAAGTTTGAAAAGGGAGGTAACAGATTTTGTTACTCGTTGTCTGACGTGCCAGCAAGTTAAGGCTGAGCCTCAGTTGCCTTCGGGCTTGTTACAACTTGTTAAGATTCCCTTGTGGAAATGGGAATGAGTGACGATGGATTTTGTTAGTGGGTTGCCTTTAACACCTACTAAGAAGGATTCTTTTTGGGTTATCGTGGATTGATTGACAAAGTCCACCCATTTTATTCCAGTCCAAACAAACTTTTCTTTGTAGAAGTTAGAAAAGCTCTACATCTCCGAGATTGTAAGACTACATGGGGTTCCAGTTTCAATAATTTCTAATAGGGATCCTCGCTTCACTTTTCAGTTCTGGAAGAAACTTCACGAAGCTCTGGTCTCAAGATTGGACTTCAGTACTATGTTCCATTCTCAGACTGATTGTCAATCTGAGAGGGTGATTCAGATACTGAAGGATTTGCTACGAAGTTGTGTAATTGACGTCCGAGGTAGTTGGAAGGATTTCCTACCATTAGCTGAGTTCGCCTACAATAATAGTTTCTAGGCTAGCATCCCGATGGCACCTTACAAGGCTCTGTATGGTCGTAAGTGTCGTACTCCTCTATGTTGGACTAAGTTGGGTGAGCGACGGGTTTTGGGTCCTGAGTTGGTTTCCGAGACTGAAGATAAGGTTAGGCTGATTCAGGATCATTTGAAGGTGGCTTCTGATCGAGTACTTTGTGAAGGACTTCGTATTTCTTAAGGTATCTCCGTGGAAGAAAGTTATGAGGTTTGGTCATAAGGGCAAGTTGAGCCCTAGGTTCATTGGGCCGTATCAGATTCTGAAGCGTGTGGGACAGGTCATTTATTAGCTAGATCTACCTCTAGAGTTAGACCGTATCCATGATGTGTTTCACATCTCGATGTTGAGGAGATCGAGGTTAGACAGGAACTGACGTTTGAGGAGGAGCCGATTCAGATTTTGGATCGAGATATTAAGGTTTTGAGGAGGAATTCCATGTCTTTGGTTAAGGTTTTGTGGCAGAATCATGGCACTGAGGAAGCCACGTGGGAACTTAAGGACCTAATGCATTAGTAGAATCATTATCTGTTCGGATCAAGTAAATTTCGAGGCTGAAATATCTTTTAGGAGGTAGAGTTGTAACGCCCCAAATAATTTAAGTCTATTTTTTGTGAAATCCGACTTAAATATGTATTTGCTTCAATGGTTAGTGGTTTTAGGTGTGTGTGTGAGGTCTAGGGTTCAAGTCTCATTTATGGAAAATTTTGTTATTTTTTTTATCCAAGCCTTATCTCTGTTGGGTGAATATATTGTTTGTAAACTCATATCAGAATGAGTTTGCTGGTTCGAGTGGTAAGGAGTTAGCTTTCCTTGAGGTCACGTGTTCGAATTCTTGTACAAGCGTGGATGTTAATTTTTACGACGGTTGAGTGATAGAGGTTCGGTGGAAGTTGAATTCTGAGGTAGTTGAGAGTTCATGGGTCGGTTAGTAGTGGGATAATGTGAGGGTTGAGATATTGTAGAGATTAAGTTGAATTTTTATTTTAATTTCGTAATTTTTTTCTCTCTCTCTCCGACGTTTTCTTCTCTGCTCCTTTATCAATTTCTTTTCTTTTCTTTCTTAATTTCAGTCTTATTTCTTTCCTTTGATTTTTGGTCCCTTCGCGTGCTTTGTAGGTAAGATTTCGCTATGGTTTGAGGGAGATGTTCTGTAATGCTTTAGTTTCTATGGGTGTTTTGGGCTGATTTGTTATACCGTTTTGATAGGTGTTTCTCAGGGAATCCGAGACCCTTCGGTTGCGTAATGAAGTTTTAGGGCTACTATTGTCGAGGGTAAGTTTTTGAATCGTTTAAGTATGAATTTGTGTTACGATTTTGCATATGGTTGCGCTGTGCTCAAGGGGGTGTCTCGTTTGGAATTGTGAAATCAGTTTGATTGTAGGTGTTTTGTGATGATTTTAGGTTCTGTTCATTCCGGGGGTGCGTTTTCTTTGAAAACAAACCAGGTTTGTACTCCTAACATGAAAAATCGAGCTTCGACGAAAACCAAAAATGAAGTTTGTCGACGCCACACGGGGGTGTGCCCGGCCGTGTGGCTGGCCGTCTATGAGACACGACCGTGTGACTGATGAAGGTGTGGCCGTGCGGTGGCAGGGTCGTATGATGTTGTGAGTGTGGTTGTGTAGGCCACACGGACGTGTGGGTTTTGGGCCAGGCCGTGTGGGCTCACAAGACATGTGGGCCCAGAATTCTAAAATTTTCCCTAGGGTCGCACAAATTGTTTCGGTCAACTATGGGCCTACCGTAGAGTCGATAAAGGCTAACCAAACCCTAATTCTTGTGATCTGATATTCTGATAGTCTGATCTGAGTATGACACTAATATGTATGTCTAACTGTTCTGTTTGAGTATATATATGTTATCTATATACGAACATGTTAAGCATGTTAATTTTGTATTCTGTATTTGTGTTTGGGGTGGGATTTGTATATGTGGAGGAAGTGATCTGTACTACGACCTTTCCCTTATATTCTGGCAGCTTGACTGCATATTATTCTGTCATATGTCGCATCGACACTATATGGTGTGTTGGGATGGGTGGGTGTTTTTAACCGCACATGATTTGATGTGATGGTCGAAGATGGTGTGTAGAGGATGGGGGTAGGATTCTGTATATCTGCCCTACTTATCTGATTATGATATCTGTATCTGTCATGGACTTAGGTCCCAATTTGTATATGATCGTATGTGAAATTATATGTATGTTGCATGACTATTTCTATTGGGTTCAGATAATCCACAAACATAGGCAGGTCGGTGCGACGGAGGCTCAGCGGTGACCACTTGATGGGAAACTATTTCCATTTTTATTATTTAATGGTTTTTACTGAAATTTCTGATTTTGGTGAGAGTTTTGTAATTTTTGGACTATTTGGTTTAAATTTTTGGTCTAGTTGCGTTATGATTTCTAAAATGTGACGACTCGACAAAATATCGATTTTACACGAACAAAGGTTATTTCTAAAAACACAAGCATGGTTTTGTTTTAAATAGTTTTTCAACTTTCGTTGCGAAATGATTTGGTTAACCTTAAGGGATAACACTTGCTCCTAGATTCGGCCATAACGTTTAGGCCGAGTTTTGGGTGTTACAGGAATTCATAGGCCAAGACATGGGTAAATGATATCCTTTCGTTGGTATTGGATAATAGATGAAAAGTAAACGTGGCCATGGGTCATTCGTCTTTGTGATGAATGACTTTATTACTATTTGATATCAATTGATTTTTAATTAAGGAAGATGTAATGGTTACCATGAGATAAAATATGACCATGTTGGGAGAATGGATGTATCCCAAATAGATTAAAGATATCCTATGAGGGTAACACACTTATGATAAGGTCATTGGATGAACACTTATCGAGTAACTTTTGATGAATGACTTTATTACTATTTGATATCAATTTATTTTTAATTAAGGAAGATGTAATGGTTACCATGGGATAAAATATGAGGGTAACACACTTATGATAAGGTCATTGGATGGACACTGATCGAGTAACTTTTGTAATGGTATGTAATTTTGGTGAGCTTAGTCACGATACTGTATTGGAATGACTTCGTGACTAAATGAGTTTATAATTAATAAGCAAAAATTTGAAACCTTATTATAAATAATTTAAGCTCTAATCACATATGTCCAATCAATCCCTCCGCTGGCTCGTTGAAACTAGAAATGAATTTCATGTTGAATCAAATGAACTTAAAGGGATAGAAATGATAAAGTTAGAGAAATGAGTTACATTCAGAAATGAATGTGGTTTCTCACTAAGTATGGAAATGACCTGAGAATTAATTTAAAGTTTTTCGAATTGTTATTTAATTAAATAATTGAAGTTTGAAAATGAAATTGATTTAATTGGTCATAGTGAATCCGTTGAATGTAGAAATTAAATATAGTTTCTCATAGATTCTTTTACGATAAAATTTCCATTATTTTAACAGAATTAGAATTGGGTTGAAAAAATTATTTAATTGAAAAAATAATTAATTTAAATTAATTTAATAAATAATGTCTATTTTGGGAAATAGAAAAACATGTACTGGGTTGGATTAAATTATAAAGTGCTGGGTTTAAAGTCTGGGAAACACATATAATTAGACCCAATACATGAGAGGCCCGAATCCCCATCAGAATACATATGAGGGGAATCACTCGCTATTAGGCCCTCTCTCTCCTAGTTCAATTAGGGGATTGTTTTTTTCTATCAAAGAAACATTAAATGCATTATACTAATTCATCTAGGATTTCACTTTCTCTCCCTATAAATAGATGACACAGGTAGTGCTAAAAACAAAATAAGTTATATAAAAATTTGAAATATTGTTATTCTTCCCTTTAATAGTGAGAAATTATTTCTAAGTATAAATTCTATTTTCCAAGAATAACAATTCTACCGATTTGTATAAGAGAGAGTTTTAATTTTCGACTGAAAGTAAAGAAAATATTTCCTAGTTATGTGTTTGATTCGAAAGTGTTCGAGCCCATAGTTGAAGCAGTTCATGGTATGAGAATAATAAAGAAGGTTGTTCATTGAAATTTAGGAATGACAAGGATCCATCTAACCCAAAACACAGGTGTGATTTCGGGAAAAAGTTTATTACTATAAATATCACAAACATACTCAGTTTTCAAAATTTTATTTTTTCCGTTGTGCAAGAAAATCATTTTCAAATTGGATTGTTTCCAACACTACCTACTACCCTTCCCTTTTTTGTTTAAAAGATTTTCCAAAATATACTCGAGCAACTTGGCCAAGAGACCATTCCTTTTTGTTTTGGCCTTTTGAATGTTGACTTGCAATTGTTGGATAACTTTCTCCTGTGAGGCAATCTTAGCATCAAGGTGGTGTAGAATTCTTCGATCAAAGGTTGAGATTTGTATTGTTATGCCTTCCTCAATGCCAACTCTATAGGCACTGTCTCCATAGGTTTTTTTGTTGCTTCAAATTTGCCCATTACATGGGCTATGAATTCCACTATTATAAATGATGCTACATACTAGAGAAGTCGTATACCTAATGCACCAGCTTTCGGATCCTTATGTATTTGAACTCTAGCTTTTACTTACATCAAATTATATGAGTCACACACACATAGTAGTTGTGAACAACAACTATCAACTACAATATATTCTTCCTCAGTTGTTGACAAGGAGATGAAATAATTATTCTTGTTGAACCATGACTCTCGATTGGGTCCAATATAGAAACATCCACTTGAAGTGCTTTGTCTTTCATCTATATTTCCTTCCCAGCCTACAACACTATACCGAACCAAGCTCATAAATCTATCTTTAGACATCCATATCCCAAAATCAGGTGTACTAAGAACATATCTGAGAATTCATTTTATCGGTTTGACATGTGACTCCTGGGATTGATTGATATCGAGTACAAACACCTACACTGAAACTTAAATCTGATCTACGTACAATTAGATACAATGTGATTCCAATCATACATTTATAAGTGCTTTGTGTAGTTGGTACTCCTCTTGTTTCTATGTTAATTTTGTCACTTGGTGACATAGTGTCCTAGCTGCTTTGGCTTCCTTCATTCCAAAATTATTGATGAGATTTTTGGCATATTTTTCTTGAGATAGAAAAATTTCCATTTTCAAGTTGCTTAATATAAAAGCCAAGGAAGTAAGACAACTCTCCAACAATACTCATCTTGAACTCATTCTTCATCATCTTCACAAACCCTTTTCTGGCATGAACAGAAGTGGAACTAAACATTATATCATCTACACATATCTAAACAACAACTAATATACATTTGTGTCTCTTGATGAAAATTGTTTTGTCCACTTATCCTTGTTGATAACCTTGCTCAACAAGAAAACTGAACAATCTTTCATACCAGGTACGAGGAGCTTACTTCAATCCATAAAGAGATTTGTTAAGTTTGAAAATATATTAAGGGTGTTAAAAATCTTCAAATCCCTTTGGTTTAGCAACATAAACCTCTTATTTTAAAAATTCGTGAGAAAAAATACTCTTAACATCCATTTGGTAAAGTTTGATATTGAAGTGAGTGGTCACTACTAATAACAACCTTAGGATTTCTAATAGAGCAACAAGGACAGATGTTTTATCAAAGTCAATCCTTTCAACTTGTATAACCTTGTGCTACTAGCCTTGCTTTGTTGTGAGTTAAAATTCCATTTTCATTAGTCAGGTTCTTGAATATCTAATTTTTCCCAATGATGTTATAGCTTGTCGATCTTGGTACCAATTACCATACATCATTTTGATCAAACAATTGGAGTTCTTCTTGCATATCCTGAATCTAATTTTCATCGGGCAAAGTCTACCTTCTTGGGTTCAATTTAAGAGGTGTAACAAGAATACATGACCATATCTTTATAGTTTTTTTGGTTCTTGCTCTAGTCCTTGTTGGATCTATGACCTAAGTGTAGTATATTTGTTTGTATACATTTAATTTTTTTTGAATAGATTGATTTAATAAAATTATTCATGAATTATTTTAATACTCTTTGTATATTGTCCTCAATGGTTTTTGCATGCAGAACAAAATGAAAAAAAATATTAGCTCACTGGTTGTCTAATGTTTAACTAATACTAAGTGGTATTATGTGGTTGGATTTTAATGTGGAAGGACAACTTATATTAGTAGACAAACCTAAACATGTCCTTAGTCTAATCAAACTAGACTCAAGTATAATAGATCCTAAATTTGTTTATGGATTTATTCACTTTTGACGTTCATAGTGTGACATACCTTCATCCCAAGTAGATGATGGACTATATATAAATGACTCGTATATTTTTATGTAAGTAAAAGCCTGAGTTTGAATAGATAAGAAATTGAAAGCTAGTGCGTTGGGTATACAACTTCTATAGTATGTAGCATCATTCACAATGTAGCATCATTCACAATAGTGGAATTAATAGCCCAAGAAATGGGTAAATGATATCCTCTCATTAGCATTACGTGATAGATGAAAAGTAAACATGGCTATGGTCGTTCGTGTTTGTGATGAAGGACTTAATTACTATTTGATAGTAATTGAATTTTCATGAAGAAAGATGTAATGCTTACCATGAGATAAAATAGGATCATATTGGGAGAGCAGATTTATCCCAAAAAGATTAAGGATATCCTATGAAACACACTTGTTACAAGGTCATTGGATGAGTATTGATCGAGTAACTTTTGTAATGGTATGTTGTTAGAGATAGCTCAGTCATGATATTATAGTGGAATGACTTTATGGCTAAATGAGTTTATAATTAATAGGCAAAAAGTTGAAACTTAATTATAAATTATTTGATACCTAATTACATATGTCCAATCGGTTCCTCTACTAGCTTGTTGAAGCTAGAAATGAATTGTACATTGAATCAAATGAACAGAAATGAATGGAAATGATATAATTAGAGAAATTGGTTACATTCGAAAATGAATCTGGTTTCTCACTAAGTTTGGAAATAATCTGAGAGTTAATTTAAGTTTTTCGAATTATTATTGAAGTAAATAATTGAAGTTCAAAAATATAATTAAATTAATTGGTTATTTTGAATCAATTAAATGTAGAAATTAAATATATTTTCTCATGGATTCTTTTATGGTAAAGTCATTATGACTTTAACAGAATTAGAGTTAGGTTGAGAAAATTATGTCTATTTTAGGAAATAGAAAAACATGTGTTAGGTTGGATTAAATTATAAAGTGCTGGGTTAAAAGCCCGGGTGAGTTCCAAACCCCTCATATTAAATATGAAGGGCGAAAACCCTAGTAAAATAACTAGGGTTTGTCGACCTCCCTCTCCTAGTTCAACTAAAGGATTGTTTTTCTATTAAATAGGTATTAATTGCATTCTACTAATTCAACTAGAGTTTCGCTTTCTCTCTCTATAAATATAGATGACACTGGTAAGGCTATATACACAAGTTTGAGATAATGTTATTCTACCAAAAAATAGTCAGAATTTATTTCTAAGTATAAATTATATTTTTGAGAATAACAATTCTACCGGTTTTTATAAGAGAGAAATTTACTTTTATATTGAAAGTACGAAAATTATTTCTAGTTCTGTGTTTGATTTATAATTGTTCAAGCCTGAACTTGAAAAAACTCATGGTAAGAGAATAGTAAAAAATGTCGTTTGGTTGAAAGTTGGAAACGCCAAGGATCCGTGTTGCACAAAGCATAAGTACTTTTTGGGAAAAAAATCATTGCTATAAATACAAAAATCGACTCTGTTTTCAAATTTTTATTTTTTTCGCTGTGCAGGAACATCAATTTTTAACCGAAATTTTTTCAACAATTGGTATCAGAGCCAGGTTATGCTATGTTTATAATATAAACTGATATAAATAATTTCTCTCTTCTTCATATTTGATTAAATTTTGATAAGATGTGGTATTCTTAAAATTATTTTCATGTTTTAGAATATATATGTGAATGAATGTATGTTATTATTTGATTATTTATATGAGAAAGTAATTTTGTCAAAGTTGTGATTCCTAGAAATTTAGTTATAATTATTATTAATTTTTCCGAGAATTGTAAATAAATCGTGGACTATATCTCCGCATAGAAAATATTTTATTTATTTATTTTTTTAATAATTCATATTAGTCGGAAACAAACATAAGTATCATGTAACCAATTTTTTGACAAACCCTAGAGAACCGAACGCATCCAATACTGATCGTGACAAGGCAAACTAAATTTAAGAATAATTCGAAATAGCTGTAACTTTCAATTTTTTTCTTAATTTAAAAACCAATTTCAGTTAGGTTCATTAGGGACCCTCTACTTTCTATTTACATCAAAATTTCACAATAATTTTACATTTTATTCACTTTAGTCCCTATGTACAAAACTAACAATTAAACTTTACAATCTACTCCTTGTCATAGTCTAAGCTTAAAATCTATAAATTTAACACCAAATTCTCCAAGAAATCAACAATGACAACTTTAAAAAATTTCAATAGTTTTACAAATTGGAACATAGGCTAGCTAAATCAAGCTCCCATGACCTCAAAAACATATAAATTACAAGAAAAAGACTTAATTGAGCTTATCTAATGTTGGACGAAAGCTTGGAACCCTCAGGAGCTTTCTTCCTTCACTTATGGTGGACGGTTCTTCTTGGAGAAGAAGAGAAGTATTTCTCTTTCATTCCACCAACTTTATATATATACCATAATGAAGGTTTTTATTTAACTAATTAATTATTTAAAGTTAATATGAATCATACTTACAGAATCTTAACCTCACCGTCCACTATAACTCACCTAAGATTGGTTATTTACCATTTTAGACCTTTGGTTAATTGCAATATAAGTCCCTAAGTCTTTGGCCAATTAAAAACCTATAGAGATTGAACTTTTACAATTTAGACTATATACCTAAATTAACTATTTAATAGACAAAATTGATGGAAAAAAATTAATATATTGTTATACCAACTCCTTAAATATTCATATTTGATATTTACGAACCCGATGTACAAAAATAGGGCTCTAAAATTGTTTATTTTGGCACCACTGAAAATTGGATTGTCACATGTATGCTCGAAATGCTAAGCTAGTCTCAAAATAGTCTATAAAGATTCCCTCATCTATTTTAGAATTGAACTTTCCTTGATATTATATGTCTTTGAGGATGTAACATAGATTGCCAAAGATGTGTAAATACCATACAATTGGTTTTTCCTTTTCCACATTTCATAATGTGTGATATATGTCTTTGGCCTCAAGTGAAATCAATTTATGATTTATACAATAGTGTTGACTGCTTCAACCCAAAACTTATAAGGAATATTCTTGTTGTCTAATAAAACATGAGCTATTTCTTAAATTGTCTTATTCTTCCTTGAATAATCTTCTTCTTTCTTTGAACAATACCACTCTGCTATGGTGTTTTTGTAGCTAAGAATTCATGTGTAATATCTTCATCTTAGAATTCTGAGAATTCATCATTCTCAAATTCCTTGCCATGGTCACTCCTGACCCATACAATTGTTCCAATGGTTCTTTCATTCTCATTCATTAGCCTTTTGCACAACTTTCTGTATTACAAAAGTGAATGGAGAATAATTATCAACACACACAAGAATGTATTTCTTACCACCTATACTTTTTGTTTGCATTGGTCCAATAAGATACATTTGGAGTTGTTACATAGGTGTAGTGCTTTAGACTAGTTGCAACTATTTATGGACTCTTTGCGATGCTTCCCTTTGAGATAGTCTTCACAAATCTTTGGTACTGCTCCCATTGACTTAGGCATCCCTCTCATAGCTTCATATCTCACCAATCATTTCAGCCATTTGTATTAATTGGGCCCGAGTCTTTCATGCCACAATTCAACCTCAATGATTCTAGCTTTGTTGCACTGAGTTGGATGAATAACTTTATAATAGTTATCAAGTGTTTTGGCTCCTTCCATGATGTCCTTACCCTGTCTAAAAGTGACACAACATTTGTCATTGGTGAAGTTTACTAGCTTTCCCTGGTCATATAAATGACTAATGCTAATAAGATTAACCTTTAAACCATTAATAAGAAACATATTATTTAACTTAGGCAAACTAGGCACATCTAAAATTCCTTTGCCAAGAATTCTACCTTTCTTACCATATCCAAATGTTACACATCTAGCATTACTTTCATCAAAATTAGATAAGTATTGAATATTATCAGTCTAGTTGCAAGAACATCCACTATTGAAATACCATATATGATCAACTATAGAATTTTAGGTTATTTTTCCTCCACAAAATATTGATTCTTTTTAGGGACAATGTTGAACCGATTAGGTATTGGTATATAAACTGTTTGCTTCTATCTCAAGTCAAGAAGCATATTGTAACATATGGGTTTGATACGTCCTGAAACCCCACTATAATGCATATAATCTTGCATTTAACATGTACCTTTAAGTCAACGTTGGTCATAATGGATTTGGTTGAGCATTCACTATGGTAAGTAGTAGCTTTAACGAATACTGTTGAACTTATTGCAACAACTTTACCTTTCTGCTCTATATAGCCTAATCCTCTGTTTCCAATACTCCTTCTAGTAGCAAGAATTTCATATATTTTTCCATTGCTCGTGTTAAAATTTTCAAACATCTGTTTGGTGGCTTCAACTTCTTTCCAAGTCTTTTCTAGGTTGACAGGTTCAACAACCAATTGTGACTATTTTCCATCTACTTGTTTATTTATCTTTTTGAATTTCCTCCTTTAGCTTGCTATTCTTAATAACAAACCAAGAGTTGACATCACAGACCATCTACCATTTGTCTAGAATTGTCTTATAGTTATTCAAAAACTCAACATCTGATACATCCTTTGTAGCCTCATCACAATCACTTTCAATCTCTTCTATATTAACTTTGGAAGTAAATGCCACGTAATTACTCAAGTGTTCTTTGTTAGGTTTAGAATTGCTAAGAGTTTTCATCACTCCATGTAACAGACAAAGATTCTTGTTCTTCATGGTGTTTGCACACTCTGCTTGTATGTGCCCATAACCATGACATTCATGACATTGAATCCCTTTCTTTCTATCTTTGGTAGCTTCCTCATTAATTACTACTCCTTTAGATTTCCCTTGCTGAGGAGTTTTAATATTTTCAAATCATTGACTTTGTTTAGACGTAAACTTGATGCCTTGTTGAAGTTGTAAGTCAATAAGGCTATTTGTTCTTGCATGGCTTATTTGGCAATGCTCTGATCAGTGGGCATTGTTTTTGTCACTTGTAAGGTAATGTTATTTTCCTTTGTTATTCTCCTCTTAGCTTCATCAAGTTTGATCTCAAAGGTTTGGAAAGATCAAATAAATTCACCAATACGCATATCAATGTCCTTGGATTCCTCAATGGTAGTTGCTTTGATGTTGAATCTTTCAGGAAAAGTTTGAAGATCCTTTTGAACTAACTTTGAGTTTGAATATTCATCTTTAAGAGTGAACATTTGATTAAACAAGTCAAAAAATTTGGCTTAGAACTTACCAATTGTTTCATTCTCTTACGTTATCAGATTCTCTAATTTAGTAATGAGCATTTGAAGTTTAGGACTTTCAGAGTATTTGTACCTTCATGAGCAATTTGAAGAATATCACAGGCCTTTTTCTAACTCTTGCATTTTGAAATGTGTTTGAACTCTTGTCTATCCACACCATAAAATATTGCATTGAGAGATTTAGAATTTTAACTTTCTAACCTTTCTTCTTCTATGGTCTGTTATGCTTAGGGCTTTGGAAGCTTAAGACGAGATTCTTCAACAAAAGGATGTTCACAGTTATTGACAACATATCTCTAGGCTCTTTTATCAGTTTCTTTGGTAAAAGTAGTCATATTGACCATCTAGTAAGCATAATTAACACCATCAAGCATAAGGGGAGAGACAAAGGCGTACCTTCCATTTCTACTAAATATCAACACCAAAAACTGCACTAGATGTGCTTAGTGGGAGGCTTTAATACTAGTTGACGAGTCTAAATTGATATTTAAAGATAGAATCAAGAAGTGTTTAGAGTTGTTCCAACTGTTTCAGGCACTTGTAATGAAAAGTTTAGTAAAATAAACAACACAAGAGGTGTTTTCACAGTTTGATTTTCGTGTATTTGCGGAGCCTTGCCCAAAGAGAATATTCACTATTTAGCATCTCGTACAACAAGTTTTATCAAGCTCTAACATCTCCCCTCTAAGTTTTTCCCCTGAAAACTTATGACACTAACCAAGTCCCACACTTGATTATTACAGTTTAATGCACTCACACAAACTTTCCTCACTTGAACAAAATAAAATGCTTTCTTTCTTAGTATATAACTTATACAAGTCTTCATAATATTAAGTGAAAAAGACTTACTAACAAACACTATCTTTTACAATCAATTATCCCTCTAAATTAGCAAGATAACTTGCAGAAATAATATCTTATAAACAACATAAGATAAGGCTTGAATAATCTGGATATGCTTCCTTCTATAGCTTGATCTGATTCAATCCATGAGTCAAGGTATGATGATTGCTTCGATTGCAATCCAAGAAACCTCTGAGATCTCTTGCTAAGTGTAGTTTGGATATCAATGATGAGCTAGAAATATTCCAATCAACTAAAGAAATTATAGCCCAAGGTAATTTGATTCTAAAATTTGTCAACTCAAACATAGTAGTTTTTCTGAGTAGTCAATTCTATTACCAGTTGGCATTGGTTCAAGCACTAGTGTAGGCATTCTTTGAAAAATGCCTCAACAATATAATTACATAGAAAGAAACAACTCAAAATCTTGATTTATTAATAACAAATAGATTACTTTGATACATTCAATGAATTCAACTTCTATTTATTAAAAAAATATTTTTTAGCAATTGAAATAGCTTTTATATTGTATAATTACATAGAAAGAAACAACTAAAATATTTGGTTCATTACTAATAATAAGAACATTATTGTAATCAAATAAATCAATTTGACACATTCATGCTACATTTGGTAGAATTATTATCTGTAACACTCGATTCTGACGGATTTTGAATCGAGTGACCTCTGAACTTGGCAGGTTAACTAAGTAGTGTTCTGAGCGACATAATGCTACCCCCCAAATGTTGCTATTGGCATGTAAAGTGGGGTTGTGGCAAGAATGAGATTATTCCAAGGAATTGTCTTAGAAAATGATGAATTGTTAAGAAAATGAGCTTGGTAATGTATTAAAGAATTTCGGGTAATTTGGTTATCATCGGAAAGTATTATACGTCGAGTTTGGTTAGTAATGGTGCTAGTTACATTCTAACATTGTGGTCAGAAACAAACGATGGAATGGACCCAAATATATTATTACATAGAAATGTTAGATTTTTGTACGCGTTTCTCTATAACTATAAACCACTTATAAGGAAGTTTGAAAATGATTGTAATGCATGTTAAACTATCATAGGGACAAAGGTTATATATCCTGATAATCAGATTAGGAAAAAGGAGGAGTTTTTCTTCTTCCTTCTTTCTTTTTCAAGAAGTGTTTTTATTTAAACCTAAAGGAACCTAGGGTAATCCCTTCTTTCACTTAAGCTAAGTTATAGATCTATATCTCTACTAGAGAATGCTCTATGCCAAGGTAAGCTTTATGACCCTACATGCCATGATTATGAAAGAGTAAATCCATTTAACTTGGTAAGATGGATGATATAAGGTCTTATTTGGGAATTTTTAGTGTTAGAAATGATAGAAAAAGAGGTCCATAAATAGATCTTGATGAATTTCCATGTTTTATAGAAGTAGTTGTTGATTATTCGATGGAAGTCTGGATCTAGAGTATGGTGTTACAAAAGGTGAAAATCAAGTGAGTCCCCAAATCTGACTCTTGTGTGTATACAGTATATTCTAGATGCTTCTGTGTTGTATCGTATGGACTGTGAAATTAACCCTAGAAAATACGGTTATAGAGTATTCTATGGTATGTATGGTTGCTAGGTTTGCATGAATGGTTGTACAAAAATTGACAAGTACCTTCATATCAGAATAAGACTATAGAGTATAATTAAAATATATGGGAAAGGTTTTGTGTATGTCCATCTGGTATATAGGAACGAAGCAAAGACTAAGGGTGCGTTTGGTTCGCTGTATTGGATTAGAGGTGTATTGGATTAGAGGTGTATTGGGATTAGAGGTGTATTGGATTAGAGGTGTAATAGCTAATCCACTGTTTGGTTGAATGTAATGGAATAGAGGCGTAATAGTAATCTTGTGTTTGGTTGAATGGAATAGAGGTGTAATAGCATAATGGAAAAAACTAAAATGACTAGAATACCCTTAGCATAAAATTGTTTTGGTAAATGATTATTGTTATTGTTATTTAAATTTTAATAAGATTATTATTATCAGTAATAAATAATTTAATCATATTTTAACATAATTATTATTAAATATATTTTAATTAAAATATATAATTTATAATAAAATTCTTAATAATCAATATTCTTATATGAATTTACTCAAATCATAATATATGATACTATAAAATATAATTTGAAATAATTAATATTAAATATATTTTAATTAAAATATATGATTTAATAAAATTCTTAATATTAAATATTCTTATATGAATTTTTTAAAATCATAATATATAATACTATAAAATATAATTTAACATAATTATTATTAAATATAAGTTAATAAAAATATATAATTTATCATCATACTATAGATAAATATTGAAATTTGTCACTGTACTTTATTTTTATTTATATTTGCCGTTATTTTTTTAAAAAATGAGTAAATTTGTAACTTAATTTTTATGTTATTGAATTTTACCACTAAAATTTAAATTTTATTAATTTTTGCCACTAACTCTTATTTTTTAGTTAAACTCTTATTTTAAATTTATATTGAATTTTTATTTTTTTAAATTACAAATATCTTCATTTAACTTAACGAGTAAATATAATTCTTGACTTTCCTTTCTCATCATCTAAACAAAAGCACAATAAACAAATTGTCAAAAAGAAACCCAAATCCAATAGTTGGGAGATTCAAAAGCTTTCTCCAATAATGTGTTTCTTCTATAAGAAACAATGCTTATAAGCAGCTTGTCAAAGCTCAAAATCTATTTAGTCCTATGTCATACATCCAATGTCATTTGTATATATGCTCCCTCACATCAGCACAAAACACAAGACTCAATATGAAGCATACATGAGAAGAAAACAGTTGGATTGAGTTAATGAAGTACATGCATCTTATGTGTTTTTCTTTCTCAGGGAAAACCTTTCGAGAAAAAAGAAAGTAGAAAAGGAATTAAAAAAATGTTGGTGAAACATTTGAGGAACATGCAAACAAGGTATCCTACAGCTAGTAGTGGTGATGAAATACTCTGCAACAAAATCAGCGCATCTTATAGAATTGAACTCTCGAAACCACACAACGTCGTCCGCTCAATGAATATTTAACCATTATGTCAACGTCTCGGGGATTCTTCTTGTTTGGTGCAACAGTCATGCTCCCAATTATTGTCTCCCCTTCACAGATGGTTAACACATCCTCTAGATATAGGACTGTTTGCTTCCAATGGGTAGCTCGCGATCTTGGTCCTGCATTTTGTATTTGCCATTAGCCAATACAAAGTTCTTCTAGGCTGGCTTGCTGATTTCTATTCGTAGATAAAATGGAAAGGACAAAGGATGGAGAATTTTGATGTAGATACAAACCTGTAGAGAAACCCATCAATTTGTGGCATTTGGTAAACGAAACATCAAAATATGCAACGAAAGCATGGATGTAATCATCACGCTCTGCAATATAGAGATATCAAAAGACTTTATAGATCCTGATACTATGTAGGCCTCAAGACCGAGGCAAGGAAAATAGCAAAACCACAAGTGCATTACCTCCAGAAAATTGTCTTGCCTGAAGTATTTGCATGTAACAGCTTTCCCAAGTAGGCAAGCTTTTGTTCCAACTGCACGCTTGACCATCCAATACCCCTTTGAACATTTAGAAACAACTGAGCTTTTCACTAGCATTAGAGCAATAGATAACAACTAGGTGAGATGTTTACAATATACAATTTCATACCTCAACAATGCTTGGTATCAGTTTAAATCTTGCATCACGAAATTGATCCGTTCCATCTGCAAACTTTTCCAGTAAAGAATATTTCCTCACTGGCCTTTCAGCAGCATAGTAGAGGACCAAACTATGTTTGGGAGAAAAGTGGAAACTAGAAGTGAATCTGAAGGTCAGAGCATGATCTGCATTGACCATCCAGAACAATAAAATTTGTTAAAAATTTTCAACTTTAATCTTCGTATCATCCACTTAATTACATGGCTATTTCAGGATTAGAATTTCTTCATATGAAAACATCATTTTGTGTTCAGAAATATGGCTTAAGTGTCATTACCAATAACGATCCCAAACCTATTTGTCCTAAGCAAACAACTTTGAGCTTTTAATAGTTAGTTTTCTGCAGGACTAAGCTTTTAAAATAGAAATCATTTTTCATAACCATCTTATGCAATTGTAAAAATTTCCAATGTATTGACAGTTTTGTTTAAATAAATATGCAGATAAAGGAGGTAGAAATGCATCCACATGCGTATCTCGAGATTAATCACAAGGATAAATGGAAGATTTTTTCCGGCATCAGACTGAAAATGAAAATAGCAGTTAGGTCATAATTCATAAAAATGTTTTTCCATCAAGCAAAATCATTCACGATGCCTCCAATATTCTCGAATCAGCCTTTTCCAACAGTGAAGGAACATTTTTGTTCAGTGTGATAGAGAATATGATGTGCTATTTGTCTGCAACATTAGGAGTACATAGATGCAAGAATAGATAGTGTGGCTGTCCCAAAACAAATGATAAAGTCCCTAGCAGCTTGTAGGAGTAGCAAACCATTTGCTAAATTGTCCTATGTAGAAACAGTCCATTCTCGAATTAAAATCTGCAAACTGAAAGAAAATTCTTACATCTATGGATCCGCCAGGCATTTCAATAGCTATTTAGCTAAGTCTCATAATACATAGAAGATGTTTGCAGTTCAGATGATGATGCTGCAATGGCTGTGTGGATATACCAGAATGACAGGACAAGAAACAGACGATTTGGGAAATATGGGGTTAACGAAATCAAGGAAAAGGTAAGGGAGATGCGTTGAAAGTTGGTAATCACCTTGTTTCTTATTGTTAGATAAAGAAATATAAATGGTTTGAGAAATGGAAATTAAAGGAACTAAATACTGTTGAGATAACCAAAAAGTTCGATAGTTGTTTCATCCAGTCTAAAATACTAATCGAGTTCGGGGAAAATTAATAAAAGCACTACTGAAGGCATCTTTTTATTTCACGTAAAAAAGGAGTAACAAGCATGCAAATTGACTTCCTGATACATGAATCTCTATTCATTCAAACATAAGCAAGGCTAAAGGGGACTTTCTAGGAACAAGATGCATCTTATAAACAAAACCAAGAAAATACATAATGTTTTGCTTAAAATAAAAAAATGAGAGTATTCTTTTAGCATAACAATGGCTAAGCCATAGCATGAAAAACAGTGAAACCAGGAAAGCCATAAGTTCATTTTATAGGTTTTAGCACTCAAAATTGAGACTGTAAAATGCACATAGTAAGATTTCATAAAATTATATTAGCATGGCTAATCTGCAAAGAAATTACTGGAAAGAATTTGAAAAATGTAAATAACAAAAAGAAACCAATCCTAGCAGAAAATTTGCTAAGAATGAAGCAACTTTCACATGACTTTCATAACATTGACACCTTCAAAGAAAGGGAAACAGTACGAAGCCGGTTTAATACCTGAGCTAGACTCTTTGGATGCAATGCAATTTTATCTGTTGCTTTATTGACTTTGAACCAATCAACAGCTATGAGCTTGAGAAGGGGATTTCCACTCATTATCTGCGAAAAGACTTGTAGGTTACTCAATTGATTCTCTACAGAATATTGGCAAGAACAAGGAATGCGAGGAAGAAATTACAGATATAATAAAACCATGGAAAAGGACTGTCAGCTATAAAGTAAAAGGAAAATTTTCATCATAGGAAAAATCATGCTTCCTCATTTTCTGTATTTGAAACTTTACTTGTCCAGCAGAGAATTCATTAAGCAAGATAAATATAGTTAAAAGCAATCAAAGAACTCATACATTAAGAAATCTAAAATTAATAAATGGGCCAAATACAATAATGATTCAAACAAAGAACTTCCAACTACTGAACTGAATGAGAGGGTCTCAACCTTGAAACCAAACAAAGAATACAAGGTAAGACAGAAATACCAGTAAAACTATAAATGTAAAGTCGATTTTGGTTTCTTAATCCAATTTAGAAACCAGACCTGGCAAGATTAGGTAAATGAAACTGCATCACACCAATAGCTAACAGAATCAATATGAACTGACCAATAGAAACATATGTATCAACTCAGGATGAGAGCATAATGAATGAGTAGAACTACACACGAAGCAGACAACTGTCATTCCAATTTGTATCTCAATTTTCCATTATAATAAACCAGATACTCTTAATTTCATGCTTTGATGATATAAGATGATAAGAGTGCACTCAGAACAAATAAAAACAATGAAAAATGCATGTCAAATGATTAACAAGGGTAGGAAAACCTCACCTTGGCACTATTTTTTAAGTATGTCTGTCCTCTTATCATAAATCCCGCACCACCAGGAGAAGTCCAACAATTTGTGTCAGCATCATCCTTTCCTTTATGGAGAACACTGTTGAATTGACTTGGATCAACATGAATAGGAGGTACACTAAGATCTAATTCCTTACTTGCATTTTCAGCTGCATCTGCAGTGACTTAATTCTTAGTATACTTAATAGCTCACAAAAGGATCAAGGATAGAATATCTTTTAAGCTATAAGATATTATTGTTACCAAAAAAGAAAAGAAAAAGAAAAAGAGAAGGCATAAATATAAAAAATATTTCCTGGATAGAATCTCCTTTTTTTCAAATAAAAGATAAAAGCAGGTTGATCTTTCCAAATACAGAACTAAGAAAATAAAGAACCTGAAGCTTGCTTCAAAGCTGTGCTTGAGATGGCCGCAGGTGCAGGCTTCGGCTTGACTGGTTTTTCCTGATAAAGTTGAGAGCAGATTATCAATAATAGAGTTTTTCAAGAAAACGATAATGAATAGGTTACATCAGTCCACAAATAGAGCAATCGAGTTCCAATTTCCACCAGCAACAAAAACCTTTAAGAAATAGAAATCTACTCGGAACTTAAGCTAATTAAAATACAGGAATCCATATAAATTTGAGAGCAAAAGAGAGTTAGAAATATGAATTTACCTTTCCAGTTGCAGTAAACTCCGAAAATAAAAGGTTGAGAAGGCCAAGCGTCGATTCTATTGTAATCTTCAGCAAAAGAAAGACAGAAGGAAGAAACAGAAGACGGAAAGGGGAAGCAGGAGGGTAAAACAGGGTCTAAAACTCAAGCAGCACCTAATCTGAGAAAGAGGAACGTAATAGAAATCGGTGGATTTTGGGGATTAGGGGTGTAATGTAATAGACGGGTATTAGCCAATACCCTGAACCAAACAGAGGATTGAAGTGGGATTAAATGGGGCCCACCGATTAGGGGTGTATTGGCATAGCCAATACACCCAACCAAACATGGTGTAAGTATTAAGGTGGTATCAATACATGAAAGTCTATCAAGTAAGTCTATGTCTATTTTCGCGGAGTCATTTAAAGGGGTCTGTCGGGACTATAAACACAATTTTTGAAAGGAAGAATTCGTGGCCATGACACTATATCATGTAAGACCATAGTTGGTGGGTTATGGCATCATATGGAAAGAACTAAATGAAGGTTATTACCTGACAGGGTTCTCTGTGTGACCCAAAATGATGAGGGAAAAACCTCACCAAGTGCGAGTCTAGGCGAATCCCTGTCATAAACACACCAGAAAAATGGAAGAATTTGTGGCGATTTAAGAAAATGGAAGCCTTATGACAAATCTTGTAAAAGACACCTTTGTGGAGCACTTTAAAGAATGACCCTTATGGCAATCTTCTGAAGGGAAAGCCTTTGTGGCGGACCGTGAAAGAATGAAATAATTTCCATGGTGTATTCTGATGGAATGAAATTCTTGATGAATAAGGAAGGGAATGATATGAAAGACGAATTTTGGACTTAGAGCCTTCACGGCAAAGAATAAAGGATATGCCCTTGCGACGGGTTCCAAAAGAGCATCCTTTTCGGTAAATTCAATAGAGAAAGTTTTTATGGCACACAAAATGGGGTACGCTTATGGCATGTTCTAGAAAGGCTCCCAAGAATAATTCATGAAAAACATTTTTTTGGCAGACTCTGTACTAAGTGAAAGGCGTATTCATTATTACTTCTAAATGCAAATAGTGAAAACAATAAGCACAAAATGTATCTATGGGTATTATGACAAGGTACTCGATATGATTAAGATTTGTGCATAGATGGAAATTCTAAGAGATATATTGAGGTGATGAGAATGTACTCTGAAAATGAATGTAAACATGGCACGCTCGAAAAAAGTATTGATCACCTGTGTATGGGTTTCTTATTAAAGTTGAGGAAGTTATGGCTTGGTGAACGGAGAATGTAGGTAAGGTCTCAAAAGCAAGAAAGAGAAGGAATTGGACTCAGAGTAGGGTATGGTATCGAACGTGAATAAAGAAACGAAAATGGAGGCAACTTTTGTTAGAGACTCGTTAAAAAATAAGAGAAAAAAGATGGTTCTTTAAACATTAGATGCGACATGCAAATATGGCTCAGGTAAATGGTGGTTGCCTCACTAAGTTTCATTGAACTTATTTTTGTGTGTTATGTTTCAGGTAAACTCTTAAGATCTGCAACTGGAGGGATGGCGACAGGGCTATATGCTAAGGAGTGGCAAGGCTGGCTATATACATATAGAGCAAATTGTTGGCGTGTTCAAGTCTGAGTTGTTTTACAGAAGTCTTTTAAACTAAATAATTATGATAGACCAGGATACCAAATCAATCATAGTTGTAAATCAATTCTGTGTATTTTAATTAAATTTTCATCTGGTTCACACTTACATATTTCATAGAAAAGTTGTAATTAAATAGTTGTAATTGAATGTAATTTGTATGGATAGAATTGAATTTCTTATGTACTTGAGTAGTAACACCCTAGGTTTGGATAAGGATCATTGGATTGGGTTTGGGGCGTTATATTATTATTTTTCACCATATTTTAGTAAATGAGTTACCAATAAACCAATTTCAATTGGTAATATTCTACCACTCCCACGACTAATTTTTAGCAAAGAGAAGGGGAATTTTCACTTATTTTGAAGAGGTCTTGTTTTTTACAAGTATTTTTACCCATTCTTCTAATTTCAAGTTTAAATTTACCATAATTATTTTTTATTTGATGTTTAATTACTTTAAAACATGTGTATTAAATAAGCTTTTTCCTTATGCTATTACACTTGTAACCAAGCATAACATCAATGGCGTTGTGATAACTTCATTAAATTAATATTAGATCTTTGTCATTTCCACTATATAAGTGAATGAAAAAAATTATATTAAAATTATGAAAATTTATTTAGTACACTGCCAGTAGAGTATTTAGATTTTAGAAGTAGGTTTCTGAATTGACAAGTGTCCTATAGGGGACTATAAAATATTTTAAGAAATAAATATTTACAAAAAGTCACATGTCAATCTTTTATGGTTGTTCGTCGAATAAAAAATACACTACCAGTATACCAAATACTCACCCTAAAATTATATTTATAAAAAAATTATTCAATATTTAAATCATAGGTAAAATGGTAAAGTGTTTATAAACATACTTAAAATTTTCATTCTGTTATAAAATAAATAGACAAAGAGTAAAGGACAAAGAGAATGAGAGAGCAAAAAGAGAGCGTATTTTATTGATCAATCAGAATATTTAAAAACTTCTCCAAAGTCTCTATTGATAGGCATAAAAAGTATAAATGAAGTAGAGATCTACTTCTAATGACTATTAGAATTTCAAATACATCAAAACTTATCTTGATCTTGATGGACATCCACTTAATAAGATATTCATAACACTCCCCTTTGGATGTTCGTTGGTAGATAATATGTCTCGTTAAAACCTTACTAAGATAAAAAGCCTGTGGGAAAAAAATTCCTAGTGAATAAAAAAGAGTACACATATCTATAATACGCATAATATGTTGCCTCATTCAAAACCTTATTAGGAAAACCTAATGGGACAAAACCTCGGTTAAGGGAAAAAGAGTACTGTGCGTATTTATTCCACCTCATAAAAACATCACATACTTTCTCATATTCTACGTATTCAATCTTGAATACTAGTCTTTCAAATGAGTATTTGAATGCATCTAATAAACATTTATATAACCATTCTTTTGAAAGTCATGAGTGAGGGAAAATTTTGGGGGAAAAATATTTTGATCTCTTTAGGAGTTTCAACAATAACCATAGCAAACTTTAATCGTGATTCTTTTATAAAAAACAAAAATAGGTATTTTGGATAATTTTATAATCCTCTTTCAACTACTGTTCACTAAGTCAATTTTACCACATATCTTCAAATTATTTCAATTCATATAAATGAACAATTTCTCGATAATTTTAATATGCTTCTGGCATTCTAAATCCAAGGATTTTAATATAAACTTTACACTATATAGTGATTCATATAAGGTTGTAACAACCATTAGACGCAAGTTAAATCTTTTATGAACTGTCAGTTTAATAATACATCTAAAGGTTATTGTATCCACCACAAAAGAATATTATATCTTTTCATAATCAATGCCAGGACTTAGCGAAAAGCTTCATATTTTTATTCTGTTTTTGCAAAACTACTTCATTTGTACCATTATTGGCTTTATACCTTTAGATATTTGGACTACTGGTTCAAAAACTCCACGAATTTAATTGTACTTTAATTGCATCTTTCTATTTTGAACAATTTATTCCATAGGTTTATTCAAGATTCTCCTTTTATTTCATTATTTCACCAATAATATTGCATGCAAAACCATTGTCGACCACTTTTATTATCGGTTCCATATTTTCTCGAATTAACATAACGTATCGAGATTTCTTTATTTTCACTATTTTAATCTTCAGTTTCAGGTACCTGAATCTGTTTTGGCTTTTTACTTATTAGTTATGTCTTGGATCTCTTTTGGAGCACCCACCTCCACTATATGACCATCTAGAAGAATTTTCATCTTTGGAACCGATCAATCTATTATTTATTCTAACTGATTATCCTACTGGGACTTTGATTCAAATTAAAATATTAGATGGTATATAACACTTGGTTATTCTCATTCAGTTTGTAAATACATCTGACAGTTAACTTGTAATGAGTTATCCTTGTTGAACTTCTAGTTCAAATTACTCTCACCCTAACTCATTTCAAGTTATTATTTCTCTCCCCCTAATGTTGGGAAAATTATCGAATCAAAATGATAATCGCAAATCATGTCATAATTGAATCTAAAATACAATCAAAACATCTAATAATATAAAGAGATTTGTTATTAATATATATATACCCAACTTTATTTGAGGATTCACTCATCCTTGTGCATTGTGGTGAAGCAATTGGAACATATATACACATACAAAAATTCAAAGATGAGAAATATTTAACTCTTGATCAAAAACCAATTTAATGGAGAGCATTTATAACTTATTGGCTTGATGCGTACAACATGTAAATCAACATAATCTCATGTTCAAATAGGAAGTTTAGTTCTCATAAGTAATGGTTTAGACATTAACCAGAGGCATTCAATCAATAATTTCTCTAAACCATTATGCGGATAAATAACAAACTTTTACAAAAGTTTTTCAAACTCAATCAATAAAAGACTGAGATATAAACTCATCAGTATTAGCAAGATGAATTGTCTTAATTGCATGATCTAAAATTAATTATTTAAACAAGCAATCTTGCAAACGACAAGTTGCAAGTTGATAACACATATGTGATTTTTTTGTAGATGCATCTACCAAAATCATATAATATCAAAACCATCCACATGGTGGATGAATGGACCCATATTCATTTCAGAAATGCAAGATATTAAATCTCAACTTTAGCTAGTGAGTTTTTAGCAATCAATTTTCATTGAGAACAAGCAACAAATGAGAATTCTTTAAATTAAAGAATCTTTTGGTTCTTTAATGAATGTCCATATAAATTCTCAATTAACTTTCGCATCATATATGATCCAGGATGGTCTAACTGGTCACACCAAGTAGTAAATGCATTTGTATTCGTAAACTTCTGGTTTACTTTAACACGTGTTTCAATTGTACTAAATTGTAACAAATTGATAATTTACTACCATTCCTTTTTACTTTGTATCCACATATAAGTACTATTGTGACATTTACTACTGGAAATGTCTAAATCAATATGAAGTTTATAATGCCACTAAGTCAATAAATATAATTTCCAAATAATTACATGCAATATTTGCTTCAGGGAATATGTTAAAATCTTCAAATGCAGGGCATTTGGTCTAGTGGTATTATTCTCTCTTCAGATGCGAAAAGTCTAGAGTTCGACTCAAAAATACTTTTAAAACCCTTTTAACGAGAGTTTTGCATAATTAGCTAACTACCAAGAATAATTGCCTAGGTCATGTAAAGAAACAAGCCTATACTAAATATATCAATAAACGTCACATCTCAAACATAAAAATATGACATAATGAAAACTAGCAATTTTTTTTCATAATCATCATCCTAGACATGCATGAAATTTAATTCAAATCCAACCATTCAAGCTCATAGAACTTTTCATTTACAATTGCTCATGTTATTTCTCTAAATAATTAACAAATAGAATAATATAAAGCGTATGAACTACTACCTTTAACAATTTTTTGAACTAAATCAAATCTGAATAACCATAAATTCATTGGTTTGTTAACATAAATTTGCATACTAGATATGCTTTAATCAAATATACTATTTAATTATAAAACCTACTATAGCGGTAAATTAGTTAATATTTATTTTCATGAACAAATTAGATGCTTAAAACAATATGTAATACATGTAATCAAAACTTAAAAAGAAGACCATCTCAAAATATTTAAATCATATATCAAGTTGATTCAATATTTAAAGACGTACCTTATTTTTTTGTTCTACATTGAGTCTTGATGATAAAAAGTAAGCAAATTAAACTTCAGTAGTAGACTTTGAATTCAATCAAAATCTACTAATAGCAAACTTTGAAAGTAGATCTTATTTTCCAAGTGTATAATAGGTACATAACCAATGACTCTTCATAAATAAATTGTCTCTCTTCTTAAAAAGTTCTTGGAAATTCTTGTTCTTTTCTTGCTTTCTTCAATTTTCCACTTCTGGTGGTGAAAAAATTTATTACGACCATCTTGCATGACTATTATTATAATCCAACTTACTACATCCACGTCAAAGATTATGTCTTTCGAATTTATTACATATTGTTACATTCTCTTCAGGGAATGATTAGGTTTTGTGATTAAAAAATTTTGTTCAATCATAAGTAAAAAAATTTCATAATGTTGCTACTACAGGAGCACATTTGAATAATGAAAAGTTGAATAATTTCTCTCTTGTAAGGTTTTCATCAGTAATATTTTTTCATGTAATTTTAATTGAGAACTTATTTTGAATACTGTAAAGTTATACTTATAGTTTTAAAAACTTACAACTTTTGGTACATCCAACCATAACGAGTTTTAGATAGAATTATCATATTCTATTGCTCATATTTTTCTTTTAAATTATTCCACATTTTAAGTAGATTTTTTATAGTAAAATATTTTGCTTTCAACCCCTTAACGGGGATGATGACAAAATAATATCACAAAAATAGTCATGATCAATTTAATTTATAACAAGAGTAATAAATATAAATCAATAACCCAATCCCCTTTTGATACATATGAAATATAATATTTTCCTCATTTACAATCTCAGTATGAGATCCATTATAAATATCTTTAAAAATCAATGGATTAACCATCACAAGATATTAATATATTAGCTCTTCTAGAGCTTTTAAGTAATTTTGTATTTCCAAATATTAGAATGATATTGATTTATATTTTCTTTTGCGTTCACTTCGGGAAATGCAATAGATTTACTAGGAAAAACTTATAAATGTCCCAAAAATTCTTTATTTCATAACCACCATTGAAAACATGCGTGTATTTAAAATCAAAATCTATCTATTCATGTTGTCATGATTAGTATCCAATTATAATAAACATGATATAATAAATCATAGTAAAATATACCTGAGATTCTTTAAGATTATTGTTATCACCCTGGCTATTATCACGAGCACTATTACAAATAGTAAAACAACTTTGTTTTCGTAATAACATTTATAATCTATTAGTAACAAAAACTCATTTAATAAATAAAATCAAAATTTTCGTGTACGATGCTTGAAAGTTATCTGATACACAATGTACTAAATTTCAATACCACATATGTGTTATAAAATCTTATGATGCTCTAATCAAATATTTATAAATTCAATTTAAAAGATATAATATAATAATTTCAAGCATATTTAATAACAATAATTTAATCATGAAAAATTTTAATCATCCAAATATCATACATACTATAATTAAATAAAAGAATCTTAGTTTAAAAGAAATCTTAACATAATAATATTTTTTCATAAAATAATTTTACTAAAAATCAATCAACAAAGAAGAAAAACATATAATGTAAGGATTATATAAAATTCTATGCATAAAAAGGCATAAAAAATTTAGAGATTTATGTGTACCTGACTAGTTAAAGGGTCTAATGATTACTCATAGTGCGCAAGCCTCAATTGAAATAGCAACAGCTCTGGGAGACAATCAACAATAGTAAAATTTGAGATATTTTTGTGACTTATGGAGAAAAATAATTAAAAGATAATCATGCTAATAACGTGTTATAGAATAAATAGACAAAGAGTAAATAACAAAGAGAATGGGAGAGCAAAAAGAGAGCGTATTTTATTAATCAATCGAAATATTTACAAAGCTTCTCCAAACTCTCTATTTATAGGCATAAAAATATAAATAAAGTAGAGATTTACTTCTAATGACTATTAGAATTTAAAATTCATCAAAGCTTATCTTGATATTGATGGATATCCACTTAATAATATATTCATAACACATTCTAAGTTGTTTTGTTTAATCATTTCATATAAAAATAGTAAAAATATAAAAGTATTATTATATTAGTATTCAATATTTTATTAAAAATTAATTTTAAAGTAATTTTTTATTGAGTTGACTCATAACACTGACTCAGTAAATAAGTATAAATAATTAAGATAAATGAAATTTTAATTTAATGTAAGATTAAAACTCTCAAAGTTTTGAAATTGTAGATTCCAATTAAAAAAATGTAATTATATTTATATTGTAATTTAAAAAAAATTTAACATAATTGATATATTATATTCTCTTGCTAACTTCATTATTTCTTAATTAATCAGATTAAAAATCTTAGAAGTAGACTTGAAATTATCCTCACATGTTTAACTTTTTCATTTGTGAAAAATGCTGAAGAAAATAATAATAAAATTGTGGGATTCTGAATGCGTTGTATCAAATATTATCATATCTAACACGATCTGTCACGGAATTTCGTAGGGACAATGCAAGTCAAGTCAACACCCCATCGTAAACTAAACTCTATAGAAGAAAAGAAAATTACGGAATTATCATTTTATAATTAAGATAAGTGGGATTTTAACTTTAATTGAATTAATAAAATATTAAATATATTATTCAACTAAAATTTTATTTTAATGTTTTTTCATACGTTTTTATTATTAATATCATACATATTTTAATTAAAGTTTCATTTTAATATAGTATATATTCTATTCATTATTATTAATTAGTTTCAACACATGCGCTTCATTAATTGTATATTGTTATCAAATATACTTCTATTTTTTAAATATGTATTTTCAGTTTATATATATATATGAATGTGATAGAATTTATAGTAGTTTTTGAAATTTTATTTAAATTACTAATTTTATTTAATTTATAAAAAAATATGTATCATCTCGTGTGAATTTTTATTAGTTGCTATTATGTTTTGAATGAATTAAAATAAAATTGATAGTTTAAGTATAACTATTAAAAGAAAAATTTTTAATGGAAATTGAGTTATAATTTAAGTGCCCATAATGGAAAACATTATCGTCTAGAAGTAAAAGCAAAATGCGTGAAGAATGGTCTACGTTTAGGCCAATTACTACTAGATGTGTTTCCGCAAAAAGACTACCTAAGTCAACTAAAATCTCGAACAATTCTTTTATTTTTCTTAATAAAATATTTTAAGTGTAATATATGTAAATTCTAACATATTAATAATTGGTACTATATAGATTTATTCACACGATAAATATTTTCCATCGAATTTTATTTTAATTATTTTTCCTACGAATATCATCAGATACAAAATTATAAGTTAATCGACCATTTTTGAAGCAGTAAACTTGTAGTTTCTTCCAAATACTATGGAAACTCAGATATTTCAATATTGGAAGCCTAGAATTAGATAAATCATATTGAAGAACAAGGCAAAATTCTTTATTTTTAACTATCTATTATATCAAAGATCCATAATGGTATCCATCATTCCAAGACTTTCTTCCAACCTTAACTGAGATTTTATCTGTTTGGAAGAAAAGAAAACAACCCTTGTTTGAAACAGCCCTAGTTGACTTCTCCAGCTGACCAATTGGGTTGCACTCATTTAACCCAACTTCATAATTGTGTTAATGTTTTTAACTTGAAACCTCATCCAAAAGCTTATATCTTCTTACCTTGTTTCTGGAAAAATGTCTTGTAATGACCCCATTCTTCGATATCTCTTCTAACTTTGTTCTTCTAAGCTTTTCTTCTAAATAAGCATTCTTTATGATCCTTTTTCGCTTCATTTTCTCTTCTAACTTGGGTTTCTTGATGGGAACTTTCATCAATTGTTGTTGCTTTAAACTGTTGGCATTTCTTCGGTTGCCTTTAAAGCCAGCTCCAGGGTGATTATCAGCCTTTTTCTTGTTCTTATTATTATCATCTTCGTTTTTGCCTTTAGATGAAGCTGAAGACTTCAATGAATTCTGAGACTTTTCCTTTGAATGCTCCTCTTGATTCAAACACCAGTTACAAACTTCATAAACCCCAGCTTTTGGATACAGATTGCTGCAATATCTGCCACGGGAAAAAAATAGAGTAAAATTTTTAAAAAGAATAAAGAAAATCTGATTCTTTATCAATGAAAATAAAAATCCAGAAAGATTTTTAAAAAAAATGGAAAATATGAGTAGAGGATATATAAAATAAGTACCTGTGTTGAGATCTGAAATGACAAATTTTGCATTGAAAAAGCTCTTGAGTAATACCAGAATCCCCAGACATACAACACTCGAGGAGGCTTGATTGCTGCGACGACGATATTTTCATGTTTCTCTGATTCGTATGTGTTGTTTTATTACAATAATTCATTGATAAATGTTTGATTTCATTTCCATATCGCGTGTGTACAAAGTAATATATATAATTCGACTTTCAAGTGTTCTTTTTAAGTTTTGTCCGAAAAAGAATGCATGATTGAGGTTTGAGGATTGGCTTTCGGTGTGAATTACATATATATATATGATGGCGATGGAGATGTTTTTCTATCAAGTCTTTAGAAAATTTGGTTTGTCCCAAAGTTAATGCCAAGAAAGTTATTATCAAAGAACGGGTAGATGAAACAAACAAAATTATAATAATAATAATAATAAGTTAGGGAAATAAATAAAATACGGATCATACTTTTATACATAGAGAGAGTAGAAAGGCCGCCTAACTTTCTAACAAATTAAGTGATTGGTTAACTTTATGCCATATCCCCAATAGAATCTTAAAGATGAGATGGAATTTTAAGAATTGGTTTGGTTTAGTAAAAAAGGAAAAATAAAAGAGTGAAAAAAGAAGAAAGCAAATAAAATTTGAGTTTTTTTAGCAATATAGAATAATGAGAGAAAAAAGATTAAAAAAATATGATATTTTTCAAAAAAAAAATTGAAATGTGAAAGTTAAAAGTGTGCATTTACTAATTATGCATTGTTTAAAATTTTTATTTTTTTCCCTTCTCATTTTTCAATTTTACCAAAAGGGGCGAAGCTAAAAATTTCCAAGAGGAAAACGATGTAACACATAAAAACTAGAGTAAAATTTTAAACGCTTAATTGAACTGCACTCTTCGTTCTTTGATCAAACTAAAATCATCAATTATTTCGTTTACATAAAAAAATTTTGCAATTCCTTTTTCAAGGTAGACAACTAAAGAGTTTCTCAAAAAAGCATCTTCCATCTTGTTATAGAGTCGAATTTTCACAATCTTCACAGTAGGAAAATCATGTATTGTTGATGTAGTTGAAACTGGAAAAATCAATATAAGACGAACTAATCAATCAACTAGTGGGTGCATAACTAACTTTCCATTCTCAACTAAACTTTTACAAAGTTCAAAAAGTGTTGATATTTTTCTTAATTTAGGATTTTTGACATACATTAAGTTCATAATGTCTCAACTCATATTGAAGACGTTCTTTCTCTTGTTGAGAAAAATCTTCTACATAGAACTTGTCTACAAGAATACATATTTTCCCAATATCAAATAACTTGAAAAACTCTTCCGGATATAAAGTTGTAGTAAGAGTGAGGAGTTGAACAACATGCTTGTTAAATTTGCTATTTAATTCTAGCAATTGAGTATCTATTCTAGCAAAATATATATCAACTCGATAATGATGCTCCATTGTAACATCTTCCTTCTTACACAACTATGACCTACCATGTATTGAGCATTCATATTTGGAACATCCAAATCCCAAGTTTTACAAAAAGATATCACCTTGTTCAACAATTCATCTCATTCGTTGTCTCTCAACTTTTGAATCAAATCTTTTATTGTCATGTCATTTAACATATCTTGAGATCGACAATGCAAAGCTCAATAGAGATTGTAATTGCCCAATTGTCGAAAAATGCAGTTTTGAAACACCATTTTCTTAATTCGGGTTTGAAAATAATTATATTTAATATTTATAGAGTTGGTATAAAATAATATTAGAGTTTGGTCATTCAATTTTGTCTTTTAATTGCTTAATTAAGGTACAAAGACTAAATTGAAAAGGTCTTATCGCTATAAGTTTTTAATTGGCTAAACACTTAAGAACTTAAATTACAATTAGACAAAGGTCCTACAAGGAATTTAACCAATTTCTAATATATGTTAGTGACTGATAAACTAGGTTAATTAAAGTTAATCAAATGTTAACCAAGGTATAAAAACAAAACTTAAGTCGAAGGAAAGAGAATCATCATCTTATCCATCCTTTCATGCTTGATTTCTTCAAGAAAAGAAAAGAAGAAAATCATCCAAGGGTTTCAAGCTTTTGGCAATAAATTGGTTAGTGTAATTAAGTCATTTTCTTGTAATTTTCTATATTTTTGAGGTTAGGCGAGCTTGATTTAGCTAGACCATGTACCAATTTGCAAAAAATTTTAAAGTTTTTTGAAAGTTTCCATTATTGATTTCTTGAAAAAAATTGGTGCTAAATTGATAGTTTTTAAGCTTAGATATGAAAAAAAAACTAGATTGTAAAGTTTAAATTATTAGTTTTGTCCGTAAGGACTAAAGTGAATAAATTGTGAAATTTAGTAATATTAGAAAGTAGAGGGACTTAATGAGTGTAATTGGAATCAATTTTAAAACTGAAGCTCAAAATTGAAAGTTATGGCTATTTTAGTTTTAGAGACTAAATTAAATAAAATGTAAAATTTTAGGGGCATATGAAAAATAAAATTATATAGGTTCATACATATCATGGCATAATATGAAAATGTTTGGTATTGATGAATTGTCTAAAATAATTATTTAGATTGAGAATTGGATCAAACTGGAGATATTGCAAAAAAGTCAAAATTATCGATTAGTCCTTGGAGGTTCAACTTGTTGTTTTTTCCAGGTAAGTTCATATGGTATAAATGTATTTAAGTAATTATGTATTTGAATTGTGTATGTAAGTGTGATTGTGGGTTGATTTGTGGTAAATTAGTATAAAAGGTAAGAGTTAGACTAAATTATAAAGAAATGTTTATGTGTTAAAGATGTCCGGGTGAACTTAATAAAGGTTAGGATACGAGTGACATGTCAATAGGGTTTTGTGCATGCTTGTGAGTGATTAGTTACAGATGTTATCAAGATCCAACATTTTGTTACGTACTCGAAGATACATATGACATAGGTTTAGACTAGACTGGTAACTTGATGTCATTTTAAAGGTTAAGCCTAGACGGGTAACCTGACATTGACAAGAAATCAGACGTCTCGATATAAAGGTTTAGCTTGGACTGGTAACCTGACATGAATATATTTAGCTCAGACAGGCAATTGGTGTAATAAAGATACTTGTGTATCAAAATTCATTTATTAGGGTTCATCAGGTGTAACAGTTAAAGTGAAGATGAAAAAGTGAAATTATATGATTTGAACTTGATGTCCAAGTGGACAATTGTTGAATTGAACATTAGTATGGTATTGAAATGTTGACATTGTCATATATATACATGATTGTAACATTCCTTAATTAAATAAGTTCTGAGTTTGGTTAAGTAAATGACTTGAAGTGGCATGTTATGTACTTGTGATATCATATGATTTGATTATTAGTAAATACTTACATTGTTAATATTTTGGTTTGCCATGTTAGCCAAAATATGCAACTTGTTGTAGCTTTTTGTATTTAATTGAAAGGTAAGGTATGTTTTATTTAATGCCTATGAACTTACTAACCATTTTATTTGCTTACCCAATTTGTTATCCCTTTTTCTTGTAGATTGTTACCTTGCGGAACGTGTCAAGCCAAACTGTTTCGAAGCTCACACTATTCTATCACCAAATTGATAGCTTTTTTATCGTTTTGAGTCAAGGATTGTGGCATGTATATAAGTGTTTTGGTATATACCTTGATGTATAGGATGTCTTAATGAGTTTGGTAACTTGTGATGTTTTAATGGTTTTGATTTATATATGGTGATGAATATATATATGTGTGCATTTCATGCTTAATGGTGTGATAATCATAACTATATGAATAGCATATGAAATGGTATTAAAATTTGTTTATGGTGATTTGGATGTTGGTCTTGTATGTGATTTAGAAATGCATAAATTGGCATTGATAATGCATAGTTGAATTGAAAAATTTTTATTGATATACTTGGAATATATATGGCATATAAATGGAGATGTTTCAAGATAGTTTGACATAAGTAAATGCT
Organism: Gossypium hirsutum; assembly: GCF_007990345.1. Taxonomy (NCBI): domain Eukaryota; kingdom Viridiplantae; phylum Streptophyta; class Magnoliopsida; order Malvales; family Malvaceae; genus Gossypium; species Gossypium hirsutum. The sequence continues at coordinate 14,993,216 of NC_053438.1, forward strand.
TGGTATTTGGATAATTTGATTGATATGTCTATCATGACAATGGAATGTTGAGTCTAATGGTTGAATAGGTAATGAATGTTGTTAATAAGTTAAATGTGGTTATTTGAACTTGATTGGTATGGTTTTGGGTATGTTTTGGACCAATTAGATTTGATGTTTGGTGCGTATGTTGTATGTTTTGTTTAAAAGCATTGAAAGAGATACCAAATGGTTCATTTTTACCAAAAATAGTCTTTGTCCCAAAAGCATCCTTCCTCATTGCAATGACGACAGACAGTAAGTGACGCTGCTACGTCGAGTGGTTTGACGTTATGACATGAAATATTTTTTTGGTGACGTCCCAACATGATGTCACAACGTTGGCCTTGAACTTTTAAAACTTTGCAATTTGGTCCTTTTTCTTGCTTAAGTTATCAAAAGAGCTTTTGTAAGCTTTGTTAAGATTCGAGATTGATTGTGAAACCTAAAATGAATGTGATTGATGTTTGAATACTTATGGAAATGGTTATCTTATCATGAATTTCGCTATAATTGCTCTAGTAACGACTGTAGCATCCTATAGCTCAGACTTGACGATTGGGTCTAGCGAGGGGTGTTACAAAGATTATCAATAATTCCCGAAACTTCTTTCATCATATGAAAAATAAAAGTAAACTTGATAAAGGTCATGAAGAAAATGGGGTTTTCCAAATAATGGACCGACAAAATTATAGGTTGTGCTCATTCCGTTAGATACTTGATCAAATGCAATAATACTTTATCAGATGTTATTTTTCCTAAGAAGGGTCTTCGTCAAGGGGATCATCTTTCTTCATACTTGTTCTTATTTTGGATGGAAACATTCTCGAGGATTATAATCCATGCTTAGAGCAATAATTTGTTAAGAGGTATTCGTGTAAGTATGAACAGCCCGAGGATCAATCATTTGATCTTCGCCGATGATGCTCTTCTCTTTGTGAGTAACAAAAAAAGTGATGTTGAATGCATTATTAATATTCTTAGGAATTTTTCTACTGTTTCAGGACAAGAGATAAACTTTGAAAAATCAATGGTCTTTTTTAGTCCAAAGAATTCGAGTACTCAAAGAAGAAATTTTGGCGATCTTCTTGGCATGAATGTCATGGAGAAGTTGGATAAATACCTAGGCCTCTCACTCCCTATAGGTAAAAAGAAAAAGCAACCTTCATTGAAGTTACTAATAGATTATCATGCAGGATCAATAGCTGGACCAAAAGATTACTCTCACACGGTGGCAAAGAAGTTTTCATTAAGGCGGTGCTACAATCCATTCCAACATATGCTTTGTCTATCTTCCTGGCCTTGAAGGGTGTGATCGAGGGTTTACAAACCAATCTTAGCAAAACATGGTGGGCAGGAAAGGATAAGGGCAAATTCTAGTCGATGCTCCCTTGGAAGACTTTGTGCCATCCCAATGGTATGGTGGGTCTCGACATAAGAGATATGCGGCTCTTCAATCTTGCTCTCATTGGTTGTCAAGTTTGCTATCATCAAAGAATTTCCACGATGGTAATATTTTCAATGACAAAAAGATTGATAAAGCATCTTTTACTTGGTCGAGTATTGCTGCTGCTGCGGAGGCTCTCAAGAATGGTTTCAGTTGGCAAGTTGGAAATGGTGGTCGTGTTAATATCTGGGTTGATACTGGGGTATGGAAGACTTAAATGGAGGAGCCCTTATTTCAAATATGCTCAACACTCATGAAAGTAGTGTTAGAGATCTTTGGCTTGGGGATGAAAGATGTTGGGACATCGATCAAGTTTACAAGTTGTACAGGAAATATTGGGGTGACAGGATTTGTATCTTACCCATCTGGAATGAGGGCGAAAGTGATAGAATTGTGTGGTTTCATAATCCTGATCATTGCTTCACATCAAAATCTGCCTACTCTTGGGTTCTTTTGAAGGAGTTGGGTCTTGGTTCACACAGGTTCTATCAGAAAACCATTTGGAAGCTCGATACTTTACCTAAAATTCGGGTGTTTTCTTAGAGTGTGGGGCACGGGATCCTTCCTACGAACGTCAAAATTGTGTCTATCAGAAATGGCTTTGATCAAGGTTGTCCTAGCTATGAAGTTGTAGCTGAGACTCTTATTCATGCTCTAAAAGACTACCCTATTTTGTGTGAGGTTCTCTCTATTTTTGGGTGGGACATAAGCACCATGTCTAGGAAATATGATTGTTGTATTGACTGGCTTGAAGACATGATGAGAGCCTTTGACAAGAGAGCCATGGCTGACTTGATGACAATGTTATGGAATTGCTGGAACAGTAGAAATAATTTTGGGTTCAAGGGTAAAGAAGGCAAGGCACAGATCTTTTGGGAAAGGGCTAGTAATCTTAGCAAAGACTTTCACATCTATAATATTTTGAACGAACATCTGCTTTCCCAAAATGAAGCAATCAAGAAATGGGAAAAACCTCCAAAGGGCATTGTTAAAATTAATTTTGATGCTTCTATTAATGTCAACAGAATGGGTTATGGCGCGATCATTCGGGACGATGATGGTTTTGTGTTAGGAGGAGGTGGGGGTTTTATTGACAAAAGGGTGTCACTGCATGAGGTAGAGTGCATTGCGTTTGAAAGAAGCATCAAGCTGGCATGTCAACTCAATGTTATTGGTGACATGCTCTTTAAAACTGACCATGCTAGTCTTTTGAACAAAATGCACAACAATGGTATGGACGTCACTATCATCGGTGCGAGGATTAAGGAATGTAAAGATGCATTCAACAACTTTAAGTCTACCAACTTAATTTGGACAAATCTGTCTTGTAATAATATTGCTAATTTAATCTGTACTAAAATTGTGTAGTGAAGCAAAAACTTGGTTCTTCGATGGATTATCCAAAGTAAATTCATTATGTTGTTATTAATGATGTTACTTAATAAAAGTATTGACCCTTTTGGTCGTTTTATGTTAAAAAAAATACATGCCAAATCCCAATTCAACCAAGACAACATGTTCCATTTCATATAAGCATCAACCATTGCCAAACTAAAATTTCTACTTCATTCATGCCATTTCATATATCATTCCTTTGATTATAATTCATATCACCTATTAAAATAAGCGTGCACGCGGGCGCCCCCCACATATATATACTCAACAACATGAATGATTCACGTCATTAATTCAACATGATCACTAAAGGTTAAAGCAAACTTGCCATAAGTAAGCATATTTACATGCCAAGTTATACCACAAGACACCTTATATACATGTCACAATCTATGACTCAAAATGATCAGAAGCTACTAAATCGGTGATAGGATAATATGAGCTTCAATTCACTCTGGCTAGACGCATTCTGCAAGGTGATAATCTACAAAGGAAAGAGGAAACAAACGGAGCAAGCATATATGATGCTTAGTAAGTTCATAGGCATTTAACAAAGCTTACCTTATCATTTCATCTAAATACAAGAAAACCTACCATAACTTAACATGTACATGGAAATTATAACAACAATCAGGTGAGTAATAACTTATAACCTCAATCATATGATGCTTCAATCATGTAACAAGCAATTTCATGTCAATTTGGATAACCAATCTCAATAATTCATCCAATTCAAGAATAATATGTTCGCATAAATGATTCAAGGAATTTTCTTCAATTGATTCCATAATCTTCCTTTTGAACATCACGTTCATTTATCTAGTTTCAATTTCTCGTTTATACATTTATCTCTTAGCCCAATGAACTCTACTAAATTGACTTAGATACACAGGTAACTACACCACACCAGTTGCTGGTCCGAGCTCGATATATATTCGTGTTAGGTTATCAGTCCAAGATAAATCTTATAAAGACACATCCAATTGTTTGTCCAAGCTAAAAACATACTTGTCAAGTTACTCGTCTGGGCTAATCCTTTAAAATGACATCAGGCTAACAATACAGGCTAAACTTGTGTCAAATGTATCTTCGAGTCTGAAACAAATGTTGGATCTTGGTAACATCTGTAACCAATCCCGTACAAGCATGCAAAAAATCCTATTGGCATGCCAATTGTATCCTAACCTTTAATAAGTTCAAATGGTCATCTATTACACATATAATCATCGCTTTTCAATTTAGTCCATTTCTCACCTTTTGTATTCAATTTACAACCAATCATACATATATGTAATTCTAATGCATACTATCTAAATTATAAATACCATATGAACTTACCTGGTCAAAACAATAAGTAAATTGAACCTCCAGGGATTATTCAACAATTTTTGCCTTTTCCCCGATTATTTTCGGTTTGATTCAGTTCTTGATTTAAACAATTATTTTAGACAATACATTAATACCAAAAATTTTTATGTCATTCCATGATATGCATGAACCTATTTAATTTCATTTTTTAAATGCCCCTTAACTTTTGCATTTTATTCAATTTAGCACTAAAACTGAAATAACAATATCTTTCAATTTTGAGCTTTAGTTTCAAAACCGATCTCAATCACTTCCCTTAGGGACCCTCTACTATATATTGTTACAAAAATTTGACATAAATTTCATAATTTATTCACTTTAGTCCTTATATTCAAAAACTAACAATTAAACATTACAATCTAGTCCTTTTTCACATCTAAGTTTAAAACATATCAATTTAACACCAATTTCTTCAAGAAATCAAGCTCCCATGACCTCAAAAACATATAAATTACAAGAAAATGACTTAGAAAAGCTTACCAATTACTAATTGAAAGTGTGAAACCCTTATTTGATTTTTCTAAAATCTTGGTTATGGAGTTTCGGTGGTGGATGGAAAAGACGAAGACTTTCTTCCCTTTCCTTCCATTTAATAATTCTTTTATACTTTAGTTTAAGCTTAATTAATTTAGTTTAATTAAGTTAATTATACCTTTAACTAACTTAATCAACATTTAATCATGAATTACTAGTTTCTTACATCATTTCCCACTAACATACATTATAAATTGGTTTAATTGCCCTTTGGGACCTTTGACTATTTAAAAATCTATAGTGATAAGACTTTTACAATTTAGTCTCTATACCAGAAATTAAACCATTAATAGAAAAAAATGAAGGACTAAACTTTAATAAACTTTTATATCAAATTTTTAAATATTTATATTTAATATTTATGAACCTGATTTATGAAAATAGGGCTCTGAAATTGCCTTTTTCGGTACCATTAGAAATCAAGTTGTTACATCTCTTCATTGGGAATAAGCTAGTAATTGAATTCAAATGAGAGTTCCATCAAGTCTCACTAGGAAATTGTAAAGAGCCAATTTGATTCATACATGTTCTAGTTTCTAACTAGTTTATGGAAACCAAAAAAGCTATTTTAGCTGCTTGGGCACTTTGTTATTCATCATGGCGTTTGGAAGAAGCAAAAGCCATATTAACAATATCAAAAAAGTCTTTGGAAAATTAATGCACTTCAACCACTTCTTTAGCTGCTGCAACCAATGTTAATTGAAGCCGGTGAGAAAAACAATAAACATAATAAGCATATTTACACACGTTCAAATTCAAAGCTTGTAAGCCACTCAATTCCCCATGCATATTGCTCGCTCTATCATAGCCTTGACCTCATAGATTTTGTATGCCAAAACTATGTTGCAAGAGAACCTTAAAAATCTCATTCGTCAAAGTCAACGTTGCAGTATCTTTAACATGGACTATATTAAAAAGTCATTTTTTTAACCAACCCCTCTTTATCAACAAATCTTAAAACCACTTCCATTTGCTCCCTTTTTGATTAATCTCTCACTTCATCCATAATAATGCAAAACTTTCTATCACCAATTTCTACACGAATTGTATTACAAACTTTAGTAGCATATATTTACAGTATCAATTTCTTCGTTATTGAAGAAGTGTATGTAGCATTTTGTGGAGGACTTTTCAAAACATCTTCAACTTTCTTGTCATAACTAACTAAGAAGGTTAACAATTGAAGAAAGTTTCCATGAACTTTTTATTCCAAAATTTCATCATAACTAGAACCTCGAAACGTCAACCATATCTATATTTGTTTTAAGACATAAATGATTAACTGAAAATTTTTGTGTTGTTTTCCTTTCAAGTGATGCTTCAATATGTTGGGCTTGATTAATTAAATTTGCAAAAGCTTGTTCTGAATTGTTATATTGTGAATTTAGATCTTTTTCCTATGTGTGTCAAAAAAGCTCAATTTTGTTAATCATGTACCTTTTTGCAAGTACTAAAACCATTATGAGTAAATATAATTGATCCAAAATGGCCACTTGGATTTATAATAGCCCATTTTTTAGTGGTGTTAGAAATGGTAGTTTTAGAACCCCATTTTCGATGATCGAGTCTATAAATATTATTACTTTATTATTTACTAGGTTAGTATAAAGTTTAATTAAAGTTTGGTCCACTAATTTTGTCATTTAGGTAGTTAAATAAGGTACAAGGACTAAATTGTAAAATTAGTAAAAGTTAATCAATATGGGTTTATAATTAATTAAAGGACCAATTGAGAAATTAACCCAATTTTAAATGACCAAATAGTGGTGGATGATTAGGAAATCCATTCACTTTTGTTAATTTGGTTTAAGATTTAGTTAATTAAGTTTAATTAGTATAATTAGTAGTTAATTAAAGTTAATGAAAGTATATATATCACATTAACAGAAAAATAAAAGCAATTTTTATGCTCATCTTCTTGCTATCAAAAGAAAAAAATAAGGGTTTGAAAGTTTTGTAACTTTTGACTTTAAATGGCAAGTAGTTTTAAATATGTCTCTTATAATTTTTATGTTTTTGAGGTCCCAAGAGCTTGATTTAGCTAACTCGTGTACTAATTTATAAAAATTTTAAAGTTTCTAAAAGTTTTTATTTATGAATTCTTGATGAAATTGGTGTTAACATTTTAGATTTTAAACTTAGAAGTGAAAAAAGACTAGTTTGTAAAGTTTAATTGATAGTTTATGAACATAATGACTAAAGGGCATAAATTTCGAAATTGGTGTTATATTTCTTTAATTTTAGGTCATATAATTTTATAGAAGGATATGATTTAGATTGGTTTTGAAATCGAGGCTCAAATTTGAAAGTTATAATAATTTTGGTTCTAGGGACTAAATTGAATAAAATGCCAAATTTTAGGGAACAACTGAATAATGAAATTGAACTGATAGACTCATACAATAGGAAGATAAAGGATATTTTGAATTTACAAATTGATATTAATTATTGTATAGATCGAGATTTGTATCAAATGGAGGAGGATAAATGAGAAAAAGGTAAAATTACTGATTAATCCTCGATATTTTTTGTCACTATTTTTGCCAGGTAAGTTCATATGGAACTTAATATGTTATTTATATTATTTTTTAATTATATTATAATGTATATTAGTTCAGGTTAATCGTTATTTTGATGATTTTGACTTCTAAAGGGTTAGATCATAAAGTATGGAGAATATTGTTATTACATATAGATATAATGTACTAAACGAATGTGATATTGTTATATGATTTGATGATATGTGTATGATGATGTTTCAAGGTTTGAAATGGTACAGAAATGGTAACGGTGTCCGTGTGAACTTAGTAAAACGATTAGGATACAAATGGCACGCCATTTGGGTTCTAAAAAGGGAAAGGGTGTTTGATTAGGAATTAATACGATGACTTGAGATCCAACATGTGTTGCGGATTCTATGGAGCTCATGTGAGCAACATTGAGCTAAACTTGTGTGAGAAACCCGATAATGTCAGCTTGTGTGAGCAAATTAGTCTGATGTGTCTGAGTTCAATTCGCTATAGTTATCTGGGAAAAAAAAAGAAATGAAAAAATATTAAATGAAAATGAAATGGTTGAAATGAACATAAGTGAATGGAATGGATTCTTATGAATGTAAATTGAGCATTAAAATTTTTCTATGCAAATGAACTAATCTATATGTTGTTGTTGTTGAATCGCACATATTTGTGAATGCATGTCATCTGTGATACCATTGATTTCAATTGATTAAATTGTTATAAATGTCAAGGTAAGTTAAGTAAATTTCATATGGACTAACAAAACATTCGTTATGCTTACCTGTTACATATCCTTTTCCTTGTAGATTGTTGATTTGTGAAACGTGTCAATCGAATTGCCTTGAAGCTCACACTATCCAACTATCAACTCGGTAGACTTTTGCTTGTTTTAAGCTTAATTATGTGGCTTGGAAATAGGTTTTAATATATGTAACTACTTTGAATGATAGTTTTGATTTGAACTTTGGTTAATGTTCATATATGTATTTATGCATGATTTGGTCATGTGTTGAGCCATATGGATAGTATTTAAGTGACTTATTTAAGTGTGAAATAGTATGAATTGATGATGGTGTGGAATAGATAAAGTTATGTAAGTAGAATTGTTTTAAAATAGTGCCAAATTGAGGCATGTTGGTTTGGTTGATTTTGGAAATGGTAAAATGGATGTTTTAGTATGTGTTTTGGTTGGCTTTATGCAGGTTTAAGTGTGCTTTTAAGCACTATTAGGGTAAAAGAGTTTATTTGGCTTGAAATCCATACCAAAGTAGTGTTTTTGGCAAAAACATAGGGGTTAGTAGACTGTCTTTGGTATCGCGATACCACACCTTGGATATCATGAGCATTTGGCACGGGAATTCCCAAAGAATGATGATGCTTCATCTATTACCACTCAAAAGTCTACTCTTGCAGTTAGGGGTTGGGGAAATCCTTGTAGTGGTTTTGTTTCTAAAGGAAGTCAAAGGAAAGGTGTCGATCCAACTATTTAGTAATTAGATGTCAAAGCCCCAACACGAGCCTACGTTGTTCAAACTTGTGGAGAGGGTGATGCTACAGATGTCATAGCAGGTATATTCCTTTTATATTACTAGTTTGTCAAAGTACGAGCCTACGTTGTTCAAACTTGTGGAGAGGGTGATACACCATACAAAGTTAGTTCACACATAACAACGTTAATGAATTAGTCCGTACACACTTGACAAAGTCAGTTCGTACATACATTCCATAGTCAGTTAACGTATGACTTCTTATAGAATCAATTCACACATACGTTACAGTGATAGTTTGATATAAACACAACATGCACATTATCACAGCTCACATATTTACATAGTCCACATATAAATTCAACACACACATTGACACAATTCACATATAAATACATATATGTATATGACACATAGTCATTCAAAATCCAAGCCACATTCATGATCGAAAATAAACACTTATTGACATCAAAACCTATACACATGCAACATAACCGAGTCTAGAATGATTAAAAAGTCTATTGAGAATGAAGCTGGATAGTGTGAGCTCTAGGGTGATCCGATAGACATGTTCTGCAAAATGCCAACTACAAAAATAGAAAAAAATTAAGTAAGCATTTCGTATGCTTAGTAAGTTCATAGGTTTTAAAACATAACTCTCCTCAATTCACAATTAAAAAAATGAATTAGCTAAATTAATAACTTTTCTGTCATCACATTTTGCAACCATAAGGTGAATTCATGATCACCAAATCATTTAACGATTCAATCTATACTATCAATCCAATTCAGTACCATTAAATCAAAATTTCCAATTACACTTCATTTACAATAACCTAACATTATATGAACATTTCCAATTTCAATTCATATCATCATTCAGTCATTTCTCTTTTCATTAACAGTTTATAGCTCGATAAACTATAATAAACAGATGTGAATATGTGGGTGACTACACCACACCAGTTATTTCATTAGAGTAGTAACTACACCACACTAAAGCACCGAAGTGTGAGGCCCATAGGCTCGTATATCATATATCGGTACATCCCTCCACTACACCAAGGTCTCCATAGAGACAATCAATAGCAGTGGTCTTCATGGAGACAAACTCGGTAATCTGCAACAAATGTTGGATTCCGGTACAATTAGTGAATTCCCATACATCAATATCATTTCTTATACATACCTTGCCCAACATGCAAATAACCCTATTGGCATGCAAATTGTAACTTATCATATCATATGTTCGTACGGGCCCAAATAACATATCATAACAACTTTTTATAATTCAACCATTTCCTCACCTTTTGTACCGATTTGTAAACAATCCAAAGTACATTCAAATACTATAAATTCACAATTCAACCACAAAGTTACATATATGTAGATAAATTTTCCATATGAACTTACTAGGTACAATCAACGATAATTGAAGCATCAATAACTAATCTACAATTTTCCTTTTTCCTCGATTATCTACCGATTGATTCAAATCTTGATCTATTCAGTAACTCATTTCAACTCATTAGTTTCAATCACTTATACTATCTCATTCCGTGTATATGGAATATTAATTTCACTTTTCACAATTTCTCCAAAGTTTCGCATTTTATTCTATTTAGTCCTAAAACCAAAACGATCATATCTTTCACATTTAAGCCTCGTTTTGCAATATAATTCCAATCAAATCATTCTAAATCCCTATCATATCTATAATTATATAAATTTCATGCTTATTTTGAATTATTTCCATTTTAGTCCTTATACTCAAAATTAGCATTTAAACTTTACAATTTAATCCCCTTTTTATTTCTAAGCTTAAAAGCTAACATTTAAACACCAAAAGCTTTGAAATTCAACAATGGTAACATTTATAAACTTTAATAGTTTGAATAATTCATCAATAGTTTTGCTAAATCAAGCTATAACGATCTCAAAAACATAAATTTATGAAAAAAGAATTTTAGAATCACTTACATGCAAGGGTCGAATGCTCAGGAATTTTTGAAGCTTTCAATTGTTCCTTCAATGCTGATATTTGGTGGAGAAGATGAGAATGAAATTCGTTCTTTTTCTTCCCACTTTTGTTTCTTTTATTTTATGCCTTACTTTCATTAATTTATCTTTAATTTTTAACAAAAAATTGTAAAAATCATACACCAACCGTCCATACTAATATATTATGGCCTAATTTCCATTTAAATCCTTGAAAAATTTCTATTTAAGCCTTTTAACTAATAAAAATCAATAGCAATTAACTTTTACAATTCTTACGATTTAGTCCTTATACCTTAATTACTAACTGTTCAATAAAATTACCAGACCAAAATCAATATAGCACTATAAGATGCTTGTTAATATTAATAAATAATATTTACTGACTCGATCATAAAAAATTAGGGTTCCAAAACTGTCATTTTCGATACCACTAGAAAACGGGTTGTTACAACTCTCCCCCATAAGAAATTTTGTCCTTGAAATTTTACCTGAGAATAGATTTGGGTACTGAGATTTTATTGTTTCGTTCGGTTCCCACATAGATTTTTCAGTACTATGTTAGTTCCATAACACTTTCACTAAAGGTACTCATTTATTTCGCAACTCTTTCACTCCCTGAGCTAAAATTTTCACTAGCTCTTCATTGTATGAGAAATTGAGTTGCAACTATATCTCATCTTGAAAAATCATGTGAAAGGGATTAGGATGGTATCAGAATAGCATAGATACATGGAAAACGTTCTGAATCTTTTCTAATTCTTACGGCAATGCCAATTGTAAGCTACTAGGCTAACTCTCTCAAGAATTTCATATGGTCCTATGAATCCTGGGCTGAGCTTTCCTTTCTTGCCAAATCGAAGAATATTTTTCCAGGATGAGAATTTTAGAAATACCTGATCACCAGTCTGAAACTCGATACCCTTTCCCTTCAAGTCAACATATGATTTATGTTTACTAGAAACAACTTTCAAACATTCTCGTATGATTCTGACTTTCTCTTTAGTTTCACGAATTAGTTCAATCTCAACTAAGTTTCTTTCACTCAATTTAGACTAGTACAATGGAGTTCTACATTTACATCCATACAAAGCCTTGAATGGTGCCATCTTAATGATCGATTGGTAGCTGTTATTATAAGAAAAACCAGCTAGTGGCAGAAATATTTCCTAACTGCCCTTGAATTTAATAACACAACAACATAACATGTCCTCGAGTATCTGAATAACTCATTCTGACTAACCATCTATTTACGGATGAAAAGTGGTACTGAAATTCAGTTTAGTACCCAGGGCCTTATGTAGCTTACCCCAAAAGCTAGAGGTAAACCTCGGATTACGATTAGAAATAATGGATAATGGTACACCGTGCAATCTAAAAATTTTGGCAACATTCAACTCAGCTAGTTTCTCAAGCGAATAATATGTTTTGATCAGAATAAAGTGAATTGATTTCATTGATCTGTCAACAATAACCTAGATCACATCTTTCTTCTCTGGTGATAGAGGCAAACCCGTTACAAAATCCATCGTAACACATTCCTATTTCCATTCGGCAATCATAATAGGTTGTAGTAACCCTGATAGAAAATGGTATTCAACCTTGACTTACTGACATACTAAACACCTGGATACAAACTCTAAAATCTCACACTTCATTCCTAGCCACTAGGAGAACATTGATTTTCAACTCAATGCATCAGCTACCATATTTGCTTTACCCGGGTGGTAACCAATGACCAGATCATATTCTTTCAACAGTTCAAGCCATCCACACCAAATTGAACTCTTTCCAAGTCATCAGGTATTTCAAACTTTTATGATCAATAAAGATGTGACACTTCTCACCATACAAATAATGTCACCAGATTTTTAAAGCAAACACAATAGCTGCCAATTTCAAATTGTATGTCAGATAGTTCTTCTCGTGTAGTTTCAACATCGGGAAGTATAAGCTATTACTTTATCATCATGCATCAAAACACAACATAATCCGTTTAACGAAGCATCACTATAAACAATGAATTCTTTCCTGGATTTAGGCTGAGTTAGAACTGGAGCTTCTGTCAATAATGCTTTCAATCGATCGAAACTCTATTGACATTTTTCTAACCAAACAAAATAAACATTTTTCTATAACAACTTCGTCAACGGTAGAGCAATCATCGAAAAACCTTTAACAAACCGTTTGCAATATCTGGCTAATCCTAGGAAACTTCACATCTTAGTAACATTTTTCAAAAGTTTCCAACTCATATACCATCCGTAGAAATTATATGTCCTAGAAATCCAATCTCTCAGAGCCAAAATTCACATTTTTTGAACTTCGCGTATAATTATTTATCTCGCAGAATCTGTAATACGAATATCAAATGGTGAGCATACTCAGTCTTATCCTTCAAATAAATCAGAATATCGTCGATAAATACGACAACGAATCTATCTAAATACGGTTGAAATATTTGGTTCATTAAATCCATAACCGCGACAGGGACATTAGTCAGACCAAACAGAATTACAAGGAACTCATAGTGACTGTATCTAGTCCTGAAGGCAATTTTCAATACATCAAGCTCACTCTCAACTGATAGTAGCCAGACCAGAGATTGATCTTCAAAAATACGGTGACTGTTTTTAATTGGTCGAATAGATCAACTATACGGGGCAATGAGTACTTATTCTTTATAGTGACCTTGTTTAATTTCCTGTAATTGATACACAGTCTCATCGATCCATCTTACTTTTTCTCAAATAGGATTGGTGTATGATAACTCCAAAATATAGAGTTATTTTCAGCACTTTTTCATATTCAATTTATGCAAATTTTGAGTAATTGATAACAGTTTTTATAGTTTTTATTTATACTTTTTTATATTAAATTCTACTACAAAATTGTGTCAATTTAATAAAATTTATGCTAAATATAGTACTTTTTACATCTTTGAGGACTTCATATGAAATTTGCAACCTCCTAAGGCTTCAAGAAGGAAATTTAACCTAGTAGAAAGAAGCTTAAAAAATGTAGAAGCCCAAAAAAGTCCACCAGGAGAAGCCAACCGTCCACCGACCTAACGTCAAATGTAGTAGTAATTTCGGTCTATTTTCGCACTTAATGAGCTTGTTTTCTAGCCACTTTAGTATTTAATATTATGTTTTCATTATTTAGTACTAAGTATTAAAAGTTAATAAAAAAAATGTTTTTAACACATTTTTTAGTGTTGTTTACCTATTAGGTCGGCACGGGCCTTAGGTGGGCTTAATTTTTGTATTTAAGTGTGCAGGAGGCTTAATTTTAGGCCCAATTGATGTAAGAACTTGGGATGAGTGTTGTACAAGATCCCAAAATCATGAAAGCATGATAACAACATCCAAAGCCATAAAAAAACAGGTATGGCGTGACATAGGAAGTCTATGGCACGGCATGTAGCCTATGTTGAGCCATAGCCTGAACATGGGTCATAAGCAATGATGACGTCAGCAACCATACTTGCACCCACAATGTCGGGGGCATATTGGGGATAAAGTGCACACATTATAGCCTATAATAAAGAGTCTTTTATACACAAATTAGTGCATCAATCAATCCATTCATCCATCAAACACAACTTTTAATTTTCTTTTCTTTTCATGTTTTTTTAGTCAAAACTTTTCTATTCCGATGTGAAGAAAATTGCAAGCGGAGATTGCTCCGGATCCGTGCTTCAATATATTTATCAATGAGAATTCTCTCTACTCTTCCATTTTATTCTCTTATTTATATTTCGTTAGCCTGATCAACTAATGTTTGTATGAATATTAGAATAAGTCTTGTGCTTTATCCATATCTTGCATGATTTGTTTATTGGACTGATTAGTTCATTAAGTTCATAATAAGATTAGTTGGTATAAATTATGTGTTCTTAAATCCTAGGCTTGACAACCTTAGGAAGTAATCATAGGTTAAATGAGATCGGGAGATAAGTGTGAGTGAATATATTGTAGTTTATTTTGGTGGAGAAAGTGAGGTCAGGAGATAAGCGAGTATCCATCGATTAATTAATTAGTAGAGGCTGGGAGGTAATACTAGTTAATTAATAGAAAATTCATATTAAAACCCGAATTCTGAAATTAGTTAATCTTCTATTTATTAATTAGGGATTTAATCGATCATAGGCTAGAGGCTCTTATTGTTGACACTAGGAATAGGAAATTCCATTAGGTTAATTTAAGTTTATGTAATTTAATTAGTTTAATTAATACTTTAATTTGGATTCACATTGCTAATTCGTGACTTGGTTAGATTAATAATTATTTTTTGTAATTAATTTAATTTTAAATTTCTCCAATTGCAATAATACTTGCCAATGTTTTGTTGTAAACTTTACTATATTACAATTTGACCCGTAAGCTTACAAACATCGCCGATTTAATTTCTTATATTTTTGGTGTGATGTTTTTACTATAAATGATAACACGTTTTGTAGGCGGTCATCCACACAGGGGTAAAATGGTCTATAAGACTCATTCTCTTCTTCCCTCAACCTCATTTCTTGAATCAAAGAACCACCTTCTCTTTATTTCAAGGGATGACAACCTTTTCATCCAAATATAGCAAATCGACAACCTCCTCCTTCTCTACTATTCAAAGTTCGGCCAAACAATAGAGGTTTTCAAGGGAATTTTTATGCTATTTTTAATATAGGACGTTGGGGGCTAAACTAGTATCAATCCCTCAAACATCATTCCTTATTCATCAAAGCATCTTTCTTCTCTCATCTCAGATTTTCATTTTTGCATTCTTTCTACATTTGAGAGAAAGGTGAGTGAGCAATTCTAGAGTGTTAAAGCTCTCAGGCCCTCCACTTAAGGAGTAAATATGCATAGAAGCAAAGGAGAAGAAAGGTGGAAACAACCACGAGCAGTATTTTAGAGAACCACCAGATTGTACTTGGAGTTTTTTATTCCCTTAAATCTTTATTTTTTATCAAAGTTGAAATACATGATTGCAATTTATTCTATTACTTTTGATTTTCTAATGATGACTTATTTTTGTTTATGCTAGAATGATTGAAAATTCTTGACTTATGTTGTTCATAACATGTTTATAATATTTTATGCCTCAATTTTTTATTCATCCAAAGAAAATCATAGACATGTTTTTCATGCATAATTAATGTTTGACTACATTTGAACTAGTCATTTAACGATGATTAGTGGACATGATATTTGGATGGTGCATGTTTGACCGTTTGATAATGAATTAGGTCAACTTAGTAATAATATTGAAAGGTATTTACTACATTGCATACCTTTAGGAGGATTAATGTGATTAAATTGTTTCAGTATAGACATATCACTGTTACTTCACATAATTTTTAATGAATGGTGCTTTATAATATAATATTTAGTTAAATATGGCATAAACATATGCATATTGACTAATAGATAAACATAGGACTTCGACAGAAGCTTATGACTAAAGATTCTAAGTTAATAAACAGTTTAGTTGCTATGGATTCTTCTTGAACATTTATTTAACATTTTTGAGAATAAATTAAGTTGAAGAAAGTAATTATTCTAGCTCAATCATGTCATAGTAGTTAAACCTTATGAATTGTTGCTCCATTTTACATTTGTTTTTTTACATAGTTAATTCACATTTCACAATTTAATTATTTTTAATCACCAACTTGCCAATTGAAATTTCACAATATTTGCCTATACAGTCCCTATGGACACAATACTCTTACTCACTACTTCATTACTTGTTGACGACTGTGTATACTTGCACATCAATCACAAATACAGTATTCGTGACAGTGCACCCTAAGGTGACACGCTTGATTATATGAATCCTCTATGAGTCAACTCTTGCAACTGTGCTTTTAAGTCTTTTAGGTCAATCCTCTAGGGAAATTGAGATTGGGGGAATTCTAGACATTAAATCAATAGTGAATTCAACTTCTCGTTCTGGTGGTAACCCATGTAACTCTTCTAGAAACACATTAATAAACTCATTAATTGTCAACACCTGATCAATCTTCGAATCTATCACTCGAGTATCTAAAATGCAAGTTAAAAATGCCTTACAACCTTTTCTAATCAATTTCTCAGTAGAATTCGTCGACATAACATTGGTAGTACCATAAGTCCTTTTAGATTCAATATTGATCAACTCACCACTTTGACATCTCAGAACAATCCGCTTTTCTCTACAATTAACTATAGCATCGTGCAAAGTTAGCCAATCTATACCTAGTATCACATCAAAATCATCAAAAAGTAACAACATTAAATTGGTCAGAAACTCACAACCCCGTATTCTCAGCCGACACATTTTACAAATCAAGTTGATTATGAAACTTTGAAGCAACAGATTTTTTACCCTAACATCAAATTCAATTGGTTCTATTGACATGTTTTTTTAGTTACTAGAGCAATGCAAATGTAAGGATAGGTTGATTCAGGGTCAATCAGTGCATATATAGTAGCATCAAAGAGAGAAAAAGTACCAGCAATGATATTTGGGGTAGAAGCTTCCTACAAAGCTCAAATGGCATAGGCTCTGCGCCCAAGCCTCAGATCCAACAATAGAATCTTTGGTCCCACCTCAAGTTGCTCTAGTGTTACTTCTTTTTCATGGTCGTCTACCTCTCTGAGAAGCAGACATTGGTCTTCTAACCTGGTCAGTAGTATTACCTGACTTCTTTGGGTAGTCTCTCAAAAAGTGATCAATAAAACCACATCAGAAACAAGCCCCACTTTTAACTCGGCATACACCCTCGTGTGGTTTCTTGCAATGATAAAAACAATAGGTCATCTGCATTACGAACACTACCAACACTAACTGTTTGCATACTCTGAGGTCTCGGATTACTCAATCTTGGTTTATCTCATCCAGAATACCATGAATGAGAGGTAAAACAATTGTGGAACACCCTTGATATCTTTGGCGGAGGAGTCTAAAACGATTTTGACATACTTTGTTTATCGGAGTCCAAAAATTTAATTTTGGAATGTTTCTTCTCATTGTAGATATCTTTTATCTTCTGCGCTTGCTCAGACAGAACAACAAACTCTCGCAGTTTTAGTTCTTTGACTAACATTCGGATATCATCATTCAATCCACATTTAAAGTAGATGCACATCTTGGTCTCAACCAGTACAATTTCATGGGCATATTTACTAAGTCGAATAAATTCTCGCTAATACTCAACCACAGATCTATTTCCCTGCTTTAGTTTGAGAAACTCTCTCTTTTTCTTTTCTAGATACAACATGTTGATATATTTCTTTTGGAATTTAATTTGGAAAAAGTCCCAATTAACAATGTCCTTCGATAAAATGGCTATCAACTTAGATCACCACTAATAAGTTTCATCTTTCAACAATGACACTATACATCTCAAACAGTTGTCAGGATTAGTGCCATTTTTTTGAAGACTCTCTATGTGTTCTCCAGGCAGTATTCAACCCTAGCTTGATCATCTTCTATTTTTACTCAGAACTCTTCAACCCCACAATTTATAATCTTGTCAATCGAAGGTCATCATACACTTTTCGTATTTTGAGGATGAGGGGGTACCATAGGAGTCACATTATGGGGTGGAGGTTGCTGAGCCACAAGATTGGCTCGCATAAATTTAGAAAACCACTAATTCATCATACTAAAAAAAGGCATTTCTTGCCTCATTTTCTGACATTTTCGGAACGGGGATACTATGACTTTCTCCCTAATCGAAAGCTGGAATCTACTTCATCAGAGACGACAAGGTTTAATTCGACCGATAACTTTGTATCTATAAGAGAACAAAGTCATGTCGTATCAGAAGATTGCACACTTCATAGGTTATCATGGCATGTATTTTCTAGACTCAATACAAGCTATGTTTAGTCCTAGAATTGTGTAAATCATAGCTCTAACACCAATAAATGTAACACTCGTTGCCCGGCCCGATCGTCAGACCCGAGCTATAGAATACTACAACAATACAACTTGCACTTTTACTACAACATACATATTACTACTTTATAGACCAGCTCGTACTTAGATACTTTACAGAGAGCTTGCACATACACACTATACAAAGTCGATTCACACATAATAACATTAATGAATTGGTTCACACATACTTGAAAATTTAAGTTTATATATACATTATAGATTTAGTTAGCGCATAACTACTTATAGAATCCGTTTACACATACATTACAGTGGCAGTTCACACATTGACACAGTTCACATATAAACACAACATGCACATTGTCATAGCTTGCATATTTACATGGTTCACACATTGGCACAGCTCACATATAAACATAATACAAACATTATATCACAACTGCTCTATTAAGAAAACCCTACAAAACAGTTAATTAATCATACCTCCACTCCCTAATCCCCCATAAGAGGTTTAGTTCCTCATGGATCTCATAATCAAAATAAGCTTGATATAAAAGATAAACATTAATAACAAATCAAGAGAATAAAGTTTAGGAAAAGCTTGAATTGTATTGAATATAATGATGAATTCGCACAAAGTTAATCGAGTTCCACAAATCAGATCTCCCAAAAAAAGTAAAGAATGAAACTGAAAATAACCTAAAAGTCTAAGAAAAGGAAAAACTAAAAACTGGAATTACAAAGGAAATTATAGAGTATCCCAAGCTTTCCATAACATGTGTTAAAAATGAACCTATTTTTAGATTTAGGGTGGCCGTCGTCCTCAACCCTAGGTCAGCTAACACTCTCGTGCTTAATGTTTGATTGTGCGGACCAAAAGGCCCTTGGCTTGTAATTATTTACATGGTAATCATGATCTCTCGGTCAGGACTGTGAGGTCGAGAGATAAGTAGTTATTACCGACTCGTTATTCTGGAGAAAGATCGAGAGATCCTGATAGGGTATCAACTAGTTGGTTGAACGAGAAACTTGAAGCAACAATTGATCATGATTACCAACACGAGCTAATCACCCATGGTCAAATCTAATATAGTTCACTATTTTTTCCCAACATTTCTTTTGTTTATTTATTACAGAAAAAGCCCAAAAATCACTATTTTTGTTTGATCATAATATAATATACTTAGAGTATTAATTAGATCTATTAGTGCTTAGGTTAGGATGAACTTAGTGCTCACCTCCCTTGTATACGATTCTCGGAGTACTCATTACTTCGTTGTAACTATTTTACAACCTGACCTGTATACTTGCGGACAACGCCTATCTAATATATTTTATGCATGATTCTTACTCTAGATGTGGTACATCTGAAGGCTGTCAAGTTGTTGGCACTATTTTCGGGGAGGCAGTGTCATTAGTTTAATTTTAATTTTTTCATTTTAAATAGAATAATTAGGAAATTTTTAGGTTATAGCTATGATCATATTTTCTTGATTGTCCTAACTCCTCTTAATCTCTTTTTAGTTTCAGTGTATGACACGTAGTAGGGGTAACACCTATAGAGAAAGTTACTGATCTCAAAAAGATAATATGTAGGAATCTTCGATAGCAACAACTACTACTACTACGAAAGATGCAGAACCCACCACCTGCTATAGGCAACATACCTTGCAAAAACCCACTATTCGACAAAGCTAATGATAACCCACCAGACTTACCACCACCACCATAGCTACTTGCAAATGTAGCGTGTAACGAAAGAACTCTAAGAGAATATGCGCAACCAAATCTAGACATGGTTCAAGGGAGTATAGCGGGGCCAACTATTACAACCAATAATTTCGAGATCAAACCAACAATGATTCAAATGATTCAAAATAATTTGTAGTTTAAGGGCATGATGACAAAGGATTCAAACCAACATTTAAAATAGTTCCTTCAGCTTTGTAACACATTAAAATATAATGAGGTCACCAATGATGCTATTCGTCTTCGGCTATTCCCCTTATCCATTACGACATGGGACAAGCTCATAAGAAAATTCCTACAAAAGTACTTCCCTATTAGCAAGATAGTCCAGCTAAGGAGAGAGATTGCTGCGTTTAAGAAATTAGAAGGAGAAAGTTTCCATGAAGCTTGGGAGCACTTTAAAATGTTGATTCAGAAATGCCCACACCACGGACTACCTGAGTGGTTATGATTACATATATTTTATAATGGGTTGGATGCACATGCACTGTCAGGGTTAGATGGAGCAGTAGGATGAGCATTAATGAACAGGACATATGAGTATGCATATGAACTTATAGAAAACATGGCGACAAACTCCTGCCAATGGGCAACTAAACGCTATACATATGGCTAAAGACCATCTACGGTGAAGGCTATCTATGAGGATAAAAAATACAAATAATTAGTGAACAGACTCTTCCACATTGAGGCTTTAAATAGTGCACCATCTATATATGGAGGAGACAAACCACTCTTGCACTATATTAACAATTCTACCGAGGATGTGAACTACATCAAGAATAGGGGTGGAAACCCTTTTTCGAATACATAAATTCTCGGATGGAGAGGTTAGCTGAACCTAAGATAGGGAGGAAATCAAGGAGGAGGAAATAGTTCTAATCAGGTTAAAAATGCTAACTATCAATATCTTTATTTAAAAAAACCTCAAGAGAGGGCCAACCCAAATGGTCAACGTTTGGATTAAATGGAAGGGGAAATGCAGTCAATGAGGACAGGCCTGAAACAGGTGCAGTTTGAGTGCACCAATTCAGTGAAAACATTGACTAAACTTGAAGATCAGATGAGGCAATTGATGAGCATGATGGGAGACATCAAGAGAAAAATTGGCACAGGTATCCCTAGTAACATTGAAGATGATCTTCAAATAGAGGGGAAGGAGCATGTGAAAGCAATCGCGCTCCGATTGGGTAAAGTGTTGAGTAGCCTAGAGAACCCAACTTAGAAGGCGAATAAGGGGAATACTGATAATATTCATCAAGAACCTTTAGAAGCTAATGACGATTTAGAGTTGGAAGAGGTAGCTGAATTGACAACTAAGCTGGAGGAAGAACAAACAAAGGAACCTGCAATTGCAAAGGTACCATTCCCGTCACGGTCGAAGGAGAGATAAAGATGGGACGAATATGTTTTTGTAAGTTTTTTAAATTTATTTAAATCATTCAATGTTAACCTATCGTTGATAGACTTAATTGAAAAGGTTTCAAAGTACGCCAAGTACCTTAAAGAAATTATTTCAAGGCATAGGAAAATTCAAATTGGAAAGTAGATTAATATAGACGCATCATCTGGTGTGCTAATATCTAGAAAGCTTTTCCCAAAATTAAAAGACCCAGTGAGTTTCCCAATACCTACAGAAATAGGGGATATCCATTTCAATAAAGCTCTATGTGATTTAAGAGCTAGCATAAACGTAATGCCTCTAACTATATATGAAAAAATTGGGCTAGAAGACCTAAAAATATTCAAATTAAACTGCAATTAGTCGATAGGTCGTCAGTACAACCTAAGGGAGTATTAGAAGATGTGTTCATAAATGTGTGTAATTTCATAACCCCATAGACTTTGTGATCCTGGACTTTCAGGAAGATCGTGAAATACCTATTCTGTTGGGTAGGTCTTTTCTAGCTACGTCAAGCTAGAAAAAAATGAATTAACCATGACGACCAATGGTGAAACAGAAACTTTTAAATGTGGACACCAACAGAGTGAGGAAACAGGAAAAAGTTGGGAGAACATTTTCATAAAATATCTATCTTTAAGCCTAACTACCCTAAATCAAGGGAGATATTTTTTGTAATCTGTACAGGTTGAAAGAACAGTTTTAAAGATAAGGACAAATAGAAGAAGGTGGAGTGGCACGACGGACACTGGGCCAACACTAAAAGATACAGGAACAGAAAAGCGTCTTTGGAACTGTCGGACGAATCTGACAATAAAATTTAATAGTTTTAATTAACCTTTAATTTTATGTAAATTATTATATATCTAACTAACTAGTTAATCTAGATTCTAATTTGTATCAGATTTATGTTCTGAGGAAACAAAACACTTTAGAAATTGGAAATTTGGGCTAAAATAGAGTCAGTGTTGCAACACGGCAACCTCGTGTCACAACACCAAGGCCAGAATCAAAAGAATTATACGAGTTAGGTTGTAATATAGTTTTTACAACGAAGTTGGTGAGTACTTTGAGGATCGTACCCAAGAGAGGAAAATTCTAAAATAATGTTAACCTAAACGCAAATAGAATTAATTAGTAATCTAAATAAATTATATTATGATTGAACAAAAAAAGAGATTTTTAGGTTTTTATAAATAAAGAAATAAAAATTGCATAAAACAGTGAACATCAGAAAACTAATATCTAAACTCAATCAAATTTAGGCATGCGTGATTAGCACGCTTCGGTGGTCATAACTAATTCCTATTTTGGGTTTCTAGTTAATCAACTAATCGGTACCCTAGTAGGATCTCTCGATCTTCCACTAAACTAACGAGTCAGCAAGAACTACTTATCTCTCGACCTTACAGTTCAGACCAATTTGGGCTAAGGTATTCATAGATAGGCCATACAAAGTTTGGGTTAATTCCCACCTAAATGACTTCCTAGGGTCATCAAGCCTAGAGTTTAAGTTCTTCCTCTCCCAAACAGTTGATCCGCTAAGAAAACCCTACATAGTAACTAGTTAATAATACATCCATTAGCCAATCCTCCATAAGAGGATTATTTCCTCATGGAATCCATAAACATAATAAACATTATAAATAAGATATGCATAAAGAATAAATCAAGAATAAGGTTTAAGAGAATCCTGATTTTATTTAATTTATAAAAGCGCAGAAATCCACAATAGTTTGATTGCGTCTACAAATCAAGTTCTCTAAACAGCACGAATGAAAATAACTAAAAAGAACTCTCAAGCCTAAAAAAAAAGAAAATTGAAACTAGAATTACAAACAAAATTCTAAATTGTCAAAATTGTCCTCCAACAAGTGTTTAATAAGCCTATTTATAGAGTTAGGGTTGGTTGTCGTCCTTAACCCTGGGTTTGCTGACGTTTTGGAGTTAATTTTCATTGTACGAACTAAAATGCCCCTTACTTGTAAATCTTCTCGTACAGGGTCGATGTCGCAACACCTAGTGCCTGTGTCACGACATCGAAGGTAGTATACTCTGGTTCAGGTTTGCCTACAAGGGTGTGTCATGACATCCTATGGCTGTGTCGCGATAGCAAAGGCATTCTTGACATTCTTATATTTTGCTCCCTATGTTATGACATTAGGCTTCCTGTGTTGCAACACAGTGACAGCGACCAACTTTGAGCTATTTTGCCTTTGAATGATATCCTGCAGACTCACTTAGTCTGTTAGCTCAACCTTAGGCCTCATTCAGCCGCTAAGGTCATAAAAGGACTAAATTTACACTTTTATTTAATTAAAACTAAAATAGAAAAACTAACTAAAACATAATGAAATTGCTTGTATTCGAGCTCCTTAAGTATGAAAACTAGTTTAATCTGCTACTCCGAATTACGGCAGATCAATATACCATTCCATACTCAATACATTTTCAAGTTTTCCCACTTCAATTCAAAATAAATATCACCCGATGGAACTCTAGTAGGTTGGACTTGGATACACGGGTGAACCATGTTCCTCATCCTAGCTAAAATTACATTAGGCTACCCCTCTGAGCTAAACCTATGTCATATATTACTCGAGAATTCACAACAAGGTTGTATCTTGTTATATTACTCGAGAATCTGCAACTAGACTAGATCTCGTTATATTACCCGAGAATCTACAATAAGGCTAGATCTCGTTATATTACACGAGAATCTGTAACAAATGCTAGATCTCGTTATAATCTATAATAATCTTCGATCAAGCGTGCATATGAATCTATCAACATGCCAATTGTATCCAAAGATTTTACTAAGTTTATGTAACACCCATAACCCATACCCGTTGCCGGATTAGGATTACGACATATTATTGTACAATCCAGAACAATCAATAAAAGATAGCATCAAGTTGTCAAAATAATTAACATAATTTCACAATAAATCATATCAGAGTAATACATACATTTATGAGCATTAAATGAAGCTTACAAGGCCTTAAAATTTTTTTAGAAACAATCAGGGACTAATTTTAGAACAATTCAAAATGTTCTGGGAAAAACTAAAAATTTTCACTACAAAGGTCACACACTCGTATGGCTATCCCATATCCTTGTGTGCTACTATACACGCCTTTGTGCTCACCCGTGTAACTCACTGACTTGGGTCACATAGCCATGTTGTAGGTCGTGTGCTAGCCCGTGTGAATCGTGCACCTAACACATTCAAGGCATACACCCGTGTAGGTTGCTTGTGTGTGACACACGGCCTTGTGATAGCCCGTGTCCCAGGTCGTGTGTGTCTAAAAGTTACCTAATTCATGTTTATTTTTCATCCAATTGCATAGATACCTAAACCAGTTTTCAACTCAATATTATAAGACATCAAAATGTATTCCAATGACACCCAAAACATGCCAAAACAAACATTTTAAGGTCTAACTAATATGCCATCCATGACACCACATTTCAAGTACTTTCACAATTCATTTCCTTAACTAAGTTTACAAGCTACAAGCACACTCAAATAACTTATTTTCTATCTCAAAATGTTATACCATAAAATCAAGTATGCACCTCACTTAGCTACTTATACCACATCATCATATGCATATTAACAACAAGACCAATAAGTACATATGAACCCTTACAAACATAATCAAATTCTCCTATTACATGCCATATAAGCCAAAATATATTCAAAAGCTACCAAATGATTCCTGGATAGTGTGATTCTTCGAGTTGATCCAATCTCCCTTTCCACAAAACATGTCTACAAGAAATAAGACAAATACCATGAGTAAGATTTTGTAAAGCTTAGTAAGTTCGTTGATTGAACGATAAAGCTTACCGAATCAAACATAATAATAATTCAAATACAAGATTAATGAACAGAGTTCATGTCAATGAGGTTATTGTTAGAATTCTTGTCAATCACAACTCACAATAGGTGGGAAATGCTCAATACAATAATACAAATCAATATCCACTTTTCAATAAATTTTCAAAGATCAATAAAACATATCCCGATAAACCAATAGAATAACATTGACTACTCGAAAAATACTCGTATATCCATTTAATTCATTAAACATCAAAAACATCACTAATTAACATATTTATATACATATATAGCATA
The DNA here is from genome assembly GCF_007990345.1 of Gossypium hirsutum. NCBI lineage: Eukaryota > Viridiplantae > Streptophyta > Magnoliopsida > Malvales > Malvaceae > Gossypium > Gossypium hirsutum. The sequence goes on from NC_053438.1 coordinate 15,019,155, forward strand.
TAATCACACCAAGGCATAAATCTTCATTACAAATTATACTAGCCAACACATTCATCTCACATTCAATCTTATGATACATATCTCACCCAAAATATATTACCTGAATAGCAAATGGTTAAAGGATGTCATAGTGTCTTTCAATCATGATCTTATTTGTCTGATTCATGATTCCATAGCGTCCTTCAACTATGGTCTTACTCGTTAGAATCGTGATGCCATGACGTCTTTCAGCTATGGTCTTACTCATTAAAATCATGATGTCATAACGTCTTTCAAATATGGTCTTACTCGTTAAAATCGTGATGCCATAACGTCTTTCAGCTGTGGTCTTACTCGTTAAAATTGGGATGCCATAACATCTTTCAACTATGGTCTTACTCTTTAAAATCGTGATGCCATAACGTCTATCAGCTGTGGTCTTACTCGCAATGGTATTACTCGTTAAAATCATGATGCCATAACATCTTTCAGCTATGCTATGGTCTTACTCGTTAAAACTGTGATGCCATAACCTCTTTCAGCTATGGTCTTACTAGTTAAAATCATGATGCCATAACATTTTTTAGCTATGGTCTTATTCAGTTCTGGTATAATGCCACAGTGTCTTTCAACTATGGTCTTATTCGTTTCTTTCAAGCTAGAAAATTTGATTCACATATATACACAAATAGATAATAATTCATCGAAACAATGATTAATTGAATTACCAAGTTATGAACTTATATGACTAATTTGCAGTAACGGTTCAAAGTATCCCGATCAGTGATCGACGTCGTATAAATTCATTATTTCCATTTTCAATTACACACATCAATATAATCTAACATTATGCAATTAAGTTCATATAATACATTTAAAAATGTACTAAAATTAAACTAAACAAACTTACCAGACAAAATTGTAGCAACGACAAAGTATAGAGACTATTTTTGTAATTTTGCTCTTCCTCGATTTTCTATTCGTTCTTGATCTAAAATAATAATTTCATTCAATTCACTAATTCCACAGAAAAATTAACTCATTTTATGCAATTGAGTCCTTTTAGACTTTTTACAAAATTGCCCCCAACATTTTACTTTTATTTAATTTAGTCTTTAAGCTCAAAACTTGCAATTTAACCAATTTTCGTTAAAAATAAATTCAGCTGAATGATATTGGGTCTCATTACAGCCCATAATTTTAGTTATTTCACCTCAAGTCCTTACATTTTTATCACTTTAACATTTTAGTCCTTTAACATAAAATTAACAAAAACAGCTTTACAAAATAGTCCTATTTAACATTCGAACATAATAATCCATCACAAAACTTTAAGAATATACACAACACATCAGTGGTATAATCCACAATGTTTAACAATTTTACAAATTAGTCACCGTATTTGCTAGATCGAGCTAATATGAGCTTAAAAACATAAAAAAATATTAAAAATGGACAAGATTTACTTACCCAAATGAAGAACTCATCTTGGTCGAATCTCCTTCTATGGTTTTCTAAAGGTTTTGGTCTTTGAGAGAAAGAAATTGAAGAAGATAAAGTTATTTTACCTTTTAATTTATTATAAATTTTTACTTTTTTGTTAATTTACTAATATACCCTTTATTATAACATTTAAATTTCATCTTTTCTTAGCCATTACAGTCCAATACAAGCACAAGGGTCTAATTTCCCTTTAGAACCCCCTTATTAAACCTTTTAAACTAATAGCGATTGACTTTTACAGTTTTTACAATTTAGTCCATTTTCTTTAATTATTAATTAATTAGGATCTAAATGTAATTTATCAAAATCTAAACAATTCCACATCAATCCTATCATTAGGCCATTTAAGGATGGTCCAATTACAGCATTGGTCCTTCAATTATATTAAATTTCAATTAAAAAACTTTATTTTAATTTAATCTTAAACTAATTAGGACTTAATGAATAAATAACCCAAAAGTTAGTGGAATGATTGACATCAACCACTACTTGGACATTTTTACCATGTTTTAATCACCATTTTGGTCCCTTTAGTTATTAAATCTATAACAATTCACTTTTGTCTCCTTTACAATTTAGTCCTTTTACCAAAATTAAACAATAAATCATCAAAATTACCAGACCAAGCTTCAATTCACATATATTACAAATCTGTAAATTTTTAATAAAATATTTACGATCTTAAATAACGGAAAAAGGTCACAATCCCTCATTTTCATAAACCACTTAACTTTTGAACCGAACCACTTAAACTAACTTTTAATTCAATAATTAAAATTCATCAAATCAAAATTCAATATAAAATTATTATAAACTCTCATAATTTAAATACTAGTTATATGAACTTACTCATCATTTCTATAGTCCCGAAATCACTATTTCTAATACCACTGAAAAACGCTGTAACGCCCCAAAAATCTAAGTCTTTAATTTTTGCTTAATTTGACACTGATTGCTTGTTTGTCTTAATGCCTAAGTGATTTTAGTGTGTATGGGGGTGTTTGAGAAGCCTGGGTTCAAGTCTTGGCCTTGGCAGAATTTTTAGTTTTGCTCCTAACTGAATCTGGTCATTGGCACGTAGGCCTTATAAATATTAGTGCTTGTTTTATGACACAAAAAGATCTTGTGGTCTAGTGGCAAGGTGGCGTGTGGTGTAACTGTGAGGTATGAGGTTCAAGTCCTGGGTTGTACAGTAGAATATTTATTTTACTACTTGGACTGTGTAGGTAGTGGAGTTGGACTGCAACAGAGCTAAAGGGAGTGAATTTGAATGAAGTTGGAATTGAGTTGTTGGGGGAGTTGGAGGAGAAATTGGTGGAGTGATTCAAGGAGGGATAAGGGGAGAGATTTTAGGAGAAAATCAATGAGTTGTTTGTGAGGAGAGTTGTGCCGTTTTGGGAAAACTCTAGCTAGAGGTTTTGGCTGGGGGTTAGCTTGTACCAAATTTGGTCAGTAGGCACTATGGTAACCGGTTTTTTAAGTTGTTATCTTTCTGTCAGTTTTGGTTTCGGTCATTTTCGCGTTCTTGCCTTTTCTCTTTTGGGTGCTGATTTTGCCAAGTTTGGGAAGTACCTCTCGGGTTTGTTGTTTTCTTTTTCTGCTCTTTTTTTTCTCTTTCCCTCTCCTCTTATTGCCGAATTCTCTCTTCTCTTTCTCTTTCTCTTCTCTTCTTCTTTTCTAGCCGGATATCATTCTCTTTCTGTCTTTGTTTTCTACCTTTTTTATTTTCTTTTAGATCGATAAGCTATCTTCCTTTACTGTCTGTGGTTCAACTGTATATCACTCTTTTCTGTCAATTCGAGCTCCTCGAGGATTGAAGGAGTATCAAGTATTATCAAGTCGTTGAAACCTTTCTCTCTTCTCTCGATCTAAGGTAGGTATGTGGGTTACCATTCTAGGGGTAGGCCGAATGCTTGTTGTATTTATGTAAGTTATCATGAAGTGGATTTAAACCACATGATTAAGCAATCATGTCCAGTAAATCTGTTTACAATACAGATATTCGTCAAGAAGATTTTTATCAACCTTTGTCAGTGGTATAAGTGGGCTCAGCCACTTTTGTCAGTCGAGGCAAGTATTAGTTTATTTTGGTTAAGGATGTAAAGCAAGGAGATTAACCCTATTGTTTGGCACCTAATGGAAGACTTGAATGAATGCAGATTTTGGGTGTTCATGGATCTTAGTGCGTATTCACAATCAGGTGTGTAATCGCCCCACTGTAACAGCAGATCGGTGAAAAGTCGTAAATACGGCTTTTGAAACCACTCAGGCGTGCGATCGCTCGAGTGGTAAGCCCAACTTGCGATTCATGGGTAAATGACCAAAATACCCTCAAAGGATAAAATGACTGAAATACCCCTAAAGGGTAAAATGATTGAAATACCCCCGAAGGGTAAAATGACAGAAATACCCTCGAAAGGTAAATAATTGAAATACCCTCGGAGGATAAAATAATTGAAATACCCCGAAAGGTAAAATGACTGAAATACCCCTATAGGGTAAAATAACTGTTATACCCCTAGAAGATGAAATAACTGTTATAGCCTTATGATATGTATGGTTGATTTGTTTTATGATATATACATATGACTGTTACTAAGTATGACGTTCTGCATTCACGAATGGTCTATGACATGACATACTGCATGGGGTTGGGATATTGATATAAGGGAAGTATACTGTACTGGTGGCTTGGCCACATATATTGTTACTGGCAGCTTTGCAACGATTCTACTACTGGCAGCTTTTCTGCGATATTGGTGTGTTGGCTGGGTGGGTCGATTTTATCCCCACATGGTATGTTGGTGGTACGGAGTGGTGTGTTGGCTGGATTGGCATGGGTTGCATTATTGCATAGTTACTGTATTGGGCTAAGTCCAGCACTGTTACTATTTTTGGCTAAGGGTCACACTGTACTGTTACTGAATAGGGCTCAGGCCCAGACTGTTACTGTATGTTGTATGCTGACTGTTTGTTAGGGGATTACACATTGAGTTTTGTAAACTCACTCTCTCTTTTTTACTGTGCAGGTAATCCTAAGCCATATGCGATTCAGTGCTGCGAGGGACTCGGAGGTGGCCACACAACTGTTGTTGTTCACAATTGCTTTTAATTTAATTTTAATTTTTTAAGTTGGGTTTTGTTTTGTAATAAGGCCTCTAAGTTGGTTTAAATTTTTAATTGGGCTTTTGCTTACATATTTTAAACTGCTAGTTTAGGAGAAGACGAATTTTTAAAATAATTACTGTTTTCAAAGTCACGAGTTTAAACAATAGAATTTAAAAAGCTTCTGCGATTTCAGATCAACTTATTAAAACAATATCAGATAACAAGACAAACGTTTTGACTAGTCGATTTGTTAATTAATAGTAAAGGGGTTTATTTTAAACTTAGAAACAAATTTTCACCTACAAGTTCAAATTTCGAAAGACACTTCAATGTGACACACTAGATTCGACCATAACATCTAGGTAGGGTTTGGGGTGTTACAAATGCACTACTATAGTATACATGGGCATCAAATACATATATCTCAATATCATACATGTAATCAATCATGTTCATACATTTATACCCTGTAGTTATTAATATGTTTCAATTCAATCTGCTTTACCCTTATGTGTCAAACTATTAGTATATCAATATATACTCAAACATACATATACATTTATATATATAATTAAATACAAGTATGCATAACACACAAATTAATAGGTTCCAACTGAACTTACCTATTCAAAACACCAAAATGAGTGAATTTTTTAGGGACTAATCCGTAATTTTAACTTTTCCCTTATTAGCTCAACTTTGATCAAATATTGATCTAGCAATTATTTTATATAACCAACCAATACTAAACATTTTCATACTATGCCATGATCTGCATGATCCTATATAAATCTTTTTTTATTCCCCTTATATTTTACATTTTATTCAATTTAGCCCCTAAACTCGGGATAAACATAACTTTCGATTCCTAGCTTCGAATTAAAATCTGATTTCATATATTTTCATTAGGGACCTTACACTTTTTATTTCTAACATAATTTCATGGTAGGTTTTACATTTATTCAATTTGGTCCTTGATCTAACAAAGTTAACGAACAAGCTAGATTAACTTTACAATCTAGTCATTTTCACAATCTAAGCTTAAAATCTATCAATTTCAAGTTTAATTAATCAATTAATCAACAATAGAAACTCCCTAAAAATTTAACAATTTATCAACTTGATACATGGTCTAGCTAAATCAAGCTCTCATAACCCCAAATCTATAAAAATTACAAGAAAAGAACTTAATTTCTCTTACCTATTAATGGCTGAAAGCTTCAAAAGCTTGAAGGGATTTTTCTTTTGCTTCAACAATGGTGGACGGTTTAAGGGTGAAGAAAAATGGTGAATTTCCACTATCTTTATCTTTTATACTTTAATTTACATTTAATTAACCTAGATTAATTAAATTAAACATAGTTTAATTAACATAATTAATCTTTTAATCACAATTAGTGGAAGATGTCATCATCATGCATTATCTTCTATTGAAAAATAGTTTATTTACCATTTTGAACCTTTGGTTAATTATTATTTAAGTCTCTGGCCTTTGGTAAATTAAAACTCTATAAGGATTGGACTTTGACAATTTAATCCCTGAACCTTAATTAACTAATAATTTGACAAAAATTACTTGACCAATCTTCAATTTATTTTTTATATCATCTTTGTAAATATTCTTATTTAATATTTACAAACTCAATTTACGAAAATGGAGTTCTAAAACCATATTTTTTGGTATCATTGAAAATTCGACCGTTACAAATATAAATTTCCAAGCCTCTAAGTTGAAGAAAAGATCAAGTAGGGAGAAAGGAACTAACAACTTCTTCAATGAAAAAGGATAGTTTAGGTGGAAGACTAATATTCCAAATCCACATCCAAGTTGAGGGTGGTTAATAAGGTTTGAAGCAATATGCTAAACTGATTTGATAGGAAAAGGCCATTTGTAGTGGCATTACGTTAGGGCCATAATGGAATATGGGAAGGGGATGTGCAAGAATGTTGTTCGTAATGTTATTAGGGAAATAAAAAGACTTAATAAAGGAGCCAGAATAGAAATCCTTAACCGAGATATGTTATTCATCGAGTAGAAGAGGGCCATGAATGAGAGGATGAATAGAACCCATGCCAGTCTAGTTGGCGTGCCAATAATTGATAAGGGACCCATCTTTTATAACCCACCGAAGCCTTTCTCTATGATTTGATGAACACTATCAAGAGTTTTCCAGGTAATCAAAAATGTTAGCTTTAAAATTTGAGTTGCGAAGGTTTTTGGCATGTAAAATTTGAGCCTAAAGTTTAGAATTGGAATTGATAGGTCGCCAACAGAGTTTAGAGAGGTGGGCTTGGTTTTGAGCCTTCATTTGATGAACTCCAAGACCCCCATCTCTTTTCGTTTTTCTGAAAGTTGCCAAGTTGGCCAAATAAAGGCGAGAATGAGATTTCATCCTCCCTAGGGACGATTTCGATTAATATGACCAATAGCATTTACAAGTGCTTGATGAAAGTTTCTGACATTGGATAAAGTGGGATGAGAGAGACGCCATAGTGGATTTAATGAGCATGAGCCTCCCAACAAGAGAAAGCAAACCATTGTTGTAACAGCCCATTTTTTGGTCAAATCAGAACAGTGGTTTTGGGACCACAAATCTGAAATTGAAATGATTATTTTATTTTTATTTTATTTTTTTGCAGCACTGATATATGATGGTGTGAAATTTTCATAAAGAAATTTTACCGTTTAAATGCTTACTTCGGTAAAAAGGACTAAATAGCGTAAAGCATAAAAGTTGTGTTCTATAAGCTAAAGGTGTCAAATAGCTATAGAATATTAAAGTAAAGGTCCTTATGTGATAATTAGCCCAATTCTGAGTTAGTGGAGGATATTTGGTTTGGAATTTGTGTAAATATGAATTTATTTTAATGGGAAATTAGTAAAATGTTAAATAATGTTTAATTAAATAAAACAAAAAAACTATTTTTATGCTATCATCTTTCTTCATAGCTGAATATCAAAAGAAAAAGATGAGTTTGAGAGCTTTGAGAATTCGATTCATGCATGTTTCAATTGTAAGTCCATTTTGACTCGGTTTTTGATGATATTTATGTTTCTGTGATCGTTGCAACTAGTACTAGCTAGCCCATGTCTTCAATTTCAAAATTGTTAAAGTATTTGAATGTTGCCATTGTTGAATGCATGAGCATTTTGTTAGTTGATGATGGAAAATAAATCATTGTTGTTAGATGTACAAGTTTTGTAAAGTGAATTTTGGTAAAAATGTCAATTTTGGATTAAATTGTGAAATTTGAAAAATTTAGTGGTTGAATTTTAAAATAGATGAAAAATATGGGCTGATATGAGAATGGGTAATATTCAGACAGCATGAATTTGTATTAAATTGAATGAATTGTGATTGTTTGTAACAAGGACTATATTGTGATAAATGTGAAAGTCTAGGGGCTAAAGTGTAAGTATGCCCAAATGTGTATTGTGACTAAATTGAGAGGTTATTTGATTAAATGAGTTGAATTTGTTATAATATAGATCAAGAAAAGAGGAACTCAGACTTAGATCGAGGCAAGAGCAAAGTACTTGACTAATCGACTAGTTTCGTTGTTTTTACGTCCAAGGTAAGTTCGTATGTAATACGTACTATTTTATCAATTTTTTTTATGTTTGAGATAAATTAAAATGTGAATGTGAGACTATAATAGCATTCGGTGATGATTTGAAAGTATATGACACTAAGTATGTGAATTTAAGATAGCTTCGACTGAAAAAATGGCACTAAGTGTGCGATACCGAGAGAGCTTCGATTTATGTGATGGCACTAAGTGTACGAAATCGTTATAGCTTCGGTTAATCATATAGCACTAAGTGTGCGAGATCTTTAAGCATTGAAAGGTTTCGAGATGGTTTAACGTATTGAGCGAAGAGGTGAGAATGTGATAAATAAATACAAGATAGTACAGGTACGTACAAAACCTATGTGGTTGTTGATACTATATGAGGTTTGATGGAATATGTATATATAAATGAGTAATGATCATATGAAATGAAATGGAAAGTTTGTGTATTGATATGCAAATTGTCATGAAATGCTTATTGAATGTATTGTATACTCAATTGATAGATCAAGTTTAATTGTATACAAAATTACTAAGCTATAAAGCTTACTCTGTGTTTTCTGTGTGTGCCTTGTAGTGAAATCAAGCTAGCTCTGATCCGAGGATCGTCAGCGACTCAATCACACTATCGGATATTTTAGTTGGTACTTTTGAAACTTTGTATATATGGTATATGGCATGTATAGGCTAGTGTCAATAGGATACATTTTGAGATATGAAATTAGCCATGTGAGTTGGCTTGTAAATGATGTATAGGCTAGTTTCATTATGGATAGTTTTAAATTGTATATAAGTAGCCATGCGAAATGGCTTGAAAGTGAAGTTAATGATGATGTATAATTGGCCATGTAATTAGATCAATTTAGGAAGTATGTTATGGTATATTTTGTGTGATGGATGGTGGCAATTCAGTTTGTGTGATGACAAGGTAGTTGATGGATGTGTTTTTAATTTGTGGTACACGTTCCTATAAGTTATGAGGTGATTATGTCATTGTTGTGAATTGGTCATTTTGGTACGTAGTTAATGGTGAATGATGATCATGTTTTGTGAAATACTTGTGGTCATAAGGATCATTATAAAGTGTCTTGTTATTAGTATTATTTGGTCATGAGATGTTATAAAATTTGTGAGATTTAATGGTTATATTGGTATGACTTTTGTGGCTAATTTGATAGCCAAATAGGTGATAAATGAATTAGTTGTGTATATGTAATTTTGGCATATGCTCGGTATATGAAATGTAATGATATATGCTTGAATATATTTTAAATATTCGAATGACATGAATTTGATAGTAATAAGGTTCGAACATTGGATATATGAAGCACATGTAATGTATTATTGATGTATAATGGTTTGGTTTGAAAATTTGATAAGGTAAATGGTAATGAAATGGTTGAATTGTGAAGCATGATTTGAAAATGTGATTTAATTAGTAAAGCATGTTTGTTTAAATTAGCTACATGTTTTAATTTTGTGTTTTATTGATCTAGTTAAATATTGAAGTAAGGTTCGATTATGTGAAATGATTAGTAAAGGATGTTTGATTTTTGTTGGCTATGAGGATCTAATATGCGAATTTGGTTTATGTGAATAGGAGAATTGTAGCTAATTGAGTTTGGTAAATTTTGTAAAGAAGCGGATATAACTTTGTGCATGAAATGTAATAAATGATTGTGCTGAGCTATGTTTTGTTAGGTAATGCCTTGTAAGCCTAATTTGGTGACGGATACTGGATAGGGGTGTCACATTTAATTGGTATCAGAGTCAGGTTTAGTTGGTTCTAGGACTAATGTAGCGTGTGTGAGTCTAGCTATGCATGCCATATATATAAAAAGTGATAGTGTGATGATTCCTGACAATTAAAATGTGTTTTTGTATAGTAAATGGATCCCAATCGAGCTGTAGCTGATAATGTAAAAAGTAATGCGCCCACTCCCGTTCAAGGGGCAGCACCGACTGATTCTAGGTCGATTATGAGTAGCCACGAGGGAGAGGCTAAACAAGCCTTCTTCCAGACGATGAACAAATGGTTCACACTGTATATCCAAACAAATCTGGCTACTCAACAACCTCCACCCCCGCAAATGCATGTGATGCCTCAAGTTGTTGATCCGATACGACTAAGTAAGCTTCCAATCGATAAGATTCGTAAATATGGGGTCGAAGAGTTCAGGGCAACTATCGATGATGATACAGAGAGTGCTAAAATTTGGCTTGAAAACACAATACGAGTATTTAATGAATTGTCTTATACTCTGGATGAATGTATTAAATGTGCGATTTCAGTTCTGAGAGATACTGCGTATCAGTGCTAGAACACATTGATATCGATGGTTCCGAGAGAACGGGTTACTTAGGAGTTCTTTCAGATGGACTTCAGAAATAAATATATTAGCCACAGATTTATTGATAAAAAACAGAAAGAATTTCTCGAGTTGAAACAGGGTTGCATGGCTGTGACAGAATATGAATGTGAGTTCGTGAGATTGACTAATTATGCACGAGAATGCGTTTCAATTCAAATTATTATGTGTAAACGATTCATCGAAGGGTTGAATGAAGACGTTAAACTTTTGGTCGAAATTCTTGACTTGAATGAATTTGTTGTTTTAGTTGAAAGATCTTACATCTTCGTTAAAGAAATTCAGAGAATCACACAGTCATTCAAATGCTCCAGTTGGGTATATGAGTAGAGATCGTTCAAAACAATACTCCTACCCTAAGGCTCAAGTTGCAATGGAACCAAGTGTTGGTAGTGTTAGATACAATAAACCTGACTGTCGATAATGTGGGAGACGGCATGTTGGTTAATGTTGGGGCAAGTATAATAATAGAGTTTGCTATAAATGTGGTTCATGAGATCACTTCATTCGGGGTTACCCAAAATTAGCTGAGAAAGATAATGTCCAGTGTACGAGGCCAAGTAACACGGCAACTAAAGGTAGACCACCCAGAAACATAGGAATTGTGATTGGTAGTCAAAGAGGGACAACAGATACAATTGTGACGTCCGAGGCCAGAGCACCTGCTCGAGCACACGTTATTCGCGCTCACAAAGAAGCGTTGTCCCCAGATGTCATTACCGGTACTTTCACTCTCTATGATACTACTGTAGTTGCATTGATCGATCCTAGATCAACTCATTCTTATATATGCATAAATTTAGTATCCAGTAAGACTTTGCCTGTAGAGTCTACTGAATTTGTGATTAGAGTATCAAACCCCTTGGGCAAGTGTGTTTTAGTGGATAAAGTGTGCAAGAACTGTCTGCTGATGATTTGAAATTTTTGCTTTCTGGCTAATCTGATGTTGTTACCATTTGATGAATTTGATATAATTCTGGGTATGGATTGGCTAACGTTGCATGATGTGATTGTGAACTGCAAACGAAAGACGATCGATTTGAAATGTCAGAATAATGAGACTATCCGAATTGATTCAGATGATCTAAATGGGTTACCGATTATGATTTCGTCGATGAAAGCTCAGAGTTATGTGAGAAAAGGCTAAGAAACTTACTTTGCTTATGTTCTTGATACAAAAATAACTGAAAAGAAGATTGAATCTGTGTCAGTTGTGTGTGAGTATCCAGATGTATTTCCTAAAGAGCTACCAGGATTACCACCAATACGAGAAGTTGAATTTCGTATTGAACTAATGCCGGGAACTACTCCGATATCAATAGCTCCATATAAAATGGCTCCGACCGAGTTAAAAGAATTGAAATCTCAGTTGCAAGAGTTAACCGATAGAGGATTTGTACGACCCAGTTTCTCTCCCTAGGGTGCTCCGGTATTATTTATGAAAAAGAAAGACGAAACTATGAGAATGTGTATTGATTATAGACAACTCAATAAAGTGACAATCAAAAACAAATATCCTCTGCCACGAATAGACGATTTGTAAAGAAATGGATATAACTTTGTGCATGAAATGTAATAAATGATTGTGCTGAGTTATGTTTTGTTAGGTAATGCCTCGTAACCCTAATCTGGCGACGGATACGAGTTAGGGGTGTCACAATTGTCTTTTTTTTGGCTCGTTTGTGGTGAATTGGGTAATCCAAGATAGCAACTAAAATAAAAAGTTTCATGGAACCCTAAAAGGTTAGTAAATAGTGATCTAGGATTTTCTAGAGCCTGGAGTGTTCGTTGAGAAGAAGACTTTTTTTTGAAGGCTGATTTTTTATCTTGATTCTTTATAAAAAGAGTTAAGAATTTCGTGGATTATGGTGGTGGATTCACTATCAGCTCAAGCAAAAAGAATGAATCATCAACAAAGAAAACATAAGAAAGGTTAGGGCAGACAAAACAACATTTGAGGGGGAACCATTTCTTTTGAGAGCAAGCATGATTGATAAGATGGCCAAGATACTCCATACATAGGGTGAAAATGTAGAGAGATAAATGGTCGCCTTGTTGAATTCCTCTTGAAAGTGTAAAGCTGTTGAGTTTTTCCTTATTAACCAAGATGGACATGGTAGAAAGCGAGATACAACTCATAATAAGGTTAAATCATGTCTTCAAAAACCTGAAGAAAATAAGTGTCTTTCTAATGAAATCTCAATCCAACCGGTCAGAGGCTTTCTTCAAGTGAAGCTTAAGGGCCATGAAGCCTTGTATCCCTTTCTTTAAGTCTCATGGAGTGGATGGCTTCTTGAACAATGACGACATTATCATAGGCTTATCTACCAGGAGTAAAACTAGCATGCAGAGGAGAGGTCAATCTATCATTGATAGGATAAAGTTGCAAGGAAAGGATTTTGGTAACAAGCTTGTAGAAGGTGTTACAAAGACTAATTGGTCTGAACTGGTTGATTGAGAAAGCTCCAAGGCATTTAGGGAAGAGGAATAAAGGTTCTATTTATCTCTTTTGTCATGGTGCTAAAACTGAAGATATCCATGATAAAATAACAAAGCTTGGAATGAATGGTAACTTTAAGTGGTTTGAAGAACCAAAGGGCTTTCTTGATCACAAGAGTGGTGATTGGGGAGCAAATATCTTAAATATGCTATAGTGAAAGAAAAGGCCAAGAAGGGGGCAAGTAGAAACAAGCCAATCATTATTGATCTTCTCGATAGTGTAGATAGATTTAAAGTGAGGGTTAATTAGCTCAGCAAAGGGTCAAAAATGCTATTTTCGATCTAGTCAACAAGGTTCGAAATGCGATTATTCTTCTTACAAATGAGAGTTGTGAAATGGAAGAACTTAGTGTTCGTTTCTCCCTTAATGATCGAACCCACTCTCGATTTCATCACCTAGTACATTTTCTCTTGATTAAGAATTTCATTATAATCCAAAGAGGGATTCTTGTAAAGGTAAATAAGAAAATCACACGGACTTTAAGCAAGCTCATGTTGGATTCCTAAGATGTGGGAAAGGATTCTTTTTTTCTGAGGAAAAATATTGCCAAAGGAAATTTTGTTCCACTCTCTAAGGTCAATGGAGAGGTTTGATCCTTGCATCCAACTATTAGAAACAAGAGGGGAAAAGGTGGGATGACTGAACCACATCGGTTGGAACCAAAAAGGTTTATTGCAAAATTGATGTCTTGAAGTATGAAGATTGAGAAGGATCAGGCAATTATCGGAATAGGTTTTGGTAGGTGAGTAACAAAATATTCAAGGTATAAAAATTTGGTTAGCAAAAGCCAAATCAATGCGCTCTTGAATAAGGTTAGGGCAAACACACATATTTGACCAAGTAAAATAAGGTCCAAGAAACTCAGGTCAATAAGATTACAGGTGTTGAGACAATTCTGGAAGTTGTATATGCGAAGAATTTACAAGGAGACCTCTTTTGTCAATAAAGGATAACACTTCAATGAAATCATCCACAAGAAGCTATGGAAGTTAATGAGACTCAGCAACTTCAATTAATTTTTCCTAAAAAACAAGTCTTTCATGCAATCTAGGACTAGCATAAAAACATGTTTTGTTTTTTTAGTAAAATATGTTTATTTTGATATGATTTGAGAACATCTTTAAGCAAATAATAGAAAATGAAGGTATAATTAGCATAAAAGTAACATTTCATGCAAAATGTTAATTAGATTACTAAGGAAAAATAAAGATTAATCCTTATATTGTATTATTATTCATTAATTCTTATATTATTGAATATTACCTTGTTAATGATATTATATTATCTTCAAAATAATATTTTCATATTTGAAATATAATATTTTCACTCATAATATTAGATGTTTGATCCAAAAGCCTCTTTAGTACCAATTGAGATTAAAAGTATTTGTGCCAAGCGAGACTTGATTATAAAATATTTTCATGAGATTAAAAGTATTTGTGCTAAGCGAGACTTGATTATAAAATATTTTCATACTCAAGTATGTCGTTCAAGTCAATTAGGCCTACTCAAAGAGACCTTTTACTATTAAAAAAATAAATTATTAAAATATTTTTCAGTTACTATTTTATATATGTTTATAATAAATTTTAATATAAAATTACCTTTTTATCATTTAAATTAAATTCAAGTCGATCACCAATCTATTGATGCAAAATTTTTTATCCAAATTCGAACTTAATCAAATCTGATTTATCAAACCGGACGAGACTAATGAGAGTAATTATGAGACGTTATTCTTTCATCTTTTTAGAGATGGGACGGGATACATTTCTTGGTTGACGTGGCAACAGATAGTATTGTCCATACGACGACAAATCAATGATGTTTCACCTCGTGCCATCAGCCGTCTTCCTAAATGCAAATTGTAGACATCATGACAGATTAACATCAACTTGACCTACAGCTTTATACGATGTGAAAGTGAAACCTCTTTCCTTTCAGTGAGATTCGAGATTCTTTATCGTCTAACACCAAAACCACTGCTAACACCGCTTTATCATCCACCGTGGAAGGAGGCGGATTTGGCATCTCATTTTTTGAAAGAAGACAGCACAAAACTGTAGGCAGACCTGCCTAACTTAGCCCGATACTTCAGAGAATTTAACCCAAAATATTGGAAGACAAGTGATGCAGGAAACGACTAACTGTTCGATGAAGATAAAATAAACAAAAAAAGTAGTGCCCAAATGCTACTCTAATAAAATCACTTCCATATTCCAAAAACAAGTTCAGTACAGAATATAACATCATTGCCATGGGTTGCTTCCCATTTTTTTAAATTACACACTGTAATCAGAGAATCAAATGACATTCAAAGCCCACCTCCTTCAGATGAAGAATAGGACCAACACCGCTATAACACACCTTCTACGGCTCATCTAACTGGTCCTGCATGAAAATCAACACCAGACTGAGTTAGGCATGGGCTAATGCATGTGTCAAAATCCCTGTTAGCATGGAGTTCGTGTGTGCCCTTGAGAGGGGCTAACATGGGTGAGGATAATGTGGATTAGGGGGAAATCAATGGTAGATTTGCAGAATTAGGACTGAAAAACGAGTAGAAAGTTGAAACTTTTAAAACCGTAGGGGTATAGGAAACCTTTAGGGTTTTTTTTCTATTAATTCAAAGAATATAATAAGAATAATATTGATCATAAAGCTTACTAAGTTATTTATACTAGCCTTTCTTGCAAATAAGACTTTATTCCTTGCCCTAGATTTAAACCTTAAAAAGAACTAATCATCTGGGCCAATTATAATAAAAGGACCAACAAAAAAATAACATAATAATGTAATCAGCATTAATAAAAATGATAGATAAAACAAGCTCCTGCTTCAGAGGGGAAGGGGAAGGGTAGAGGAAGGGAGGGCAATGACCTGCACATCCGAAGTCCAGAGAGTAAGATTATCCCTTAGTAGTTGCATAATGAGAGTGCTATCCTTGTATGACTCTTCTCCCAGTGTGTCAAGCTCAGCAATGGCTTCCTCAAATGCCTTTTTTAAAGAAAAACAAGCCATATTTAATGAATTTCCGAAATTAATTTATGATTTATTCTTACCATAACAAGCAACTATGCACCGACATCCAAGAATATCACAAAGAATGTTTTGAAACAAATTACGAACGTTATTTTCCAATGATTTCAGAGGTTAGCCTCATTCCATTTATTCTCTCCAGTCTCCCCATAAACATAAGCAAGATAATAGCGAGAAGAAATACAAACAATTCTTCGTCTACCAACACAAATCTATTGAAATTTGGTAAATCTTGTACTAATTTGTTCCCTACCTAACTACAACTCTTAAGTATTTCAAGTTTGTTCACTGACCTACCATCTTACTATGTTGTTCAACTCTTCATTTTTCTTAAAACACCCGTATCTGACTTACTAGGACACGGATATGGAATATCACCCTCCAAATATATATGACTTAATTGCTCATAAGGATTTGGTTTAGCAGATCTGCATCAAAAAACATTATTCACTATAGCTAACACCCTGATTTAACACTAGTTTCTTCCCAAGTTCACAAATTTCAAAATGAGAAGTGAGTTTAAAGTAATAGAATGATGAGAATCAAACAAATACAAATGGAGCTATCTTTTCGCAATTATCTGAACAAAAAATTATTTAACTAATGCTGGTTCATACTTTAATCTAATAGGCTCCAGATTAAACTAAATGGTGGATTTATAGCATAAAACATGATAATGTGGTAACAAAAATAACAGAGGAAAACGCACCTGTTTAGCCATGCTACATGCCTTGTCTGACTGATTGAGAATCTCATAGTAGAACACCGAGAAATTCAGTGCTAGCCCCAATCTGATCGGGTGCGTCGGTGCTAGATCCGCCAGTGCAATATCCTTCATTCAGTTCAACACAAAAATCTAAAGAATCAACTTTGGAAGAAGAAAATATGAAAGAGGTTTCAAAATCGAAGCCCCAACCGTAAAGTCATATTCCCCCAAGTCAACATCCAAAATTGTACTGTAAAATTCAACTATTCAGCCAAAGCTTGAGCTGGAGTTAAAATGTTACCTGAGCAGCCTTGTAAGACAACATAGTATCTTCGGCAGCGGCTTTCCTCTCATCACCAACCTTAAACTCCGCTAAATAGCGATGATAATCTCCTTTCATCTTCAAATAGAAAACCTTGGACTCACTAGCAGTAGCAGAGGGGATCAGATTCGACTCCAATAAAGTCAAGATACTAGCGCAAACTTCCGACAATTCGGATTCAATCTTGGATTTGTACTCCTTAACCAGCACAACATGTTCCTCGTTCTTTCGACCTTCTTCTTTCTGCTCGATGGAAGAAACGATTCTCCACGCGGCACGTAGAGATCCGATGACGTTTTTGTAGGCGACGGAGAGAAGGTTCCTTTCCTCGACAGTTAATTCAGCGGCTGGGGTTGAGCCGAGGACCAGTTTTTGCATGAACTGAACCATCTCCTCATAGCGCTCAGCTTGCTCGGATAGCTTCGCTAAGTAAACGTACTGATCGCGGCTCAGGTTGTCGGGGGCCGTCGTCGCCATTTGCAGTAATGGTGGGTTTCGTGGGAGAGAACGTTTTTCCTCTTTTCTTTTTTTTTTTTTTTTTGCGCTTTCGGGTGTGACGCTGAAGGCCTGAAGATTTAGAGGTGTTTTTTTTTTTAATGCAAGATTGAGGAGGGTATAGTGGTAATTAAAAATGAGAATAGAATTGGTTGTTGTTGTTTTTTTTCTTCTTAATTTTATTTAATTAAGATAAACTTATTTTTGAATTTTTGAGCCAAGAAAAGTAGGTTTTGTTGGGGAATCTGGATTTGAAAACTTAATATATTGATTCAGGATTTAAAATGGAATTGGGCGGTTTTGGAGATAAGATTTGCATGTAATAAGTGGGACCCAATCCAGCTCGAAACGGTGTCGTTTTGAGCATGACAGATAACGGTTTCAACGCGAGTATCAAATCAAACTCTATCAAAGGCATCGTCGTTTATAGTTCTCTCCAGCTGGCCTTTGTTTTTTTAAATTGTATTCCTTTTGGCGGCTTTCCCTGTGTTGCAGCAGGCCAGCCAACCAAAATAAAAGTTTTAAAAATATTTATTATTCAAAAATTACTATCTATGAATGAATTATGCTAAAATATGGATACGGCTTAAAAGTAGAACGCTTCCAATGGGTTGGATGAAGTTGGAACTGCATCTTAATGCAGACCACATCAATGTATTAAGTTAAGAATTTTTATAAAAACAAGGCTAAATTATTTAATTGGTCACTCAATTTTTAGGATATTTTTATTTTGGTCACCTAAAATAAAATTCTTACACTTTGATCACTCAACTTTTAGGGTACTTTCATTTTAATTATCCAAACATTAAATCTCTAATGACTGTTAACTATCACACTACATCATGTTTACACTTTCATTTTGGTCAGTCAAGAAATATTTTTTGAAAATATTAATTGGGGTAAAAAATCAAGGATTAAAGTGAAAGAGGTAGAAACTAAAATAATACACAAAATTTGTCAATTTTTAATTGTTTATTCCATTACCGAAAATTCTATTTTTTTAATATCGAAAATTTAAATTTCAAAACATCAAAATAAATTGAATAAACTATTGAAACAATTTTATCCATTGATAATGTCAACTGATTTGTACTATAATATTATAATTAATTAATTTAATCTCTTTTTAAATTTTAAAATTAGCGAAATCAACAAATAACTCATATATAATAATTGTCTATTAAATTTATTTTGATTGTATAATTTGGAATCTTCCATGTTAACCTAAAAGTAAAGAAAAATATCCTTCAAATTAATTAAATTAATTTTTTATTCTTTGTTTGGGTAAATAAGCGATGAAAAAATTATGAGTATTGTTTGGCATGGTAGATAAAATTAATTAATTAAATTAATTGTAAGAATTTTTCTTTACTTCTATTTTAACATAGAAAATTCAAGATTATATAGTCAAAATAAATTTGGGTTTCGTAAACAACTATTAAAGACAATAATTTTCATTGATAATTTTGTAAAATAATTTTAAAACATCAAAATAAATTAAATAACTTGTTGAAAATTCTTTATTTATTAATAATGTAAATTGATTTGTTACTATAATTTTGAATCTTAATATTTAAAAATTTATGTTTCAAAACAAAAATTTGGAATTTTCAGCAATGAGATAAACCGGGACAATTTGATCAATTTTGTATATTATTTTAGTTTCTACCGTTTTTCACTTTAATCCTTAATATTTTTACCCAAATCAATATTTAAAAAAGATATTTATTGGGTGACCAAATTGAAAGCAACTTAAAAGTTGAGTGACCAAAATGAAAATGCAAACATGATGTGGTGTCTACAATTAACCACCATTAGAGGTTTAATGTTTGGGTGACTAAAATGAAAATGCTCTAAAAGTTGAGTGACCAAATTGCAAGGATTTCATTTTAAATGACCAAAATGAAAGTGCCCTAAAAATTGAGTGATCAACAAGAGAATTTACCCTAAAATTAAAGATTACAAATTAACATGTCTGTAGCACATCTTCTCGTTCAAATCATTTTATGTAACTAATTTTTTAAAATTCACTTACATTAAATATAAAATAATTATTAATAAATAACCATTAGTTTAACAATGTAATTATACTATTTGAACATATAATTTTAAAATTGATGTCGTATCTTGAAAATATTTTCCACGATTCGCTGAATAATATAATAATTTTAATATGAAAATTATTCTATATTGGAATATGGTATAATAAAAAATTAAGTATATAAAAATGGGACAAATGAAAAAAAAAAGCTAATTTTTTTTAAGTTGTTTTTTTTTATTCTCCCTTGTTTTACCGAACAATGGTGTTAACCTCTGGGCTAGTTACTATTTACTTTTTTTTCTCCTACTAATCTTCACTTTATTTTTTTTTCTCTTCATTCGTTTCATGCGTCTTCTTTTTTCTTTCAATTTACAAATCTATTTTGTGAGTATTTTTACTATCTTCACAAGTTATGATAGACAGATGATGATGTTCGTTGTCACTGAAACTCCCTCAGTCACCAGCAATTTCTCTTGAAAAGTGGGTGGCTATTTGTCGAATTCTTAATTTGTTTTTGTTCAAGTCGGTTTGGACTCATGTTGTCTTAAATTTTATATTTTTTTGTTTGTTTTTCATTGTTTAATGGTTTTTCACTTTTAAAAGTTTTTGCCTGTTTTTATAGCGTAGTTTTTAGTCTTGCTTTTGCAAGTGATTTTAAAATGGTTTTGTTGTCATCATTTCTAGTTTAGTGAATGCTCGGTTATTTTGCTTATTTTTCCCACCGCTTAGGACCATTCGTGGTTGGTTTCCTTAGCGTGATAGTTGCTTGCGATCACTCTAGATATGTCGTGCTTGAGTTGTGACAAAGCTAGTTGTCGACATGTGTTAAGTTCTCCTAATGTTGAGGCTAAAGTTTTTGTCATGTTGATAGAGCTTGCCCTACACCGTCAAAGACAAAAAAAAATTTTCTTACCGAATTGTATGGTCCCATCCATGGAATGTATTAATAAATTTTCTATTTAAAAAATGGGACAAATATTATCCTTTTAATTTTATATGTGAAGTCTAAAAACTCTCCTAATTGTATATAGAATAAATTAGTTTCTTTCCCGTGCCATGCACAAGTTAATTATATAATTTATTTTTAATTTAATACTAAAAAGTTTAAAATTTTTACGACAATTCCATACCTAGATTGATAAAAAAGAAAGTGAAATTCTGTAAAAAAAGATAAATAGTATTAGTAAAAATTAAGGAAAACATATATTAAAATAAAAATAAAAATATTAATAAAAAACTAAAAAAAATCATATACCATTTTCTAAAGAATTTAGTTAATTTTAATATTATATAAAATTATGCCTAAGGTGAGAAAAAAATAGATGCATCAGTAAATATACATAGTAGAGATAGAAACAAATTAAAGTCAAGAAATCAACAATAATTTTCTTTAAAAAGTAACAAAAAATTGAAAGTAATAACATAAAAAATTATATATTAAAAACTGAACAACTTGAGATGTTATTATTTAAAATCATTTTATATAATAGTTGTGACCATTTATATAGATTTTTAAGACTTTTAAAAATTAATAAATCTATATGCGTTGTTATCTTAAATTTAAACTAAATAATAAAAATGTTAAGATAAATAATATATTTTATGAAAATGTTTAGATTTAATCAAATAACTTATAATATAAATTAAACAAAAATATACATAGATTAATGGTATAGGTCTAAATATATTAAATTTATCTATTGATTTTTAAGTTTAATTTAGATAAATAAATTTTGGATTAAGTACTAAAAAATCTCTATAAAATAATTTTAAAAAATCAATATAGTCCTAGTTGAAAAGTGTAATCAATTGAGTCTTTAATCAAAAGTTAACAATCAATCGAACCCTTATAATATGGATTCTCATTGAAGCCCCTTACGACCCGTTAATGCTAACGAGGTAGGTGATGTAGCAATTGGCATGAAAAAAATGGATGTGGTGGCTCATGTGACATTTGATGTGGAAAAATATCCGACATGGGAAACTTAATAATTTTTTTAATTGTCATATGAGGGCATAATCTTTTTTTTAATTATTTTAGGAGGGATTTATTGATTTTTAAGGATTATATAAACATTTTCAAAAAAAATATAAAAGGAATGGTAGTTTTAAAATTTTTATAGTAATTAATAACTTATATTTTTATGATTTCTTATTTTTTTATAATTTTCTAAAATTTTATAATATTAAATAATTTTTAATAATTTTTTTAAAAAATTAATAAAAATTATAACTTTTTTTTTTGTTTTTCCTTACTCGGTGCCTACATCATATCTCAAATCAAACTTATCAACTTCCCTCACATCACCACTCCTCAATTAAAAGCATTACCTATCACTTAGAGGTGTTCATGGGCCGGACCGGGCCAGGTTCGACCCAGACCCAGAAAAAAATTTCGGCCCGTGTCCTAGGCTCGAGCCCGGCCCGACCCGAAATATGGGCCTAAAATTTTGTCCAGGCCCGACTCGAGAAAAAATTCCTCAGCCCGAGCCCGGCCCAGCCCATTTTTTAATAAACAGCAAAAATTTATTTTAAAAATAAAAAATATTTTAAAATTAAAAAATTAAAAAATATATATTTATCATATTCGGGTCGGGCCTATATTTTTACCCGAACCCTCCCATATTTCGGGCAGACCATCGGGCTGGGCAGCTACACCTCTACTATCACTCACCTTAATTCACCAAATATTAAATATATTGTCTCTTAAACCCTACATGGAACCCATAAAAGTCTGATCACCATCACACTTTAAACTCCTAGCTAAAACCAAATCCAAACCTTCAAAATAGTAAAAAACTTCTATAGCTTTTTTTTTTGCAATTTTTATGACTTTTTTAATACTTTTAATAAGTTGTTATAAATTTTTAAATAAAATTTATATTTTTCTATAGCTTTTTATAGTATTTATATATTTTTAAAATTTTCTATAATTTCTAAATTTTTATTTTATTTATATAATATTTTCATATTTCTCGCCCATTTTACCAATAAAGGATTATTTCCAACTTTATTTAAGGAAATGGGCCACTTTTTTCATTATTTACCGGAATGAGCCGAAAACACTAAAATGTGTCCACATAGGAATGTTTTAAGGGAAAATTCCAGCAAAACGCGTCCCTGAAGGAGCGATTTTGCCATGTCAGCACAAAACGCATTGACGTGGATGCGCTTTGCTGACGTGGCAAAATCGCTCCCTCAGGGACGCATTTTAGCCCGTGTTTTTCTAGGGTTAGGGCTATTTGCATGTTTAGTGCCTAGGGTTTGTGGGTTTAGGGTTTTGGGGTTGTAATGTTAGTGTTTTGTTAAAATAATTTAGGGTTTTATTTATTTAAGGTTTAAGAATTTTAAAAAATAAATCAAGGTTTAGAGTTTTTTAAAAAAATTAATTAAATTTGGTTTTAGGGGTTTTAAATAAATTAATTAAATTAGGGTTTAGAGTTTTTAAGAAAATTAATTAAATTAGGGTTTAGTTTTTTTAAAATAATTTTGTGTTTAGCTTTTAGGGTTTTTGTAAAAGGGTTTAGGTTACGAGTTTAGAGAAAAATTATATTGACAAGAAGGATTTTGTATTTTTTTCTACAGTAGTTTCAGAAAAAATAATTTTGAGAAGACAATTCTGAAAAGATAATGTCAAAAACGCTTCAAGTAGGATGCACTGTCAGCAAAATTACTGAAAAAAGCTCCCACGTGGACGCTCTTTTTCTATAGTAGTTCCTGAAAAAATAATTTTGAGAAGACAGTTCTGAAAAAATAGTGTCAAAAACGCTTCAAGTAAGATGTATTGTCAACAAAATTATTGAAAAAAGCTCCCACGTGGACGCTCTTTTTCTGTAGTAGTTCCTGAAAAAATAATTTTGAGAAGACGGTTCTGAAAAATAGTGTCAAAAATGCTTCAAGCAGGATGCACTATCAGCAAAATTACTGAAAAAAGCTCCCACATGGACGCTTCTTTTCTACAGTAGTTCCTAAAAAAATAATTTAACGAAGACAGTTCTGAAAAAATAGTGTCAAAAATGCTTCAAGCAGGATGCACTATCAGCAAAATTACTGAAAAAAGCTTCCACGTTGACACTTTTTTCTACAGTAGTTCCTGCTTGGCCTTAGGCTATAAATGAGCCAAATTTCATTCTCATGTTGCATAAGTTACAATAAGAAAAATTAGAGAGGCTAAGCAGAATAGAAATTGAAGATGAGTGGACGTATTAGTGTTGTTATTTACTATGATGGTGAGGTCCGTGACACCGAGAACGGCGTTGTTTTTTATCAAAGAACACAACGCAACTAGTTTTTAACCAGAACATAGATTTGACAGAACTTCGTAAAAGACTTAGGTGTAAAATCTTTGGAACGACGCCAATAAGAGTTTCGTCTATTAAGTATTGATTTGTGCTTCGGTTGATCCCGTGACATATGACTCATTTGATATCAAAGGTGGTCGTAGCTTAGAGGCGATGGTGCAGTCTCATCTCGCTAGTAGATCACTATATCTTGAGTTATATGTACAATTTTCATCGCCAAATGAAGCATTTGCGAGTTCAACATCTACTGCTATTCAAGAGGAATACACGACCCCTACACGACACTCTGTTAGTGGGAGGCAGAACACGGAAGAGCCTGTGTTTGGTGGCAGTATGGAATACACAACTCCTTCATGACACTCGATTAGTGGATGGGACATGCACCTTGGTGGGTCGATGTTCGATGCTGGAAATACGTACTGGGGAATGACATCAACTTCTAGTGGTTGGCAATCCTAATCTGATTGGAGACGTTACGAAACGTCCAGAAGAAGGAATGATATACTCCCTACGATGTCCACTGACGATGGGACCTCGTATATTGCAGATGATGGTGGATTGGATAATGAGTCCAATGTGGATCCACCTCGAGAGCTCGGCCCCGATAGTGCAGAAATTACATTATTTTCTGAACCGGAGCCTGTTCCAACTGAACCTAAAGCTGGTGAAGGGGGTTTAGATGATGATGAAGAATAAGAAGTGTAACAGCTCGATTTAGGGCTTAGTCAGAACAATGGTTTCGGGACCATAAATCCAACTAGGAAAAATATTATTATTATATTTTTATGGTCTATGATTTCATGAAAATTTTTCGTAAAAATTTCGTTCAAAAATTTTGAGTTTGAGCACTTAATTTAGTCAAAAGGATTAAATTGTAAAAAGTGAAAAAGTTGAGTTTTATATATTAAAAGTATTTAATTGTTATGGAATCATAAATTAGGGGTCCTTATGTGGTAATTAGACCATTAGTTAATGATGGACAAAAATGGGCATGAAATAAGTGAAATAGGAAATTTTTTTAAGAAATGGTGTTTTAGTCATTTGGTAAATAAATAGAATTAAATGGGAAAAAGATTGCAAAATATGCTTATCTTCTCCATAGTTGCTGCCGAATTTTAGAAGACACCATAGCTAGGGTTTCTTTGCTTTTTCAAGCTCATAGTAAGTGCATCCTAGCCCCGTTTTTAATGTTCTTTATATTTTTGAGATTCTCATAGCTCGGTTTATCTATCTTTACTGTTAATTCGAGCTAGGGTTGAAATTTGAAAAATTACCCATGTTTGAAATTTGTGTATTTTGATGTTTTATGGAAGAATATGAAGTTAGAAATTATGTTAAACAATTTTTGCTAGTCGATTTTAAGTGAAACCGATTAAAATAATATAATCAGTAAAAATACCTAAAGCTCATAAGTAATAGTTAGAGTTATAATTGGATGTTGATATAAGAGGGAAAAGTGTTCAGTATGTGACAAAACATAAGAATAAAGAATAAAATTTAATTTCCGAACTTTGAGGTAAAAATGTAATTATGCAAAAGTTTAGGGACAAAATAGTAATTTTTTCAAAAATGGAGTCGAAGCTTGTTTTAATAAATGTGAATGTTAAACAAACTCAATTTGCTGCTATAGATTAAGAAAGACGAGAAGTCAACCTTAATCGAGGAAAAGAGAAGATTGGGGATTAAATTTCAAAATCTCTACATTTTGTATTGATGTAAGTTGTATGTAATTAATATATTGTTATAATTATTTTTATTATATTTCGTGACAATATATGTGAAAGGGTTGAATATGAAATAGTTATATAAAAGTTAGAAATTTGAAATTGATAGTTAATTTGTTTAAAATCAGTTTGGTTTATGGATATACCAACTGCAAGTAATGGTTGAAGTGATTCAAATCGAATTATTAAATTGGTTATGGAGTTGAGTGGAAAGATTGATATTATAATGTGTTATGGAGAAATTGTAAATTATTGGGAAGTAAGAATCTTTGTGGAACTGTCGGAATGGTAAAGATTTGAATAAAGTATCGATGAACACGTGTGTAGTACTATGTGAAGGCTACTACGTGTATCGATAAATAATGGTCACATGTGTAGTACTTAGGGCTAGTTCTTTATTACTTTTGAGAAGTGCTTTTGAGAAGTGCTTTTGAAGAATAAAATGTCCATTTTAGACATGATATTATAAAGTAACAAATATGTATTTAAATAATGTTCAAATTAGTTAATATTATGATATTTTAGCAAAAATATAAAAAAATAATTTATTATAACTTATTGTTAATATTTTAATATATAATATTAATTTTAAATATTTCTAAGTAATTAATATTAATGACAATAATTTATAAAATTTAATTAGAATATATAAACTATATTTAAATATTTAAATATAAAAATTAAATATTTGTAATTAGATATTGACATGATTGTATTATTATAAAAATTATTTTTTATTTTTAATTAATGCTTTTAACACATTTGTATTATTTTATTTAAAATGTATTTGAATATATAACTCATATTATATACTAACATATCATAGAAAACATAAACCTAACGAATTAAAATATTACATATATTTGGATTAAAGTTTTAAAAAGGAATAATATTTATATACCAAATATAAATACTAAAAATTTTACAATAGCATTTACAATTTAAAGTGAATTCATTAAACTAGAAGCTATAGTATCTGTTGTTAATTCCATTTCAAAACCACTTGAATTGTTTGATTCACCGTCATCATCACCATCATCATCGTCGTCGTCGTCATCATCACTTTCTTGACCATGCGCATTTTTTGAATCAATAATATTCTCATATGCCCAGTTAATATATTTGTATTCCATAAAATCTGCATCATTTTGACCGACATGTTTTCGGATAAAATTATGTATCGTCATTGTAGCAACAACGATCATCGTTTGCTTCTCAAAACTATAACTTGGCATATCCCTTAAAATGACCCATTTTGTTTTCAAAACACCAAAAGTTTGTTCAATCACGCTACGTAATGATGAATGTGAATGATTGAATACCTCTTCTTTACCAGATACCGGTCTACCTCTATGAAAGTCAGGTAAATGATATCGCTGACCTTTATATGGTCCAAGATAACCTTTCATTTGAGGATATCCAGAATCAACAAGATAATATTTTCCTACAAGTCATAATATAACAAACAATTAATCATATTACTTTATTAAAATTATCAATTAAAGAACTTATACTTTATTATTTAAAAAATCACATATAAAAAAATATCTAACCATTTGGTGGATGCGGAAATTTGTATTTCGGATCTCGAATTGCATCAAGAAATATTCTAGTGTCATGTGCCGATCCTTCCCATCCAGCCATGACAAAGGTGAAACACATATTAAAATCACATACTGCCAAAACATTTTGAGTCGGGATACCTTTTCTTCCAATGTAGGGAATTTGTTCATTTGGTGGAAGAATAGCGGCAATGTGAGTACCATCAATTGCACCAATGCAATCCTGAACAAATAATCATATTACTCTCGTGCATATTTTTAGTCAACCAAATATATTAAAATATAATAATATAAAATTAAATTTTAACCTTAAAATGCGGCATATATCTAGAATCATTACGTATTTGTTCGGGTATTGAGCTAAAAAAAGGATCTTCTGGTGCAATTAGATCAGTAGCCATCCTTGAAACTTTCTCAAGCACAATTACAAAGTGTCGATTTATTGTTGATCCAGACCTCTAAAATCTTTCTCGACATTGGGAAGCTTTTACGCCGGTGCCCAAGATGTATAAAAAAATTCCTAACATTTCACTAGAAGATATGTTTCTTGAAGTTTGCAAGTTGTATCTTGTCTCCAAAACTCTCAACAAACTTGTGAATACCATTTTAGACATCCTAAAATTAATCATACAACGTTATTCATGACCGTCGAGGATCTCTCGGATCCATGTCTTACCTGACTGTTTTGAATCCATGCATGGTTGCCTCAATATATACTTCTCGTGATATAATTGCACGGAAGAAGATGCAGCAACAAATAATCGATTAAAACATTCCATGCGTTGTAAAATCTCTTTCTTTTCCCTTTCATCACCATTTTCATCACCGCTGTAATTCTCAACTATACTCATCACCTATGAATAAATTTTATATCCAAAATAATATATAAACAACTATTGATAAAACTAATTTAGTATAAATAAGTAGAACATAAATTCAATATCCAAAGACCAAACATAAGCAACTATTAATAAAACTAGATTACACATAAATAAGTAGAATATAAATTCAATATCCAAAAACCAAACATAAATAACTATTAACAAAACTAGTTTAGCATTGTTGTTTTGTCACATAATAGATATCTCTGAACCCTAGAAGATCAGAAAATGCTCAACTATCCTCCATTTCCGACTTAAGCCACAAAGCTTTAATCTTGAGATTAATTGATAAAAACATAATTCGCTTGTCCTTATTGAGCAATAATTTAAGTGCAAAAAAGTATAGCGGACTAGCTTCTGGAACTTCTTCCGACATGCTGTCAAGCACTTTGACTACTTGTGGAATACCATATGGATCCATAACAGGAGTCAAACTAGATATGGCTTGACTCATATTGTCAGCTGCATTGCATAATTTTTCTATTTGACTGGACAATCTTGCAGCCCCTTCAATTTGCTTCGAGGATTTCTTTCTTCCAGTTTTAAAATGTGAACTTGATATCTCAGGGTTTTTTCTTTTTTGACCGTTCCCATCAATTTGAACATCATTTGAAATGTGAACATAATTTAAAATGTGAACATCATTTCTTATATTTTCTTCTTCATTCTCTTCAGGTATTTCGTTGGTAACATCCTCAAAAAAATCAGTCTAGAGTGTACCAGAAGAAGGTGTCCATGCTTTATCACCTTTGCAGCTATCCCCATGAACATTTGATCCAACTTCCCTTTGAATTCGGGATCAATGCCTAAAGTACGAAATTTTTGAGCTTCAGGCACAACCTACAGTTAAAATGATAGTTTAATAACAGCAATTATCAATAACCTCATAAATAAGAAAAAACAAAAATATTTAGAATTATTAATGTACCTGTAGCCTACTTTCCCACCAATCATCCGATGCATCAACGATTCTTTTTATAGGATTCCACCTTAGACCAGTATCTTCGCCTTTAAGTTTCTTCCAAGCTTTCCATTCTTTTTTTAGGGCATCCCACCTATTTTTAAGTTGTCTTTGTGAAAAACCCTTTCCCGTTTCTTTCTCAAAGTTGGTCATTATTTTCAACCATCCATCTTTTGTGAAATGAGTACCAGGCCTATTGCCTTTCAATATCTCTTTAATACAAATATCACAAAATTTTTCTGTCAATCTCTTATCCCACATTGCTTTCACCTTTTCACCACTAACTTCAACCGCCGAAGTACTCATCTATTGTGTATACCAACAGATTCGTTTCAGCCAGTAAAACAATCAAGAAAATCAAATGTCACATAAGTGTATTTGTTTACATGTGTATCAAAATATTTTCCTCTAATATTAATTTTACCAAAAAATGGACCCGATAGTAAATGTTATATGTCTTTATTATATTACCAATGTCCAATGAAACTTCAAAAACTAGCCTAACAGCAATAACACGGCTAGCTCCCATTGTTTATAGAGGTAAAGTTCATTTCTTTAGGAAAAAAAAAGATAAATAGAATTTTGCAAATTGATACATCAATGTTAACTGCATCCAAATATTTAGAATCCAAGGCAGAAGTAATGAAAGAAACGTAATAAGCTCACAAACCAGGGATTTACTTTGTCAAGTCCAAGAACCAAGGAATTCTAGAATAGGTTGATTGAGAATAAGCTGAAAATAGTCAAGGAGAAATAAAATAAACCAAATCAATCATTTACAAAAGATATTGTACTAACTATTGATTTTATCAATAAATTCACTATTATACCAAATGTGTCATTTACAAAAGATATTGTACCAAATCAATCCATTTATATATCAATAAATTAAACCAAATCAATCATTTATCAATAAATTTGCAATCCAAAGTTGGGTAATTCAGTTACATCTCTAAGGCCAAAGCTATCATATTGTTAGATATAATTAGATTTAAATATTAGTTTAACTACTTATTAAAGTTCAAATTTTAAATTTAAAAAATAAACTTAAAAAAGAAATAAAATATATTTTTCTAAACAGATCAAACATAAGATTTTTATATCCGAATCCAACCTTTGTTTTATACTGTCTAACACTTTTTCAAAAACACCACAACACAGTCTACAAGCAAATAAATCCAATAAAACATTTCTGCTAAATTAAAAAAAAAACAATAAGAAGGTAAGATTTTTTTTTAAAACATCAAATTGAACTATTATTTAGAAAACATACGGCAAACAAACAAAAAAAAACCATGGCCCAAACATAAGTCTCTACCCCATTCCACCAACAAACACAACAAAAATCAGGTTAGACTTTTGAAAACATTAGAGAAAATAGTACAAAAAGCTTAAAATAAAGGTTTTGGTTATGCCTTACCTAGTTTTGAGCTGAAAAGGATGGGGAGAGATGTCGGAGAAGAGTTAACAAAAATTCTTGCTAGGAAAACAAAGGACTTTAGAGGAAAAGAAGTGTGAATTACAGAGTTTGGATGAAACAGTAGCTGGATTGATGAAAATAAGAATGAGTTGTTTCAAACTGGTTTGAGAGAGGCCATAGTTGACTGGTAACTTATCAGGGATTGAATAATGCATACATTTATATCAGTTTTGATAAGAAAATGGAGAAACAACCATTGAAGATGAGGGCGGTGGTATAAGTCGCCGTTCCAACAGAAGATTATGAGTGGTCTGTGGAAGGATCTGCTTGTTCCTCTTGTAGGAACTTACACTTAGGTCCAGAACTTGAAAGAAAATAAAAGGAGAAATTGGAACACATGTATGAAAACGTCAGGCAGCCTTGGTAGTAATGCAACCAGCAGCAAGGAATTGAATAAATGCAACAAATAAGAGTACTATTGGTTTCAAAAACAATCAGCACTAGCATGTAAATTTGACCAGAAAAACAGGCAAACATTAACTGTAATATCTAAGGAAAAAAGAATACAAGATTATAGTTTAAGATAAAAGATAGCTGATGACTTTTGAACTTTTGTAATGCCAAAAATGCCTGGCAAAATATTCCAAAAAGCCAAATACATAGTCAAACAAGAACTGATTAGGATAATGAGAACTTTTCGAATGTGTCAAAACAAAGACACAAATAGCCTGGGCAGCAATGCATTAGTCAAACTTGTTGAGAGACAACAATCTACAGGCTGATGCATTTCAGAATGCACAGTCATCTAGGATCAGAAGTTTGATAAATCATGGATCATGTGATAATAGCAAACATGTACTTCCACACAAAAAGTACAAAACTCTACACCTATTCAGTATTCTTAAAGCAATAAGCACCAAACGTAATATTTCATGTTTACGGCTCACAAAATTAACCAACTGAATCAGCCATAGCAAGTGTGGAATTCTCGAGACATATCAATGACATGAGCATTTCAATTCTAGATTCATAACTGTCAGGCATACATAATACAAACATAAAAGCTGATTTCCACTATGAAACAATAAGCCAATGATTTTATGACCAACAGGCATATCCAAAATACTACTAATGGGCCTATATCTCAAGATGGGTAGGAAATGTAGGTTCAATCAAAGGGAATTACATCTTAAAAAAAAGATGATGAAGCTTCGCTAGTCATAATTTCAGACAAAGAAAACGCAAAAACTAAATCAAATCGGCAAAACACGATCTTAATCTTAGACATAAATTATGCAACAAATCGCCGAAAACATTGAAGAGCTAAGCAGGTCACGTTTGCATCTAAAAATATCCAACTCTAAGAGCTCAAATAATTGAAATCAATGAGCCGACCAAGAAAGGTCAACGAATAAAGACGATGAGGAAAAAAATTGAAAGAATCAATATAATCAGTTTTTAGGGCATCAAAAATAACTATGTATTTAAACAAACCAATGTACCTTCTCCTGGGTATCTTTTAAGCTTTTAAGCACTGAAGGGTTGCCTCAAATCAGTAGCAACTATCCTGAATGAGAAATCAAATTTTTGTTCTTTTCAGCCAAAAGCACGTTTGTTGGAGAAGATAGTTCCAAAGAACCAGCAGAGGAGGGGAAATAAAGTTTGTGGGAGAAGACTACAGGTTAATTTGGTCAATTTTCAGCCAAAAGCACTTTTGCCTGAAGAAAAGGAGAAATTTTTAGCTTTTCATCTGTAGAGAAGTCCTTTAGAGATGGTGAAATTTTTTGAAGAAAAGGAGGCTATTCCTCATTCCTTTTAACGGAAAAGGACTTTTTCAGCCAAAAGTCCTTCTAAAACGTGATAAAGAATGGGGACTAAGTGAAGGCAACTATGTGTACCGAAAAGCTTTGGTCACGTGTGTAGTACTATGTGAAGGCTACTACGTGTATCGAATGATAATAGTAACATGGATGGTACTATGTGAAAACCCCCAAATATTTGTTGTTATACCGACATGTTCAACGAGATATGAGTATGTAGTAGAAATGTGATAAGTTGCGAAAGAGTGACTGAAGTGATGAAGTTTTTTATTGTGTTATAAAATAAATGGTTATAGTGCTATGTGAATGAGAGATGTTGGAATAGAATAGATTTGGACAGTGACAGTGATGTTAGTTTGAAAAATCACCAAAAATTATAGGAATTGAGTTAGTGGTTGAATAAGACATGTAATTAAATCTTAATGAGTATAATTTCACATAAAAGAGAAAGAATGGTCAAAGAAGTTATATATTCTGAGATATAGGAATTTTAGTGAGACAGGGTGTGAATGATTTTGAAATCCTCTATTCTGACTTTGGAAAATCACTAAAAATTATAAAAAAATGATTATGTTTTTAATTTACATTTTTAAATTTCTTACTGAGTCTATTTTAAAAAGAAATAAGTGGGAACATCATTTGAATTATGTACTAAGAGATAACTGACATTTAGTGAAGAGAGGTCAGAAATGTCAAGCAGTGAAATAGGGAAACATTTAGAGAATAAACTGTACTAATTGGTTGGATAAAAAATTATGAAAAATTTATGGTAAAGAGGTATATGATTCTTGTTTCAGGGAAAATTTACGGATTTTAATTTGAAGTTCCGTAGCTCCAGATAGAAATAATTTAGTGACTATGACGCAGAAAAACAATTTGCTGGAAATTGAATAAATAATAGATTTATGTGTGATAAAAATTATATTATATATGGTATCATGCTAGAAATTTGTTTATCAATTACATACATATTTACTAAGCTATATGCTTACTCCTCTTTATTTTCCCTTGTTTTATAGTGACATCAATCATCTCGGAAATTGGACGAGGTCAGAACATCATCCACACTATCATCATCATCTTTTGGGTATTTTGCAACCAATACTTTTGAAATATGGCATGTATAGATGAATTAATGTAATGTGGTTTAAATATATATATAAAATATTGTTTGGTTTAAAATGTTGGTGTATATTAATTGAGAAATTGTTTTCTTAAAACTACTAACAAAGTATTTAGAATGTTATTGATGGATAAATTGTGTCTGAACATATAACTGTATTTGGTTGAAATATTGAAGTTGTTTGAAATTGTGTTTCAAAAATTTACAAGAGGGATTAAATGTTTACGAAAAGGAATTATGTCAAATTTTTGTAAAAAAAAAATAGATCGTTTGATAATACTTCTTACCTTGTTTCTGTGATGAATATGGGTAAAAGGTGTTATATTTTAGTGGTATCAGAGCTACGGTTTAGCCGGTTCTGGGATTAGTATAATGCATGTAAAAGTCTATCTATACATACCATAAATATATTGTGATAGTGTGATGATTTCTGACAATTTAAAATTTTGTTTTATATAGTAAATGGATCCTAACCGAAGTGTAGCAGATGATGTTGAGAGTAACGCGCCGGCTCCCGCGCAAGGGACCGCGCTTGATGAAAGTAGACATGAGACACATAGTCAGGATGAGGCTCGGGAAGCCTTCCTTCATATGATGAATAATTGGTATACAGAATTTGTTCGTGCAAGTCTGAATGTTCAACCTCCTCTACCCCCTCTTATTCCTCAACCGGTTCCCGTAGCTCCACAAAATGTTGACTTGGTAAGATCAAGTAAACCTCCCGTTGACAAAATTCAAAAGCATGGGGCTGAAGATTTCAGGGATAATATAGATGAATTATCTTGTACTCCCGAAGAATGTTTAAAGTGTGCAATATCTTTATTAAAAGACTCAGCATATCGTTGGTGGAAAATATTGGTATCTGTGGTTCCGAAAGAAAGGGTTACATGGGACTTCTTCCAGGATGACTTCAGAAAAAAATATATAAGCCAACGGTTCATCGATCAAAAATGCAAGGAATTTCTCGAGTTGAAGCAGGGCCGAATGTCTGTGTCAGAGTATGAAAGAGAGTTTGTTAGACTGAGTAAATATTCCCAAGAATGTGTACCCACAGAAGCTGCTATGTGTAAAAGGTTTGAAGATGGTTTAAATAAAGACATTAGAATATTTGTTGGAATGTTGGAACTGAAGGAATTTGTGGTATTGGTTGATCGAGCTTGTAAGGCTGAAGAATTGAATAAAGAAAAGAGAAAGCTGTGATAGAGGCTCGAGATACAAGAAAGCGGCCCATGAGTAAACCATTTCAAACTCAGTCAAAGAAGTCTAAAGAGATGAATCCTCGAGTGACTACTTCAATTGGATATCAACGTCGAGACCGGGGAAAATTATATTCGGGTCCCTAAGCTCAAGCTACTTCAGTAGCAAGTGTGGGTAGTGTGAAGCCTAGTAAACCAGAGTGTCAGCATTGTGGTAGGCAACATCCTAGTGAATGCTGGTTAATTAGCCGAGCTTGTTTCAAGTGTGGTTCTCGACAATACTATATTAAAGATTGCCCTGAGAAAATTGTAGAAGAAAAATTCTAGAATGTTAGATCGGGTGATACTGTCAGCAGAGGTAGACTACCGAGAAACACCAGATGTAGAGATAGTGGTAGAAGTGTAATGAAAGGTATAGCTACAAGACCAGAACCTCGAACACTTGCTAGAGCCTATGCTATACGTACTCGTGAGGAAGCCTCATCTCCTGATGTGATTACTTGTACATTCTCTCTCTATGATACTGAAGTTATTGCATTGATTGATCTCGGGTCTACTCATTCTTATGTCTGTTTGAATTTAGTATCTAATAAGAATTTTCCTGTTGAAAATACTGAATTTGTGGTTAAAGTGTCAAATCCTTTAGGCAAATATGTGTTAGTCGATAAGGTTAGCAAGAATTGTCTTTTGAGGATTCAAGGTCATTGTTTCCCGGCTAATCTGATGTTGTTACCATTTGATGAGTTTGATGTTATTCTGGGGATGGATTGGTTGATGTTGCATGATGGCAAGGTAAATTGTAGACAGAAAATCCTTGAATTGAAGTGTGAAAATGGTGAAATTCTTCGGGTTGAAATAGATGAATCAAGTAAATTGCCTACGGTGATTTCGAATATGTCGGCTCAAAAATACATGAGAAAAGGGTGTGAAGCTTATCTTGCTTATGTGATAAATACTAAGATATCGGAGTCGAAGCTTGAATCAGTACCGGTAGTCTGTGAGTTTCCAGATGTATTTTCAGAGGAATTTCCTGAGTTACCTCTGATTAGAGAAGTTGAATTTGCTATTGATCTGTTACCTGGGACTGTACCAATTTCCATTGCTCCGTATAGAATGACTCCAACTGAATTAAAAGAATTAAAATCTCAGTTGCAAGAGTTAACAGATAAGGGATTTGTGAGACCGAGTTTTTCTCTCTGGGGTGCTCCTGTGTTATTTGTGAAAAAGAAAGACGGTTCTATGAGACTTTGTATTGATTATC
Organism: Gossypium hirsutum; assembly: GCF_007990345.1. Lineage (NCBI taxonomy): Eukaryota > Viridiplantae > Streptophyta > Magnoliopsida > Malvales > Malvaceae > Gossypium > Gossypium hirsutum. Next base: position 15,055,039 of record NC_053438.1, read on the forward strand.
GTCAACTCAACAAAGTGACTATAAAGAACAAGTACCCGTCACCGAGAATTGATGATTTGTTTGACCAATTAAAAGGGGCAACAATGTTTTCAAAGATCGAGCTGAGATCTGGCTACTATCAACTGAGAGTTAAAGAGTCAAATGAGCCAAAAACTGATTTCAGAACGAGGTATGGACATTATGAATTTATTGTGATGCCTTTCGGTTTAACTAATGCTTCGGCTATTTTTATGGATTTAATGAACCAAATTTTCTAACCGTATTTGGATAAGTTCGTGGTGGTGTTTATAGATGATATTTTGATCTATTCCCGAGATGAATCCGAACACGCCGAACATTTGAGAACTGTGTTGCAGATTTTGAGAGAGAAGAAATTGTTTGCTAAATTTAGTAAAAGTGAGTTTTGGCTTCATGAAGTCAGATTCTTGGGACACATAGTTTCAAGTGATGGTATTCGGGTTGATCCGAGTAAAATTTCGGCAATTGTTAATTGGGAACCGCCAAAGAATGTATTTGAGGTTAGAAGTTTTCTGGGCCTGGCTGGATATTATATACGTTTTGTTAAAGAATTTTCCATGATTGCTTCTCCTATGACTAAATTATTGCAGAAGAATGTCAAGTTCGAATGGACTGATAAATGTCAACAAAGTTTTGAGAAATTGAAGGCATTATTGACTAAGGCGCCGGTGTTGGTGCAACTTGAAACAGGGAAAGATTTTATAATTTACAGTGATGCATCGTTGAATGGTCTTGGGTGTGTACTAATGCAAGAGGGCAGAGTAATAGCTTATGCTTCGAGACAGCTGAAACCACACGAGAAGAATTATCCTACGCACGACTTGGAATTAGCTGCTATCGTCTTTGCTTTGAAAATTTGGCGTCATTATTTGTATGGTGAGAAATGCCAAATCTTTACTAATTATAAAAGTTTGAAGTATCTGATGAATCAAAAGGATTTGAATTTGCGACAACGAAGATGGCTCGAATTGATAAAAGACTATGAGCTAGTGATTGATTATCACCCCAGAAAAGCGAATGTAGTTGCTGATGCTTTGAGCAGAAAATCTTTGTCTGCTTTGAGAACTATGAATGCGAGTTTAGCTATGTCTGAGGATGGTTCAATTTTGGCTGAGTTGAAAGCTAGACCGTTATTTTTTGTAGCAAATTTGTGAAGCTCAAAAGAATGATGGTGAATTACAAGCCAAGAGATTTCAGTGTGAATCAGGTGGGGACTCAGATTTTTGAATTAGATCATATGATTGTCTGATGTTCTGGGATAGGATATGTGTACCGAGAAATGATGAGTTGACTCGGACAATTTTACATGAGGCATACAGTGGTGATTTATCAGTTCATCCAGGTAGTACGAAAATGTATAATGATTTGAAGAAATTGTATTGGTGGCCGAGCATGAAAAAGGATATTTCGAAATTTGTATCAAAGTGTTTAGTTTGCCAACAAGTGAAAGCTGAGCATCAAGTACCTTCGGGTTTACTTCAACCAATACTGATTCCTGAGTGGAAATGGGACATAATCACGATGGATTTTGTGATGGGTTTGCCTCTGACTCCTAGAAAGAAAGATGCTATTTGGGTAATCGTTGATAGATTGACAAAATCAGCCCATTTTATACCGGTACGTATTGATTACTCACTTGACAAGTTGGCGGAGTTATATGTTGCTGAAATTGTGAGGTGGCACGGGGTGCCTAAGTCCATTATTTCGGATAGTGATTCGAGGTTCACTTCGAGGTTTTGGAAAAAGTTGCAAGAAGCCTTGGGTACAAAATTGAGCTTTAGTACTGCATATCATCCTCAAACTGATGGACAATCTGAAAGAGTAATTCAAGTTCTTGAAGACATGCTCCGATGTTGTGTCTTAGAATTTGAAGGCAGTTGGGAGAAATATCTACCATTGGTTGAATTTGCTTACAACAATAGTTATCAGTCGAGTATACGAATGACACCGTATGAAGCATTATATGGACGTAAGTGTAGAACACCTTTGTATTGGACTGAGCTCAGTGAGAAATAGATTCACGGGGTTGACTTGGTGAAAGAAACTGAAGAAAAAGTAAAAATAATCCGTGATTGTTTGAAAGCTGCTTCAGACCGACAAAAGTCATATGCGGATTTAAAGAGAAAAGAAATCGAGTTTCAAGTGGGAGATAAAGTATTTTTGAAAGTATCTCCGTGGAAGAAGATTTTGAGATTTGGTCGAAAGGGTAAATTGAGTCCACGTTTTATTGGGCCGTATGAAGTCATTAAAAGGATTGGACCTGTAGCCTATCAGTTAGCCTTACCAACAGAGTTGGAGAAGATACATAATGTATTTCATGCATCGATGTTACGACGCTATAGTTCTGATCCTACACATGTAATTTCTCCAACAGAAGTTGAAATTCGATCGGATATGACTTATGATGAGGAACCTATAAAAATTTTGCTCTGGAAGTTAAATAGTTGAGAAATAAAAGTATACCATTAGTGAAAGTGTTATGGCAAAAACACGGAGTTGAAGAGGCCACTTGGGAACCAGAAGACGCCATGAAAAAGTAGTACCCACATCTCTTTTCTGGTAAGATTTTCGAGGACGAAAATCTCTAAAGGGGGAGAGTTGAAACAGCTCGATTTAGGGCTTAGTCGGAACAGTGGTTTTGGGACCACAAGTTTGACTAGGAAAAATATTATTATTATATTTTTATGGCCTATGATTTCATGGAAAGTTTTCGTAAAAATTTCATTCGAAAATTTTGACGTTTGAGCACTCAATTTAGTCAAAATGACTAAATTGTAAAAAGTGTAAAAGTTGAGTTTTATATGTTAAAAGTATTTAATTGTTATGGAATCATAAATTAGGGGTCCTTGTGTGGTAATTAGACCATTAGTTAATGGTGGACAAAAATGGGCATGAAATAAGTGAAATAGGATTTTTTTTAAGAAATGGCATTTTAGTCATTTGGTAAATAAATAGAATTAAATGGGGAAAAAGATGGCAAAATATGCTCATCTTCTCCATGGTTGTTGCCGAATTTTTGAAGACACCATAGCTAGGGTTTCTTTGCTTTTTCAAGGTCATAGTAAGTGCATCCTAGCCCCGTTTTTAATGTTCTTTGTATTTTTGATATTTCCGTAGCTCGGTTTATCTATTTTAACTGTTAATTCGAGCTAGGGTTGAAATTTGAAAAATTAACCATATGTGAAATTTGTGTATTTTGATGTTTTATGGAAGAATATGAAGTTAGAAATTATGTTAAACAATTTTTGCTAGTCGATTTTAAGTGAAACCGATTAAAATAACATAATCAGTAAAATTACCTAAAGCTTATAAGTAATAGTTAGAGTGAGAATTGGATGTTGCTATAAGAGGGAAAAGTGTTCAGTATGTGACAAAACATAAAAATAAAGAATAAAATTTAATTTCAGAACTTTGGGGTAAAAATGTAATTATGCAAAAGTTTAGGGATAAAATCATAATTTTATCAAAAGCTGAGTCGAAGCTTGTTTTAATAAATGTGAATGTTAAACAAGCTCAATTTTCTGTTATAGATCAAGAAAGACGAGAAGTCAACCTTAATCGAGGAAAAGAGAAGATTGGGGATTAAATTGCAAAATCTCTACATTTTGTATCGAGGTAAGTTGTATGTAATTAATACATTGTTATAATTATTTTTATTATATTTCATGGCAATATATGTGAAAGAGTTGAATATGAAATAGTTATATAAAAGTTAGAAATTTGAAATTGATAGTTGATTCGTTTAAAATCAGTTTGGTTTATGGTTATACCAACTGCAAGTAATGGTTGAAGTGATTCAAATCGAATTATTAAATTGGTTATGGATTTGAGTGGAAAGATTGATATTATAATGTGTTATGGAGAAATTGTAAATTATTGGGAAGTAAGAATCTTTGTGGAACTGTCAGAATGGTAAAGATTTGAATAAAGTATCGATGAACACGTGTGTAGTACAATGTGAAGGCTACTACGTGTATCGATAAATAATGGTCACATGTGTAGTACTAAGTGAAGGCTACTATGTGTACCGAAAAGCTTTGGTCACGTGTGTAGTACTATGTGAAGGCTACTACGTGAACCGTAAAACTTAATCATGTGTGTAGTACTATGTGAAGGCTACTACGTGTATCGAATGATAATAGTAACATGGGTGGTACTATGTGAAAACCCCCAAATATTTGTTGTTATACCGACATGTTCAATGAGATATGAGTATGTGGTTGAAATGTGATAAGTTGCGAAAGAGTGACTGAAGTGATGAAGTTTTGTATTGTGTTATAAAATAAATGGTTATAGTGCTATGTGAATGAGAGATGTTGGAATAGAATAGATTTGGACAGTGACAGTGATGTTAGTTTGAAAAATCACCCAAAATTTTAAGAATTGAGTTAGTGGTTTAATAAGACATGTAATTAAAGCTTAATGATTCTACTTTCACATAAAAGAGAAAGAATGGTCAAAGGAGTTATATATTCTGAGATATATGAATTTTAGTGAGACAAGGGCTAAATGATTTCGAAATCCTCTATTCTGACTTTGGAAAATCACTAAAAATTTTAAAAAATAATTATGTTTTGTAATTTACATTATTAAATTTATTATTGAGTCCATTTTAAAAATAAATAAGTGGGAACATCATTTGAATTCTGTACTGAGAGATAACTGACATTTAGTGAAGAGAGGTCAGAAATGTCAAGCAGTGAAATAGGGGAACATTTAGAGAATAAACTGTACTAATTGGTTGGATAAAAAATTAGAAAATTTTATTGTAAGAAGGTATATGGTTGTAGTTTTAGGTAAAATTTACGGATCTTAATTTGAAGTTCTGTAGCTCTAGATAGAAATAATTTAGTGACTATGATGCAGAAAAATAGTTTGCTGGAAATTTAATAAATAATTGATTTATCTGTGATAAAAATTATATTATCTATGGTATCATACTAGAAATTTATTTTTCAATTACATACATACTTACTAAGATATATGCTTAGTCCTCTTTATTTTCCCTTATTTTATAGTGACATCAATCAGCTCGGAAATTGGACGAGGTCAGAACATCATCCACACTATCATCATCATCATCTTTTGGGTATTTTGCAACCAATACTTTTGAAATATGGCTTGTATAGATGCCTGAATGTAATGTGGTATAAATATATATAAAATATTGTTTGGTTTAAAATGTTGGTGTATATTAATTGATAAATTTTTTTCTTAAAACTACTAACAAAGTATTTAGAATGTTGTGGATGGATAAATTGTGTCTGAACATATAACTGTATTTGGTTGAAATATTGAAGTTGTTTGAAATTGTGTTTCAAAAATTTGCAGGAGGGATTGAATGTTTACGAAAAGGAATTATGTCAAAATTTTTGTAAAAAAAAGATCGTTTGATAATACTTTTTACCTTGTTTCAGTGATGAATATGGGTAAGAGGTGTTACAAGAAGATCCGCAATTCACGATGTACTCACCTCCAGCCCATATGCATAATGTCGATCTATTGACAGATGATGCATTAGAGTTTTTAGATCTACCACATATAATGCGTGATCGTACAAATTCGTCATTGGATTCGGGTGAATTGAAAGTTGGTAAGGAGCTTTCCAGTAAGGATAGTTTTCTTGGTGCATTGAAACAACATATCATCATGAATGGGGTTAACTACCACATGGTTAAATCTAAATCTGAGAAGTTCGAGGCCAAGTGTGCAGTGCAAGATGGTATATGTTCATGGAAAATCATGGCTTTGATTAGGAAAAAGACAGGCTTGTGGGAGATAAAAAGTACAAAGGTCCACATACCTGTTTTGCTAGTACAGTATCACTGGGTGTTTAGGGTTTTTGAATAATACTGTTATTACTTAATGTTGCATTATTTAACGTACTTCATTGACAGGTGTTTCACAAGATCATCCCAATATGTATTCAGATATGATAACTAGCTTAATATTACCAGTGGTGACGGCGGATCCCAAGACTTTCGTGTCGGTCTTAATTACCAATATTCATAGCCAATTGAGGTACATGACCTCTTATTACAAGGCTTGGATAGCTAAGCAAAAGGTGTTGGAAAAGATGCATAGTGGGTGAGACGCTTCATATAATGAGGTGTGGCAGTGGTGTCAGATGCTGGAGAAGTATGTCTTAGGTTGCATAACATACCTTAAAATAGGCCCTGTGTACTACAATGACCGCTTGCTCAGTGGATGCCAAGTGTTCAAGAATTTGTTCTGGAGCTTTAAGCAATGCGAGGACGCATTTGTGTACTGCAAGCCATTGGTACAAATTGAAAGTACCTTTATGTATGGTAGATATTCCCATCGACTATTGCTAGTTGTGACACAAAATGGCGGTAGGAGAATCCTTCCAATTTCGTTTGCAATAACAATAAGGGAGTCAGGTGATGAATGTGATTTCTTTCTTTCTAGGTTAAGGAGGCATGTCTGCCCTTAACCTAATATATGTGTTATATCGGATCAGGACACTGGAATACTTGCCGTAATTGAGCCACAGGGAAGCCTATGGGATCGCACATACTATCGGTATTGTCTAAGGCACGTTGCGTCCAACTACTATAGGCAATATCAGTCTACCACTGAACGATAGTAAGTGACCAACATGAGTATTTAATCTCTATTAATATAATTTCGTTTGTAATATTCAATTTATTCTGAATGGAAGAATGGTATGTAATTTTCGCTATCAATTTATATTGATAGGGTACGAGATCAATAAAGACTGTTTTCATGAGATGTTGGCGATTTTACGGTCAGTTAACGATCAAGGCACAGACTACCTCTATAACATACCTTTCAATCGGTGGACACAAACATATGACGACGGCCTATGATAAGGTCATATGACCTCAAACCTGGCTGAATGCATAAATTTTGTTCTAAAAGGAATGCGTCATTTGCCGATAACCTCGGTTGTGCGGGAGACATATTTTCGTTTGGCAGCACTATTTCCAAAGCAAGCATTGAGTTATAAAGGCCAAATGCAGGGAGGCTATGTATGGTGTCGGAAGGTATTACAAGAAATTAACAAGGCGAATGCGCGAACCAACACCATGCACACAGTGTATCACGATTGCGATAACATATGGTTTCGTGTGACGGAGTTCGACAGGCCAAACCAAGGTATTACCAGCAGGTAGAGGTGATCATGGGCCGGGCCGAGACCAAAAAAATTCAGCCCACTTCCTAGGCTCGGGCCTGGCCTGAAATATGGGCCTTAAATTTTGTCTAGGCTCGGCCCGGGAAAAAATTTCTAAGCCCGAGCCTGGCCCGGCGTGGCCCATTTTTTTAATAAACACCAAAAAATTATTTTAAAAATAAAAAAATAAAAAAAAGTATTTTAAAAATATTTTAAAAATAAAAAAAATTTTTATTATATATTCGAGCCGAGCTGGGCCTGGGCCAAAAAAGTGGTGCTTGAGGCCCAACCCATTTTCTAAACGAGCTTCATTTTTTTGCCCAAACCCATATTTCGGGCCTATATTTTTTTCATAACCCTCCCATATTTCGGGAGGGCCATCGGGCCGGGCCACCCGGCCTATGATCACCTCTTCCAGTAGGCAATATCGTGTACACCTGAGAAATATGACTTGCGACTGTAGGACGTTTGACGTATTTTGTTATCCATGCGCTCATGCAATTACAGCTTGTCAGAATCTCCGTTTGGTTCTCATGAGCCATGTTGACGAAGTGTACAAAATAGAATACATGTACAATGTGTGGAGACACATATTCCCACCGGTCCCAGATGAACGTAAGTGACCGTCTGTATCACTTGCTCCGTTTAAGTTGTTACCTGATAGAGAATTACGTTGCAAACCAAAAGGTCGACCTTGCTCGAGTAGAATATGTGATAATATGGATATCCGAGAAAGAATGAACCAACAAATGTTGTGCAGATGGTGTAGGAACCCAGGTCATACAATTCAAACATGTCCAAATCGAAATAATTGATAATTGCTTAAATGAAACTATGTTGCATTATTTATGTTGCCTTATTCAAAAGAACTTCTAATTTATTAAATAGAACAAAATATAAAAATAATTTACTATTAAAATATTCAAAAAAAATTATTTTATTAAATGAAACAATATAAAAATAGTTTGTACAAATATATTAAAAAAATCAATGTATGTGCCACTCGGAATCAGTGCCACAGGGGGTGGTCGATAGTTATGCGCTGGATTCCTTCTTGGTTCAGCTTCGACGGGGGTTGTGGTTGTTCTGGTTATGGGTGTTGGGAGGATGACCCACCTTGATAGAATAAAGAATGCGGAGGTGTTTGAATCCCATAATGTGATGGGGATTGGAAATGAGATGAGCTCCCCGACAGTACCTCGTGCGATCGCTCCTGCGACGATGGCCTATATATCGTTGGTTAAGTCGGAGTCATCGAGAAAGGAGATGCACCAGGGCATGCATTTCCACTTGGCATAAATTTGGGAAAAGGAAACATATAAGGGTTAGGATACATGTAAGGGCAATGGTACGCACATGACATAATCTGAAAGGGCTGTGGTGTGGCCGTCGTCGCTTGAGGGACTTATTCTATATCGACCAACCATATCCCTCTACATCGATTGTGGTATATCCAACATCAACCTTTATAGAACAACCAATTATGGTGTACGTTTGACTGTATCAAGATATACTACTCACGATGTTGGGATTATGATGATCTGAAGTCTGAGGATCATATACATATTAATCACTATGAGTAATGTCGTGACAATTACATAATAATCCAAGAAACATTCTCATAATGGGCCAGTCCAATATGTTGTTCTCTAACACACATATTCATGCATCAATTCTGACATTCCATATCAATGACAACTCTTTATCATCAATCAACTGCATGTTAGTCTTAATGCATTATCGTTGTCCTATCCAACAATAATACTTGACTAAGGATCTTTTAAGAATAATCATATTATTCTCAGGACATTATTATAAAACAATTTATTTATACACAAGAAAAGAAACTGAAATAATAATGGTAACGCCTTATATTAATAAACATGATAAATCAAGTATGTTATTACAACCATCTCATGATTGATCTTTGGGCATACTCTAACAGAGAACACTTTCGCTAGATTGGAAGAACTCAGGCTTACAAGAAATCCTCCCACTGTAATAAATCTCCCTACGCTACTGATTGTTTGTAAGTCTACTATTAGGATTTGGATTCGTAACCGATACTATAGTGCTTTGAGTATTTCTTGAAATTTTTTTCAATATCTCTTTACTTCGAGGTTTAAAATCATTCGTGTAACTCTCCTCTAGGAAGGTAGCATGAGTCGACATATGATTGTTTGCTCTTTCACGTTATAAAACAAATAGCCCATCATTTCTTTAGGATATCCCACAAACATGCACATTTCTGTCCGTGAATCCAACTTCCTCCCATCTTTGTCTAGTATGTGGGCCAAGAATCCCCAAATCCTAAAATGTTTTAGGCTTGGCTTCCTACTGTGCCATAATTTGTATGGAGTTTTAGGTGCGACCTTAATTGATACATCATTTATAATGTAACAAGTCATTTGTAAAGCATATCTTTAAAATGAAATTGGCAACTGTGGATAATTTAAAACCGATTGAACCATGTCTAGCAAAATCATTTAATCATCTTACCTTTTGACCTGTCGCCAAACATGGTGGCAATTTTAGTATATTTCGGCACTTAGGAGGCTTGTTTTCTAGTTGTTTTATGTTTAATTATCGCATTTAGAAATTTTGTATTCTAGGTTTAGTTATTTGAAAAATAAGCATTTTTATGCAATAATTTATGTTAGTTGACCTGTTAGGCCAATTCGAGCCTTAGAATGTTTTAATGTGTTGAATTGAGTGTGTAGGATGTGTATTAGCAACCCGAAAACCTTAGGGATCACACCGAGTGTTGCACAAGCTTCCCAAGATGTAGAACGTGAAGTCGAAACTCCTAACTTGAGAAATTAGTGTCATGCCATGACACACCTTGGCCCACGTAATCATCCACGTAATTTATAGTTTCCTATATTAAGGCCCATAATAGACCTAATTATGGTTTCTAAACATCATTATAAATAGAAAGGTTATTGCCAATATATAGGTAAACCTTTAGGGGTCGTAGTTAGAAGATTTAGGTTTTAGTTCGTTTTATTTTCCGTTACAAAATACTTTTTTTTCTTTTCGATTAGGTTGAGTTTGAACTTATGTATTTTCTATTCAAGTATTCATCAATTTATTTTATTGTTCGTTCATAAACATCAAAGATCAGTTAATTGTTAAGAGATTACGCAACTCCAAGCACATTCGATTCAATCAATTAAGCAATTTCTGACCTTTCTCTTATTTTAATTAATTTGTGTTCTTTTGCATGTTTAAATTAAATCTAAGAGTTATGGCATCTAGATCCATGAGAGGCTAAGTTTATAAGGAGATTAATGAGTGGAGGTGGGAGTAGTTAATGGAGGAATGTGAGTTCTCGTAAGAATTAACTGGTTTAAAACTATGTGTGGTTAAACCCTAGGATTAACGACCCTAAGAAGTTATCTAGGTTAAACGAGGTCAGAAGATAAGTTTTTTGAGTAAATCGTAGTTTATATTGGTAGGGAAAGTGAGGCTGGGAGATAAGGGAGTACCTATCAATTAGTTAATTTGTAGAGGCCGGGAGGAAATACTAGTTAATTAATAGTTAATTCCATTGAAACCCAATTTTTGATGTTAACTACAACCACTGAAACAAGTTAATCTTCTATTTGTTAACCTGATTTAGTGGTTTGTCCATTTTCTATTATTTAATTTAATTTATGATTTAATTTATCTCTTTTATTATTTGTTGTAATTTAGATTTTAGTTATTACTATTTAGACTTGTTATTGTAGAAGTAGATTTTAGATTTAATTCGTCCTCCCTTAGGTACAATCCTTAGAATACTTCCCTGTGTTTCGTTGTAGCACTTACTATATTACAATTTGACTCATATACTTGCAAACACCACTTACTTAATTTTATATATTTTGGTGTGGTATTTTTTTAGTCAAACATGCGACGATCAAGTTGTCGATGTTGTTGTCGGAGAGGTTTCGACATTAAATCGAAATTTGATTTACTGCAAATAATAAGATAAATAGGAAAGTTAAAATTTATAGATACAAATATTTTTATTATTTTATTATTATTTTTTAATCTTTTGGTCAAATTTCAGTCAATTACAGGATGACAATATTGGTGAGACAAACCACTTTTGATGCAAATTAATTTAAACCCAGTATTAAAAACACAACTTGCTTGCGCCTTCTGTTAGCTTAGCATTGGTAAAATTTGTATTTTCATTTTGTTGTTTCGCTTTCTCATGGATTCTTACAATTTCAAAAGCTTTACTTGTCACTCCTTCCAAATTTTAAGATTCTTACCCATAATGGCTCTAAGTAAAGCACCTAAGACTTGATTGACCACCTCAGTTTGGCCATCGATTTGGGGGTGACAAGTAGTAGAATAAAGTAATTTAATTTCAACCTTACTCCATAATACTTTCCAAAAGTGACTTAGGAACTTTACGTCTCGATCAGAGATAATGGTGTGAGGTATACCATGTAGGTGCAAGATCTCTTTGAAGAACAAGTCAACCACATGTGTATTATCATCCGTTTTGTGACAAGCGATGAAGTTAGCCATATTTGAAAACCTGTCAACTACAAAAAAGATACTATATCGACCTATTTTAGTTCATGGTAAACCAAGTATAAATTCCATGGATAAATCTACCCAAGGTGAAGAAGGAATCGATAAAGGAGTATAAAAACCATGAGGCATTACCTTTTATTTTGCTTGTTTAAAAGAAATTGATATAGAACATACCTTTTCGACATCCTTCTTCATATGTGGCCAAAAGAAGTGTTCTTGTAAAATATCCAAGGTTTTGGTGACACCAAAGTGTCCCATTAATCTTCCACCATGTGCCTCACAAATAAACAATTCCTGCATGGAACATTAAGGCACACATAACCTTTTTAATCGAAATAAGAAACCATCTACAACATAAAATTTATTAATGGCGTCACTCCCACAAGTACTATAAATATATGAAAAATCAAAGTCATTCAAGTACAAATCCTTAATGTGTTCAAACCCAAATACTTTAGCATTCAATGTAGTGATTAAAGAATATCAACAAGAGAAAGAACTAGCAACTACATTATCTTTACCATGTTTGTACTTATAACATATAGAAATGTCTCAATAAACTCTACCCAACAAGTGTGTCATTTGCTCAACTTACCTTATATTTTTAAACTAGTTAAAGGATTCATTATCTGTATGTATGACATACTCTCCAGGCAACAAGTAGTGTTGCCATACTTGAAGAGCTCGAACCAAAGCAAACAATTGCTTGTCATAAGTGGAGTAGTTAAGTTGTGTGCCATTCAATTTCTCACTAAAATATGCAATGGGTCTCTTGTCTTTCATTAAGACCGCACCAATTCCTATACCTAAATTGTCACATTCAAGTTCAAAGGTGTTAGAAAAATCAAGTAATTTAAGAACTAAAGCTAAACATAACTTATCTTTTAAGGTTTGGAAAGCCTTTTCTTGTGCCTCACCCCATTTGAAACCCACAAATTTCTTGATTATTTTAGTTAATGTGGCAATAATAGTGGAGAAATCTTTCACAAACCTACGATAGAAACTAGCTAAACCATGGAAAAATCTCACCTTAGTTAAAGACTCAGGTGTAGGCCATTCTTTAATGGCTTTAACATTGTCTTCAACAACATGGATTCCCTGTGCACGTACAATATAACCCAGAAAGATTAACTTATCATAACAAAAAGTACACTTATCAAGGTTAGCATATAAGCATTCGTTCCTTAAGATATCTAAGACCGCTTTAACATGACCAGCATGTAAATTCAAAGACTTAGAGTAAATTAGTATATCATTGAAATAAACAACTACAAACTTACCCAAATAAGGTCTCAATACATGCTTCATTAAGCGCATGAAAGTACTAGGCATGTTAGTCAAACCAAAAGGCATGGCTAGCCATTCATATAAACCGAACTTAGTTTTAAAGGTTGTTTTCCATTCATCCCTCTCCTTTATTAAAATTTGATGGTAACCACTTTTTAAATCAATCTTTGTAAAGATACAAGCACCATAAAGTTCATCAAACATGGATACCTATACTTAACAGCAATTTGGATAATAGGTCGATAGTTGACACACATTCTATACGTACCATCTTTCTTTGGCACCAAAATTACTAGCACTGCACGAGGACATAAACTTTCATGAATGTGACCCTTCTCCAAAAGTTCATCCACTTGCATTTGCAACTCCTTTTTTTTTTCTCGAAATTGCTTCGATAAGTTGCTCGATTTGGAACTGTTAACCCATGTACTAAGTTAATTTAATGCTCAATACCCCTCAAAGGTGGCAATCCTTTAGGTGTCTTATAAAAAAATAGCTTCATATTCCTATAAAAGAGAAACAAAAACACTAGGAAAAGAATCGTTAATGTTAGTCAAAGATAAATAATTTTGCCTAAATCGGACAAGGATGCAAGGTTGTTTGGTGAGTAAGGTTATTGTGAACCATTCTTTTTTTCTTATAAGAGGATGCACTCACCATTGGGTTATCATTAATTTGGTTATTTTCACTAGAGGACTCTTTTCTCTCACCCTTTTTTGAATTTTGTGTCTTACTTCCCATAACCCCCTTATAGAATTTCATCATCTTGATTTGATCATTGTGAAAACCTTTTAGATTCAAAGGGGCCAAATTGTACTTCTTCCTATAGAAAATAAGGGAAAATCGATTCTAAGGGTGTTCACTCAGTTAACCGACCTGAACTACCATTAGCCGAATTAACAGACTCTTTTAAACCCTTAACTGTTATTCGAACCAATTTTTTCAAAAAAATTAATCGAACCGAACATTTTCATTTAATTCGGTCGGCTAATCGAATTAAGCAAAATTTATATGTTTTTTTTTGTTTTTTGGTTAAAAGAAGTATAAAACATATCAAAAAGTAACTGAATAAGCCAAATTAACCGAATTAACTGAATTTAGTATATGTAAAATGTATATAAAAAATAAAAAATTTTGGTTAATTCGGTTAATTAATCAATTTCAAACTGAATTAATCGTTAACCGAACTTTCAAAAAATTATTAACAAAACTTTGACCAAATTAATTCGGTTAACCGACCGATTAAATGAATTCGATTGGTTAATTGAATTAATTTCGTTTTACCCGAAATTTACACACCCCTAATCGATTCAATTTACCATGATGAATAACATCATGATCGTATTGCCATGGTTTACCAAGTAACAAGTGGGCGACATATATAGGAACAGCATCACACCAAACATCATCAATGTAATTCCTAAGTTTAAAAGTGATCAAAGAGTATTTTACCACACATACCTCCGAACCTTCGTTAAGCCATTGAAGATGATATGGCTTAGGGTGTTTGCTACTTGGCAAACTGATCTACCGTAATTCGATCTAGCAGATTAAACTAGTTTTCACATTTAAGGAGCTTGAATACAAGCATTTTCGTTATGTTTTAATTAAGTTTCTTTAGTTTTACGAACATGCAATAAAAAGTGCAAATCAAGTCTTTTATTGACCTGAAGGGCCGAATGAGGCCTAAGGGAGAACTAACATACTTCGTGAGTGTGCAAGAGACCATTAGAAGTCATATCGGGCCAATATTGGACACTATGTCGCAACATGGGAGATTCAATGTCACAATATAGAGAGCAAAATAGAGAAAGTGAGAAACTGCCTTCAATATCTCGACATAGGCTAAGGATGCCGCAACATACCCCTGAAGATGGCTATAGAGGAGCATATTGGTTGCTATGTCACGACACAGGTCCTAGTGTATCGCGACATCGACTCTATGACGAGAATAAAACACGAAGTTGGGGCGTTTTGGTCTACACAATCGAACTTAAAGCTTAGGAACATCAACTAACCTAGGGTTAAGGACGACGACTACCTGAAGGCTATAAACAGACCTCTATGGCACACATTATAAACACCATTCGATTAGCTTAGACTCTGTTATTAGGTTTTAGGTTTGTTTTCTTACCACTCTTAAGTTTTCATTGTTTAGTTTATTTGTTCCTTCGAGAGATCTGATTATAAAACAAGATCAACTTCTGTGGATTCGTATTACTCAATATCAATTAGGCTTTCTTAAACTCTCTATTCCACTTCATTCCTAATGATTAATTGTTCCGTTCTTTCCATGTTGTTTATTAAAGCCATGAGGAACTAATCATTCTATGAGGGATTAAAAAGTAGAGGCATGATCTCTTAACTATTTTGTAAGGTTACTCAATGGATCAATTGTTTGGAAAAGGAAGAACTTGAAACAAATCCTAGGCCTGACAACCCTAGAAAGTCAACAAGGTGGGGATTAACCCAAAATTGGTATTGCCCATTCGTGAACACCTTTACCCCAATCCAGTCTAGACTGTGAGGTCAGAAGTTTAGTAGTTCTTGCTGACTCGTTATGTTAGTGGAAGATCAGAAGATCCTGTTAGGGTAGTGACTAGTTGGTTGATAAGGAACCCGTGACGACAGTTAATTGGGATTGTTGAAATGAGCTGATCACCCATCCTCAAATTTGATTCACTTTATTTATCTTTATCTCTCGCAACTTTAATTTCTTTTTATGTTATTTTATTTTATTATTTTACAAACTGTAAACATATTCTTCTTTTACTCTCGTACTATAACTAACCTAAAGTGTTAATTAGATCTTTAATTGTTGAGGTTAAGATTGATTTACTACTTGCCTCCATTGGGCACGACCCTCGGAGTACTCACCTACTTTGTTGTAAAATCTATATTACAACTCGACCAGCATACTTGTGGATACTGCCTCATAACTCTCTATCTTATTGTAGTATTCACACTCTGGACATATAAGGAAAAGTCTTAAAAGATGACATGACAATCGTATAAACCCTCGTGAATTCAAAGAAGGTTAGAAAGTGTTGCTGTTTAATTCAAGGCTAATGGTATTTTCTGGAAAGCTAAAATCCCGATGGAAAGAACCTTATACCATATAAAAAGTTTATCCATATGGAGTCGTCAAATTGTAAGGCAACAATGGAGGTACGTTTAAGGTTAATGGTCAACATCTCAAATACTATTGGGATAATGAAATTGAGTAAGTTGAAACCTCGTTCAGTCTAATAGACCCTTAATTTTTATGCTTTTATTTTTATAATAAAGGGCATACTTTGAAATTATCTTCTTGAATGAATACGTTAAATCAAGTCTGTCTAAGGAGATTGGAACTTAAGCGGGACCGTTTGTGATCCCTCCAACCTTTCCTAGGATATTAATTTTATGTAATTTTTTGAGAAGGAATTTTCTAAGTAATCCAAAAGTTTTTTAATTTTAATTTTGCAATTTTAAGTGTCTTTATTTTGAATAAAGAAGTTCAATCTGGCCCAAGTACTAATTAGTTTATTCTTGTTGTTAGCCTCAAATCCCGAAGAATCTCGCCAAAATCTACTTATCGTTTGGGAAAAATACCATGTCTCGCAAAAGAACTAGATCTTCCAAGACATCTACCGAGATTCCAATTGTGATTCAAGATAAGGAAGCAAAGGAAGTATTTGATTATGTCTTTAAGAATCAATCCATGATGCCAAGAAAATGTTTCAATTTGGAGAGCAATGACAAGATGATCACGCCATTGTCACTTCGAAAGACAATTAATGCTTTAAATTGAGTGCAATTCTGTGATGCACGATCAATGCCACACGAAAATTTAGTGAGAGAGTTCTATGCCAACTTGACCACGCCAAACGCTAATGAATTTCTTGTTCGTAAGAAGAAGGTACCCCTTAGTTCTAAATCCATTAATTTTAACTTACCTGATGTTGAAGAAGATGAGTACTCTGCCATGATGACAAATATCAATTAGGATTTTCTTCAACAAGTTCTTAATGTGGCTGCAAATCCCAAATCCTAATAGATTATAAGAAATTATGATTGTTATTCTTACTGAAGGGAATATTTAAATCTAGTGGCTAAGGTACGGTTGTACTTTATTTGATATAGCTTTATACCTATGTCACATAGTTCCACCATATTTATGGAATGAATGTTTTTGTTACATGCAATTGTGACAGAAAGGTCTATCAATGTTGGGAGAATTATTCTCAAAGAGATTCAAGACTGTGCAAGGAAGAAGGTAGGAAGTGCCTACTTTCCATCATTGATTACTTCACTTTGTTTGAGGGCCCAAGTAAGATTAAAAGTAGTCTTGAAGGGCCAATATGTTCAAGGTTACATAACAATGAATGATCTTGAAAGGTTAGTGGAGAATGTTGGACTACTGAACCAAGTGGAGCTAAATGAACCGAATGAACCAGAATTTGATAAGTCATCATCTAAGTCTAAACTAGAAGCTGACTCAAGAAATGCCATAGAATAAGCAGAAACTGAAGAGGAACCAAACAACCCTGAGCCAAGGGTGGACCCAAATGTTGCTAAACCAGTGGAGCTGAGTTTTAATCCTGAGTTGACCATTCCAATGCCATCTTCTACAAACACTATGAAGAAATCAGAATTCTCAACTATGATGGATATGTGGAAATTCATGCATAACCAACAAAAAGCTTACTGGAGATATGCAAAAATTAGAGATGATTCCATACAAAATACTTTTAAGAATATCTCTAACACTTTTGTTCCTAAGTTCCCAGATCATATCTTCGAGACATGGCAAGAGGAGATTATGGGATCAAATGCGACTAAAAAAAAGGGAAAATGAAAAAGACATGGAGGATGACACGAATAAAAAGGGGAGAAATTTCTTTTTCTTAGCATTTATTTATTTTTAGGCATTTATATTTCTTTCATAGTTAATATTTTACTTTCGCATAATAAATAAGATATTGCAAGTATGATTTCTAATTTTATTTGAGTTTTTTTATGTTATCCTGAGTTGGAATGCTTGTATGTTCTTAGGTCTTATGTAGCCTTTTTCCATGAAAATTGAACTTCTTTTGAAATAGACATGCATGAAAGTTTAAGTCCTTAGAATTGACTAAGTAACTTTCTTGAAGCAAAATCCTAGGAGGCATAATAATCTCGACATGATTTAGGCACATTTTCTTTGGATCATTTGAGCCTTTCGAGCTTACCATATGTATTCAACCCTTGAAACCTTAATTTGAGCCTTCAAGCCTATTTTATTGTTATTTACCTACATCATAAGCCATGCTACCATCTTTTTAAATTTTATCTTATTCTTGCACCTATCTTAACTATACTTGTCTTGTTGAAAAAAGATTGAGGAAAAATTTGAAAAGATGTAGATGTTCTTCGTATGTTAAAAAAAAGCTCTATTCAAATGTCAAGAAAAAAGAGCAAAATGAATACTCAAAGTATTGAGAAGTATTGGGAATATGCTTCAAAATTAAGTTTGGGGGAGGGGGAGTGAAGAAATGATTAGTTGGAAGAATGTACCTCGAAAAGATTCAAGGTGAAGCTAGGATTAAGATTACTGAACCTAAAAATTGACTTCTCTTTATCCCTACCTTAAGCCTAGCCCTATTACAACCTTATGAAATACCTATTGATTTGAATGATTATGCTGACTACATTAGTGGAGAGGAATTGCTATGTTCAACATATGAGGACCATTAATTAGACCTTGTGATGGATTTGTTTGGTTGATAAGGAAACTTTGATCGAATGGTGAATGTTATGTATGACCTTGAAAAGCATGCACTCTATTGCTGATGCTAGCATTTTTCCACACTTAGAATTAAATTTTGAAATAATTTTTGCATATGAGTGACTTATCAATAAAAAGAGTTTGTGAGCATGATTTTGTTGATGCATGATTATTTGTAGAGATTGATACTGCTTAAACTTATGGCAAAATTTGCCTTAGCAAAATTTGTGCTTTACGTGAAACATTACTCGGGACGAGCAATGGATTAAGTTTAGAGGTGTGTAAACTCTAATTTATATAGATTTTTCTAGTATCTTTTACCACCTTTTGACTTAAAAATAGTATTAATCCCGAGAATTTGTTAATTAATTTAGTGAATTTTGCTTAAACCTTGATAATGGACATGAATTTATAAAATATGCAAATTTGTGCTTTAATACATGAATTTTGTGCATAAATTAAATTATTTCATGTTATTTATTAATGCGTTATATTTAATTGTGCGGTGAGACCATGAAGTTGATTTAATGAAAAGCTTATTATAAAGTTGCATGAACATGAGCTACTTATTTCCTATGTTGGACAGCAGAACCATGCTAAAAGGGTCAACAAGGTGTTATGTTGACCTAGTTAAAATGATGCTACATGGTGGAAAAGTCTGACTATTTAATGGGTCACAGAACAGTCCAACAAGGGGGCGTCAAGCCCAAATTCACCACAAGCATGTTGGCTGCCCAAAAATCTGTTTAGAGATAATTACTGGAGGACCCTACATTTGAAGAATCATTAGAAATCAACAAACAAAGATTGCCCTTGAAATCGTCCAACCCATGCCTAAATTTAGCATGATTCTATGCTCAAATAAAGGAACCATCATCCACCTTCTTCCACAAAATGTGGCTGGCCAAGCAATGGAGAAAATGAAGGGATTCCAATTCCTATTTTTTAGTAAACTCTATCATCTACTTCAAGTATAAATACCCTTACTTATTCCCCATATCAATGATCCCTCATCCCTATATCCCTCATTCTTCACATCTCTTAATCATCATTCATTCTCTCATTTACTCTCTTCATTTCCATGCATAGCATCCCATATTTTCTTTCTTAGCCAAAAACCTTGATAAGATTATCTCTTGGCTGGCCATCTTGAGGAGCCATTAGTAGAGCATCAACACAAGGATCAGAGGAAAGCATCTTCAATCAGAGTTCATGAGACTGTTGATTCAACAGAGTTTATTATTCCTTTACTTTGTTATTTTTATTTTAATCATGTTTGCAATGTGCTTTACTATCTTGTCATCAACAATGGTAGCTTAATTCTGTTTAGCTAGGATGATTTCATGTATTGAATGAGGTTTGTTTAAATCATGTCTATAGTGTGTGTTCCTCAATCAATCATGGTTTCAATTAAACTCAAGTATGTAATTCATTCACACGTGATTAGATGCATTAGAATTAGTTGAACGATCCTAACCAAACGACGGCTAGTGGACACAATAATGAAAATGTGCATGCTTAATTTTGATCCTAACTCGACTAAATTAAAGGTTCATAATAACTTTAACGACCTGTATTATCTTGGATAGTTTTTAGGTTTATGTGATTATATTGTTCCAAACCTAACCCGTCCCTGTTACTTCACATGAATACTAAGAAACCCTTAGTTTAATATGATCAGTAAAATGCATGTTTTGTTAGAGTATGCCCAAAGATCAATCATGGGATGATTGTAATAACATACTTGATTTATCATGTTTATTAATATAAGGCATTACCGTTATTATTTCAGTTTCTTTTCTGTCTGTATAAATAAACTATTTTATAATAATTTCCTAAGAATAATATGATTATTCTTAAAAGATCCTTAGTCATGTATTATCGTTAGATAGGAAAATGATAATGCATTAAGACTAACATGTAGTTGATTGATGAGAAAGAGTTATCATTAATACGGAATGTCAGAATCGATGCATGAATATGTGTGTTAGAGAACAACATATTGGATTGACCCATTATGAGTATGTTTCCTGGATTATTATGTAATTGTCACGACATTACTCATAGTGATTAATATGTATATGATCCTCAGACTTGAGATCATCATAATCCCAACATCGTGAGTAGTATATTTTGATACAGCCAAACGTACACCGTAACTGGTTGTTCTATAAAGGCTGATGTTGGATATACCACAATCGATGTAGAGGGATATGGTTGGTCGATATAGAATAAGTCCCTCCTACATAATGGGAGTAATATCTTGGGCCACTTGATTAAGTGAGACTAGAAATGCATGGCCATGCTCAAATAAGTTGATATGAGATGTCATACTTATTTCTATATTGTAGTCTACTTAAGGTATCAAGGAACATGGAATGGACTATACAAGTGTGACTATTCCATGACTTGTGTCCAATCCAGAGATAAAGGACTTAAGGATTATTGCATAAAAGGTTAATCATAAAAAAAGAAAAGGTTATGTCGAATCATGATCTCTTGTGACTTAGGTAGCAATGATGCATTGCTAGATGCCACTCATTGTTTGTAACATTGGAATCGTTCTAGTATTACTGTTAACGTTACAGGAACCTACAGGGTCACACCTTATAGTTGAAATGAACGGTATAAACCATAGTTGGTATTATTTTTGGGTTTCTCTTGAATTAAATTAATTATAGAATTAATTTAATTCGGTAATAAAATTTCCAACACATTATGTACAAGTTTGTTTTACGCATAATGAGGACATGAATTTCGTTAGCATATGAATTCAAATAAATATATGGTTTACCGAAATTATATTATAATTAATGTAATTATAATTTTAGGTTTAAAATATTATTATATTTATTTAATTCCTAAAAAAAACCTAAAATAAGAGGATATAAGAATCCCGTTTTTCTTTGTTTTTGGTCTAGCAGCTGTCAAAGAAAAATTACTTTCAAAACTGTTTTGGGGATTTCTTCCGTTTGTAGTCAACTGGGTGGATTCCGTAGAGGTCGGAGTCTCGATAGATTGCAGCTTGGTTCGATTGTAGATCAGACTACACATTATTGAGAAGTTGCTGTCTACTCAGAACAAACATTAGGTAATATCGTAACCCTTTTCACCCCGATTCGTTCCTCACACATGGATCCGTGGTTAGAGTCACCGATTATTAAATTTTTCCACTGCGCCGTAGGGGTGCCGGCTATCCAACAGTGGTATCAGAGCCACTTGTGTGACACAGACTCGGGTTTAAATACTTGGGTGATGCAATTGTATGAGATGCATGCTTCAATTTTATTAAATTTCTGACTGTTTAAATCATTTAAGAGTAACCTGATAATCGTTCCTTTTGACAATGGATTAAATGTTAATCATGGTGTTATGGCCTAATCGGTTTTATGTTATTACTGTTAAGTGTTAATAGATCTATGACGGTGCGACGGTGGTGTTGACAGATTCCGATAAGAGTTAACTGGTTAGTGGAACAAGGGTTGTTCCGGCATGAAACCTCAGGGATTAAAATCCCGAAAACACGATTCTGTTGATAACATATATCAAATCGTGAGGTTTCATTTTGAATGGGGTATGCGGTTCGTACCGCGGGGCCTGGTCCATACCGAGGGGGCTCCGCCCCGCAGCCCCTGCTCCCACCGTGGAAATTCCCTGTCATGTTTTTGGGTATGGGGATCTGAGGATGGTTTCGGTCGCGGGCCTTCGACCCGCTCCCTCCACCGCCTCAGCCCCGATCTTCTTAAACTATGTTATTTTTTTAATAATAAATAAAACTTGGTGGGCCATAAAAGTTGAAAGGATATGTTTTAATACACCTTAACAAAAATGTTTATTTATGTATGCTATTTTTGACATGCACGGTGTTCGAAATGCATAGTTATAGCCCGACAGCCCATTTGATAAAAAGGTTGTAATTTTATAAATACGGCCTGCGTGTCGTGCCTTGCTACTATTCTTTTGTATTTCTCTTCTCATCTTACTCCCTCGTATGTAAAACGAGTTTCTACATATTGTAATTTGTAAGAGTTGCTGTGGGCTAGCCGAGAAGGAAGATGGGCCAACCAGTGTGGACTGATAGCTTGAAAACCGGCTTACACCTTTAGGTTTCCTTTTGGTTCTCCCATTGGCTTGGGTTGCGCCACCTTAGTTTATGGGCTATAACTATTGCATTTATTTATTGCTTTATTCATTTATGAGATGCTATGGATGTCTAAAGCATGCTAAATTTTAACCATGTTAAAATTTGATAATATTGAACCACATTAATTAATGAGATCAATTAAATGGCTAAATGGACTAAAGTAAACCATAATTGGTGAGATGGAACGATCTTAAGAAAATCCCTCTATTAAAATATTAAGTCAACGTAGCTTTCCAATTTTTCCCTCGTTAAGGCATCGATCAATACTGTGTAGGTTCTGCTAAAGCGAAGTACTAGTAATTATCTTGGTTAAACGCGAAGAATAAACAAGTGATATTTGCTGGTTAAAATTGGTTAATGACTTAACTAGGTTATTCTAACAGGATTAGAAACCTAGAGGCGAGTAATTTGGATAAATCATAAGATGATTAGAACAAGAGTTGTTCACCAAACTTTTGGAGTTACATATGATGTAATTAGCAAAGTGTTGCTTACCTAGGTAACCATAATCTTGAGAGTAAAGCCAAAGCTGACTTAAGAGGAGGTGAAATATGGATCCTTAACCAACTTGAAATACTTTTCGAGAAAGTCTTTCGGAAACTAATCTATGAGGGTATTAGTTTTGTAATAAAATAGTGGGAACATCATTTAATTAAGTCCTTTTAATGATTAATATAAATTTGATAAATTTTTCACACGCATAATTTCATTGTTGTATATATATTATGGCTGCAAACACAAATGCACTATCATTACGATCGGTCCTTGAGAAGGACAAGTTGAATGGTTTAAATTTTCTTAACTGGTTCCGTAACTTGAGGATTGTCCTCAAACAAGAACATAAATTATATATCATTGAACAACCAGTTCCTAACGAACCACCCACTAATGCCTCGAGGGCTGATAGAGATGCTTACAAGAAGCATCTCGATGACATGGTAGACGTTGGATGTCTTATGCTTGCCACTATGAACCCTGAGCTTCAGAAGCAACATGAGGACATGGTTGCTTATGAAATGATTGAGCACCTGAAAGAACTTTATTAGGGGCAAGCACGGCAAGAGAGGTTCAATATCTCTAAGGCCCTATTCCAATGTAAGCTGGTTGAAGGAAGCCCAGTAGGACCTCATGTCCTTAAGATGATTGGCTATATTGAAAGTTTATCTAAGCTTGGGCTTCCATTGAGCCAAGAGTTGGCCACTAATGTTATTCTGCAATCGTTGCCGGATAGCTACAGCCAGTTTGTCCTCAATTTCAATATGAATAAAATTGATAAGACTCTGCCACAGTTGCTCAGTATGTTACGAACTGCTGAAGGCAACATGAAAAAGGTTGGACCCAAGCCTATACTGATGGTCAGTAATAATAAGGGCAAGGGAAAGGCCAAAGTTCAAACAAAGCCCAAGGGCAAAGGTAGGCCCAAGCCTAGAAAAGTAAAAGCTACATTGAAACCTAAAGGAGGGGTGGCTAAGGAAGGAAACTGTTTTAATTGTGGTGTGACTGGACATTGGAAGCGGAACTGCCCTATCTATCTTGGGGAAGTCAAGAAAGCCAAAATAAGCGGAACGTCTGCTTCAGGTATTTATGTTATTGATATTAATTTATCAACTACTACTTCATGGGTATTAGATACTAGTTGTGGTTCTCACATTTGTACTTCTATACAGGGACTGCAAAGGAGTAGGACTCTGGCTAGAGGAGATGTGGACCTACGAGTTGGAAATGGAGCAAAAGTTGCTGCATTAGCTCTAGGAACATATAATTTATCTTTGCCTAGTGGACTTGGTGTATGTTTAGAGGATTGTTATTATGTGCCCAGTTTGACTAAAAACATCATTTCAATTTCTTGTTTAGACAAAATTGGTTTTGAGATAATTATTAAGAATAATTGTTGTTCCTTTTATCTCAATAATGTTTTCTATGGTTCGGCACAATTGATTAATGACCTCTATATTTTAGATCAAACAAATCCCATCTACAACATAAATACTAAAAGATCAAAAATAAATGACTCAAATCAAACTTATCTATGGCATTGTCGTTTGGGCCACATAAGTGAGGAATGCATATCCAAGCTCCATAAAGATGGTCTCTTGGATTCACTTGTTTTTGAACAATTTGAAGTATGTGAATCTTGCTTATTGGGAAAAATGACTAAATCTCCTTTTACTGGTAAAAGTGAACGATCTAGTGATTTATTGGGCTTAATACATTCTGATGTATGTGAGCCAATAAATACACAGGCTAGAGGAGGATTTCACTACTTCATTACTTTCACTGATAATTTCAGTAGATATGGGTATGTCTATCTCATGTGCCATAAGTCTGAATCCCTTGAAAAGTTCAAAGAATTCAAAAATGAAGTACAAAATCAACTAGGAAAAACTATCAAGACACTTTGATCTGATCGAGGTGGGGAGTATATGAGCTTAGAGTTTGATGATCTTTTGAAGCAATGTGGGACTGTATCATAACTTACTCCTCCTGGTACTCCTCAACGGAATGGAGTTTCTGAAAGAAGAAATCGAACTTTGTTAGACATGGTTCGATCCATGATGAGTCATGCTGATTTGCCGACTTCCTTTTGGGGACATGCACTTGAAACCGTTACTTTCACACTAAATCGTGTTCCATCTAAATCGGTTTAAAAGACACCATATGAGATGTGGACTGGGAAACATCCCAGTATTTCTTTTATGAAAATTTGGGGTTGCGAAGCTTATGTTAAACGTCAGACGTCTACTAAGCTTGAGCCCAAATTTGAAAAATGTGTTTTTGTGGGGTATCCAAAAGAAACTAAAGGATATTATTTCTTTAGTCCCATTGAGAACAAAATACTTGTTGCTCGGACTGGTGTCTTCCTAGAGAGAGAATTTGTTTCTAGAAAAAGAAGTGGGAAAAAGATTGAATTTGATGAAGTTCAAGAATTGCAAAATACCACTGAGCCAGAGATAGAACAACAGCAAGTTCCACAAGGTATTGAGGAACAAGTAATTGCTGTAGAAACACAACCACCACGTAGATCTTTAAAAGAACGCCAAGCACCCGAGAGATATGGATTTCTTCTCACAACGCATGGTGACGTTCTACTTATAGATCAAGATGAGCCTAGGACTTATCAAGAAGCGGTGACGAGCCCAGACTCTGAGAAATGGCTTCAAGCCATGAGATCTGAGATGGATTCCATGTATGAAAACCAAGTATAGACTTTGGTTGACCCACCTGAAGGGGTTAAGCCCATAGGGTGCAAGTGGGTTTTCAAAAAGAAAACCAACATGGATGGTAATGTACAAACATACAATGGGTGATTAGTCGCTAAAGGGTTTCACCAAGTTCATGGTGTTGACTATGATGAAACTTTTTCTCCTGTAGCTATGTTTAAATCCATCAGGATCTTGCTTGCTATAGGTGCATTTCATGACTATGAAATCTGGCAGATGGACGTCAAAACAGCTTTCCTTAATGGGAAACTTGAAGAGGATGTGTACATGACACAACCTGAAGGTTTTGTTAATCCAAAGGATGCTGGAAATGTATGTAAGCTACAAAGATCCATTTATGGATTAAAGCAAGCTTCTCGAAGTTGGAATATTCGTTTTAATGATGCAATCAAAGAGTTTGGTTTTATCAAAAATGAAGATGAGCCATGTGTTTACAAGAAAGTTAGTGGGAGAACTATAACATT
Organism: Gossypium hirsutum; assembly: GCF_007990345.1. Taxonomy (NCBI): domain Eukaryota; kingdom Viridiplantae; phylum Streptophyta; class Magnoliopsida; order Malvales; family Malvaceae; genus Gossypium; species Gossypium hirsutum. Next base: position 15,081,611 of record NC_053438.1, read on the forward strand.
CTTGGTACTGTATGTGGATCACATACTTATCATAGGAAATGACATACCTACCCTGCAGTTTATTAAGACTTGGTTAGGAAGTTGTTTTTCCATGAAGGACTTAGGCGAAGCAACTTACATCTTAGGAGTAAAGATCTATAGAGATAGATCAAGACGACTATTAGGTCTAAGCTAAAGTACATACATAGATAAAGTACTGAAAAGGTTCAGTATGGAAGAATCTAAGAGAGGATTCCTACCTATGAGACATGGTATTTCACTCTCGAAGGAAATGTGTCCTTCAACTCCACAAGAGAGAGAACACATGAGTAAAATTCCATATGCTTCTGCTATTGGATCTATCATGTATGCCATGTTATGTACCTATCCAGATGTCTCATATGCCTTAAGCATGACGAGCAGATACCAAGTAGATCCCGGTGAATGTCACTGGACCACAATCAAGAATATCCTTAAGTACTTGAGAAGGACTAAGGATACTTTCCTAATATATGGAGGTGAGGAAGAGTTAAGTGTAAAAGGTTACACTGATGCCAGCTTCCAAACCGATAAGGACGATTCTCGATCACAATCAGGTTTTGTGTTTTGCCTTAATAGTGGCGCTGTAAGCTGGAAGAGTTCAAAGCAAAGTACAGTAGCTGATTCTACAACAGAGGCCGAGTATATTGCAGCCAGTGAGGCAGCAAAAGAAGCAGTTTGGATAAAAAAGTTCATTACTGAACTAGGGGTTGCGCCTAGCATATCAGATGCTATAGAACTCCGATGTGATAACAATGGAGCCATTGCACAAGCTAAAGAACCTAGATCTCACCAGTGATCCAAACACATACTTAGGCACTACCATCTCATTCGAGAGATTATTGATCGAGGGGATGTAGAGATATGCAGAGTACCTACAGATGATAACATTGCTTATCCCTTGACCAAGCCTCTGACACAGCAGAAGCATGATCGTCACACTAAGTCACTTGGTATTAGATATATAAGTGATTGGTCTTAGTGCTAGTGGGAGATTGTTAGAGTATGCCCAAAGATCAATCATGGGATGATTGTAATAACATACTTGATTTATCATGTTTGTTAATATAAGGCGTTACCATTATTATTTCAGTTTCTTTTCTGTGTGTATAAATAAACTGTTTTATAATAATGTCCTAAGAATAATATAATTATTCTTAAAAGATCCTTAGTCAAGTATTATTGTTAGATAGGAAAACAATAATGCATTAAGACTAACATGTAGTTGATTGGTGATAAAAAGTTATCATTGATATGGAATGTCAGAATCGATGCATGAATATGTGTGTTAGAGAACAACATATTGGATTGACCCATTATGAGTATGTTTCCTGGATTATTATGTAATTGTCACGACATTACTCATAGTGATTAATATGTATATGATCCTCAGACTTGAGATCATCATAATCCCAACATCGTGAGTAGTATATTTTGATACAGTCAAACGTACACCGTAACTGGTTGTTCTATAAAGGCTGATGTTGGATATACCACAATCGATGTAGAGGGATATGGTTGGTCGATATAGAATAAGTCCCTCCTACATAATGGGAGTAATATCTTGGGCCACTTGATTAAGTGAGACTAGAAATGAATGGCCATGCTCAAATAAGTTGATATGAGATGTCATACTTATTTCTATATTGTAGTCTGCTGAAGGTATAAAGGAACATGGAATGGACTATACAAGTGTGACTATTCCATGACTTGTGTCCAATCCAGAGATAAAGGACTTAAGGATTATTGCATAAAAGGTTAATCATAAAAAAAGAAGTTATGTCGAATCATGGTCTCTTGTGACTTAGGTAGCAATGATAAATTGCTAGATGCCACTCATTGTTTGTAACATTGGAATCGTTCTAGTATTACTGTTAACGTTACAGGAACCTACAGGGTCACACCCTATAGTTGAAATGAACTGTATAAACCATAGTTGGTATTATTTTTGGGTTTCGCTTGAATTAAATTAATTATAGAATTAATTTAATTCGGTAATAAAATTTCCAACACATTATGTATAAGTTTGTTGTACGCATAATGAGGACATGAATTTTGTTAGCATATGAATTCAAATAAATATATGGTTTACCGAAATTATATTATAATTAATGTAATTATAATTTTAGGTTTAAAATATTATTATATTTATTTAATTCCTAAAAAAAACCTAAAATAAGAGGATATAAGAATCCCGTTTTTCTTTGTTTTTGGTCTAGCAGCCGTCAAAGAAAAATTACTTTTAAAACCGTTTTGGGGATTTCTTCCATTCGTAGTTAACTAGGTGGATTACGTAGAGGTCGGAGTCTCGATAGATTGCGGCTTGGTTCGATTGTAGATCAGACTACGCATTGTTGAGAAGTTGCTGTCTACTCAGAACAAACATTAGGTAATTTCGTAACCCTTTTCACCCCGATTCGTTCCACATACATGGATCCGTGGTTAGGGTCGTCGATTATTAAATTTTTCTATTGCGCCGTAGGGGTGCCGGTGATCCAACATGTTTTACTAAGTAAAAGATTTTGAAATGAATTAATTTTGTTTCCAAACTCATGAAAGATCGAGTTGCAATGGAATAATTTTTGAACACTGTTAAGCATGATAGAAATAAGCTACGTTGAATGATGTAATTATCCTAGCCTATTCATGTTACTGACTGTTGAAATTTGTGTTTTTGCTAAATTCATTGATACATTTCATTTCATACTTCGCGTTTAGTTTAAATTGCGTTAGGGATCAATCTTGCATCTAAATAATTTAATTTAGTTAATCACCTATCATTCAAGATATTGTGTTTTTATCATCAAATTTTTAACTATAATTTTGTAATATATCGATTAACATACATAGTCCTTGTGGAGACAATAACACTTTTACTTACTTATTAGCTGATAACGACTATGTACACTTGCACAAACTGAGTGTTACAAGGGCCAAATGAGGCCTAAGAGAGAGATAATGTACTTCTTGAGTTTGTAGGAGACCATTAAAAGGTATCTTAGGCCGATATTGGATGACGTGTCGCAACACGGGAGGTCCGATGTCGAAACATAGAGAGCAGAATGGAGAAAATACGAAACTACCTTTGATGTCGCGACATACCCCTAAAGACATTAAAAGGAATTTTTTTTGTTTTCTTTCTTTCTTAGGTTTTTCAGAGTTTAGTTTATTTCTTCGTTGCTTTGCTTCAAGAGATCTAATTTGTAAAGACGACCAGCTTCTTGGGATTCAAGTTAATTATTTATATAAATCAGTATTTTCTTAAACTATACATTTAAATTCATTCACCATGTTTTATTCTTCCATCTATTCCATGTTGTTTATAAAAGCCATGAGGAACTAATCCTTCTATTGGGGATTAGCGAGTGGAAGCATGATATATTAATTGTTTTGTAGGGTTACTCAATGGATCAATTGTTTGGGAAAGGAAGAGCGTGAAACAAACCCTAGGCCTAATAACCCGAGGAAGTCATCAAGGTGAGAATTAACCCAATTGGTATTGCCTATACCTGAACACCTTTACCCCAAGCCATTCTGGACGGTGAGGTCGAAAGATAAGTAGTCTTTGCTGACTCATTATGTTAATGGAAGATCAAAAGATCTTGCTAGGGTAGCGATTAGTTGGTGATAACTCTTGAGAAGAGTTATATTTCATGCCTTTAGACCTAGCTAATTGCTTGTACTTGGTACATTTAGTTGCATTTGGTATTTTTATCATTGCATTAAGAGCTTGGACTGTGTTTAAATGTTAGGTACTTTTAATTAATGTGGAAGGGTTTGTTTAGTGGTTTGGCAGGTGCACGCTGTGGAGAAAGAAATAAATGACTGAAGGTTTACCATGGCAAAAAAGGTTGGACAATTTGCCAACACGAATGCCGAGGCAATTTCAGGAAGATGATCGAGTCAGCACTCAACACATACTAGTTTCAGCCAAATTTTATTTGTACCAAAAAAATCTACCTAAAAAGAGGAAAATATATTGTTGGCTATTGGAGTTACCCTAGGAAGAAAATCTTATAAAAAGTCAAAAAGAAGAAACCCTAAAAGGTGTGAAGATCCAGAGGAAACAATAGAATGTAGAGGCTGAGTAGAGACGAAAGGAGGAAATCGAAGGCAGTCCCTCTCAGCCACCACAGGACACTGTGCTGCTAGATTGTGGATTGACTTGGCGACACCCATATTTGTAAGTTCTTCCATTATTTCTTAGTATGTTTTCTCATGAATTGATTTGATTGAAACGATGTTGGGTGTTATTTTGAACTTGAATTTTAATTGCCAACCCATGAGCTAAATCTCATAGGGTTGGGATTACATGATGAAACTTTTATATTCGTTAACGGTTGAAGCATATATTTGGTTTAATCTATTGTTTCATTCAATTTTTTTATTTCTCAATTGTATGCGTACATTCTCTAGACTGAGATAAGTGTACAGTATGCCCAAAAACTGAATCTAATTCTGAAAAGGTTAGATTAGTTAGACTGGAATTGAATGAACAAGCGGGTATTCGATCGAATACTTATAGCAGACTCTAGACATAGAGTAGCATTTGTATAGAATGAAGACAAAATAGTGCAGGGTAACTTCAGACCTCTTCTGAATAGTAGATAGAGTACAATTTTGCTGAGGCATTACAGAAAGTAAGGGCAAATTCTTAGTAATCCTAGCCTTCCAAATCAACAACGTAGACCCTTAATCCTTTATCGTAGTATCTTTTCCATAGCATTCTTAGTTATTTATTTATTCACTCGTAGATTACTTACGTAATTATTCTCATAATTGTCATTGCATTTTTTCTCTTGCTTTGCCTTAGCATTTTTCAGTATTAGTTAATATACATTTTGCAAGACCTACTACGATTACGTTGCAACTGGTTGATCGACCCTACATGCACCCGGAAGGTAAAATTGAAAATGTACTAGTAAGAGTAGATAAATTTATCTTCCCTATGGATTTCCTTATTTCAGAATGTGAAGTTGACCAAGATGTGCCAATTATTCTTGGAAGACCTTTTCCTACTACTAGCAGGACATTAAATAATGTGCAGAAATGTGAGTTGACCATGAGGGTAAATGATCTGCAGGTTACCTTAAATGTATTTAATGATTTGAAATGTGCTGATGCTAATGATGAATGCCATGCCATTGGGTTGATAGAAACAACAATGGAGGAGTTCACCAGATTTTACCACAGTAATTTTGACAGTGACGAAGACCCAGTCAAGTAGAGTGATACAATAAGTTTTGGGAAATTCGGTGAATTTATGGAAATCCAAGAAGATAGTGGATAGAACAGGGAAGAAGTTTGAATATTTGGATTTAGCAAATCGATCCTTCAATCATCTTAAACCTTCTATAGAGGAACCTCCTACACTAGAGTTAAAACCTTTGCCGCAACATTTGAAATATGCTCACTTAGGCGACAACATTACCCTGTTGGTAGTAATTTCTGCGGAGCTGACACCCGAGCAAGAGGCAAGGTTGTTAGAAGTTCTTCGGCGATTTAAGAAGGAATTGGGATGGACCCTAGCTGATATAAAGGGAATTAGCCCTACATTCTGCATGCATAAAATTTTGTTGGAGGATTGCCCTAGTAATTCCATTGAACAACAATGAAGATTGACTCCGAGCATGAAAGAAGTTGCCAAGAATGAGATTATTAAGTGGATTGATGTTTGCATTATTTACCCGAGTTCGAACAGCTCCTGGAGGAGTCCTATACAATGTGTACCCAAGAAAGAAGGTGTCACAGTGGTAAGTAATGATAACAATGAGCGCTATAACAACTCGTTTTTAGTAAAATTAGAACAGTGATTTTGGAACCACAAATTTGAGGTTGAAAAATATATTTTATTATTATTATTTTAATTCCTACAATATGGTATAAATACCGTATAAAAATTTTGTTAAGAAATTTTACCGTTTACGTGCTTAATTTGATAAAAAGGACTAAATTGGGTAAAGTGCAAAAGTTGAGTTCTCTTAGCTAAAGGTATTATATAGCTATAGAACTTTAAAGTAGAGGTTATTATATGGTAATTAGCCCATTAATGAGTTAGTGGATGATAATGGCTTGGCATTTTGTGTAATTATTAAAATTTTTAATGGTTAATTTTGGAAATTAGTAAATAAAGGTTAATTAAAATAAAACTAATATTTTCATCATCTTCCATTATCTATTTTGCAACCGAAAGTTCAAGGGAGGAAGTCATTTTTGAATGCTTCATTCATCCATCTTCATTTCTTCATTTAGGTATGAAATTTTAATCTGTTTTTAATGATTTTTATGTTTCTAGGATCGTTGTAGCTTAATCTAGCTAGGTCGGGGACTGATTTGCAAAAATATTAAACTATTAGGGTTTTCCATTGATGAATATGCATGATTTTTGAAGTTTGGCGATAGGAAATGAATGGTTGTTGTTAGATAAACAACTTTTGTAAAGGAATTTTTGGTTAAATTGTCAAATAGGGGCTAAATTGAAAAATAAAATTATTATATGGTGAAATTGTAAAATAAATGAAATATAAGGCTTGCGAGGGACTAGATTGATATTTGGCTATGAGGGGTTGTGATGGAATTTTGTAAATTTCCATTTTTATGAGATAATGACTAAATTGTAAAGAATTAAAACTATAGGGCAAAATGGTAATTTTGCCAAAATTACATGTTGGACTTAATTCAATGTGAATTATATTGAAATGGGTTAAATTTATTTGTATAGATCAAGTTAGATAAAGTACGGAGTTAGATCGAGGCAAATAGAAAGTTTTAGATTAATCGCATCCGTATCTACGTACACTCGTCAAGATAAGTTCGTATAATTAAATAGTACATTTACATGTTTTAAATTTAATTATATCTTTGTGAATTGTGTAATTTCCATGAATGAATAACGATTGCATATCCGACTACATACGACGATTACCGAGTGGAACGACAGAAATTTGCAAGTGTACACAATCGCAATAAGTAATAAAATGACAAGTAAATGTCGAGTTATCGTACCCACAGGGACTGTGAAAATAATTCTTTATGAATGCAATTTTAAAAACACTTTGGTGAAGAAAATTATTTTGATTTGAAGAGGTGATTAAAAACTAGGATTTTAACAAAGTAAAATAAATAAAAATAAAATAAAAGTTCCAATGCACGATTTCAAAAGATAATTTCAATCAAGATGACATAATTGTGTTAGATTAATACATTTATTAACTTAGAATTATTAAACTCATGTTTATGTTGTTATGAATAAATTCACTGCAACTCGGTAATTTGCTAACTTATGAACATACTTATTTACCAAAATCCATTTATCTCTTTACTATATCTCTATGTCAATTTAGCCGATTAAACAAATTTTAATAAGCAAATGTGTTAATGCACATACATACTCATGAAATCAAAATAATCTCTTGTACCTATCTCTATGCCAATTCAAAAAATTAATTCAATCTCATAAGCACATAAAAGATTACGTGAGGTAACAATGTATTTCTACCTTGAAACAGTTTAATTACAATAATCTTACAAGTTATGCAACACTAATGTATCGTTAGATAATGTTGCTAATTTAAACCTCAGCTACCTTAGATGATTAAACATGCACCAATTAAGTACTGTGTCAATTAATTACAATTTCAATTCGTTTAAATAATTAATTCATTAGTTACCTTATAACTGTATTGCAAGAATAACTTAGTCATGATTTTACTTAATCAAACATCTTACCGAGACCTATAACAACACAAACACAATTTTAATAAATTAAGTAGATGAAATGCAATCAACCTAACACGAATTAAATTTAAGCCATATTAATTAAATTAAACATTTCAACATCACAAAAATTCATAGACATGTTCATCATAACAACAACAAAGTTAAAAGGATAAGGAACAAGAATCAAATCTGGTGTTCTCTCCGTGGCTTGACTAGTTTGCTCCACTCCTCCTTCTCCGATTGTTCTTTTCAAACTGAGGCTTCTACAAACACTTGAATGCTACTCCAAATGGTGGATGAATGAATGTTTTTCAATAGGTGAAATCAGCAAGGCAATGAAGAATAATGAAAGGGAAATGAAGAGAGAAAAATGAGAGAAAAGTGAAGAGATGAGAAGAGTTGAGATGTGTTTGAAGTGAGCAGCCAAGGGGGGTACTTATAGGTTGAGATGGCTGCCAAAATTAGAAAAAATCAGCAGCCATAGAGTCCCCCCATTTCCGGCCACACATGTGGCAAGTTTGAAGGTTTCAAACTTGTTATTTTAAGGTAGGGGCAAATCTAGGAAGGTACAAATAGTGGAGGGGTTTGAATGCAATTTGAAGGAGTCTTCAAGGGCCATTTTACAAGCCAAATAATCAGCCAAGCAAGCTGATTGGGTCAGCATGTGGGATAGTTTTGGGCTGCCCAGTGCTTGGTTGGTTCGATTTTCTCGATTCAGCTCAATTAGGCCCCTTTTCATAATTAATTAATAATAATGTATTTAACCCAAATTAAATTGGATGAAAATTAAAATTAATTATACTATGAATTAATACACATAATTTGGACCGTCTTATGCTGAAAAATTAATTTGCTTTGATGCTTCAAAATTGCTTCTCGGTTTTGTGCTTCTAATAGTATCTGTCGAGCCGTTTTTCGCCCTTTGTGCAAATCTGTCAAAAAATTGAAATTAATCAAAATTTGATATAAAATTAATTAAAATTCAACATGTTCATAATTTGAGTGCAATTTAATTATCTTATAATTATTATATATTTTTCGACAAGAATTTTACCGAAACTACATGAATTTGAGTTAAAAATGGCATGAAAAAGTGCGTCTATTTTCATGTTTCCAGACCCCCAAACTTAATTCATTACTCGTCCTAAGTAATGCACAAATTTAAAAAGAATTTCTCAAAATTATGATTTTAGTATACTTATGCTCAAAAACAAGAAATTTGATATTTATGCTACTTATGTATACATATCATTCAAATTAATCTCAATGATTCTTATGATAGAAAAAAATAGACTAAATGCTTCCTAATAAAGACATGTTAAATCCCTACCACATCCCTACCACTTTGATTTTATTCTCTTATTCAAGATTAAGCTGCAATCAGTAAGTTTAACTTATGCCTTCATATGTTGAACATAGCAATTTCTCTTCACTAATGTAGGTAGCATAGAAACTTGAATCAATAGGTCTTTCAAAAGGTTGTAACGTGGCTAGGCTAGGGGTAGGTAAAAGATAGATAAATTTAGGCTAAAAACCCTAGACTCAACTTCAATTAGACCTTCAGAATAATTACCTTCAATACACCAACTTACTTTGCTTTCACATACTCTTTTGTACATATATTTTCTTTCAAGTACATATGCTCTCTTTTTTTTTAGCATTTGATACTTCTTTTCAACTCCCCCAAACTTATTTTCATATAACATTTTGAATAGTACTAAGTCTAGTGTTTGGGAAAATTTAAAAAAAAATTAAGAGAAAAATGATGGCTAAATATTGCAAGGGTTCAAATAAAATTAGGCCATATAGTCTCAAAGTTGGGTTTCAAGGGATAAAAATTCATCATGGTTTGATTGAAAGGCTCAAACGGTCCAAACAAAAGTTGTTTAAATCATTTTCAACATTCCATAATTTCTAGGATTTCGCCTCAAGAAACTACTAAGTCAATTCTAGAGACTTAAGCTTTCATGCATGCCTAGCTTTCCTAAGGAACTAAAAATTTTATGGTATGATTTGCATGCTTTATGAAAAATACATTTATATCATAATTCGGCTAACATAACAATTATTGAAATAAAAAAAATTATTTATATTGAAGTTTAGCATACTTAACAAAATTTCAAAATTTTGATCAAAATATATCCTAATCATAATTAAAAGAACAATTTATTCTGAGTGGAAATAATTCCAATTTTTTGGTCCCCCTACTTAAGATGAACAATGTCCTCATTGTTAGAAGTGAATAGATACTATACACCAGGTAGGATTCTAGAAAAGAGGAGGTGAGTCAATTTGATTGCTTAAGTACCAAGCTCTCTTTAGATCCAATCCTAGACATGTATATATTTATTGCCACACTTTGTACTTTGCAACTTGTTCATTTTTATTTATGATTTCCACCTCTTGTTTTATTATGTGAAAATAAAAAATCCTAAAAAATCCTAATCCTAAAATATTAAATAACTTAAGAACAGAAATAAAATAAAGTCAAGATCCCCCATTTTTATTTATTTGTAGATCTTTCTGAATTTTACTCTTCTTTTGCTCCATCATATTTGTTTTTGCATGAATCACTTCACTCCTTCTTCGATAGTGGACTCCATGGTTCAAATATGAAATCTGGAAACTCAGGCACAAAAATAAACGAGTCATTGTATATTTTCGTAATAGCGTTTCTCATTGAGTCATCCCCTATTTTTGAATATCTCTAGTAAGCTTGTTGTTGGCACTGCATATGTTGCATTATGTCCATCAACTTTGAAAGCTCATCTCAAAGATCTAAACGAGACGATTGAGTTCTGAACATTGAAGTTACGACATCAAGTTCAATTTCTGGTTCCATTGGTTTTGCCTTATTAGGGATTTCAGCTGATTGCATCGGTTCAATCTCTGTAGGATCTTCTTCTTCTTCAGGATCCTCACTTTCTTCAACTCGTTACTGTAGAATAGAGTCTCTGGCTATTCGGTAGAGGCCCCAATCTGTGATGGTGCCATGGTTATAACATGTCTTCTTTATGTTTTAAAGAATTTTAGCTTTCAAGAACAAAATTGTTATCGTAAAGGGGAAGTAAGCTGGGATAGAACATCTAGCGGCACAATTCTGCATTTCTTTCAGGATGATTTTTCCCACATCAATGGTATTTCCAGTTAAAATCGAGTATAATAAGACCATTCGCTCTAATGAAATTTTAGGCCCATGTGAAATAGGCATAAGGCTGAATCGAATGAAATAGAACCATACCTTCGCTAGTGGTGTGAAATATTCTCTGCGACAAGTGTGAATTCCTAGCTTTGACACAGTCCACTTAGAACCTGGAACTATAAGTTCCTCAAGAATTTCTTGCAAATTTTCAGACTCAATATTGCTCATCAAGGAAGAATATTCGTCGTTTTCAAAATCAGGTAATTCAAAGAATTCATTAATAGCGTTTGAGGTTATTGGTACCTTGATTCCGTGAACAGAAACTTCCGTCAATTCGGTTGAGATTAAATTTGCATAAAATTTACGAACTAACTCCTCATCCACACTAGGTCATTTCTCATAAAACAACTCCCAATTGAGAGCTTCAACAACTTGTCGAATGCGTGCCATGAAATCAATATAGTTGCTTTCTTTCAACGTAAAACCTTTTTCTGGGTGCATCTGTTGATTCTTGAAAATGTTTTTGTATCTCGCTTTAGCTTCTTCATAGTGGAATTTGTTTTGTGATTCATCAATTTGGGTAGAGGCACGAGTTCTTTTGCGAGGCATGATTAAGCTGATCATAAGATAGAACAAATATTTTCTCAAAATTTTAATTAGTATAAAATATTAATAATTCAATAATTTGAAAAATTAAATAATTAAATAAAATTGAAATTTTAGGAGAAAATTTTTGTCTTACCAACTTTTTATAAAAGTTAAGCACTCAAAGAAAATAAATCTAAAGCAAAAGAGCTTGGTTGAGGGATGGTTGTAGGGTGTCTTGATGGTGTGGTGTGAGTAGTAAGGCGGCAACGACACACTAAAGAGCAGCAGGGCATGTATGTGCAACGCGGATGTAGGGAAGTGGTTAGCAAGCAAGTCGTCGAGCAAGCCTGGCGAGCTATTGGAGCTGGACGGGCAGCAGGCAGTGACACGGAGCGGTTGCTGGCACGTACATTGTGCGTGGGGGCTGCTGGGTGTGTACGTGAGCTACTGGTCGAATGGGTGAGGGTGTCGAGTGCAGCTGGGCGGTGTTGTGGCTAGAGAGTTCGGCACTAGGTGATTTAGAGCTTGGTGGGTTGTGGATGCTATGATTTAATTGAGGGATGAGTGAAAAAAATGGAAAAGGTGGGTGAAATTTATAGTGAAATGAGTAGTAGTTTAATTAGAATTCCTAGAACAAATTAATAATTAAAATATTCTAAGTTCTAATTTTGTATAAAGTTAGCGACAATTAATAATTAATATAATGTATATTAAATTATTATTTGTTACTAATTTATTAAAATAAAAACTTATTAAATAAAATATGATCAAATTTAAACTAATCCTAATTTTATGCAAAGTTGATAATAATTAATATATATTATAATAGATATAATTATATATTAATAATTATTATCTTATTTATTAAATTAAAAAAATTTATTCTAGATGCCTTTTAATATTTACAAAAATAGACATCTAGTTTTTTAATATTTACAAAACAGAAACCAAATTTTGAAAATAATTCAATTAAGTACCTAGACTTAAGGAAAATTTGAAATTGAGTTGCAATTTAAAACTTGGATCAAAATTGACCTTTTTATTTAAAAACTAAAAATTTATTTTGACATTTAGGGGATAATTTCTCGGAAGATTATGTTAAAATCAATTCCTATGAAAGATTGGAGGTGTCACAAACGGTCTCGCTTAAGTTCCAATCTCCTAGACAGAATTTATGTAAACATACTAATCCCAAAAATGTACCCTAAATTATTTATTTAGAAAGAAAAACAAGAAAAATTAAATATCTGATAAAATGAATGAGGTTTGATCCCGTTCAATTTTATCCCCCCAGTAATGTTTTAAGCGTTGAGCATTAACTAAAAAATTACCTCCCTTACATTGAAGTTCGACAACTCCGTAAGGATAAACTCGGTGAATCGTAAATGGACCGGACCAACGTGATTTTAACTTACCTGGAAAGAAGCTAAATCTGGAATTGAATAACAAGACTTGCCGACCTGCTTCACATTCTCAAGCTCGAATATGCTTTTCATGCCATCTGTTAAGTCTTTCCTTGAGAAATTTGGCATTCTCGTATGAGAACATTTGGAATTCTTTTAACTCGTTGATTTGGACCATCCGGTTCTCTTTAGCAAGCTTAAAATCCAAGTTGTTGGAGAGCTCAGTAAGCTTTGTGCTCTAACTCCAAGGGCAAATGATAGGCTTTCCCAAAGACCAATCTATAGGGTGACATCCCTAAATGTGTCTTGTATGCTGTACTGTAGGCCCATAAAGCATCATCCAGTCTTTTGGACCAATCTCGTCGGTTCAGACAAACTACCTTCTTGAGTATGCCTTTGATCTTTTTGTTTGCAAGTTTAGCTTGCCCATTTGTTTACGGATGGTAAGCTGTGGCAACCTTGTGCTTCACTCTATGTTTATTGAGTAACCATTTCAACCACTTGTTCACAAAATGGGACCCTTCATCACTGATGATGGCTCTTGGGGTTTCAAACCTTGTGAACACATGCTTTTGCAAAAACTTCATCACAACCTTAGCATCATTCGTCGGATATGCCTCAGCCTAAACCCATTTAGACATGTAGTCTACTACTAGCAATATGTACTTGTGACCAAAAGATGAAGGGAAAGGACCGAGAAAGTTAATACCACAAAACGAATAATTCTACCTCAATGATTTTTGTTCGGGGCATATCATTTCTACTGGTGACGTTTCCAACCCTTTGACATCGATTACAACTTTTTACATAAGCATATGCGTCTTTGAATAGTGTTGGCCAAAAGAATTCAGCTTGTAATACTTTGGCCGCAGTACGTGTACCTCCGAGGTGTCTCTCACTTGGAGCTGAGTGGAAATGATATAGAATCTTATGTACTTCATCTTCTGCCACACATCTCCTGATCATTTGATCTGCACACTTTTTAAACAAGTATGACTCTTCTTAGAAATAGTACTTCACATCGTGAAGAAACTTTTTCTTTTAATGATACGTCTTATCAATCAGCATCAAACCACAAGCTAAATAGTTAGCAAAATTAGCAAACCAAGGGGTATTATGGACATGATTTACCTTCAGTATGTGTTCATCTAGAAATGTCTCCTGAATTGGTATAAGAGGAGAATTCCCTTCTTGCGGCTTCAATCTGGACAAGTGATCTGCTACTTGATTTTCTACTCCCTTTCGATCTTGAATTTCTAGATCGAACTCTTGAAGTAGAAGTACCCACTGGATCAGTCTCGGCTTAACATCTTTCTTGGAAAGTAAATACTTAATTGCTTATTGGTCTGTATAGACAGTCACTTTGGTACCTACAAGACAAGATCGAAACTTGTCAAAAGAAAACTCAATAGCAAGTAAATCTTTCTTTGTTACCGTATAATTCAGTTGAGCTCCTGTCAGAGTCTGACTTGCACAATAGATGCGATGAAAAACTTTTTCCTTCGCTGGCCCATGACAGCTCCTATCACAAAGTCACTTGTGTCACACATCAATTCAAATGGAAGATCCCAGTCTGGTGTGACGGTTATGGGTGCCGAAACTAATCGAATCATCAAATCTTTGAAAGCTCTTAAGCACTCTTCATCAAATTTGAATGTCGTGTCCTTCTCCAATAATTTTCCTAAGGGTTTAGCAATTTTGGAGAAGTCCTTGATAAATCTTCGATAGAAACCGGTGTGGCCCAAAAAGCTCCTAACACTCTTTACAGATGTTGGAGGTGGGAGTTTCTCAATAACATCTACCTTTGCTTTATCTACATCGATTCCATGTCTCGTTATCCGATGTCCTAGAATAATACCTTCTCGTACCATGAAATGACACTTTTCCCAGTTGAGTACAAGGTTTGTTTCTTCCCATCGCCTTAGTACCTTGGCTAGCTTGGCTAGGCAACCATAATATGTATCTCCAAATACTGAAAAATCATCCATAAAAACTTCCAAGTATTTCTCAGCCATATCAGTAAAAATAGACATCATACATCTTTGAAATGTAGCAGGTGCATTACATAAACCAAATGGCATTCATCTAAATGAAAATGTACCGTACGGACAGGTGAATGTTTTCTTATGTTGATATTCTGGTGCTACTTCAATCTGATTATACCCTGAGTATCCATCAAGAAAACATTAATAGTCTTACCCCGCGAGTCTATCCAGCATCTGGTCCAAGAACGGCAAAGGAAAGTGATCTTTCCTAGTCTATCCAGCCTAACGAATTTGTTAGTTTATTAGAATTAGCTGGTTCAAAAGTTAACTTATCAGATTTTATAGATTTTGGTTCCGGTGAAACTGGAATTTCAACACTCATTTGAACTTCCTCTGAGTCTTGAGCATCGAATGGCTCATTTTCAACTTCGACGGTGTTGGGCTCTAATGTCTTTCCGCTCCTCAATGTCAACGCTGACCAATTTGGTTTTCCAGTATCACTAGGAAAAGAACCTTTTGGTCAGTTTCTGATTTCAGTTGCAAGCTGGCCAATTTGGTTTTCCAGGTTTTTTAATGTAGCTGCTTGGCTTTGGATTAAGGCATCATTCTTGGCTATGTATGCCTTCAACAAGTTTTCTAAGCCATTGGATGGTTCAGATTGAGGTTGTTTCTTATGCTGGTGGGTAAAAATAGGTGTCTAGATCAGTCTAGGTTGGGCATATTTGTTACTGGGTCCAGCCCCTTGGTTACTCCAGGAGAAATTAGGGTGGTTTAGCCACGATGGGTTGTAGGTATTGGATTGTAGTCCTTGCCTTCCTCGGTTTTGGTTTTGGTTACCCATGAAATAAATGGATTCTGGGTTCGATGGACATTCTTCGAACAAATGTCCTTCCCTACTATAGACATAGGTTGTATTTTCAAATTGATTCGGTTGCTGTGTTGCAAAACTTTTAAACCCATTAGTGGTAAAATTTTTAAGCATTTAGGAAATCGAGGATACCTGAGATGCGAGTGAAGTGAGAGCATCTACTTCATGTATTCCAGTGACTCATCTTCGTGACACTGCTCAATTGATTGGAAATTGATAATTGTTAATAACAATCCTCTCGTTGATTTCATAATCCTCATTGTAAGACTTAGAAAGGAGAGCACCATTAGATGAAGTGTCCACTACCATCCTCGCGCGGGCACTGAGGCCATTATAAAATGTCTCAAGTTGGATGCAATGTGGGAGTCCATGATGAGGGCACTTCTGTAATAATTCTTTGTACCTTTCTCATGCCTCATACAAGGACTTATCATCCATTTGTTGGAAAGCAATGATCTTGTTCCTCAACTTAGCATTCTTGCTAGGCGGAAAATACTTCATGAGGAATCTTTCCGCTAACTCTTGCCATGTGGAAATTGAATTTGGTGGCAATGAGTTCAACCAGGCTCGAGCTCTGTCCCTTAGCTAATATGGAAACATATTCAATTGTAGTGTTGAAAGAATCACTCACCTCCATAAACAACCTTAAGTGTAGGTGAGGATCTTTGGTAGGCATTCCACTGAATTGACCCACTGTCTGAAGCATATGGAACATGACTGGCTTTAGCTTGAACTGTTGTGTCTCGATTTTGGGTCTACTAATACCTTGATTAAGATCATGAAACACTGGCATGACATACTGTCTCAGAGCTCTATCCCTATCATCAACAATAAGGATAGGATTTTGAGTAGGGTCTGCTCTGTTTCCTTGATTCAAATTTTCGAAGTTTATCTCTTCGATCCTTCTTTGACTTGCTTGTCTTCTTCGCTGTCAAAAAGTTATTTCAATCTCAGGGTCTATAGGGAGTAAATCGATAATTTGATCAATACTCATAAACACCTGAAATAAACACAAACAAATTAAATTAAGTTAAAAATTGAACAGAAAAATAAACTAAAACACACAATTAACAAATTCACAAATAATGACTTTTTAAAACAGTTCTTGGCAACGGCGCCAAAAACTTGGAACGATGAAAATGTGCAGGTGAACACAATCGCAACAAGTAATAAAGTGACAAGTAAATATCGAGTTATCGTACCCACAAGGACTGTGAAAAGAATTATTTATGAATGCAATTTTACAAACACTTTGGTGAAGAAAAAATATTTTGTTTTGAATTGGTTATTAAAAACTAGGACTTTAACAAAGTAAAATAAATAAAAATAAAATAAAATTTCCAATGCACGATTTCAAAAGATGATTTTAATCAAGATGACATAATTGTGTTAGATTAATTACATTTCTTAACTTAGAATTATTAAACTCATGTTTATGTTGTTACGAATAAATTCACGGCAACTTAGTAATTTGCTAACTTATGAACATACTGATCTACCAAAATGCATTTATCTCTTGACTATATCTCTATGTCAATTCAACCTATTAAACAAATTTTAATAAGCAAATGTGTTAATTCACATACGTATTCATGAAATCAAAAGAATCTCTTGTACATATCCCTATGCCAATTCAAAAAATTAATTGAATCTCAAAAGCACATAAAAGATTACGTGAGGTAACAATGTATTTCTACCTTGAAACAATTTAATCACAATAATCTTACAAGTTATGCAAGGCTAATGTATCGTTAGATACCGTTGCTAATTTAATCCTCAGCTACCTTAGATGATTAAACATGCACTGATTAAGTACTGTGTCAATTAATTACAATTTCAATTCGTTTAAATAATTAATTCATTAGTTACCTTACAATTTTAATGCAAGAATAACTTAGTCAATGTTTTACTTAATCAAACATTTTACCGAGGACTATAACAACACAAACACAATTTTAATAAATTAAGTAGATGAAATGCAATCAACCTAAAACAAATTAAATTTAAGTCATATTAATTAAATTAAAAATTTCAACATCATAAATATTCATAGACATGTTCATCATAACAACAACAAAATTAAAAGGATAGGGAACAAGAATCAAATCCGGTGTTCTCTCCGTGGCTTGACTAGTTTGCTCTACTCCTCCTTTTTCTGCTTGTTCTTATCGAACCGAGGCTTCTACGACCACTTGAATGCTACTCCAAATGGTGGATGAATGATTTTTTTCAAGAGGTGAAATTCACAAGGGAATGAAGAATATTGAAAAGGAAATGAACAGAGAAAAATGAGAGAGAAGTGAAGAGATGAGGAGAGTTGAGATGTGTTTGAAGTGAGTAGCCAATGGGGTACTTATAGGTTGAGATGGCTGCCAAAATTAGCAAAAATCAGCATCCATAGAGTCCCCCCATTACCGGCCACACATGTGGCAAGTTTGAAGGTTTTAAACTTGTTATTTTAAGGTAGGGGCAAATCTAGAAAGACACAAATAGTGGAGGGGTTTGAATGCAATATGAAGGAGTCTTCAAGGGCCATTTTGCAAGAAAAATAATCAGCCAAGCAAGCTGATTAGGTCAGAATGTGGGACGGTTTTGGGATGCCTAGTGCTTGGTTGGTTCGATTTGCTCGGTTCAGCTCAACTAGGCCCCTTTTCATAATTAATTAATAATAATTTATTTAACCTAAATTAAATTGGATTAAAATCAAAATTATTGATACTATGTATTAAAACACATAATATGGACCTTCTTATGCTGAAAATTATTTCGCCTTGATGCTTCGAAATTGCTTCTCGGTTTATTGCTTCTAATAGTGTTTGTCGAGCCGTTTTTCGCCCTTTGTGCAAATATGTCGAAATTAATTGAAATTAATCAAAATTTTATATAAAATTAATTAAAATTCAACATGTTCATAATTTTAGTGCAATTTAATTATTTTATACTTATTATATATTTTTCGATAAGAACTTTACTGAAACTACATGAATTTAAGTTAAATTGGCATGAAATGTGTGTATATTTTTGTGTTTGCAGAGCCTCGTTTGAACCTTAGGAATTCATAGGATATGAATGATATGTCATTAGGGTTACTGATTTCAGCTCGTATGAGCTTACCAATATTCAGCTCGCATTAGCTTACCGTTAATCAGCTCGGAGAAGGTTACCGTTATTCAGCTCGGAAGAGCTTATCGTTTACTGCTCGTAAGAGCATGTCGATTTAGAGCTCGTATGTACATACATGAACATGAATTGGAGAATTACAGTTCAGTACACCTCGTGTGTACTTCACGCGCATCCAACGATAGTCTAAACGATTCAACGAGCACAGTTATGTTATGAAATTATATGAGTTCGATATGAACTATTATAGGTATTTACATGAAATACATGATGGTGATGTTACATAATACATTGATATATATGAAATGAATAATACATGTATATGAAATGTGATTACTTGTTGAATTCATCCATGTGTATTGGATTTTATATGTGATTTACATGGCTAATATGTTGGTGAACATGTGTTTAGGATTTTGGCCAATTTGGTTGGGATATACTATGTTTACTTACCTAAATTATGGTTAAATCGTAAGTTAAATTCTATGTTATACGAACTTACTAAGCTTAAATGCTTACTTTATTTTAGTTTTTGTGTTTTATAGTGATTTGTAAGCTCGTTTGGGTTGGAAGCTTGCTGGAGCTATATCACACTATCCATCAGCTCTTTTGGTACTTTTAATTGGTTACATTTTGGTTATAATGGCATGTATAGGTTATTTTGGCTAATATTGGCCTATGTGTGATGTTGTGGTTGTGGCCATATGCTTTGGCTTGTGTTTTGGTATATTTTGCTTTGTGTATATATAAATGGCCTTATCATGTTTGGTGTGTGGATTGATTTGTGATAGAATGATGAAAGGTAAATGTTATCTAAATGTGCATTTTGTACATGTGTTTGTGATGTGAGGAATTGGTGATGAATTGGTACCTTGATATTAAGGTATATATATGTCTAAATATGTTAGTATTTGAAATGCATTTTAGTATCAAATGGTATGTTTTGGTATATAAATGAATCGGTATGAAAGGATGCAAATTAGCTTGGTAAATTGATGGTTTATTTGGTTAAATTATATATATGAAAATACATGTTTGAATATTGTCATTTGAGGTGCGTAAGAGAATATTGGTTGTATGTGAAATATTACATGTTTAATGCTTGATTTTGGCTTGTTTTGGATGCCTATTTATGACTTGTGTATATACAAAATATTGAGTTTAGGTAGGTGCCAAATTGGGTAGGAAATGTGGTTTGTAAAAGGACCTATTTTATTCCACACGGGCAGAGACATGGGCGTGTGTCTCTGCCGTGTGTGACACACGGCCAGGTGACATGGTCGTGTGTCCCCTATATCTTTTAAAGAGTGTAAGCCAGTATGCTCACACGACCTAGCACATGAGCGTGTGGCTTGGCCCTGTGGCACAAGTCAGTGAGTTACACGGGCACGGACACGAGCTGGAACACGGCTGTGTGTCCCTATTTCGAATGTCCACACAGGCTGAGACACGGGCGTGTCACTTGACCGTGTGAGTCACATGGCCTGGCCACACGGCCCTGAGACCCCTGCAGTGTTGAAAACTTTAAATGTTTCTAATAAAATTTATGAGTTTTTGAATTAGTCCCGATTTGTTTCTAATGCGTATTTTAGGCCTCGAGGGCTCGTATAAAGGACAATATGTATGATTTTGATTGGTTTTAACATGATTTCTATATGATATGAAATGTTTGAAATTTTTGTTTGTTTGATTTGTAAACTCTGGTAATACTCTGTAACCCTGTATTGGCGATGGATTCGGGTTAGGGGTGTTACAAACTCATACCAACTTGAACTGTCACAGGATGGCGAGTATGTATGGATTATCACACATTTAACAAGGCAACTAGGAAGGACCATTTTCCCCTACCATTCATTGATCAAATGTTAGTTAGATTAGCTAGAAAAATGTTATACTATATTTTGGATGGTTATTCAAGATATAATTAGATTTCCATAACTCTCAATGACCAAGAGAGGTTAACTTTTACATGTCCATATGGTACTTTTGTATTCATTGAAAGGGTTGTCGTTTAGGTTATGTAATGCCCTGACAACTTTTCAAAATTGTATGATGACTATATTCTTTGACATGGTGGAAAATTTTTTTGAAGTCTTCATGGACAACTTTTCTGTGTTTGGGAATGATTTTAAAGATTGTTTGAAAAATCTAGAATTGGTTTTATGCCGCTATGAAGAAATAAATCTTGCTTTAAATTCGAGAAAATGCCACTTCATGGTTTGTGAAGGAATTGTCTGGGGCATAATATGAGTGAGTAAAACTTGATTCGACTCGAAAAACTTGAAAAAAATTTGAATTTCAAGTTAAACGAATCGAGTTATTCGTGTCAACTCGATTTTTTTTGAATTTCAAGTTCAGATCGAGTTGGTTTTCAAATTCAAATAATTCGAATAAACTGAATATCAAACATAATAATTTATATTATTACCCTAAACTCCTAAACCTCTTCACTTTCCTCCCAAAAATTTTACTCCTTCCCACTTTTCCCCCATAACTTTTGCTTTCTTCCCATCCCACCCCTTTCTACCCCAAACCCATTCCTCCACCGTATTTTTTTTGAATATTTCCCTCCTAAAATTTTACTCCTCCCAATTATTCCTCCCCCCAAAATTTTACTCCCTCAACCTCCAAAACTTTTTATTTACCCCCTAAACTTTTACTTCTCACCCTTTACCCCCAAATAAAAAATTAAAATCATCCAAAAAAATTCCTAAACCTAAATAATAATTTTTATTTATATCTACTATTTATATTATTAAATTAAATCTCACATTTTGTACTATTTATATTATTGAATTTTTTTATCATATTGAATTTTTATAAATTTTTGCTAAAATTAAATTATTGATGATGCCATAAAATATTCGTGTTAAAATTTTATGTTGGTATAAATTCCACATTTTATCTTTAAGATAATTTTTATTAAAAAAATCACATTTTTTGCATTTAATATATTTTTTAATTTCAAAATTCATAGTACAAGAATTAGAAGATAATTGAAGCAACTAAGCAAGCAAAGAAGTTAACACGTATATAAAAGATTAATAAATAAATTATAAGGGGATGAAAGTTAATAACAAATTTGATTATGGTGGAAAATTTTGATTACGGTGGGTGACTGTGATTTTAAGGACTTAAAATATTTTGATGAATATTGTTTGATAGCCTTTGAAGAGTTAAAGAAAAAACTTATAACAGCACCAATTGTAGTCGCTTCGAAATGGACACTGCCTTTTAAACTCATGCGTGACACCAACGATTATGCTATGGGAGCCATGTTGGGGCAACAGAAAGACAAAATACTACGTGTTATATATGCTAGCAGAACTTTAATGGAAGCATATCTTAATTACACCACCACGAAAATGGAGTTATTGGCTGTGGTGTTTGCGTTCAATAAATTTTGTTCTTATCTAGTTGGTATAAAGGTCATAGTCTACACAGATCATTCTGTTATTAAGTATTTAATGATAAAGAAAGATGTTAAACCAAGGTGGATTAGGTGAATACTTTTGTTGTAGGAGTTTGACAAGGAAATCAGAGATTGGAAAGGGACTGAGAATCAAGTGGCTTATCACTTTTTGAGGTTAGAATCTAGAAGTAAAGGTGACCATGACATGCTTATTAAGGAAGAATTTTCAAATGAACAACTGTTAGTTGCCACGACATTACCTTGGTATGCCAACATTGTGAACTATTTAGTGAGTGGTGTGTTGCCATCTGATCTTAACAGTCAAAGAAGATGGAAATTTCTTCATGATGCCAAGCACTAGTATTGGGATGAACCTTTCTTGTTTAAACATTGTGCTGATCAATTAATTAGGAAATGTGTCCCTAATGATGAAATCTATAGCATTCTGCAACATTGTCATTTAGCTTCGTATGGAGGACATTTTAGAGGGATGAGAACTGCTGCTAAAGTACTTCAGTCAGGATTTTATTGGCAAGCCTGTTCAAGGATGCTCATGAATTCTATCAGTCATACGACTGTTGTTAGAGAACAGGAAATCTATCTAGAATACACGAAATGCCCCTACAAAGTATACTGGAGATTGAGTTGTTTGATGTATGGGTAATAGATTTTATGGGTCCATTTCCACCGTCAGTGGGCAAATTGTACATGCTGTTAGTAGTGATGAGAGGTCTCATTTTGCCCTTCTTACTAATAATGCAAGGTCAATAATGAATTTTTTACACAAGAACATTTTTACAAGACTTGGTACACCTAGAGTCATTATTAGTGATGAGAGGTCTCATTTTGACTACATGTTGGTAGCTAATTCTTTGCATCGATATAGGGTAAAACATAACATTTCCATAGCATATCACCCCAAACAAACGAACAAGCTGAAATTTCTAATAGAGAAATTAATTTTTTTTAGAAAAAGTGGTGAATCCTAGTCGTAGGGGTTGGCCTACCAGGTTGGATGAAGCTTTATGGGCATATCATATCGCGTACAAAACACCGTTGGGGATGTCACATTTTAAACTTGTTTATGGCAAGCCATGTCACCTTCCTGTTGAACTTGAGCATAAAGCATTTTGGGCTATTAAGTAGCTGAACATGGATTGGGTCGCTGCTTCAGCTACTGGCCGTAAAAGGTTGATAGAATTGAATGAAATGGAGGATTTCTGAGCACAAGCGTATGAGAATGGTAAGTTGTACAAGGAAAAGACCAAGCGTTGGCACAATAAAAGAATCATGCTGTGGAAATTTGAACTAGGACAAGAGGTATTGTTATTCAACTCTGGGCTCAAATTGTTCCCTGGTAAATTAAAATCTTGCTAGTCAGGTCCTTTTGAAGTAGCTCAAGTGTATCCTCATGGAGCTGTTAATATAAAAGACTTGAAAATGGATGTCACATTTAAGGTTAATGGGAAATGCTTAAAGCACTACTGGGGTGCCCATGTGGATCGAGACAAGCACTCCATTAACCTCTGAGATGTTTGAGATGACAATTTCTTTTATCTCTCTTTTCCTTGTTTTACTTTAATTTTATTTTTAGTACTCATTTAATATTGTTTCTATTTTTGTTTTCTTATTTTTGAGTAGTTTTCTATGATTTCTAGAGACAGGATAAAGAATATGAATTGAGTAGTTGCGATATTAAAAGGACTTTGCCATAACATTGCGACAAACTGGGTGAATGGATAACAATTGGATGACTGGGCAGATAAGTCCAAGGGGAGAGATTTGTTTTTTTATAGCTAGGTCAATTTTGTCACTTGGCGAGCCTATGGAAGAGAAGCTGAACTTTTTTGTTTAAGGATTAGGGCACTTCACATCCCCCCCAAAATCTTTCTTATTTCTTTCTTTTCTCCTCCATGTCACGTAACTTCCCTAGCACATTTCATTTTTGTTGAACTCTCATCATTATCTCCTTTATTTTCCTCTTCTCAATTGCTCACGTCTCTTAAGTTTCTCCTAAATTTATCATTTTTATTACTCTTTCTCTTCAATCTCACTTATCTTTTCTTCCATTACATTCTCCAATATTTCTTCCAGTCTTCTCCAATGGCTTGGCTCAAAACTGCCTCCAAAACTGTTGAACCATCAAAGGCTGGTGCTGCTTAGCCAAAGACATTCTTTAACAGTGTCATAGCTATGAGATACAATAACAACATCGCTAAGCGCCCTTTCTAATTAAGAAAGGGTTCTTGTTTAAAGATGAACCATACATGGGATACGATGAATCTGTTTCCTTCATAGCAGAAAAGCATGGGTGGAATATTTGTTGTTTGCACCCCAAAGACGTTTTAGGGAAAATTGTTTAAGAATTTTATGCCCATACAATTCTCTAGATTCCTCGTTTATCTACAGAAGGGGCACTTTCGTTCCTTTTGATTAATATCATGTTCATGCACAGTTTGGTCTTACAGGTGTCTAAGACGGACACACACTGTTTGCTGATAGTATCACTGCTGAGGATTTAGCCTAGGTATTGGATGATTTATGTATCGAAGGAACACGATGGAATATTTCCAATCAAGACTGTTATGCTGTTGAGAAGGCTTTATTGAAGCCTATTGGAAAAATATGGTATAATTTTCTGAGGAGTTGACTCATGCCGTCTACGCACAATAAAACTATTTCAAAATAGAGAATGCTTTTACTACACTCCATCATAAAAGAGAGAAGAATGAATGTTGGTAGGATCATTTTTTAGGAAGTACACTAGTGTGATGAGAAGAGTGCTGGTAGCTTAAACTTTCCCTCACTAATTACTGCTCTATGTCGAACCGCCCGAGTCCCTCTCAAGGAGGATGAAGATAACACCCCTAACAAGGTAGACTATCTAGGACCATCTTTGCCAATATTCAAGGCACTGATGCTGCCAGGGAAACTTAGTATAGTCAGACCACTACTCCACTACTGCGCATTCTCCCACTACACCTTTAGTTTCTTGTAGCTCCCTCGAATAGCAAATATTGCACTCCTTAAAGCAGTTGGAGCAGAGGATGTATCTTTCTGAAATTCAATAGTTTCACCTGGCTGAGGAGATGGTCCAGACCTAATAGCATCAAGCTCAATATTGGGCATATGTGAGAAGGACGGATTTGGCTCTCAGAAGATCCCTATAAAAGAATTTTACAAAGCCAATGCCAGACTTTCTTGTCTTCCCCACCACTTTGCTGCCATTTTCTGATGCTGCTGAGGAGCCCACTCAAAATGCTACTGAGGAGCCTACTCAACATGCTGCTAAAGAGCCCGAAAAGGTCACATCCCTGAATATTGAGAAAGATGAAGAAGAAGAAGAACAAATAGATGACACTGCCACTACTGCCACCACCAAAGGTAAGAACTCTGTTCCACCTTTTCCACTAGCTTCCGTAACTGTACAGGACCGTAACATTGATCATTTGATTAATTAGCTTACAGAAACTGATAAGGGGGAAGAGATGAACGCCAAAAAGAGGAAATGGCGGTATAATTTCAGTGCCCAAAAATCCACTCGTCGACAAACTGAAGTATTTACATGCTAGTCTAAGCTAGCTAAGTTTTCTATTTCTTTCATGCATCTTGCATTTCATTTCTTTTTCCATGGAATTTGTTGTAAAAATTTCCCTTTTTATTGTTCTCTTATATGTCTAGTCATGCATTTAAGACAATGTATCCCTTAGGTTTGGGGTGTGTTGTGCAATTAGGTTTATTTTATATTTAGTATGTATCATCATTTTATTATAGTCATTTTACTATATTTAAATCTATTTTTCCATAGCAATGTAATATTAAGTATTGTTTGCCTATGAGGAGTACAATATGTACTTATAATGTTCGATGATGAGCTTAGATTCTTCAATACACCTAGAGCATGTTACAGTGGATTAGGTGAACTTGAAAATCAATTTCTAAAAATGAGATATCCTATACTTAGCTTTTTTGGATTATAGTGAGTATTTTCTAATGAACTTAGGGAATTCTAAAGCCAAATTTAGTCATATTGCCTCAACATTGTTAAATAAAGGACAGTAGGCACTCTAATGCTTAGAATTGTTGAGTAAGTTAGCACCACTTTGTTTTCTCCATCGTGTTGTTTACTAGAAAGGTCAGTTCAAGTAAGAGTGTAATAGAAAGTAAATAAATTAGGGGCAGTCCGCTATAGTAACATGCTGAGTAGCTAAAGAGGTAATTGTTTGCTCTATCCATTTTCTAAGTCAAAAGCCTTATCTTTAAAATTGATTTCTATTTAAATTGTGACATGATTAAGTACTAGGTTATTCAATGTATGCTCCATTGTGATTATCAAGTCAAAGAATTTTGTGACATGCTAAGTCCCCTAATATACTGTAGAAAAAAAGACATGAAAAAAAATAATGGTTTATACATTTCAAGTATGCTTAGAGTAAGAGTAACTTGTGTTTCGGTCACAAATGGACTGATCAAATTAGGAGATATTTGTTATGGCCAGAAAGCACATTGTACTTAGGAAATCTTGTTTTTAGGGAGCAAATTTCTACACTACCTTTGTTAAACTGAACATTTGAAACTCGAGCAAGTTTTTAAGAAGATTGTTGAAAACTTATGTATATATTGATCTTCAAATAGATTGACAATACAAGATCGGTATACCCATTAGCAATATTTTTGCATTCAAGCACTCATGCATATTTTGCTTGAAGAGAAGCAATAACTCAGGTTTGGGGGTGTGATAGCTCTTAAAAAGAGTTATATTTCATGCCTTTAGACCTAGCTAATTGCTTGTACTTGGTACATTTAGTTGCATTTTAGGACATTTCATTGGTATTTTTATCATTGCTTTAGGAGCTTGGACTGTGTTTAGATGTTAGGTACTTTTTATTGCATGTGGAAGGGTTTTTTTTTTGTGGTTTGGCAGGTGCAGGATGTGGAGAAAGAAATAAAATAGTGAAGGTTTACTGGGGCAAAAGGTTAGACAGTTTGTCGACATGAATGTTGTGGCAATTTCAGGAAGATGACCGAGTCAACACTCAACGCATACCAGTTTCAGCCCAACTCTACTTGTACCAGAAAAATCTACCTATAAAAGAGGAGAAGATATCATGGGCTGTTGGAGTAACCCTAGGGAGAAAAGCTTATAAAAAGCTAATGGAGGAAACCCTAAAGGGTGTGGAGATCCGGAGACAACAAAAGAGGGTAGCTATTAAGTAAAGACAAAATGAGGAAATCGAAAGCAATCCTTCTCAGCCACCACAGGACAATGTGCTACTGGAATATGGATTGACTTCACTACAGTCATTTTTCTAAGTTATTCCATTATTTCTTAATATGTTCTCCCATGAATTGATTTGATCGAAATGATGTTGGATGTTATTTTGCACTTGAATTTTAATTGCCAACCCATGAGCTAAATCTCATAGGGTTGGTATTACATGATGAAACTTTTATTTTCGTTAATGGTTTAAGCATATATTTGATTTAATCAACTATTTCATTTAATTGTTTTTATTTCCCAATTGTATGCGTACATTTTCCAGACATAGATGAGTGTGCAATATGCGCATAAACTAAATCTAATTCTGAAAGGTTGGATTAGTTGTACTGGAATTGAATGATAAAAGCGGATATTCGATTGAATACTTGTAGTAGACTCTAGATGTACAACAACGTTTGTATATATGAAGAAAAAATAGTGTAAGGTACCGTGCTAAGGCCTATAGACACATGCTAGGTAACTTGAAATCTAGCTCTCGAAAGAAGTAGGTCACTTTAGGTCTCTTCTGAGCATTAGATTGAGTACAATTTTGCTGAGGCATTACTGAAAGTAAGGGCAGATTCTTAGTAATCCCAACCTTCCAAATCAACATCGTAGACCCTTAATCGTTTGACGTAGTATCTTTGCCATAGCATTCTTAGTTATTTATTTATTCACTCGCAGATTATTTACGTAATTATTCTCATAATTTTCATTACATTTTTACTCTTACTTTGCCTTAGCTGTAACGACTCGTTTTTAGTGAAATCCGAACAGTGGTTTCGAGACCACAAATATGACGTGAAAATATTTATATTATTATTATTTTAATGTTTACAACTTGTTAGGATCACCGTATAAAAATTTTGTTTCGAAATTTTATCGTTTGCATGCTTAATTTGATAAAAAGGACTAAATTGCAAAAAGTACAAAATTACGGTTCTATAAGCTAAAAGCACTAAATAGCCATGAAACATAAATTTTTGAGCACTTGGACGGCAAATAGACCATTTTTAAATTGAGTGGATAATGATGGACATTAATTAGATGGATTTTAAGGTTTATAATAAGGGTTATATATGTAATTTAATAAATAAAAAATTAAGTAAAACAAAGTCAAATACTCTTATTTATTTTATCTTCTTGCCGAAATTGAAGGGAGGAAAAACACCATTTTAGGGTTCATAGCATTCGGTCAAGTCTCCTTGTGCATGTAAGTGATTTTTGGTCCCATTTTTAATGATTTCTATGTTTTTGGAGTCGTCGTAGCTTAATCTAGCTAGCCCAGGGGCTAATTTGAAAAAGAAATTAAAATATTAGGGTTTATTCATGAATGAATTCATGTTGTTTTTTATGTTTGATGAAAGAAAATGGTTAGTTGTTGTTAGATAAACCACTTTTATTAAGTGATTTTTGATGAAATTATCATTTAGGGATTAAATAAAAAATAGAAAAATATACATGGTGAAATTGTGAAATAAATGAAACGTAGGGCTTACTAGGGGCCTGCATGAAATTCGGATATGGTTGATTGAGGGTGAATTGCATGAATTTTCATTTTTATGAGCTAGGTACTAAATTGTAATGAAATCAAAATTATAGGGGCAATTTTGCTAAAGTATGAATTTGGACTGAATTGAATAGAATAGTTATTAAATTGGTCGATTTTATTTATTTAGATCAAGATAGACCACGTACGGCTCTAGATCGAGGTAAAGGAAAAGCTTCAGATTAATCGTCGAGGGAAGTTCGTATGTTCAAATTGCATTTTACATTATGTTTTAAATGCTATTATTTTATATAATATCAAATTTTGTCTCGGTGGAAATATCCAATGGCGTATTGACGATCATCAGTTAAAGAAAATGGATAGCTTCGGCTATCAAAATAATGAAAAGGGATAGCCTGAACTATCGAATTATGAAAAGGGATGGTGACGACATCAACAATGAAAAAGGATGATGACGACCATCGAACAATGAAAAGGGATAGCTTCGGGATGGTGATGACCATCAATAATAAAAAGGGATAGTGACAATCATCAAATAATGAAAAAGGATAGCTTCGGCTATTGAGCTATGAATAGGGATAGCTTTGGCTATCGAGCTATGAAAAGGGTTGGGACAACCATCGTGATTTTACTTGTGTGAGCTTCGGTAAGAACTATCGATGCAATTTACCTTATTACTATGGAAGGTAGGAAGTGTGTGTTATCCATGGCAATGAGAAATATAAATTCACTTAATTTAAGTTTATGAATCATTTATTCTTATGTTGGATTGATACATATGTATTTTAAGATTATGCAATGTATTGATAAGCGTAGTTTGTAAACTACGAACTTACTAAGCATAACATGCTTATCTTGTGTTTATTTTTTATGTTTTGTAGTTAATCGGAAGCTCGTCTGGGTTGGAAAGTCGTCGGAGACCTATCACACTATCCATCGGCTAAATCGGTAGATTTTGATGTTTCTAAGTCTTGGTTATAATGGCATGTATAGATGTTTTGGTTGATATTATAGACATTATGTTTTGGCATGTATACTTGGTATTATGATTGTTAATATTTTGGTATTTTAGTAATTGATTGGTATGTGTTGGAATGGTCAAGTAAATACATACTGTGGATGACTATTTTAGTGTGCTTGGATGTAACTAATGTGATATGAAATGATATGGAATTTTGGTTTGCCAATGCTAAGATATTAATGATTATATTATGCTTGTGTTTAGATATGTTTAATGTCAAGTAAATTGAGGTGCCTTAGGGTATATTGGTTGATGAATTAGTATCTTATTGTATTGACTTGATTATGCACATTTTAGGTACACTTTTGAAGCCTTGAATTGGGTGCATTTGAGTTGCAGAAGTGTGCACATTTTAGGTGAAAGAATTGGCTTGAAAATAGCCTAATTCTTGTCCACACGACCTAAGACATGGGCGTGTGTCTTAGCCGTGTGTCCCCTGTAGCTTTCAAAGGGTTGCAAGTTAGGCAGTTACATGGGCACGGACACGGGCTGGGGCACGACTGTGTGTCCCTACTTTGAATGTCAACACAGCTGGAGACACGGGCGTGTGTCTCAGCCGTGTGAGTCACACGGCCTGGCCACATGACCGTGTGACTCCTACAGTTTGAAAATTTTCACCTTTTTCTGAAAATTTTATATGTTTCCAATTTAGTCCCGATTTGTTTCTAATGTGTTTTTAGGGCCTCGAGGGTTCGAATAAGGGACAATATGTATGTCTTTGGTTGGTTTTGCTATGATTGATGGTGTGAATTGAATGTTTTAAATTTTTTGATCTTTTTGAATTGAAATCTTCGGTAATGCTCCATAACCCTATTTTGGCGACGTATACGGGTTAGGGGTGTTACATTAGCATTTTTTCAGTATTATTCAATATACATTTTGCACACATCCTTACTATTTTAATTTACCGCTGCGTATTTAACTTTTTTTTGGCATAACATTAATCATAATTCATTATAATAACTTGACCACTTTTATACCTAGCCTGATCCCTGTGGAGATGATCTCATTTATCACTTCATTACTTATTTGACGTGTATACTTGCACAATTCACATGCCATTTCACATGTGAAAATTGGTTGACGAGGAACCCAAAACGACAGTTGATTTGGATTGTCGAAGCAAGCTAATCACCTATAATCAGATTTGATTCCTTCTACTTTTTTTATCTCTTGAAATTTAGTTTTCTTTTATGTTATTTTGTTTTTATTATTAATATAAAAATCCCAAAAATCTCTTACTTATGTCTTCATACTGTAACTTGATTAAAGTATTAATTAGATCTTTTAGTGTGTGGGTTAAAATTAATCTAGCTTTTGCCTACCTTGGGTACGATAAAAGTAACCACCCACTCCGTTGTAAAACTATATTACAACTAAAACCGATACTTGCGAATACTGCCTCGTAATTCTATATTTTAATACAATATTCATACTATGGAAATTAGTACGTCTAGAGATGGTCATCTACTATTCGATTCTATTCTCCAAGCGATGCTGTCCCATAGGCGATACCATCCACCGGGAGATATTATTCGCCAGGCGAAACTGTCTACAATGTGATACTCATCCCCTAATGATAAGAATCTGCCATAGTTGTATGTTGTAAGGTATACACCCATTCTATTGATGCGAAATCTGTTCGTTTTAACCATAGGGTGAGACCCTTTAGGTTTTTGAAACGTTAGTAGTAATACTAGAACATTTTACAAGCAATGAGTGGCATCTAGCAATGCATCATTACTACTCAAGTTACAAGAAGTCGTGATTCGACACAACCTCTCTGTGATAAACTTTTCATGTATTATATCATTTTATTCTTTATATCTAGATTAGATACAAGTTATGATATCACACTTGTATGGTCCAATATCATATTTCTTAATATTCTGAGTAGACTACAATAAACAAATAAGTGTTATATCTCATATTAACTTATTTGAGCATGGTCATGCATTTCTAGTCTCACTTCATCAATTGACCTAAGATATTACTCCCATTATGTAGGAGAGATAAATCTTATCTTGATAAGTCATATCCCACTACATGGATTGTGGTATATGCAACATTAGTCTTTATAGTACAACCTATTACGATAGACGTTTGACTGTATCAAAATGTACAACTCACAATGTTGGGACAATGGTGATCTCAAGTCTGAGGATCATATACGTAGTTATCACTATGAGTAATTTTTATGACTATTACATAATAATCTAAGAAACATACTCATGGCGGGTCAGTCCAATATGTTGTTCTCTAACACATGCTCATGTATTGATTTTGACATCCCCATGTCAATGACAATACTTTGTGATCAATCAACTACACATTAGTCTCAATGCATTATTATTGTCCAAGCCCACAATAATACTTGAGTAAGAACCTTTTAAGAATAATCATATTACTCTTAGGACTTTATTATTAATCAGTTTCTTTATATACATAGAAACTGAAATAACAATGACATTGCCTTATATAAATAATCAAGGTAAAATGAGTATGTAATTACAATCATCTCATGATTGATCTTTGGGCATACTCTAACACACACATCTGTTTGTTAATCTCCCTAAGGAAGTTAGCTACTCATGGGTCTAAATAAAATAATTCCTAAACCCATATTTAACATGCAAAACAAAAAATTAAATAAAAGTGAGTGTAGAAATAAATCCATTTTTATATCGATTTCAGCTCGGATGCGAAATCTCCTTTAACAGTCGCGAAGATCACCTCGATTGCAATTAGAATCAACACTGAAATAATGAAAAAAATATTATATTAAAGCCTTGGATCAAAATGGAATTGAAGTTAAAATAGTAACAAAAGTATAAAAAGGACTAAATTGAAATGAAATAAAAACTAAACTCAAAACCCTAAAATACTAAAATGACTCACTTGGCCAAGCCCTTTCAAATGAGACTTAATATGCCTATTTATAGATTTTGTGCTCAAACCTAATTAGGGTTGCTAAATAGCCCAAAAATCTTATTAAAGTACATTATGTGGACTAAAATACCCTTAATTAAAATTTATGTTCGTCACTTGGGGTCGCAACACTGCCTTCATTTTATGGGTATTTTATTTTGGCTTCGAAGTTCGATGTTGCGACACCACTCCCCGGTGTCATGACGTTGCAATCTTCCTTTGCCTTCTAAGCTCAAAAGCAGTGTCCTACAACTAGATAGAGCTGTTAGATCATCCCTAGGCCACAGTGGCCCATTAGGTCGTTACATAACTCAAAATTACGTAAAAATGCTTATTTCGCTTAAATTAAACACAAAGCAATAAAAATAAAAAATGAACTAAAAACATATAAAATTGTTATACAACAAGCTCATAAAGAGTCGAAAATACCTTAATTTTCCACAACAAATTATTTCAGATCAGAAACACACACATGTCATGGTCCAGGGTCAGGAAGTATTAGTTATGCTCCATAAGATATGTTAGTTTTACGATGGACCATTCTATACTACTAATTATTTTAAAGCTTTAGATTTGTATAGGTTCGAGGGCATAGATATGGATGAGATTGTCCATTACTTAATGCAGGGGTGTGGTGAGTGGACTTGCTATGGTAATATGATTGTACCGTTAAAATTCAATTAGGCCATAATGTTTCCAATGGTCAAGATGTGGATACAGTTCATATGACCACGCATCTCCTCGACTCAAAATGCATCTAGTTTTCCTGCTTTTAGAGCGGTTTTACTTTACTCAATTTTTAGAAAGAGTAAATTTGCATAGGCCACTAGATTTACGAGGAGATATTGAAATGGATACGAAGCCAAAAGTAGAATATGTATTTTCCTCATTTAATCATGATTTTGTGTAAGCAGGCGAGGGTTCCAATGTTCTCCACTGACTAGTTCTTGCGATCGATGAGGAGTGTTATTGGCGATAATTTATCTGGCCAGTCCGTTGAGCTTCAACGATAACAAATAAAGGAGTGGAACCAAAGGAGGAAAGAAAAATTAGATGTTCCCAGCCCCGTGAAAGGAAAAAGTAAATCAAAATCTCCTCAGTTAACCGGGTTGATAGACATTTCACAACTGGAATGGAAAATCCGTAAATGCAAGAAATGAGCGACGTGCATATCCACTATGCACAACATGTGTTGAGAGTACCGAAACCCCACCAAACATGTACGTGCCATATCCACTGTCGGGACACTCCAAGGAAAAATAGGAGGATGAAGATGACAAAGACGATGAAGGAGATGGTGATGACAACCCATTTCCACCGTACGACTACAAGCAAGTGTTCCAATCAGAATGCCCCTCAACAAAGGAAATAATGATCCACAGTTCACCCTTAGTGAAGGTTCTGTAGCAGAATCATAGCACCAATGAGGCCATGTGGGAACCTGAAGACTCAATGTGTCAGCAGTGTCCTCATATGTTCAGATCAGGAATATTTCGAGGCTGAAATTTCTTTTAGGGGATACAGTTGTAACGCCCTGAATAATTTAAGTCTATTTTTGTGAAATCTAAAACAAATATGTATCTATTTAAGTGGCTAAGTGTTCTGGGTATGTGTATGAGGTCTTGGGTTCAAGACCCACATTTGGAATTTTTTTTTATTTTTTATCCAAGCCTTATCCCTGTTTGGTGGGCTTATATTATATTATTTGTAAGCTCATATCAGAATGAGCCTACTAGTTCGAGTGGTAAGGAGTTAGCTTTCCCTAAGGTCTCATGTTCGAATCCTTGTATAAGCGTGGATGGTAATTTTTTGTCTCAATTGCCTTATAGAATTTCGGGAGGGGGGGCTGAAATTTTGAAGTGGTTGGTTTGGGTTAGTGGAGTAGTGGGGAGTTAGAAATCTTTTATTTTCTAACAAAAGAATTACTTTGAGTTAAAAATCTTTCATTTTCTTTCTCCTAGAAAAAATACACTCTCTCTTTCTAACGTTTCTATACTATTCTTCTGTCAAATTTTCCCTCTTTCTTCCTTTTTGATTCCTGTCAAAATTTTCTCTTTTAATTGCGGAGTTTTTGTTTTTTTTTTCGTTGTATGATTTTGAAGGTAAGGGTTCATTGTGGTGATATAGGAGTCTTTTTTTGTACTTTTATTTATGTTGATGTTTGAGTTAATCCGGTATACCGTTTTGGTAGGTGCTCTTCAGGAATACTGAGATCCTTCAGTCGTGTAGTGAAGTTTAGAGGCTGCTATTGTCAAGGGTAAGCTTTTGGATTGTTTTAGTGCAGTTTTCTGTTATGTTTTTTGAGTTGTGCCCAAGAGGTATCTCAGTTGGATTTGTGAATTAAAGCTAATTGTGGGTGTTTTGGTTGACAATTTTAGGTGTTGTTTACTCCGGAGGTGTGAATTCTTCAAAAAATGAACCATGTGTGTACCATAAACACAAAAAATTGAGGTTCAACGAAAGGAAAAAATGGATATTGTTGACGCCGCATAAGTAGTTTCGATTAACTATGGGCCTACCGTAGGGTCGGTAAGAGCTAACCAAACCCTATTCATGTAATCTGATACTCTGATTGTCTGATTTGAGTAGGAAACTGATATGTATGCCTTACTATACTATTAAGTATGTATTTATCTGTATACGAGCGTGTTAAGCATGTTTATTCTATTGTTTTTGCATCTGTATTCTATATCTGTGTTTTGGGTGGGATTTGTATATGTGGAGGAAGTGATTTGAACGGCGTCCTTTCGCCTATATCCTGGCAGTTTGACAGCATTTTATTTGTTATGTGTGACATCGACACTATATGGTGTGTAGGGATGGGTGCGAGTATTTAACCCGACATGGTGTAATTTGATGGTCAGAGATGGACTTAGGTCCAAATTTGTACATCTGATTCTGATATATCTGTTATGTATATCTGATTCTGATCGACACTGTATATATGTTATGTACATCTGATCCTGATATCTATTTCTGTTATGGACTTAGGTCCAAATCTGTATCTGACTGTATATGAAATTATGTATATGTTGCATGACTATCAATTGCCTTTGGGTTTTCTCCAACCCATTAAGTTTCCCTTATGGAAATGAGAATGTGTGACGATGGGCTTCGTTAGTGGGTTGCCTTTAACTTCCACTAAGAAAGATTTTATTTGCGTCATCGTGGATCGATTGACCAAGTCTGCCCATTTTATTCCGGTTCGGACAGGCTATTCTCTGTAAAATTTAGTAAAGCTCTACATCTCTGATATTGTAAGATTGTATGGGGTACTAGTTTCGATAATCTCTGATAGGGATCCTCGCTTCACTTCTCGGTTCTGAAAGAAACTGCATGAAGCTTTGGGTTAGATATTAGACTTCAATATTGCATTCCATCCTCTGACCCATGGTCAATCTAATAGGGTGATTCAAATACTGGAGGATATGCTTCGGAGCTGTGTGATTGATTTCCAAGGTAGTTGGGAGGATTTTCTATCATTAGCTGAGTTCGCCTACAATAATAGTATCCAGTCTAGCATCCAGATGGTACCGTACGAGGCTTTGTATGGTCGTAAGTGTTGTACTCCAATATGTTGGACTGGGTTGAGTGAACGATGGGTTTTGGGTTCTGAGTTGGTTTTTGAGACTGAAGATAAGGTTAGGCTGATTTGGGATCGTCTTAAGGCGGCTTCTAATAGACAGAAGTCTTATGCGAATTTCAAAAGGAGGGACATCAAGTACTCTATGGGTGATTTCGTATTCCTTAAGGTATCTCCGTGGAAGAAAGTTTAGCGGTTCGTCATAATGGCGAGTTAAGCCCTAGGTTTATTGGGTCGTATTAGATTCTAAAGCATGTGGGACCGGTTGCTTATCAATTATAGCTACCTCTATAGTTAGACCGTATCTATGGTATGTTTCATGTCTCGATGTTGAAGCGGTATCGGTCTGATACATCTCACGTTGTCTCTATTGAAGAGATCGAGGTTAGAACGGACTTGACTTTTGAGGAGGAGTAGGTTCAGATTTTGGATCAAGATATTAAGGTTCTAAGGAGGAATTCTATAACGTTAGTGACGGTTCAGTGGTGTAATCATAGCACCGATGAGGCCACGTGGGAACCTAAAGACTCGATGTGTCAGCAGTATCTTAATCTATTCGAATAAGGTAAATTTTGAGGCCGAAATTTCTTTTAGGGGGTAGAGTTATAACGCCCTGAATAATTTAAGTCTATTTTTATGAAATCTGACACAAAATATGTATTTGCTTTAATGGATAAGTGTTTTGGATGTGTGTATGAGATCTTGGGTTCAAGCCCCACGTTTGGAAAATTTTGTTATTTTTTATCCAAGCCTTATCCCTGTTGGGTGGGCTTATATTATATTGTTTGTAAACTCATATTAGAATGAGCCTGCTAGTTTGAGTGGTAAGGAGTTAGCTTGCCCTAAGGTCTTGTATTCGAATCCTTGTGCGAGCGTGGATGTTAATTTTTGTCTCGGTTGTCTGATAGAGTTTCGGGGGGATGGAATTCTGAAGTGGTTTGGGTTAGTGGAGGAGTGGGGAGTTAGAGAGATTTTAGAGATATGTTACAAAAAAATTAATTTGAGTTAAAAATATTTTATTTTCCTTTTCCTAAAAAAAAGAAAGCTCTCTCTCTTTCTAACGTTTCTATACTCTTCTCCTGTCAAATTTTCCCTCTTTCTTCCTTTTTGATTCCTGTCGAAATTTCCTCTTTCAATCGCAGTGTTTTACTTTTTGTTTCCGTCGTATGATTTTGAAGGTAAGGGTTCGTCTTGGTGTTGTGGGAGTTTTTTTGTACTTTTGTTTCTGTTGATGTTTGAATTAATCTGATATACCGTTTTGGTAGGTGCTCTTTGGGAAACCGAGACCCTTCGATGGTATAGTGAAGTTTCGAGGCTATTATTGTCTAGGGTAAGCTTTTAGATCGTTTTAGTGCAGTTTTCTATTGTGTTTTTCGAGTTTTGCCCAAGAGGTGTCTCGGTTGGACTTGTGAATTAAAGTTTATTGTGGGTGTTGTGATTAAAAATTTTAGGTTTTGTTCACTGTGAGGGTGTGAATTCTTTAAAAAAACCATGTGTGTACCTAAAAACGAAAAATCGAGGTTTGGCAGAAGCCAAAAATGGGCATTGTCGACGCTACACGGGCGTGCGCCAGGCCATGTGCGAGACACGACCGTGTGAATGTCGTAGGTCTGGCCGTGTGTGAAACACGGCCGCTTGATGGCGAATGTGTGGCCATGTGGGCCAAACGGGCTAGGCCAGGTTGGGTGTGTGGGTTTGGGGCCAGGCCGTGTGGGCCACACTGGCAAGGTCATTCTGGGCGTGTGGCCCACACGGGCATATGGTCCCAGAATTGTGAAAATTTCCCTAGGGTCCACTGGTTGTTCCGATTGACTATGGGCCTACCTTAGGATCGGTAAGGGCTAACCAAACCCTATTCATGTGATCTGATACTCTTATAGTCTGATTTGAGTAGGAAACTGATATGTATGCCTGACTCTACTGTTAAGATTGTATTTATTTGTATATGAGCGTGTTAAGCATGTTTATTCTATTTTTTTTGCTTTTGTATTATGTATCTATGTTTGGGGTGGGATTTGTATATGTGGAGGAAGTGATCTATGCGACGTCCTTTCGCCTATATTCCGGCAGCTTGACTGCATATTATCTGTTATGTGTCGCATCGACACTATATGGTGTGTAGGGATAGGTGGGAGTATTTAACCCCACATGGTGTGATGGGATGGTCGGGGATGGTGTATAGAGGATGAGGGTAGGATTCTGTATATCTCTTATGTATATATGATTCTGATATATGTTTCTGTTATGGACTTAGTTCCGAATCTGTATCTGACTGTATCTGAAATTCTGTATATGTTGCATGACTATCTCTGTTGGGTTACACACTGAGTTTACAAAAACTCACATCTGTTTGTCTGTTCTGTTCAAGTAATCCACATATATAGGTGGATCGGTGCGACGGAGGCTCAGCAGTGACCACTTGACGAAAACTATTTTTAGTATTTTAATTATTTAACGGTTTTACTGAAATTTCTGGTTTTCGTGAGAGTTTTGTAATTTTTAGACTCTCTGGACTTTTTTGGGCTGTTTGGTTTGAATTTTTGGGGTTTGATTGCGTTATGATTTCTAAACTGCGATGATTCGACAAAATACCAATTTTACGCAAACAAATGTTATTTTTGAAAACACAAGCATTGTTTTGTTTTAAATGATTTTCAAACTTTCGCTGCGAAATATTTGGTTAACTTTAAAGGACAACATGTAACAGTTTCAGTAATATATATAAATATGTTTTATAGAACATGGACGTTTTATCAAGTAACTGAACATGGTTTTATAGAAGCATCATTGGCTTCAAAACCCTTCGTCGTAACACTCCCAGATTCGACCATAACGTCTAGGGCGGGTTTGGGATGTTACAGAAATTGTGTACACTTGCACATTTCCATCATTCCAGTAACAAAAGCATAGAATAGGATAAAAGCCAAGAGAGTGTTAAGTGTTCACAGTATAATAAAAATATAAGTAATTGAGAAAAATTTCACTCACATTGGCCCAAAAACTCGTAAGTGCTTATACTTTTAAATGTTTTATTAGAGTTCAAAGCATGAATAAAAATAAGCTGCGTAGGAAAAAATTGAACTAACTATAATTTTCAAATATAAATTTTATATTCGTATATACATTTTGATAAAGCTATATGTTTAATTTTCTTTAACTTGTTTACTTTGTAATTTGTTGAACTAATTTGTTTGAGTACAAATAATCGTAAATTGTTTAATTTTATAGCTAGGGTTATATATTTAAGCAATCCCTCCTAGTGTTAATTCTCTGATCTAATCTCGTGCATCAACCTTGCTCATGTAAATTTTCGTGCATGTTTATTTTTTGTCTTTATTTTCATTTTGTTTGCTTGACAACAAGCAAAAACTTAAATGTGGGGGTATTTGACCTGTCGCCAAACTTAAGGACAAATTTAGTACATTTCGACACTTAAGATCCGTGAGAGGTTAAGTCTCAAGGGAGATTAACAAGTGGATGTGTGAGTAGTAAACAGAGGAATGTGGGTTCTTGTAGGAATTAACTAGTTTTCAACTATGTGTGCTTAAACCCTAGGATTGACAACCCTAAGAAGCCATCTAGGTTAAACGAGGTCTAAAGATAAGTTTATTGAGTAAATCATGTTTATTCCGGTGGGGAAAGTGAGGTCGGGAGATAAGCGAGTACCTGTCAATTAATTAGTAGAGGCCAAGAGGTAATACTACTTAATTAATAGTTAATTCCATTTAAACCCAATTTCTAATGTTAACTACAACCACTAAAACTAGTTAATCTTCCGTCTGTTAACCTGATTTAATTTTTTTCTATTTTCTATTATTTAATTTAGTTGAATTTATTTTATGATTTTTTATCTCTTTTATTAATTGTCGTAATATAGATTTTAATTTTTATTATTTAAACTTGTTATTATAGAAGTAGATTTCAGACCATTGGGTACGATCCTTGGAATACTTCCTTATGTTTCCTTGTAACACTTACTATATTAAAATTTGACCCATATACTTGCGGACACCATTTACTTAATTTTATATATTTTGGTGTGATAATTTAGTAGTCAAACGTTCGCACGTTTGGCGACGGTCACCTTCCAAGAAAGGTTCACGTTGTAGAAGATCAACTTACTTAACTGAAATTAAGATGTCATCTTGCACAAGTTTAGTTATTTTTTCTTAATTAATATGGTCAAGTCTCAAATGCCAAAGGTATGCCTCGCTAGAGCGAGAAGTCTTAAGTTTCTTATTCGTTATTTTGATTTTAAGCAGTCTGTACATCTTTGGTTTGATAAAAATAGATATTATTTTCCATCCATCCATTACATATAAGAGTATGGTTTCTAAAATTTGCAATAGTTATTATTAAAATTCACAGTCAAGTCGTCTTTTAAATAAACAAGCAACTAAAATTAAGTTTCCTTTGTAACTAGGTACATAGGAAACGCCTTTTAAAATAATCTTCTTAAAATTATTAAAATAAAGATGTACACCTCCCACCGCTTTAACCGACACACTTGTCCCATCTTTGGTCCGTAACGAAAGACTCTTATCTCTAAGATATTTCATTTCCTTGAGACCCTATAAAGAAACACATACATGGTTAGTGGCTCCAAAATCAATGATTTAGTGGTTTATTGAATCTTCTACTAAGAAGATTTCAATCATAAAGAGTTTCATAGATTTTCCCTTAGTGGCTAGTTAATCATTCCACTCTTTGTAGTTGGCCTTGAATTTCCTTTTCTTATCCAGAAGAAACACTTGGACTTCGATAAGTCGTTATGCTTCTTAGTTCCCTTCCTTTCCACTTTTGGTGGCCTAGAGGACTTAGCCTTTTTTCCTTTAACATGTTTTCCCTTCCCTCTAGAGGAAAAAGCAACTACTAAGTTAGCTTCTACTTTTTGGACTAGTTGGCTATCATTCAACATCAACTTATAAGATTTTAATTCCTTAATGAGTTGTGTAAGTGATCTATCGTAATTTGATATATCAAATTAGGCTTCCCCGTTATACTTAAGGAGCTTATTTTCAGGTAATTTTGTGTTTTTTCTGTAGTTTTAGTGATTTTTAGGTTTTTTATTGAATAAGTGTAAATGTCTCATTTTACTTGTTTTTTAGACCCAGACTGGTCAATTGTGCCATTAGGGGCCCTAACATTTGATTGAGTTTTGTAGGTACTTGTCAGAGGCCCAAAATTATGCAAAAACATCACTAAAGAAGGGGTATCACAAAATCAAAGCATGAGAATCACGATACCCCCATTAATCTCGGGATTAAGACATGCTACAATTGTATCGCGATATCCTCCTTGGGTATTGCGATATGCATGTGACAAGGAACACCCCATTTCAAGACTGAAGATGATATTGCAATATCTAACCTTGGGTATCAGGATATCATTGTCGTGAGGGGACAAAAAATGACTCCAAGGGTAATGTTTTTCCACATGACACCCCTCACCCGATCTGGCTATCAGACCCAAGTTACAAGATTCTA
Organism: Gossypium hirsutum; assembly: GCF_007990345.1. NCBI lineage: Eukaryota > Viridiplantae > Streptophyta > Magnoliopsida > Malvales > Malvaceae > Gossypium > Gossypium hirsutum. The sequence goes on from NC_053438.1 coordinate 15,123,654, forward strand.
CAGTAAAATACAAGAACATTAACATGCAAAGTTTAACAAGAAATTTCATTTCAAAATCATTAAATCAATTCTAAACACATTTAAAAGAAATCATCTATAAATTGAAGCATGTTTAAGGTCCGATTGGAAAATTTTAAAACATAACGTGCCAAGGTTATACTCCAAAATAGGTTTCGCCAAATGACTAACTGCCAAAGATGATACACATATCAGTTCACCAAATATCTCACATATACTCCACAAGTGTAACACCCTCAACCTAACCTGATTCTCTGAGTTCAAATTGTAACACCCCTAACCCGTATCTGTTGCCAAAATAGGGTTACAGATCATTACCATAAAAATGTAATGTAAAGCATACATTTTCAAACACTAACAACAATTGACACATACCAACCTTACCATATTAGATTCATGCCATAGCAAAAAACCTTTACCATTTGAACCACTTCTATCATGAATCAAAACCATATAAATGACACAAAACTAGCCATTACCAAATGGTTCCAACATCCAATATGTATACATACCAGATTTAGGTCCAAATTGTCTTAATTCAACCAAACATACTTGATTAAATTTTATATCAAAACATGCCATAAATGATCATTTTGAAACAATGCCAACACATACCACTTTGGCCATAAAACCATGCATCAATATGATCATATAAATACCAACCATTAAGCATCAAAGTGCCAAAAGCACACCAACCATTAAGGCATCAAAATAACATAAGTTTCACAAATTCAAAGCAACATTACATGCCAATATTATTAACTAAACATTAGACATAGTCCACCTATACATGCCATTATACCCACTACCAAAACATCAAAATCTATCGATAAATTCGATGGATAGTGTGATGGATCTCTAACTAGATTCCAACTCGATCGAGCTTTTGATAATCTGTAAAGTAAAAGAAAATAACTACGTAAGCAATGTATGTTTAGTAAGTTCGTATAAACTTTAAGCATAATGTTCCATTTCAATAATAAACTTTATAGAATAAACATAAATCTATGCCAATGCCATAAGATTTATAAATTGATATGATCAACAACTCACAAATGAGTAAGTTCATTAATGTCGCATATATTTATCATTCATAACGTGATAGAACTTTATGGGACTTAATAGATAATCAACAACCTTTCTATAAGATTATACACTTTTCAATTACTCTCTTTTCATTCTATTCCCAATGCTTATCATAAGCCTAAACCATATTACCAATTCCTGACTTAGTGTATTTATCCATGATATAGGTATATTCATCCATAGCATGCATAAATCTCTCACATGTAATACATCATTCAAACTCATTACTCCCTTTTCTTCAAATTTCATTTCAACTATGAATTTACCATTTCATTACCTTTCCTCACCTGTTTCATATGCATAACACACAAGTTATAAACATAACATCAACCATGACTACAAGCTAGTGTATTTAAACATAGCTCTTTTAGAATCAACTACATAATCAACCATTGCATAAGAAATTACATACTTTGATTTATTCCACCTTTTCTTGGACATAAGAATGTTACCAATTGAGAACTTATCATTTCAATGTATTTCATTAAGATTAAACATGATATAAATTCAATCATAAACATGGCACAAGCCTAAGCACCACCAACAACACATGTTAGCATAATTGAATATAATTCATGTGAACTTAACATAGATAACCATTATACTTAAGCATGATCTAATTGGATTTATCATCCTTCATAATATATCATGTTTTCCATGTATCACCATTTCAATAAGTTTCATACACACATGTCTTGGTTCATATTTAACTCTTACTATTTCATTTGCATAACATAAAAGACATAAACATAACATTTACCATAGTCACAAGTTAGTGATTAAACACATAACTTAGCAATATCATCACATGGTAAGATATGGTACGTAAACATAGCATCATTTAAATCATACATTTCATAATCATGAATATTCATACTTTGATTATTGGTACATCATACCTTTCCATATTTGTCGTTGTGAAGTCAATCAGAACCCTTACTGGAGCTCACACAAGTGTGCTAAACGATGGTCGAAACCATCCATTTTCTTTAATCGATGGTCGTCACCATCCCTTTTCATATTCAATGGTCGAAGCCATCCCTTTTCATATTCAATGGTCGACACCATCCTCTTTCTTTAATCGATGGGTGTCGATACTTCGTTGGATTTTTCTGTCGAGACATGATATGATAATATAACATGATAGCATTTAAAACAATAATCTAAAATGCTATTTAACGTACCAACTTATCTAGCTAAATTGTAGAAATGACAAAGTTTAGGGGCATTTTGGTAATTTTTCACTCTTATCGACTATCCACTCGATCTTGATCAAAATTAATAATTTTATTCAATCTATTAATTTAGATGGTAAAATAATGTATTTTACGCAATTTAGTCATTTTTGAAATTTTTACAAATTTTCCCCTAAAATTTTACTTTTATTCAATTTAGTCCCTGAGCCTAAAACATGCAAATTAACCATTTTTATTGAAATTTTACACTAGCCAAATATTTATAGCCTCCATTCCAGCCCATTTGTCCAACAATTTCACATCAAATCCTAGTACTTTTATTATTTTAGCAATTTAGTCTTTAATCGATAAATTCATCAAAAAATCAATTAACAAAATACTTTTAGATAACAACTAATATTTCAAATTCATCATTTAACATAAAAAAAATCACTAGATTCATCAATGGCAACATTCAAAATCTTTAACAGTTTCAAAATCGAAGGTACGGGCTAGCTGGACCTAGTTGCAACGATCTCAAAAACATAAAAATTATTAGAAACGGGACTAAAACGGACTTACATGCATCAAATGAAACATGGCCGAAGCTTGAAGCTTCCATGTAGTTTTTCTTCTTTTCAATTTCGGTGAAGAAGACATGAAAATGATGATATTAACTTTTATTTTTATTTTATTTAATTTAATTATAAAATTACTATTTTGTCCATTTAGTAATCATCAAATTTTCATGCTTTTAGTTGTCCAAAACTATCCACTAAATTCTTAAATGGTCTAATTACCATTCAAGTCCATTTTCCTTTATTCAATAAACCATTTAATCACTCAAATCAAATAGTGATCAAATTTTACATCTTTACGATTTAGTTCTTTTTAATTAATTAACTGTCAAAATGTTAATTTTTCAACGAAACTCCAATACCACCTTAATGACACTTCATAAATATTTATAAAATATTTACGGCTCAGTTTGTAGAAACAAGGTCCCGATACCTCATTTTCTAAAACCACTTGACTTTAGGGTCCTACCACTTGAACTTAATAAATCGCTTAAATAACATAAATTATCAAATCAAAAACCTTTTAAAATCAAATTTGGCTCATAATTATTAAATAATATTATTTACGAACTTACTAGTCGAATTTGGTGGCCCCAAAACCACTGTTTTCGACACTATTGAAAAATAGGTTGTTACACACATACTGTAGTTCAAGGTTCAAAACTCAATCATCCTTCTCGAACCAGTAGCAACAATTGCTTACAGAACATAGGACCACCATTAAAACCCATTTACATACAATTTACTATCATAAAAAACTTTGATAACCCCCATGCAAAGCCTTATACATACAACTTACTATTCATATACCACATACAAAATCACTCTTTCAAAAACATCTAACATGCAAAGCTGTAATACTTACCTAGAGATGGAATGATCACCGATTAAACCAAGAATCCTTACCTTCCAGCTAAGCAATGACAAAATACCATTGGATTTAAGAAAAATAATATAAAAGTACTCTCAAAGGAAGTAGAAGAACCTCTCACAGAACCCTTCTCACCCATATAAATATGGCTCATCCTACCTAGTGGAGCTTAACAAGCGTCACATATTTTAGAATTTACCTTCTCAATGGTCTACAGTTTTTGAGAGAAATATAAATGAGAATCTCGCATTATAAATATCAAACTAATCTATCCAGTTGGTTCCTAACTAGGATACTTTACAACCTAACTAGCACTTTACTTCAGACAAACAAGGCGTACTATACCTTTGACGATAATTCAAAATCATACTTACCCTTATTACTTAACACTATATTTTCCTTTAAATAGTAAAATATCCTGAAATAAAATCTTCACTTGCTTACACAATAGTTACTCTACGCCTACAATTATGTGCCAAAAGAAACATATAGGTAGATTACACTTGGTCAAACAGATTATTTTACCACTATACGCCACAATCTTAGGTCTGCCAGACTTGGGGTGTGACAACTCTCCTCCCCTTAACAAAATTTGTCCTTAAAATTTCCTGACTTTGGAGAATTCAAATACATAACTGAAACCTAATTGTTTGCACCAAGTGTATACCACTTACCTTTTTATACAAATGTCAAATTTGTATTAGAGAGCCTAAACAGTTTTCACAAAACAAACTTCTTGCACAAGATTATTTCCATAAAGAAGATACTCAATCACCCCTTCAAACATTTTTGCTAAATCAATCAAAACCCTAAGTTTTTCTCTACTTAATCTTTTTGCCTTCTTCATCTTTAGTCTTAGCTTTCTCAAAGGTAACATTGTTCTTTCTTTCATTTCCTTTCTTTTCTCTTTTTCATATAAAAATGGTCTAGACAAACACCAGAGGGAGGGACAAAGGCCAAAGTAACTTAAATGAAATTCCTAGAAATCCCTTCTCCTTCAGACCTCAAAGTCCCAATGATATTCCACCGCACGCGGAAACTCTTTCTTATGAATGTAGTACTACTCAGGATGAGATTCACAAATATTTAGGAACTCGGGGTCTTCTCCACCCAAATTTTTCCTATGAATTCAGACGCCCACCAAGGTATTATCTGAGTGACAATTATCAGAGTTTGCCCAAAGACGAGTCATGAGATGATTGTAATTACATACTCATTTTACCTTGTTATTAATATAAGGCATTGTCAGTATTATTTCAATTAGGGGTGAGCAAAATCCGATTTGATTCAAAAAACTCGATAAAAAATTCAAATTTTGAATTAAATAGTTTGAGTTATTTGAGTTAATCAAGTTATTCGGATAAACTCGAATAAAAAGTCAAGTTTTTCTATTTAACTCAAATATGAATTACACAATTTGATTTATCCAAAAATTCGAATAAGAAAAGGTAAAACTACGTCGTTTTGATAAATGTTTACCCTTTAAGTTAAAAGGCAAAACCATTATATTTTTTATGTTGTTAAACAATTTTTTTACTTCGTCTACTAGTTAAATAATCGATCCATGTAAACACAACATTGAGTATAAATAATAGGATTTGTTAACTCAACTCGATTTGACTCAAAATTTTTTTACTCGACTCGATTCGATTCAAAAAAAAATTCAAGTTGAGTTCGGTTGCTAAAATAGGATTCGTCAACTCGACTAACTCAAAATTTTTTGACTCGATTCGACTCGACTCAATCGGATACTCACCTCTAATTTTAATTTCTTTTTTTTCATGTATAAGTAAAATGACTAATAATAAATGTAACACCCCTTGCCCGTATTCGATGACAGAATAGGGTACGAAGCATTACTAGAACACATACATTTGCATACGTATTAAACCGAGTTACAAAATTTCATTCAAATTAAGGTTTTCCAAATTATTAATATGCTTTTATAAATCTTTACATTATAACTTCAAAATACTATAATTATAACAAATAGGGCCTACGAGACCCGATAGTTACTCATGTAATTCAATGCTTCATGTTTATTTCATTCAATTCGCAATTTCTCATGTTCACAATTCAAATCAATTTCTCAATCCAATATACATTTCAGTACCACCATAATTCTTTTAATTCAAAACATATCATTAGAAACTTCCATTTAATTCACGTACAATTTAATATCATTAAGTTCAATACTAATACGTATTCACCATTTAACTCAACGTTTATCGATTTTACCCTTCATTAACACATTTATAAAATTCTTAGTATTGCAATGCAAACATCACTTAAGCTTAAATAACAACATCGAATCAACCCACCATCCTTTTTTTCGTCATTTTATTCTTCAAGTATGAACCTAGTATTTCATTTCCTTTCCATGCCCATTTCCTACGAATATTACACAAAACAATAACATATCATTCAACCATAGTCCCAAGCTAGTGCATTTAATCCATATACCATTCATGGCCTTACTTCATACCAAATCATATACCAAATATACCATACATACATACTATGAAACTTTATTTTCCAATATGAGCTTAAACCATGATCAATAACATACAAATGTAAGCATCATTTCTATTTTTGCGTTTATCGATTATAATCGATCATATAACCAATTATACATAAATCATTCATATATATATAAATATTTAATTTTCCTCCTCCTCCTCTCCATTTCACATCCTTAGTGTACTTAACATTCTTAGAAATAACATTTTCTATAGTTTCTTTATTCACCCTTATGCATATTCAAAGCTATCTATCCAAGTCAGTATCACTAAATTATTTTTATCTGGAGCTAAAAAACTCCAAATTAAGAACTATTAATTTTACCTGAAACTAGACTCACATATCTTATTGCCATAAAATTTTCAGAATTTTTTGTTTAGCCAAATAGTACATTTTATTATTTAAAGTTTACCCTGTTACGCAGTCTGACAGTTCTGACTACTCTTCACTAAAAATGAATTATCTAATTGTATAGAATTCAAATGGTGTTCTGGTTTGTTTCTCTTGAAAATAGACTCATTAATTATTCAAAAAATATAAATTATAACTCATAATTATTTTTTTTAAAATTATTAATGATTTTCCAAAATCAGAACAGGGGATTTTGAAATCAATCTGTCCCTGTCTCACTAAAATTCAAATATCTCAAAATATATAACTCTTTTGCTTGCTCTGTTTCTTTTATGTAAAACTAGACTCAATAAGATTTCATTTCATATCTTATTCACTCTCTAATTCTATTTCCACCATATTTGGTGATTTTTCAAAATCACATGATTGTTGCTGTCTAAAACTGTTTTGTTACTAATTCTACTTTTTCATAATTTCACTTTTTCACTTTCAATCACTATTCAATTCAAAATTCACTTTGCCATTTTCAAGTCAATATTCAATTCAATTCCACACATCCCTCATTCACATAGCACTATAACCATTTATTTTATAACACAATACAAGACTTCATCACTTTAGTCACTCTTTCACAACTTATCACATTCCAATCACATACTCATATCTCATTGAACATGTTGGTATAACAACAAATATTTGGGGTTTGTCACACAGTACTACCCATGTTACTTTTATCATTCGATACATGTAGTAGCCTTCACATAGTACTACACACGTGATCAAGGTTTACGGTTCACGTAGTAGCCTTCATATAGTACTACACACGTGATCAAGTTTTACGGTTCACGTAGTAGCCTTCACAGAATACTACACACGTGACCAAAGCTTTTAAGTACACATAGTACCCTTCACTTAGTACTACACATGTGACCATCATTTATCGATTCACGTAGTAGCCTTCACACAGTACTACACATGTGACCAAAGCTTCTCGGTACACATTGTAGCCTTCACTTAGTACTACACATGTGACCATCATTTATCGATTCACGTAGTAGCCTTCACACAGTACTACACACGTGTTCATCGATACATTATTCAAATCTTTACCATTCCGACAGTTCCACAAAGAATCTTACTTTCGAATAATTTACAATTTCTCCATAGCATATTATAATATCAATCTTTCCACTCAACTCCATAACCAATTTAATAATTCGATTTAAATCACTTCAACCATTACTTGCAGTTCGTATATCCATAAACCAAGCTGATTTTAAACAAATCAACTATCAATTTCAAATTTCTAACTTTAATATAACTATTTCATATCCAACCCTTTCGCATATATTTTCACGAAATGTAACAAAAATAATTAAGCCAATGTATTAATTACATACAATTTACCTCGATACAAAATGTAAAGATTTTGGAATTTAATCCCCAATCTTCTCTTTTCCCCGATTAAGGTTGACTTCTCGTCTTTCTTGATCTATAATGGCACATTTAACTTATTTAACACTCACATTTATCAAAACAGTCCTTGACTAGAACTTTAGCAAAATTACAATTTTGCCCAAAAACTTTTACATATCTACACTTTTTCCCCAAAGCTCGGAAATTAAACTTCATCTCTTATTCTTATGTTTTATGACATGCTGAACATTTTTCCCTTCTATGGCAACATCAAATTCCGACTCTAACACTTACTTATGAACATTAGGTATTTTTACCGATTATGTCGTTTTACACGTTTTCACTTAAAATCGCTTAGTAAAAGTTGTTTAACATAATTTCTAGCTTCATATTCTACCATAAAACATCAAAATAAACACATTTCACCTATGGTTATTTTTCCAAATATAAACCCTAGGTTAAATTATTGCTAGAATAAGCTAAATCAAGTTACTAGGACTCCAAAAACGTAAAGAACATTAAAAACAGGGTTAGAACAGACTTACAATCGAGCTTGGAAGCTTGAAAACCCTAACCATGGCTTCCCCATTGGTAATTTCGGCCATGAGGTTGAAGGTGATGATTTTTGGCCTATTTTGTCTTTTTAATACTTTTTAATTACCAAATTACCAAAATGCCCCTAACTTAAAATTTTCCTATTTCACTTATCTCATGTCCATTTTTGTCCACAATTTAACCAATGGTTAAATTACCATTTAAGGACCACCAATTTAAAATTTCATAACAATTGGACACTTCTAACATGTAGAACTCAACTTTTGCACTTTTTACAATTTAGTCCTTTTGGCTAAATTGAGTGCTCAAACGTCGAAATTTTTGAACGAAATTTTCATGAAATTTTTGTGTGGAATTTTAGACCATAAAAATATAATAATAATAATTATATTTTCCCTCATCAGATTTGTGGTCCCGAAACCACTGTTCCGACTAGGCTTAAAATCGGGCTGTTACAACTCTCTCCCTGTTTAGGGATTTTCGTACCCGAAAATCTTACCAGATAGTAAATTAAGAATTTACTTCCACACAGTACATTTCAAATTCACATATGACTTTGGATTTTTATATCTTATAGATAATCACATAGACTCATAAAAAAAATCAAGATAGTGATATTTCAACATTTGAAGCTACACAAAATATTAAAAAAAATTCAACCCATATAGAATGATATCAATTTTGATGATATCCCAGAAAATGTCTAGAAAGATCAATGTCACTCATAAATACTGGAATCTAAAGTAACAGAGGCAATATAACTTCACGTATATTCAACAGAACAATAACTAGTAGAAACAAAATATTAGCCTCACTTGGACTTTACCGTCAATTTTCGTATTCACACAAGGGAATAATTACTAGAAAAAGGCTTGGCAATGTCAAACATAACCCAAACAGACCAATAATACTTTCATCTATTAATATGTTTAGCTAATGTTCTCATACGATAAGAATTATTTCTGAGACTAAACAGTCACATATACTTCTGAGGATAATTGTACACACAAAATGTCTAAAAGGAATCATAGTAACTACCCAATTATAGCTACTGTACTCAGCTATTAATACAATACAAACATTATTCAACTGTCTAATTCTGTCATCAGAATTTATATTATCTCTTCATTAACAAAAATCAATCCAGAAAAGATTCTGGTTAATTCTTTCCTTAAATAACATACCTAAATAAATCATTTAATCGGATTTAACTTTTTTTGTGACAGTAACGTTGCATAATGTGAGTAGTTTTCTGAACTATCTAATATCTCTCTTCTCTTTTTTTTTATATTGTCTTCATTTTCTAATTCATTCACTTTTCCAACCACATTATTAATCTTCCGTACACAAACTTCTGTAACACTACATTCGTAAGCTTATTCAACCCAAATCTTACAAATTTCATTGTAACATTTTACTAATATGGGGGGTGAGTGTAGTAAAGCCTTAAATTTATCTTACACATAAATGCGCATAACACATACCATCACAAATAGCTAGTTCATTGCTAATTTCACCTTCTCAAAGCATTTAATAAACATTTGCTTTTAATCGCTTTTGTTCTTAACACATAATTCATATGCCAACTCAAATTACTAATTCACAATCGAAATTTCTATATAACATCATAACCCAAATATCATAACTCATGTGCTCATAAAATTATAACATTTATCAATAACAAAATGTTTTACTCTTTGATCCATACCTTTACGAGTTTCAACTCATAACCAATACATTTTCACTTAAACATTTAAGTGTTTACTTCTATACTATCAAAATTAACTCAATTGGAAAACATATCTGTCTCATCAAAATAATTTTTGTCATAAAGCACTACTGATAAAGGGGTGATAGTGAGGTCGTGAAACCTTTAACTTACTCTCATAGATATATATATGACTTTGCATTCATCACAATGCAATATCATCACAGTCATATAATTCATTCCAAGCAAATTAACACATTTATTTATTATGAATATTTTATGTCACCCACAATTTTACACAATGAATTTACTTACTCGAGTTCAATATTAATATCTAATTAAATTCCATTACTTATCTTCCATTTTACTTACCGACATTTATCCAATTGGAGAACGTCTTACGGAATTGAGTACTTTGTTTTCTCGATGCCATAGTCCAACTATGGTCTTACACATATTTACATATCAATGCCATAGCCCAGTATGGTCTTACACAGTAGCACATATTACACTGATGTCATATCCCAGATATGGTCTTATACGAAAATCACATATCACATGTTGCCATGGTCCAACCATGGTCTTTTTCGTCAATTTATCACATATAACTGAATGAAAGTACTCATTCCTGGCCTTACTTCATACCAAATTATATACCAAATCATATAATTTCTAGTAAAATATAAGTAATCATTCACTTAAAATGGCTTAGTAAAAGTTGTTTAACATAATTTCTAGCTTCATATTCTACCACAAAATATAAAAATAAACACATTTCACCTATGGGTATTTTTCCAAATATAAACCCTAGGTTAAATCATTGCTAGAATAAGCTAAATCAAGTTACTAGGACTCCAAAAACGTAAAGAACATTAAAAACGGGGTTAGAACAAACTTACAATCGAGCTTGGAAGCTTGAAAACCCTAATCATGGCTTACCCCTTGCTAATTTCGGCCATGAGGTTGAAGATGATTATTTTTGGCCTATTTTGTCTTTTTAATACTTTTTAATTACCAAATTACCAAAATGCCCCTAACTTAAAAATTTTCTATTTCATGTATCTCATGTTCATTTTTGTCCACAATTTAACCAATGGTCTAATTACCATTTAAGGACCTCCAATTTAAAATTTTATAACAATTGGACACTTCTAACATGTAGAACTCAACTTTTGCACTTCTTACAATTTAGTCCTTTTGGCTAAATTGAGTGCCCAAACGTCGAAATTTTCGAACGAAATTTTCATGAAATTTTTTCGTGAAATTGTAGACCATAAAAATATAATAATAATTATACTTTCCCTCGTCAGATTTCTGGTCTCGAAACCACTGTTCTGACTAGGCCTAAAATCGGGTTGTTACAATAAAGTCTTGAGAATAATATGATTATTCTTAAAAGGTCTTTAGTCAAGATTATTATGGGTTTGGACAATAATAATGCATTGAGACTAATGTGTAGTTGATTGATAACAAAGTATTGTCATTGACATATGGATTTTAAAATCAATACATGAGTATGTGTTAGAGAACAACATAGTAGACTGACCCTCCATGAGTATGTTTCTTGGATTGTTATGTAATAGTCACAAACATTACTCATAGTGATAACTATGTATATGATCCTCAGACATGAGATCACCATTGTCCCAACATCATGAGTTATACATTTTAATAAAGTTAAATGTCTACCGTAACAAGTTGTATTATAAAGACTGATGTTGGATATACCATAATCCATGCAAAGGGATATGATTTATCAAGATAGGATTTATCCCTCTTACATAAAGGGAGTAATATCTTGGGTCACTTGATGGAGTGAGAATGCATAACCATGCTCAAATAAGTTGATATGAGATATAACATTTATTTGTTTATTATAGTCTACTCAGAATATCTAGAAATATGATATTGGACTATACAAGTGTGACTATACCATAACTTGTGTCCAATCTAAATATAAAGGATAAAATGATAAAATACATGAAAATTTTATTACAGAAAGGTTATGTCGAATCACGACTTCTTGTAACTTGGATAGTAATGATGCATTTCTAAATGCCACTCATTGCTTGTAAAATGTTCTAGTATTACTACTAACATTACAAGAACCTACAGGGTCACACCCTATGGTTAAAATGAATAGACTTTGTGCAAATACGTTGGGTGTATACCCTCCTACATACATCTTTGGCAAATTGTATCGCCTGATGAAACACTCGGTTTGTGTAAGTGTACACATTCATTCTCAAGTAATAGGTAAGTAAAAGAGATATCGTCTGCACAAGAACTGTGTATGTTAATAAATATATTGCAAAATTAATGTTAAAAATTTGATGATAAAAACACAATATCTTGAGTGATGGGTAATTAACTAGATTAAATTATCTAGATGCAATATTGATCCCTAATGCAATTTAAACTAAATGCGAAGTATGAAATGAAATGTATGAATGAATTTAGCAAAAACACAAACTTCAACAATCAATAACATGAATGGGCTAGGATAATTACATCATTCAACTTAGCTTATTTTTATCATGCTTAACAATGTTCGAAAATTATTCCATGGAAACTCGATCTTTCATGAGTTTGGAATCCAAATTAAGTCCTTTCAGAATCTTTTACTTAGTAAAACATGAAATTTACTAATCATATTAAACTAAGGGTTTCTTAGGATTCATGTAAAGTAACAGAGGCGTGTTAGGTTTGAAACAATTTAATCACATAAACCTAAAAACTATGCAAGATAATAGAGCTCGTTAAAGTTATCATGAACCTTTAATTTAGTCAGCTTAGGATCTAAGTTAAGCATGCACATTTGAATTATTGTGTCCACTAACCATCATCTAGTTAGGATTTCTTAGCTAATTCTAATGCATCCAATCACATATGAATGAGATACATACTATGCGTGGAAATGAAGAGAGGAAATGAGAAAATGAGAGAATGAATGATGATTGAGAGATGTGAAGAATTACGGATGTAGGGATGAGGGATGATTGAAATGGGGAATGAGTGGGGGTATTTATACTTGAAGTAGATGGTAGAGTTTACTAAAAATAGGTATTGGAATCCTTCCATTTTCTCCATTGCTTGGTTAGTCTCATTTTGTGGAAGAAGGTGGATGATGGTTCCTTTATTTGAGCATAGAATCATGCTAGATTTAGGCATGGGTTAGAAGGTTTCAAGGGCAATTTTTGTGTGCTGATTTCCAATGATTCTTCAAATGTAAGGACCTCTAGTAAATATCCCAAAAAAGATATTTGGACAGCCAACATACTTGTGCCGGGCTTGACTCCCCATTGCTAGATGGTTCTGTGATCCATTAAATAATCAAACTTGTCCACCACGTAGCATCATTTTAACTAGGTGAAAATAACACCTTACTGACCCATTTAGCATGGTTTTGCCATCCAACATAGGAAATAAATAGCTCAAGTTCATGCAACTTTATAATAAGCTATTAATTAAATCAACTTCATAGTCCCACTGCACAATTAAATATAACACATTAATAAATTACATGAAATAATTTAATTTATGCACAAAAATCATGTAATAGAGCACAAATTTTCATATTTTATAAATTCATGTCCATTATCGAGGTTTAAGCAAAATTTACTAAATTAACTAACAAATACTCGAGATTAGTATTATTTTTAAGTAAAAAGGTGATAAAAGCTACTAGAAAAAAACCTATATAAATTAGAGTCTGGCGAACTGTATCGCTTGTGGATAGTATCGCCTTACGAATTGTATCACTTGGTAGATAGTATCACCTGGCGAACAAAATCGCCTAGTGAATGTGATTCACAACTACTTTCCAAAGTTAATATTTATGGAAGTTGACATTCCTTTGGAAAGAATATAAAATTTTAATATCTTCTATGATTTTCTCTAAAAGTAAAAGGGGATTAGTCCATTTTATTATAGGTTATTAATAAAAGGAAAAAGTGATCCCTTATGATATGGGGTGGAAGTAAGAAAATTCAAGAGGTCTAGCAACCAATTTTGAATTCTCTCTAAAAAATTTCAAAGAGTTTTGTTGTTCCTACTTAACTAGGTGGACTACGTAAAGGTCGAGATGATCCTACTGCAGCTTGGAATTGAAACCCCAAAAGAAATCAGATCGCTAAAGGTATATTTCCAAGCCTATTTCAACCTAATTCATTTCTTGTACTTGAATCCTTGGTTGATGATTGCCAAATTTTTTTCCACTACACCACGAGGCGTATCGACAATCCAACAACAACACCCAATTTTTTATTCTTCCCTTAGTTCTACTTGAAGTTGGCTTTCATCTACCTCTACATCCATTCTTTTGCTCCATACTGACTGAGTATGGTATTACACCTGGACAACTATCAGCCTTGTCCTGGTGGACTTTGATAGCCTATTTCATTGACTACTACATGCATAATGAACCACCACTTCTTGGCATGTTCCAAAAAATTCATCAGTTGAAGATAAAAAGATGGGGGACTACAACTGGGGATGCTCATTTCAGTGTACGTCAAGGTTGTGAGCCAATCATTCAAAAAAATATCCCAAACCTACACCTAAGGAAGGAAAAATTCATACGAGTTATCAGTAGACTTGAAAGTGGATTTGGATTTCCCACACATTGGTCTCTTCCACAGGAATTTGTTTGTGCTTATTGTCAGTTAGTTCATTCAAAAGTGGCCTTAAAGCAATATAAAAGACTTAAGAGGGGCGTACACTTGAGCTGGTGGAAGTGGTTACAGTCAGGAATGTCTTCCAACACTATTTACAGAATCTAAGCCCAAACGTCGTCAGACAATTGACCCCATCAGTTGGTTAGATGATTACCATGTGCCTTTAGTTTCTGAGGCCTGGCCTTTTAATGTTTCAAGCAACTTAGCACAAGTCCTAATTGGGTGTATAGGGGAGCCTCCTTTATTTTTTCTATGAAGTTTGTGGGATTCATTCTTGCAATTGGCTTATCACTCCTCCTGGTACTCTTTCTTCTTCCTCTTCATTAAGTTGGGATAATTATCTTATTAATGGTGTAGGATCTTCTTCAACCTCTTACACCACGCCCAAACAAGCACTATATATGGATATCACAACTCTTTTGGGAGAGGCTCGTGCAAAGGTTAGAGCTATTTCTTCTTCATCGAAGAATTCAGTAGCAAAGAAAAATAAAAGGAAACCTAGAGTAGATGGGAGTACTCAAGAATCCGAAGAGAGTGAACGCCCCACAAATAACACGGCGTAGACTTAGAAAAAGGCTTTCACCACCAAAAGTTCCGTCTCCTCCAGTTCAACACTTCTTGTAGTTCTTGCAGTTCCAATGGAGTCTACCCTTCCTGCAGACTCCCCAGTTTAGAATGGTAATCCTCCACTGGTTGAGGTCCTAGCAGAAATATTACCCTCGGAATAGCCAGTGGTTCCCATTAGTTCTCAACCCCAATAGGCCTCCTCTATAGAAACAAATGAATTCTTCCCATGTCCTGACTTATATACATTAGGGCCATCTTCTGTTTCTTTGAGCTCTATCTTCCAAAGTTAGAACAGTATGCTACCATATCAAATTAAAGAGTCTCTTCACTCCTATCTTTCTTCCAATTGAGAATTGTCTCCTCTTTCATTAATGGAAAAGTCTGCACAAGCCCTATCTATGGAGTATAGGTTGTGGAGTGGGCCCCTCTAAGAAATCAGTAATTACCATAAAGCCAAGGTTGCAAGCTTAGAGGAGGCAATCAAAGTTGGTAATCAGACTATAGATGAGCTACGCCAAAATGATCAGATTTATAAGAGTAAAATTAAACGACTCGATTCCTACACCATGGATTGGAGGGCTAAGTTCAAAGACATTGAGACCCAATGTATGCAATTGGAAGGAAAAGTTAAATAACTAGAGGAAAGCGAATCCTCTCTAAAGGAGCAACTCAAGGCTCAAGAGCTACACCACAAGGCTGAGATGGATGGTCTATGCCAATCCAATGAGGAAGTCTTTAGAAAATATCAAGAAGATACTACAAGGAATTGACCAAAGCCTTGCCTGAGTTAAGGTCGAATTTAGTTCTTCACACTCAAGTGGTTATTGTCCAATGAATCCAAGTCAAGTAGAGTTCGATTTTCTTAAAGATATCCCTATTAATTCCTTGAGCTTTAATGTATACCATCCTGAGGGCAAAGATTTGAAAGACTTTCAACAGAAATGGAAACAAATTACTGGTTTCTTCTTGCCTAACACGCCTAAAGCTGAGGATGAAGAAGAAAATTTAAAGGGTTTCCTTGACTTAGAAGAAGCTCTAGAGGATTTGGAACAAGTAGAAGAGGTCGCTGCTGAACCTACTAATCATAATGCTGAGGGAGGAAATTAGATTTTCTTTTTATACTATCTTGTACTTTCTTGTTCTGTAACAAAATAATATTTTTGCAGATTTCATCAATGGATCTATCCTTTGTTTCTCCTACTGTCTTACTTATAACATTATTACTTTATTAATTATCTTACACACAAACATAGATTTCAACATACTTGAGGGACTAAGCCAGGCTCGACGTATTATGCATACAAGGCTGACTCACTTATTTTCTAGACAATCGGCTAAACTAGTAGCTCTAATACTAATTTGTAACACCATCAAACCAACCCGATTCTTCGGGTCCTTAACAAAATATTGAAATAGATGATAAATATTCTTTAATGAAAACATTATTCTTATTATTTTAGCTAAAATACTTAATAACTAAAAACAAAGGAAAGTATTAAAATAAAATAAAATATTACATCAGACCTTTTTTTAAAACTTTTACAGTTCATTAATTTATAAAAATTTTCTTACGACTGGTGTTCAGGTTAGAATACTACAATATGTCACTTTCTACTATATGCATAATAACTTAGTTTGTCGTTTTCTTGGCATACTCCTGGCGCTATCCCTCCTAGCGGAATCTTGTACCACACTACCTAAAACACAATCATAACCTTTGTAAGTTTAGAAGAACTTAGTGATAGTTAACTCAGATTTTCCTTAGTAGATACTTTTATAACATCAAGTGAATATCCGTACACAACTACCATCCTTAACATTTTACTTTTATTTTGGCGAATATTTTCACGGTTTCAAGTTCAGACCTACACCAACCTCCTTGCTTAGCACACCAATTTTCTTTCTTACACATACAAAAATACTTTTTTTCTTTAGAGCCCACTTCATACAAATTATCTCATCACTCTTACTCTTAACCCAAAATGGTTATTCACAGATAATGATCACTGGCAGATACATACACTTTTGGCAGATTCTCACACAGATTTAAATACTATCAGTTTACTAATCAAATAATATTCTTGTTCACTACCATACAATCTATTGGGAATCGACTCGATTAAGCAATGAACAAGTAAAAATAGCAGAAGAAATTGAGAAATTGAACACACAAATTTAACGTAGAAAAACACCTCCAAAGAGGATAAAAAACCACGGGCAAAGATAATTTTACTATAATGGCAAAAGAATGAAGAGTACAAAAGATTGAGATAAAAACTAAACCCCGAAAACCCGAAAACAAAGAACCCTGAAAACATAAACACAAAGTTCTCTAAATGTGTTATGAGTTCTAATCTCTAATGGTTGTCTTTTTCTAAAGTTGTAAAAGAGCCTATTTATAGGCTAAATTAGTAAGTCAAATAAATTATGCTAATAAATGCTAAATATATTATACTAATACATACTAAATCTTCTAGAAAGAAAATATATTTTGTTTAACTTGAATTGCAAGCAATCTCTTAGAATTTGGGTCACATAACTCTAACACAATCTCTTACTAAAAATGAACTATACAGATCATTCTGATGAATTCTACACAACTTTATTTCAAAACCCCAAATACTCAGGATAACAATAACTTTGATTCCATATGTTTCCAGAAGAAGATATAATTCAATTCAGATATGGAAAAAAATTTTATAACTTCAGATTCAACTATACCTTTTACAAGCAAACTAGACTAATAGATACTTATTTCATTCATATCTACGAATACGCCCAAATCCCACAATAATAGATTATCATGGTGGATACACCCTCTAAACATACAACCACATTAGCTTCAGACGTGTCATAACCTTACCATATTAGCTTCAGAGTTATTCAATTACATCACTGATGTTATACAACCACATTAGCTTCAGACATGTCATAACCTTACCATAGAGTTACTTACCAAAAAATTATCAAAACTTATTCAGAATTTACCATAAGGGCGGATAATCACATTCCATCATACAAACATAACAGAGTACACCACAAGGGCCAAACAGAATACGCCAAAATAATAATCACATTCTCATTTTCGATTAGACTAATATATTTAGATTATTTACCAATATTAGTTGTTTGTTCATATTATATTCAACCATGTAATATCGCTTAATTTAAACGTTAGATAAGCAATGAACTAATATTTGCTTCTGTGTTCAAAACCATTGGGGACAATATACAAAGAATATTAATGTAATTAATGGATATTTTATTAAACCAATTTATTCGAAAAATACAAGTATACATAGATGAAAATACTACACTAAAAGCACTAGGTCCAACACATTAGACTAATGTATTTCCTGAAAAATCCATGGACAATAGAAAATTGGTTGGCATTGTGATCAAGTTCATCATGAAGGTTTGGAACAAATACGATTTCTGCACTTCGCCATTGAACACCCTGAAAGTCACAACACCCACAAGCAAAATGATATTAGCACTCTAAGGATCAAAGAAAAATAATAAGAATCTAAAACTTGTTAATGCTCAAAGTTTCAAATTTACTCAAAATATATCCAAAATTAAGGGAGGTTGTTCGCTAGCAAAAGAGATCCTAAGCTTGAATAAGCCACGGAAAGCTCGACACCAATCGAATTAAGTCGCATGAAAGTAGGGAAGTGCAACTTCTTCGTTCCTACTAACATAAGGAAAGAGGGTTCGTTAGTTAGCATAAAAGAATCAATAAAAGCAAAACAAAAGAAATCCTAAGGTTAAAAATCAAAGAAAAATTTAGATTTACCCAAAACCCCAAAATACTGCAAGACAACTTAAATTTTAGTTCTTGATGTTCCCGACATGCTGTAACCCTTAGGTTTGTGAAAGTGTACACAATCGTTATCAAGTAATAAGTAAGTATTGAGTTATTGTCTCCACAGAGATTGTATTTGTGCTAAGTCACTTAATTTATAAAATTATATTAACAATTTGGTAAATAAAAACACAATATAGTTGAGAAGTGGTGATTAAAATATATTAAACCAAGTGCAATGATCCCTAATACAAATTATCCTAAGTATGCAAACTATATGAATGAAATAGATTTTAGTAAAATTAAACACAATTTTGCAACAATTATAACATAAATAAACTAAGACAATTACTTTAATTAAACTCAACTTATTATCAACATGCTTAATAACCTTCGGAAAAACATTCAACGGCAACTCGATCTTTCATGAGTTTGGAAACCACATTAGGTCCTTTTGGAGTCCTTTACTTAGTAAATATGCATTTTAATGATCCTTATTTACTAAGGGTTTCTTAGTATTCGTGTGAAGTAAGAGAGACGTGTCAGGTTTGAAACAATTTAATCACACAAATCTAAAAACTATGCAGATAACAGAGCTTGGTTAGAGTTGTTATGCAACCTACAATTTAATCGGGTTAGGATCTAAATTGAGCATGCACATTTCAATTATGTGTCCATTAGCCGTCGTCTGGTCAGGATCACTCAGCTAATTTAGGTGCATTCCAATCACATATGAACGAAATATAGACTTGATTTTAATTGAAAACATGATCGGTTGAGGCACAAACATTATAAGCATGAATCAAATAAATATTATTTAATCAAAGCAATCATCCTAGCTTAAATTAAATTAAGCTAACATTGTTGTAAAAAAGAACAAAGAATAGATAGCAAACATCTTCAGATTAAATTAAAGAAAAGAAAGATTAAACCTAATTCAGAGTGGCTGTCACCCAAGACTCTGACTGATGAGGCTCCATCGCTGATGGTTCTCCAAGGTAGCCGACCAAGAGTTCTTTAAGAGGGTAATTTTGCTAAAAATCCTTATGCAAGGATGATGATAGGCGTGAGGGGGGAAGATAGCTAAGAGAGTTGAGAGAGGAGAGAATGATGAATGAGTGAGTGAGGGATGATTGAAAAAGTGAGAAACGAACTCTTATTTATAGATGAGGCAAGGGAGCTTAGTTTGCTAAAAATAAGAGTGTCCATCTTTTGAAACTTCTTCCAAGGTTGGTCGACCATGAATTGAGGAAATGTGGCTAATTCTGCTTGATTTTTGGTCAATTTGAGTGCCACCACAACTCAAGACTAAGACTCGATCACCAGCAAATATTCGGGAAAATCTCTAATTTCTTTAACTCTCTAAGGACCTTGTGTAATTAAACCAAAAATTGATTTATGATCAGCCATGTGCAACCGAAAATTGGGTTGACTTGGTCCCCAATTTGGACGGTTTTGCAATTAGAAGAAAACTCTCAGACCTGTCCAAAAATAGTAGATAGTTTAGAGGACCAAATAATATAATTTTAACCACTTCAATTAAATAATTTACTTAATTAATTAAAAACCAATTTATTAATTAAATATTTAAAATGAATTATTAAATATAATTTTATGTTTTATCATTTAATTTAATCATACATGGCCCACTTTATAGCTTAAAAATATAATATGCTCAAACTAATATAAAATAAGCCATTTTATGCATGAAAACTATATAATAAAGCATAAAATCACATTTTAATAACAAATTTAAGTAAAAAGGTGATGAATTATATGGGAAAAATCCTATATATTTTTAGTTTACACACCCCCAAACTTAAATCATTGCTCGTCCCGAGTAATGGTCATGCACAGCACAAGGTCTTACTAAGGCAAATTTTGCTAAGAGTGTATGTAGCATCAATCTTCGTCTCATAATCATGCATCTATAAATTCATGCTCATAGATCTTTTTTATTAACAAGTAACTCATATACAAACATTTTGAAGATTTTATTCTAAGTTTCAAGATCTGCCAACACGAATCATAGTTTGCATGTATGTCATAGCCATAGATAATATTATTCATTCAACACAATTTCTCATCAATCAAGCAAAACAATCATAAGGCTTATTTATGATCTTCATATGTTGAACTTAATACTTTCTCTCCACTAATGTAGGTGACATAATTATCAAATCAATAGGTCTTTTATAAGGTTGTAATGGGGTTCGGTTAAAGGTAAGGATTTTAAGAGATGGTACATTTCAGTTTCAAAATCTTAACCTTTAACTTGTCTTTGAATTCTCAAAATTCAACTTTTTTCTTCAAATGAACCTTTGGAATTCCCCCAAACTTATTTTGAACTTATACTCATATATTTTCTTTTTGGAGACTGGGCAAACTTTTCTTCAATTTGTCTCTTTTTTTTTTAAGCATGATCACATACATCTTCTGAAAATTTCCCTCAAATGTTAATTACCAAGACAACTTTAGTTAAGGCGGTGCACAAAATTAGGATAACTTCAAAAAATAGAGATACGACTTGTAATGTAGGTTTATTACAATGAGCAGGCCTTTAAGCTCAAAATTATAGTTTTAAGGGTCTAATATAATAAGGTGGGCTTGAAAAGGCTCAAACGATCTAAAGAAAAATGGTGCCTATATCATTTTAGATTTTTATGTCTCCTAGGATTTCGCCTCAAGAAATTTACTAAGTCAATTCTATAGATATAAACCTTCATGCATTTCTAATCTCAAGAGAAACTAAGTTTTCATGGAAAACATTACCTAAGACTAAGATCATAAAAACATCCCATTCTTCATGATAACATACAATTACCTAGATAAAATCATCATTCATGCTTGCATACAAGTTATCTTATTAAAAAGAATTTCTCTAAACATTCATTTATTAAAACATACTTATGAAAGAAATGATTTGAAACATACTTAAAAATTTTAAAAATTTGAGCAATCTACCTTACCCCTCTTTAAAAAGAAACAATGTCCTCATTGCAAAAACAAAGTAATGAACGAAAATTGAACACCAGGTAGGGTTGTAAAGAAAGAGAGGTGAGTCAATAAGACTACTTAAATACCAAGTCTTTCCTCATAACCCAATCCTAGACATGTTCATTCCCATTGCCACATCACTTAGTCTTTTTCTTTCTAAAGAAGTATTTATTCATACTTGCTATGTTTTATTTTGCAGAAATTAAATCCTAATTACTAAAGAAATCAATTTCTAAAGACCTAAAAACAATTAAATAAATAACAAGACAAGAATCTCCCCTTTTATTTTTCTGACTCATTCCCTTTGTCAGTTTGCATCTTTAGTATCTTCCGTCCATGTCTCAAAGATAGCATCTGGGAACTAAAGAAAAAAAGTGTTAGAGATATTCTTAAAAGTATTTCGAATTGAATCATCCCTAATTTTTGCATATCTCCAGTAAGTTTGTTGTTTTTTGTGCATGAACTTGCACATGTCTATCATAATTAACAGCTCCGATTTCTTTGAAGTACTTGCAGGAGTCGGCATTGGAGTTGTAAATTCTGGTTCAACACTTAGCTTGACTGGTTCTTCTTCTACCTCAACCCTAGGTTTAGGGTTTTCAGCTCTTTCAGTTGGTTGATGATTATTTGGTTCCTTATCAGATTCTTCTTCTTTAGTGTCTATAACTGAATCAGCTTCAGTTTCAGTTTTATTTGTTGACTCTTTGATTTTTGGCTCAATTGGTTCCTCTTGCTCCCTTTGATTCAGCTCATGCACTCTCTCTACTAACCTTTCAAGATCATGACTTGTAATGCACCATTGGACATACTGCCCCTTTAGATTTGCTTGTGTTTTAACACGGGCCCTTAAGCAAAGTGAAGTGATTAATGATGGGAAATAAGCACTTCTTGCCTTCTTTTTAGCACAATCATGAATCTCCTTGAGGATAATTTTCCCAACATTAATGGACTTTTCTGTCAAAATTGCATATAACAAAAGCATCCGTTCCTTCGAGATGGTGTAACTATGTGAGATAGGCATAAAACTGTAGCGAATGAAATAAAACCATAGCTTTGCTGCTGGTTTTAAGTATTCTCTTCAACAAGAATGGTTCCCATACTTTCTTATAATCCATTGGGATCCCTGATTTGTCACAACATCAAGCACTTGTTGAAGAAAATCCCAATTGATATTGTTCATCATAGGGTATTACTCATCTTCTTCAACATCAGGTAAATTAAACAAATCATTAATGGACTTAGAACTAAGAGGTACCTTTTTCTTTCGAACGATGACTTCAATAGCATCTTGTGCAGTCAAACTAGCATAGAATTCTCGAACTAGTTCATCATCGAGAAGTGAGTGAGCATCACAGAATCGTTCCCACTTGAGAGCATTGATTATCTTTCTAATCGACACAAGAACAACCATCAGATCATTACTTTTCAGGTTAAAACCTTTTTTCGGCACCATAGGTTGATGCTTCAAAATTGAATCAAATCACTCTTTCACTTCTTCATCGCTCACAATCAGGTTTTCAGGAGTAGTCTTTGAAGATCTGGTTCGTTTACGAGACATGGTATCTCTTCTCGATAATTCGGCAAAGTTTCTACTTACATAGGCAGAAGAGAAATCGGCAAAAGAGGGTAGAACTTGCTTCAACAAACCTTGTGATGGTGAGGGATTTACGGCAGTGACGGTAATGTGCGACAGCAATGGTGGTGTGCAGCAGTGATAATAACTACGTGCAACGGCGATGTCGATACTCCGGTGATTCTCTTACGGTGGCACTAGGTGGTCTCGGCAAAAGAAAAGAAAAGGACTAAGGCTTTTTTTGGGGATTTGAGGCTAACGGCACAAGAAGGAGGTTTGGGATTTTTAGGGTTAATCAAATTACTTTGAGATATATGAAAATAGTATAATGAAAAGGGGTTTATATAGGGAAAAATTAGGGCAACATGTAGCAAAAATTTAGCCACAGTAAGGTTACTTGGGCGGCAAACAATGGAAGTGGCGGCACTAGGTGTGGATTTTCCTTTCTTTCTGCTGTCTTGGGCCTCAAATTCAAACTTGTATTTATAGACTTATTCAACAAAGAGAAATTGATTAGTACTTGGGTCAAATTTGACCCCCTTTATTAACATAAAAATTTAAAATTAATCAAAATAAATTAAACTAGAGAAAAAAAACATTTTAAAACTTAATTAGAAAATTTCTTCTTAACAAATTACATTCAATTAATTCCCAGGAAAGATTGGAGGGGTCACAGCAGTCTCGCTTAAGCTCTAATGTCCTTAGACAGAATTAATTAAATGTACTTAATTAAGAAAATAAATTCCAATTATTTATTTATTTACAACACGAGTTCATGAAAAATCAAGGGTCTGTTAATTTGAACGAGGATTCAACTCGCTCAACTTCACCATCCCAATAATTTTTGAGAAGTTGACCATTAACTTTAAACGTACCTCCATAATTATTTTATAATTCAATAGCTTCATAAGGATAAACTCGGTAGATGGTATAGGGTCCTTTCCATCGGGATTTCAGTTTCCCAGGAAATAACTTCAGCTTTGACTTAAACAACAACACCTTCTGACCTTCTTTAAACTGGCGAAGTTGTATATGAGTATCATGCCATCTCTTTGATATTTCTTTGCATATTTTGGCATTCTCATAGGAAAACAACCTTAGCTCTTCCAACTCATCCAGTTGTAACATCCTTCTCTCACCAGCTTGCTTAAGATCAAAATTTAACTGCTTCAAAGCCCAGTGAGCTTTATTCTCCAATTCTAATGGCAAATGACATGCCTTTCCAAAGACTAACCGATAAGGAGTCATTCCTAATGGAGTCTTAAATGCTGTTCGATAGGCCCATAATGCATCATCGAACCTTCAAGACCAATCTTTTCTGCTAGAGATACCTTTGATTTCGCGATTCACTCTTTCAACTTGCCCATTAGACTAGGGGTGATAGGCAGTAGCAATCTTGTGCTTCACATCATATTTATCAAGCAACCACTTAAGTCATTTGTTCACAAAGTGAGAACCTTCATCATTAATAATAGCTCTTGGTGTCCCAAATTGTGTAAACACATGCTTATGTAGAAATCGCATGACTACCTCAGCATCATTTGTAGGGTATGCTTCAGCTTCAACCTACTTTGATACATAGTCCACAGCAACTAAGATGTTTTTCTTCCCATACGAAGAAGGAAACAGGCCTAAGAAGTCAATGCCCTAAACGTCGAATAATTCAATCTCCAAAATATTTGTTAAGGGCATCTCATTCCTCCTTGATATATTTCCAGTTCTTTGGCACTTATCGCAATTCTTTACATAAGCATAAGCATCCTTAAATAGTGTAGGCCAAAAGAAATCTGCTTGCAAAATCTTTGCTGTAGTACGTGAACCTCCAAAGTGCCCCCCACTTGGAGATGAATGGCAATGATACAAGATCTCAGCAATCTCATTTTCAGCTACACACTTTCAGATTATATTATCTGTACACTATTTAAACAAAAATAGATCTTCCCAAAAATAATACCAGCTATCATGAAGGAATTTCTTCCTTTGTTGGTATGTCATTTCTCGAGGAATTATTCCACATGCAAGATAATTGGAAAAATAAAAAAACCAGGGTATTTCATGAATACAATTTACCTCAAATAAGTGTTCACCTGGGAAATTCTTGTTGATAGGCACACATGACTGAGTTACCTCATCTTGCTCCAACCTCGACAGATGATCAGCTATTTGATTTTTGACACATTTTCTGTCTTAGATCTCAAGGTCAAATTCTTAGAGTAAAAGTATCCAACGAATTAGCCTTGGTTTTGTGTCTTTCTTCGTGAGCAAGTATTTAATGGTCTCATGTTCAGTAAATATTGTAACTTTGGTACCTATAAGATATCAGCGGAATTTGTCAAAAGCAAAAACTATAGCAAATAATTCCTTTTCAGTTACCGTATAATTGAGTTGGGCTCCCGTCAAGGTTCTACTTGCATAGTAAATGGGGTGGAACACTTTATTTTTTCTTTGACCCATCACAGCTCCAACAGCATAATCACTTGCATCACACATCAACTCAAAAGGTGTGCTCCAATCGAGTATAATGATTATTGGTACTGAGATTAACCGTGTTTTCAGCTCTTCAAAATTTTCTAAACATACTTTGTTGAAATCGAACATTGTATCCTTCTCTAACAACAAACACAGCGGCTTAGAAATTTTTGAGAAATCCTTGATAAACCTTTGGTAAAAACCGGCATAGCCTAAAAAACTTCTGACTCCTTTCACATTAATTGGGGCTGGTAATCTTTCAATTACGTCCACCTTTTCTTTATCGACTTCAGTTCATTTCTTTGAGATCTTATGACCTAAGACAATCCCTTCCCAATTAAGGACAAGGTTCGTCTTTTCGCATCTCTGCAGTACCTTAGCTAAATTACTCAAACAGATATCTTAAGTGTTACCAAAAACAAAAAAAAAATCATCCATGAAAACCTCAACAAAATTTTCAACCATATCAGTAAATATTGCCATCATGCATCGTTGAAAAGTTGCAAGTGCATTGCATAAATAAAAAGGCATTCGCCTAAAAGCAAACATACCGTATGGACAAGTAAAGGTTGTTTTATGTTGGTCATCCGGGGCTACAACTATTTGGTTATATCCCGAATAGCCATCTAAAAAATAATAGAATTCATTACCTGCTAGTCGATCTAACATCTGATCCATAAAAGGCAATGGAAAATGGTCCTTCCGAGTGGCTTTGTTCAACTTTCTGTAATCAATATAGATTCTCCAACCGATAACAGTTTTTGTTGGAATTAACTCGTTACGATCATTTTCAACAATCTTGATTCCACCTTTCTTCGGCACACACTACACTAGACTTACCCACGAACTATCTGAAATAGGATAGATGATTCCTACATCTAACCATTTGATCACTTCTTTTCTCACAACTTCTTTCATAATAGGATTGAGCCTCCTTTTCCCATCAATTCGAGCTTTTTCACCTTCTTCTAAAATGATTTTATGCTTGTAAAAAGAAGGGCTTATACCTCGAATATCTGCTATGGTCCAACCAATTGCTTTCTTAAATTTCTTTAAAACAGCAATTAGTTACTCCTCTTGATCTTTCGTCGGGTCCACTGAAATAATCACAGGCAAAGTAGAACAGTCACCTAAATAAACGTATTTCAAATGGGAAGGAGTACCTTTAGTTCGAGTTTAGGTGGTTCTCCAATTGACAACTTGGGTTGCACAAATTCTCTGACTTCAAACTCCAATGGTTCAAACCGGTTGGATTGGATAAAATTTCTCAGATTGGCTTTCATCAAAGCCATGTTTTCTTCACCTTCTTCATCTTCCAAAGGGTTAAGATTTAAGGCTTTCTCTAATGGATCTTTTTCAAAATTTCTTTCCGTAGAAACCAAGGTTTCTATCTCTTCTATTACTGAACACACTTCTGCCGGATCGGGAAATTTCATCGCTTTAAGAATGTTAAAGGTTACCTGATCATTTTGAACTCACATGGTGAGTTCTCCTTTTTGCACATCAATTAACGTTCTTCCCGTGGCAAAGAAAGGTTTCCCAAGGATGATCAACACTTCCTTGTCTCCTTCAAAATCTAAGACAATGAAATCAACAGGAAAAATAAATTTATCGACTCTTTCCAAAACATCCTCGATCTTTCCTTCGAGATATGCTAAAGATTGATCCGCTAGCTGAAGCGTCACTGTAACACCCCTAACCCGTATCCATCTCTAGAATAGGATTATAGAGCATTACCGGAGTTTACAAATTAATTTACAGACATTTCATTTCATCAAGCATTCATATTTAAAATCAATCAAAATCAAAACATTAATGAGCTAACATTGGCCAATTTAACTGATACATGTCATTATAACAAGAATCAAAACATCCAAAATTACAGATAGAATTAATGGATAGTGTGATAAACATTCATACATCCATTCAATGCATTATTCCCCTTTTTATCAAATATATCAATGTTTCATCAATTTTCATACAATGAACATTCAAATCATATTCACATTAATAACATACATTTCAAGCATTTAAGAATATAATTCAAGTTACACGAACTTACCAGACTAAATTGCAGAAATACCAAAAATTCAATGATATTTTGGTAATTTTCTATTTTCCTCGAATTTCCACCCAATCATGATCTAAATTAATATTTCATTCAATTTATTAATTTAAATAATAAAAAAATTCATTTCATGAAATTTGGTCACTTTTTGGCATTATTACCAATTTACCCTTAAAATATTACTTTTATTCAATTTAGTCCTTGAACCTAAAACATGCAAATTGGCCATTTTTAATGAAAACTCATGCTAGTTAAATAATCATTTATTTTCATTCTCCTCCTTTCCATTCCACATCCTTAATGTATAATATGCTTATATGTAACATTATCTATAATTCCATCATTTATTTATATATTAATTCAAAGTTGTCCACTTGAGTCATAGTCACTAAATTATTTATATCTTAAGCTATTGAACTCTAAATTAAGATCTGATAAATTCCTATGAAACTAAACTCACATATCTTCTTACCATAAAATTTTTAGAATTTTTGGCTTAGCCAAAGAGCACATTTTATTCTTTAAATTTCCCCTCCTTCACTGTTTGAAAGTTTCGACCCCTCTTCACTAAAAACTAATTATCCCTTTCTAAAGAATTTTGATGATATTTTTGTTTATTTCTATTGAAAGTAGACTCATTCAGGATTTTAAAAATATAAATTTAAGCCTCTAATTATTTTTATTCAATTTTTGATGATTTTCCAAAGTCAAAACTGGGGAACCCGAATTCATTCTGACCTTGTCGCACAAAATTTATTATATCTCATGATTTAAAATTCCATTTCTTACACCGTTTCTTCTATGAGAAACTAGACTTAATAATATTTAATTCCATATTTTTTTCATCCTCTAATTTGATTTCCAAAATTTATGGTGATTTTTCAAAGTTAACCTACTGCTGTTGTCCAAAACTGTTTTAGTGCAAGATGTTGATTACTAAGTTTATAACTCCCTAATTCCCTTTCTCTATAATATTTCCCATTATTTTCACTTATTTTCATTCACTAATATATCAATAACATAAGACTTTATTTAAGAAAACTCTACTATAACATCATTTCCATGCTTTTTCAACAATAACAAACTTAAAAATATATTGAAATCTTGATGTTCTTACCTTGTGCTATTGATTTCAATCTTTAACTTGATTTTCTCTCTCCTCCAGCTTCTATTTATTGAATCTAACTTGAAATTTTAGCTCCCCATTGTCTCCATATAATTTTTCTCTCTTGGAAGCTATGGAAATTCTTTTGATTTCTAGATGAAAATAGTAAATTTTTGGTGAAAGGACCAAATTGTAAAGAAAGCAAAACTTTCTTTCTTCTTTTCTCTTCTAACGTTGGTTGCATGGAAAGATGATGATTTTTCATCATCTTTCCTCTCTTTTATATTAATCATTTAATACTAAAATAATACTAAAAATCTTAATAAAATATTAATTAAATAACATTTATCTAATTAATTAATTAAAAATATCACAAACATCATCATTACCTTCTAGAATTCTCTCTCTATTTGACCATTTTTCCCTTTATAATCTTTTGAAATTCCATCCTTGAGTCATCACTTAATTTGGTAAAATTACAATTTAGTCCCTCAAAATTCTTCACCTTTTCAATTTGGTCCTAATTCATCCATTTTCCTTAGTTTCTAGAGTATTCCACCCTTAAATATTTACACTATTGGTCCTTCAACTTTTTTGTATTTACACTTTAACCCCTCAAATTTTGAGTATTTACTCTTGGGCAACAAAACTTTTCTCACTTTTGCAATTTAATCCTTTCTTGAATTAATATGTCATAATATACTTCCCAATGTTGACATAACTCAATATTACCCTTTTTATCACTTTATTGCCTCATTTTACTATATCAAGGATATTATCTTACTTTCTTACCGTAGTAATTTTCGGGGTATTACATTTCTCCCCCTTAAAATAAATTTCGTCCTCGAAATTTCCTTATTTTATTTTGATCAGGAACTTCATCATTTCTATATTCTTTCAGTTATCCTTTTCTATCCATTCTTATCACTATCATTTCTTGTTTTTATATCATTTTGGACTTCCTTTTCAATAATATTCTTCTTTTTTACTTAATCGAGCTCTTATTTCCTCTCTTTCTTCATAACCAGAAGTCTTTTTTTCATTTAGTTTTCTTAAAGTCATCTCTATCATTCTATAGTTCCCTTCGGTACATATTTACCTAGCTTAGTATTTGTATTCATTCTCTATCCTTTCATTTCAATATTTCAAACATGAATCAGAGGTAAACATTTACCTTGTAACGAAAATTATTTATTTTTTTAGCAGATGCCCAGTAGATTAAACAGAATACTTAGGATATACGGAACTGATATAGAGGTGCATTATTATGCACTATTAAACAGAAATCATTAAAGTATTATACAGAGAACATAAATGTGCTAATAATCAGAGAGCACGCTAAACTCCCTTAATATCCTAATAGTTCTAATCTCGTCTACTTGCGCAAGTTATTTCATGCATGCATATCACTTTTACACTTTGCTTATAATGCTTTTACATGTTTTACAATTTAATTCTTGTACCAATAATCTGTATATTTATATCTTATTTTCCTTTAATACATGTATTATATTTCAAAATTCATTATTCATCTGTAATTTACTAATAATCCATATCATGTACTTCACATATCACGTTTACATGTTTTGCAATTTAGTCATCAGCACAATATTTCTTGTAGCAACACAATACACTTTCTAAATATGCATGCAAAACAGAACAATAATCGGTCATAAACAGACCAGACCAACAGGGCTTTCGTCTAACATTATAATTAGCTAACATTCTCACAACATAAGAACTTTATCAGAACTGAACAATTACACAAACATATCTCTAAGGATAAAAGAATATATATAATATCCAGAAAAGATCATCATGTTCATTTCGACTGTAACCTTCACACACAGACATCTTTACCACTTAATTATCATTTCTCTGACTAATTCTGTTATCACAAACCTCACTTTATTCCATTCACTAAAAACCACTTCCAGTCAATACATATATTCTTTTAGGTATCATACCTGAATATTTTGTCTCATCAAATTTAACTTCTTTTTTATTTACTCTCTTACTTGTTTACTTACTTGCTTGCTTAAACAACTCATGATTATAACTTACTCATTCCTTATTGAAATTCTTTTCTCAACTGATAACTGAAAAATTCTTAATCCTTATACTCACCTGAATATGTTTATCGTACTTTTACCTGAACTTTCATGTAACATAATTTCTTTACTAGTCCGTTGAATCACTTGGAATACTAAGGATACTCGGGTCTCCTGTCTAATAATAACATGCCAAAGCCATGTCCTAGACATGATCTTACATGGGATGTTTCCTGTACTGCCAATGCCATATCCCAGATATGGTCTTACATGGGAGTTCTCATATCGGTGCCCATGCCATGTCTCAGACATGGTCTTATGGGGGACCTCGCATCTCGGTGCCAACGCCATGTCCCAGACATGGTATTACATGAGACCTCTCATCTCGGTGCCAACGCCATGTCCCATACATGGTCTTAAATGGGACCTCTCATCTCGGTGCCAACGCCATGTCCCAGACATGGTCTTACATGGGACCTCTCATCTCGGTGCCAAGCTATGTCCTAGACATGGTCTTACATGGGACCTCTCATAATTTAAATAATGATACATGGTCTTACACTGGCTCACATATCAATGTCGATGCCATGTCCCAGACATGGTCTTATACGAGATCGCATGCCGATGCCGTATCCCAGATATGGTCTTATACGGAAATCACATATAACATGTTGCCATGGTCCAACCATGGTCTTTTCCGTCAATTCATCACATATCATTGAACTAAAGTACTCATTCTTGTGTTCTACTCAATTTGATATTTCAATTCAATTTTCATACTATTATAATATTCATGGTTCAATAACAAAGACATAAAACAAACATCATATTATTTCTAATTTAACAATTAAACATAAGATTCTATCATCTAAACATACTGATTACACTTATTCAAGCAAGTGTACATAAACATACATTCCATCTATTTGTGTATATTTACTTACCATATTCAATTAATCAACTATGTTAAGCACATAACATCATATGCGCGCCAAGCAAACGCGAATGTGCTTATCACCATATAAACTTTCGTTTTATTCTACATTTCTACATTTCTACATTTCTCAACTCATGATTGTCTTACTTCATACGTTAACACATACTAATCATGAATTTTCTATTCATACCTTTCTAAATTCCGTTTCATCATAAACACATTTCAATCACCTCAACATAATTTTTTATTAGCATTATTCGAAACAACTCGGTTAGAAGTCATCTCTGTCTTACAAAACAATTTCATTAGAGTCGGAAGATATTACACTATTACGGGTAATAATATGGCATGTATAGCTAAACTCACATACGCTATGTTAGTCCAAGAACTGACTAAACCATAGCTCTGATACCAATAAATGTAACACCCTAACCCGTATCCATCTCCACAATAGGGTTATAGAGCATTACCGGAGTTTGCAAATTAATTTATAGACATTTCATTTCATCAAGCATTCATATTTAAAATCAATCAAAATCAAAACATTAATGAGCTAACGTTGGCCAATTTAACTCATACATGTCATTATAACCAGAATCAAAACATCCAAAATTATCGATAGAATTAATGGATAGTGTGATAAACATTCATACATCCATTCAATGCATTATTCTCCTTTTTATCAAATATATCAATGTTTAATCAATTTTCATACAATAAACATTCAAATCATATTCACATCAATAACATACATTTCAAGCATTTAAGAATATAATTCAAGTTACACGAACTTACCAGACTAAATTGCAGAAATACCAAAAACTCAAGGATATTTTGGTAATTTTCTATTTTCCTCGAATTTCCACCCAATCATGATCTAAATTAATATTTCATTCAATTTATTAATTTAAATAATAAAAAAATTCATTTCATGCAATTTGGTCACTTTTTGACATTTTTATCAATTTACCCTTAAAATATTACTTTTATTCAATTTAGTCCTTGAACCTAAAACATGCAAATTGGCCATTTTCAATGAAAACTCATGCTAGTTAAATAATCATTTATTTTCATTCTCCTCCTCTCCATTCCACATCCTTAATGTATAGTATGCTTATATGTAACATTATCTATAATTCCATCATTTATTTATATATTAATTCAAAGTTGTCCACTTGAGTCATAGTCACTAAATTATTTATATCTTGAGCTACTGAACTCCGAATTAAGATCTGATAAATTCTTATGAAACTAAACTCACATATCTTCTTACCATAAAAGTTTCAGAATTTTTGGTTTAGAAAAAGAGTACAATTTATTCTTTAAATTTCCCCTGTTTCACTGTTTGACAGTTCCGACCCCTCTTCACTAAAAATTAATTATCTCTTTGTACAGAATTTGGATGATGTTTCTGTTTATTTCTATTGAAAATAGACTCATCCAGGATTTTAAAAATATAAATTTAAGCCTCTAATTATTTTTATTCAATTTTTGATGATTTTCCAAAGTCAAAACTGGGGAATCTGAATTCATTCTGACATTGTGGCACAAAATTTATTATATCTCATGATTTAAAATTCCATTTCTTACACCGTTTCTTCTATGAGAAACTAGACTTAATAAGATTTAATTCCATATTTTTTTCATCCTCTAATTTGATTTCCAAAATTTATGGTTATTTTTCAAAGTTAACCTATTGCTGCTGTCCAAAACTGTTTTAGTGCAATATGTTGATTACTAAGTTTATAACTCCCTAATTCCCTTTCTCTATAATATTTCCCATTGTTTTCACTTATTTCCCTTCACTAATATATCAAGAACATAAGACTTTATTTAAGAAAACTCTACTATAACATCATTTCCATGCTTTTTTAACAATAACAAACTTAAAAATATATTGAAATCTTGATGTTCTTACCTTGTGCTATTGATTTCAATCTTTAACTTGATTTTCTCTCTCCTCCAGCTTCTATTTGTTGAATCTAACTTGACATTCTAGCTCCCCATTGTCTCCTTATTATTTTTCTCTCTTGGAAGCTATGGAAATTCTTTTGATTTCTAGGTGAAAATAGTAAATTTTTGGTGAAAGGACCAAATTATAAAGAAAGCAAAACTTTCTTTCTTCTCTTCTGTTCTAACGTTGGTTGCATGGAAAGATGATGATTTTTCATCATCTTTCCTCCATTTTATATTAATCATTTAATAATAAAATAATACTAAAAATCTTAATAAAATATTAATTAAATAACATTTATCTAATTAATTAATTAAAAATATCACAAACATCATCATTACCTTCTAGAATTCTCTCTCTCTATTTGACCATTTTACCCTTTATAATCTTTTGAAATTCCATCCTTGAGTCATCACTTAATTTGGTAAAATTACAATTTAGTCCCTCAAAATTCTTCACCTTTTCAATTTGGTCCTAATTCATCCATTTTCCTTAGTTTCTAGATTATTCCACCCTTAAATATTTACACTATTGGTCCTTCAAATTTTTCGTATTTACACTTTAACCCCTCAAATTTTGAGTATTTACTCTTGGGCAACAAAACTTTTCTCACTTTTGCAATTTAATCCTTTCTTGAATTAATATGTCATAATATACTTCCCAATGTTGACATAACTCAATATTACCCTTTTTATCACTTTATTTCCTCAGTTTACTATATCAAGGATATTATCTTACTTTCTTATTGTAGTAATTTTCGGGGTATTACAGTCACAGTTGTAGGTCTTTCTTCACCTATCCCTAACATCTTGAAAATAGACTTAGGCATCAAGTTGATACTCGCTCCTAAGTCACACAAAGCTTTACCACATTAAGATTCACCAATGTTACAAGTTATAGTAAAGCTTCTTAGGTCTTTCAATTTCGGTGGCAGTTTGTTCTGGAGGAACGCACTGCACTCCTTTGTTAAGGCAACAATCTCATACTCACTTAGTCGTTTCTTATTGGATAGTATATCCTTCATAAACTTTACATAATTCGACATTTGTTCTAAAGCCTCCACCAACGGAATATTGATGTGTAACTGCTTCAGAACATCCAAAAACTTCTTGAATTGCACCTCATGTTTCTGCTTGTGTTGCTACAATCTTTGCGGATATGGAGGTGATGGAACTTTCGGTTGAACCGAACAACTTTTCTGAGTAGGTAAATCTGCATCCAAAGAAGATGTTAAAATATCTGAATTCACTAAGTCAGGGTTTACCTTGTCAAACTTTGCAGTTTTTGATTCCTTTGGTGTAGGAACTTCAACAGCAGATTGATTTTTCTCAACGGGCTTATCTTCGACATCAATCAATCAGGGTTCTAGAATTTTTACCACTTCACAATGTCACTGCATTGATATGTTCTTTACCCAAATTTTTTAGATTCTCAGTATCGCTTGGCAAGGTTCCTTGTGGTCTATTACGTAGCTCCGTAGCTAACTGACCCATTTGGTTTTCCAAATTTTTCAGTGTTGCTGCTTGGCTTTGAATCAAAGCGTCATTCTTTGCCATGTATGCTTTCAACAAGTTCTTTGAACTGTTTGATGCCTCAACTTGAGGTGGTTTTGGAGCTTGTTGATTAAACCCTTGAGATTGGTTGGGTCTTTGCTATAATATGTTGTTGTTCGGTCCATTTCCTTGGTTGCTCCAAGAAAAGTTAGGATGATTAAGCCATGAAGGATTGTAGAAGTTGGACTGGGGTCCTTTTCCACTCCTATTTTGGTATTGGTTCCCTACATAGTACACTGACTCGGGATTTGATGGACAATTCTCAAAAGATTGACCTTCCCCACAGTACACACAAGAAACTATTTCAAACGGACTTGGCGGCTGAGCTGCAAAATTATTAGTACTATTAGCGGTTAACTGTTTTAACATAGAGGAAATAGACAATACCTGAGCTGATAACGAAGTGAGAGAGTCAAATTCATGAACTCCGGCTACACGTCTTCCTAAAGTTGTTCGATTTGTTGGCCATTGATAGTTATTACTCGCAATCCTCTCGATGATCTCACAAGCCTCATTATAAGACTTAGACAAAATTGTACCATTCGTAGAAGCATCTACCATCAATCTTGTATGTGCATTGAGGCCATTATAGAATGTCTCCAACTGAATACAGTGAGGAATCCCTTGATGAGGACACTTACGAAGTAACTCCTTGAATCGCTCCCAAGTCTCATACAAAGACTCATCATCTAATTGTTGGAAAGTTGTGATCTCGTTCCTCAACTTAGTTTTTTCCTGGGTGGGAAATACTTAAACAAAAATCTCTACGCTAATTCTTACCATGTAGATATGGAACTTGGTGGCAATGAATTGAGCCATGCTCGTGCTTGATCTCACAACGGTACAGAAACAACTTCAACCTCAGTGCGTTTTCAGTGACACTGGCTATCTTGAATGAATCACTCACCTCCATATATAATCGAAGGTAGAGATGTGGATCTTCCGTGGGCATACCACTAAGTTGGCCCACCATTTGTAGCATTTGAAACATCACTAGTTTCAATTCAAATTGGGTTGCCTCAATATCTGGCCTTTTAATTCCTAGGTTTAACTTACTAAAAAGCAGCACAGCATATTGTCTGATGCATCGATCCCTATCATCGACAATTAGGATAGGATTTCGAACATGATCGACTTCATTACCTTGGTCTTGATTCTAATTCCCAAGGTCCATCTCGACTTGTCTTTAAACTGTTCGTTCACGTCTTTTTTATCTGAAAGTTTGCTCAATTTCAGGGTCTACAGACAGTAAATCGATTATTCGATCTATGCTCACAAACACCTGAAAAGAAAATCACAAAAATTAAAAAAATAAGTTAGTAATGTTAAAAATAAATCAAATTGAAAGTAAATAATTTCACGAAAAAAATGACTATGGCAATAATTGACAATCCCCGGCAATGGCGCCAACAACTTGTAACGCTTAGGTTTGTACAAGTGTACACAGTCGTTATCAAGTAATAAGTATCAAGTTATCGTCTCTAAAGGGATTGTATTTGTGCTAAGTCACTTAATTTGTAAAATTATATTAACAATTTGGTAAATAAAAACACAATATAGTTGAGAAGTGGTGATTAAAATATATTAAACGAAGTGTAATGATCCCTAATGCAAATTATCCTAAGTATGCAAACTATATGAATGAAATCGATTTTAGTAAAATTAAACACAATTTTGCAACAATTATAACATAAATAAACTAGGACAATTACTTTAATTAAACTCAATTTATTATCAACATGCTTAATAACATTCGGAAAAACATTCCATGCCAACTCGATCTTTCATGAGTTTGGAAACCACATTAGGTTCTTTCAGAATCCTTTAATTAGTAAATATGCATTTTAATCCTCCTTATTTACTAAGGGTTTCTTAGTATTCGTGTGAAGTAATAGGGACGTGTCAAGTTTGAAACAATTTAATCACACAAATATAAAAACTATGCAGATAACAGAGCTTGGTTAGAGTTGTTATGCAACCTACAATTTAAACGAGTCAGGATCTAAATTGAGCATGCACATTTCAATTATGTGTCCATTAGCCGTCATCTGGTCAGGATCGCTCGCTAATTCAGGTGCATTCCAATCACGTATGAATGAAATACAGACTTGATTTTAATTGAAAACATGATCGATTTTGAGGCACAAACATTATAAGCATGAATCAAATAAGTATTATTTAATCAAAGCAATCATCTAGCTTAAATTAAATTAAGCTAACATTGTTGTAAAAAAGAACAAAGAACACATAGCAAACATCTTTAGATTAAATTAAAGAAAAGAAAGATTAAACCCAATTCAGAGTGGCTGTCACCCAAGACTCTGGCTGACGAGGCTGATGGTTCTCCAAGGTGGCCAACCAAGGGTTCTTTAAGAGGCTAATTTTTCTAAAAATCCTTATGCAAGGATGATGATAGGCGTGAGGGGGAAAGATAGCTAAGAGAGTTGAGAGAGGAGAGAATGATGAATGAGTGAGGGAAGATTGAAAAAGTGAGAAATGAGCTCTTATTTATAGGTGAGGCAAGGGAGCTTAATTTGCTAAAAATTGGAGTGTCCATCTTTTGAAACTTCTTCCAAGCTTGATTCTTGGTCAATTTGAGTGCCACCACAACTCAGGACTAAGACTCAGTCACCAGCAAATCTTTAGGAAAATCTCTAATTTCTTTAACTCTCCAAGGACCTTGTGTAATTAAACCAAAAATTGATTTATGATCAGCCATGTGCATCCGAAAATTAGGTTGACTTGGTCCCCAATTTGAACTATTTTACAATTAGGAGAAAACTCTCAAAGTTGTCCAAAAATAGTAGATAACTTAGAGAGCCAAATAATATAATTTTAACCACTTCAATTAATTAATTTACTTAATTAATTAAAACCCAATTTATTAATGAAATATTTAAAATGAATTATTAAATATAACTTTATATTTTATTATTTAATTTAATCATGCATGGCCCACTTGATAGCTTAAAAATATAATATGCTCAAAATAATATAAAATAAGTCATTTTATGCATGAAAACTATATAATAAAGTATAAAATCACATTTTAATAATTTCCATGTCGTAATTTCATATTTTTTGCATATTTCATTAATTTCTTAAACAATTACTTGATTTTAACAACAAATTTAAGTAAAAAGGTGATGAATTTTATAGGAAAAATCATATATATTTTTCAGTTTACACATGCTAAAATCATGAAATTTTGTGGAAAGCCTCTATAATTAATGAATTTCATATCTAAAAATTTTGGGCACTAAATTTCAACCAAAAAATATTTTTCAAATTTTTTTCGACTTTTTCGGCTGAAAATATTTTTTTCACTATAATCTAGTTCCAAAAATATAGGATTAAAATTTTAGGTCAAAATAACATCGATTATCCTCTATGTCGAATTAAACAATGTAATTTTTTTCGAGCAAAAAATAGTTTTAAGGCACCGAAAAAAAAGCTCAACAAGAATACTGATAAAGCACGAGTTTAGGGATACTAAGAGGCCTGAAATCTAATACAAAATGGTATGAGGCAGCGTCCATACAATCCCAAAAGTCCCAAGATGATTTGAAGTTGTTTTGAAGGAGAAGACTCAATTCAACTCTGTATTTCTAAACTAAATCCTTGTATCTTAGGTAGCAAGCAATGTTAGTTTTTAAGCTTTGAAAGATGCTTTCTTGATACATAAGAACACAAAAACAACAAATATAATAATTAAAATAAAAGTAAATAGCAAGATCAATAAAAGAAAACGGAAACAAAGGTGGGAGATAAAATAAATAAACTGATGGAGATGAATAGAAGGATAAGTGTCCAATTGAACATTTCGAAAAAAGATTTCTCAAAAAACTCAATTAATGACTCTAATCGACACTCGAAGAGTGAATTCTTGGCAACCTAAAGTATGAAGAACTTCCCAACAATCTTGAATAAGATTTAGTAAAAAAAAATCTTTTGAAAGAGAACAAGAATTGAATTTTGCAAAATAAAATACTCTAAAAAATGCTTTTATTAATCAAAAAATAAAAAAAAAGCATCATACCTAAAGATATCTTTATATAGGCTAGCTAATTACGTCAAAATAAAACTCCTAAGTACAATGAACCTCTATATAAAAACAAGAAGTAGTTTTCTAGTTGATCTAAATTTTCTTGTTGACTAAGAAATATAAAACTTCTAAACAACTTAAAATAATTTAAAATATCCTAAAATTCGAAATAAATAAATAAAAATATATAAAATCTAATAAATACAATATTGGGCTCATATATAATCAGAATCGAACCTAAAATGATTTAAACACGAATCAAAACTCAAAATTAGTAATTCTTGAAAAAATCTCGTTTAGAATTTTTCCGCTCGCATAATTTTTACTAAAATAATCATAACTTGAGCTCTCAAACTAGAAATTATGTGATTCAAAGTGTATTTCGAAACTAAGAAATATTCCTTTCATTTACTAAAACACATTTCAACTTAGATATTCATGGATCCCACCCAAAAATGAATCTCAAAGTCGACTGATTGCCTAGGCTTCAATGAATTGAATTTAATGAATTTCACATCTATGCATGCATCGAATAGAATTATAAACTCCTTCAGTTCTATTCCTTATTCTTCTCTTCTTAGTCGTAAGATAGAAGAATTTAGTGTTCCTATCTCCCAATTTATTCCATTTAAGCGTTGATTTTTGGAGCAAGTGTAATTGTTCCTGTTGCTTAAGCAATTTAAGATTTGCTCTAATGTCTTTTCTTTCTTAAGAGATT
Source organism: Gossypium hirsutum (assembly GCF_007990345.1). Taxonomy (NCBI): domain Eukaryota; kingdom Viridiplantae; phylum Streptophyta; class Magnoliopsida; order Malvales; family Malvaceae; genus Gossypium; species Gossypium hirsutum. The sequence continues at coordinate 15,164,450 of NC_053438.1, forward strand.
AAGAGAGATCATATTAAACTTTTATTAGAGCATTTTCCAAATAAAGATTTCTCTTATGTAAATCGTCGAAGACATCTTAGTTCCATTTACGAAGAAAAGAGCCAGTATTTGTAATTCTACAGACCAAGCTATAAGAAGGGGAACCCTCAATTTGTGAAATCCATGTCTCTTGTATAATCTCTTAACACTGAAGGTGAAGAGTCCACATTACCTCAAAATGATAAGGTCTTCTTTGGAAAGGAAATCTTTTATTGGTAGACACAATCATTGGGCCATGATCCGAATGAGTGATCGGGAGATTAAGAACCGATAAATTCAAGAAATGGGAGAAGTAATTATCAGCAACAAAGGCCCAATCACGTCTTTCGCATACAGCCTCTTCCAGATTTCGATTGTTGGTATAAGTGTAGGAACCTTTTGCAAGAATTTTCGATAAATTACCAGAATTAAGACACTGAAAAAGGTCAAAAGCTCTTTTAAGATCATTTGAATGAAGGAAAATTTTCTCCTTGTACCAAATCACTTGGTTGAAGTCCCCTAGAACAATCCAATTGTCATTATCATTAATGTTATTAGAAAAATGAACAAGTTAATCCCAAACAAATTTCCTCTCATTGACTTTAAGGTGACCATAGATGCAGGTTAGCCATATCTTAAAGTTTTTATCCTCAATATAACAAAAAAGCATATTTTCATTCATTGAAATGACAGAACAATTAATGCTTTTACGCGAAAGGAAAAGGGTACCACCACTACATCCACTACAATCAGTACCCACAAGATGCTCAAAATTCCATCTTGACCTAAGTCTAAGATAGCAATTATGCTTAGCTTTGGTTTCTATAAGAAAGCAACAATCAACGTTGAATCTATCAATTAGCCGAGAGCAGCGGAACATTGTTAGGGGATTTCCCATTCCCCTAACATTCCAGCTAAGGACCTTCATAGCTACTTGGGAGGCTGATCAAGGACAACCTGCCTGAACCTTTCGGCAGAGGCAATAACAGCAGTATCATTTTCAACGGTTACATCAAATTAAAAAACAATTAGGACAAACAACATTGATAAAAATAGCAAAAGAAACAACAATAGAAACAACAGTTGTAAAAGCAGTAGAGACAACCATAGAAAATTTAGAAACAGAAGAGACATTTAAAGCAGCAGTAGTTGAATCATCTTGAACAGAAAGAGGAGGTTCATTCGAGTTTGCAGCTAGATCAATATTTGGGGAAAATGGGGGAGATAGCCTTCTTTGTGGCGATGGGGGGCTAGTTGCAGTGGAGCTTTCCCCTGCAAATATTTTTTTCTTTTTTTGATAAACATATAGACTGGAATCATTGATGGACATAGCATCAAATCTTGCTTCAGCGTCACAGAGAACAATAGTGGGAAATGAGTTGGGTTCCGGACCTTCAAGGTTGGAAGTGTGTCTTCGTTTAGTATCCTCATGACCATAAAAGGCATCAGAAGAGTGTTCCTATAGGGGAATCAAATCTAGGTACTAAAAAGGCAAAATTACCACAGTTTGATTGGGGAAGATTGTGATAAACCGCCACTCTAGGAACTTCCTAAATCTAAAGTGATAGTGATGCAATCAATACTAACACATGTGATTGTAGATTAAGAAATTGTTTAAGGATGTTTAAGGATGGGATTAGATGAGTTTAAATGTACAGTGCATTTATTTATACTAAGTTTATTTACACTAAGTGTATAAACAACGGTGAAGATAAAGATTAAATATTGTAACATATTGTAACAAGAAATAAAAATAAATTAAATATAGTGTATCACATTTCATCTTCACCATTTATCCAAACTCACCCTGTTGTTGAAGCCCACAAAAACAAATAAACAGAGGGGAATTGCTAATTCATGCATCCTACTTATTTAATGAATCCATAGAAAAAAGTCTCTTAAAAATCTTCTACCCAAATTAGGCTCTTTGTGTTGCAGACCATTAGACTTTCCAAGCCCAAAATATTTGTAGCTTCATCTTCTTCAATTTGGGCCAAAGTAGTTAACTACCCAATAGATGCTCCTGCATCAATTCCTCTTCCGAACTATTACTAGTGGGGAACCACTAGAAAAAACAATTTGGCATATAGTTTTCAGGTCTAAGAACGTCTTTTGACTCTAGCCCAACCACCTGCACAGAATTCAATCTATCAAACATAGTGATGTCGTCTTAGTAGCCATGGTATCAATATTAGTAATTTCAAAGTGAACATTAGTAGATTGATTATCAACATAGATAACAAAGTCAAAAGAATTTCTACTAGAATTATCTCCATTGTGAATGACTGTCAGTTGAAGCGTTTAACTGAGCATCAATAACTGGGGCATTTCTTTTTCTTTCTCGCCTAGATCCCTCAGACTGGACTCAGCGTGATTGCCCTCATTTTCAAGGAGAAAACGAGCATTCGTGAACGTAAATTCAGTGTTAGAGAGTCCAATAAATCTGGGAATATTTCTCCTCGAATGAATAGAGGCCCCAGCTAAGGCCGCGGTTTGAAGATACACTTCTCTAGGCATGTAGAACATTGACAATTCAGCAAGGATCCTTTCAATCTGAATAAATTGTCTATCTGCCCACCATTGTTGGTTCCTTTCTCTGTATCAGGCAGCGGTAGCAGGAAATTGTGTATGGATCCTTTCTTCTAAATCATCTTTAGAAGGGATGACTTCATAATAGGGTATAGGGTGACTGAAAGGATTTGGTTGTGGGGAAGAGACAAGAGGGGGGTTAAAATGAGGAACAAATGCAAGAGAAAGGGGGGCCTGCATCGCTATCTTGGTTTTGAGTTTGCTCAGAATCAGTTGGGGGCTTCTTCATTAACAAGAACACTGTTAGATGGCGTGCGCTCATCACTATCATCCTCTTCCTCAACATCTATCGAAGGGTCAGTATCCTCATCATTCTCTTTGGGTTCCACTTATTCCTCTTCAACATTGTTGTTCTCATTAGGACGGTTAAGAGCATCATTTCCAGCCAAATCATTATTATTTGCAACATCATTACCATCATCATGAATATTAATAACATTATTAACACCAAAATGGAAATATCCTCTGGCAAAAGGATATGAAGAACTAATGCGAACAGAGACAGAAGGAATTAGCTCCACATAAGTGGAACGCTTAATACCTCTTGATCCCGAGGCTCGAATGGTACCTCTAAAATGAATCTGATGAACATCAAACTCTCTTTCATAGCCCAGGCTGTCTAATTTCCTCCATTTGTTCATTAATCATATCCTCTACTTCCTGACTATCATGGGGGCAGCTATTTCTGGTCTGGCCTATATTGCCGCATCTGATGCAGACCTTGCATATTCTTTCATAGCAGAAGTCAACCCATTACCTGACTTTGTCATCCCTTTGAACGGTATAGCCTGCAATCAAAGGAAGCAAGGGGTTAATGTTAACACGTACTTTAAGAAATTGGATGTTTAGAGGATTTCTACCATCGTCATCGATATGGATTACTCGCCCTACTATTTTTCCCAAGCGAGTTGCAACTATACCTGTTTATGTCCGCCGAAAAGTGAAAGGATTTGATTAAAAATACAAGTCTGAAAATGAGCTTGGACAAAAAATTAAGACTCATTTAGAAAGTAGGTCGAGGCTCAGGTAAGACTTTTTTTGCCCGAGTCCGGCCCGGACCGAATGTTCAAAAAAAACTTTTTTTTTACTATTTTGTTGTTAGTTTCTTGTTATTTTTTCACTATTTTGCTACCATTTCACTATTTATGTTGTTACTATTTTGTTGTTATTATTTGGATATAGTATAATTCTTGTTTTATTATTAATTTTGTTACTATTTTAGAGGTATTTGCTTGTTAAGTTGCACTTATATTAGTGTTATTTAAGGATACATATTTTTTTAATTTATTTTCAATTTTTAATTTATTTTGATATTTTTAGTATTTTTAATGTATTATACGTTTTTTAAAATAATATAAAAAATTTAATACGGGCAGGCCTGGCCCAAATTTTAGCATTTTTATCCGGGTCGAGTTTGGGCAAAATTTTAAGCCCTTTTTTCAAGTCGGGCCTAATAAACAAGCCTAAAATTTTGGTTGGGCCCAGCCTAGCCCATGAGCACCTTTAGTTGCAACAAAGGAATTAAGATATTCAATAGCAAGACCTAATATTTAGATCCACACATTTAGTGAGCTAAAGAGGTCCAACCTTGGGAAATAATTAGGGGCCCATCTAACAGTCATCGACAAGGCTCTATCAACTGCCTAGAGACCTTTCCTTTGATTGAGTTGAGGGTTAGATATAAGGTCAAATCGAAAATTTTAAAAATACCATCTCTAGAAGAAACAGTAACACGACCCTAAAGATTCCAAATCTTAAGTATTTGTAAAAGGCAAAGAGAGAAATTTTTATAGTCATGGATGTGACCAATTAAATAGTGACTCCAATTGGCTACACTAAGTTCAAGCTCTTAGCGATCAAAGGGGGCAATAGGCCCTCTTCTTATAGCAACATTGTTATGGGGATGTAACTCAACTTAAAGGGTGTATTGCACAGAGTTGCTTTCATCGGCAAAAGACTCCAATTCTGAACTTTCAAACCAACTGCAATCTCTTAAAAAGTTGTTGCACATCTTTGATAGAAGGGTGAAAAGGAACAATTTTAGAGGAAATGAGAGTTCAAATTGATTAAAGGAGAAGGGGAGAGATCGATGATTAGTTGGAAGAAAGGATCGACTAGTGTCAAATGTTCCATACAGATAAAATTTCTGGCGTTTTAAGGGACTGAAAGCCATGATGGAGGGAGGAGGGAGATTAAAGGGTAACCAATCAGTAATGGAGAGTTATAGGAAAAGGGGAAATAATGATGAAGATGAAAAAGGAGATGAAAGGGGAGGGGAGAAATCGAAGAGTCATATAAGGAGGCATTTAAGCAGAGAGAAATAAATGCATATGATGTTTAGAAAATTGAGACACGTAAAAGACGAGAGGTGAAGGAGGCAGATCTTTGGTGGAGGGCTTAGGGAAAGAACCCTAAGAGCAGAGCTCTTTTGGAAGGAACTCGACAAAAAGTTAGTTTTTTTCCATCTAAAGCAACTAAGTATTATTATTTAAAGGCCCGCAACGTATTTGTTTCTTCATTTGGCTCACCTTCAAGCAACGTTTGCTTACAAATGCTAAAAGGGTAAAACGAGGAGTTGGGAAAAACAACGCAGTGGTTTTTATAGACAATAATCTGAGAAGGTGTTGCATGTTCTCAAATATTGCCCTGTAGCTAGGAGCATTTGGGACAAGCTCATTCTAGAAGGAATGCTCCCTATGTCACACCCCAAAATTAGGCCTATGAGTTTTGAGGGTAAAATGGGAATTTTAGCTCTTATGTGTTCAGAATTTTGTAGCGTGGTAAATCAGAAATATCTTCATCTATGACTTTTAGGAAATTAAATCAATTTTTCCAAATGAGTTTCAAAATACCTTTAATTTTGAATGAGGACTTTTTTGTAAAAGGGTTCAAAATAGGAGTAGTTATAAAGCAATTATACCAAAGTTTTTAAAATACCCTATTTTCCCCTTCCATCTATATTAAACTCACGATACTTTTTCTCCATATTTTTGTTATTGTCATCCTTTACTTTCCCAAACCTCAATCACTCAATTTTATTTTACAAACTTCATTCCTTTAATATCTATTATTACCCAATCAATAAACCTCCACAGAACTTCAAGAAAAACACACAAAAAAAATTATTGATTTTGTCATCTCTCAAGCTTGTGGGTTTTTCTTATTTTCAACCAAATGTCTTTTTTTCTCCCATCGAAGGTAACAAATTATTTTCCTATTAGTTTTTTATGTTATCTAGTCTTTTAAATAAAGTTTTTACCCATTAAATCGAATGTTTTGAATAAAAGTCAAATATTGGGAGGATTTTGAGAATTTGAATAAAAACAAGGTTTCAAATTCCATTAGTTTTGATGTGATTAGAAGGTTTCTAAACATTTTTTAAAGTTTTGTTAAAAATTGGAATCGATTATAGGCAAAGGGAATGAGTAAATATTAAAATATTTGAGTTTCAAGTTTGCTAGTCAAATTTCAGTTTCATGAAGAATATAACTTAGGCTTGCGTTTTTGGTAGGCATATGTGAGTCTTTGGCTGAATGTTGATTGTGTTTATTGTGTGATTTATTTTGGTGAAGATACGGAAGTGTTGCAGCCTTCAGCGAGCAAGGTGAAAGGTAAGGAAAAGCTAGTTTATGCTTTCGGCAATCAGGCAAAAGCGTGATCAGTGAGTGTTTGGAATCGTTGCTAGTAGACACAATTCATAGTGTTAATTAGGAGTTTTAGAATAGCCTAAACCCCTATCCTAAATTCCGAGTGTAAGCTTTCTATTTCCCTTATTTTATTTTGGCAATTTATGTGATTATGTGAATAATTGTGGATTGATTATTATGATGCGATAGTGTAATATGAGACATGTGTGATGACTATTGGAAATTGTGTTGTATTATGGGCATGATGTGCATGCCAAATGACAGTGATAATGATATGCTAATAATACAAATATGCAACGAAGGTGAGCGAAATTTCAGTAAGTACATAAGTGTTGAATTATGGAATGTGATATTATTGTGACAGATAATATGTGAGAATACTTGTTTGTGATATATGATGTATTGATTTTAATGCACACATATGTGGTTGGATATGTGATGGTTCAATGAGAATTATTGTGGCACTTAAAGTTCAGTTAAATGTGAATTCGATAAGCATGCATTGTGTACAAGTTTGTGATGTAAATTGATGAACATGAATAGATATTATGTGCATTAAATCATTAATTAAAATTGTGTAATTTTGGATATTTTGGTTTTTTGATCTCTTCAAACTATTGGATATAGTTGGCATGCCATAAGATTGTGAGTCTCACTCTTGTGTTTTGTGATTTAGGAATTGAGGCCCTGGGACAGTTTGGAGAGATAAGGGAATGTATGTTGGTGTGTTGAAGAGTGTTAGCTAAATGCTACACTTTTGAGATATTTTCAACTCTACAAGTCATTTGGTATGTTAGAGATCTATGTATCCGATGTGTGGTGGTACAGCCCACTTTTATGTTTCATAGCCTCAAGTGTCAAATTATCATAATGTGATTTATATATGGAAATGTTGTGTGTAAATGCATGTGAATATATAAGCTAGACTTGTGAGTTATTAAAGCATGAATATGTTGTTTTGTCTCGATGAATTATCATTAAATAAATTATATATATAAGAGTTGAGTGTAATTGCATGTGAGAGTATATGTTAGTTTTATGATTTAATGAAGCGTGAATATATTATTGTGACTTGGTTAGAATATGATTGTGAATGTGTTATAGCATGCTCTTGTTTAACCTTTGGTATTGTGTATGCTTTGTGGTTACTTCGACATTCACTGAGCTTGTTTAAGCTCACCCACTCTCTCTAACCATTGCAGATATTTAGCGTTTACGGTATGAGTAATGCGGGGATACCAAAGAAGTGATCCAAGTTAGGCTTTAGTTTTTGTGTAGGTGATATTATTATTCTTTGAACTGTGGGAATAAGGCAATGTGGTAGACTTTTAGCTAACTATTTCCATAATGTTTTGGATGTTTACATGAATTTATTGCTCTTAGGATTTATGAATAGCTTAGTATATTTATTGCCTGCTCGGACATAATTACGATGATTTAAACTGTCATTATAGTTGATTTGGCGATTATTTGATGTGGTATTAGTTACATGTTGAATAGTGTATGTTTAGAATGGATTATATGCCTTACTATGCTATATTTTTGTTGTTTGGAACAGAGGTATTGATATACAGATTTTAAAAATGATACCTCCATGATACTTTGATATGTAGGGAGTTAGTAACGTAAGTTGGTATCGATATCATATCACGAGTATCGATACTTGAGGTAAAATAATTGATACTTTATGAAGATACTAATAATTTCTGAGATTTTAATTTTTAGGCGAGAAACAAAATGTTGTTTTAGTATTGATTTTTCAAGCAGTATCGATACCATTTAAGAGAAATATCGATACCTTTGATTCAATATCCATACCTACGTGAATAATTTAGAATTTCTATCCATACCTACGTGAATAATTTAGAATTTCTATCTAGTAGTCTAAAAGCATGTTTAACTTTTGTTTTAAAGTTCGTTTGATGAATGTTTAGCATGTTTTAATGATGATTGGAATATGTATGACTTATAACTATTACGAAAGCTAAAATGGAATATGTTTACTTAATAATGAGACTATTTTTATTACATGTGATGTGTGACGATGGTGTGACATTCTGATATTTGAGCTCGGTGATCGAGCCGAGTATAGGGTATTACACCCTAGATTCTACATTGGATCCTTCCTTAATTGGATGACAGAAAACCTTCAGAAACATCAGGCTCATTTTTTGGGTGGGGTGGATTGGTCGTGCCTTTTTGGGATCATTTCTTTGCGCATTTGGAGGAATCGCAACTTGTTTACTTTCCAAGGTATTTCTTGTAGTATTGATGAAGTCCTTAAGGTCTCCCATAGTTGGGCAAAACAATATACTTCAATTTCAAAGGAGATACAAAGTTCTTTCACTAGCCCTTCTATAGCTAACAGTTAGGTGTGCTTGAGCACGGATGGTTTGGTTAGGAATGAAGAATGTTTTTGCTGCAATTGGAAGATTAGTGCGGGATCATAATGCTGGGTGGATCATTAGATTTTGCAGATACTTGGGAAATTGCACAGTGATAGAGGCTAAGCTTCAAGGCATTTTGGATGGGCTGAAGCTTATTTTATAAAGGAGATTCAAAAGGGTCTCAATTCAAATGGACAACCTTGAGACAGCTAATGCCATTCAGGATGGTTCTTCTGAAAGCCCTAATTCTGCTCTAGTCAGAAGAATTCATCAACTCCTAAAAATGGTAAAGCAATGAAATATTCAACATATTCCCCAAGAAAACACAACTGCAGATAGTCTTATCAAGATAGTTTGTGACAGAAGACCAGATTTAAGATTGTTTGAGGATCCCCTTAGAAGATCTAGTTTAATTGATTTTGTATTCTTTATCTAAAGCAAAAAGTATTGTTGTATAAAAGTATTTGACTTTTGATAAACTCTATATTGAAAAGTCACACTAATTCAATAACAATTGTAAATATAAAAACCCTTCAACTAATTTCGCTATACATTTCACATAAATATGTTTTAAATCCACATTTGAAATTTAATAAAAAGAATAAGCTCATTAAAATATTAATATTTTTTATTTTAAAAACCACACAAATAAATTTAACAAAAAAAAATTAATGGCAATAACAACTAAATCTAAATTTTAAATTTTAAAATAAAAAAATTAAATTCTTAAAAATAAAAGTAGAAAACTAAATTTCAAATTTATAAACCTAATTCTACTTGGTCAAAGTAACGCTGGTCCTTGGGTTCTGTCGCACCAATCTCTTCCTTTTGCTAGTTTAAGGGCCCGTTCTTCCGCACGTTTTAGAAGGACTTTTTCAATAAAAAGTCCTTTTCTCTTAAAAGAAATGAAGAACGGCCTCCTTTCATGTAAAAATTTCACCATCAGAAAAGTCCTTTTCTCCAGATGAAGAAGCTAAAAATTTCTCTTTTTCTTCAGCTTGAAGTGCTTTTGGCTGATAATTGACCAAATTAACCTGTCTTCTCCCCCCAAACGTTCTTTCCCCTCTGTTGGTTCTTTGGAGCTGTATACCCTTTTTTTTTTCACATTTTCGCTTTCAAAGCTCTTTCCTGTTCTTTGTTCCTCTTCCGCAGGTGAGAATTTCTTTTCTTCTTCTTCTCTTTAATTATTCATTATGCTTTGTTTTTAGTTGCTTTTTAGTTCCTCTTCCGCGGTAAGTAAAAAAAATAGCTTTGAAAGAGGAAATTTCTGGCTTTTGTGCCTCTTTTGCTTTACTACTTTGCTCTGCTTTGTGCCTCTGCTGCTTTGCTCTTCTTTGCTTTATTGCTTTACTGCTTTGCTCTACTGGTTTGCCAAGGAAGCCATCCAAGCTTACTTTGATATGTGTAGAGCAAATTTAAGACCCGATAAAATGACTTTGGTCGTCATCCTTTCAGCTTGTTCTAGGTTAGGAGACTTGAGCTTAGGCACCCGAATTCATGAAAATATATGTGATATTCATGATATTTATTCGGATGTTTTTGCTGGCAATGCATTGGTCGATATGTATATGAAATGTGGCGATGCGGACTCTGCTCGCAAGTTGTTTGATAAAATGCCTGTTAAAAATGTGGTTTCTTGGAATTCCATGATATCTGGCCTAGTTCAACAAGGACAATTCAAGGAAGCATTGCATGTTTTTATGACATGCAAAGGATAAGTCTTAGGCCTGACGGTGTTACTCTAGTTGCCGTTTTGAATGCTTGTAGTAATCTTGGGAAGCTGGAGTTAGGAAAGTGGGTTCATGCATATATTGATAAAAATCAAATCAAGGCAGATGGGTTTGTAGGAAATGCGTTAGTGGATATGTATGCTAAGTGTGGAAGCGCAGAACAAGCTTTTGGTGTGTTTCAAGGAATGGAATGCAAAGATGTATTTTCCTATACTGCCATGATTATGGGATTCGCAATGAATGGAGAAGCCGAGAGAGCATTGGATATCTTTGCAGAGATGCCGATGGTGGGCAGCAAACCAGATGAAGTGACATTTGTTGATGTTCTTTCTGCATGTAGTCATGCAGGAATGGTAGAGGAGGGTTGGAGGCACTTTGAAGACATGTCAAAAGTTTAATCTGGAACCTCAAACAGAGCACTATGGTTGTATGGTTGATCTTTTAGGCCGTGCTGGACTAATAAGTGAGGCAGAAGTATTTATAGCAAATATGCCAATTGAACCTGATGCATTTGTTTGGGGAGCACTACTAGGAGCTTGTAGCATTCATGGAAAAGTTGAGCCTGGGGAAGCCATAATGAAAAAACTTGTAGCTGTCAACCCGTAAGAGATGGAGCATATATACTCATGTCGAACATCTATTCGTCTGCAAAAAAGTTTAAAATAATTAAAAATCAGTTAAGCATACTTGATCAAACTGTCCAAGAAATATTCTTGTTAATCTAGCTTATTTGTTTGTTCAATTGAATATGTTTCAAAGTAAATTTAGGAGCAAAAGCTCTTACTCTTCTTCTAAAGGAGAACTTTGGTTTATTCATTGCAAAAATGTCATCATTTTCATGCAGAAATATTAGAGCATTAGTAATGGTTTAATTTAAAGGCCTCTTCTTTTATTTTCTGAGATGTCAGCTCATGTTCTTCTTGTACCACTATGTTTTTCTTTATATTTTCATTACTATTTTGAACGAACCTAGTTTTAGAGATAATTGCAACAAAGAGGGAGCAAATTTCAGGTTTATAACAACTAGCTGGCTCAAAGATGCATTTAGTTTGTAAATCTTAAAGAAAGTATTTCCAACAAGCGAGGTTCATGGGAACTAAAAAAACTAGCTTGCTGTACTTAAACCTTCTATTCCCCCATTTACTTACCGTAGCCTCTAAAATTCTGTATAACATGATCAGATACTAGCACAACTGGTTTTCACTTGTTAATTTGAGTTTCTATCACTTTGTTTGGTTTTCTTTGCTTACGTATCCAAAGACAAGTGCTTGGGATATCATGTTGGGAATGAACTTCGGGGGTACTATATACAACATGATCTACATGTTTGGTTGACTACAAGGGAGTGGCTTTGAGGCAATCCATTTCTACAAGCAGCATCCAGAAGCAGCTTGGGGTATTTTCTTTTATTGCCTCTGCGGTGCTGTTGTCCAGAATTTCATGTTCTTGATTCGGCCCTTTGGCTTCAACTATATGATTTTCTTTTTCTTTTTTTGAAAAATGAGCAAACGTGTTGTATACATATTTATATTTGAAACTCAACCTCGGGTCAAGTAACATGTAATAATTATATCTCCTATCCTACATTTCCCATTCACATTCTTCTTAACATGTAACGATGATCGTTGTTGCTACAATGACGATTGTGTAACAAGAGATGCTATAGTTTTTAATTTAATAAATTCACTTTAAATTGTAAATGTTATTGTAAAATTTTTAGTATTTATATTTGGTATATAAATATTATCCCTTTTTAAAACTTTAATTCAAATATATGTAATATTTTAATTTGTTAGGTTTATGTTTTCTATGTTATGTTAATATATAATATGAGTTATATATTCAAATATATTTTAAAATAAAATAATACGAATGTATTAAAAGTATTAATTAAATAATACAATTGTATCAATAACTAATTACAAATATTTAATTTTTATATTTAAATATTTAAATAGAGTTTATATATTCTAATTAAATTTTATAAATAATTAATATTAATTACTTAGAAATATTTAAAATTAATATTATGTATTAAAATATTAACAATAAGTTATAATAAATTATTTTTTATATTTTTGCTAAAATATAATAATATTAACTAATTTGAACATTATTTAAATACATATTTGTTACTTTATAATATCATGTTTAAAATGGACATTTTATTCTTCAAAAGCACTTTTTAACAGCAATACCAAACACTTAAATTTTTCAAAAGTACTTCTCAAAAATACTTTTTAAAAACAATAAAGAACTAACCCTAAAATCTCTTCACGGTTGACGGTTATCTTCCACTGCCATTCCATCAACTAGCTTCCAAGACGGCCAACGACATTTATTTGGTTGTTGGCCAACGAATTTTTTTATTCCCGACCACAACATGGTCTTTCTAGTGATCCTCATTGCGTCAAGACAGCCTTCAATCGGTCTCCCTACCGCTCCCATCAGTTATGTGTGTTTAGGTTTCTTTCTTTATAATCGAGTCAAGATTGGACATTGGCTTATCTTTAGAACTTTTTTTATCTTTGTATCTAATTTATTTCATTACAAGCGTAATTGATTTACTTCATTACCTTGCCCTCGCGAAAAGCATCAAAATTAAACCTAATTCGTTCTATTTTCCTGGTTACTGTCTAGTACATAATTCTTAGCACCTAAATTTCTGAGTAGGATTTACCACTGGAAGATGCTATGATTGCAAAGGAGGCAGAGGGAAACATCCTGCGGTACTTGTTAGGGCAACTTACAAAGAGAAAATCCCACATCTTTCAGAAAAAAAAAAAAACCCATCAGAGAAGCAGCCGTGATTAAGTGGCAAGGAAAGGAATCACAGAACTAAACATCGAATTCTTCTGAGCAAAGACAAATCTAACATGTTGGGAATTCAAATCCTAGCAACACCTTTCTCACCAACCTGTAGCTTAAATTTTGAAAAAAAAAAAAGTAATGCAACAATAGTCCATCGACCATTTATATTTTAGATGATTTATCAACAGAAATGTTGTTATAAATGCAAGCTTTATCAATGCATTATTCAAGTTCCAGCTTCTAGAAGAGAGTATCCTCGTGCCGTGACTAGTTTAAGCTAGCAAGTTACTTCTCACATGAATTTACTCACTATGCTAATATCAGTGTTCACACTAACAAATTACCAAGTAAAATTGAAAAAGCACTGGTTATCCCATTAACTAGCTAGTAACAGTAGATTGGTTCCATAAATATTGCTCCTACAGTCATACCCTCATGAGCCTACAACCCTACAAGTTGAACCAAAAAGAAAAAGTCTACAACCCTACAAAATTAACAAGCTGCAAGCATGCAGTGAACAAATTGGTCATACCCTAATAAGCCGGACAAGCATAAGATGTTACAGATTATGTGAATTTCTCTACTTCACTATACACAACCAAGATATAACATAACCTTGTAATACATCCAAGCTTCTTCTCATCCTCAACTGTGCTGTTTTTGTGATATTCACAAATCTGGGTGTCTCAGTTTGAGCATTATGACAATGAACATAAGGAACCTCAGTTCCTCCAGCTTGAGTTTACCAAATTGATTGCCTAATCCCAAGACCATTACATGTTAAAATAAGGCCTTTGTAACGGTTCAGGTACTCCTGCAGCCAGTGAATTAAAACTTAAGATCTGAACCATCCAGAAGTATAAAAGTAGACATACCTAATTCAAAGTATGATGGAAGTTCTTACAATTATGTCATAGTCATACACATGCAACATCCCCTTCTTATCATACTCACTCCTTTTGACTGGATCAATGAGAACTGGTAAATGAAAGCCAAAACACCCAATGGTTAATTTCAAATTCATTTTCACATGCTTACCAATACCCTTTTGTAGTCTGTTTTTCAATCAAATGTTAGCAGTTCAACTATAGCTTCAAGTCGTCAACTATCATTGATCGTATAAACTCAGTTCACCTATTCATTCCATTAGACAAAACATGATCATAGTTTGCTAGCTACTATCTCGACCATGCATGAATTCAACTCCTCTCTTTAGGCCTCCAAAACCTTCATGTAAACACATAGCTACTAAGTCATGAAGAAATAGCAATGCACGACACCAATAGTGTGGCAACTTTAAACACCCATTATCATACCAAATAAGAACATACTTCCATAAATAACTGTTATAAATGGGATGACATTTTACCAGCAGATTTTCATAAGAGTACAATGTTGTGCATCCATGTTGAAATGCACAAAAATAAAGAAAAAGGATTACCTAAGACAGAAGACGAAGCATGAAAAAAGATTTGCAGCCAAGCCCAATAATAACTGCTTAATTTAAAATCCTTGCTCATGAATATGCAATGTACATACTAGACATATGAGCAAATTGTAAACTGAAAAGCAAAGATCAATCAAGAGCATATTAAAATTAACTAGATGTAACACCTTATAATTTGCAATTATCTTATAGCGACCCAAACTCCTCTTTGCTCTAATGCTAATGTTGCTTATCATCCTCATCTGTTTCTCTTTTGGGATAATTTTTTTTTTTAATTTACTTGAACTAGCAATATGATAACATATCAACAAATGAGAGGCAGATGTGGACAAAATCTTTCAAGCGAAAAATAATATGCAAACTGTGGAAGATATATAGCATAAATTAAATGGTTCCCTTACTCAAAAGATTCAACGAAAAATATAATATTGAAATTATGAAACTAATATAGAAATCCCATATAGAAGAATGAAGTACTACAAAAAAATAAAAGCCCAAAGAAAAAATTTACTCAAAAATGAAGCAAACACAAGTCGAAAGGAACCGAGAGGGAAAGATAGTTACCCTGGTAAGCCTCATTTATCTCTTGAAATCTTGAAGTGGCGCTATCCCCATCGTCCTTTTGCTTATCAGGATGCCATTTCTGCATAAACAACCTCATACTAATCAACTAAAAAAAAGGAAAATTATGAATACATATATCAATTCAACTTTTGAAGAAAAGAAAAAAAAAAGGAAAAACAGAACCAGTGCAAGACGGATATAATTGGAGCGAATAGCATCCTCCGTAGCATCGTAATCAACTTCCAATATCTTATAATAATCCTGCATTTACACAAGCAATTCGATAAATATATAAATTTCGAGAGTTTCTCCTTTTGTTTTCCTTTAAATTTTAAGCGAACGTTTGAATTGAGTTTACCTTGGGCTTGGAAATAAGAGAAAAAAAGTCGAAATTGAGGTTAGAATCTTGCTCCGGCTGTTGTGGTTCTTCAGGAAGATCGCCCCAGTCGACCCTCATCGTCGCCGTAAGGCCGCGGTATGAAAAAATAAACGGCGGTCGGCTGCGGCGGTGTATAGGATTGAGATACTACTACAATCTGTCTACGGAGGAAGGGAAGGGTCGTGGATTCTCGGCCTGCTTGCGAAAAGCGTAAAATGACAACATACAACCGTCCTGATTTTTTTTAGCTTCATTTTTTTCAGTTTTTTTAAAAACGGGACAATGTAGGAAGTTTCTAGATATTAAATAAAATCACAAGAATAATATAATATTTTTACATTGTACTTATGTTATATATATTTACTTCACTACCTAAATTTCGTAATTATATTTTGATTTTTGAATTTAAATTTTGTCAAAATTTAATGATATAATCAATACTTTTGATTATAATTGGATTGGTCAATCAACTCGATTGAATCAAGTTTATCAATGTACCAGTCCAAATAAAGAAATTGAATAGAGTGAATCATGAATTGCTTCAAACTAGTAAAATCTAAAGATGAAAAAAAAAACAATGATTGAGTATGTTAAACCGATTTAATTTTTTTAATTTTTTATAAATTTTTAATTATTTATTTAATTATTATTGGTCTAACAATTGAACTTATCAAACTGATTAAATTGAGAACCAATGGTCTGACCCATTCAACCATTAGTATAGTTACTAAAAATACTATATGTGGCATTCTAGGATCGAAATGAATTTTGTTGCCAAATTTAGGTACCAAAGTGAATCAAAGAAAAAATATAGTTACCAAAGCGTAAGGGTGAGCAAAACTCGATTTGATTAAAAAAAACAAATTTCAAGTTTGAGTTTCAAAATTGAGTCAAATTGAATTCTACAATTCGAATGACTCAAATAATCAAAATAAGCAAATTGGTGTAATTACCCTTTTGGTCCTTGTTAGTTTCAAGTTTGTTAGTCAAAATTTCAGTTTCATGAGGAATATAGCTTAGACTTGCGTTTTTGGTTGGTTTAAGTGAGTCTTTGGTTGAATATTGATTGTGTATACTGTATGATTATTATGTGTAAAGCGCTTGAAACGTTGGAACCTTCTTCGAGCAAGGAAAAAGGCAAGGAAAAGCTAATTTAAGCTTTCGGCTTTTCGACAGAAGCATAATCGGTGAGTGTTTGGAATCGCTGCTAGTAGACACGATTCATAGTGTTAATTGGGAACTTAGGAATAGCCTAAATCCTTAACCTAAGTTCCGAGTGTAAGCTTTCTATTTCCCTTGTTTTATTTTTGGTAAATCATGTTATTATGAGAATATTTATGGATTGATTATTATGATGTGATATTGTGATATGAGACATGTGTGATGACCATGGTGAATTTGTGTTGTGGGCATATTAAATATACTGAGCAATAGTGATGATGATGTGTTAGCAATATAAATATGCAGTGAAAGTGTGCAAAAATCAGTAAGTACGTATGTGTTGAATTATGGAATGTAATGCTAATGTAACAGGTTATGTATGTGATAAACTGATTTTAATGCACTCATATATGGTTGGATACGTGATGACTCAATGAGCATTATTGTGGCACTTTAAGTGCAATTAAATGTGAATTCGATAAGCATGCATTGTGTACAAGTTTTTTATGTGAATTGATGAATATGAACAGAGATGATATGCATTAAATTAGTAATTAAAATTGTGTAATTGTGGATATTTTAGCCTTGTGACCTTATGAGACCGTTGGATATGGTTGGCATGCCATAGGATTGTGAGTACTCACTTATATGTGTTTTTTGATTTGGGTATTGAGGCCTTGGGGCATGTTGGAGAGATAAGGGAATGTGAGCTAAGCTCCATTCAACAGGACATGTTTGGTGTGTTGGAGAGTGTTAGCTTTATGTTTCACTTTTGGGATATGTTCGACTTTATGAGTCATTTGGTGTGTTGGAGATCCGTGCATGTGATGTGTGGTGATAAAACCCACTTTTATGTTTCATAACCTCAAGTGCCAAATTATCTTAAAATGTATATATGTGTAATGTGATGTATGCCTAAAGGAGCATGTGGTTGCTATGCAAATTATCATTTAAATGTGATCTTATATGTTGTAATAATACGACGTGAGATGGTTGCAAAAACATGAGAATAATATGTCAAATGAGTCAATTTAAGTTTCATGAAAATGTTAGTATGTTCTTATAGTAAATTGTGTATGTAATTGTGGTTTGGATGGTTTCCATTTAACTTATGAATGCATGTGAATATATCCGCTAGACTTGTGGGTTATTAAAGCATGTATACGTTGTTTAGTCTTGATGAATTATTGTTAAATGAATTATATATAAGTGAGTTCAATGTAAGTGCATGTAGGAGTAGGAGTATATGTTAGTTTTATGATTTAATGAAACGTGAATATGATATTTTGACTTGATTAGAATATGGTTGTGAATGTGTTGTAGTATGCTCTTGTTTAACCTTTGATATTGTGTGTACATTATGGTTATTCTGAGCATTCACTGAGCTTGTTAAGCTCACCCACTCCTTCTTAAAACCCTTGCAGAGTAGTTAAATACCGGTGTGAGCAGTGTGGTTCCAATGGGTGATCCAAGTAAGTCCTTTTCTGTTATTTCGTAGGTGTTATTGTTATTTATTTTTGTTTTGGGAATAAGGCAATGTGGTAGACTTTTACTAATATTTTCCATGATGTTTTGGATGCTTCCATAGACTATTTGTTCCTAATTTTATGAGATTCGTTTAGTATTATGTTGATTATTGCTCAAACTTACTTTCGATTTTTGAGACTATTACTACGGCCGTTTTTATGTTTATTTGGTGATGATATGATAGCATGATAAATTGATACAAGTTGGAATGACTTATATGTTTAAAATTCTTGTATTTTTTTGGTCTGAAGCAGAGATATCGACATTTGTGTTGTAAAAATGATACCTCTGTGATTTTGAAATGTGCAGGAAGTCAGAATCGTAAATTGGTATCAATAGCCTATCACTAGTATCGATACTCGAGGTAATCTTATTGATACTTTTTCAATTATACATATATTTTCTTATGTTTTGATTTTAGACAAGAAACAAAATGCTAATTTGGTATCGATTTTTCATACAGTATCAATACTGTGCAAGGAAAATATCGATACCCATATTCTAATATCGATACCTATGTAATTGTCTTAGAAATTTTGTTAAGTGATCCTAATGCATGTTCAATTATTACTATAAGTTTATTTAAAGCATGTTTGACATGTTCTAATGATATGTTTGGCATGTTCTAACGATGATTGATATATGTTTGACTAAAAATTTATAAGATCTTTGATAAAGAGTATGATTTCTTAATAATGTGACAATTTACTATGAGTATGACATGAGATGGTGGTGTGGCATCCTAATATTCGAGCTTGGTGACTAGGCTGGGTATAGGGTGTTACACATCATCAACAATTGGTGCAAAATTCTAGACCGAACATGGCTGACCCAAATATAAACATCTCATCAACCACAGAGCAAAACCCTAGTGCCAACTACCAGACACCTCTAAGGAACACTGATCGTGACTAATCCCAACAAGTACTAGGCAAGCAACTTAAGAAACTCAATATATTAACTCAATCCTTACAGAAACATTACCAGTGCCCACCACTTTAGAAATATAACTAATTACCTCAAAATCATACTAGTGCCCCTCAACAGATCCAAAAATCCCAAAACAAGATCACAATAGCTTGCAAAAATGCAAGAAAAGATAAAGACACTTGAAAAACAGTTGTCTTCTTAGTAAAAAATGCATCAAGAGTAGAAAAAGTTTCTTTAAGAGTAGTTAGAAAGACAAAGGTAGATGGATTTGAGAAATGAAAGAAATAAAAAGATCATTGAAGAATTGAGAGCAACTAGGGATGCTTAAAGGTAAGATTGTAACACCCCTAACCTGTCTCTATTGCCATATTAGGGTTACGGAGCATTACCGTAAAATAAAAATATTTTAACATTTTAACATTCAATAATCTAAATCATATCATAAATCATTCATACACATGCCTATTGTCCCTAAAACGAGCCATCAAGGCCTTAAAAATAGCTTAGAAGAAATCAGGACTAATTGAAAAATTTTGAAAAGTTTAGGAAAAAGATGTAAAATTTGCAAAATAGGGGTCACACGGCCGTGTAACCTTTGAACTAGGGACACACGACTGTGTCCCATATTGTGCCCTCACCCATGTAACTCATTGAGTAGGGTCACACAACCGTGTCACATGCCCGTGTGCCAGACCGTGTGTTAGGCCGTGTAACTCACTGACATGCACCCTAGGGAAATCATCAGATGACACACGACCGTGTCGCTAGGCTGTGTGTTTCACACAGCTGAGTCACACGCTCGTGTCTCAGACCGTGTGGACCCAAAATTTACCTAAATCAAGCTATTACAATATCATTTCATGTATAAACATTCAACCTATTTCAGCACACATACAAGGTACCTAAGCATCATTCAAGCATGCTTATATATGCCATTTCAAGCAACCTAATCCACTTAACCAATATGCCATTTAAAGGCACTTCAATTTGTATACAAACTTCAAAACTTAAACTAAAGCAATTTAAACATTTCACATTTATCCAACCTAGTGCATTTTAACCATCACAATATCCCGATAGGTCACATACGCTATCACTTAAAGGTACCAAAATGACATAGTTTAACAAGCACTTCCAAGTCCATCAATCAAACATACTTTTTCAAACATAACATATCAAAAATACCAATTACATTACTTCCTATACATATTAATAAGGTTATTTCCATCCATAATAACCTAGTTCAAATATGAACTAAAACATGTCATAAGTAACCATTTTCATACCATCATCAATATGCCAAGAGAACCATATCAATAAGTACTTTAAAGTAACCAAAATCACATAATTTGGTAAGGCTTCAAGGTGTACCAAACCAACAGAGCTTTCCAAAGCTTATACATACCAAAACACAATTAACACATCCATCATAACACCATTACAAATAACCCTATACATGTCATTATAAACCTTAATCAAATTACTCAAAATCTGCCAAATTGTTCATTGGATAGTGTGATAGATCTCCGATGAACTTCCAATCGATTGCGCTTTTGATAATCTGTAAAGTAAAGGAAAAATAACTACATAAGCAATGAATGCTTAGTAAGCTTGTATAAACTTTAAGCATAATATAGCATTTCAATAATGAACTTTACAAAATTGTATAACCCTTTACCAATGCTATAAGATTAATAAAGCCTATATAACACCATCAAACTCACAAGTTAGCATACTTGTTCATGATACATAAGAAATCAACCATATATATATAAACATAACATTTAATTCATCATCGTTACCATAAGATCATGTTTCATTCCATTTGCTTACTTACCCTTTCCAATACCATGAGTTTAATATAAGCCTATTCAAGCATCATCAAGCTCACATGTTAGTAGATTCATTAACAATCATATAATCTCATTTATAACATAAATAGATTTCATAAGATACATTACATAAGCATCAACCTTTTCATATAGTTATGAACCTTTCCATTAAGTCACTTACCGTTCCATTTCATTTTCTTACACATTTCATTCCTTTTCTTACCCGTTTCATTTGCATGGTACAAAGCATAAGCATAAAAATCAACAATAAGCCTAAACAACATCATCAATCTACTAGTTAATACACTTGCACCTTTAATGTTCCATAATTTCACGCTTCAATACAATTACAGAATTACCTTTTTGTTCCCTTTTCTTGCCCCTTGAACCATCTAGAATTTCATCTGATACTCGGGAAAGCTCACACGAAGTGTGCTTAAACATATAACTATAACCTTTCCTTTACATAATTGCTCACATGAGTTGTGAAATGGGCTTGCTCACATGAGCTGTGGGTTGGAATGTAAGCTACACGATGCCGCTCACATGAGCTGTGTAGTATCTGCAACAACTGCAAGACCTTAGCCATCGATAGGACATTTAAGACCAGCACTCAGAACATAAAATCCCTAATGACATGTCATTTGTATCCTAAGAATTCCTAAAGTTCATCCGGGACTTGATATCCGTCAATTCATCATAATGTGGATACATACACACATATATATTGATTCATTTACATTAAAAAAACATAGTAAAAAATTAATTTAATTAACATTATAATCATTATAGTTCATACGAACTTACCTGACTAAATTGCAACAATGACTAAGTATAGGGGCTATTTGATAATTTTCTCTTTTCTTCGATTTTCCCACTCATTCTTGATCTAAAATAATAATTCCGTTCAATTCACTATTTCTAATAGAAATATCAACTCATTTTATGCAATTAAGTCCTTTTGAATTTTTTACAAAATTGCCCCCAAAGTTTACCCTTTTGCAATTTAGTCCCTAAACCCAAAACTTACAATTTCATCATTTCTAAATAAAATTAATACAAGTCAATTTTTATCTATTTTTATAACAGCCCATATTTATCATCTATTTTCAATATTTTCCTTTAATTTTACCATTTTCATAAATAAGTCCTTATACCTTAAAATCATCAAAAATTTCTTAATAAAATATGTCTATTTAACAACAAAGCTTAACAATCTATAATAAACTTCCACAAACACTTCAAATTCATTCATGGTAAAATTATAAACATTTAAAAACTTTACAAATTGACCCCTGAGCTAGCTAGATTAAGCTACAACGATCTCAAAAACATAAAATTACTAAAAACAGGTTTAGATTTCATGCCATGCAAAAGGCCGAATGTTAAGCTATATTTGAAGCTTTCAAATTCTCCTTCCATGGTGGCTTATTCGATGGGAGAGAAGAATGAAAAAGATGGTAAGTTTTCTTTTCTTGTTTTATGTTTAATTTAATTTTAATATTATTTTAATTATAAACTTTTAATTTAAACAACTAAAACCACTTATTCACCGTCCATCATAATTGAACATGGCATAATTGCCATTTAAATCCCTTCAATAATTCTATTTGACTTTAGCTAATAAAATTTAACTTTTGAAGCTTTTACAATTTAGTCCTTTTTAATTAATTAACTATCTAAACATTAAGTTTTCTAAACCAAACTTTAATACAACTTTAATAGCACTCCGTAAATATTTAATAAAATATTTACGGCTCAGTTTATAGAAATGAGGCCCCGATACCTCATTTTCTAAAACCATTTGACTTTAGGGTTATACCACTTAAACCTAATTATTCATTCAAATAACATAAATTGCCAATTAAAAATTTATTTTAATACGATGTTTGACTTGTAAATATTAAATAATAATATTTACAAACTTACTCGTCGAATTTGTGTCCTCGAAATCACTATTTCCAACACCACTGAAAAACGTGCTGTTACAAAGATACTCAAGAGCAAGAAAGTGAAATTGTCCATTCCACGCATACGCATCAACATAGGTTTTGGCGTGGAAGCAATCTTACGGACTATCATAGGAGTCAAAGTCATTAGTTTAATCAAGATATTTTCAAAAAAACAATGCAAGAGTTGAGGAAGGATATGCAAGATTTTAAAATGGTAGAGGCATCTCACTTTCCTAGAAATTATACCAACAAACCTTTGTGTTGGAAAATCGGGTTTGAAAAACACAATAGAAAATAAATTTAGAGAAAAATCACAGTTTTACTTTTTTTCCAAAATAAGAACTTAGTTGTGATATCTAAAGTAATAAACACTTAATCAAAATTGTACATTTTCGATTCATTTAGGATGAACATTTTGACCGAGTAGTCTTCTCCTCTATCCTCAAGCTCACGTTTGCCAAGTGTGGACTCGCTTCGAATTAGAAATTTTTTCACAAAAATTACCAATGGGGTAATTTCACAATTCTTTAAATTTTTAGGTCAAGTCGTAAATAAGAAAAATATCTCTACAAATTTTCTAAAACAATTTCTTTAGAGGACTTTCTCTTTACAACTTTCTCTTGACTTCAAGTGTGTATAAATAATGACCCAAGACTCTCTTTATATAGGGAGAGTTTAGAGAGTTCAACAATGATTAAACTCAATCACTTCAATATTAAATTAATAAAATACTATTAAGATAAATATTAAATTTAATTTAATATTAAATCTATTAAAATAATCTTATTTTTGGAATAGTTAATCTGAAATCAAAATATCTAGTAAAGTCCCAATAGGAGTGTAATTCTTCCATTGCTCAACCACCAAAGAACTGCTGTCATCGACCATTTACCGGCCACCAGCATGTTGTCGTCGCAGCCGCTGGCACCCCGACCTGGTTTGATTTTTGCCGATTCGATCTAGACTAGTGATGGCTCGACTGGTTCGGTCCACCCACCAATTGGACCGTCGGTCTGGTTTCACAAACCAGGCTCGGTTCGACCAATTTTGGGGTCTTGGTCTCAATTTTGGGCTCCCGGGCCCAATTATGATCTCAGGTCTAATTTTCAAGTTCAATTGCTTATTAGCCCAATTGTCTGACTTGAAAATTAATTTCCAAAAATATAATATTAATTTTAATTAATTTGATTAATTTAATTTTCTCAAAAGTCACTTAGATTTTCCAAATTAATTTTTCAAGAAAATTCTTTAATCAAGTTCTCTAGTTGAACAATTATTACGACCACCCACTTTAATTCCACGTGGAATAAATCGACTTAATTAAATTATTTTCAAAGTCATAGAATTTTCTTCTAATTCAAAAGTAGTTCAATCGAGCTTTTGTTGGGCTAATGGAGGGACAAATCGGACATATACAATTAGACTTTAGTAATTACAACTATGTCAAGAAGCATCATTTCAGTAAAGTACAATTACTTAATCATGGAGTCAGTCCACAAGAAGTGCCATGATTTAAAACTCCTTATTGTATACTCTTTACAAAAGCAATTCATTCAGCTGTTTTATCTAATGACCTCGTATGTGTGTGTTACCCTCAAATGATATTGTTGATTTCTTTGAGTTAAATTCATTCACTCAATGCAATCCTATTTTATCTAATTGTCACCATTGTATCTTCTTAATGATTAATATGATCATTGTCAACAAATGAATGTGAAAAATTTCTCATTCGAGAACGAGTAACTCGTGGTCACGTTTCGTATTTATCAATTCACACAATGCCAATGAGAAGATATCGTTAACTCTTTAATTGAGCTGTGAATTCCACTATTGCTAGTAAAGCCATGACATACACAAGTCATGTACCCAACATACCAGCTATCGACTCGATCATCTTTAGAGCATAAACCTCCACTTATATCAAAGTACATGAGTTACATACACATGGTCAGTGACTAACTCAGGATTTAGGTAAATCATTTCATGAATTTCAAAAGTGAATTAATTCACAAACAGATTCAAAATTAATTCATCTTGGGTCGAGTCCAATGTATCATTCTGCCAATGAATACATCGATCTCTCTAACCGTGGAGTCAACTGCTCCGATAGCCAATACTAGTCATTTCCTCAATAATTGTAGACGACATAATAATCATTCTCAGCATTTGAATCAAATGCTCACTTTGATTCTTTTATGAGATTACAGACTCGTTTAGATTATCTACCGAAGTAAGTTGTCTTTCTCGCAATGTAAACATTCTTACAGTGCCACTTATCATCAGTTTGAACTTAGACAATCAATGAGCTAATATTTGCTTGTCACAACTTCGTTACACATGTAAAGTATGAAAGATAGAAATACAAAAGACATAATAGTGAAATGTGAAATTTATTTATTCATCATTCAAATATAGAGGCAACAGTTACATGTTTACTATAATATGGACACATTTCCCAACAATCTCTCACTTTCCCTAGTGAAGTAAATGTGTCATGTTTCGCATTGCCATATCCTTGATGGGTTTGTTAAAATTCCTAGTTATAAGAGTCTTAGTACGAAGTGATACTTCTGATCAATGTGCTTCGTCCTGTTATGACTTCTTATTTCCTTTGTATGAGCTATTGTAGTAGTGTTATAGCTTTTTCCATACTAGGAATGAGTTCAAGATCAGTTAAGAAATTTCAAAGCCATATTGCTTGTTTCGTTGTCTTAGAAGCAACCATATACTCGACCTCCGTAAGAGAGTCAATAGTGCAAGTTTGTTTTACATTTCTCTATATTATGGCTCCACGACCTAGGATGAATATATTTCTCGATGCTAATTTCCTCGAATCTTTACATGTTTGGAAGTCTAAGTCTGTGTATCCAATAAAAGTAAGATTCTCCACAGAATACACAAGCATATAATCTCTGGTTCTTTTAAGATACCTTAATATATGTTCTACAACTTGCCAATGCCTAAGACTAGGATTCGCCTGACATCGACTAACCATTCCTACTACGAAACAAAGATCTGGACGTGTGTAAAGCATCACATACATATGCTCTCTTTCTTCTGCTATCTTAGAACAGTCATCTAAAGAAAGATGAAAACTTGATGTGGTCGACTGAGCGCCTGACTTCGCATTGGTCATAATAAAATTTTCTAATACCTTATCGATGTATGAAGCTTGTGATAGAGCTATCATTTTATTCTTTTGATCACTAAGGATTCGAATTCCAAAAATATAACTGGTTTCACCCAAGTCCTTTATGCTAAACTATTGAGCTAACCATAATTTAACCGATGACAATTCTCCTACGTTGATTCCGATAAGTAGAATATCATCGACATACAAAACGAGGAATACCACCTTTTTGTCCTTATCACTTATAAAAACAAGATTCATCAGTGTTTTGCTCAAACGCAAAATTCTTGGTCGTTTGATCAAATCTTTTATTCCATGAGTGAGATGCCTACTTAAGTCCATACATGGATCTTAGCAGTTTGCAAACTTTCTCCTCCTTTCCTTTGACCACATAGCTAGTGGGCTGAACCATATAAATAGTCTCATCAAGATAGCCATTCAAGAATGCTGTCTTGACATCCATTTGCTAGATCTAGTAATCAAGAGTAGTGACAATGGATAAGAGTATGCGGATAGACTTGAGCATTACTATCGGAGAGGTCTCATCGTAATCGATGCCTTCTTTCTATGTGTAGCCTTTCCTTACAAGTCTAGCTTTATGTGTTTCCATTTTCCCTTCCGCATTTCTCTTCTTCTTGTAGATCCATTTACACCCTATGGGTTTAATCCCAACCGGTAAGTCTAAAAGTTCCCACACCGTATTGGATTTCATAGAATCCATCTCGACATCCATGGCATGTTTCCAGAGCTTGGAATCAACGTCTTACATAATGTTCTTGTAAGTGAGTGGATCATCATCCTGATGATTGGCTTTCGTATTATAAATACTACCATCATAGATGAAGAAGTCTGGTTTCTTAGAAATTCTTCCACTACGATGGATTCCCTTATGCTGTTAATTGTTTGCAGGTCTTTCTACAACTTTCTCGATAATTGAACTTGGTGATAGTTCTACTACCATCATAACAGTGAGATGTGAAATTTATTTATTTGTCGTTAAAATACATAGAAAAAATTACATATTTACTACAATATGGGCACATTTCCTAACAAGTTGACCTAAAAATACTTCAACATTATATTTGTAACATCTTGAATTTTGGGCCTAGAAGAAATAGGTTTTGAACAAGGGAACAGGTAGGAGACTGCTCATAAATATTTAGTTGTGCAAGGAAGTGACATAAATGAATGTTTGCTTCAGTGGTTAAGTGAGTTAGGAGTGTTTAGAAGTGTCTGAGAAGTCAAGGGTTCAAGCCTTGGCTTATGCAAAATTTTTATTTTAAGTGAATAAAATCCTTGGATCTAGATAGTAGGTTCTTAAATTATTGTGGTTAAAATATGATACAAAAGAGCTTGTGGTCTAGTGGCAAGGTGGTGTGTTGTGTAATTGTGAGGTTTGAGGTTCAAGTCTTGGGTTGTGCAATGGATTATATATTTTGCTTCTTGAGCTATATAGGTAGTGGAGTTGGATTGAAATACTGCTAAATGGAGTTTGAAATGGTCATAGAGAGAATTGAGGAGGGATATTTGGAGAGGTTTGAGGAGAGAATATTAGGATTTGGAGAGGTTGTTGTTGTGGAGAGATATATATCACATCTCATTTGTTCCTTCTTCTCGATGGGAGATCGGCGAGGTTTTCAAGGTTTTCGTCGCTTTCTCTAACCTGCATTGCTTCCATTCCTAACTAGTGGTGGTCGAGGTCGATTGGCACATTGCTTGGGAACCAAGGGTGCCATGATCATTAATTTTTGGAATAAGAGTGTTCAGAACAAAGGGAATCCGCAAATCGCATCAGGTGTGTAACCACCCCACTGTAATTGTAGAACGGCAAAAGCCGAAAAGCTAAAATACGGCGTTTGAGACCATACGAGCGTGCGATCGCTTTTATGGTAAGCCAAACCTGCGAATCATGGGCGATAGACTATAGGGGCCTCCATGAGCATTTTCATGGGCTTAGGCCATAATGGGCCACGTTGGGCCGAAATAGGCCGTGTGGGCTCAATGGGCTCGTGGGCCCCACACTGATGAAATCTACAATTTGTGGTAAATACTAGACTAGGCTATGTAGATCTCATAGCCGTGGCGAAATCTGGGCCCATTTACACTGTTATGACCATTTAGATTACATAAGTCGTTCGAGGCGACTGTAGACATTTCGAGTGGTCGATAAATGATCGAAATACCCTCATAGGGTAAAATGACCGAAATACCATCGTAGGATAAAATGACCGAAATACCCCTGTAGCGTAAAATGACTAAAATACCCCTGTAGGGTAAAATGACCGAAATACCCCATAAGGTAAAATGACCAAGATACCCCAATAGGGAAAAATGACCGAAATAGCCCCAGAGAGTAAAATGACCGAAATACTGCCATAGGATAAAAAGACTGAAATACCCCCATAGGGTAAAATAACCAAAATACCCCTATAGGGTAAAATGATCGAAATACCCCCATAGGGTAGAATGATCGAAATACCCCCATAGGGTTAAATGATCGAAATACCCCTCATAAGGTAAAATGACCGAAATACCCTAATAGGGTAGAATGATCGAAATACCCCCATAGGGTAAAATGACTAAAATACCCCCATAAGGTAGAATGACCAAAATACCCCCATAAGGTAAAATGACCGAAATACCCCCATAAGGTAAAATGACCGAAAGACCCCCATATAGTAAAGTAACTGAAATACCCCCATAGGGTAGAATGACCGAAATACCCCTATAGGGTAAAATAATCGAAATACCCCCATAGGGTAAAATAACTGTTATACCCCTTGGAGATGAAATGACTGTTATGGCCTTATGTTATGTATGACTGATTTGCTCTATGATATGCATGACTATGATTGAGCATGACATTTTACATACGCGTATGATATCATGTCACTATATATTGCATGGGGATGGGCTGTTATATTTGGAGGAAGTGTACTGTACTGATAAGGTTGCATGGGTCGCCCAAGACGACTATAGACCTACTGATGGCTATATATCGTTTATTTTACTAGCAAATTTGCTGTAATACTGTTTAGTGCCGCAACTGGTGCTAATCTTGGTGTGTCTGGGTGGGTGGGTGGGTTGATTTTATCCTCACATGGTGTGTTTGGTGGGACGGAGTGGTGTGTAGAGGCTGGATTGGGTAGGATTTCTAACTGCATATCTGCACTGATTAATGATTTTGTACTATTACTACATCGATTAATGATATTACATTCTGTTCACTGCATGACTGATATCTGTTACTATTATGGGCTAAGGCCCCACTGATAATATTACTGAAATTGGGCAAAGGCCCTACTGATTACTAGCATTGTGATGGGCTCAAGCCCAATCATTTACTGTTACGGGAAAGGGCTTAAGCCCATACTAAACTGGACTGTTATTGAAACGGGCTCAGGCCCAAACTGCATTTATCTACTGTTTAATTGACTGTTTGCTTATTAGGGGATTACAACTCACCCCTCTGTTTAACTGTACAGGTAATCCTCAATTGTAGGCGGGTCAGTGCTGCAAGGGGCTCAGAGGTGGCCACACAACTGCTTCTATTCTACATTTGCTTTTATTTAAAATTAAAGTTTGTGTTGGGTTTTGTTTATGTAATAAGGCCATTTATGTTTGTTTAAAATTTTAATTGGGCTTTTGCCTACTTATTTTAAACTGCTAATTTAGCAGAAGATGAATTTTCAAAATAATTATTGTTTTCAAAGACACGAAATTTAAACATTAAAGTTTTTGAAAGCTTCCGTGATTTTAGATCAACCTTTTATAACAATAGCAGATAACAAGGTAAACGTTTTTGACTAGATGATTTGTTAAATAACAATAAAGGGGTTTTTAAACCTAGAAACAATTTTTTACCAATGAGTTCAATTTTCGCTAAACACCTCAATGTGACACTGTCAGATTCGGCCATAACTCCTAGGCCGGGTTTGTGGTGTTACAATATTCCTCAAACATTTAAGTTCCCCAAGATGTTGTATGACCTGTGCAATGAACTATAAAACTATTAAGTCTGGTGTCCTAAGTGTAGTATATTTGTTTGTATACTTGTATTTTTTTCAAACAAATTGGTTTAATAAAATTATTCTTGAATTACATTAATACCCTTTTTTATATTGTCCTTAATGATTTTTTTCATGCAAAGAAAAATGAAAGTACATATTAGCTCACAAGTTTTCTAATGTTTAGCTAATACTAAGCAATATTACGTGGTAAGGTCATAATGTGAAAATACAACTTCTATTAATAGACAAACCTAAACTTGTTCAAAAAATTGAATGTCAGCCTATTGTTAATTGAATTAATCGAGAAAGTTTCAAAATACGCCAAATTTTTAAAAGAAATTATGTCTAGGAGTAGGAAAGTTAAGGTAGGAGAGCAACTCAACATCAATGCATCCTGTAGTGTTATTACCTCTAAGTAGGTGCCTTAGAAACTAAAAGACTTAGGAAGCTTTACAATATGAATAGAGATAGGGAGCATTCATTTTTCGAGAGCTCTATGCTATTTAGGAGCTAGTATAAACTTAATGCCCTTATCTATTTATGAAAAACTCGAGGTAAGGGACCTAAAAAAATACTCAAATTGTATTACAATTAGCTGACATATCTACTGTCCAACCTAAGGGAGTGTTAGAGGATTTGTTAGTGAAGGTATGTAGTTTTATTATCTCGAAAGAGTTTGTAGTGTTAGATTTTGAAGAGGATTGAAAGATATCCATATTGTTGGGAAGACCTTTTCTAGCCGCATCCAGAGCCATAATTGATTTAGAGAAAAATGAACTAATGATTAAAATTAATGGTGAAACTAAAATTTTTAGATGTGGATCTCACCCAAGTGAGGAAAATCAGAGGAAACCGGGAGAGCAGTGTCATTCCATATTCACTTTTGAATCCAACTGTTCTAAATTCATGGATACGCTTAATGAGATTAGTGTAGGGTTAAAAAATAGGTATAAAAAAGGATATAAGTGGAGAAGGATGAAGGGACATGATGGTCAGTGGACAAATGTTGAAAGAGATGCAAGTGGGAACACGATGATAGAGCTGCTGGATGAATCCTACAATAAAATATTATGTAACTTAAAATTTAATTTTCCTATATATAATTGTATATTTAACTAACCATATTTTTTAGATAATAAATTTTATTTGATATATGCTTATTTTTAGACTGAGACATCCCTAAGATGGAAATTTGGGCTGAAACAAAGTTGGTGTCGCAACACAGTAACCCCATGTTGCAACACCTCGAATAGAATACAGGAATTGGAAAAAATACGATGTCGTGACAAGGAACGTCTACTTTGTGACTTAGAAGAAAGTTTTACCAAGTTTTCTAATCTACAAGGTGTGTCACGACACAAAACCCCAGTGTCGCGATGTCGGTATATTGGCAGGGATGTCGCGACATGGAACCCCTGTGTCACGACATCTCTACAATTTTTGCAAGTGACTCGACCCAATAAGTGCAACTCGGTGGCTTTAAACCCTATTTTAGCCATAGTTAACCATCTAACCCCCTAATTTTTAACCTAAAACACATTTTCCTTTTTTCTAAACATATCTTAACCCCTTCATCTTCTTAAACCTCTCTAAATTTCTTAAAACCTCTTAAACCTTAAAACTTCAATTTCTACTTTTTTATTTAAAATCTCCATCTCTTAATCATACTCTGTGCCACAAAGGTCGGGAACACACAAGGGAACAATAGACGCCGCATGGAACGAGGGATTCAACAACTTCTACGAGGTCAAGGGTTCCTAAATTAGACTTATACTATTACATTTACTTTCTTAGCTTGATATTTTTCTTCAGTCATAGAAAAGTTAGACGAACTATTGAACTGGAACGGTCAACAGTTCAAAATCCCTCTAGTTTTTAAAACTCGAATGTAGAAAAATATTTTAATGAACTTCAAGGGAAAACATTC
The DNA here is from genome assembly GCF_007990345.1 of Gossypium hirsutum. Taxonomy (NCBI): domain Eukaryota; kingdom Viridiplantae; phylum Streptophyta; class Magnoliopsida; order Malvales; family Malvaceae; genus Gossypium; species Gossypium hirsutum. The sequence goes on from NC_053438.1 coordinate 15,196,491, forward strand.
ATTCAAGAGAGGGGTTTTGATCCATCGATGATCAACTGTAAGGAGATTTGGCTTTTATTTCGATATCATATGTGGGAACATTTTTGGACGATCCCGAAAAATGTCGCTGTGGTCCTGATAGATCAAGAATTCTATGCATCTTTTCAGGATCATGAGTCTAGAAATACTAACGACCATATATGGGATAATGTATCTGTACAGGAAATTGAAGTTAAAGTAAACCTTCGAATTATTTACGATTTTTACAATGCTCCATTTTATGACCAATATTTTATCGATGAAATCAATTTGGAATACTTTAGGGACATAGATATGGACAATATTATATATTACTTAATAGAGGGAAGGGGTGAATGGAGATACCACCCAGGTACTAGTATCCCAACCTTTTTCAATCAAGCTATCATGTGCCAGAGGCCAAAATGTGGATTCAATTCATGTGTACAAGAATAGTACCTACTTTAAATGTATCTTACATTAATACCTTTGGAGTTGTTTTATTGTATGCTATTTTGCAAAAAAATTAGATGTGTATTAGAAAGTGGATCCATAAAAACATGAAGAGATGTATCAGTGGCTAGAAAATGGGAGTGTTCTTCTCCTAGTTAGTGATGACCTTATGCAAAAGAGTAGACGTTTCTATGGCATCCATCGACCAATCGATTAAACCATCTTGGTGATACTTTGTTCCAGCAGTACGTAGAACTACGAGCCTAAAAAATAAAAGATTGGAACAAACAACAACAAGAAGTGACGACTACACCAACTTTGTCGCAAGGGTTAACAAGAGTTGAACAGGAAGTTGGTGAAAGTCGTCATCCTAAACTAGACTTGATGATATAGTGGATGAAAGAGTTGAGGCTAATATTTCAAGAATTTGTAAGATAGAACAATACCAGGGTCCCTAACTACACTTTGGACCTGTTTGGGCCTACGCCATTTGGACATGAATAAGAGAGAGACGAAAATTAGGAGATGGATAAGGATGAGGATAAGGATGAGTATAACTTAATTTTATTTTGGATTGTATTAAACTTAAGGATGATTTTAATTCATTTTTAAGAGTAGGATAGAAATAAATTATTAATTGTTTTGTTTTGTGTTTGGTTTTAATCTTCTATGTAAAAACCCTACAGGAAGGAGACAAAAAAAATTTTTGAGCTTTACACGGTTAAAGGAGAAAGCATCCACCATTAGCAGTTGGAACAACTACGGTCAACTGAGTAACTTCTTTCCTTATATTATTAGGGGCTACATGATAACTCTTGAAAAGAGTTATATTTCATGCCTTTAGACTTGGTTAATTGCCTGTACTTAGGTAAGTTTAGTTGCATTCTAGGATTTTCTATTAGTGTTTCTAGGAAATTGCAATAAAAGGCTTGGAATATGCTTAAATGTTATTACATGTTACTTCTAACTATTTGCTGGAAGGATTTGTTTGTTTAGTGGCAAGTGTAGAATGAGGAAAATAAGTAAAAAAGTGAAGGTTTTTCGTGGTAAAAGATTGGATAGTTTGCCAACACGAATGTTGTGGCAATGCCAGGAAGTGACCCAGTCAACACTTAACCATTATTAGCCCTATTGTATGTGTACCAGAAAAATCAACCTAAAAAAGAGGAAAAATATCATGAGACCATGGGATGATGGGTCTGCCTTAAATAAGAAGATATAAAACCCAAAAATTAAAACTGAAGAGGGGGTAGATGGTTGGAGAGTCATTTTTGGAAGGAGAAATCTCTTATACGAAAATAGAGGGTAGCGGTTGCGATAAGGACGGAGACGCAAAGGGAAAGATGAAGGCAATTCTTCCTAGTCATTGGAAGACATTTTGTAGTCGAAGTTGTGGGCTAGACAGGAAAAAGCTATCTTCCTGAGTTCCACCTTTAATTCATTATTTTCTGTTCGTTGATTTGATTTAAGGACACGATGTTGATTGCTATTTTGAATCTGGATTCTATTCACCAACCTATGAGCTAAATCTCATAGGGTTGGGATTACTGGATGAAACTTTTATTTCCATTATTGGCCATGACTTAGATAAGTTTTAATTTATTATTTTATTCAATGGTATTTATGAATAACGTGCATGTAATATCTAGAAATAGATGAATATGCAGCACGATTATAAAATTAATCTTATTCTGACAAGGTTAGGTTAGCTAGATAAAAACTGAATGATATGTGTGAGTACTAAAAAGAATACTCGTAGCAGACTATAGACATAGAGCAACATTCTGCACAAAAAGGAAAAGAGTAGTAGTAGGAACCAAACTCAAAGCTTATAGACACATATTTCTCTAGGTGAGGTAACTCATGGCCTAGCTCTCGAAAGAAGCAAACCAGAGTAGAACTATTCTGAGCAGTAGAATAAGACTGAACTTGCCGAGGCATTATTGGTTAATGAGGGTAGATTCTTGGTAATCCCAGCCTTACGATTCAACATTGTAGAGTCTTTAACCTTATTCGTAGCATCCCTATTTTTGCATGCCTAATTGTTTACTTGTTTATTTTGCACATTTTATACAACATTATTCTCCTAATTGCCACTGCATTATTATTACTGTTTTTGCCTTAGCATTAATCTTAGTTTACTATAATAAACTAACTATTTTATACCTATTATATCCCTGTGGAGACGATCTCACTTATCACTTTATTACTTGATCCAACATGTAGGCTTGTACAATTTGCTTAGCATATTCACACGTAACAAGTTTTTGGCACCGTTGCCAGGGAACGATAATTTGGTGAAATTTGGTTTTGTTATTTTCTATTCTAATTCCATTAGTTTTATTTAAATTAGTTGCTTTTAATTTCTATAGGTTTGTTATCAGTGTATGAGTAGGGGCGTTCCTGTTAACGAAGACTATCCTTTTGACCTAGAGGTCGAGAAAACTTTACGAAGAAGGCGAAGAGAAGTGCGTAACATGGCTAGGGACGGGAATGATCCTAGTCTGAATGATACATTAAATCCAAATGTTTAGGACTTTGATCTTCCTATTCATTGTGTGATAGATGACCGAGATAGGCCAATTCGTGAACATGTTGTGCCAATTTTGGATGATTTGAATCCAGGGATAGTTAGACCACACATTCAAGTCAACATTTTGAATTGAAATAGGTGATGTTTCAAATGTTGCAAATAGTGGGACAGTTCAGCGGGTTGCCTGCTAAAGATCCACAATTACATTTAAGACTTTTACTAGAAGTTTTGGCTCGTTCAGACAACAGGGTGTTCCTGAAGAAGCCCTGAGACTTAAATTGTTTCCATATTCCTTAAGAGACTGAGTAAGAGCATGGTTGAGTGCTTTGTCGTCGGGGATAGTGGCGTCATAAAATAATCTTTGCCAGAGTTTTTGCTATGGTATAATCCTTCAAACATGAATGCCAAGATTAAAAATGACGTCACGTCTTTTCGACAATTAGAGGATGAAACACTGTATGAAGCTTGGGAAAGATTTAAAGAATTACTTTAGAAATGTCCGATGCATGGGTTTCAACATTGTACTCAGATGGAGATGTTTTATAAATGGTTGAATGCACATACAAGGATGGTAGTTGATGCTTCTTCCAATGGTACTTTGTTGGATAAATCTTACAATGAAGCGTACGATACTTTGGAACGGATTTCCAACAATGATTATCAATATCCTACCGTGCGAGTTGGGACTAGCAGGACAACTACTGACACCGTGGAACTTGATGCAATCACATCATTGACCGCCTAGGTATCATCTTTAACTAATATGATCAAAATAATGAAGAGGCCAACTATAGTTTAGGAGATGAAATCAACTAAGCTATCGTGTGTTTATTGTGGTGAAGACCATGTGTTTGATGAATGCCCATCGAACCCAAAATTTGTGTGTTACATGGGTAATTACAATTGGAGCAATAACCCCTATTCCAACACCTCCAATCTAGGGTAGAAGCGACATTCAAACTTTAGTTGGAATAATCAAGGTGTAGGGAATTTTAACAATGCTGCAAGATAGAATGCGATCAGTGCATCCCCTGGTTATACTCAACCTATGCCGAGACAGAATGCCCGAAAAGGTCAGGCATCAGTTTCTTCATTATCACCACCTATTGAAACTTTGTTGAAATAATATATGGCCAAGAATGATGCCATAATTCAAAGTTAAGCTGCATCCCTTCGAGCTCTTGAGAATCAAGTGGGGTAGATAACAAATGTTTTAAGTTTGAGACCACAAAGAGCTCTACTAAGTGATACTGACAATTCAAGATCACAAGGGAAGGAGCATTGTAAGGAAATTTATCAAAAGTGGGACTCAGCTAAATGAAAATGTTAAAGATGCCGTGGCAGAAGAGGGCAAGTCAAATTGCAACAATGGAAAGATTTCAAAAACGTCTGAAAATCACACTGCGTCTGGAAAGGTTAAACAAAATAATGTTGCAGAAGAATCAGATCATTTTGCCGATGGAAATCCTACAGTAAAACAATGTCAACAACCTGAAGGATGGCCACCTCCACCATTTCCTTAATGATTCCACAATTGTAAACAAGAATCCATGTTCAAGGGATTTTTAGATATCATTAAGCAACTTCACATCAACATACTGTTGGTGGAAGCTTTGGAGCAGATGCCTAATTATGTGAAATTTATGAAAGATGTACTATAAAAAAAGTACAGATTAGGAGAATTTGAGACTGTTGCTCTCACTGAATGGTGCACAATGATGTTGACTAATTAATTACCTCCAAAGTTGAAGGACCTAGGGAGTTTCACTATCCCTTGTTCAATTGGAAATCATGATCTTAGTAAGGCATTAAGTGATTTAGGAGCAAATGTAAATCTAATGCTTATGTCTATTTTCAGGGAGTTGGGAATTAGGAAAACAAGACCTACTACGGTTACGTTGCAACTGACTGATCGATCCTACACACATCCAGAAAAGTAAAATTGAAGACGTGCTGGTAAGAGTAGACAAGTTTATTTTTCTGGCAAATTTTCTTATTTTAGAATGTGAAGCTGGCCATGATGTGTCAATTATTCTTGAAAGACCTATTCTTGCTACAGGCATGACTTTAATTGATGTGTAGAAAGGTGAACTAGCCATAAGGGTAAATGAACAGCAGATTACATTCAATGTATTTGATGCTTTGAAATGTGCTGATGAGAATTAATAATACCACACTATTGATTTGATAGAAATAGTAGTGGAGGAAGAGTTCACAAGATTTTTCCACAACAATTCTGATAGTGATGAGGACTCCCTTGAACAGAGTGACACAATAATTTTTGAGGACCTTGGTGAATTTGTGGAAGCCAAGCAGCTTGTGGATAGACCAGGGAAGAAGTGTGAATCCTTAGATTTATTAGATCGCTCTTTCAAGTGTCCTAAACCATCTACATAGGAACCCCCCATACTGGAGTTGAGGCCTTTATCAAAGCATTTAAAATATGCATATTTGGGAGAAAACATCACTTTGTCGGTAGTAATTTCTGCAGAATTGACACCCAAGCAAGAGGTCAAGTTATTAGAAGTCCTTCGACAATCTAAGAAGACATTAGGATGGACCCTTGTTGATATAAAGGGAATTAGTCCTGCGATTTGTATGCATAAGATCTTACTAGAGGATTTCCTTAGCAACTCTATTGAATAGTAGAAGAGGTTGAATCCAATCATGAAGGAAGTTGTTAAGAAAGAGATTATCTAATGGCTCGACGCTGGCATTATTTATCTGATCTCTGACGGATAATGGGTGAGTCCTATACAATGTGTGCCTGAGAAAGGAGGTGTCACAGTGGCACCAATGATAATAATGAGCTTGTTCCAACTCATTCTATCAGGAGATAGAGAGTATGCATGGATTATTGCAAGCTCAATAAGGTAACTCGGAAGGACCATTTCCCCTTACCATTTATTGACCAAATGTTGGATAGATTAGCTGGGAAAGCCTTCTATTATTTCTTGGCTGGTTATTTAATGTATAATCAGATTTCTATAGCTTCTACCAACCAATAGAAGACAACTTTCACTTGTCCATATGGTACTTTTGCATTTCATCGAATGCCATTTGTGTTATGTAATGCCCCGATAACATTTTAGCATTGTATGATGGTCATATTCTTTGACACGGTGGAAAACTTTCTTGAATTCTTCATGGATGATTTCTCTGTCTTTGGGAATAATTTTGAGGACTTTTTGACAAATCTAGAATGGTACTCCATCATTGTGAAGAAACAAATCTTGTCTTGAATTGAGAGAAATGCCACTTCTTGGTCGTGAAGGTATTGTGCTAGGGCATAAGATATCATAGCAAGGGATTGAAGTTGACAAAGAAAAATTTCAGGTAATAGAAAATTTTTTGCCTCCAACCAGTGTCAAGGGTATTAAAAGGTTTCTAGGCCATGCGGGATTTTATAGAAGATTCATTAAGGATTTCTCGAAGGTATCTAAACCTTTGTGCGCCTTGCTGGAGGAAAATAGACCTTTCAATTTTGATGAACCTTGTTTGATTGCTTTCGAGGAATTGAAAAAAGATTGGTAGTAGCACCGATTGTAATAGTGTCATAATGGACACTGCCCTTCGAACTCATATGTGACACCAATGATTATGTTGTGGGAACAGTGTTGGGACAACAAAAAGACAAGGTATTTCATACAGTCTATTATGTAAGCAGGACCCTGATGGATGCGTAATTAAATTGCACCACCACGAAAAAAAAGTTATTGGTTGTGGTTTTCGCATTCGATAAATTTTGATCTTATTTAGTTGGTACCAAAGTCATAATATACATAGACCACTTTGCTATTAAGTATTAGGTGACCAAGAAAGATGCCAAGCCAAGATTAATTCGGTGGATACTTCTGTTGTAGGAGTTTGATTTAGAAATTTGAGATAGAAAGGGGACTGAAAATAAAGTGGTTGATCACCTGTCAAGGTTAGAAGCTGGGAATGAAGATGGAAAAATTCAACTTATTAAAGAGGATTTTCTAGATGAGCAACTGTTGGTTGCCATGGCATTACCTTGGTGTGCCAATATAGTGAACTTTTTAGTAAGTGGAATGGTGCCACTTAATCTCAATAGCCAAATAAGACGGAAGTTCCTTCATCATGCCAAGAATTATTATTGGGATGAACCCTTCCTATTCAAGCATTGTGCTGATCAGATAATTAGGAAGTGTGTCCCTGATGAACAAATACATAGCATTCTACAACATTGTCATTCAACGCCTTACGGAGGACACTTTGGAGGAATGAGAACTACTGCTAATGTACTCGAATATGGTTTTTATTTGCCAAGTTTGTTTAAGGATGCCCATGAATTTTATAAGTCATGTGACCATTGTTAGAAGACATGAGATCTACTAAGAGACACGAAATGCCACTGCAAAACATTTTAGAGATTGAGTTGTTTGATGTCTAGGCAATAGACTTTATGGGTCCATTTCCACCATCATTAGGTAATCCCTACATACTCTTGGTAGTGGACTACGTCTCTAAGTGGGTTGAAGCTATTTTCCTCCCTGTTAATGATTCAAGGTCAGTGATGAAGTTCTTGGACAAGAACATGTTCACAAGATTTGGTATACCTCTAGCCATTATCAGTGATGAAGGTTCTCATTTTGATTGCAAATTAGTTGCTAATGCTTTGTAAAGATATGGGGTGAAGCATAAGATTGCCAGAACATATCATCCCTAAACAAATGGACAAGCGGAGATCTCTAATAGAGAAATTAAACAGATTCTGGAAAAAGTGGTGAACCCAATTTGAAAGGATTGGTCCTCTAGGCTGGATGAAGCCTTGTGGGCTTACCGTTTGACATTCAAAACACCGTTAGGAATGTCACCTTTTAAGCTTGTTTTTCGGAAGCCATATCACTTACCTGTTGAGTGAGAGCATAAAGCATTTTGGGCTATTTAAAAGCTGATTATGGACTGGTGTTGTTGTTCAACTCTAGGCTCAACTTATTCCCTGGTAAATTAAAATCTCGCTGGTCAGGTCCCTTCGAAGTAGCTCAAGTATACCCTCATAGAGTTGTTGATGTCAAAGATACGAAAACGGGGGTCACATTTAAAGTTAATGGACAACGTTTGAAGCACTAATGGGTGCTCATGTGGATCGAGAAAAATAATTCATTAACCTCTGAGATGTTTGAGCTAATAATTATATTTTCCTTAATTGCTTTAGTTTAATTTCATTTTTATTATTAGTTATCTTTAATTATTTCATGTTGCTTCTATTTCTATTTTTATCTTTAAGAAGTTCTTTTCATGATTCGCAAAGATAGAATAAAGAATGAGAACTTATCAATTGTGCTACTAAGAGGAGTCTGCTATAGAATTGGGAAAGAAAGCTATGCCACGAAAAACTGGGAAATGGATGTTAAGGTACGAGGTAATATGGGTTGACCACATAGAAAAGTCTAAGGGAGAGATTTCTGGACAGTTAAGCCCATTACGTTACTTGGGTAGCCCATGGTGGAAAAGACAAAATTCTTGTTTTAGGGCTAGGTCACTTCACAGTTTCCCCCAAAAATTCCTTTGGTTTTCCCTCCTCCATGCTACAAAAATTACTTTGCACATTTAATTTTTCTAAACCGTCAACACTATCTCATAACGACAATTGTGAGGTTGGCTGTATGATACCTGTTGGCCCATTGGGAATTTGTTTCCCAAATATTTGGGCTTGTAACCTTTTCACTTTCCCTCCAAATTTCCATCACACCAGATTTAGGCCATAATTATTGGCCTCCCATCAGTCACGTCATACCCCATTTAATCCTTACTTTGTCGTCGTTTTTTTTACCCTAACCACTTCAATTCTTTTACAGTTACCCTAATTTTTCTTTTTTTTCCACGCTTATTTGTGCTTTCTTCAGACATTGCATATTTTCTTATTCCTCTTCTACACAGAATTTTACCTTAATTGTCTACAATGGCAAGATGATCTACCCTTCAATCATCTATTATGCCACTTCGCACTTTCTTTAACGCTGCAGCAAAAGAGAGGTACCAGAACAACATCTACAAGCGAGCCTTTCATGGGATACGATGCTTCCATTTCTTCTATCGTTGAGCAATATAGATGGCCAATTTTTTATTTACGTCTGGAGGATGTGTTGACCAAGATTGTTTGTGAGTTCTATGCTTACCTTACTTCCTAACACGCTGCTTTTATATATGTTCGAAGAGTCTCGGTATTATTTAATGAAGACATTATTAATGCTTAGTATAGTCTTTCTAATATCCAAGATGAGCATATCGAATTTACTGCAACCATCACTGCTGATGGATTGACTTAGGTTCTTTAAGACCTATGTATGGCAGGAACTGAATGGAAGGTGTTGAGGCAAGATTGTTACACCGTAGAAAGGGCATTTTTTATTCCCAAGTGTAGGTTTGGTATCATTTCCTTAAGACATTCCTACTCCCTTCTACCCATAACTCAACAGTTTCTAAGGAGCGAATGTTGTTGCTCCATTCCATCTTGTAGGGTAGAAAGATTAATGTGGGTAAGATTATATTCAATGAAGTCCACTGGTGCGCGCAAAAGAATTCTGAGAGTCTAAACTTTCCTTCTTTAATCACTACGTTTTTCCAGCATGTTAATGTCTCAGTCCAAGCCAATGAGGATGTCATCCCAAATAAAGGGCCATTACAAGATCGATTGTTGCAAAGATTTCTGGGGAGGATTTGCCATGGCAACAACCTCTTGGCTCAACCTCAACATCCTCTACGCCAACATTTTTCACTGCAACCACCTCCACTTCTAACAGTTTATTTGAGCAACAAGTGTTTAATTTATTGGCGAAGTTGTAGAAGAAAAATAATCTTTTTGAGATTCAGCAGCTTTAGCTTGCTGCGGATTTGGAAAAATTGCAAGATAAATTGGCTCTCTACTGGGCCTATGTGGAGAGGAGGGACGCTGCTTTGAAAATTTCCCTACAAAAGAATTTCACCAAGCTAATGCCTATTTTTTTTCACTTCACTAAGGAATTCTAGGCAATTGTAGTGAATGGGTTGGTGAAGCCCAACCAACTGAAACAGACCCTGTTCCCCCAGACCCTGCCACTGTTGAGAAAGAAACCAAAGAACCAGAGGAAGAAACAGAGAAAATAGAATCAATTAGTATTGCAACTGATTGTGAGGAAGAAGATGAAGCAAATCCTACATATGCACCATCAGTGGATAGCATTGCAGCTGTTCCACCTCCCTTTACTAAACCTATGACTGAACAGGATCGTGAGTTTAATCAGATTATTAATGAAATCTCCAAATCTGATGATGAAAAAGAGGATGTGCTACTCCAATCATTGAAAAGGAAAATGCACTATAAATATAGTGCACGTAAATCCACTCGCAAGATAGAATGAAGTAACTACACTCGGGTCCAAGCTAGGGAAGTTCTTTTCCCTTCCCTACATCATGCATTTCATTTATTTTGCCATGACATTTTCTGTTGTATATCCATACATGCATTAAGGACAATGCATCCCTTAAGTTTGGGGGTGTGTTGTCCATTTAGTATTGCATTAAATAGTTAGTTGAGCATGTTTTAATTTTTGGTTCACCTGTCATTAAATTTTTCATGACACACATAATTGCCACGGTTTGTTTTGCCTATGATGAGTACAATCTTTACTTATGATGTTCAATATTGAGCTTAAATTCTTCAGTACACCTAGAACATGTGATAGTGGATTAGGTGAATTTAGCTTAAGAGAGTTGCTTGAAAATTAAGTCCTAAACATGAGATGTCCTAACCTTAGTTTTGGACTATAACGAGTGCCTTTTAATGAGCTTAGGGACTTTTGAAGCCAAACTCAACCAAATTGCCAAAGCATTACTTAAATATAGGACAGTGGGCACTCCAAGGCTTAGAATTGCCAAGTAAGTTAGCATTACTATAACACCCTATACCCAGCTTAGTCACCAAGCCCGAATATCCAGATGCCACACCACTGTCTCATGTCATACACAATAAGTAAAAGCTCATTCTAAACGAAACGTCTTTCATATTATCATTCGTATAGGTTTTTGACCAAACATATTCTTATTTATCGATTATACATGTTGACATTATGGTATCGATACCACCTGGAAAAACAATATCAAACTTGCATTCTGTTTCTCGCTGAAAAATTAAAGTCTCAAAAATTATCAGTACCTGTCATGAAATATCGATAAATTTACCCCAAGTATCGATACTCAAGCAAAAGTATCAATACAAAATCCCTATTCTGACTCCCTGCATGTTTCAAAACATAGAGGTATCAATTTTAAAACCCGATTATCGATACCTCTGCTCCAAACCTAAAAAATGCAGCATATATAAGTAATTAATCCATTCCAATTTAATTCCTAAACAAATACATCAATTACTTCGACAAATAATCATTCAACGGCCTAATTAGTAGTTCAATCTTGCAGAATCATGTTCAAGCAAGTAATGCCAATCCATCCTCATGTTCATGAACCCGATAATTAATATAATAAGAAAGGGCTGGCTGCTCTCCTTAATTTCACAAAGAATTGAGTGGTTTTTGTTCCTTGCCCTTAGTGAAATCTAGATCTTCTCTGTGTCTATCAATCTTCCTGCCTCAAGAGACAACGCTTTTTAAGTTCGTCGTCAAATCCCAAGGCTCAACCCTGGACAAACGATGGAAACTACCAAGCTGGAGTACGATAGGGGCAAAGGGAATTTCTAGTGGAGCGGTGAAATACGTAGAGATTTGAAAGAACACCAACGGCGAAAGCACTCTACTAGGCCAACACTGACACTGAGAGACGAAAGCTAGGGGAGTGAATGAGAGGTTAATGATGATATTAAAATCTTTTATATCAGGGAATCTAATATCCTTATTCATGATGATAATCAATTCGGTCGTTATGGTCAGATAAAATATTTTAATTAAATATTAAAATTTATTATTATTTGAATTAATATTCTAAATATATAATAATATTTTTTAATATGATAATAAATAAATAAATAATGAAAATCTAATAATATAATATTAATATTAATATATAAATTGCATAAAATTAAATTAAAATAAAGTAGTAAATTACTAAAAATTAATATATAAAATAAATACAATAATAGATAAAACGATATGCAACTTCCCCCAGTTATTTTACATTTTCTCCCACAAAAAAACTTGTAATACATGGCTATAAACAAGTCTACCACATTGCCTTATTCTCAAAACATAAATAAATATAGAAGACCTATGAAATAACAAATAGACTTGCTTAGATCACCTCTCGGAAACCACATCGCTCACACCGGCACACTACTGAGTCTGCAATGGTTTAAAAGGAGTGGATGAGCTTAACAAGCTTAATGAATGCTCAGAATAACCACAATTCAAACAATTTATCAAGCATCAACGAAATAACCATATAACATAACCTCAATAGTTCCAACTCTAGTGTCATATTATATTTACTCGTGCATTTTTACTAGCTCTTTTACATGGTAAACATATTCACTTTTAAGCATATACCACATTACATATATAATCACAAAACTTTTAAGCATATATCACAATACTCATAAAAATGTTATAGATAAATTGCATAGCAAACACATACTCATTTAGGCATACATCACATTACACATATATACATTTTAATATAATTTGGTACTTGAGCTATGAAACATAAAAGTGAGCTTTATCATCACTCATCGGATACACGGATCTCCAACACACCAAACATAGATTCATAGAGTCAAACATGTCTCAAAAGTGAAGCATAAAGCTAACACTCTCATTATTTCCCCTCATATGTCCCGTTGAATGGAGCATAGCTCACATTCCCTTATCCTTCCAACATGTCCTAGGGCCTCAACACCCAAAATCACTGTACATATAGGTGAGTACTCACAATCCTATGGCATGCCAACTATATCCAACGGTTTCAAGGTCATAAGGCTAAAATATCTGAAATCAAACACATTTCACCTACCGATTATCCATGCACTATCTTTGTATATTTGAATCTCTAGCAAAACATTGTCACTAATGTTTAACATATACATAACATGTACACATTTTCACTTTCACAATAGTTATCATAACTACATATCACATGTTATAGCATCTCATCTTAATTCACATATTCACATAGTTCGCAAGATAACATATGTATGAGAAAGCTTACACTCAAAATTTAGAGTAGGAGTTTGGGCTACTACTAAATTCCCAAAAAATGCATTGAATCATGTCCACAAGAATTTATTCCAAACACTTACCAATTACGCTTTCATCAAAAACCCAAAAGCTCAAACTAGCATTTCCTTGCCTTTATCTCTACTCGTAGAACGTCCTATCGAATCCAAAACTTCAACACAACAATTCACACAACAATGCATTCAATAATCAACAAAGAACTCACCACAAGAAACAAAAAAATAAGCCTAAGCTATGTTTCCATGTAACAGAAACTTATAACATAACAAACTTTAAATTCGAATATCTCAATCTATACTTAATATTTTCACCTAAAATCAATTCCAATCATCTTATAATTCACATATGACTAATTCTCTACCTTTAAACTTCAATAAAATTCTCAATTCATAGTATTGACTTTTTCGACATGTTTATGACAATTTTCTGAAAAATCATTAAAACTCAAGAAATTTTTAACGAAACTTCAAAGTAAGTTTAGAAACCTCTTAATCATGTCAAAACTAATTGAAAAACACTTTGAAAACATGTTTTTACTCAAAATATCGAAATCCACCATTAATGACCCAAGTTTTGGCTTTTATTTATAACATGTGATTTAATGACTAAAAACTTAATTTTAAAAACTAAATAACATTTAAAACTAATGTGAAGATGATTCGTTAGCTTGACGAAAAACTGAGTGTTTGATCAAAAACCCAAAAAACCCACAAGCTTGACAATGGAGAAATCTATGGTGTTTTTTGTTGTTTTCTTGAAGTATTATGGAGGTATATGGCTTGGTTGATGGTAGAAATTGAAAGGAATCAAGTTTGTAGAAGAAAATTGAATGAGAGAGACTTGGGAGTGCAAGGGATGACAACAAAGCAAAGGGGAGAAAGCTAACGTGAATATATAAGCTGTAGGTGGGGGTTATTAGGTTGATTTTTAAGATTTGGTAAAACTGCAACATAAATGCTCATAATTTTGACTCTGTTACAAATCTATCCTTTTTCTAAAATTAAAGGTATTTAAAACTCATTTTTAGAAATTGATTTAATTTTCCAAATTTCATATTTGAAAACATTACCGGTAAACCATGTTGTAAAATTTCGAACACTCTAAAGTTGAAATTCCTAAAATACCCCTAAAACTCCTAGGCCCTATTTTAGGGTGTTACAATTACTTTGTTTTCTCCATCGTGTTATTGACTAAAAAGGTGAGTTTGAGTAAGAGTGTGTAATGAAAAAAAAGGGGGGCATTCCACTATAGTAACAAGCTGAGTAGCTAAGGAGGTAGTTGTTTGCTCCATCCATCTTCTGAGTTAAAAGCCTTAGCTTTAATAGTGATTTTTGTTTAAATTGTCACATGATTGAGTACTCGGTAATTCAATGTTTGCTCCATTGTGATTATCGAGTCAAAGAATTTTGAGACATGCTAAATCCCCTACATTAGTTTAAAAAAATAAGAAAAAAAGAATAATATATATACATTTTGAGTAGGCTTAGAGCAACTTAAGTTTAGGTAACAAATGAACTGAGTGAATTAGGAGATGCTTGTTATGACCAGAAAGCACACATGAGAACTTAGGAAATTTTTTTTAGGATGAAATTTTTTGCACTACCTTTTAGGATGACAACATGAGTTTAACAAACCTCTAACACTTTAACAAGGTTTTGGAGAAAGAATATTGCTGAGAACTTATGTATATATTGTTCTTTGAGTAGATTGGAAATTCAAGGTGGTTATGTGTGATGGAAAAGTCTTGCATATATGCATTCATGCATATCTTGCTTGAGGACAAGCAATAACTCAAGTTTTAGGGTGTGATAACTCTTGAAAAGAATTATATTTTATGCCTTTGGAATTGGTTAATTTCCAGTACTTAGGTAAGTTTAGTTGCATTTTAGGATTTTCCATTATTGTTTTTAGGAAATTACATTAAAAGGCTTGGACTGTGCTTAAATTTTATTACATGTTACTTTTAATTGTTTGCGAGAAGGATTTTTTTGTTAAGTGGCAGGTTTAGAATGAGGAAAAGAAGTAAAGAAGTGAAGGTTTATCATGACAAAAGTTTGGACAATTTGGAAACACGAATGATGTGGCAGATTCTAGGAAGCAGCCCAATCAACACTTAACCGTTATCAGCCCTGTTTTATGTGTACCAAAAAAATCAGCCTAAAAAAGAGGAAAAAATATCATGGGATGATGGGTTTACCTTAAAGGAGGAGATATAAAGCCCAAAAATAAAAATTTAAGAGAGGGGTAGACGGTTGGAGAGTCATTTTTGGAAGGAGAAATCCCTTAGATTAAAATAGAGGGTAGCGATTGCGAGAAGGGCAGAGACGTAAAGGGGAAGATGAAGGTAGTTCCTCTTGGTCACCGAAAGATATTTCATAGCCAGAGTTGTGGGCTGGACAGGTGAAAGCTATCTTCCTGATTTCTAATTTTAATTCTTTATTTTCTATTCAGTAATCTGATTTAAGGAAATGATGTTGATTACTTTTTTGAATCTGGATTCTATTCACCAACCCATGAGCTAAATCTCATAGGGCTGGAATTACTAGATGAAACTTTTATTTCCATTATTGGCCACGACTTAGATTAGTTTTAATTTACTATTTCATCCAATGGTATTTATGAATAGCGTGCTTGTAATCTTTAGACATATGTGAATACGCAACATGATTATAAAATTAATCTAATTTTGAAAAGGTTAGGTTAGTTGGATCGAAATTGAATGATATGAGTGAGTACTCGAAAGAATACTTGTAGCAGACTCTAGACATAGAACAACATTCTGTACAGAAAGGAGAAGAACAATAGTAGGAACCTAACTCAAAGCCTATAGGCATACAGTGACCTAGGTGAGGTAACTTAATGCCTAGCTCTCGAAAAAGCAAACCATAGTAGAACTATTCCAAGTAGTATAATAAAACTGAACTTGCCAAGACATTATTTGTTAATGAGGGTAGATTTTTGGTAATCCCAGCCATACGATTCAACATTGTAGATTCTTTAACTTTTTCCATAGCATCTCTATTTTTGCATCCCTAATTGTTTACTTGTTTATTTTTCACATTTTATACAACATTATTCTCCTTATTGCCACTACATTATTATTACTATTTTTTCCTTAGCATTAATCTCACTTTACTATAATAACCTAACCATTTTATTACTTGATCCGACGTGTTCACTTGCACAATTCGCTTAGCATATTCATGCATGACACTACACATTGAGAACAATGTGTTATCTAAAGTGTGGGGGTAACATGAAAAATTTGTCTAAATTTCTTATGTTTTACTTTTGATTTTTCTTTTCAATTGTGTGCTTCATCTTGTAGAAGTACAAGTGATTGGTTAGGAGCATGAACATAGGTGGCTTGTGTTTATGAAAAAGTTCGACATGATAATAGGTGATTTTAAATTTTTTACTATTAGACTATTAAGTTTTATATATTACACTGTAAATAGATATTAATAAGTTAGTTGTACCAATTTGTATAGAAAATACAAGGAAAAGAGCATGCTAGTATGAATGATATATGGCTAAATTTGAGTTTGTTTGGTTAATTAAATTTGTGCATATTGAGATACTTAGGGATGACTTAAGGAATTGTTTGGAACACATCCAGAGCCAAAAATCTTACCTATATTTACCCACTTTTAGTACCAATATTTGAGCCTATAAACGCTTCTTGATGAACCTTATGACAAAATCTGAGTATGAAACGTTAATTTGTATTTGCCCTATTTCTTTGGTCCTGAACTACATAGCTATAGACGTCTGAACATATGTATTGAGGGTTAAGTAGATACATCACGGAAGATTTTGTAAAAAAAGATTGAAATAGGAAAGATTAGTGTGATATAGGAACTATAGGTTAGCCTAAAAAGTGCAGAATAAAAAAATCAAAAAGAAAATCAATACAAGTAGAAACAATTCTTGAAAAGAAAAAAAAAATTATTAGTGAGATGAATTGAAAAAAAAAGTGACAAAGTAACAAAAATAAGAAAAACTCATTCATTAGTGCACAAAAAAGTGTAGGCTAGCTGTAGTTACTATGTCATGCTTTGATTTCTTATGTGGAGAAACAAGGAAGCTGAGAGGAGAAATAAGGCGATGAGCGAGTAAATGTCGCTAATGGGGAAGAATGGGATAAAAACGATGTGCCAAAATATTTTTGTCATTGTCACCATTTTTTATGCTTACTATTTTTGAATTTCATACTTGTCCTAAGCCTTAGAATATTACAAGCCAAAAAGTCCTTTGTGACCTAAGTATCCTTATGCATAAATGGACATAGTACTAAACAATCACATAAATTGCTATTTGTATTCTTCTAGGATAATCAAATTATTTGTATGATTTTTTGATGGAATCCTACATTCGAGACCCTTAATGTTTATATACTTTATAATGTACTGAACCCAGAAGTTTGATGTCAAAAGTGGTAAATCAACTAATCATCAAGTCAAGATTATTTGTAAAAATGAAATGCTTAGTCATGTGCTCCGAATTCAATGCTTGTATTATATTTGCTCAAGGGTCGTCTTTTCTATTTCTTATCTTTTGTTTGTGTTGCTTTAAGACAAGCAATGACTTAAGTGTGGGAGAGTTTGATCTGCCTTAATTCAGTGTACAAGATTAGACTAGTTTTCACATTTAAGGAGCTTGAAATAAAGTATTATCACTAGGGTTTAATTATGTTTTAGCAAGTCTTGTTAGAGCCCAATAAAATGTGCAAATCGAGTCTTTTATTGACCTTAGGGCCAAATGTAACAACCTGATTTTAGCTAAATCAGAATAGTGGTTTTGGAACGACAAATTCGAAGTTGTAAAATTATTTTAATATTATTTTCGGTGTTTACAGTATGTGAATTAATATGTGTGAAAGTTTCATATGAAAATTTTATCGTTTGTGTGCTCAATATGTGTGAAAGTTTCGTATGAAAATTTTATGGTTTTTTTATGGTGACTTGCGCTGCGCATATTTCAATAAAGCTAAATGTACATAGAATTATGTTATAAGGTTAGTTAAGGTTTTATAAGTTAATGATTATATAACCATGTGATACGGATTTGTATGGTTCTTTATGTGCTTAGTTTATAAAATGAAACATACATAGTTTTAATTTAAGTGTTCGAATATCATGGATTTAATGGCCATATCGTTTTAAAAAAAATTGTTTGCTTGATTCATTGTTTGGATTGGTTCATGTTTTAGGTATACAATATTTGTGATTCATGATTAGTATTGAATTATTGATTCGGTAAATATATTTAGATATGGCTTTGACATTAGGAAATTTACGCATGGTATAATGGTAATTAAAGCATGTTTGGTCATGTTTTTATATCACCAATGCCGCATAAATGAATGAAAAATTTAGTAGTGAAATATGGTTCTTTTGATGTTTAATTTGTACATGTGCAAAAGCTTTATAATAATAGGTTTCATATTCAACTAATGGAATAGTTGTTTTGTTATATGTTCTGTATATGATATGTTTTGATATATGCTAGAATATGTTTTAATTACGCAATGTTATGATTGTTATGATTTCAAGACTCGATATTTGATTAAGTTACGAGCATTGATGTGATTAAATTTTGAGTTGTGAAATGTAATGATTATCTGTATGAACTGTCATATGATCGGTAATTCCTCGTAACCCTAATCCAGTGACGGATACGGGTTAGGGGTGTTACACCAAATGAGGCCTAAGGGTGAGCTAACGCATTTTGTGAGTGTGCAGGAGACCGTTAGAAGGCATGGTACATCAATACTGATCACTATGTCACAACACAGAGTATATGATGTCGCAACATAGGGAGCATAATGAAGAAATTCTAAGACTTCTTTTGATGTCACGACACAGCTTGAGGATGTCACGACATACCTCTGAAGACACCCCAAAGAAGAGCATATTGACTACTGTGTCGCAACACAGGTCTTGGTGTGTCGCAACATTGACTCTGGAAGTGAAATAATTACGAAGCATGGGCGTTTTGGTCAACAAAATCCAACTTAAAGCCCAGGAACGTCAGCTGACCTAGGGTTAAGGACGACCACCACTTAAAATCTATAAATATTCTCCTTTGGCACCTGGTTTAAACATCAATTCCTTAGCTTAGAATTTCTCTTTTAAGTTTAGTTTAGTTTTTCTCTTTTTTCTTAGGTTTTAGTTTATTTCCGTTTTTTCTTTATTTGATTTTGGGAGATCTAATTTGTGAATACAATTAGACGCTGTGGATTCATTCTTGCTCTTAATACAAATCAGGCTTTTTCCTAAATCTTATATTTTTGATTCACTCGTTATGTTTATCTTTTATATCAATTTTATTTTATTTACGAAAACCATGAGGAACTAATCCCTCTATAGGGGATTAGCGAGTGGAGGTATGCTGAATTAACTATTTTGTAGGGTTACTCAATGGATCAACTTTCCGGGAAAGAAGAACATGAAATAAACCCTAGGATTGACAACCCTAGGAAGTTATCAAGGTGAGAATTAACTCAAAATTGGTATGGCCCATCTGTGAACGTCTTAACCCTGAGTCAGTTTGGTTTGTTCCTTGCTGACTTGTTATTTTAGTAGAAGATCAAAAAAACCTGTTGGGATAGAGACTAGTTGGTTGACGAGGAACCCGAAGAAACAAGTAATGAAGATTACTGAAGCGAGCTAATCTCCCATAACTAGATTTGATTAATTCTACTTTTTAATCTCTTGATATTTATTTCTTTATTTTATATATTTTATTATTATAAAAATCTTAAAAACTCCTTTTATTTTTACTTTTATATTATAACTTATTTTGAGTACTAATTAGAGATTTTGATGTTTAGGTTAAAATTGATTTAGCACTAGCCTCCCTTGGGTATGATCCTCGGAGTACTCACCTATGCCGTTGTAACTATATCACAATTGAACCCGTATACTTGTGAATACTACCTCATTTATATATTTTTTACTGTAGTATTCACACTTTGGACATTAGTACATCCGGAAGTGGTCACATTCCTACAACATTCCATCTCCATCTTCAAGCAACTGATTAATTTGTTTATGAGCATATTCCTAGCCAAATAAACCTTACAATAGTTTTCATACCCTCGTTTGGTGAACTAGTATGTTTTGGAAGATTGCTTTGGTGAAACCACCTAAATCATGAGCCTTAGACTAGTTAGCGTTGGCAAATTTCTTGATAAAGTATTTTGCTGAGCTTCACCAAGTTTTCAGATTCTAATTTTGCAATTGGTGAGTTCCTTATTTGGCTAATCCTTCCACTAATAAGTCCACCACCCGTGTTTTTTGTTGTTGTAGATGTAATTGTGTATTAGAAATAATGGTTAGTGGGATATGTTTAAGTCATCTATAATCCTAATAGAGGTAACGTGTTAATAACTAGGACACTTGGTGAGTCTCGTAGGATGTGATTAATTAGTGAAATAGTCTGTGTATGATTACTAATTAGAGATTTACTTGAGTGTGATTTGGACTAGAGTTAGTTATAATAGAACAACTCGATAGTGAAGAGAAGTTTTTAGTTCATCTTCTTTGCTCACATTCGTTATCATCGAAGATAAACCAAAAGTGTTCTTTGTAACATCCCAAAAATCGGGGGTTAGTAGAATCAGGTTTGGGAATCGAGAGAGTGATCATGCCTTAATATTGTAAATTATTTATGCATTTTTAGGAAATAAATGAGGTATTGGTTTGTTGGTTAAGTGTTAGTGTAGCATTTCTTAAAACTCAAGTTCAAATCCCTTCTCTCGTAACATTCTTATTATTTTGCAAATTTTGCCTTAGACCCTAGTACGTGACATTCCTTGTTTTTTTTAAATAAATATTTCAAATTATATCAAGAATGAGTTATCGGTTTGATGGTTAAACATTAGTGAATTTATCATTGAGGTCCAAACTTCAATTCCCTTCCTATGCAAATAGTTTAATTTTTTTTACAAAAACCCCTTGTTTTAATGTGTGGGCCATCGAAGCCTGGTTAACCTAGGTATAAATATTAATTTTTTCACTAATAATCAGCCTTTAATCCTCTTCCTCATTTCCCCAGTCGTTCCTCTTCTCCTCTCCTTCTCTTTGATTTTAATATTTTTTCCTTTCCTCCATTGTTGTCATCGCCTACACCTACTTTTACCATCTTTTTCTTTTTTTTTTCTTTTTGCCACAAGATTTGTTAACATATTATCCAAAATATTGCTGTCATTTTTCCTCATTAAAATCAGCCCCAAATCTGAAATCTTGAACTCCAAGATCGATCCCAAACATTGCCAAGAAAGTGCCATTGTCGTTTCTCTCGACTAGCTTGAGTAATGTCTCTTCTCTCTTCAATTTCTTAATTAATACTTTCCATTAAAAACATAAATTTAAAAATCTGGAATTTGGTGGATTTTAAATGATTTTAAAGGTATTTTTCCAGATTTTAATTAAATATCAAAATGTTTTAAAATTCATCCCCAATTTTGGCCACCGCGATTGGTGATGCGTGCACCTATGGGCAAGAAAAGGGGTTGTTTCTTGCCTATATTTTGCCAGAATTATTTTTAGTTCTTGAACCCTCCTAATCAGCTTTTAAACCATTTCAATTAGGGAAAATGTTCTTGATCGATTGGGCATTCGGATTCCATAAATCGCGAAGCGTAAGTGCAATTAAGAGTAACTAGTTTGTTATTTCGACATAGTTGTTAGGTAAATGTTATGAATTGATTAAATGAAGGAATATAATCATTAATTAGCCACTGATTTTCCAATATATTATTGAATTAGGTGCTGACCCAAATGCCTCGAATCATCCGTAAAGGTGAAGAACGATTGCACGTACGGTTAGCATAGATATAGTGTTAGAAATCTAACTAGTTTTGATTCATAAAATACTTATAATTTCAAGGATTGGCTTGAACTCATAAGCAGGATTTTCGGGGCTGTTTTAATGGTAAATTTACTGAATTTATACTGAATTTTGGTTTAGGTTCGTTTAAGGAATTATTAAGGAAAATTGGAAGATTCGCTAGTGTGCTGTGAGGAAACAAAAAATAAGGTGTGGGTCCTAAACTCATAAAATTATTTGAAAATGTTAAATATCATGTAATATATGATAAATTAGCTTGCTGATTGGATTGGCTTAATAGCAAAATTATTGATTTTGTGAGTGGCCGAACCAGGTATGTTTCGAGCCTTAAAAGATTGACATGTTGGCAAAATTGCTAGTTTGACAGTATGGATGTTTGATTGAGTTTGTAATTGCATATTTGAGTTATGAGATATGAGAATGTTTGACTGAATGATATAATGCATTGAGCTATTAAGCTTATGTATGGTTTAAACGCATGAGATACTTGTTATATTGTGTACTGAAAAGGGTGCTATTTATGCACAATGAAAATCCGTAATGTATGTGAAATTGAACGATATTGATTGATACCAACACAATGGTAATTTGAAAGATTGTAACACTACTTCCATTTTCTGAAAGTATGTGATTACTGAGGACATGCTGAGCATGTCAAATGAATGTGAAAAGTATTGAGATATGATTATGTATGAGATTGTGTGACATATTGCATATGAATTGGGTTCGGATTTTGTGGCTGACGGAGGAGTTCCGTGGAGTACCAGCAACATATTAAGTTTGCATTATTCGTAGTCAGTGCACAGCACCTTGATTACTAAGGGGATTGGCGATTTTATTGCATATTTTATGTTATTTGAGATTGTATCGCACTAATTGATATCCAAAAATTTTTCTGCATTATTGATTATTCGGTGGTTTTCCACATCGAGCTATGCTTAAATGTTTTGGAGTTTGACAAATAGGTTCTGGGGAACTCGTGGTGTGTAGCGAACGGTATGGGTAGGAACGTTTTTGCATTACATCATGTGCACGACTGGAAACACGGAAATTTACACATTTTTACAAACCCTTTTTAACTTAAAATCATACAATTTCGATAAAATTATTGCCGAAAAAATAATTAATTTTTACGAAATAATTAAAGTGCACTTAAAATATGCAAAAGTTGAATTTTAGTTAATTTTATAATTAATTTTGATGAATTTTTGTTATTTTCGACAGATTTGCACAAAGGGCGAAAAATGACTCGGTAGAGACTACTAGAAGCTCAAAATCGAGAAGCAATTTGAAGTATCGAGGCGAACTAAATTTCAGCCTAAGACGGTCCAAAATTATATGTATTAATTCATAATAAAATTAATTTTAATTTATATCCAATTTAATTTGGGTTAATAAATTATTATTAATTAGTTATGAAAAAGTGGTCCAGTTGAACTGAACTGAGTGAACCGAACCGACCAAGAAATGGACAGCCCAAAAATCATCCCAAGTGACCCAGATCAGCTTATTAGCTGATTATTTAATCTTGCAAAGAGGCCCTTGAACACTTGTTCAAGTTGCATTCAAACCCCTCAACAATTGGTGGCTTTATAGATTTGCCCCAAGCCTAAATTAGCAAAGTTGAAACTATCAACCTTGCCACATGTGTGGTCCGCTAAAGGAGGGATCTTTGGCTGATAATTTTAGCTATTTTTAGCAGCCCTCTTCAACTATAAAAACCCCATTAGGCTGGTCATTTTAGAAACACACCTCAAGCATTCATATCTTTCCTCTCTTCTCTCCACTTTCTCTCTTATTTTCCGTTGCAAAATTTCCCTACTCTCTTGCTGATTTCTCCTCTTGGGAAAAGGGCATTCATCAGCTATTTGGAGCAGAAATTAATTGTTCATAGCAGCCTTGGTCGACGAGGACAACGGAGAAGGAAGAACGGAGCAACTAGTCAAGCCACAAAAAACACCAGATTTGATTCTTATTCCCTATCTCTTTAATTTTTGTTGTTGTTATGCTGAACATATATATGAATATTTATGTTTTTGGAATAGTTAATTTATTAAATTTAGGTTGAATTTAATTCGTGTTAGGTTGATTGCATTTCATTTGTTAAAATTATTGGAATTGTGTTTATGTTGTTATAGGCCTCGGTAAGATGCTTGATTAAGTAAAATCATGACAAAGTTATTCTTGCATTACAATTGTTAGGTAACTAATGAATTAATTATTTAAATAGATTGAAATTGTAATTAATGGACACAGTACTTAATCAGTGCATGTTTAATCATCTAAGGTAGCTGAGGGTTAGATTAGCAACAGTATCTGACGATACATTTGCCTTGCATAACTTGCAAGATTATTGTGATTAAACTGTTTCAAGTTAAGGATACTTTGTTACCTCACATAGTCTTTTATGTGCTTATTAGATCGCGTTAATTTTTTAAATTGACATAGGGATATGTACAAGAGATTATTTTGGTTTAATAAGCATGTATGTGCAATAACATATTTGTTAAGATTTGTTTAATCAGTTGAATTGACATAGAGATATAGTCAAGAGATAAATGGATTTTGGTAGGTGAGTATGTTCATAAGTTAGCAAATTACTGAGTTACCGTGAACTTATTCATAACAATATAAACATGAGTTTAATAATTCTATGTTAAGAAATGTAATTAATCTAATACAATTATGTCATCTTGATTAAAATCGTATTTTGAAATCGTGCATTTGAGATTTATTTATTTAGTTCACTTAGTTTAAAGTCTTAGTTTTTAATCACCCTCTTCAAACAAAATATTTTTCTTCACCAAAGTGTTTTAAATAGCATTTATAAATAATTCTTTTCACAATCCCTATGGGTAGGGTAACTCGACATTTACTTGTCACTTTATTACTTGTTGCGATTGTGTACACTTGCACATTTCCGTCGTTCCAAGTTTTTGGCGCCGTTGCTGGGGACTATGTTTTAAAAAAAAGTCATTATTTGTGAAGTTAGTTTTGCATTTTGGTTTATTTTTCTGTTCAAATTTTAACTTATTTAATTTTTCTATGGTTATTTCAGGTGTTTCTGAGTATTGATCAAATCATCGATTTACTCCATGTAGACCCTGAGATTGAACGAACTTTTCAACAGCAAAGAAGACAAGCAAGTCAAAGAAGGACTGAAGAGATGAACTTCAGAAATCCGAATCAAGGAAACGGAGCAAACCTTGCTCAAAATCCTATCCTTATTGCTGTTGATAGGGATAGAGCTTTGAGACAGTATGTCGTGCCAGTATTTCATGGTCTTAATCTGGGTATTAGAAGACCTAAAATTGAGACACAATAGTTCGAGTTGAAGCCAGTCATGTTCCAGATGCTTCAGACAGTGGGCCAATTCAGTGGAATGCCTACCGAAGATCCTCACCTATAGTTAAGATTGTTTATGGAGGTGAGCGATTCTTTCCAGTTAGCCGGAGTACTTGAATATGCATTAGGATTGAAGTTTTTCCCATATTCACTAAGGGATAGAGCTCGAGCTTGGTTGAACTCATTACCACCAAACTCAATTTCAACATGGCAAGAGTTAGCAGAAAAATTCCATATGACGTATTTCTCGCCTAGCAAGAATGCTAAGTTGAGGAGCGAGATCACTGCTTTCCAACAAATGGATGATGAGTCATTATATAAGGCATGGGAAAGGTACGAAGAATTATTACAAAAGTGCCCTCATCAAGGAATTCCACATTGCATACAACTTGAGACATTTTATAATGGTCTCAATGCTCACATGAGGATGGTAGTGGACACTTCTGCTAATGGTGCTCTCCTTTCTAAGTCTTATAATAAGGCTTATGAAATCATTGAGAGGATTGCCAGCAATAATTATCAATGGCCAACGAATCGAACAGCGTCAGGAAGACGAGTCGCTGGAATACATAAAGTAAACGCTTTTACTTCACTCGCATCTCAAGTATCATCAATATCCTCAATGTTAAAAAATCTTACTACTAATGGGTGTAATAGTTTTGCAGCACAGGCACTGAATCAATTTGAAAATGTACCTTGTGTTTATTGTGGGGGGGTAGGACATTTGTTCGAAGAATGTCCATCGAACCCAGAATCTATGTATTACATGGGTAACCAGAACCAAAATCGAGGAATGCAAGGGTTGCAATCCAATTTCGATAACCCATCATGGCGAAACCACCCAAATTTTTCGTGGAGTAACCAAGGGGCAGGAACCAGTAACAATTATGTCCAACCTAGATCGACCCAGCCACCTAGTTTTTCCAAACAAGCTCAGAAACTAACCCAAGCTGAACCATCCAATAGCCTAAAGAATCTACTGAAGGCATACATGGCGAAAAATGATGCCTCTCTAAGGAATTTGGAGAATCAAGTGGTCCAGCTTGCAACTGAACTCAGAAACTGACCACAAGGTGCTTTACCTAGTGATATGGAGAGTCTGAGGAATCCAGGGAAAGAGCATTGTAAAGCGTTAACATCGAGGAGTGGAAAGACTTTAGAGCCTAATTCCATCAAAGTTGAGAAGGAGCCAGTTGACGCTCAAGACTCAGAGGAAGTTCAACCAAGTGTTGAAATTCCAGTTTCACTAGAAATTGAATCTGTAAAATCTAACAAGGTAACTTCTGAACCAGCTAATTCTGATCAACTTATAACTCTGTTAGATGCATAATTGCCACAGAAAACGAATCAACTAGTTCCAGTAAAGAAACCTCCACCACCCTACCCTCAAAGACTTCAGAAGTAGAAGCAGGAAATTTAATTAAAGAAGTTCCTAGACGTACTCAAGCAACATCATATCAATATCTCGTTGGTTGAAGCACTTGAACAAATGCTGAACTACGTCAAATTCATGAAGGATATCCTGTCTAAAATATGAAGGCTTGGAGAATTTGAGACGGTAGCCCTAAGGAAGGAATGCAGTGCATATCTTCAAGAAAAATTACCCCCAAAATTGAAGAATCCTGGATGTTTTACCATACCTTGCAATATTGGAGCAACATATTGTGGTAAGGCACTATGTGACTTGGGTGCGAGTATCAACTTGACGCCCATGTCAATATTTAGAAAGTTGGGGATAGGTGAAGTTAGACCTACTACGGTTACACTTCAATTAGCAGATCGATCCTTAGCACATCCAAAAGGAAAAATCGAGGACGTATTGGTACATGTCGATAAATTTATCTTTCCTGGTAACTTTGTAATTCTTGACTTTGAAGTAGAAAAAGAGGTGTCAATCATATTAGGAAGACCATTCTTAGCAATAGGAAGGACCTTTATTGATGTGCAGAAGGGCAAGCTTACTATACGTGTTCAGGATGATCAGGTAACATTTAACGTTTTTAAGTCCATGCGATTTCCTGACACAATTGATGATTGTTCTGCAGTCTCTGATTTAGAGGATTTAATCGTAGAGAATGAACTCAATTATGTTGAGGACCCATTGGAACAAATTTTGACATCAGATCCTTCGAATGATGAAGAGGAGGATGAATAAATAGCTTTGTTAGAAGCTAATCAAAGGGGATTGAATCCGCAATCCCGCTTTGAATATTTGGAGTTAGAGAAAAGGGATTATGCCCAACAAAAGCGTCAATCGAAGAGCCACCTAAATTAGAACTGAAGGTACTTCCCTTACATTTGAAATATGTTTATTTAGGTAATTCTTCTACTCTTTCTGTGATTTTTTCAGTAGAATTAACTACTGAGCAAGAAGAGAAACTTATCCTGGTGTTGAAACAATTCAAGAAGGCTATCGAATGGACCATAGATGATATTCACTGAATTAGTCCATCTGTATGCATGCACAAGATTACCTTAGAAGATGGAAAAAAAGGGACGATTGATGGACAACGAAGACTGAACCCCATCATGAAGGACGTAGTCAAGAAAGAAATCATTAAGTGGTTAGATGCGAGTATAATTTACTCCATCTCAGATTGTTCATGGGTAAGTCCAGTCCAGTGCATGCCAAAAAAAAAGAGGTATTACGGTCATTGAAAATGAGAATACCGAGTTGATACCAACTAGAATGGTTACGGGATGGAGAATTTGCATCGATTATCGGAAGCTGAACAAGGCAACTAGGAAAGATCACTTTTTGTTGCCATTTTTGGACCAAATACTGGATAGGCTAGTAGGGCGAGACTAGTACTATTTTCTCGATGGATACTCGAGGTATAATCAGATTAAAGTAGCACCGAAAGATTAGCACAAGACAACATTCACCTGCCCGTACGGTACATTTGCATTTAGGTGCATGCCATTTGGTTTATGTAATGCATCTACTACATTTCAAAGATGTATGATGTCTATTTTTACTGACATGGTTGAGAAATATTTGAAAGTTTTTATGGATGATTTTTCAGTATTCGGAGATACATATGATGATTGCCTAGCCAATCTAGCCAAAGTACTTAGGCGATGCAAAGAAACAAACCTTGTACTTAACTGGGAAAAGTGTCATTTCATGGTATGAGAATGTATTGTTCTAGGGCATCGGATAACAAGAAATGGAATCGAGGTAGATAAAGCAAAGGTAGATGTTATTGAGAAACTCCCACCTCCAATATTTGTAAAGGGTGTTAGGAGCTTTTTGGGTCACGCCGGTTTCTATCGAAGATTCATCAAGGACTTCTCCAAAGTTGCTAAAACCTTATGCAAATTATTGGAGAAGGACACGTCATTTAAATTTGATGAGGAGTGCTTAAGAGCTTTTAATGATTTGAAGAGTCGATTAGTCTCGGCACCCATAATAGTCACACCAGACTGGGATTTGCCATTTGAATTGATGTGTGAAGCAAGTGACTTCACGATCGGAGCTGTCATGGTTCAGTAAAGGAACAAAGTTTTGCATCCCATCTACTATGCGAGTCGGACTCTGACAGGAGCTCAACTGAATTACACAATAACAGAAAAAGAGTTACTTGCTATTGTGTTTGCTTTTGACAAGTTTTGATATTATCTTGTAGGTACCAAAGTGACTGTTTATACAGACCACTCGGCAATTAAGTATTTACTTTCCAAGAAAGACGCTAAGCTGAAACTGATCCGATGGGTACTTCTACTAAAAGAGTTCGATCTAAAAATTCAAGATCAAAAGGGAGTGGAAAACCAAGTAGCAGACCACTTGTCCAGATTGGAGTCGTAAGAAGGGAACTCTCCTTTTATACGAATTCGAGAGACGTTTCCAGATGAACACAAGAGTTAGAACAAAGCTTACTGGGCTCTTCAACGATTCAACTTGGATCTTAAAAGTCCCAAAGAGAAACAGATACTTCAACTTAACAAGTTAGAAGAATTCTGAATGTCTTCATACGAGAATGCCAAATTACTTAAGGAGAGACTCAAGAAATGGCATGACAAGCACATTTGAGTTCGAGAATTTGAAGCAGGTCAGCAAGTCTTGTTATTCAATTTCATATTAAGGTTCTTTCTAAGTAAGTTAAAATCACGTTGGTTCGGTCCATTTATGATTCATCGAGTCTATCCATACGGAGTTGTTAAACTTTAAGGTAAGGGAGGTAATTTTTGAGTTAATGCTCAACGCTTGAAACATTACTAGGGAGATAAAATTGAACAGAATTAAATCTCGTTCATTTTATCAGATATTTAATTTTTGTTGTTCTTCTATTTGAATAAATGATTTAGGGTATATTTTCGGGATTAGTATGTTTAAATAAATTCTGTTTAGGAGATTGGAACTTAGGCGGGACCGCTTGTGACATCTCCAATCTTTCCTAGGAATTGATTTTAACATAATTTCCCAAGAAATTATTCCCTAAATGACAAAATAAATTTTTAGTTTTTCAAATAAAAGGGTCAATTTTGATCCAAGTTTTATGTTGCAAGTCAATTTTGAATTTTCATTAAGTCTAGGAACTTAATTGAATTATTTTTAAAAATTTGGTTGCTCTTTTTGTAAATATTAAAAATTAGATTCATCTTTTTGTAAATATTTTCTTAAATCATCTAGAACAAATGTTTTAGTTCAATAAAGAAAAGAAAAGATGATAATTATTAATATATAATTATATCCATTATAATATATATTAATTATTATCAGCTTTATTTAGAGATAGGATTAGTTTTAATTTAATCATATTTTATTCGATAAGTTTTTATCTTAATAAATTAATAGGAAATAATAATTTAATATGCATTATTTTAATTATTAATTGTTATTTACTTTGAGTAAAATTAGAACTTAGAATTTTTAAGAATTCTACTCTAGCTCCTACTCCTTTCACTATAAATTCCACCCATGTATTCTTTTTTTTTTCATTCATACACCATTCCCTCCAAAAACACCAAAACCCTTAAGTGTCGAAACCTCCTAACAATTCCCTAGCCACAGTATCGCTCAGCTTACTGGAAATACTAAAAAATAAGGGATGACTCGATGAGAAGTGCTCTTACGAAAATTTACAATGACCCATCTATTTTTGTGCCTGAGTTTCCTGATTACATATTTGAACCATGGAGCCCATTATCGAAAAAGGAGTGAAGCAATTCATGCGAAGACAATAATGATGGAGCAAAAGATGAGTCGAATTCGGAAGGATCTGCAAATAAATAAATAGGGGATCTCGACTTTATTTTATTTATGTTCTTAGGTTATTTTAGGATAAAGTTAATTAGGAATTTTTCCATAATAAAACAATAGATGAAAATCATTAGTAAAATTGAACAAGTCGCGAAGTATAAAGTGTGACAATAGATATATACATGTCTAGGATTGGATTTAGAAAGAGCTTGGTACTTAAGCAGTCAAATTGACTCACCTCCTCTTTTCTAGAATCCTACCTGGTGTATAGTATCTATTCACTTTAAACAATGAGGACATTGTTCATTTTAAGTAGGGGGACCGAAAAATTGAAATTATTTCCACTCAGAATAAATAGTTCTTTTAATTATGATTAGGATATATTTTTTTCAATAATTTGAAATTTTGTTAAGTATGCTAAACTTCAGTACAAATAAAGTTCTATTATTTCAATAAATTTTTATGTTAGTTGAATAATTATATAAATGTATTTTTAATAAAGCATGCAAATCGTACCATAAAATTTTTAGTTCCTTAAGAAAGGTAGGCATGCATGAAAGTTTAAGTCTCTAGAATTGACTTAGTAGTTTCTTGAGGCGAAATCCAAGGAAGCATGGAATGTTGAAAATGATTTAGGCAACTCTTGTTTGGACCATTTGAGCCTTTCAAGCCAACCTTGATGAAATTTTATCCTTTGAAACCCAACTTTGAGACTATATGGCCTAATTTTATTTGAACCCTTGCAATATTTAGCCATGTTTTCTCTCTTAATTATCTTTAAATTGTCCCAAACACTAGACTTAGTACTATCCAGAATATTCTTTGAAAATAAGTTTAGGGGAATTGAAAGAAGTATCAAATGCTCTAAAAATTGTAAGTAAGTTGGTGTATTGAGGGAAATTATTCCAAAGGTTCTGATTGAAGCAAAGTTTAGGGTTTAAAATCCTAGATTTATCTATCTTTTACCTACCTCTAGCCTAGCTACGTTACAACCTTTTTAAAGACCTATTGATTCAAGTTTTCTATGCTACCTACATTAGTGGAGAGAAATTACTATGTTCAACATATGAAGGCATAAGTTATACTTAAAGGTTGCAGGTTAATCTTGAATAAGGAAATAAAATCAAATTGGTAAGGGTTAACATGTCTTGTTAAGGAAGAATTTAGTCTAATTGTGCTATCATGATAGTTGTTGAGATTAATTTGAACGATATGTATACTTAAGTAGCACAACTATCAAATTTCTTATTTCTGAGCATAAGTATATTAAATTTAGAATTCTGGGAAGAATGTTATTCTAAAGGAATTTTTCAAATGTATTTTCTAAGTAATTCTTTTTAATTTGTGCATTACTTGGGACGAGCAATGAATTAAGTGTGGGGGTGTGGAAACAAGAAAATTTATACATTTTTACATACCCTTTTTAACTTAAAATCATACAGTTTTGATAAAATACTTGTCGAAAAATAATTAATTTTTACAAAATAATTAAAGTGCACTTAAAATATGAACATGTTTAATTTTAGTTAATTTTATAATTATTTTTTATGAATTTTTGTTATTTTCGACAGATTTGCACAAAGGGCGAAAAATGGCTCGGCAGACACTGCTAGAACCACAACACCGAGAAGCAATTTGAAGTATCGAGGCGAACTAAATTTCAGCCTAAGATGGTCCAAAATTATATGTATTAATTCATAATATAATTAATTTTAATTTCTATCCAATTTAATATGGATTAATAAATTATTATTAATTAATTATGAAAAAGTGGTCTAGTTGAATAGAACCGAACCGACCAAGAAATTGACAGCCCAAAAACCGTCCCAAGAGCTGACCCAAATCAGCTTATTAGCTGATTATTTAATCTTGCAAAAAGGCCCTCGAAGAATTGTTCAAGTTGCATTCAAACCCCTCCACAATTGGTGTCTTTATAGATTTGCCCCAAGCCTAAATTAGCAAAGTTGAAACTATCAACCTTGCCACATGTGTGGCCGGCCAAGGGAGGGCTCTTTTGCTGATAATTTTAGCTATTTTTAGCAGCCCTCCTCAGCTATAAAATCTCCCTTAGTCTGGTTATTTTAGAAACACACCTTAAGCATTCACATATTTGCTCTCTTCTCTCCACTTTCTCTCTTCTTTTCCATTCAAAAATTCCCTTGCTCTCTTGTTGATTTCTCCTCTTGGGAAAGGGGAATTCATCAGCTATTTGGAGCAATAATTAAGTTTTCATAGCAGCCTTGGTAGAAGAGGACAATGGAGAAGGAAGAACGGAGCATATAGTCAAGCCACAAAAAAACACCGGATTTGATTCTTGTTCCCTATCTCTTTAATTTTTGTTGTTGTTATGCTGAACATATCTATGAATATTTATGTTGTTGGAATGATTAATTTAATCAATTTAGGTTGAATTTAATTCGTGTTAGGTTGATTGCATTTTGTTTGTTAAAATTATTGAAATTGTGTTTATGTTGTTATAGGCCTCGGAAGATGCTTGATTAAGTAAAACCATGACTAAGTTATTCTTGCATTACAATTTTTAGGTAAATAATGAATTAATTATTTAAACGGATTGAAATTGTAATTAATGGACACAGTACTTAATCAGTGCATGTTTAATCATCTAAGGTAGCTAAGGGTTAGATTAGCAACGGTATCTGACGATACATTTGCCTTGCATAACTTGCAAGATTATTGTGGTTTCAAGGCAAGGATACTTTGTTACCTCACATAGTCTTTTATGTACTTATTAAATCGAGTTAATTGTTTGAATTGACATAGGGATATGTACAAGAGATTATTTCGATTTAATATGTATGTGCAATAACATATTTAACTATTAAGATTTTTTAATCGATTGAATTGACATAGAGATATAGTCAAGATATAAATGGATTTTGGTAGGTGAGTATGTTCATAATTTAGCAAATTATCGAGTTGCCGTGAACTTATTCGTAACAATATAAACATGAGTTTAATAATTCTAAGTTAAGAAATGTAATTAAACTAACAGAATTATGTCATCTTGATTAAAATCGTATTTTGAAATCGTGCATTTGAGATTTATTTATTTAGTTCACTTAGTTTAAAATCTTAGTTTTTAATCACCCTCTTCAAACAAAATATTTTTCTTCACCAAAGTGTTTTAAATAGCATTCATAAATAATTCTTTTCACAGTCCCTATGGGTACGATAACTAGACATTTACTAGTCACTTTATTACTTATTGCAATTGTGTACACTTGCACATTTCCGTCGTTCCAACGACATATTCGAATGTTATTGATTTATGTTACGCATTTTTTTTTGTATTGAATGATATCGAAATTAATGATTGTTACTTGAATGACTGATGACCTATGCTCATACACCGTTTGACATCAATTTGATAATGGCTATGTAATGACATGAAATTCCTATGATGGTTCTATTTTCTTCTATTAATGCTAATATGTTTCACTGTATTTGATTTTTTTTGCCCGTTTAAATAATTATTTGACTCACACTGAGCTTTTCATAAGCTCACCCCCAATAGGTTTAACTTTTCAAGTAAACCTCAAAATTAAGACCGGACTCAGCATTCGGAGAATCAACTTGGACCTCGAATTATTATTATTTAATTAAGTATTATTAAGTCTTTATTGGTTTTTGCTTGTAACTTTTAATTATTTTTGGTTTGTAGCTTGGTGACTTTTCTTTTGGGGATTTTTGCATGCATGAATTACTCAAGCATAATAACCAAATAATGCATGATATCAGGCTTAAGTAAAATTTTATATTGTTCCCTAGTTTTCACTACATTGCAAAGGAACTGTTTTTGAAAACAAATTGATAAGGCAACTAATTTTCCAAAATGACTTGAAAAATGGGTTTTTCGCTGCATTAGTTTAACTTTGAGTTTTTTTAAAGAAGAGCGACAAGCAAACGGTTTTTCTAAAACAACACTATCAACAATAAAATGAATCCTAAGCTTACAAGACCTAATGAATGAATGCTTTTATGCTAAATTAAAGTACAAATATGGTTTTCTCTAAAATGAGTTTCTTTAAAGTCTTAAAAAGTAACATAAGTTAGCGTAGCCATTTCTGTGTCTATTATAGCCTTCTGAATCTAGCCATAACGTCTAGGTCGGGTTTGAGAGATTACACTCTTTATCGTTAATAGAAGAACTAATTGTTAAGCTTGTAGAAGATACCATCCTTAAGTTGTCAACTGGTAAACTCTTAAATCCTTCTTTAAGTTTTTCCAGATATGAAGGAGTTGTTGTTCGAGCTATTCAGTAGGGTTTCCATCTAAATACCAGATAAGAAGAAAACTTCCATCCGAAAACTATTTGCATGTTTACTGATTCTTATTATTATGATTGAACTTAGGTTGTTCTTGTATTTAAAAGAGTTATTTGGTTGTTTTTAGCTAATGGGAGAAGGACCTTGTGCTAAAGGAAAATAACCTATCTAGTAAAAAACTCTGTATGAAAGCTTCTGGTGATTTCCCTTGTACTTTGAGTCTGCTAATTGCATTAACATGTTTAAAATATCTTGTTTTTTGTTCAGGTAATTCATCTTAAACTTTGGTTTTGGTACATATGTCAAAGGAACATGGTAATCAGTCTATGCATGTACTGTTAAATTCAATAAATCATAGATAGAAGCCCTGCATGTGCATTGATATAAATCTTCCTTCCTTGGTGCATAAGCTCCGTATCTAGAATGATGTAAGGAAGTAGCGGAGGGTTTATACGTATGATGGTAAAAACAATATTATATGTTTTGCCTCTATTATGGCACTCTGATGCAAACGGTGATTGGTGAATACTCGACTTTGTGGGGGAAGAAACATGTGTTCAAATTACAAGGAGGAATGGTGTAGGTTCTGAGGTTATGATTGATCTATTGACTCTCCGGAGTGACATGAAGAAAAAGGAACATTGGTTCTTCAGAAAAAAGATCAGAAGCTAGCACAAGGAAGAGAGTGTATTAATAAAAAGGTGTATAATGTGTTAAAAAATGTGTGGACATTGCATGAAGTGTAAAAAGTACGTGAGATGGTTATAAAGGTTACTCTGTATTGTGACATAAAATAGAGGAGTCTTGACATTTGTCTATCAAATGCTAGTCTCTAATAGTTGATATTGTCTGCCAATCGGATGTGTTCGCTTGCGGGAGTATCCGCCAGCAGATACTTTGATTAAGGAAATTGTATTTTCTTGTAGTGGTGTGTCGTTTAGATGGTCTATGTCTTGGTCCTGTGGTGTCAGTCAAACCATATTGTGAGGTTATCCTTTTGTGGAACTCAGTAAGTTCTTATGAACTTAGTTTCTTTTTCTTATTTCTAGACTTTTAGGTTGGACGAGTTGCTGAAGGGACTCAGCTAGAACTGTAACTTCTTTCATGAGCCATCTCTTGTTTTTGTTTGTAACATGAAATCATTAGGGATAAGATGATTATAATTATGTGATCCTAGATACGTCATCTAATTACATAAGTATGCAAGCTTTGGATTGGGACGAGATCCAATCTCACATTCCAATTGGGCCACAAATTAATGGGCCTCTCTTGAGAATTTGGGGCATTGGGCCTAAGGAGGCTTATTATAAGCCAATTCCAAATATTAAGTTTCAATTCTCTATTTGATGTTCTCATTGATGTTCTATGTCCTAATGTGTGTTTGATAATAATTCATGCTTTTATATCCCGCTCTCATTAATTTCATGTTTATCTCTTGTCCAAGTATGTTAGTTGTGTTTATACTTTATATTGTTGTGTCATGTTTTAAAACGTTATATGTAATAGCTCATTTTTCAATGGTGTCGGAACAGTGGTTTTAGGACCATAAATTTTGACATGTTAGTCCGTAAATATTAATTATTTAACATTTACAAAGCATTAGTGTCTTATTAAAATTTGATTTGGAAATTTTGACGTTTGATTAGTTAATTAACTAAAAAGGACTAAATCGTAAAAGTTACAAAAGTAAAATCCTATTAATCAAAGGTATTAAATAGCAATTTTGAGTAACATAATGGATTTAAATGGAAATTTTACCACAAGTGTATATATTGGATGGTTTGTTTGTAACATGAAATCGTTGGGGATAAGATGATTGTAATTATGTGATCCTAGACACGTCATCTAATTACATAAGTATGCAAGCTTTGGATTGGGACGAGATCCAATCTCACATTCCAATTAGGCCACAGTTAATGGGCATCTCTTGAGAATTTGGGGCATTGGGCTTAAGGAGGCTTATTATAAGCCAATTCCAAATATTAAGCTTCAACGAGTGAAGCCCAAAGTCAAAATGAAAATTAAACACTCAAGTTTCAGTTCTCTATTTGATGTTCTCATTAATGTTCTATGTCCTAATGTGTGTTTGATAATAATTCATGCTTTTATATCCCACTCTTATAAAATTTTAGTATTTTTAAAAGGGTAAAATGGATTCCCTTGCATGGTATGCAATTTATGCTTCTATCTTGTGAATTTTTATGTTTTTGTGATTGTCATTTTGATATCTAGCTAGTTTAGGGACTAATTTGTGAAGTTGGTGTAGAAAAATTACCATTAATGTTCTTGAAGTATTCTTGATTAGGGATTAAATTGAAAATAAATTAAAATAGACATGGTTTTTCTTGATAAGTTCAGAATTATAGGGCTATTTTAGAGTGGTTAAAAATTGGGTTCAATGGGTTTAAAGTTTAATTATGTGAAATAAGCTTGTTTTGGTCTTAAAGACCAAATCGAATAAAATGTAAATGTTTGGGGCCTAATGTGCAAAATTGTAAATAGGAAGCTATATGTATTAAATTGAATAGTATATGAAATTGAGGCTAATAATTGAAATAAATTATATCATAGATCAAGAACAAATATATAACCGAGGAAAATGGAAAGTAGCTGAATAGTCCCTGAATCTTTGTCGTTACTGCAGTTTAGCCTTGGTAAGTTTGTTCGGTTTATTTTGATATATTTTACAATATGAATTAAATAATAATTTAGTTGTTCATTTTTAAATCAAATATTTTGATTTTAAATTAGTATGAATGGGAATAATAAAATGTTGGACTTGGGTTAGCAGTAATATCTCCTGAGTCGATGAACGTAGGATAGAGTACGATTGGCATGCCAATAGGTTATAGTGCGTGTTGTTCAGGATTGATTTGAGATGAGATGATGATTCTTTTTTATTTCCTATTCATTGAATATACCGAAGTCCAGCATTTGTTGTAGACTATTGTGTTATATTTATAGTGTTTCTGACGTGTTACCAGGGGTGGATGTAAAGCCTCCGGGCTTGGCACTTGGTGTCGAGGCGTGTTATGGGAGAGACGTTAGCCTACATGCTAGGCACTTGGTGCCGAGGTAGGTTATCAGTTGGATTGGCTCATTAGAGCGTTTGGTGTGTTTCAGATGGATAACTGTGTACTCATATACATATATTGTTCATCAGGCAATGTTTCTTGTGCTAAATGTCTTGTTATTGAATTGTTGAATGATTATTCGTGAATCTCCTAATAGCACTGTGGCTTGATAGTGAATGATCTCATACTTGTTTATGTATAAAATCGCCTGTTGTGGATTTTGGTTGACAGGAGACTCTCACTTTTAATCTTGTTATTAAAATTGTTATATTTAATTTGGTAAGCTTTATGATTTTAACCGTTGAACTTACTAAGCTCTAGTGAAGCTTACTCGTGTTCTTCTCTGTTCCTTGTAGATAACATTTTGTGAGGTCGGGTGATCGGATCAACTTGAATATCACACTATCCAAATACATTTTGGTAGATCTTGATATGTTTATTTTGGGTTATATGGCATGTAATAGGTGTTTTTGTATATTTTTAGATACTTATTACAAATTTTATGTTTTAAGCTTGGTATAAGCTTACTTGTGTGTGTG
Organism: Gossypium hirsutum; assembly: GCF_007990345.1. NCBI lineage: Eukaryota > Viridiplantae > Streptophyta > Magnoliopsida > Malvales > Malvaceae > Gossypium > Gossypium hirsutum. The sequence goes on from NC_053438.1 coordinate 15,234,964, forward strand.
CCTTTAATCTTGGTGTGAATATGTTCATATAAATTTCTTTCGGTCATGTGATATAAACCTTATTTAAGTGTTTGAATCATGGTATGAGTGAATGTGAATGATTAAGAAGAAATGATAAGTTTGGCATGATTTTTATATATGAACTTATGAATTTGAATGCAAATTAGTTGATATGTCATATGAATTGAGGTTGATAATTGAATTGTGGTGTCAATAAGGACACATTGGTTACACACTTAGTTTGATTGTTTTGACATGTTTTAGGCCTATTTAAATGTATTTTTGAAGTACAAAAATGATTAATTTTGATTTGGCTTGGAACCTAAGTTTTGGATGAAAGTTTTGCCTTGTTTTGGAACCTTTTTAAGGTGCACATGGCCTAGGCTATGCCACACAGCCTGGTGTAATAGGATTTTTGTGCAAGCGTACACAGTCATTCAAGTAATAAGTAAGTAAAATGAGTTATCGTCTCCATAGGGACTGTGTATGTTAATCAATTATCGGCAAAATTATAAGTTAACAATTTGGTGATAAGAACACAATAATTTGAGTGATGATAATTAAACTAGACTAATATAACTACATATAAGATTGATCCCTAATGCAATTTTAAGCTAAGTATGCAAAATTATCTAAATGTATGAATAGATTTTAGCAATAGAAACACAACGTCAACAATCAATAACATGTATAGGCTAGGATAATTACATTAATCAAATCAATTCATTTCCATCATGCTTAACAGTGCTCAGAAAACATTCCTTGGCAACTCGATTTTTCATTAGTTTGAAAACCAAATTAAGTCTTTTTAAAATCTTTTACTTAGTGAAATATGCATTTTACTGATCATATTAAACTAAAGGTCTCTTAGTATTTATGTGAGGTAACAGTGACAGATCAAGTTTGGAACAGTTTAATCACATAAACCTAAAAACTATGCAAGATAATAGAGCTAATTAAAGTTATTATGAACCTTCAATTTAATCGGGTTTAATGATCTAAATTAAGCATGCACTTTTCAATTATTGCGTCTAATAGTCGCCGTCTAGTTAGGATCGCTCAGCTAATCTGAATGCATCCAATCACGTATGAATGAAATACATATTGATTTTAATTAAAAACATGATCGACTGAGGCACAAACACTTTAAACATGATTCAAACAAATATTATTGAATTAACACAATCATCCTAAATAAACAGAACTAAGCTATCATTGTTGATGAAAAAAATCATAAAACACATCGCAAACATGATTAAATTAAAAAACTAGTAAAGAAAGAGTAAACTCTATTTCAATTCAGCAGCCTTTCAGATTTGGATTGAAAGTGTTCCACCAATCTACTCATTGCTCTTTTGCAAATGGTTCCTCAAGGTGGCTAGCCAATAGGTGATCTTTTCAAGGCTTATGTTGGCTAAAATGGAATGGCTATGCGTAGGGAGAAGAGAGTAAGATAGGGAATAAGAGAATGAATGATGTTTGTGAAAATGAAGGATGAGAGATGTTAGGGATATTTTAAGAGGTGAGAGTAGTGTGGTATTTATAAGTGAGGTTGAAGGTGAAGTTTACTAAAAATAGGGATTGGAATCCCTCCATCTTCTCCATTGCTTGGCCGGCCACAATATGGTGAAAGGGAGGTGATTTGGTTGCTTATTTTTTTTGCACAAAATCATGTTAAAATTAGGCATAAAGTGGACGATTTCAAAGGCAATATTCCAAGGCTCTTTTCTGATTAAATTGCAACTGCAGGGATCTCCAACAAAATATCCCAAAGTTGATTTTTGGGTAGCCATATGCTTGTGCCGAATTTGGGCTTGACTCCCTCTTATTGGAAAGTTTCATGATCTAATAAATAACCATATATGTCCACTTTGTAACAACACTTTAGCTAAGTAAAATTAACATTCTTATGAATCAATTTTGTATGGTTTTGTCGTCCAAGTAAGGTGGTTGTGTTTATGTCCATGCAACATTATGATAATCTCATCTTCCATGGACCCACTGCATAATAAAAATTAACATATTAATAATTAACATGAAAAGAATATAATTTATGCACAAAAATCATTTAATAAAGCATAATTTCGCATACTTTATAAATTCATGTCAATATTAACATTTAAACAAAATCCACTTAATTTATTAACAATTACTCAAGATTAATATAATTATTAAGTCAAAATGTGGTAAAAATTGCTAGAAAAATCCTATATAATTTTGATTTTACACACCCCAAATCTAAACCATTGCTCATCCCGAGTAATGTTCAGACACAACAAACTTTTGCTAAGGAAACTTTTGCAATATGGTTAAGCAGCATCAGTCTTTAAACATAATCATGCATAACTAAAATCAAAAGGTTTAATTAGTGGTCTTTATATGTTGAACTTAGCAATTCCTCTCCACTAATGTAGCCGGTATAATCATCAAATGAATAGGTCTTTTATTAGGTTGTAACATGGCTAGGCTAAAGGTAGGGATAAAGAGAAGTGAATTTTTAGGTTCTATCATCTTAACCCTAACTTTGTCTTGGATCCTTTTGTGTCATCACCTTCATACAAATGGGGCTTTGGAACCCCCAAACTTAATTTGAACTCATGCTTAACCTTTATTTTTCAGAATTTGAGCAAACTTTCCTTTGCTCTTTATTCTTTTGAACAAACTTTCCTTTGTTTTTTAATCTTTCTTCTTTTTTTTAGCATATGAAGATCATGTACATCTTTTGTATTTTTCCTCAAACATTGATCACCAAGAAAATTTTAGTTATAATAGGATCACAAAAAAATAGGATAAAATTAAAAAGATGATAATATGGCTCATGGTATAGGTAATTTGCAATAAACAGGCCATTAAGCTCAAAAGTAAAGTTTCAAGGGTTAATTTAATAAGGTCAACTTGAAAGGCTCAAACAATACAAAGAAGAGTGCATATATCATGTTTAGATTCTTATACCTCCTAGGATTTTGCCTCAAGAAAGTTATTAAGTCAATATTGAACAAACTTATGAACAAAAATTCTCTCTAAACATTCATTTATTCTAGCATACCTAGGTGAAAAGATTTAAAAATACTTGCTAAATTTTAAAATTCATGCAAAATATTACCTTTCCCCCTTTAAAAAGAAGTAATGTCCTTATTGTGAAAATAAAGTAATGAATGAAAACTAAACACCAAGTAGGGTTGTAAGAAAAGTGAGGTGAGTCATAAAGACTGCTTAAGTACCAAGTCTTTCTTAACAATCCAATCCTAGACATGTTCATTCCCATTAACACATCACTTCATTGTTTCTAATAAAGAGGCATAGAGCTTATTTTATTCATGCTTGCAATATCCTATTTATTATGCATAAGCAAAATACTAGCTAGGAAATAAAAATAAACACCTAAAAAGAAATAAATATTAAAAACAAGAAATTCCCCCTTTTATTTATTTGACTTATCCCCCTCATCTTCCTTCTTTGATTCTTCATCCTCGCTTTCATCCTCATCCTCTTCCTTCCATGACTTAAAGATATAATCTGGGCACTCAGGAACAAAACTGTTAGAGATACTTTTGAAAGTATTTCTTACAGAATCATCTCTAATCTTCGCATATTTTCAATAAGTCTGTTGTTGGTTATGTATAAATTTCATCATATCCATTATAATTAAAAATTTCGATTTCATCGTAGTAATTGAAGAAGTGGGCATAAGAATGGTCAACTCAGGATCAACACTTGGTTCAACAAGCTCATCATCATTCAACTCCTCTCTTGGTTCAGAAACTTTTTGTTCTTTTATCGGTTCTAGATTGTTTGGTTCTTCTTCAGATTCTGTTTCTTTTGTCTCATCAAATGATTTAGCTTCCGGTTCAGATTTGTTCAATGACTCGTCAATTTCTGGTTCGATTGGTTCACTTGGGTTTAGCTCAGGGAAATTCTCCACTAACCTTTCAAGATCATGGGATGTGATGCAACCTTGAATATACGGGCCCTTCAGGTTTGCTTTTGTTTTAACTTGGGCCTTTAAGCAAACTGAAGTTATCAATGATGGAAAGTAGGCACTTCCTATCTTCTTTCTAGAACAATCATGGATCTCATTGAGAATAATCTTCCCAACATTGATAGACCTTTCTTTCATAATTTCATACAAAAAAGTATTCGATCCATCGAGATGGTGGAACTATGTGAGATAAGCATGAAACTATATCAAACAAAGTACAACCATACCTTAGCCACTGGTTTTAGATATTCCCTTTGGCAAGAATGACTACCATGCTTTCTTATAATCCATTGATATCCCAGATTTGTCACAAAATTAAGCACTTGTTGAAGAAAATCCAAAATTATGTTTGTCATCATGACAAAGTACTCATCTTCTTCAACATCTGGTAGGTTAAACAAATCATTAATGGACTTAGAAGTTAAGGCTATCCTTTTCTTGCGAACAAGAACTTCAGTAGCATTTGGCATAGTTAAATTGGCATAGAAATCTTGAACTAACTCCTCTTCGAGCAATGATCGTGCATTGCAAAAATAGTTCCAATTGAGGGCATCAATTATCTTTCGTATTGGCCAAGGCATAACCATCTTGTCATTGTTGTCTAAATTGAAACCTTTTTCTGGCATCATGGGTTCATTTTTGAAGATGGAATTAAACCTTTCTTTCACATCCTCATCTTGAATCACAATTGGATTTTCAACAGGGTCTTGGAGGATCTAGTTCTTTTGCGAGACATGGTGATTTTTCCTAAAAAATAGGCAGAGTTTTGACAAAAAGAAGGAAAATAATTGGCAATAGATAGGAGAAAGGAGTTTGCGGTGATAAACTTGCAACAACAACAAGAATGCGGTGGTTGTAAGCTTGCCACAATAATGCACTTGCGACAATAATAGACTTGTGGCGGTGATGGACTTGCGGCCGTAAAAGACTCGCATCGGTAATAAGGTGGGTTTTGCGACAAGAAAAATAAATTGGAGAGATTCTTTGGGATTTAAGTTGATGGCTAAGAGGAAAAGGAATAAGTGGCTAGGGTTTATGTTAATTGCTTAAAATGGTTGTGAAAAATATGATGGTAGAGAGGATTTTATATAGTGGTGAATTAGGGCAAACTTGTAGCAAAAATTTAGTTACAAAGGTGACTTGGGCAGCAGGGTAAATATGAAAGCATAAGTTGGCGGTAAAATTAGGGTTTTGGGAACCCTTTGGACAAAAATGTGGGGTAAATTTTTCCTCTTTGCTATTTCAGGCCTTGAGCACAAACTATATTTACAAACTAGACTGCTTAAAATAAAATAAATTGATTAGTACTTGGGCCAATTTGACCCTATTATTAAACATAAACAAATAAAATTAACATTAAAAATAGAAATGAAAATAAAAATAAAAATTTTGAAGTTAATTAGAAAATTTATTCTCAAAATATTACATTAAATTAATTCCCAAGAAAGGTTGGAGGGGTCACGAGTGGTCCTGCTTAAGTTCCAATCTCCTTAGACAAAATTAATTAAATGTACTAATTTAAGAAAAATAATTTCTAGCTATTTATTAAAAAGTAAGATTATGAAAAAATTAAGGGTTTGCTAATTTGAACGAGGTTTTAACTCGCTAAACTTCACCATCACAATAGTGTTTGAGATGTTGACCATTAACTTTAAACGTACCTCCATGGTTGCAAACAATTCTATAGCTCCATATGGATAAACTTTGTATATGGTATATGGTTCTATCCATCAGGAGTTGAGCTTCCCAGGGAATAACCTTAGCATCAAATTTAACAACAACACTTTTCGACCTTATCTGAATTCATGAGGTTGTATATGACTGTCATGCCATTTGTTAAATTTTTCTTTACACATCTTGGCATTCTTATATGAAAATAACCTCAACTCTTCTAACTCATCAAGCTATAGCATCCGTCTCATATAAAAACTTGTAACGAATTTTTTGTGCAAGTGTACACAGTCATTCAATTAATAAGTAAAATAAGTTATCGTCTCCACAGGGACTGTGTATGTTAATCAATTATCTACAAAATTATAAGTTAAAAATTTGGTTATAAAAACACAATAATTTGAGTGATGATGATTAAACTAGATTAATTTAACTAAATGTAAGATTGATCTCTAATGAAATTTTAAGCTAAGTATACCAAATTATCTAAATGTAAGAATGAATTTTAGCAACAGAAACACAACTTTAACAATCAATAACATGTATAGGCTAGGATAATTACATTAATCAAATCAATTCATTTCCATCATGCTTAACAGTTTTCGAAAAACATTCCATGGCAACTCGATCTTTCATGAGTTTGGAAACCAAATTACGTCATTTTAGAATCTTTTACTTAGTGAAATATGTATTTTACTGATCATATTAAACTAAGGGTTTCTTAGTATTTATGTGAGGTAACAGGGAAAGATTAAGTTTGAGACAGTTTAATCACATAAACCTAAAAACCGTGAAAGATAATAGAGCTAATTAAAGTTATAATGAACCTTCAATTTAGTCAGGTTTACTAAAAATAGGGATTGGAAAGGGAGGTGATTTGGTTGCCTATTGAGTACAAAATCATGCTATAATTAGGCATAGAGTGGACGATTTCAAAGGCAATCTTCCAAGGCTCTTTTCTGATTAAATTGCAACTGTAGGGACCTCTAATAAAATATCCCAAAGCTAATTTTTGGGCAGCCATATGCTTGTGCTGAATTTGGGCTTGACTCCTCCTTGTTGGGCGGTTTCATGATCCAATAAATAACCAAACATGTCCACTTTGTAACAACACTTCAGCTGGGTAAAATTAACATTCTTATGATCCAAGTAAGGTGGATGTGTTCATATCCATGCGACATTATGATAATCTCATCTTCCATGGACCCACTGCATAATAAAAATTAACATATTAATAATTAACATGAAAAGAATATAATTTATGCACAAAAGTTATGTAATAAAGCATAATTTCATATACTTTATAAATTCCTGCCCAATATTAACATTTAAACAAAATCCACTTAATTTATTAACAATTATTCAAGATTAATATAATTATTAAGTCAAAAGGTTGTAAAAATTGCTAGAAAAATCCTATATAATTTCGAGTTTACACCTAGCTACACGACCGTGTGACACACACGGCCTAACCACACAATTGTGTGACACACACGACTTGACTACATGGCCTTGTGTCTTATTAATTTTTAGGTGTAGGATTTTTCACATGGTCTGGCCATATGAGCATGTGGGGAAGCCAGACGACCATGTGTGAAGCCACACGGCCTAGGCTATTCCACACGGCCTTGTGACCCCTATTTCCAAAATTTTTAAATTTTTGCATATTTTTCTGTTTTGATTCAAAATTGTCCCTGGTTTTTCCCAAACTATTTTTAGGGCCCCATAAGCTCGATTTAAGGCCCATTAGTGTATTTGTACCTTGATTCTTATAAAATTTTGAATGTTATCATTTATTTTATAATTCTGTTTCTATTTAATGATAAATGTCCTGAGTTGTATAGTAACCCAACCCAACAATAAAGATGGATTAAGGGTGTTACATCATATATGTTTGTGTCCTTTGTTTGTGTCACTTTTTTATGCATCAAAGTCTAGTTTTTCTTATGCATTGTTGGTCTGAATATTTATCTTTTGTGTGTCCTGTTAAGGTGTGTTTTGATGTAAATTTATAGTGCTTTCAGGTACATATGGCTGACTACTTCTTCACAAAAGTGTTAAGTGCATTGCACCAATGACCTTTCAAATTCCCTTAAAGATTCAATGTGTTTCAACATTCATGCACTTACCAAGGAGGAGGAATGTGACTCTTCATGCATGCCAAGATACATGAACTTCCAAGAGAGATGAGTATGACCTTTCAAGCATTCATTAAACATGAAGATGCATGCACCATGTGACTTTTCACTTTTCATCCGGCATTCATGCATACAAATACCTAATGCACCTATAGATTCTTTTTCCATCCATGAATGTGTCTAAGGGAGGAGAATCTGCCTATTTGAAAATTCATGGACTATACATTCATGTACGGCAAGGAGCTAAGCATAGCATTAAATGCACAAACATTAAATGTGAGTATACATGGATCTACAAAAGAGAGATGAATCTGCCCATTCATGCACTTTAAATGGGGGATGAATTGTCTCTTCAAGCACCCAAATGATTCATGAATGTCCACGGAAGATAAACATGACCATTCATTCATACACTGCACCTATTTGTTCATGTACTTAATCATACAATGTACGATACTGATACATGTACTCACCTAGTAGCCGAATGTGTCCATTAGTGTGCCCACTCTATAAATAGCTTTGTCATTTAATTTTTAAAGGCTAATAAATTGACATTTTAATACAAAACATATTATGAGAGTTTATCTCTTTGTTCTTCATTAAACTTATCAAAACTTCAATTTTTTGGTGTTCACTTGTCTTATCACTCCCCTTTTCATCCCTTTCCAGAATGTGGCAAAACCAATCCTTCTCGTACCAAGGTTCGAGTATTTTTCAAGTTTAAGTAGGTTGGGTTCATATTTAAATTCAGTTTCTTAAAACTTCCAAGTACCTCGGTCAAGATCTTTTTATCTATTTGTTCCTGTTCAAGACGGTCCTTCATAAACGTAAATTTTTAACTTCGAGTAAAGGTCTTGTTAGTATATTATCGAGGTTCTATTTGGTTCAAGAAATCAATCAGTTATTTTCTGCCATATTAAACTTGAAAGTTTGTATCTGAAATGTTGATTTTCATCTTGGATTCTTATGAACAGTGTTTCTAGGATATATGCCAAATTGTTTTAAATGATGTTAGTCAACCAGAAATAAATTTCAAACTTCTGAATGAGTGTTAACTCATTTTACATTTTATATAAACCTGTCAATGTTTACAAGGCTTCCGTCTATTGTTCGATTAAACTATGTTTAAATATAGATGGTGTATTTCTATATAAGGTACTTTTAAATATTTATATGTCATTTGATATTTTGGGTTAATGTCGCAGTACGTGAAGTATACGCCAAACTTAAAGTGTTAGAATTTCAAATATTTTTGTTACTCCAGTTAGATTTAAATTGTGACGCTCTATACCTGAATCCAACGATTGGGTCGGGTGTAAGGTGTTACGGTTTTATTAGTATCAGAGCTTCAGTTTAGCTGATTCTCAAAAATCAATGTTTGTTAGGAACCCCATGATACATGTCACATAATTCTGGCTTAATCCTTTATAGTGTTGCTAAACTAAAATTGTGTTTTGTAACAGAAAAAAAAAAGAGAAAAATGTCAGTAAACTCTAGGAATGCTAAAGAAAAGGACATCGAGAGCAACACTCCTCCTCAAACTAATAGCTTAGGTCCTACAGCAAATTGGGGAGCTTTGGGAGCTGAGGCCAGAAAAGCTCTCATGAAGATGATGGGCCACGTCATGGGGCAATGGTTCGAAAAATACATGGATGCTGCACCATCCTCTTCTCATCAACGACGTGATGAGACAGTGAAACCAGAAGAAACAACAAGAACTGCTAAAGCTACACAACCGATAAATCTTTCACCTCATGTCTCTGCCGTAGTAATGTCTCGTTCGGACCCAATGGAGGCAATTCACAATCGTGGCATAAAATAATTTAAAGGAAGCAAGGAGGATGACCCAGTGGTGGTAGAGAACTAGCTCTCACAAGTCTTCCAAGTAACAAAAGAGTTGCAGTGCTCTCCAACTGAAAGTCTACAGTAAGCGATTTCTTTGTTAGAAGATTAAATGTATAAATGGCAGACTACAGTGAGTAGTATTATCCCAAAGATTAGGTGAACTGGAAGTTTTTCCTAAATAAGTTTAGGGAGAATTTTATCAACAAGCTCTTCATTGAGCAAATGAAGAAGGAATTCTTAGAGCTTAAATAAGGGAGAATGAAAGTGTTCGAGTATAAGCCAGAGTTCATTCGGCTGGGTAAATATGCTAAGGGCTTGGTCCCAGATGAGGAAGGCATCTGCATCAAATTTAAAGGAGGATTACATGAAGAACACAAGGTATTATTATCTACATTACAAATCTAGGATTTTGCTGCCCTGTCTATGAAGGCTTAGAGAATGGGGTCAACAATTCAATAAAGGAACAAAGTTAGAGATAGGAAGAGTAATAAGCATACAACTTTTGGTATATTTTCAAATGCTAGATTTAAAAGGGCCAATGATGTAAAATGTTATTTTTCTACTCCAGTAAGGGAGTCTCAAACTGTTGGCTTGCACTGAGATCAAAATAGACGTCAAGCCACTTTCATGGCTAATACTAGAGGATCAAGGAAGATTAAGGTCCTCGTCTGTAATAAATGTGGGAAAAACCATATAGGGACATGTTGAAAATTCATCGAGGCCTATTGCAACTGTGGGGCACTTCACCATCTGAAAAGAAATTGTCTAATTAGAGGAGAAGGGAACATTGAACACTCTTTTCAGGTAGCCTGAGAGTCCCAAATAGAGTTGAAGACTGGGACAAACAAAGTCTGGGTCTGTTTAGGAGCTTCAAAAAGGAATGTAGCTAAGTTGGGACCAAAGGCCTCAGCCAAAGTCTACATAATGCATGCTAAGGAGGACGCTGAAGCCCTCAACGTTATAACAGGTAATTTTTTTATTTAACAACAACATTCATGCACTGATAAATCATGAATCTACTCATTCTTATATATGTGATAAGTTTGTAGATGGAAAGAGTCTTAAGGTTGCCCTTGCTGAGGCTACTGTGATAGTTACCAACCTACTGGGTCAGAGTCTTGTGGTTAATAAGGTAATAAAGGAATTTTCTTTGGGCTTTGGTGGATATGTCTTTTTGACAAACTTGATGCTGCTGAGTTTGCATTAGTTTGACGCCATCTTGGGATTGGATTGGCTGACGCACACAACACGATTGTTGAATGTAAGTCTAGAGATGCATGGCTATTATCTGCATATGGCAACAACATGTTTATTTTAAAGGTGACGTGTGATATCAAGAACAGTATAATCTCGGCTGTTTAATCTCAGAAAATGATTGTGAATGGTGGAGACGTTTATTAGGTGTATATTTTGGATTCAACAATGGTGAAGGAAGACTTTAAACAAGTGCCAGTTGTGAACGAGTTCTCGAATGTCGTTCTAAAAGAACTTCTAAGGATTATGCCCAATAGAGACGTGGAGTTTTCAATTGATGTTGCACGAGGAACTGCTCCTATTTTGAGTGCACCGTACAGAATGGTATCAATAGAATTGAAGGAGTTAAAAACTCAGTTGTAAGAATTGTTAGACAAAAGGTTTATTAGGCCTAGTGTTTTGCCATAGGGTGCGCCAATCTTAATCGTTAAGAAAAAGGATGGGTCTCTTTATTTGTGTATGGATTATCGATAATTAAACAAGGTGACCATCAATAATAAGTACCCGCTGCCCAAAATTGAAGATCTTTTTGATCAGTTGAGTGGAGCAAGAGTGTTCTCAAAGATTGATATTCGTCCAGGTATTTCTCAAGATCAAGGGAGATGACATTCCTAATATTGCTTTTTGCACTCACTACGAACATTATGAATTCTTGGTAATACCTTTTGGTTTGACAAATGTGCCAACGGTGTTCATGGACTTGATGAACAGAGTATTTCGACCCTATCTTGATCATTGCGTGATTGTATTCATGGACGATATTTTGGTTTATCCGAAAAGTGAAACAAAGCATGAGGAGCATTTGCGGATAGGCTTGAATGTCCTCCAAGAAAATAAGTTATACACCAAGTTCAGTGAGTGTGAATTTTTTCTAAAGGAAGTTCACTTCTTAGGCCACATCATTTTAGCGAATGGAATTAAAGTAGATCCCGAGAAGATCAAGGTTGTATTTATAACAACCCATTTTTTAGTGGTACTAGAAATAGCGGTTTTGGAACCCCGTAGTAAATTTTATTTAATAATATTTACAATTATTTTATAAGGTTATATTGAATTTTGATCTGATAAATTGCTAATTAGGCAGTTAGTTAAAGTACAAGTGGTTCGACCTTAAAGTTAGTGGTTTTAAAAAATGAGGTATCGGGACCTCGTTTCTAAATATTTTTATTAATATTTATGGAGTTGTTTTATAGGTGAATTGCATTTTGAATAGGTAATTTTACTGAATTAGTGAATAATTAAGGTATATGAACTAAATCGTAAAAATCGCACAAGTTAATTATTATGCATCCTAATTACTTAAAGACAAAATGATAGTGCATAAGGGACTAAAATGACAAATAGACCCCTTTAGAATGAAAGTGGACGGTTTGGTATGTTTTCATGTTTTAATAATGTTAATTTTATAATAAATAAAATGATATATGTATAAAAAAAAGATAAAGATTAGTTAACATAAAATAAAAAGGAAAAGAAATCATATTAGCATTTTCCTTTCTTCTCCACGAGAACACATAAGAGAACCTAGGAAGCCATTTTTAAATTTTCAAAACATTCTGCCAATTGCATGGTAAGGAATTTAAGCTCGTTTTTCATAAATTTTATATTTTGAGATTTTTGTAGATTAATCTAGCTAATTCGGGTATTAAGTCATAAAAATTTTCAATTTTTAAAATGTTGACATTGATGGCTTTTGTGGTTTTTGATGTTTAATGATAGGATTTGAAGCTTAGAAATGTAATAAGACAAATACGTAATGTGAAAACTATTAGTTTTGAATTTAGGATCTAAAGTGTAAATATTTCAAAATTCATGTTGAAATTCTGTAATTATTGATAAAAGAGGGTTGTATAAGGATCGAATTGAGATTAGTTTCAAAATCGAGGCTCAATTTTGTAAGTTATGGTTGTTTTGGTTGTAAGGACTGAATTGAATAAAATGAAAAATTTTAGGGAACATTTGAAAAATGAAATTGAATTAATATATTATTACAATATGTTGTTTTGAGATGTTTGAAATTGATAAATTGAAATAAATTATTATATAGATCAACATTTGAGCTAATTGGAGGATAATCGTGGACAAGTTAGTTTTTGCAGATTAGTTCTCGACGTTTTGTGTGTCACTATTTTTATCAAATATGTTCATATGGGACTTAATTTATTAATTAATGATATTTTTATTATATTTTTTTACTTTATAGTTGACTTGTTATTTATATAATGTTTTTTACATCAAAATGATTAAATCAAAAAATATATATGAATTATATGATAGATATGAATAGGTATGTGGTATCTGTAACCCCCCCTAATTCAGACTAGACGTTATGGCTAGATTAAGAAGGCTACATTAGCCACCAGAATGGCTAAGCAGACCATTAGACCTTTGGAAATCCTTAACACAACTAATTTTAAAGAAAAGTGATACTGGTGATCTAAGTTAGATAAAGCATCCTTTTATTAGGTTATCTTACTAAAAACCCTAATTTTTCTAACTTTATAAAAACCGACACTCTTGGGATTAAGTAGCGTTAAAGCATCCATTGAATTAGGCCATCTTTTCTTAGAATCCATTTTATTATTGTTGCGATATTTTTAGAAAACTAATTTATTTAACATTTTGTTTTACTTAAGCCAATTAGTTTAGAAAACTAATTTTTGTTTTACTTAAGTCAAATCAATTATTTTTCTAAAATATCATACATTTTATTATTGTTTTTCATTTTATTATTGTTGTGAACCTTTGAAAAACAACAAAAATTGGTGTACAATGTCAAATTTTACTTAAGCCAAATATCATGCATTTACCGGTTATTATGTTTAAGTAATCCATGCATGTAAAATCCCCAAATGAAAAGTTACCAAGCCACATACAAGAAATACTTAAAAATTACAAACCAAGCTAATACAACAAACTTATTAAGAATAATTTATCTAAAAAAGGCTGATGTCCGAGGTGTTGCCCCGAATGCTGGGTCCGAACCTAGTTTTAAAGGTTACCTGAAAAGTATAAGACTGTGTGGAAGTAAGCTTACGAATGCTCAGTATGAGTCGAATAGTTGTTTAAACAAACATAATATCAAATAAAGTGAGATGTAGAAACATCAACTAGTGACCAGATTAAACAAAGCAAGTTGTTAATCAGTGCCATCAATACAAATTCGTAGAAAAACATAGAAATTAACAAATATGTGTATGAGCAAGGTATGATGCAAAGGATACAATGCAAAGTTTCCTATCCAACGATCTGCTGCACACCATGAGTTCCCCATAACCTGTCTACCAAACTCCAAACAGTGTGAGCTGAAGCTCGATGTGGATAAACCACCAGTACAATAATGCAGATAAACTACCAATATATGCAGAAAACTGCCAATATTGTGGAAAAATCCACCAGTAACAGTAATATAGATGGACTGTGAGTGTATGCAGTCCCATACTATGAAAATAATTTTCTTAATAATACGAATTTAGACACCTTTAAGAACATAGATATGGATGACATTGTACAATACCTAACTGAAGGGAGGGATGCATGCAACTACCGACCGGATACTGAATTACCAAAAAATTTTAATCAAGCAATCATGTTTCCCATAACTAAGATGTTGATGCAATTTCTTTTCACTAGGATTAGACCTGCTATGAATGTATCTAGTGTAAATACCTTTTGTGCCATTTTTTTATATGGTATCTTGCAAAAAAAATAGATATGTGCCAGGAGATGGATCTATAGCAGCATTAAGCGATGTATAACTGGCCAAAAGGTCGAGGTTTTCTTCCTCCACCACGTGATGGCACTCTATAAAAAAATTTAGGGTTCCAATGGAAGAAAATGAGCAATTTATGAGACTGACGAAGAGCTTAATAGGTGATTCCATGTATACACAGTACATTGAGCTCAACCGAAAATAAATCAAATATTAGAACCAGAGGAGAAAACAAAAGATGGACGTCTTGACATCTCTAAAAAGAAAGGAGGCAAGAAAAACTAGAAAAGGAAGTGAAATCTCAAACAATGAATGGATGATAAGGTGGATGCAAAAAACGGGCCTAATCATGGAAGAATTTGTACAGAAAATAATATAAGAATACCAGACTATCTGCCAAACAAATACGGGTTCAAGCCATCCCAATATTGATCTGACGAGCTGGGGGAACCGAGGAAGAAGAAGAAGAGGAGGAGGACATTTTAGGATATATTTTCAAGAGGAGGAGGATGATGACCATGAGGTGGTGTTTCAGCCACAACATCAATGCAGAAAGGGCCTATCACCCGTAGCCCAGCCTAGCATGCACATTCTTCAGGTGGAGGCTCCTCTCAATGCCATATCTCGGGTTCAGGGAAAGCACCAATGGAAGGGGAAATCGCCCCACTTTGACGATTCCGACCATTAATAAACTTTTTATTTTTTTTGGATTGTAAACAATGAATTAGAATTATTTTTATTTTATTGTTTTAGGAGTAAGGTTAATAGTAGATTTATATTTTTTTTCTATTCCAGATTTTCTATGTAGGAACCTCATATGAAAGAAGCACGACATTTTAGAGCTTTAAACGAATAAGGAAGGAAGCACCCACCATAAAGACTATGACAATGTCACGATCAATTGGGTAACTTCGTTCCTTATCTATTCATAGGATGCACATTAGGGACAATGTGCTATCAAAGTGTGAAGGGTAACATAGGAAATTTTGTTTTCATTTTCATGCTTTTTCTTTTATTTTTCTTGTCAAAGTGTGATTAGTTAGGAGCATGTATACAGGATGATTGTATTTATTGTACAGTTGGCATATAGTAAATGATTTTAAATTTTCAGTTATTAGACTACTATGTTCTATATATCACATTGTAAATATGCATTAAGTAATTGAATACACCAAATGACATAGAAAATATATGCAAACGAGCATGTTAGTATGTATGATAAATGGCTAAAATTGTGGTTACTTGATTGATTAAATTTGTGAATATTGAGATACCTAGGGATGACCTAAGACATTGTTTGGTATAACCCAAACTCAAAAAACTAACCTTATTCATCAATCCTTAGTACCTAATTTTGAGTCAAAAAATGCTTCCTGATGAACCTTCATACAAAACCCGATCTAAAATATAAATTTTTACTTACCTTTTATCTTTGGTCCCTAAAATGCACTAATTTAGATGTCTAGCCATACATATTAGGGGATAAGTCGATACACCATGATAATTTTGTAATAATCAGAATGGAATAGGAAAAAACGGTGTGATATAGTGATTATAGGCTTAGCCAAAATGTGCAAAATAAGAAAAAAATTCAGAAAAAGTCAAAACGATTAGAAAAAGTACTTGAGCAATGAAAAACAAAAGCATTGTGAGTGAGATGTGTTGAAAAATTCAAATGTGACAAAGTCACAAAGTTAGAAAATTCAGTCATTAGTGCAGAAAAACTCATGAACTAGCCATAGTTACTTTATCATGCTGTGACTTCCTACATGGAGAAATAAGACAGTGAGCTGATAAGGGTTATTAAAGGGGAGAATAGGCAACAATATGATGTGTCAAACTAGTTTCGTGCTTGAAATTATTTTGATGATTCATGTCCTTGAATTACATACCAGTCCAAAACCTCAGAACATTACAAGCCGAAAAACCTTATCTGATCAAGGTAGATCTATTCATGAACTAACATTATATTGACTAATTACAATAATGATTGTTTTTATTTTGCTAGGATAATCAAATTACCTATATGATTTATCGATGGATCCATATATTTGAGGATCTTACTATTTCTATACATTGTAATATACTGAACTTAGGTGTTTGAAACTGAAAATGATATGTCTTTTATATATCATGCTAGAATTACATGTATGTATGATTTTTCCTATTTATGTGTTCTAAAACTTGTCCTTGAATCATATTTTTTCAAGACTTTTCTTTTATTTTAGCTTTTCTGTTTTCTTTGCTTGAGGACAAGCAATAACTTAAGTGTGGAGGAGTTTAATTTGCCGAATTTTGTTGTAGTAAATTAAACTAGTTTCTGTACTTAAGGAGCTTGAATATAAGCAATTTTATTATTTTTTATTTAGTTTTTTCAATTTTAGTTTTCAATTAATAAAAAATGTAATTTGAGTCTTTTATATCACCTTGGGGGCCGAAGTAGGCCCAAGGAAAAGCTAACGTGTTTAATGATTTTGTAGGACACCATTCGAAGGCATGAGAACTCAAGACTGGTAGCCATGTTGCAACAAAGAGGTTCGACGTCACAACATGGTGAGCAAGAACCCAAAATACCAAGTCCGCCTTTGGTGTTGTGACACACCCCTAAAGCTGAGCCTAAGCCAAGCAAATTACCTTCACTGTCATGACATAGGCAATATATGTCACGACATTGGCCCTGTATGGGAAGAAATTACAAGCTGGTGGCGTTGTAGTTCACATAATGGAAATTAACGTAGAAACGTCATCCAAACTAGGCTAAGGATGACGACCAACCTTAATATTATAAATAGGCTTAATCAAACACTTGAAAATCATCTCTTTTGTAACTTAGGATTTTCCTTTTAGTTTAGCTTTCAATTTTAGTTTTCTTTTGTACTTAGGATTTATTTTCAGTTTATTTTTCATTATTGTTCTTCAGAGAATCTGACTTGTGGATTCAAAGCAACACTTTGT
This sequence comes from Gossypium hirsutum, assembly GCF_007990345.1. Taxonomy (NCBI): domain Eukaryota; kingdom Viridiplantae; phylum Streptophyta; class Magnoliopsida; order Malvales; family Malvaceae; genus Gossypium; species Gossypium hirsutum. The sequence continues at coordinate 15,252,518 of NC_053438.1, forward strand.
GGATTTTGTGGATTTTTGCACTTCATTCAAATACACTTTGTCAAGACAAGTTAACATTAAATTTCCATGTTTGAAGATGTTTTGAGTTCGTCCATATTGTTAATTATTTGTTTTCCCATTCTCTCTAAGACAGTAGGTAGGTGAGTTACCTTGAAGGTTAGGTAGTAGGGCAATCTCCACATCACAGAAAGCCGGTTCAGCTGTTCCCACGCACCATTCCCATCAAATGTAACCCCCTACCTTACCTTCCCACCTTACATTCATTACATTTAATTAATCGTATTCAGTGCCCCATTTATTAACCCCCTCTACTCTTTAATGCATGCATAAATAAATTATATTTTATATATTAAAATTATTATAAAATTTATCATAACAAATTAAAATATATAATGGGTTCAAGGATTTCTAACTTCTTCTTTTTTAAAGAAATTTTCGAAGTGTTGTCTATTTGAAGTTGATGAATTTTTCAGCACATCTAATATTGTCTCAGATTGAGTTTTGTCTCGTGACTTCCTCAAGAACCACATGTGGTTCATGAAATAGGAATGTCTCAGACCAGCTACTAAGGAAATGGTACCCATCTGCCAATTGGTAGGGTTTGATGCATCAATGGGTATATGTTCTACCACTTGGTACTAGATCAAGTGATATCATCCTCCTCTAAAGATTACCTATATGTTATAGGTTGAGGGTTCAAACCCTATCATAGGTAAATGACCACCCTTTCCTTTGGTAGGTGACTGTATGCTATGCACGATCCAACTTGATGAGGTGTTGTTGTTATATGAACCTATGTTTCAGGTGACCTCTTCAAGCATACGAGCTCATTACAAAATCAAAAGACAAAACCCCAACTTGACCTCAAACAATGCCAACCTATTGAGAAGCATATCGATTTTGGACAAGTGACATTTCAGAAACTTTTCCTAAAAAATTTTGTCTCTCTCAACAAGCGAAACAATAAAAACACTTTTGAGAACATCTGAAGAAGACCAAACAATATAGTGACATGCTACCTTCTCATTTCTAACTCTCAAGCTCTCATATGTGCGAGTTACTGAGAATTTCCCTACCCGGATGCAACCCATGTAATATATGAATCTAAATACCACATTTTTTATTAGAGAATATTTTATTACCTAAGAATTGCAAATTTTGTGATAATTTTATCCCATTCTTAACGAATTTTCACTAAACCAAATCAAAGAGAGAATAAAGAATCAAACACTACTGAAATTTGGTATTGATGGTAGAAATAAAATTATAAACTTATCGGTGCCAAGACTACAAGTTTTGTTTGAAAATGGCTTAAATTGACTTATCAATAATCAGGAGGAATTAAATTGCTAGTACTCTATTTAACCAACGAGGGGATACCCTGTTTCGCTTCGCCTAATTAAATTTAACATTTGCTTATTCTATTACATTTTTTAAAAACAATTATTTACATTTTATTGATTACATTACCTTAATTTTGAATTATTTAATATTATTATAAGTGAATTCTTATTCATTATTTAATTATATATTAATTGAGAATATTTATCGTTTTTGTATTATTATAGTTATTATTATCTTATTTTTTTCCTTATTTTATAATAAACTTTTACTCTCAATAAACTATTTTCAAAATGAAAAAGTTTCACTCCCTATATAATTTAATAACCTCTTTCATCTTTATTTAAAATTAAGGAAAATTAAGTAAATTTTATTTTTAAATAATATTGTATTTCACACTTGAACAATAAAATATTACATTAAAGGTGTATTTGGACAAAATAAAATAATTGAATGAAAATGTTGGGATCTAATATCCTTAGCGTATTTTTTATCATATGTACTTGTGATTTTTTTTAACAGATTCATTTGATAAATTTTCACCATTTATATTAATATTGTTTGTATTTTTCCTCAATAGTTTTTGCACACAAAGCAACATGAATAAGCAAATATGGTTCATTGATTACCTAATGTTTAACTAATATTAAATTGCATTATATGGTTGGATCATAATGTGATAAGACAACTTATATTAGTAGGCAATCTAAATGGTCCATGGTCTAATGAATCGACCTTGAGCAAATTGGTTCAAGGGCTATTGTGTTGTCTATCAAATTCAATTGTGGAGACTCATTATCTTGGATATTGGAGCGGATGACTCTTAGAAGATAGAGACATAGGTGTGTGACACCTCGCATTCAACCCGGTCGTTAGATCCGAGTGTGTGACATCACATTACATTGTCGAAGCAACTCAGACTATTTCAAAATAATTACGAAATAATTTAAACAATTAATAATGATACAATTGTTAAATTTTTCAATCTCGGTTATAATCATACATTAGATATGTCAACTAACCTTATTTAACTCATCTTGAAACCTTTCTTGATCAACTACGGAGTTGGGATTCGAGTCCAAACTCAACTATCAAAATTACACTATGTCTCGAGACATGATGTCCATGTCCCAAGTCTCAAGACAATAACTCTCATGGTCTTGGGGCATAGCTCCCCTAATTTGGATTCTTATATTCAATGTTTAGGTGCCTCGAGATAGAGGGTTTCTTATCTCAAAACCTGAAACAAGGAAAAGTCATTTTAGGTTAGAAGTTTACTTGTCTTAAGACAGACCATTTTTCTCCTGACCTAACAATACATGTCTCAAGACATGTTGAAAATGTCTCGAGACTATTACCTAGAAATGTACGAAATGATCATTTTGTTCATTGTGTCTCGAGACAACGCACTTTTTGTCTCAAAACCAAATGGCTAAAAATGCCAAAAGTACAATTTTACTTCATGCAATAAGGGAACCAATGTTGGATCAGGTGCCCTAAATGTAGTATGTCCATCTTGTGTACTTGTATTTATTTGAACAAATTCGTTTCATAAAATTATCCATGAATTACATCAATACCGGTTGTATATTCTCCTCAATGGTTTTTCCACGCAAAGCAAAATGGAAGAAAATATTAGCTCACTGATTATCTAATGTTCAACTAATACTTAATCGTATTACATAGTCGAGTCGTAATACAAAAAGAAAACTTACATTAGTATATGAACCTAAACATGCCCTTAGTCTAATCATAAATGAGCAAACTGATTGAAAGACTAATATGTCGTTTATCAAGTCTAATTGAGGAGATGCTTTCTCTTGAGCATTGGAGCGGATGAATCCTAGACGATAGAGACATAGATGCGACTAGCTAGACTGAAAATACATCATACAAGACCCAAGTAGAACAAATCCTAAATTCGTTTATGGATTTATTCACTTTTGAAATTCAGAGTGCGGCATACCTTAATCCTGAGTGGATGATGGACTATGTATGTCTGACTTGTATACTTTGATGTAAGTAAAAGTCTGAGTTCAAGAAATAGGTAAATCTTATCCTCTCATTGACATTACATGATAGATGAAAAGTAAACATGGTCATAGATGAAAAGTAATTGCCTTTTCATTAAGGAAGATGTAATTGTTACCATGAGATAAAATAAGATCATACTGGGAGAACGAATTTATCTCAAAGAAATTAAATATATTCTATAAGGGTAACACACTTATGACAAGGTTATTAGACAAACATTGATTGAGTAGCTTTCGTAATGGTATGTAATTAGGGAGAGCTCAGCCATGATACTATAATGGAATAACTTCGTGACCAAATGAGTTTATAATTAATAGGCAAAAAGTAGGAACTTAATTATAAATCATTTGAACTCTAATTATATATGTCCAACCAATCCCTCTACTAGCTCGTTGAAACCAAAAATGAATTGCATAAAGAATCAAATTAAAAGAAATGGATGAAAAAGATAAATTTTGAGAAATGAGTTACATTCGGGAATGAATGTGTTTTCTCACTAAATATGGAAATGGCCTAAGAATTACTTTAAATTTTTTGAATTATTATTTAATTCAATAATTGAATTTCAAAAATAGAGTTAAATTAATTTGTCATTGTGAATCTGTTGAACATGGAAATTAAATATATTTTCTCATAGATCTTTTACAGTAAAGTTGTTATGACTTTAATGGAATTATAATTGGGTTGAGAAATTTAAATTAATTAGAAAATTAACTTATTTTGAGAAATAGAAAAACATATACTGGGTTGGATTAAATTATAAAGTGCTAGGTTAAAGGTTCAAGAAGCACATATATTGGACCCTATAGAGGAGAGGCCTTAGTAGGGGACTAGTTTTTCTATTAGATAAGTATTATTTGTATTCTACTAATTCAAAGAGGATTCTTCTATCTGGTAGGGCTAAAAACACACAACTTTGAGATATTGTTATTTTGTCCGAAAATAGTGAGAATTTATTTTTTAAGTATAAATTTTATTTTTTGGGAATAATAATTCTACTAGTTTTTATTAAGAGAGAATTAATTTCCTCTTGGAATTAAAAAAATTGTTTATGGTTTTGTGTTTGATTTGTGATTGTTCGAGTCCACATTCAAAGCGATTCATGGTACGAGAAGCGGAGAGGGTTGTTCGGTTGAAAGTTGAGAACATCTAGGATTCGTCTCGCACAAAGCACATGTACTTTTCGGGAAAATTTTATTGCTATAAATATCACAAACCGACATGGCTTTCAAATTTTTTATTTTTTATTGTGACAGAAAACTGTTTTTAAACTAGATTTTTTTTCAACAACCAAACAATACCTATGTAAAATTATTATGTCACCTAATTCCAAAACATCAATTTGGCATCTAAAAACACAATCAAACAACTTAAAAGCAAAGCATCCAATATATCATCACCTAGCCCAATTATCAACCAAGCATAGTTATGAATATAAACTTCAAAATTAGATAACCGAATTCATCATTAGGTCACTTAACGATCCATCAAGTACTAAGACATATTAAGATACCCAAAATGACATTAAAACATATGACTCAACCTAGGTTCATGCCTTTAACCACTTGCTAACAAAGAGAATACCGACTTAGTTTGAGCTAAGTTGTTGAACTTAAGATGCTTAACGAAAACTTTAATCTATCAAACATGTTCTGGACCTACACATAGAAACAAACAAACCCGTATGTTGAGCATTGTATACTCAATGTTGCTAAAACAATATGAATTCAATATGTAAAAACATTAAGCTAATAAGTAGGGTATTAATATATATATCAAATCTATAAATCAATTCTACCGTCTGATGTTTCATCAACAACACGATATCATATTTGGTACCAATACCAATGCCTTCATGATATCATTTTGTCTTGTCAATCTCATTATCAAAATGGATAATCTAAAAAATCACTTTCAAAACCAGAGTAATAACTATCATAATCATAGTGATGTTTCATTATTGAATTAATATGACATATCCTTTTCAAAATCAGGATGACATTTCATTATCAGAACCATTATAACGTCTCATTATCAAAAATCATAATCTCATATCATTATTTACTTTTAGCCCCTATTACCTAGATGCAGAGACAAGTACGGGTACACAAATTAATCCCTTAACACTCCACAACAAGCACCAAAGTGTTTATAAGGCATAAATGCATTGATCCCCTAACACTCCACATAATGAAACGTATTGAAATGCTAGAATGAGTCACACTGAAATACCAGAATGAATTGCACCGAAGTTCCAAAATAAGTCACACCAAAGTGCCAAAATGCACCCACCAATAACATATATGAATCCTATGACATGTCAAATATACCCTAACTATGTCTAGCATCTTTTAATAAGGCAATTTTTATTATCGTTTATCACCATTATATATATTCATTAATCATTCATTTGTAAATCCAAATTCAACACATATCAAGCTTATAATTACACACACATGCACATGTATATATATAAATATTATTATCAAGTCATTATATATATTATTATCAAGTCATTAAACTTATCTCAATAGCTTTACAAATCATGTTTCACATTATATCAACTTCAATTACTATCATTATAATCTTACAATTTAAGTTTAATCTTAAATAAATATCAATCACATATACATTTATATATATACCTTTTTCCCTATTCACCAAATTAACATTGTAAAAGATATTATTTTTCGAGCAAAGCAACTTAAGAATTAGATTCAATTCCAACACGGTATAGGACAAAATTATTTACCTTGTCATAATTCATACATGAGGTTATTTCTTAGCATTTGTACTAACAATAAGTATTCATCACAACATATGTTGAAACATACTTAATATCAAATCGATGAACTTAATAGAAAATTAAAAGTAAAAACCATATATATACATATATATTAAGTTAGCCCAAATCGAATTAACTAACAGAAACTTGAATTCATCTTTGTCCCTCGACATTTGGACCTTGTCTCAACTATTTTTGATAATTCATTTATGAAATAGTGTTTGTTTCACAACCAATTAAAACATATTTGAAACCAAGTATAATTACATACTTTACAAATAATTTCCTTTTTTAATTTTTATATTTGAAATGCTCGTATCTCATTATTTACTCTATAGAATCAAAATTTGGCTTTTTAACTATTCTCTAGAGATCTCAAACTATCAATTTATAACACTTATTTCCAAAAAATATAATTCTTTATATATTGGTCCCTAATAACTTAACAATAGCCAATAAGCTTTAAACTTAATTGAACTTCTTTTCAACAATACCACTTAATTACTAGCATGTTTTTCACTTAACTCAAGCTTAAACATTAATCTTCCCATGAAGCCATGCACTAATTTTTCTAAGTTTTCTATCATGGTTATCTATCCAAAACCTTAACAATTAAAGATTCAAATTCTTAGAATGTTAATCTTTCATCCTACTTAAATAAACTAACAAAATTTAAAGGAAAAATTATTTCTAACCTTGGTATTGAAGGATGGTAATGGCTAAATCACAAAGAAAATTTCTTCTTTCTTTTACTTGTATTTTCGGCTAGCGAAAAATGAATATGAAATTTAGTTTTCCTTTTTCTCTCTCCCATTATTACATGTTTTAAAGTTAATTAACCATGAATAACTATTCCTTTTAATAAATCAATGGCTAACATTTCACTATGGCAATAGTTACTGGCAATCTATGGATGAAAATGATTTCATCCACTAATACCATTTCATTCGTGGCTAAATTACACCCAAGGTCATGGCTTAATAGCTTAACAAGGATTTGCTCAATTATTTTATAATTCTTTTTATATTACTTATCTTACAATTTAGTCCATGTACCATATATATTAGCTTAATCAATTTATTTGCTAATTGAATCTATTTCTTAATTCTATAATTGGCTTGTACACTTCCCATTTCAACTTTTCGAGCAGCTTAATTTAGTATTTTTGTTCTTGACACTAACTTTTCTGATACAAATGAAAACTAGGTCATTACAAGGTGTGATTGTTTGGATTGACAATACATCGGACAAGACCCAAGTAGAGTAAATCTTAAATTTGTTTATAAATTTATTCACTTGTGATGTTCATATTATACCTTACCTCAATTTTAAGTAAGTGACTAACTATGCGTGCGAGACTCATATATGTTAATGTATTAAAAGATAAAGTTCAATGGTAATATAACTGAAAGTTGGTATATTGGGTATATGTAACAACTCAGTTTTCAGTGGTGTCAAAAACAATAGTTCCAGGACCATGATTCTGGCGAAAGAATCTATAGATATATTTAATTAATATTTATGAGTTAATTATAGTATAATAGTGAATTGTGATTTAATAGATTTTACTAATTGGTCAATTAGTCAAGGTTCAAGTGGTGCATACCGAAAGTCAAGTGGTTTTAGAAAATGTGGTATCAAGACCTCATTTCTATAAACCAAGCTTGTGAATATTTTTATTAAATATTTATGGAGCTGTTATAAGGTGAATTGAAGGTTGGTCTAAAAATTTTAGTGATTGAATAGTTAATTAAGGAAAAAGGTTTAAATTGTAAAAATAGTAAAACTCTATTCTAATGACTTTTATTAGTTAAATGATCTAAATAATATAGTTACAAGGATTAAAATACAAAATTAAACACTTTAAAATTTAGTGGTCGGTTGATGGCTTTTAAGTTTGATGTATGTTTATTTTATTGTATTATTAAGTTAATAATAAGTTAAAAGTGTTAGAATATTAAAAAGAAAAAATAAACTAAAATATTATCATCCATTATCATTTTCTTTCTTTTCCACCCGAAACTGTAAGGAAAGAAAGAAGCCATAGCCATTTTTTCTTCAAGCAATCCACCCTTGCATGGTAAGCTTTCGAAAGCTGATTTTTTGTAATTTTTATTCTTTTGAAATTGTTAAAGATTTTGAATTTTACCATTAATGAATGTTAGTTATTTTTTATGTTAAATGATGAATTTGTAGTCTTGGTTGTTGATTAGGACTAGTTTGTAAAGTGATTTTTGTTAATTTTTAATTAAAGGGTTAATTTGTTAAAATATTAAAATTTACATGGAGTTCTTATGAATTTTGAATAATTATGGACTATACTAGCATAGGAAGAAATTCGGCTAGCATGAGAAATTGTGAAATTTTGAGAAATTTGAAATTTCGGGTTTAGGGACTAAATTGAAATAAATGTAAAATTTTAGGAAAATGTGTAAAAAAATGAAAATTTAAGGGTCACATGCATAAAAATAAGTTGAATATGTATTTTAATTTGATATATTAAATTTAATCATTATATAGATCAAAAATTGAATCGTACGGAGGATAATAAGAGAAAAGGGAAAATCGCGGATTAGTCCCTACGAGTCAACCGATAGCTATATGTCTATATGTTCATGTTACGTTCTGTTAAGAATTAGTTAATTAATTGTGGTTGAATTATTAATATTTAATTGACGATAAGTTATGATTGTATGTAAGGTGTGTAACATATATATTTATATATTTCAAAAAGAAAATAATTGAATTACAGCATGTGTATTGGAATAATTTTTGAAATGCCTCCGAGTTACAATGTTATAAAATCTGTTAAATGCCTGTTTAAACATAGTAAATGATTAGGATACGATTGGCATGTTAATAGGATTGTTTACGCACTGTACGGGATATATGTGATGGTACGGAGATATTACTGGTTATACTAAAATCTAGCATTTTTTGGATTACCGAGTTATACTAGTGTGGTGGAAGGATGTATTGATATTAATTATATGATGCCTATGGGCTTTGCACTTCGGTGCTCTGGTGTCTCGTAGTTTGAGCTCTTACGAGCATTCTGGTGTGGTGTAGTTACCCATGTATATGTATCTGTTTATTATAGTTCATCAGGCCATATGTTAAAAATATATATGTATTGAATTCATGAATTATTTGGAAATGATATGTTTATATGAATATTGAAATGTTAAGTGATGAAATTGAACAATTAATCATTATGTGTTTAAGAGTTGTTTGAAAAGATATTAAAACGACTGGAAAGTTTATAGTTATATGTATGAAATGCTTACCTGGTAAATGCAATATTGGTGACAAAGTTGTGTGTATAAAATAAATGGAATATGAATATGAATTGACATGATCAATTGGTTAATACGATTTATATGTCGAATCTTTCCTAATTAAATGATATGAAAATATGTTGTACAGAATGATTGAGAGATTATACAAATGATATGTGAAACACTCACCTTATTGTTGTAAATGTCTTGACAGGAAATACATATTAAATTAGTTATATTTGTTTACTAATTGTAAACTAATGTAAGAATTTTGTTTAAGTAATTATGAACTTACTAAGCTATATAAGCTTACTTTGTTATATTTGTTGTTTTCTATAGTTTTCATTTTGCAGAATTGGTCAAATGGATCAACTTCAAGGCTCACACTATCAAGCTTCTATTTTGGTATTTTTGACTTGGTTATTTCATTTTTGGCATGTATATAGGGTTTTGAAGTTGTCAAATTTAAAGTTTTAGTTAAATATGTAAAATAAGTGAATCTTGGTATATGATGTAAGCTTGTGTTTCATGTTGATCTTGTGATGAATGTGGAGTAAATAGTAGAATTATCATGTTGGACTTATTTGGTTTGAATTTGTTTTGTGTCAATTGAATGGTAGGGATGTTTTGGTTTTGATATCTTACTTGCAAATTGATATGGAAATGGTCATTTAGTATTGGTAACTTGTGGTTCTAGAAGTTAGTATATTTGTCTTTGTTAAGTAGCATGAATGAGTGATTTTGGCAATTGGCATTTGGAACCTTATTGATGATGAAATGAGTTTTATATGATGATTCCATTTTTAGTTAAATTGTTTGTACGTACAATTAAGTTTATGTTTGAATTTGTTTGTGATGATGCCAAACAGCATATTGGTTATTATTAGGATAATGTACCTAATTGCACACTTAGTTATTAATTATAATAGATAAGATGGTTAATAGATCATGGTTGAATCATGGCATGTTTGTAATGGATTGAGTGAGTTTTATAGAGGTCATATGTGTACCTATTTGTATCTATGAATTAAGGTATAGGTTTGGGCATGAAATGAATTTTCAAACTTGTAATTTTTTACCATCTAGATAAAGTATCAATACTAGGGACCAAGGTATTGATAATTACCAAATGAACAGTATTTTCAAATTACAGAATGCCAAAATGGTATCAAAACCGATTTTGGTATTGATATCTATCACAAAAATATCAGTACTTGTTTCTATGGTATTGGTACTTAGTTCAAAGTTTTGAAAAAATTTACAGTTTAGTCGATTTTCATGCCCGAATCTAATCTATTGTATTTAAAAGCTCGATTTAGTCTCATTTTCATTTTTAATAATTAATATATGTATTAATATGATCATTCAATGTTTTAAATTGCACGTTATTGTTTTGAAATTATTCGTAGCATCTCATAGCTAGGGTCCGGCAATCAGAACGGGGTATGGGGTGGTACAGTATACATCTTCATGACATAGCTTCACTTGCAATAGTGGAATTTATAGCCCAATAAAAGGTAAATGATATCCTCTCATAGGCATTATATGATAGAAGGAAAAGTAACGTAGCCATAGGTTATTTGTCTAGGATGAATGGTTTATTTACTATGTTTTAGTATTTGACTCTTTCATGAAAGAAGATGTAGTGGTTACTATGAGATAAAATAGAATTATATTAGGTGAAAAAATTTATCCTAAAGAGACTAAGGATGTCCTATGAGGGTAACACACTTATGACAAGATCAATACACAAGCACTTGATAATTTGTTTTCGTAACAGTATTTAATAGGGAGAGTTCAATCTTGGTATTTTTGTGAAAAGACTCCATGACTAAATACTGACATAATTAATAAAAGAAAAGTCAAAGCTTAATTACTTATTGGATATTCAATTATATATGTCTAATAGGTCCCACCACTAGCTCGGTATAACCCTTGATGGTTTTCATTTGAATCGGTATGATAAATAAAATAAAAGCGACAAATTAAGAGAAATAGATAAATGTATCACTATCTGTAGTGAATGTATTTTCTCACTATGAACAAGAGATGACTTAGAAATTAAATTAATTTCATTGAATTATTATTTAATTAACTATAATTAAATAATTGAATTCAAAGTGAAAATTAAATTAATTAGCCATCACAATCAATGCATTGATTACTTCACGAAATGGTTGGAAGTGAAAGCTTTAGCGACCATAACTAAAAGGCAAATGGAAAATTTTGTAACGCCCTAAAACCCGGCCTAAAAGTTTAGACCAAATCACGGAGGTTACATTGATCACCGAAGTGGTCGTAGAAAGCTTTTACAAAATAAGTTGTTCTGGACTTCGTCAGAAAGCCGTTGCTTTAATCGATCTCAATCATTTAACAAAACATGCCGAAATCAAAACGATAATTAGGATACGATGAAACATGTTCGAAAATAAAATCCCCAATTTCCAACTTCAATACAAATAACACTTACGTGTATATGACACAAAATTCGTACCACAATTTTCAGAACAATACTTACAGTCTAAAACCATTTATTTAAACTCAGAATTAAAGAAATGCTTTATTAGCCTATTTAAAAACCTATCACTCTGAGACCTTCGGCATGCCAAGTCCAGCCTCAGAATATGAGAGTACCTGAAAGGGAAAACTAAGGGGGTGAGCTACATGATCTCAGTGTGAGTTTGAAATAGAAGAAAACAAAAGATGGTAGTCCAACGAATGGTTCAGAAAACGAATCATATGCTTACAAATCACATACAGATAACTCAAACGACAATCCGCTAAACTAAGAGTTAACATTAACAAACCTAACTCAAATACGTTGCCATTCCAAGCATACATGTACCCATACAGATATGGATTAATCAGAGCACTTCATTAATATGCTAATTAAAATAACAAATAGACATAGACTCAGAAGTGTGAACTATGCAAATATCAAAATTCCCGCCCAACCAATCGAACACCACTTCGACCACCGAGCACACCACATATGAGCTATATCAAGCCCAACCAAACCTACACACCACATACCTTGAAAGGCCCATCCAACCCTACACACCACATATATGAAACTAAGCCACTGAAGTATCAATATGCAGCTAAGCTAGCATATGTACAATACATTACGGTAAACCGCTGTACAATATGTTCAGTTAAAACTGCCAAATCAAATCAGACTTCCTTCTCTTCGCAACCAAACCCAAAATTTTATGCAAATGTATCTATGCGAACAGATCAGTAACAGACTTACAGAAACAATGGACACAACTTACAAACAGTCGTACATCAATCAAACAGGATCAGAGGCACACATCTTCAATCGACCAGATTTAGAATTAGTTATAACGGTACTTAATTACTAGTTCACATCAATTACACTTAACCAAACTATTAAATTAGTGCTACGAATACGAGTAACGCATAATTCCAGGCCAAACAGTGCCCCAACCACCCTTACTAAGACAAAGCAACAAAAATATGCAAAATAGGGTCACACGGTTGTGTGCCTAGGCTGTGTGGAAGTGCCTATGTTGTGTGGGGGTCTACACGCCTATGTGAAGGAGGCACATGCACGTGTGTCTGGGGGACATGGCCGTGTGAATAGCCCGTGTAACTCTCTGTCCAAATTGGCTAAAATAAGGTGCAAGGAAGACACAGCCATGTGGAAGTCTCACACACTCGTGTTCCCACAGGACACGACCGTACGTCCAGAACACACGCCCGTGTGAAAATCAACTAAAATCCCCAAAATCAGCACACGATCATGTGGTCTGCCCGTGTCTGGCACACGCTCGTATGGCCACCCGTGTGGTCACGAATCTACACTGAATCACACTGCAAAACGTGCCTTTCTTCACCAAAATAAATTTCTAATAACAGTAGTTCTAAAACCCACTCTTAAATCAATTAAAAGTCATGTAAACATCATCAAAACGATTCCTATCTGCTTTAATCCCAAAAACATACTACTTAATTTCAGTAACATACAAGATATAACCAAATCCCGAAGAATCCAAGATCGAAACTAAACCATTCAAAAACACACCTGTAATTGCCGAATTTCATGGAACCAAATTAGAATTTCAATAATGAAAAGGAAAAGTTTCCAGACCCACACCTGATGCACGATTAAAACGCCCAAACAATCGACGCCTCAAATCCACCGATTCTAAAAACCTCATGAACCAAAAACAACAAAAAAACCTTGAGCAACTAATCTAACATTCAGGGAATAGTCAACAAAGCAATGCTAATACTTACCCAGAACCCCTATCGACGAAATTGCAAAAAAAGCAAAAGAAATGGAGTAGAAGCCAAGGAACAGAGTTCCAATTGAAAGAGAGAGAAGAAAGGAAAAAAAACAAGAACATGATAAAGGAAATGTGGGAGAAGAAAAAGAACATGCAACTCTTTTTGGGATTTTCTTTAAAAAAATCAAAATAAAAATAAAAATAAATAGATATTTTAGCAACTAAAAAAAACAAATCTGAAATAAAATTACTCCCTCTCACACACCAGGATTCGAACCCAAAACTTAGAGGCAAACCAACACACAACCAACCATCAGACCAGAAGGCTCATTCTGACAATAAAACGTGGACATTAACCCAATTTTTCTACCTACTCACTGACCCTTACTTCAAACCTCAAATCTTCTAACCATAAAATCTGGGGTATTACAAATTTTGTGTGGAAAACTATCACTTGTAGATATGGTATCCTATAAATGATCATCACGAATAATGGCACCCAAGTCCTGGTAAAATTCAAGCAACTTTGTGAGAATCTTCACATTTCCTTGCCACACAACTCTATAAAGGTTACCAATAATGGGCAGGTAGAGGTTACCAATAAAAATATCCTCTAGGCCTTAAAGAGGAAGGTTGAAGATACAAAATGTGCATGGTTAGACAAGTTACTGACATTCTTTGGTCCCTTCGAATTACGTCCCACTCAGACTATAACCTCCCTAACCCGGGCCAGTGGCCGAATTCTGAAGGCTACATTGGCCACCAAAATGGCCTAGTAAAATCGTTCAGTTTAAAAACTCCTATTCTGTCAAATTTTTAGAGAAATTTTGAGAAGTTGTCTTAGAGTTGCCAAAACGTCAGATTATTAAGCCAAATAAACTTAGAGTCCAGTTATTAAAAATCATGTGATTTAAAAGAAAAACTTATTTGTTTTCGTCATTTTGCCTTTAAAAACTCCATTTCAGTATTATGTGGCCGAAAAACTAACGACTTAAATTTTTGTTCGAAAAAAACCGTGTTTTAATCCATATTAAGTTGGTTATTTGAGTTATTCAATTTCTAACCAAATTCCATGCATGCAATATTCAAATAAAGCAACCCATGCCAAAGTCCACATTTAGCAAAATTTACAGTCCCAAAATAAAAACCATAATAAATAGAGTAAAATTAAAAATACTTTATTAAATAAATCTAAGATGAAACCTCTGATTTCTTGTTAGTTCCTAACCTTGAGAGTTATCTGTAAGGCGTAAACTAAAAGTGGTTAACTTGAAAAGCTCAGTGTGAATCTTAATCATAAGAAATCAGTGTACCAAATATCAAAAAAGCATGCAAGTAAACAAAGATAACAGTAATAACAATGTCACAGATCACAGTGTTGCAAGATATACAACATCAAAAAGTTCTCAGAATGTATGTAAATGTCCATAAATGTTAGTTCAATTTCCTACCCATCCATCCGCTACACACCAGGAGTTCCCCAAAACTCATCCATCTGTACATACCATAATAGTAAGAGTCATAGTTCATTGTGGATAAACCACCAGTAACAGTAAATATTTGCAAATATACTGCCAATAATTTGCGATAAGTCTCTAGTAAAAAGTTTGCTGATGAACCGCTAGAACTTTGAACAATATTCCAGTGTTGTAGCTATACCGCCAGAACTCCCATATTTGCGGATTAACCGCCAGAACTCTATAGAAATCCTTTACCACCAATCTTCCCAACCCTATGCAATCGAATTTCATAACATGCATTATAGTTACGTACAATACAAAATAGTGGCATGTATTAACATGCGATCAATAATTCAATAACAGTGGCATGCTTTACATGTAATCAATAAATACAGAATAGTGGCATGTATTAACATGCGATCAGTAATTCAATAACAGTGGCATGCTTTACATGCAATCAATAAATACAAAATAGTAAGCATGTTCTCATGCATTCGGCAAATATGTGATAATAATACCATATCATACATTAGCAATCTATACATACTCATTCATAGTAGACAATCAGTAATTACAATCAACACTTACACATTTAATTAATCCCAAATAAAGACCCTTACACATTTGGCCATCACCTTTTAGCACTTACCATAATCGGCAGTCCATAATTCAAATCAAAGTTATTCGACCAAGCACAAATCAACATGTAAAATTAAAAACATGTGTATTATACAATTTACAGTAATCACACAACACTCAAAGGTAAGACGCACACCTGATTACACTAATCAAAAAACTATCGCTTCTCCGCAAATCCTACGCTTTAGATCTAACTAGATCCAACCCAGATTTGTACCCAACAAATATTAGTCATTAAAAATATCCCCTTAACACCCATATATGGATTAACCAAAGTAATAATATTAACCAAAATCCTAAAATCTAAATTTGAAAATTAACGCTTACTCTATTTAACTCACAATGGAGTTGCAAACAGTTTACTAAAGCTATTGTTGATTCAAATGGTTTGGATTAGGATCTTGAATCAACCAAAACACAAAAATAAAAGAACTTGTGAAAATCAACCACGATAGAAGCTCTATTCGTCCATATTGTAACTAAATAAGAAGAGAACAACATAGATCTAAAAAAAATAAAAATTATGCACTTACGCTACTTGATCAGATCTGTGACGACAAAAAAAATAGAGAGCAGAAGAAGAGAATCAAATGGGGTAGCGGCAATAACACAAAAATTTGCAACAAAAACTCAGCTATAGGGGTAGAATATAAGATGAGTATAAAATAAAATAGGATACAAGGGGACTTGATGATCAATGGGCGACACAATAACTGAATTTTAGAGTTTTAGGGGTGGCATAGAGAGGAAGAAAAGAGAGAAAACGGGAAAAAGAGAAAAGGAAAATGAGAAGGGTGGCAATAGGAGAGCAAAAATATTAAAAGAGGCCAAAAATAACAAATATATATGTTATGTAGTAGGGTTTTCTATGCAAGGGACGGCACACTAGGGTTTTAGGAAAAAAATTTTAAAATAGAAATTTTACAGAATACGAGAATCAAACTCGGGTCTCAAGGGAAGCAACAATACTTCTTAACTACTATGCCATAGCACATTCTTGTTTAAACTCCTACAACATTTATTTTTAAAATAGGGCGTGACACTTACTAAAGTTTGAAGCAAAATTTGCACAAAATAAAAATGATGCGAGGGAAGGGATTTGAACTTGGGTTTCAAGTACAATTTCACTAGCACTTAACCATCAAACCAGTAACTCATTTTATCTTTAACAAATGCACAAAGATAACCTTAAAAATCAGGGTGTGACCACTCTCGGTTCACAAACTCGATTCTACTAACCCAATTTTTGGGATGCTACATGGGCATTGGGGAAACATTGTTTAACTTGATGTTCTATTTAAAGGTTTCCATACCAGCCGTGTAACATCTCATTTTTCAATGGTACCAAAAACAGAGGTTTCAGAACCCTGATTTTCGATGATCAAGTCCATAATATCAAGTCCTGGTCCAATAATTTTAGCAATTGAACAATTAATTATGGTATGAGGACTAAACCGTAAAAGACATAAAAGTTAATTATTATTAATTAGTGTTAGCTAAATGCATGTGTAGTGTTTGTTTAAGGATGTAAATTGTAATTAAACCTTTTTATTGTATAATGGACGGTAGTATGCTTAACTAAGTGAAATAAACTTATTATATTCTTAATTTAATAATAAAACATGGTAAACATAAGTTAAACAAAAGGGCCATCATTTTCCTTTGGCTTTCTTACTGAAAATTAGAAACAAAAACTCTAAGGAAGGAGCTTGAAATTTTGGTGATCAAGTGCGG
Source organism: Gossypium hirsutum (assembly GCF_007990345.1). Classification (NCBI taxonomy): domain Eukaryota; kingdom Viridiplantae; phylum Streptophyta; class Magnoliopsida; order Malvales; family Malvaceae; genus Gossypium; species Gossypium hirsutum. Next base: position 15,270,042 of record NC_053438.1, read on the forward strand.
TTGCATGTAAGTGAATTTTTAATCCGTTTCTCGTAAATTTTATTTTTTTGAAATCGTTGTAGCTTAATCTAGCTACCCAAAAACTATTTCGTAACACTGTTAAGGGTTTTAAAACTTTTCATCGATGAAATGTTCTTGGTGTTAAAAGATAGAGTTGCAAACTTGGTTGTTAAATGGGACTATTTTGTAAAGGGATTTTTTTTAGTTTTGAGCTTAGGGACTAATATGAATATATGTTAACCTTAGCATGAAATTTTTGTAAATTTTATTATTTGAATGATGGTTAGGGATGAAAATGTAATTGGTTCTAAGGTTGGGGTTTCAATGTGAAAGTTAAGGGAAATTTTGTAAAAATGAAATTAATAGGTCATATACATGAAAATGAGAATAGTAATGTAATTGAATTTGATAAATTTAATTGAACTATTATATAGATTAAGGATTGAATCGTATGGAGAAAAATCGGGGAAAAGAGAAAATTATATAATAGTCCCTACGAATCAATCGATAGCCAAATATATATTAGGTAAGTTCATAGTGTAATGAAATGTATTTACATCTGTTGTTCGCTATTGAATTATGTTTATATATGTTGTTAATATTGTGAGTTAGAATGGAAATGTTACAAAAAAAAATGCTAAGGTGAGTAAGGATTAAATTGAAAATTGTTGAATACTGGTGAATGTGATTCATATGGATTTCTGAAGGAACGTAATATTTTTACAGCATGTGTACTGATAAAATGGAAGTGCCCTTAATTTATAAGTGCTATGAATCTTGTTTCTATACCCGTTTGAACTTAGTAAACTATTAGGATACAATTGATATGCCAATAGGGTTAGAATGCGCGCTTGTATGGGTTTGAATTTCGGTGCCTCTGATTACACAATTGTGCATCTGTTTGCACTTCAGTGCGTCTGATTGCACTTCGGTGCCCCTGATAGCACTACAGTGCTCCCTAGTGTGGTGTAGTTACCCGAGTATCTGAATTATGTTACTATAGTTCATCAGGCTAGTTAAACTTATGAATAATTAGTAAAGGATCTTGTTAATATATGTAAATGCACATGAATGATCAAGATCGAAAACTTGATAAACATGATATTATCTTGTAAATTGATATTGTTGAAAATTTTAAATGTACTTGAATGATCTAGATTGAATTCTTGATAAACATGGGATTTTCTTGTGTTCTGAACTTGTGCAAATCTCACCTGTTTCTTGTAAATTGATTGTCAGGTTGTTATTTTTATACTACTTGTTTAAATTTCAATTACCTTATTCAGGTAAGTTATGTTATAATTTAATTATGAAATTACTAAGTTATATAAGCTTACTCTGTTTCATTTTTAGTTTCCTGTAGTTGATGTTTTACGGAACTAGGGAGTCATATCAACTTCAAGGCACACACATCAAGCTTTAGTCTCGGTATATTTTGATTTGTTCTATTTCGGTTTTGTGGCATGTATATAGGCTATTTTGGGTTGATGGTTTAAAGTTATAAGTTGAAGTGGTAATGTGATCTATTGTAATTCAGTGTAGCAAATTGGACTAGTTTTTGCACATGAGGAGCTTAAATACAAACATTTTTATTATGTTCTAATTAAGTTTTCTTAGTTTAGTTTACATTTAATAAAAAGTGTAATTTAAGTCTTTTATTAACCTTAGAGGCTGAATGAGACCTAAGGTGAGCTAATATACTTTGTGAGTGTGCAGGATACTATTAGAGGGCATGCCAACTCAATACTAGCCGCTATGTTGCAACACAGGGAGTTTGATGTCACAACATAGGGAGCAGAGAGCAAGAATTCCGAGACTGCCTTTAGTGTCGCGACACATCCCTGAAGCTACTTTGAGTACGAGCATGATGCCTTCAATGTTGCGACACAGGCACTAGCGTGTTGCAACACCAGTCTTGTATGAGAAACAATTATGAGCCAAGGGCATTTTGGTCTGCACAATCAAATATTAAACACAAAAGCGTCAACTGACCTAAGGTTGAGGACGACGGCAACCCTAAATCTATAAATAGGCTCATTTAACACTTGTTATGGACAGTTTTTCATATTGTATAATTTTTTTATAGTTTCGATTTTTAGTTTTTCCCCTTTCTTAGACTTTAGGTTCTTTTCAATTTTGCATTTGTCGGGAAATCTGATTTGTGGAAGTCGATCAACTCTTTGTGGATTTCGTGATTCAATTAAATACAATTCAAGCTTCTCTTAAACCTTCGTGTCTTGATTTACTATTAATGTTTATCTTTTTATCAAGTTTATTATTTTTTTAGATTCATGAGCAAATAATCCTCTTGTGGGGGATTAGCGAGTGGAGGTATGCTTAATTGATTGTTATGCAAGGTTCTCTAAAGCAGAACAACTATTTGGGAAAGGAAGAATTTAAACCCTAGGCTTGACAACCCTAAGAAGTAATTTAGGTGGGAATAAGCCCAAAATTGGTATGACCTATTCGTGAGCACCTTAACCCTGAACCAGTCTAGACTATGAGGTCAAGAGATAAATAGTTCTTGTTGACTTGTTATTCTAGTAGAAGATCGAGAGATCCTGCTAGGGTAACAACTAGTTGATTGAACAGGGAACCCAAAGCAACAGTTAGTTATGATTACCGAAGCGAGCTAGTTACCCATGCTCAAATCTGATCAAGTTTCCATAGCAAATTTCCCAATTTTTTTCCATTTATTTTATTTCTTTAGCTATTAAAAAACTCTTTCTTTATATTTAGTCGTAATTTAATTTATTTAAAGTACTAATTAGCTCTATTTTTGCTTAGATTAGAATTAATGTAGTGCTCGCCTCCCTTGAGTACTATCCTCGGAGTATTATCCTCGGAGTACTCACCTACTTCGTTGTAACTATAATACAACCTAACCCGTATACTTACAGATACCGCCTATTTAACATATTTTGTGCAAGATTTCTAATCTGGGCGTTGGCACATCTAGAGGCAGTCATAATGTGTTATAATGGTTGCCGTGTATAAGGTTGAACTTAATGATCCCTATGGTATGCATTTGGTAAATGATGATAGTATTGTGGTGATGGTATGCTTATCCTTGAATCATTGTAGATTATGAATAGGTAATACTTGATGAATGGTTGATTAGTAGATGTATGATATAAGGTTAGTTGTTGGCTTAAGACTTATATGGTCAACATTGATAAGTGAATGGCATGTCTTATGTTTGTTAAAAATGAAAGGTTTGGTATGTTTAACATGGAAAGAATGCACTATTTCATTTTTAAGTACAATGTTTAGATCAATCAATGGAATGAACCATATTGGTATTATAATTTTTTAATGTCTTGGTAATAATTTATGGTTTGTTGGTTATGGTGCCAAAATGGCATATTGGTTAGACACTTAAGAATGATGTTTTAAGTGGTATTTTGGTACGTTTTGATGTATTTTGAATAGGTTTAAGGAATGGTATAAAGTGCATATATAATATATGAGAGTTTTTGGTTTGTAACTTGCCTTGTAAGGTACCTATGGGTGTACACTGTCTAACACACGACTGTGTACCACACATGGGCATGTGGCACGACCGTGTGCCCTGTATGAAATGATAGGTGAATTGTAGCATGGCCTCAGTGAGTTGTACGTTCTAGATACACGACCATGTGACTCTAGTCCACACGGCCACAGTTTGTTACACAATCATGTGACCTTGCATTACACGGGATCATTCTTATATACGGTTGGAGTACATGGTTGTATGGTTCAGCTCCATACAACCTCAACCTGTTACACGGCCGTGTGACCCTTATTTTGAATTTTTATCTCACTGTTCTATAAAGTTTCAAATTAATCCCTACTTAATTCTAATTGTTTTTAGAGCTTTCGTAAGCTCAATTTAAGCTCGATCTTGCATGTATAACATGTTTTAACTGAATGTTTGATGATTAATGAATGTTTTAATGAATTTTTTAATGAAAACTATTTGCTCATGTTTTGTTATTTGCTATAGCATCCCGTAACCATAATCCAATGACAGAAATGGGTGAGGGGTTTATAAGCTGAGATTGGTCTCAACACTCACTTGAAAAAGTTAAGGAATATAAAGGCTAGTCAATCAACGAGCCAAAGGGAAATTGGGAAGGACCATATCAGATCGTTGTAGTATTGGGATTTAGAGCTTACAAACTAGAATGGATGGATGGAACCCATATCCTCAGAACTTGGAATGCTCGCAACATCTGAAAATTTTACTTACATATAGAATTTGTAAGTATGTGTATTTTGAAATTCCTTTTATAACTTGAACAAACATGATGTATGATGTAAACTATAACAGATAATGGATCCATATAACCTACTATACATGCATCGTACATTATATGATACTACGATTATGCATCTTTTTTACACAAAAATAGTACAATAGATACATTTGCTCACACATATTTGCATTTATGATTATTCTATCTTTGGTTTTCTTGCTTCATATGTGAATTACTTTTCTTCTTTCAGGTGGTGTCACACGCATGATGCATTACTCAATCTTATAAAAAAATACTTAAATTTTCGTGTTGTTTCAATCATGCATGTCTCTAATACTCTTGTGCAACTAGACAACATTTGGATCACTCTTATTTTACTCTCCACATAGTTTCGGGCTGCGAGAGCCTACAGTAGTGTAATTGACCTATGATTTCTACCATAAGCCTTCCCTTTTGTACTCGGTAGCTATCTAGAAAGTCCCGAGGTAGGCCACTTTATAACCTACCTCTCGAACGGAGGGCAATTGTTATACCCCTCGCAAGGCAAGATATTTGGCAAGCTTACAAACTACCCCTTGCCAGGAACGATTCGCAGGTGACCCTCTATGGACCCTCAGTGAATTAGCTTAGAGACAGCCCATTGCACACCCATTGCAAGGACCACCAAGACATAACCATTTTTTATGACCATACAGACGAGAATGTCAGAGCAGGACCATATAGTAACCCCATGACAACAACTAACCTGTAATGACACTAGCACTTGACCAACCCACATAATCATGTAAGCCATTGTATTGTCAGTTACATGGCATTACAGGACAAACAATTACCCCCTCCCTATATAAGCTTAAACGCATGAGGGAAGGGATTTGCTCCTCCCCTTTTGGACCTCACACATCAACCCTAGTACATTTCCTTTTTCCTCTCATTCTCCTTATGCTTTCACCGACTCTTCGCCTAATATAGGTGAACCGACATTCCTCTCCTCCCTGTTGACAACTTGTATCAACAATCATTTGTGAGTTTTTTTATTGGTTTTATATAAAATATAAAAAAGACGAAAAAAACTCTTATAGTAATATAATTTACTTTGTAAATAAATTATGTTTTAGTCATTGCTCTATCGAGTTGATGCCTAATTGACTTATAACACCAACTAAAACTTTAATATATAATGAAGATACTATTAATTTGATATTGCATCAAAATGATTACATATATAAAAAAGATCGTCTAAATATTAATAAAATTATTTTTGTAATGGTAAAAAGGAACTTGAATTGATATCTCAAGGTTAAAATCCTAAATAATCCCTTACTCCACGTCAAAGTACCACAAATAAAATAGAGAGAGAGAGATTGCTAAAGGATGTGACATATTCGATTGTAAAAAAATCAGACATATTCGATCTTTGAAACCTTGATAAGATGAATGGGTAGAGAACAGAAAAAAGCTTATCTCAGGAAACCACAAAGCACAAGATACTTTCAAATTAAAGACTAACTACATATATGAGATAAGACGACATCTACAATATTAAAGATTGGGCCACGCCAGGCAGGCAATGAATATTTCAAATTAGAAATCAACGTATCTCAGAATTTATTATGGAAGATACAGCAATACTTTTGGGATTAAGATGGCTTGTCCAGCTTTAGGTGATGAAGGTTGAAATAGACAACGACTCTTTAGTTATTATTAGCTTTCTTATAGGCAATCATCTACTAGTATCAAGTTTGGGACACTTAATAGCTGAAATTTAAAAAAGGAAAAAGAAAAAAGTGCTAGTTTTGTGTGTTTTGTGTTCAAGTATGTATTGAGGTCGGGTAATCAATTTGCCACATTAGAAAGTGATAATGTCTCTTCTTGGTGGCATCAATCACCAAATTGTATTGGTCTTTGGTTTTGTATAGATAATGATATTATTAAGGGTTAATGGTTTAAAAGGCCCTCAAATTTTTCTAAAAAAATCAATTAAGTCCCTGCAATCTTTTTGCACCCAATTGAGTCTTGAATTGTTAAATTTGGTCAAATAGGCTCTTTAACTAACGTTGATCGTTAACAGTACTAACGTGGTGCTCCATGTCAGTGACAGTTGCTGACATGGTATTTCTAGTAAAAAAATCAATATTTTAATATAAAAAATAAAAAGAATTTATTTTTTATTAGAATGAACCTTGACATGCTGTTGTCTAGGTTCACTCGTTCCAAAGCTTAACTTTTAAAAAATATTTTTTAAAAAATATAAATTATTAAAAAATTATTAAAATATATAAAAATATCAAATAAATTTAAAAAATTAAAAATTAATAAAAAACTATTTAAAAGTTAAGTCCAAAATGAACCTGGACATATTTTTGTCTAGATTTGCATTGAATCTTCACAACCATATGTCTAGATTCATTCGAAAATGATTTTTTTTTAAATTATATAAAGTATGAAAAAGTTAAAAAATAATTTTCTTTAAAAATTTGATATGTCTATGTTTTAATTCTATGGATATTGAAGTGTTTTTTTTTTAAATGTATGAACATATCCAATTAAAAGAATGTGTCAAGTATTTTATTTTATGTGTATCTTAAAAGGTGTATCAATTAATTTTTAGCCTAAAAACTTTAAATAATTGGACATATTCATATATTTAAAAAAAATTTACACATTCCTATAATAAAATTAAAATTATTTATATTGATTTATTTTATAAAATATTTTTATTTTTTATACATACTTAAATGTACAAATAGAATTAAAACATTGATAAACATATTAATTTTTAAAAGAAAATTAATTCCTACTATTTTTTAACCTTTATATAACTTATAAAAATTGTCTTGATATGAATCCAGACAATATGAATTTGGACAACTATGTCTAGATTCATTTTGAACTTAACCTTTAGATAGTTTTTATTAATTTTTAATTTTTTAAAATTTTTTGAACTTTATTTAATATTTTTATAAAATTTAATTTAAAATTTTATAAAATTTAAAAATAATTTTTTTTTTAAAATTAAGCTTTGAAATGAATTAACCTAAACAACCATATGTTCAAGATCATTCCAATAAAAAATTAAACATTCCTTTTATTTTTTTATTTTTAAAAAAATTTTGAATTTTTTTATTTTTTACAGTTAGCAATTCTCATTGACATAGAGCACCCTGTCAACATTAGTTAAAGAGACTATTTGGTCAGTTTTGTTAGTTGAAAGGCTTAATTGGGTGCAAAAAAGCATAGTGACTTAATTACTTTTTTTGAAAAGGTTTTAGGGCCTTTTAAACTATTAATCCTATTCTTAATGAATGGCCATAGGTCAACTTTTTTATCTTCATTTAGAAAAAGTGTGTTCCAGGGACTTCATCATATCTCCAAAATCGTGAAATCAGATTTTATTTGTGTGATAATTTAAATTGGTGCATTAGAGATTCCCTTACATAAAAAAACAAAAATTTAATGAGGCATCTTTTATTAAAAAATAATAAATAAATCACATACACTTATCACGCAACCATAAAATTCAACATTAAGTGACTTTTTATTAAGTGTAGTAAAAAGCCGTGAACCGGGTAATTTATCAATAAAAGTTCTTTTTTTTTAAATTACCGAAATAGACCCATTATTTAATTATTTATCAGAATGGTCTATTTTTCGCGAAATCGCGTCCACGTCAGCGCGATATCAGGTACGCGCCAGGAAATCGCGTCCACGTCAGCGCGAGTTGCTGACGTGGAAGCAAATCGCTTCCTCTAGGACGCGATTTGCTGACGTGGGATGAACAGTTTATGTTTTTTAGCTTGGAAAACTTTGAAAGGCCATAACTTTTGGCTCGGTTGTCCGATTGAGACGATTTTTTTTCGATTTCGAATAACTTTTCGAGATCCTTTTTTACCTCTAAATTTTGATTTTTTTGATTTAAAATTGAATTTTGAAACATTCAAATCATTATTTTCCTTATTTATTTGAAGTAAACACCGGATTTTTTTTACAGAATTGTTGTATTATTTTTTCTGATTTGACACGTGTATCGAATAGGTCCGATAAATCATTAGAACGTAAGTAATATAATTAAGATAATAACAGTATTTTTATAATATGTCAATTAATTAGTTTAGCTTAGTTGATTAAGATGCTTGCTCTTTTCCCTTAATCAATTAACTGGGCCCATTTCGGTAAATTTTAAAAAAAATAGGGCTTTTTTGGGTATTTTACCCAGTTAATTGATTAAAAAAATAAATGCAACAAGTACAAAAAAGATTCAAATAAAAGCAACAATTCTGTAAAAAAAAATCCGGTGTTTACTTCAAATAAATAAGAAAAATAATGATTTGAATGTTTCAAAATTCAATTTTAAACCGAAAAAATCAAAATTTAGAGGTAAAAAAGGATCTTTTTCGACGAAAACTGCAGCAAACCACCTTCGGCTGTTTGTCAGCGAGTAGATCTCGAAAAGTTATTCGAAATCAAAACAAAAATCGTCTCAATCAGACAACCGAGCCAAAAGTTATGGCCTTTCAAAGTTTTCCAAGCTAAAAAGCATAAACTGTTCATCCCACGTCAGCAAATCGCGTCCTAGAGGGAGCGATTTGCTTCCACGTCAGCAACTCGCGCTGACGTGGACGCGATTTCCTGGCGCGTACCCTGACATCGCGCTGACGTGAACGCGATTTCGCGGAAAATAGACCATTCCAGTAAATAATTAAATAATGGGCCCATTTCGGTAATTTTTTTTAAAAAAGGGCTTTTATTGGTAAATTGCCCCAGTAAACCATGTTTATATCAAAAATTTATATTATTTTAAAGCATAATAATAAGTTCATCTTCTAACATTTATTTATTTTATCGTTTGATTTTAATTTTTTTTATCACTTTGACATCCAACTCTCAAATTTAAACAAATTATCTTTTTTTTAAGTAAAAAATTTGGCTGAATTATTAAAATTTTAATGGCATTAACATGAAAATTAACATGATAGTAAAAATATACTTCATAAAAATTCAAAAACTATTAAAATTATTAAAAAATTCAATAATTTTAAAAATAGTGCTTAATTTTAAAATATATATATCCACATAGACTTCCACGTAGTTGCCACGTCAATGTCATTAATATTTTAACAATTTAATTATTTTTTTGTAAAAAGAAAAACATAATTTTAATAAATTTTGAAGATTAAAGACTTAAGTGATTAAAAAATAATTCAAACCAAAGTGATAAAATGAATAAATGTTAACTAATTTTATCATAATAACTTATTTTAAAATATTCATATTTAATATATGCAGAATAAAATATGTATTTTGTTGGGGATAAATCAATTTAAACAATGAACAAGTAAAATAATGAAGAAATTAAAAAGATTTTACGTGGAAAAACCCCTCTGAAAAATCTCTCTGTAGAAGAAAAAAACTACATGGGAAAGATAATTTCACTAAAACAACAAAAACAAATAGTACAAAATATGGAGATAAAACTAAACCCCAAAACTCGAAATAAGAACCTTCAAAACGTAAACACAAAATTCTCTGGAAGCTTGTGAAAGCTAACACCTAAATGTGTAATGGGTTATCTTTCTAGGGTGGAAAAAGGTTCTATTTATAGGCTAAATTTGTAGGTCAAGTAATATTAAAATAATCTACACTAATCAGAGTTTAACTGGGAAACTAATATTAAAATAACCTACACTAATTAGAGTTTAAGTGATAAACTAAAAATTGAGTTTAACTGGGAAAAGAAAAACTGAAAAATATGAGGCATAACTCCATAAATCTCCACTTTGACTCGTATTTCCACAACGCCTTCTTTATTAAAACCCACCATAGGCTTATCTCGAACTATCTAGGATATTAATCAAGTCAAAATTGTGCTCAAAAGCTAGAAGTCTTCTAGTCTTCGATGTAACACCCTAAACCCGACCTAGACGTTATGGCTGAATCTGATGATGTCACATGTAAAGGGATTTGAAGACAAGATTGTCGAGTTTAAAAATCTTTACAATAAGCTAGCTTTTATTTAATTCAAAAAAAAAACTAGTTGATTTGCTTTAAAACTTATCTCTTAGAGGAAGCTTTTGTAACGGATTAATTTAGGGAAAATCGTTTCTATTTACGAAAAACCTTAGTTTTTAGAAAAAAACCGTATTTTGTAGAGTTGCAATTTTTTAAAAAATCCATAAAAATAGTATGAAGTCCCAAATTTAAAGACAACCAGTCTATAGTCCAAAAGATACATCAAAAACCCCAAATAAGTAATAAATTCTAGGCACTAACAGAAAACAGTCTAAAATTTACGTGTGGCCACCATCGAGTCCTCCGTTGCACCTACCCATCAAGTCTAGGGATTACCTGTACAGATTAAACAGAGAAATGGTGAGTTTTCACAAACTCAGTATGTAATCCCCATAGAAAACATGCATACAGATAATCAATAGAATTCAGTTAGATACAGTCTGGGACCGGTGCCCATCACAAAATCAGTTTGGGCCTTAGCAAATTCAGATATAGTCTCAGAAATACATTAGAGCCTTGTCTCATATCAGATACAGAATGCAGATACAGTAAATCAGAATCCCACCCACCAGCCTCTACACACCATCTCTATCCAACCCTACGCACCATGTGGGGATTCAATCAACCCACCCATCCCTACACACCATGTTGTACCAAAATGCGGCACATAATCAGAAGGTTGCAATTGAGCTCCCAGATAACAGGCTTAATAACCTTTCAGACACTTCCTCCAAATATCATCAACCCACCCCGATGCAATGCAACATACGAAACATGTCATGTCATTATGCAATTAATAGTACATACCTTCAAATATCATAAGTTCATGCTCGGTATAGAAATCAGACAGACAAATCACATATATAGAGGTCTACGTAAAGCTTACCGAACCTACAGTAGGTCCATAGTCGACTTGGGCGACCCGTAAAACCTTACAGACTTTTAAGAAAAATGGGCCCACACGCCCATATGGCCAGCTCGGCCCAAATTGGCCTTGGCCATGTGATCCATTTTTAATGTAACCCGTGCTAGTTAATTATTCATATATGTTTTCACTATTTACTTATATGTTTCTTCAAAGTTGTCTACTTAAGTCACTATTACTAAATTATTTATATCTTGAGCTACAGAATTCTGAATTAAGATCCGCTTGATGTTTTTGAAACTAGACTCAAATACCTTTCTACTATAAAATTTTTAGAATTTTTGGTTTAGCAAATAAGTACAGTAAAATCTTCAAACTTACCCATTTTCTACTGTCTGACAGCTTCATCCCTTCTTTGCTAAAAATTAATTATCTCTTAGTACAAAATTTGGATGATTTTTTCATTTGTTTCTATTGAAATTAGACTCATTAATAATTTAAAAATGTAAATTTTAAACACTAATTATTTTTATCCAATTTTTTATGATTTTTCAAAATCAGAACAAGGGAACCCGAATTCAATCTGACCTTGTCTCACAAAGTTTATTATACCTCATGATTTACAATTCTATTACTTACACTGTTTCTTCTATTAGAAGCTAGACTCAATAAGCTTTAATTTCATATTTTGTTCATCCACTAATTCGCTTTCTGTAATTTATGGAAATTTTTCAAAATTATCCTACTGCTGTTGTCCAAACAGCAAGCAATTTTGGCTTTTCGCCGAATCCATTTTTTTCCATTTCGGGTACACACCTAGTTTTGTTTGATGCTAAAATAGTCCCCGAGAACTCCAAAGCCTATAATCAAGACACTCAACATCAATTTAACAGATTTACAAGCAAATTGACAACCAATAACAAACTGAAACCCAACTTACCACCAACGATAACCCTCCTTTTAACTATTGTTAATATGGGAACACTGAATTCACCAGTCCGAGCCTTCCCCTACGCCCAAATAGACATTACCACTTTAGTCGTTAAGAGATTCATGATAGAAACAAAGAGAAACACTTACCGAAACTAAGCGAGCACTAACCGCGTACGAAAATGAAGGAAAATAAATGGATTAGGGAAAAAGCAAGAAGAATAAAAAGAAGAGAAAGATGGAAAAACTCAGAGAATTTTGGCAAGAGAAGAGGGAGAAAAATAGACGGCAGAATTTTTTTTGGAAAAGAGAGTCAAAATTCGGTTATGGGAAAAAATAAAATAAAATCCCAATAACCCCCAAAATCCCTTAATCTTCCCCCCTAATTCCCACTACACATCCACTACTCAAAATCCCCCTATTACACAACTCTATCCCGAAATTTGAGCAAAAAAATAATACATTTGCCTACATAGAGATTCGACTACAAGACCTCCACCATAGTAACACACCATTTAACCACCAACCCAGCAGGCCCATTCTGATGTAATTTACCCAACAATCAAAGAAAATCCTACTAAACAAGAGTAAGGCTTAATTCATTCAAAATACCAAAATTTGGCCAAGCGAAGGCTTGAACTTGAGACCTCCCAAACACTCCCAGAACACATAACCACTAAAGCTGACAGATATTTGTGTCATATTTTCACAATAACGAAATTAAAAATTTTGAGGCGTTACAACTCTACCCCCTAAAAGAAAATTTCGTCATCGAAATTTTACCTGATCAGAACAGGTGAGGATATTGCTAACGCATCGCATCCTCAAGCTCCCACGTGGCCTCCTCAGTGCTATGATTTTGCCACAGAACCTTCACTAAGGGAATAGAATTTTTTCAAAGGACCTTTACATCACGCTCCAGAATCTAAACCTCCTCGAAGGTCAAGTCTGGCCTAACATCAATCTCCTCAACAGAAACAACATGCGTGGGATCAGAGTGGTAGTGCCTCAACATCGAGACGTGAAAAACATCATGAATGCGGTCTAACTTCGAAGGCAACTCCAACTGATAAGCAACAGGTCCCACACATTTCAGAATGCGGTAAGGTCCAATAAACCGAGGGCTCAGCTTGCCCTTGCGACCGAACCTTAGAACCTTTTTTCATGGCGAGACCTTGAGAAAAACTAAGTCCCCCACAGAATACTCGATCTCACGCCTCTTCACATCTGCATACAATTTATGCCTATTAGATTCAAACGATCCCAAATCAATCTAACCTTATCCTTTGTCTCGGAGACCAATTCAGGACCTAGAACATGTCGCTTGCCCAACTCAGTCCAACATAAAAGAGTGTGACACTTACGACCGTACAGTGCCTCGTAAGGTGCCATATGGATGCTAGACTGGAAGCTATTATTGTAGACAAACTCCGCTAACGGCAAGTACTCCTCCCAACTGCCTCGGAAATCAATAACACAGCTCCTGCACATGTCCTCCAGTATCTAAATCACCCTCTCCGACTGACCATTTGTCTGAGGATGGAAAGCAGTACTGAAGTCTAATCTTGAACCCAAAGCCTCATGAAGCTTCTTCCAGAACTGAGACGTGAAACAAGGATCCTGATCAGAAATGATCGAGACAGGTACCCCTTGCAGTCTCATTATTTTCGATATGTAGAGCTTAGCTAATTTCTGAAGAGAAAATTCTATCCTTACCGGGATGAAGTGAACAGACTTGGTCAATTGATCCACGATGACCCAAACAGAATCATTCTTAGTGGGTGTTAGAGGCAACCCACTAACGAAGTTCATCGTTACTCGCTTCTATTTCCATAACGGTATCTTAACCGGCTGCAGCAAACTTGAAGGTAACTGATGCTCAGCCTTAACCTGCTGACAAGTCAAACAGTGAGCAACGAAGTCAGTAACCTCACGCTTCAACCCTGGCCACCAGTACAATTCCCGAAGATCTCGGTACATCTTGTTCTTGTCAGGACGCATAATATAAAGACTACCACACGCTTCTCTCAGAATCGACTGCCTTAAATCCTCATCATTCGGTATACAAATTCGACCGCAGAAACAAAGTACCCCATCACTGTTTATCCCAAAATCAATAGTGTCACCATTCTCAATATGATAAAAACGCAACCTAAGAAACTTATCCCCCTAACTGTTTACCTCGAATCTATTCAATCCATGTCGGTTTGACCTGAAGTTCTGCCAACAGACTTCCATCGTCGAATAGGCTAAGTCGAACGAACATCGCTATCAGATCGATCATAGCCCTACGGCTCAATGCATCGGCCACCACATTGGCCTTGTCGAGATGGTACTCAATGGTACAATCATAATCCTTAAACAACTCAACTCATCTACACTACTTAAGATTTAACTTCTTCTGAGTGAGGAGATACTTGAGGCTCTTATGATCATTATAGATAATACACTTCTCACCATACAGATAATGCCTCTAGATTTTCAATGCAAGGACTACGATGGCCAACTCTAAATTGTGCGTCAGATAGTTTACCTCGTGTGTCTTAAGCTGACGAGACGCATATGCAACCACCTTACCATCTTGCATCAACACACGTCCCAAATCGACATGTGATGCATCACTATAAACCGTGAACTCCTTTCTAGGTTCAAGTTGTACCAAAACAGGAGCTTCAGTCAGTACAGTCTTAAGCTTCTCAAAACTCTCTTGCTGCATATTAGTCTAGTCAAACGGTACACCTTTACGTAACAGCTTAGTCAATGGTGCTGCGATCAATGAAAATTCTTACACAAACGTTAGTAATAACCTGTAAGCCCTAAAAAGTTACGGATCTCAGACACATTCTTAGGCTACTTCCAGTCCAATACAGCCTCAATTTTTCGAGGATCGACTCGAATCCCCTCAGCAGACACCATATGACCCAAAAATGTTACTTCACGTAACCAAAACTCGTACTTGCTGAACTTAGTATAGAGCTGTTTTTCCCTCAAAATCTGAAGAACAATCCTAAGGAGCTCGTCATGCTCATCCCCAGTCCTCGAATAAACAAATATGTCATCAATGAACACCACTACAAACTGATCCAGGTAGGGCTGAAACACTCAGTTTATCAGATCCATGAAAGTTATCGGTGCATTAGTCAGTCCAAATGGCCTCACTAGGAACTCGTAGTGACCATAACGAGTCCTCAATGCCGTTTTATGCACATCAACCTCTTTAACCCTCAACTAATGATACCCAGAACGCAAGTCAATTTTGGAGAACACAGACGCCCCTCAGAACTGGTCATACAAATCATCAATCTTCGGAAGTGGATGCTTATTCTTAATAGTCAACTTATTTAGTTGTCGATAGTCGATACACATCCTCATAGATCCATCCTTTTTTTTAACAAATAGTACCGTGCTCCCCACAATGACATACTAGGGTGGATGAACCCACGATCCAATAACTCCTAAATTTGAGCTTTAAGCTCCGTAAGCTCATTCGGTGTCATTCGGTAGGAGGCGATAGACACCGGAGTTATACCAGGAAGGAGCTCTATCCCAAACTCCACTTCACAATTCGGAGGAAAACCCGATAGCTCCTCAGGAAAGACATTTGGAACATCCTTTACCATTCTGATATCCTTAACTATAGAGTCCCCAGAATCTAGAACACTTACATAGGCCAAGAATGTCTCACATCCCTTACGAACCAACTTCTCCGCTACCAGTGCAGAGATCACATTAGATAAGTAGTTCTGACGTTCTCCAATCATGACTACCTCCATATCCTCCTCGGTGATTTTCACCTTCTCGACCAGGGTAGAAAGATCTCACTCCCTCTGCGGAGCTATCAGAACTCTAAAATTATCTCTGAGACCATCCTCAAAGTGGGCACATCACTCATACTCAGATGCCACCATACCTCACGCATAGCAGCTCAGTCTCAGAAACTCGGCCTCATACTCGGCCACTAATTGATCCCCCTGTGTAAGATTCAGAACCTCCTTCCTATGTGCATCCACATAATTAGCTCCAACATATTTCCCCTAGAAGGTGGTCTTAAAGAAATCTCAGGTTAGACGCTCAAGCTGAGTACCCTCCTTAACGGTCAGCAACCACTGATAAGCCTCGTCCCACAGCAATGAGACTGCACCCTTTAATTTCTGCTTAGGGGTGCAATCTAGATCATCCATGATCCTCTCCATGACCTCAACCCAATACTCAGCCACATTAGGGGTGACCCCAGTGACACCCCTGAAGAGCTCAGCTCCATTGGACCGGAGTCATTCCATAACCAACCCTCGATCCTCAAATCCAGTATTAGGCCCAACGACCCTTTCCAAAATCCCTAACATAGCCTAGGACAATGAATCGTCCCCAACCATTCGATTTTGAAACCCAATCTCAGTAGCAGGTGACACTGGCGTCTCACTCGTATCTAAATTTGGAATGCTGCCCAATGACAAGGACTCAGCTTTATCCCCTCTACGGCCTTTACCTTGGCCTCTAATACCCCGTCCACAGATACCTCGTGTGCTCATATCCAATCAAATTTATCTAGTATTATAATTTTTATGAATCAGTTACAATTTCAATATCTATTAGTAGATATTTTATGTAAAACAGTATTAGAAGTTTAGAGTTTATTATCACGAATCGCAGACTTACTACAGTTTTTAGTTTTGCTACTGTTTTCAGTATACACTATCTACAGTGTTCTCAATACAGAATACTACCTATAGTAGTTTCAGAATATGCTACTAATATTTTCAAAAACTTATCAAAGTTTTTAGAACACTTACAGAATCGGCGCCAGAGATTTGGTGTACCACATACTCAGTCAAAAATATTTCAAACCATTTAAAAAATCATCTCTTTAAAACCAAGTTTTAAAACCCAAATCTACAGTCGAGTTTTACAACTTGACTATGATACCACTAAATGTAACACCCCAAATTCGGCCTAGACGTTATGGCTGAATCTGGCGATGTCATATGGAAAGGGATTTAAAGACAAGATTGGCGAGTTTAAAAACTGTTACAGTAAGTTAGCTTTTATTTAATTCGAAAAAAAATTAGTTGATTTGCTTTAAAACTTGTCTCTTAGCAGAAGCTTTTGTAACCAATTAATTTAGGGAAAATCGTTTCTATTTACAAAAAACCTTAGTTTTTAGAAAAAACCGTATTTTGTGGAGTTGCAGTTTTTAAAAAAATCCATAAAAACAGTATAAAGTCTCAATTTTAAAGCCAACCAGTCCATAGTCCAGAAGATACATCAAAAACCCCAAATAAGTAATAAATTCTAGGCATTAACAGAAAATAGTCTAAAATTTACGTGTGGCCACCGTCAAGTCCTCTGCTGTACTGACCCGTCAAGTCTGGGGATTACCTGTACAGATTAAACAGAGAAATGGTAAGTTTTTGCAAACTCAGTGTGTAATCCCCACAGAAAACATGCATACAGATAATCACCAGAATTCAGTTAGATACAGTCTGGGACCCATGCCCATCACAGAATCAGTTTAGGCCTTAGCCCATTCAGACACAGTCTTAGAAATACATTAGGGTCTTTACCCATTCAGATACAGAATGCAGATACAGTAAATCAGAATCCTACCCACCAGCCTCTACACACCATCTCCATCCAACCCTACGCACCATGTGGGGATTCAATCAACCCACCCATCCCTACACACCATGCTGTACCAAAATGCGGCACATAATCAAAAGGTTGCAGTTGAGCTGCCAGATAACAGGCTTAATAGCCTTTCAGACACTTCCTCCAAATATCATCAACCCACCCCGATGCAATGCAACAAACAAAATATGTCATGCCATTATGCAATTAATATTACATACATTTAGATATCATAATTCAAGTTCGCTATAGAAATCAGACAGATAGATCACATATATAGGGGTCTAAGTAAAGCTTACCGACCCTATAGTAGGTCCACAGTCGACTAGGGAGACCTATGCAACCTTACTGAATTTTCAGAAAAATGGGCTCACACGCCCATGTGGCCCACTCGGCCCAAATTGGTTTTGGCCACGTGATCCATTTTTAAAGTAACCCGTGCTAGTTAATTATTCATATATGTTTCCACTATTTACTTATATGTTCCTTCAAAGCTGTCTACTTGAGTCACCCTAATTTATTTATATATTGAGATATAGAATTCTTAATTAAGATCAGCTTAATGTTTTTGAAACTAGACTCAAATACCTTTCTACCATAAATTTTTGAAAATTTTTGGTTCAGCCAATAAGTACTGTAAAATCTTCAAACTTACCCCTGTTCTGCTGTCTGATAGCTTCATCCCTTCTTTTCTAAAAATTAATTATCTCTTAGTACAAAATTTTGATGATGTTTCCATTTGTTTCTAATGAAATTAGACTCATTAATAATTTAAACGTGTAAATTTTAACCCTTAATTATATTTATCCATTTTTTTATGATTTCCAAAGTCAGAAGAGGGAAACCTGAATTCAGTCTGACCTTGTCTCACAAATTTTATTATACCTCATGATTTACAATTTCATTGCTTACACCATTTTTTTATTAGAAACTAGACTCAATAAGCTTTAATTCCATATTTTTTCATCCTCTAATTCAATTTCCATAATATATGGAAATTTTTCAAAGTAAGCCTATTTCTTTTGTCCAAACAGCAAGCAATTTCTAACTTATTGTGAAAATATGACACAAAAGGGAAACACTTACCGAAACTAAGTGAGCACTAACCGTGTGCGAAAACAAAGGAAAATAAATGGATTAGGGAAAAATCAAGAAGAAGAAAAAGAAGAGAAAGATGGAAAAACTCAGAGAATTTCGGTAAAAGAAGAGGAAGAAGAATAAACGGCATAATTTTTTTTGGAAAAGAGAATCGAAATTCGATTATAGGAAAAAATATAAAATAAAATCCCGATAACCTCTAAAATCCTTTAATCTTCTCCCTTAATTCCCACTACACATGCACTACTCAGAATCCCCCTATTACACAACTCTATCCCGAAATTTGAGCAAAAAAATAATACCCTTGCCTGCATAGGGGTTCGACCACAAGACATCCACCATAATAACACACCATTTAACCATCAGACCAGCAAACCCATTCTAATACAATTTACCCAACAATCAAATAAAAACCTACTAAACAAAAGTAAGGCCTAATTCATACAAAATACCAAAATTTGCCCAAGTGAAGGCTTGAACTTGGGACCTCCTAAACACTTCCAGAACACATAACCACTAAAGCTGACAGATATTTATGTTATATTTTCACAATAATAAAATTAGAAATTTTAGGGCGTTACATTCGACTTGTGCATTGCCAAATCGAAATTGACCCAGGTCTGATTTCCACGAATGCAATTCCCTATCTTTTCAAAACTTACGAACCTCTTTTATACAAAAAAATCGTACCTTTTTCCCTCCTATGACCAAGTTGTCTCCGCTTCAAACGAGTCGACTTCGACTTCTTAACAGACATAGACGTCATGTTTCACCGGTCACTATTGATCCTTCCAAAACATAAAGATTGTCAATCTTTTTACCTTTCATCAAAACGAGAGCCTCACGAGATACCTTAATATCGTCTAACTCGATGTTAATTCTACAACCCTTTAAGTCTAAAATTCCCTATGAGATGAGATTTTTCTTTAAGTCTGACACATGCCTAACATTTGAAAATGTCCTAATTGTCTTTTCGTGCATCCTGATCTGAACGGTACCAATACCGGTTACCTTACTGGGTGAATCATTCCTCATGCGCACAACTTTACCTTCAATTAAAATCTATGTGAAGAACTAGTCCCTGTTGGAAAACATATGGAAAGAACACCCTGAATCCAGAATTCACTCAAATGTAAGCTTGGAGCTTTCACTTGTTGATACTAACAAAAAAATCATCACCCTTGTCATTGGCCAAATTAGCACGAGCTAAATCTTCCTCCTCACTTTTAGAAGCCCTTTTATTTCGCAGTTTGTAACAATCTGTCTTGACGTGACCTAACATCTTACAATAGCGACATCTCCTGTCTCGCTTCCTTGATGCTACCAAAACCGAGGCTTGTTTATCTGACTTGCTATCCGAACTAAAGTCATTGTCAAGTTTGTGTTTACTCAACAGATGACCCTTTACATCCTTGAATGAGAGATTATTTCTACCATAAATCAGGGTTTCACTAAAAGACTTATATGAATAGGGTAAAAAGCACAATAATAGCATAGCCTGATGTTCATCATTAATCTAAACCTCAACATTCTTTAAATCATTCAAAAGATTAATAAATTGATTGATGTGATCTCTAAGGTGCTCACCTTCATTCATGCAGAACGTGTACAACCGTTGTTTCAGCATTAATCGGTTAACTAGAGACTTTGTCGCGTAAAGGGTTTCTAACAATTTCCATAAGGTGAATGTCGTTTTCTCCATCAAAACCTTCTGCAACACATAATTTGTTAGACATAATTGAATCATGGATAGAAACTTTTCATCTAACCTATCTCATTCTAATTTATCCATGTCTGTAGGCTTCTTCTCTGTAAGGACCTTCTCAAGATCGCCCTGAATCAAAATTGCTGTCATCCGAACTTGCCATAAATTGAAATTTGTGATGCCATCGAACTTATCAATATCAAACCTTATTGATGTCGTATCTGAAAGGATTGATTGCGGAAATTGAACTAGCTCTGATACAAGTTTGTTAGGGATAAACTCGATTTAAGCAACAAACAAGTAAAATAATGAAGAAATTGAAAAAATCGAACACAAATATTTTATGTGAAAAACCCCTTCCGAAGAGGATAAAAAACCACAAGCAAAGATATTTCACTAAAACGGTAAAAACGAATAGTACAAAAGATGGAGATAAAACTAAACCCCAAAACCCGAAATAAGAACCTTTAAAACGTAAACACAAAATTCTCTGAAAGCTTGTCAAATTTAATACCTAAATGTGTAAGGGTTACCTTTCTAGGGAATGACATATTTATAGGCTAAATTTGTAGGTCAAATAATATTAAAATAACCTACATTAATCAGATTTTATGTGGGAAACTAATATTAATATAACCTATACTAATCAGAGTTTAAGTGGTAAACTAAAACAGAATTTAATTGGGAGAAGAAAAGTCAAAAAATACGAGACATAACTCCACATATTTAAAAAAACTATAAAAATGTATATATTAAAAACATTTATATCCATAATATATTTTTTTTATTTAGGTGCTCTATGTAAAGGTAAACAGTTGACGATAAAATCTACTTCATTCACATGGGTGGGGATTGAACTCCCAACCTCATAGTTAAGGGATAATGTGAGCAACTACCACACCACATCTCATGACTAATCTTTTAACATTCTCTAACAACATTTGACTTTTAATTAAGAAGGCTAAACGATACAGTTAGTCACTCAACTTTCATAAGTTTTCATTTTGAGCATAAAAAATAAATAAAAAATCATTTTAGGCAATGTTGTTAATAATCGTTTTCATTTTAGTCACTTGTTAATTTAGGGTTAAGTAGTATTATTTTACATTCATTTTAGTCATCCAACTTTAGTAGATTTTTATTTTGGTCACTAATTTCCTTTCTTTAGAATTAATTTTATTTTTTCAAAAAACCGATCTTGCGTTTTTATAAGGAATTGAGTGATTTAGCGTAAAATCCAAGTTTTCCTTTATAACTTCCCCAGTAAAAACTCAATTTTTCCCTTTTTAATGAAAAAACTAAAATTAATTCTAAAAAAAGGGAAAAAATAAATGAAATTTAAAAATGTTATGAATATCTTATTAAGTGGAAGTCCATCATGATCAAGATAAATTTTGAATGTACTTTAAATTCTAATAGTTATTAGAATTAGATCTCTACTTCTTTTATACTTCTTATGCCTATAAATAGAGACTCTGATGAAGTATTGTAATCATCCATTTGATCAATAAAGTACATTCTCTATTGCTTTCATATTTTCTTTATTCTTTATTCTCTCCATCTCTTTATTTTATAACACGTTATTAGCACGATGATTCTCTATATTTTTCAAAATCTTTCGAAGTCATCCCACAAATCAAATTATTTTTCACCTTAAACTTTCATCCTTACAACTTCATCTTCAGGATGTTGAAAGATTCAATCTTAAAATGGATTATGGTTCTTTTTCTCGATCTTTGATTTATTGTACAAACATGGGTTAAGTATAGATTTCGTAAGAAATTTTTATATTTCGACCATATTTTCTTTTTCAATTAAGGTATGACTACTATTAATTTTTATTTGACATAAATTTCATATTTTGATGGTATTTGACTTTTGCCTTTCTAGGTTGAATTTTTTTTATGTAAAATACATAATTGTTGATTAGATATGTTTGCTATTAATATGATATGTTTTCTCTATTTTTCTTTTTTGGTAAATAATTCTTTTCGAAGTTTTTTTTAATTAAGTTATATTTTGCATAAATTTTAGATGTTTTGATTATTAAATTCTTGTTATTAAATATTCTTGAAATTTTAATTATGGTGGAAAGTGTTATTAAACCTACCATTGTTGATTAAAGGGAAATTTGATAGGATCTATTGAGTCTTATTAACTTGCTAATGTTGAATGATTGTATGATATCTTTTAAATTGAACTTATAAATATTTTATTAGAGCAAGATAAGATTTTATAACATATATGTGGTATTGAAATTTGGTACAATGTGTATCGGATAATTTTCAAGCATCGTACATGAAAATTTTGATTATTTATTAAATGATTTTTACTATTAGGTTATAAATGTTATTACGAAAACAAAGTTGTTTTACTACTTGTAATAGTGCTCGTGATAATAGTCAAGGTGATGACGATGATATTAAAAATCTTCAAGTATATTTTACTATGTTTTATTTATTATATCATGTTTATTATAATTGAAGACTAATCATGACAACATTAATAGATAGATTTTGATTTGAAATCTCACACATGTTTGCGATGGTGATTATGAAATAAAGAATCTATTGGGATGTTTATATGTCCATCCTACTAGATTTGTTGCATTCCCCGAAATGAATGTAAACATAAAGAAAATAAAAGATATGCTCATGGACCACTAAAAGTGGGAACATAGTAATGAATAAGAGAACAATGAGAGTTCTCAATATAACTTTTCAAAGGGTAAAGATAACTTATGTTATCAATGTGATATGAAATATTATTGGTTACATATGTGGTGTATGCCCAAATATTTTGTCTTTGTTAATATTCTTTAAGGAAGGATATGAGAATGTAGTAATGAATTTTATCATTACAGATAGAAAATATTTATCTTATTTAGTACTGAAATAAACAAATATATTCTAATATTTGATAGCACAAAATTAGTTGAAATCTCCAGAAGAGCTAATATATCAATATCTAAAAAGCACAAAGTTTGTGGTGGTTAATGCATTAGTTTTAAAAGATATTCATAATGGATCTCATATTGAAATTGTGAATGAGAAAAAGATTATATTTCATATGAATCAAAAGAGGATTGGGTTATTTATATTTTGAATCAAACTCGGGACCTCTCGTACTCTAAGCGAGAATCATACCACTAAACTAAATGTCTTATATTTGAATATTTTGACATATTCCATGAAGCGAATGTTACATATAATTGTTTGAAAATTATATTTATTTATCGACTTAATGGCATTATTGACTTCACATTGATTTAGACATTTCCAGTAGTAAATGTCACAATAGTATTTATATGTGGATACAAAATAAAAAGGATGACAATAAAAATATCAATTGTCAAAATTTATATTTACATTATTAGTACAATTGAAAAACATGTTAGAGTAAACCAGAAGTTTGCTAATGCAAATACATTTACTATTTGGTGTGACTAGTTAGACCATCTTGTATCATATATGATGCAAAAATTAATTGAGAATTTATATGGACATTCATTAAAGAACTAGAAGATTCTTTAATTTAAAGAATTCTCATTTGTTATTTGTTCTCAATGAAAATGGATTCTTAGAAACTCACTAGCTAAAGTTGAGATCTAATGTCTTACATTTCTAAAATGAATATGGGCCCATTCATCGACCATGTGGATGGTTTTGATATTATATGATTTTGGTAGATGCATCTACAATATAATCGCATGCGTTATCAACTCGCATCCTGTCGTTTGCGAGATTACTTGTTTAAATAATTAATTTCATATTAAGTAATTAAAACAATTCATCTTGCTAATGTTGGTGAGTTTATGTCATAAGCTTTCAATGATTATTGCATGTCAATTGGGATAAAATTTGAACATCCTGTAGCTCATGTTCACACACAAAACGATTTAGCTAAATCGTTTATCAAACACCTCCAACTAATAAGTAAATTATTTTTTATGAGAACAAAACTTCCTATTTCAGTATGAGATTGTATTGATTTATATGTTGTACGTATCAAGCCAATAAATTATAAATACTTACCATTACAATTGATTTTTGGTCAAGAGCCAAATATTTCCCATCTTACAATTTTTGGATGTGCGGTATATGTTCCAACTGCTCTACCACAATGCACAAAGATGGGTCATAATAAGAGATTGAGAATGTATATTTATATAAGTCTCATTATAATATTTTTGAGCTATTAATTCGATATTTAGTTATGACATGAGTTGTCCGTTTTCCCAACATTAGGGGGAGAGAATAAAAAGTTGGATTAATAAAGTACTTGAAATGAATTCTTAATGTCTAAGATCCTCGTACAAAACTATATGAACCAGAAGTTCAACAGATAATTCATTTTACAAATCAACTGCCAGATTCATTAAATCTCACATACCAACTGAAAATGCTCCAATACGAATTGATGTCCTAATAGGACAAACTGTTAGTGCAAAAGAAAGTAATCCATGCCTGAAGCGTGGAAGACCAATCGATTTCAAAGATAAAAATCCTCGTAAAAGATAAGGAGCAAACATTCAAGATGATATAGTGGAGGCAGGGGTTCCAGAAGAGACCCAAGACACAACTAATAAGTAAAACTCTAGAAGAGATTCAGGTACCTGAAACTGAATTTTAAAAAAATGAAAATAAGAGATCTCAATAAGTTATGTCAATTCGAGAAAATGTGAAACCGAATAATAAAAGTGGTCGACAATGATTTTGCATGCAATATTATTATTGAAATAATAAAATAAAAGGAAGATCTTGAATAAATCTATTGGGAAATATAGATATGGAATAAATTGATCAAAATAGAAAGACGCAACTCAAGTACAATTAAATTTGTGGAGTTTTTAGACCAGTAGTCTAAATATCTAAAGGTATAAAGCCAGTGAGAGTGCAATTGAAGTAGTTTTGTAAAAGCGGAATAAAAATATGAATTTTTTCACTAAGTCTTGACATTAATTATGAAAAGATATAATATTCTTTTGTGGTGGATGCAATAACCTTTAGATATATTATTAAATTGACAATTCATAAAAGATTTAACGTGCGTCTAATGGTTATTGTTACAACCTTTTATGAATCATTATATAGTAAAGTTTATATTAAAATCCTTGAAGGATTTAGGATGCTAGAAGCATATTGAAATTCTCGAGAAATCGTTCATTTATACGAATTGAAATAATTTGAACATATGTGGTAAATTTCACTTAGTAAATAGTAGTTGAAGAAGGATTAGAAAATGATCCAAAATACCTATTTGTGTTTTTTTTAAAGAATTATGATTAAAGTTTGTTATGATTATTGTTGGATCTCCAAAAGATATCAAAATATATTTCTCCCAAATTTCTCTTACTCATGACTTTTAAGAGAATGGTAATATAAATGCTTAACAATACATTCAAATAGTCATTGAAAAACTAGTATTCAAGATT
Source organism: Gossypium hirsutum (assembly GCF_007990345.1). Lineage (NCBI taxonomy): Eukaryota > Viridiplantae > Streptophyta > Magnoliopsida > Malvales > Malvaceae > Gossypium > Gossypium hirsutum. The sequence continues at coordinate 15,295,943 of NC_053438.1, forward strand.
GAATACAAAGAATATAAGAAGTATGTGATGTTTTCATGAGAGGGAGTAAATACGTGTTGTACTCTTTTTCCTTTAACCGAGGTTTTATCCCATTGGGTTTTCCTAATAAGGTTTTTAATGAGGCAGCATATTATGCGTATTATAGATTGTGTATTTTTTTCATTCATTAGATTTTTATCCCACAAGGTTTTTCCTAATAAGGCTTTAATGAGGCGCGTTATCTACCAAAGGGCATTTAATGGGGAGTGTTATGAATATCTTATTAAGTGGATGTCCATCATGATCAAGATAAAGTTTTAATGTACTTTAAATTTTAAATAGTTATTACAATTAGATCTCTACTTTTTTTTATACTTCTTATACTTATAAATAGAGACTCTGATAAAGTATTGTAAGCATCTATTTGATAAATAAAGTACATTCTATATTGCTTTCTTATTTTCTTTGTTCTTTATTCTCTCTATCCCTTTATTTTATAACAAAAATAGTTTTTTCCTATAAAAAATAATTTTTGCTATAAAAATTCATGTACTTATAAAACTTGAATTTCTCTCTTTTATTGAAAAACTAAAAAAAGAGAATTAAAAAGATAAAATAATTTTTAATTCCCTATAAACCCCCAACTTTTTCTCCTTTATTAGAAAAACTAAATTAAATCTAAAAAAGGAAAACCTAAAGGAAATAATATTTTTTTTCATTAAAAAAAATTCAAGTTTTTACTATAAAATTCAAGTAAAACTTTATAAATTCGGGTAATTAAAATGAACATCAGCAAGTGACCAAAATGAAAATGATTGTTAATAGAAGTGCCGAAAATGTAAATTTTTTTATTTTGGTGCTAACAATAAAAACTTAAGAAAGTTAGACCACTAGCTGTTGAATTTACACAATTAAGAAATAAAATAACGGAGTTTGTATTTGCCACGTAAATTCAGCCGTTACGTTTTTCTATTTAAATTCTATGTAAACGAAGTCGTCTACAATTGAACCGGCATACGGAAACCGAACCTTTATTAGAAAAAGAAAAACCCCATATGTTAGTTGCAGAGGGAAGCTTTTGATTTCAATCCTCTCTATCATTTTTCGGATACAGAGCCGAACAATGCTTCTCAAACTCTTTCTTTTTTAGCTTCTAAATCTGTTTTACTGTAAAATTACTATATTCTAAAGTTGATTTCTTCACTGAACTCTCTTTGTCTTTTTCTTTTAGCTTAAGCTTTCTCTGATATGAAATTCTGAACATATTTTCTTTGTTGTTTCATTTCGTACGCTGTTGTTCATAAGTTTTCTTATTTTATTTTTTTAGTTACTGATTTATTCTTACAAGAGATTTTGACAATTTTGGTTCAGGTAGGATTTAAGAGACAGAACCAAGAACATGTTCACTGAAGGACTTGACAGCAATGCCCTCAAATGGGTTCAAGGAGTGAGTTTTTCTTCTTCTTTTTTTCCGAATTCCATTTCATTTATTAGGAAATCTCATTTTCTTTTTCGTTTTAGCCGAAGGAAATTCCATATTCACATTCTAGCTGAAGGCCTCGAGTTGATCAAATTACCAACATCCGTGCTGGAGGCCGGAATTTCGGCTTACCACCGCCGGGTATATTCAGAAGCGGCCACTTGCTGGAAACGGCAATCCCGGTGACTTCCACCACTTTAACCGGTGATGTTGACGATGACAGCTCCCCCGCTTCTGAAAATGACGTGACTAGTGACTCGGACGAAGATACTGTTTATGGAGTGAGGCATTCTCTTGATTCTTCTCCAGAAGATCAAAAAATTACTAACGGAAGTGGAACTGCTCATAGATATGGAAACCAGGCCCAAAGGCAGCCTCTATATGCCACTTCCAGTGATTATATATATTCAGATGTTAGTTCGTCTCTGGGGACTTTAATGGGAGGGAGAAGAGGGAATCTTGGTGATAGGTTAGTGAAGGGGAATGGGAGATTTCCTGTTGGAAGAGATGGTTTTACAGAAGAGGACAAGTCTTCGGATTCGGCTAGTAGTTCTGAGTTTTCGATTGCACAAGTGGGGCGCATTAATGGTAGAATCTCACGGAGTAAAGCATGTGTTTCTGAAGGGTATGCTTCGAGTGTGCCTTCTCGGATCAATGTTGAAAGTGCTGCTGATAAGGTTTATTTTACTAAACTTTGGTTTGAGTTGTTTTCCAGATTGAGAGTTCGAGGCACAATTCTTTATTTTGATGCCATCTCGATATTGTAACATATTAATTTTGGTAGAGGTAATTGGCGGTAATATTTATATTATAGTATCAATCAGGGCTCACGGAATCACTTGAATAAAAATGCAGGCATAGTAGGAAAGTACATAAAGACTAAGTATGTTAGCTATACATCAGTTCTAGAGTGTGCTAATGTTTGGTGCAAAGGAGAACTGATGCTTATCTTTGGTGGATTAGGGCAGCCTATCATTAGTAGCTATACTTGCTGACTTCAGATGTTTACTACTTCTTCCATAGCTAGTCTTGTTACACTTGTCTGACTTCTGTACATGTAGAACCTTTGGTTTCATGAATGCCTTTAGCGCAATCCCTCAAGATTACTGGTGGTTTTTATAGGTAAAGGGGAACTCTGAACATCTTGGTTTCAAAAATATGTACATTAAGACGAAGTTTGGACATGTACACCTAAATTTAAAAATTCATTTTGAACATTTATGCATACATGCACATAAAGGATATATGCATTTGGCAGTTTGATTATTAATCTCTTCCGTATTATTTGGTCCCTGCTGTGGTTCTTATTGACTATACACTCTGCTCTCACGGAGATGGATTTTGCAGGATTTGAACTCTGGGAAGCTACACCATGAAAAGTTCTCTGATGATGATGTTCCAACTGCACCACCAATTTCTAGTTCAGTACAGAAAGTTAAGCAAGCCACTGAGTGCATTCCAGCGTGTGAAATGCAAAGCACCCAGTCTGCAACTGGTACACATGACCCCAAGGCATTCAAATCCATGTCCAGAGTTAAGCAAGAGCATAATAGCAGCAGCAGAAAATCTGATGAGTTTGTAAGGTTTGTGAAATGGTTTTTCTTGTAAAACACTTAATCTTAAAGCACATCAATCTGTTCCCCTACAGCATATACGATAGGGTGCACATTAATATATTATTTATTCTATATGTTCCCTGAAGTGGTGCTGGTGCAGAGTCTGCCACCAGTCATCAGGCAGTGCTCGCATTCCAAAATTTCATTCGAGGTATCTCAGACCAACATGGACTCACTGTTGATCCCAATGACAACAATTGACCTTTCTTCCTGCAGTTTATTCTGTTCACTAACTGCTCTAAGTGTTTGTCATATCAAAATCAGTGGTCTTGGACCTTGGGAAGCTGTAATTGCCTACGATGCATGTGTTCGGCTTTGCCTTCATGCTTGGGCAAGGGGTTGCATGGAAGCTCCTATGTTTCTGGAAAATGACTGTGCTCTTTTAAGAGATACTTTTGGGTGAGTCTACTCTCTTACTTCATTCTTCTAAACAGTTTATCTTGACCTAAGTTAATATCAAAATTCCTTAATGGGCTTTTGCTATGCTTAGGTATTATTGTAAAAGCAGTTATTTGGAGCTATTAGATTTGGTTCTGCTTAAATTTCCACGAGCAAGTTTCTACTAATTAAATTGGAGTTAGGCATGTCATGTAGCTTCTTGGTTCACTGTCTCTAACTTCAGGTCTGAACTTTGAATGGTAAAAGTTTTCATAATGTTTAGTAGTCCGATCAAATAAAAATTTACACATTACTACATTTTCCATTAGCCTGTTAATTGATGAAAGTAAATCCAGTTCTCAGAAGGAAATGATCTAAAGAAATTGAATTTGGTTCCTTAACTGATATTGGAATGTTTGGTATTGTTTATGATTTGTAAATGAGTATGCTTTATCACTCTATTCCCATTAATGTTTTCTCTTGCTTTCCTTAAAATTTGCATCTGCTGTGTAGATTAAAACAAATTCTTTTGCAATCGGAAGAGGAACGAATCGAAAAACCCACTTTAGATCTTACCAGTGAGGCTGCTGCCCCAAAACCTAAGAAAATTGTTGGCAAGGTGAAAGTGCAAGGTAATTTTTCTATCTCAGATTTGAAAATTTTACTTTTTAGAGTAATTTTCTCTTGGTTATCCCTAATAACTCCTTTGCTCACAGTGCACAAAGTCAAAACAACCCTGGATCCACCAACTGGCTGTAGTATGACATCTCTTAGTCTCAGTGCTCCAAGAGTTAAGCTGAAGACTATTCAGAATCAATTGTCCATTTTTCAGTCAATACTCTCTTCAAGGTGGCAGGCCCTTAAAAATATTCGAGTTGCTTCTGGTTTACCAAATAGTTCTTTCTCACATAAAAGTTTAGCATATATGCATGCTGGAACTCGGTATGTAAAACAAGCATCTGGGCTGCTGAAAATTGGCGTGAGAAGTTCACGCAAGAATTCATCCTCATATGAAGTTATACAAGGTATTGTCTTTTGAAATCCCTTGTTTTCTCATTACTGGTTACACAAAATAGGATCCTGATTAAATGGATTTATTCATATTATCTGTTGACTCAGACTTAAGATGTACTTGTCCTCACTATGCTAAAGCCAATAGATGCCCACATCATTTACAGCAATCACAAAACACGCTAACTCCTTAATATTCAACTGCACATAGTATTTTTTTTCTGAAAGATATGGTTTTTCATTTTAATTGTATATTGCTTTAAGGACTTCTGTATTTACTAGTTTGTAACTAAAACATTTTGATTGTACTTATCTATAGTATTGCTTGGATAGTTGTTTCTTCCAATTTATCTTCTTTTTTAATTATGAATTAACCAACTTACTCTTTAATTTTCCAACATGATTTCCTCTGTCCATACTTGTCATTAGAAACATATGTGTGCATGCTGAGACTGAAAAGCTCAGCTGAAGAAAACAACATAAGAATCCAACCGGGATCTGGTGAAACACACATCTTGTATGTAACTGTTCCCCACCTATCTTGCTTTCGTCTCTAAATTTCTGTTAAGACTGTTACTGACAAGAGAGGAACTGATACATTTTGCAGCTTTCCAGATAGTTTGGCAGATGATCTAATTGTTGAAGTTCAGGACTCCAAGAGGAAGCATTTGGGTCACGTCCTTGTGCAAGTGGCTACTATTGTTGAAGACACAGTATTGTTCGAAAATACTATTAGTTCTACTTAATTTGTAATTTTAGTTGATTTAATAATGCTCATACAAAAGTTGAATGCAGACTGACAAGTTGCGGTGGTGGTCTATTTACCGTGAGCCAGAGCATGAACCTGTAGGCAAGCTTCAACTCTGTATAAACTACTTAACAAGTTCAGATGATAATAGTCATCACAAGGTGAACTAGTTGTGATTAGCTTAAAATTTTAAATCATAATTCTGTAGCTCATATTTTGAAGAATGAAGGTTCAGTCCATTTGTTTTGCTTTCAATTTGGTATTATCGTGTTACATTTTTTTTGTTTAATATAAAAAAAAATTGGATTAATTCTGAAATAGTTTTGTGATATTAATTGCATTCTTTCTTTTTCTAGTGTGGTTCTGTTGCTGAAACAGTTGCTTATGACCTTGTCTTGGAAGTTGCAATGAAGGTTCAACGATTCCAACAGAGGAACTTACAGTTATATGGGTCGTGGAAATGGCTATTAACAGAGTTTGCCTCGTATTACGGAGTTTCTGATGTCTACACCAAGCTAAGGTAATTGAAATTTGTTTTTTTTTCTTTACCTTTTTTGTTGAGAGTTGCAATTCATATTTTAGAAAGTTACTGTTTTGTTCAATGTTTTTAGGTTTGGCATCTGTACATTTTTTACAGGTATCTTTCCCATGTAATGGATGTGGCCACACCTACTGCTGATTGCCTCGGTTTGGTGCATGAATTGTTAATGCCTGTTGCTATGAAAGGCCACAACAAAAGAGCATTGAGCCATCAAGAGGTACTATGTGTTCCACTTTTTGTTTATAATTTCTAATAGTTTTTTCCTTCGTTTAATAAAACAGATGATTGTTTGCTGCTTCACCAGAACCGAATTTTGGGACCAAAGATCAAATCAAGCAGATTCTTTCTCTGGTTTTCGAGAACTACAAATCACTTGATGAATCATCATTCTCAGGCATTATGGATGTGTTCGAGCCTGCAACAGGACTTGTAGCACCCACACTGGAACCTGCAATTAAACTTTATATGCTTCTACATGGTGTATTGTCTCCAGAAGCACAAACAAATCTGTGTCATTATTTCCAGGTTTGAGAATTTAATTTCTCTAATGATACACCTATCTTTCTACATGCCTTGCCTCTACTTTCTAAATATCCATATTTACACAGGCTGCTGCAAGAAAAAGATCTAGAAGGCACTTGGCTGAGACTGATGAATTTGTTACCACCAACAATGAGCCCAATTTTATAGACCCTGTTGCAATGTCTATTGCTTATCAGAAGATGACATGTCTTTGCAGGAACATTAAGAATGAGATATTAACAGATATTGAGATTCACAATCAACATATACTTCCCACGTATGTTCTTCCTTTTGTTGTTTGATTTGTTTTTGCTTGCTCACAAAGTAAATTTTCATTCATATATGCAGTTAGCAGTAATGTTTTGTATCAAAATTGTTGATACACTTTTAACTTTTCAGCAAACCATCATGTATGTATAAACATTTCATTAGGCCCATATATGCAGTTGCATCATTTAATTGTCTTCCTTCTTTGTGCAGTTTTATAGACTTACCAAATCTGTCAGCATCTATATACAGCACCGAACTTTGCAACAGATTACGTGCATTCCTTCTTGCAAGCCCACCACCTGGCCCTTCACCACCTGTGGTAGAACTTGTTATCGAAACTGCTGATTTCCACCGAGATCTTGCCAGCTGGAACATAAGGTAACTTTTTGGTAACAACCATTCTTTTGAGTAATTTCTCTTTGCACTATCGTGAACTTTATTATTTTTCTTCTAGTCATGTGAAAGGTGGAGTTGATGCAAAGGAGGTGTTCCACTTGTACATCATGATATGGATTCAAGATAAGCATCAGTCTCTACTTGAGTCATGTAAATTAGAAACGGTACATTCTTTAAACTAGATTTCCTGCTTTGTAACTCATTAATAATATGGGGCCTACTTGATTTGAGTCAGGAAGAGCATATCATCGTCACCTTCTCTAAGCATGTAATGATACTCTTTATTCTTTTTATATGATTAAAATTGAAGTCCGCAAAATGAAGTCCTAAAATATTTTATTCTAGAAGAATCTTGTAGATTTTATCAAACTGGTCTCCACAGAATTGTTTTTTCATTGTCTGAATACTTGCAGGAGAAGTGGTCAGGAGTTAGAACACAACATTCTACAACTCCTTTTATTGATGAAATGTATGAACGACTCAAGGAGACATTGAGTGACTATGAAGTCATCATCTGCCGGTGGCCTGAGTATATTTTTGTGCTGGAAAATGTACATTATCTACTCATTATATTTCACCTCATAGGTTAACATGCAACAAATATTACAATGCTTCTCCAAATACTAGCTTGTTTTTTTTATTTTTTATTTTTTTTTTGGGGGGGGGGGAGGAAGAGATTTGGAGTTTGCTCAAGTGATCTATTAATCCATGTCATGAATTGTTTAAACAGTTTTTGTTTAACAAGTAATACACTTTGGGCTATGTTTCTATACCAGGCTATTTCAGATGTTGAGAAAGCTATAGTGGAGGCTCTCGATAAGCAGTATGTAGATGTAGTATGTCCTTTGAAGGAAAATTTGACACCAAAGAAATTCGGCCTTAAGTACATGCAGAAACTTACTAAACGATCTGTATGCTCCTATACTGTTCCTGATGAGGTAAGCCATAGAATTTTAGCTAACAAGAATCTCTCTTGGATTTGCATACTCTATGGAGTCTTTTGATTAAAAGCTTGATTGCTACATTCAGCTGGGTATCCTGTTGAATTCTATGAAGAGGATGCTCGATGTCCTACGTCCCAAGATAGAGACCCAGTTCAAATCATGGGGTTCTTGCATCCCTGAAGGTGGAAATAAGGCTCCTGGAGAGCATCTTAGTGAGGTGACAGTGATGTTGAGAACCAAGTTTAGAGGATACCTGCAGGCTGTCATTGAAAAACTTGCCGAGAATGTGAGTGTCATTTTCACAAAGTGGCCATGAATTAGTGTCATACATTTCTAAATGCTGAAATGAATTGTTATATAAGCAAAAATCTTAGACTCCAACAAGAAATAACATCGATGGATAAATTTATTTGTGGGTGTCTATATTCAGACTCAGGTTGTCTATCAAATTAAGTTTGATGCATCAGCAACATCAATGGCTGCTTTTATTTTCCAAAGCAGCAATCACTGTTCCTTTCAGAATTTAATTTCCCCAGAAGGGAAATAGATGAGGATTTAGTTCCCCACCCTCCCACCCTTTCATTCACACACAGACATATCTTTCATTCTATGCAGACTGTATGCATCTGTGTATATTATATGTTCTCAAAGTTTCAATTTCAATCCGAACATGTCTTGATCTATCATTTTAAAGATTGTATCAGTCAGTCAAATTTTATCATTCTAGAAGCAGTACAGTCAATAGTATATACTCGATGTTTCTCATTCAATCATTATGAATTTGTTTGAGTAATATTTTGGTTATGCTGTGAAATTAATTTTCTTTTATTTCCTTCTTTTCTCCAGACCAAATTACAGAACTCGACAAAATTGAAAAAGATTCTCCAAGATTCTAAAGAAACTATGGGAGAGTCTGATATTCGAGTCAGAATGCAGATGTTAAAAGAACTGCTGAGAAGTACAATAAATCACCTTCATACAGTTTTTGAGACTCAAGTTTTCATTGCAATCTGCCGCTGGTACTGGGATCGGATGGCACAAGTAAGTTATAGGTGAATGATGCTGTAAATTGTTTGAAATTTGCAATTCAAGCAAATAATTTGCACAAATTACATGATTTTTTTTTTCGCCATTGCAGGATGTTCTTGGCTTCTTGGAAAACCGGAAAGAATATAGATCATGGTACAAAGGTTCCCAAATCGCTGTATCCGTAAGTAAAGGCCTAACATTCCTTGTTGAAAATAAGATCCTGAATTCGTTACTATAATGTTTAACCAATGGAAGACTTATTGAGCTTTGCATCTCTTAGATGAACATGATTACAAATATTTGCATCATCTTAGTGAACAACAAACAGATCATACACAAACAGATTAAAAATAAACATGAATCAAATGAAATAATAAATTTAGGAGTATTATTACTTTACTATTGTCGAACGCTAATGATGTTTAAACGAGCTTTAAATGATCTATTAATCTTGTAAATAAGCTTATACATGAGCATCGGCAAACTAAACAGACTAATGTTTGAGATCATCTTGTTTAGAAAAATGAGTCCTAAAATTTATCTGAAATCGTTTGTGTAGCTTAATAAATGATTAACTGAATTAATTTTGAAGAGACCAAAATGAAAGGGGAAGACTTTTTTCATTTCAGTAAGAGAAGTAAGAAGTGATGAATTACGTTTACGGTCTGATTAGTCGGTTCTCGGTTAGGTTAGTTCGTTTTCTGATATTTGTGATCTTACCCATAAAGCATGAAACTTTTTTGGGAACATGCTACTGCTGTTCTTTTATAAGCCATCATTAGTGTTAAAACATTGGATTGATGAGACAATATAGATGGGTTGAAATCATAGTATCAGAACGAAAATTCTAAAGGCTTAGGTAAGAAGCTATATTGTTTACTTCAAAAGGCTGATGCAAGGTTTTTCAAAACACGGCATCATAAAGGTATTTTGACTCGGATTATTGGGATATTAAAATGTTTGATGTTATTTCGTTTCTTGATTTGACCAGTGACATCCTCAAGAGCTTCTTCAGTTTAGCCTGTTTTTAACATTGTACCCTGTGTTAATTCGCAGATTCTGGATGATACTATCGCATCACAGATGCAACAGCTCGTCGGCAATGCACTCCCAGCAAAAGACCTTGAGCCACCAAGGTCTATCTTGGAAGTGCGGTCGATGCTCGGTAAGGATGCTTACTACTAGACCATTATTTGTGCAGATTACAATGAGCTACTGGCACACACACACATTAGAACAAATAAAAACCTTAGCTAAGGTTGAAAAAAAATGGAAGATGAAAGTTCCACCAACATAAGATCATCTCAATGACCTTCTAACCCAATAAAAATGAAAAAAAAAAAGAAACGAAAAGAGATGACTGAAATTGCTCATCTCTATATGTATATGATACTTCCTTTGGGGCTATTAGCTCTTACAGTTTTGAATATTTATATATATAATTGAAATTCTTTGCCAGCAAAATTTTTTTTCCTATATGTATGCATGTGTCTACTCTTGAATCTTTTCTTTTCTTTCCTCGCCCCTCTGCATTTTCTCTTGCTCAACATGTTTACAGACTTTCCTTTGTAATCCTAACTTTTCATTTTCTCTATATTGCCCGCGTGTGACATTTGTATCCGAAATACTTTCGGATATGGGTATAGGTGTATAATGACTTAAAAATATGGCATATATCCATGTCGTACACTTATGGCTTACGGCTATGCGCTTCTCCCATAACAAAGGAATAAAGAGAAAGAGATGCGTTTTAAAAATCTTATGAACTTTATGTGGTACCATATGAATAGACTTTAAGGCTTGTAATTCTGAATCTTTGAAAGGGTGGAAATCGGTTGGTTTGCACCACTGATGAATTATGAGTAAAAACACTCGTACATGTAAATTTGGCAAATTATTTACTCTCCAGTTTTTAGCTTACTCGAACCTGTTAAATATTTTTGTTCCAGGAAACATGTTAAAACTGTTATTAGTATGAAACCTTGAATCTGATAATAAAGAGAATGATCCAAATCTTAGTAGAATATCGTTATAAATCTTACAAGAAAATCTCATTTTAAATGTAGGATTAATCCCAACGCGATAATTACCATTGCCATTTGGCTAGAGATTGTCACGTGTTATTGCTAAATTGACATCAATGTTACATTAATACAAATTAACACTATAATAGAATACTAGATCAAGTATCAACTAAATTAAAAAAAAAATTTGAGTATTAACTAAATACTTTAAGACAAGTTAGAGGCAAATTACATATTAATTCAAAATTTTAAATACCAAAATGGAAAAAAGAAGGTATAGTTGGGGGCAAAAGGGAATTATTATTTATCATGCCACACTCTTTCTTACCAAATTTTAGTTATATTTTCCGCATTGTGATCATGTTTTTTGATCTAAGGTTCTTAGAACTGGATCGGTGGTTAAACTAGTTAAGCTATTGGTTCATAGTTTGCTCTGCCTGATCGGTTTGATCAAATAAATTACTAAAAATTTCATAAAAATAAAAAATATTAAAAATATATAAAAAAAATTGATTCAATTGCATGTTCAACCATATTTTTTTGTATGATTTAAACAGTTAATATCGATTCACCGGTCAATCTATTCAATCCCTCTCCAAATTAGTATACCTATTGGTTCTCAATCCAACTGCCTAACCCAATTTGATTATGAAAATAATGATGTGGTGATGTGATCTTATCATACTTAGTATAGTCAAAATTTACTACAAATTTATATATTTTTTGAATTTGTATTACTTTTTATTATAATTATCTTTAAAATAATATATATATATATAAATCACAAGTTTAAAGAAACTTTTGAATTGATGAAAATGCTTTTTATTGGTATTATATAAAAAAATTATATATATTTTAAATAATAGAGTTTTTATAAGTTGAATTTAATGTATTAAGAATAACTAATATTAATTAACTATTAGTAATAGATAAAATCATAATACTAATTTTTATTAGTTTGAACTACATAATTGAGTATATAAGTTATTATTTATAAAGAAATTATTTTAAACTAATTATCATTTAATTAGCCTTAAAGTTATAAACAAATTAAAATTAATATTTACCATTATAACTAGCCTTTTACATTAAAACATTTTCAAACAAATAGCATTAAAATAATATAACGAAAAAAAATATATTGTTTGAAGTAAAAATATACTATTAGCTTTGGAAGATGGTCTAAAAAATAAAGGAGTATTAAAGTATTGGTTTTTCGGGAGGAAATTTTAACTCATTCAAATGACAATGTCACCAAAGACATGAAAGATCATTTTCATAGATGGTGAGGTAAATTTATGATATTATTCCAACACACGTATATTTAGTTATTATATGTCGAAACCATTTTTTGAAAACAAAAAATTTAGGTTGTCGACTCTAAAAAAAAATGAAAATTTGGGAGTCGCTACCAATCTTTTATTGATGTGTGATTAGATCACCTGAAAAAAACGACTTTGGTCTACGAGTTTTAGAAAAACGGATCCGGGAGTCAGTTACGTACGAGGAAGGATTAGCATCCTTGTAACGCCCAAAATTGGTACCTAGTTAATTAATTAGTATCTTAAGGTCGAGAATTTGGAAAAAACGTAATCCTTAGCAAAACTTAAAAGGCTACGTATTAAGACACTTATTATTTCAGAGAAAGAAGATACCACACCCAATGCGTTAGGGCACAGCATTCTAATTTTCCCCAAAATGAATTGGGCCAAAATACTTGTACAATAAAACTTTAAAAGAACATCCACTCATCCAAGATTTAAGAAATCACACCCAATACGTTAGGGCACGATTCCTCTAGAATCCCAAACTCGGAACATTTCCTTTACTTTAAAAGAACATCCACTTATCCAAGATTTAAGAAATCACACCCAATACGTTAGGGCACAATTCCTTTAAAATCCCAAACTCGGAATATTTCCTTTATTATTTTTAAAAAAATCTTCATTTCGAGAAATCAATGCGTCACATCCAATACGTTAGGACACAACGTGTTGAATTCCCAATAATGAGTTTTTATTTTTTTTGATTGAAGAGAAATGCTCGATTGTCGGATTTAACGAAGAAAATCGGAACCTAATACGTTAGGGCTCAATTCCCTTGAAAATCCTAAATATGAACATTATCTCAATTTAAAAAAAAATCTATCTTTAAATTTGAGTAAAAAATGATGTAACGTGATTTTATACATACAAATGCTATAATAATAATAACAATAATAAATACATCATCGACATAAAAATAATATAAGCAAATGAATAAAACGAAATAAAAAAAGGGTAATTCATGACATGCAAAATATTAAATGTAAACACAATTATACAATGGATGGGATGGCAAACAAATAAATAAGGATCAAAAGATGTACACATGGAAATTATGAAGATTAAAAATATACATATAATTTACAAATAAAATTTTAGGTTATAGAATTTATATATAAATACAACACATAATATACTTATGAAAATAAGGAAAAAAAATAAGTATATTTTAAAAAAGGAAAAAAAAGTGAGTATTTAATCACTTGAAAACGTAAATATATACATATATATATATATGAAAATATTCATTTAAAAAAAAGGAAAATATTCGTTTTTAAAAATATATATATGTGTACATATAAAAGGAATATATAAATAAATAATAATAATAATTACACTATTAATTAATAAAATAAATAAAAAGAACATAAAAAACTAAATTGAATTGCAATTAAAAAATCTGGGGTAAATCCACAAATAAATAAAAGTAAAAGGACTAATTTGAACGCGCGAGTTACATAGAGGGGCTGGAAGGGAAATTTTCCCTTCTCCTCTAAAACGGCGCCGTTCAAAAGGATTAAATTGGAATTTAAAATAAATAAAAGGGTAAATTAAAAAAAATAAAAAAAAACTTAATTACAAAAACATTAAAAAGCGGAGGGGCTAAATAAAAATAGATAAATAAAATTCGCAGTGGTATCACCTTCTCCTTTTTTTAAAATCGTAAATAAATAAAAATAATCGAATAAAAAAAATAGTAAGCCACCTTTAAAAAACTGCCAATCGTTCTCTTTTTTTATTATTTCTCCTCCCTCCCTTTTCTCCCTTTTTTTTACAATGAAGGGAGAGGCCTCTATTTATAGCTGAGCCTCCCCAAATCCAACGGTACAGATCAGTTACATCAACGGCTGAGATTAAAGGGTATCTACAAATTAAATCTCTAAGATTATAAAATCATATATTCTAAGATTGCATATCATATCTAAGATTATATATCATCTCTAAGATTGCATATCATATCTAAGATTGCATATATCATATCTTGGATTGCATATCATATCTAAGATTGCATATCCTCAAAATTTATGTTTCTATATGTGAGCCTGGGCTAAAATTGGGTATTACATTATACATATTATATTAAATTTATTTTGAATTCACCCTTATTCGCTTTCTCTTCTCGTTCTATTGTCTAATATGAAAGTTTCACTTTCTAATATCATATTTTTATTAATTTTAATTTTATTTTATGCTATTTTTTAATTATTATTACAGTTATAATTTTATAAAATTCTCCAATTTGCATCAATAAATTCTGACTGTTTACTATTATAATTTTATAATTTTTTGGGTAATTTGCAACTCCAAAGTAATTAATTACATCCGAAGTTTAATTGTTAAACTAAGCTTTTATTTGATAACATTGTTTTGATATAACAAATTAAAGTGTCATTGAATAAAAGTTAAAGTTGAACAAAATTGGGCAAAATTGATAAAATCAAGTTAAAATGATTTCAATTGAGTTAAACATTTTCAATCATGTTAAATTATTTTTAAACAAGTCAATATTGCTCCAAGCCAAAAAGTATCGATAATTTTCAAGATATCGGTACTCAGTCTAAAATTGATACCAAATTGACATTTTATTTTCAATTTTAAAAAAGTATGAATACTTTTACTATAAGTATCGATACATTTTACCAAATATCAATAATTTGTCTTTGATATCATTGTAAACTAAATTTAACGATCAATGAATCAGACATTAAATACTAATAGTATCAATACTCGTAGAAAAAGTATCGATACCTTTTGTTGCAGGTGAATTTAATGATCTGGTATTTTCATCCCCAACAACTTTATTCATGTTTCCGACAGCCCCAATGGTTGGAAATGTATTAGAGGGTATAAATATCATCTTCCAAAGGTCCTACAACAAGAAGAGTGATTAACAAGCTTAAAGATCAATCAATACAACCTAAATGCTTAACTCTTTCATACATTTCTTATACACACTTGAGAGCTTTCATTGTTATTCTCTTTAGCTCAAGTGTTCTTCATTGTAATTGTGCTTAATTGGCAAACATTTTGATCTTGTAAGGGTTATTTCTTATTTGCTTCTTTGTTATTGATACGAGATCAAAGGCCCGACAAATGCGTTCCAAACTAAATGGGACCATTCAGGAGTTTGTTAGCAAGGCCTTAGATGCGTACACGAAAGAACGGGAAAATCAAGATTTCAAATCTTGGGAATCTTGGTCCAAGAAACCAAATCTTGCAGCCAAAGCGCATTGGATCTCTGTTACGAGCATCAACGATTCAATTTCGGTAGGAGATGGATCACAATCCCAAATTCTTGAAGGCAAGGCCCAATAAAAAGATTCCAAGCCCAATCAAGAAATTCACCCATACTTAGTCGAAAATCAGGTCAAATTGTCAAAGTAGCCCAAGTTGTAAAGTTTTATATTTATTTATTTATTTATTTACTTAGTTTAAATTTTTATGTAAATATTCAGTTCAAGAGTCCCAAATAAAGACCCTTGGCCGAATTTCCATATTAAAATAATTAGGAGTTTTTTTTATTTTAGTTTTCTAATTAGATTAGGAAAACACTTGAGAGACCTATATAAAGGCTTGGCCGGCCACCTTGTTATTAACTTCTCAATTATATCAAAAATTTCAGATTTGTTTAAGTGCAGAATTCTCTTTGAGTTTTTCTCCAAGAATTCTCTCTTGGGTTTTCTTTAGAAGCTGTTTTAACAATCTTTTGATTGTGGGAGCCATCTTCAGCCTTCTTCTTGCCATTGATATTCTTTGGAGGGGAGATTAGAGCCGTTTGAAGGGAGTTGTGAGATCTTTCGAGATTTCAAGGCTTCTCAGGACTTATCTTTTAATTTCTTACTGTCAATTCTTTCTTTATTTCTGCTTGTGCCGAATCTTTATCTAATTTATTTGTTGTTCTTGTTGTGTTTCCTGCCTTTTTTCTATCTTAAAGAATCAGCCAAAAATCCCCAACTTCTATGGTTCTTGTCGATTCATCCATACTTTTTTTGGGTGAAATTAGATTGCCGAAATTTGAGGAAAACTATCTTGGTGTTCAATTGGGCAGAATCGCAACCTCTTTTAGGGTTTCAAGAACCCTTATTAACACTTATTTCTATTCTTAATTTGACTCTTTGCTGATTTGGGGATTTTATTTCAGATCTGAAAATTCAAAGTTCTAATCTTTTAATTTTCTGTTTCGTTTCAGATTTGATTGTTTAGAGCTTTCGTAGGAGTTTCTCGTGACTTGACAACTCGATCTTGGTCCGCGCGCAACCCCGTATCATTTGGTATCAGATTTTGGGTGTTTTGGGTATTCTTGGTTGATTTCAAAACTGATCTCTATTTTTTTTAAACTACAAATAGCAGTTTTACCCAGAAAAATTTTTTGAAAAAAATTCATTTGAGTGGGTAAACGTTGTCCAATTGATCTGAAATTTTACATAAATATTTTTGGAACTGTGATTGAATAAAAAAAATACTTCCCACAAAAAATTCAGTCAAAAAAGTCAAAAAAATCGAAAAAGACGAAATCCAATAAAAATTTAAAAAAAGATTCAGCAGGTTGAGTTTGGTGCCCAAACTTTCCAGATCAAAAAATAAATATTTAAGGACATTCCAAATTTAATTTCGTAATTTTTGGAGATCGGGAACACCTCGAACGAAGTTGTCAAGTTACTCCGCAGTTTTTCGGGTTTTTCAATTTCAGCAATTTTTATTGATTCTTAGCTGTAGGTTTTCATTTGTTTGCTTTTTATTCTCCCTTTACAATATCTAACACCTTCTTGTTTCTTGTGTTAGTAGGATTTAAAAGTGTGCACAATTCTTCCTCGGTGCAACACGAATCAATTGGTGTCTCGTCAGTCTTTGGCATCCTAGTGCAAATTAGGATTCTTTGGTAGTCCGATTCATACACTCTCTAATTGGTTGATATAAACTCTACTAAAGTACTCACAAGACTGAATTCTACCTCATTGAGAATTTGATTTTTCTTTTTGAGCGATTAACGGTGAGGTTTGCTAACTTTTATTTTCAAGTGTTGAGTGTTTATTTTTTGCAGGTTTTTCAAAATGTCTAAGGGTGATAATAATGATGACACATTTAAAAAATTCCAACAACATTTGGAAGAACAGGCTGCTGCACTTCAAGCTTTGACTGCTACCATCAATGAGGTACGATTGAATCAAGAGTCTCAATATCGAGACCCAATTAAAGAAGATATGGATAACCAGCCTCCTGCTCATAGGCGTGGTCCTCGACGTGTCACTAGGACTGATTTTGATGTTCATGATCGTGGACAACCTTCTTTGGCAAAACCGAAGTTCACAATTCCCCAATTTCGTGGTAAGAATGATCCAGAAGCTTATTGTGAATGAGAATTTAAGATTGAACTTATGTTTCGGTATTATAAATGTCTGAATGATGAAAAGGTTGCGTTAGCAATGCTGGAATTTTCAGATTATGCATTAAGTTGGTGGACTCAACTTGGGGTAAATCGTCATCGGAATTATGAAGGTGAGATTTCGACATGGGAGGAGTTGAAACAGATTATGCGCAAAAGGTTTATTCCACCTCACTACTATAGAGAGATTAAAACAAAGCTTAGAAGACTTATTCAAGATAGTAGGACGGTGGATGAATATTTTAAAGAGATGGAGATGCTCATTCAGAGAGCTAATATGGAGGAGGATGAGGAAACAACTATGGTTCGATTTATTGATGGTTTGAACAGGCCGATAGCTAATATATTGAGGCTCCAAACTTACATTGATTTGGAAGAAGCAGTTCATAAAGCCATTGAGATCGAGCAACAACTAAAGGAACAAAGGTTTGGTTCCTTCTCGACTTCACAATATTACCGAGGTAACAATTCCAATTCTAATTTTAAGAGTTCAAAATCACCTTTTGTTACTAATAAGTCTTCTTTGAGTAATGGAAGTAAGCAATTAGATTGGAAAAAGGGGCTTCTGTTAAAACGCAAACACCTTCTAAGCAACCCAACTTAGGTGATTCGAGTATGAAGAGGACTCGTGAGATTGAATGCTTTAAGTGCAAAGGGCGAGGTCATTTTAGTAGGGAATGCCCTAACACGAGATTACTTCTTCTGAAAGATAATGGTGAGTATACTTCTGACTCTGATAAAACAGATCCAGACATGCCAGAACTTGTGGATGACAGTGATAATGGCGAAGAGTTGGTTGAACCACCAAAAGAAGGGGACTTTGCTGATTTCCAATGCCTTGTAGTTCGCCGAACACTTAACATTCAGATGAAAGATGATGATAACCAAGGGACCAACATTTTCCATTCGCGGTGTTTTATTAAAGGTAACTTATGTTCACTCATTATTGATAGTGGGAGTTGCTCGGATGTAGTGAGTAGCTATTTGGTGGATTCTTTAAAGTTGCCTTGTACCAAACATCCTAAGCCATATCACCTTCAGTGGCTTAATGAATGCTCCGAAGTTAAAGTTACGAAACAGTCCTTAGTCACTTTTAAGCTCGGCAATTATGAGGATGAAGTATGGTGTGATGTGGTCCCAATGCATGCGAC
Organism: Gossypium hirsutum; assembly: GCF_007990345.1. Classification (NCBI taxonomy): domain Eukaryota; kingdom Viridiplantae; phylum Streptophyta; class Magnoliopsida; order Malvales; family Malvaceae; genus Gossypium; species Gossypium hirsutum. Next base: position 15,314,740 of record NC_053438.1, read on the forward strand.
ACACTTGCTCCTTGGACGACCTTGGCAATTTGATCGCAATGTTACACACCAAGGTAAGCTTAATCGATACTCCCTTGTGTTTAAAGGTAGAAAATTCACTTTTTCTCCTTTAAATCCTACTGATGTATATAAAGATCAATTGAAGATGATGAAATTTTGTGAGGGGGTAAGGGAGAAAGGACAAGTACAAAAGACAGAGAGAAAAGAGGCTAGTAGTGGAAAAAGTCAAAATTTAAAAATCCCAAAAGTGAGTGAATCCACAAGTGGTAAAATGAGCGAAAAAAATTTTGGCAACAAAAAAAAGATGTGAGGAGAGCCCTACTCAATAAACAGCCTTGTATCCTTGTGATGTTTAGGCAAAATTATTTATCTTTATCTAACATTGACGAATATTTGCCTAGTGTGTTTCAGTCTCTTTTGCAGGTTTATGAGGATGTTTTTAGTGAGGCCCCTAAAGGGTTACCACCTTTAAGAGGGATAGAGCATCAAATTGACTTAGTACCTGGAGCTTCAATACCAAATCGACCAGCCTATAGATGCAATCCTAAGGAGACAAAGGAATTGCAAAGGCAAGTTGAGGAATTACTAGACAAAGGGTACATTCGTGAGAGCCTAAGCCCTTGTGTCGTTCCTGTCTTATTGGTACCAAGGAAAGATGGTACGTATCGAATGTGTGTTGATTGCCGCCCAATCAACAAAATAACGGTAAAGTATCGACACCCAATTCCTAGACTTGATGATATGCTTGATGAATTACATGGTTCAGTCATATTTACTAAAATTGATTTAAAAAGCGGTTATCATCAAATTCAAATGAGGGAAGGGGATGAATGGAAAATAGCCTTTAAAACAAAATTTGGATTGTATGAATGGTTAGTTATGCCTTTAGGCCTTACTAATGCACCTAGTACATTTATGAGATTAATGAATCATGTTTTAAGGCTTCACTTGGGTAAATTTGTAGTGGTTTATTTTGATGATATCTTAATTTACTCCAAGACATTAGATGATCATGTTTTCCATGTTAAAACCGTTTTGGATATTCTGCGAGCTGAAAAATTATTTGCCAACCTTGATAAATGCACATTCTGTTGTGATAAACTAATATTCTTAGGTTTCATAGTTAGTGCTCAAGGTATTCATGTCGACGAGGACAAAGTTAAGGCAATTAAGGAGTGGCCGACTCCTAAATCGGTAACTGAGGTGAGATCTTTCCATGGTTTAGCTAGTTTTTATAGACGATTTGTAAAAGATTTCTCTACTATTGCTGCCCCATTGACAGAGGTTATAAAGAAATCGTGGGTTTCAAATGGGGTGAAACCCAAGAAAAGGCTTTTTAGACCCTGAAAGATAAGTTATGTTCTGCTCCTCTTCTCAAATTACCTGATTTTTCTAATACTTTTGAGCTTGAGTGTGATGCTTCAGGAATTGGAATTGGTGTTGTTTTAATGCAAGATATGCAACCTATTGCTTATTTTAGTGAGAAATTGAATGGTGCGCAGTTAAACTACTCAACTTATGACAAAGAACTCTTGGCATTGGTTCGTGCACTTCAAGTATGGCAACATTATTTGCTGCCTAATGAGTTTGTCATACACACAGATCGTGAATTCCTTAAATGGTTAAAGGGACAAGGTAAGTTGAGTAAAAGACATGCCTGATGGGTAGAATTCATTGAAACATTCCCTTATATGATACAATATAAAACAGGTAAAGATAATGTAGTTGCAGATGCTTTGTCTAGACGATATACTTTAATAACTACATTGAATGCTAAAGTCTTAGGGTTTGAACATATTAAGGAGCTATATGATGATGATGCTGATTTCAGCCATATCTATAAGAATTGTGGACATACTACTTTTGAAAAATTTTATCTTGTAGATGGCTTTCTTTTTCGTATAAACAGGTTATGCATACCAAAGTGTTCCATGAGAGACTTATTGATTCATGAGGCCCATAGTGGGGGTTTGATGGGACATTTTGGAGTGGCCAAAACACTAGACATCTTGCAAGAACACTTCCATTGGCCACATATGAAAAAGGATGTCGAAAAGGTATGTTCCAAGTGTATTACATGCAAAAAAGAAAAATCTAAGGTAATGCCTTATGGCCTTTACACTCCTTTACCAATTCCTACTTCACCTTGGGTAGATTTATCAATGGATTTTATTCTAGGTTTGCCTCGAAATAAGAAAGGAAGAGATAGTATATTTGTTGTTGTTGACAGGTTTTCAAAGATGGCACATTTTATTTCTTGTCACAAAACAGATGATGCTACACATGTGGCAGACTTATTCTTTAAAGAGGTGGTAAGACTTCATGGCATCCCTAAAACAATTGTTTCTGACAGAGATGTCAAATTCCTTAGCCACTTTTGGAAGGTATTGTGGGGTAAGCTTGGTACTAAATTACTTTATTCCAGTACATGTCACCCCAAACTGATGGCCAAACCGAAGTAGTTAATCGGATCTTAGGGACTTTATTACGATCTGTTGTGGGAAAGAACATTAGAAACTGGGAAGAATGCCTACCGTTTGTTGAATTTGCATATAATAGATCTATTCATTCTACAACTGGTTATTCTCCATTTGAACTTGTTTATGGTTTTAACCCACTAACAGTACTTGATCTTGCGCCATTACCACTTGAACACATTGTTAATTTAGATGGCAAACAGAAAGCTAGTTGGTGAAATTCTTACATGAGAAGGCTAAGCAACGAATAGCCAAAACAAATGATGCCAACACCAACAAAGCAAACAAGGGGCGCAAACGGGTTGTCCTAGAACCCGGAGATTGGGTTTAGGTCCATATGAGGAAAAAACGATTTCCCACAAAAAGAAAGACCAAGTTGGACCCAAAGGGCGATGGGCCTTTCCAAGTACTCGAGAGGATCAACAATAATGCCTATAAAATTGATCTACCTGGTGAGTACAATGTAAGTTCTACTTTTAATATGCCTGACTTGTCCCTATTTGATTTTTCAGATTCGAGGTCGAATCTTTTTGAGGAAGGGGGAATGATACGAGATCAAAGGCCCGACAAATGCGTTCCAAACTAAATGGGACCATTCAGGAGTTTGTTAGCAAGGCCTTAGATGCGTACACGAAAGAACGGGAAAATCAAGATTTCAAATCTTGGGAATCTTGGTCCAAGAAACCAAATCTTGCAGCCAAAGCGCATTGGATCTCCGTTACGAGCATCAACGATTCAATTTCGGTAGGAGATGGATCACAATCCCAAATTCTTGAAGGCAAGGCCCAATAAAAAGATTCCAAGCCCAATCAAGAAATTTGCCCATACTTAGTCGAAAATCAGGTCAAATTGTCAAAGTGGCCCAAGTTGTAAATTTTTATATTTATTTATTTATTTTTTACTTAGTTTAAATTTTTATGTAAATATTCAGTTCAAGAGTCCCAAATATAGACCCTTGGCCGAATTTCCGTATTAAAATAATTAGGAGTTTTTTTTTATTTTAGTTTTCTAATTAGATTAGGAAAACACTTGAGAGGCCTATATAAAGGCTTGGCCGGCCACCTTGTTATTAACTTCTCAATTATATCAAAAATTTCAGATTTGTTTAAGTGCAGAATTCTCTTTGAGTTTTTCTCCAAGAATTCTCTCTTGGGTTTTCTTTAGAAGCTGTTTTAACAATCTTTTGATTGTGGGAGCCATCTTCAGCCTTCTTCTTGCCATTGATATTCTTTGGAGGGGAGATTAGAGCCGTTTGAAGGGAGTTGTGAGATCTTTCGGGATTTCAAGGCTTCTCAGGACTTATCTTTTAATTTCTTGCTGTCAATTCTTTCTTTATTTCTTCTTGTGCCGAATCTTTATCTAATTTATTTACTGTTCTTATTGTGTTTCCAGTCTTTTTTCTATCTTAAAGAATCAGCTAAAAATCCCCAATTTCTAGGGTTCTTGCCGATTCATCCATACTCTTAATTAGGAAGCTGAAGTTTTCTAAATAGTCTTTAATTTATTTCTTATTTTTAAAATAATACAATTAAATTATTTAATAATGTCAATAGTTGTTTTACTTATTTAAAAATATTAGAAATTTAGAAAATATATCATAATAATCTCATCCTAATTAGATATTTTGATCTTGAACAAAAATCATAAAATTTAATTTGATTATGTTTGATACAATTTGAATTTGCATTTTAATCCGTAACATTTTTATTTGGTTTTAAATTAAAAATTACAAAATGTTAAAAATAGTTTCTAATATTAAAACTGTAAAAAATTGAATTTAATATTTTAACATTAAATTAATAGTTTTTTTCATAATTTTAATATAACTATTAGTTTACACATTCAAATTAAATCCACGTCTAATCTTAATTTTCAAAATACCAAGTGGATGTCCATCAAGATCTAGATAAGTTTTGATATATTTTAAATTCTAATAGTTATTAGAAGAAGAGTTCTATTTTATTTATATTTTCTATGTCTATAAATATAGACTTTGGAGAAGCATTGTAAATTAATCCTATTGATCAATAAAAACACGCTTTCTCTTTGCTCTCTCATTCTCTTTGTTCTTTATTCTCTGTCTTTTGTTTTATAAAACGTTATCAACATTGTTTTCTTTTATTTTATAATATGATCACTCCAAATTTACTGCTCAAGTTGTTATCGATTGCCTTCTAGAGCTATTGCAATTTCAGTCTTCAATTGAGGCCTGCGCACTATGAGTAATTATTATCCAAAGAAATTTATATAATCCTTACGAGGGTGATGACGATGATGTTAAAGATCTTTAGGTATATTTTACTATGATTTATTTATTATATCATGTTTATTTTAATTGGAGACTAATCATGACAACATGAATAGATAGATTCTAATTTGAAATCCATGTAAGTTTGTGATGGTGATTATGAAATAAAGAATCAATGGAGACGTTTAGAAGTTTGTCGTACTAGATATGTTGCATTCCCTGAAGTGAATGCAAATATAAATAAAATAAAAGATATAATCATGGACCACTAAAAGTGGGAACACAATAATAAATAAGAGAAAAATGAGAGTTCTCAAGATAACTCTTCAAAGGGTAAAGATAACTTACGTTATCAATGTGATATGAAAGATTATTGGCCACATATATAGCGTATGCCCAAATATTTTGTTTCTGTTAATATTCTTTGAGGAAAGATATGAGATTGTAATACTGAATTCTATCATTACAAATAGAAAATATTTATCTTATTTGATACTGAAACAAACAAATATTATTTCAATATTTGATAGTACAAAATTAGTTGAAAGCTCCATAAAAGCAGATATATCAATATCTAAAAAAACAAAAAAAAAATTGTGATGGTTAATGCATTAGTTTTAAAAGATATTCATTATAATAGATATCATATTGAGATTGTGAATGAACAAAAGAGTATATTTCATATGAATCACTATTGTTATAAATATCTATTCTGAAAGTTTGAAAAAAAGAGAGAATTAAGTTATTAATTACTCTTGTTATTAAATTGAATTGATTGTGACTATCTTTGTGATCTTTTTTCATCATCCCCATTAAGGGGTTGAAAGCAGAATATTTAACTGTGAAAAATCTACTTATGAGTAATAAAATATGGTAATTCTATCTAAAGTTTGTTATGGTTGGAAGCATCTGAAGTTGCAAGTTTTTTTTAAACTGCAAGTATAACTTTACAGTATTCAGAATAAGTTCTCAATTAAAATTATGTGGAAAAATATTATTGATAAGAACTTGTAAGAGAGAAAAAGTTTGTATGAAAAGTCATTAGTTATGTACCTGTTGTACACTTGGAAAATAATATTCACTCTCAAAGTTTACTTTTAATAGATTTTGATTGGATCCAAAGTCTATTACTGGAGTTTAATTTGTTCACTTCTTGATAAAATCGTCAAGACTCAACGGAGAAAAAAAAGGTACATCTTTAAATATTAAATCAACCTGATATATGGTTTAAATATTTGAAGATGGTCTTCTTTTTAAGTTTTGATTACATGGGTTACATATTGTTTTAAGCATCTCATTTGTTTATGAAAATGAATATTAACTGATTTATTTATGCCGCTATAGTAGGTTTTATAATTAAATAATATATTTGATTGAAACATATCTAGTATGCAAATTTGTGTTAATAAATCAATAAATTTTATGGTTATTCGGATTTGATTTAGTTCAAATAATTGTTAAATTTAGTAATTCATACGTTTTACATTATTCATTTGTTAATTATTTAAAGAAATTACATGAGCAATTGTAAATGAAAAGCTCTATAAGCATGAATGGTTGGATTTTGAATTAAATTTCATACATGATTATGATGGTTATGAAAGAAAAAAAATTGCTAGTTTTTCATTATTGTCCAATTTTTTTTTTTGCACATTCCTTGGAGTGAATGTCTACAATAAATCTTTTATAATCACTTTTGATCATTAAAGTCAGTTTGGGCATTCGAAGATGTTGGCATATTCTCTAAAGTGAATATTGCATATAATTGTTTGCAAATTATATTTCTTTTATTGAGTTAATGACATTATGGACTTCACATTGATTTAGATATTTTCAGTAGTAAATGTCACAATAGTACTTATAATTGGTTACAAAGTAAAATGAATGATAGTAAAATGATCAATTTGTCATAATTTATATTGACATTGTTAGTAAAATTGAAATGCATGTTAAAGTAAACCAGAAATTTACTAATGCAAATACATTTACTACTTGGCATTACTAGTTAGATCATCTTGGATCATATATGATGAGAAAATTAATTGAGAATTCACATGGACATTTATTAAAGAACTAGAAGATTCTTTAATTTAAAGAATTCTCATTTGTTGCTTGTTTCTCAATGAAATTTAACTATTAGAAACTCACTAGCTAAAGTTGATATTTAATGTCTTGTGTTTATGAAATGAATATGGGCCCATTCATCTACCATGTGGATGGTTTTGATACTATATGATTTTGGTAGATGCATCTACAAAATAATCACGTATGTGTTATCAACTTGCAACCTATCGCTTACAAGATTACTTGTTTAAATAATTAATTTCAGATCATACAATTAAGATAATTCATCTTGTTAATACTGACGGCCAAAAATAAAGATAGAAGAAAATAAAAAATGAAATAAAATGCTTGTAGTTGTTGTGTTTTTTTTTTTACCCTTTTTGTTTCAAAACAAAAATAATGAAAAGCTTCATCTTTTTCATTTCATTTCATGTTTATATATTGTCTTTTTTATCTTGCTTATTTGTAAAAAATGATAATAATAGTATTTAATAATAGTAATAGTAGTGATGACAGTAATAATAATTTGAGCATTTGACAAGCCCAAAAAGAAAAGAAGAACAAAAAAATAAAGGTCTCAAATAGACCAAAATCGGATAGACTTCAAACAGCCAATTTAAATGGCCCCAATTGAGCTCGGACAAAAACGAGTGTCTACAATAAAGATGCTAAAGTTACCTTTATATTGCTATTGATAAACCACTGATGAACGACGTTGAAATCTTAACCGATGATCGGGTTGGCGATGGTGAGAGCACTAACGTAGATCGCAACACCAAAAAAGTCAAGTTTAAGGATAGAGGTGATTTCTCAATGGAGAAATGATGGTAGACTCAGCTCCGGTGAATGGAGTTGCATGGAAAGATAAACTTTTTGGAGGGCCTGGTTCTGGTTCTCTCGATTGTGTCACTAACCTAGACTTAGAGTTTGAGGATGGTGATATCCTCAGATCCACCATCAATGGAATTCCTGCCATCGAGTTCTTGGATCGCCTTAAAAAAATTTGATAAAGGATATGGAGTCTATTGTGGTTATCAAGCTGTTAGGGCACAATATAGGTTATGGGGTTCTACATAATTGTATTGTCAGCCTCTGGAAACCCTCTCAATCTTTTTGAATAATGAATGTGGCAAATGGGTATTACCTTGTCCGATTTCAGAGCAAGGTTGATTATGACACAGCATTGACCCAAGGTCCAACCGTGGACAATAGACATTGACCCATCAAGACCATTCCCAAGTGGGGTGTTGGCCTGGATCCACTTCCCAGGACTACTGGGTTCTTGTACAAAAAAAAGGATATGAGAGGAGATTGGAAGCTTAGTTGGGAAAGTGGTTTGCCACTAAAATGGACAGTGGAGCAAGGGGGTAATTTTCCAGAATAGTTGTGTTTGTAGATCTAGGAAAACCTCTTACCTCACAAGTTCTTATCAATGGCTGAGTACAACAAGTGGAGTTCGAGGCATTACCTGAGGTGTGGTAAATATGGTCATCTTAAAAGTTTGTGTCCTTCTTCTTTCGCAGATCAGAGCAATCACAGTGGTGGAGAGAATTCTACAAGCTTGACGATCAATGAATCAATGCCAGTGAAGACGGGTGAAGATTCGGTGACGATGGCGAAGCCTTTGGTCCGTAGATGGTAGTCGAGCGTAAATCTAGGTGCAATCAGAACGGGAATCATATTCTAAAAGCTAAAATTTCAGAAAAAAAACCTGGGGTTCTAGATTTGGAGCTCTATCCTCACTGGATATGGAGGTGTCATTCGGTTTAAAAATGGTGTTTTTATTAAAAATTTAAAAGACAAAGGACTGGGAAAAGTTTGGCTGAAGGAATTTCGAGCCACGGTGGTGCTACTGGGGCTGAGAAACGAACTAGGTCATTGAGGCATAAAAAGTCTAGATAGATGCTAGAGACCTAGTACCAAGATTCGACGCGGGCTGAGGCCGCCTTTCGTAGGAGTGCCTTGGGTCACAGCAGGCAGTAGGCCTTTCACAGGAATGCCTTGGGTCATAGCATGCAGTGGGCATTTCACAAGACTGCCTTGGGTCATAGCAAGCAGTGGCCGAAACACAAAATTTTTTAGCTTGGGCTCAAATAAGGCAGTGGGTTTTGAGCAGACTGACTGAACTGCTCCTATCTCCTTTACTAATGACAAGATAACCTCCTTTTATGTGAATCCCACCTTCGAGGGGCCCCATGAATTAAGAGTTGATTTAATTTCTAATGTCCTAGATCTTAAAAGGCATACTGTCGTTACTTTCAAAGAAAATTTGGAGCACAATTCCAAATCAAATATGAGGAAAGGAATAGTAATTGCTCGTGAAAATTCCTCTAGTATTTCTAGAGGGCATGGTGTTGAAAACAAAAAAGGGAATGGGCATAGTGGGAAAACTTTAAATAAAACTATTCATGGGTGTGGGGGGAGGTTCAAACACGAGTCTCACTTCTGGAAGCCATGAGCTCTATGGAAATGCTTATTAGCACTCAAGTGGAAATTTCTTCAGATAAATTGGATGCCAAAAATAACAGTGTAAAAGTTTCTACTACTCTCTAAAAGGGTTAGTCTTTTTTCTCATATTTATTCTATTTATGAATTTTACTATTTTTTCTTGGAAATGTTAAGGACGTGCGAGTTCGAAGTTTATTCAAGTTTTTCAGGAATATAATCAAGAACATCGACTGGTTTAATTTGATTATTGCTAAGCTGGGTTTTCAAAATTCCCATCGTGCGAAAGTAGTCAGGTTTTCAGGTGGTATCTGGATTGGGTAAAGGGAGTTGGTTAGTGTGGAGATTCTAAAAAATCATCCCTAATTCGTCTTAACCAAAGTATCTGATATCTTTCTTAGGCAATTCGTCCTGGTCTCCTTTGTGTATGGCAGCTTTAATAGTCAAAAAATGAGACATTTATGGGATGCATTACAAGGAACTATTCCCCTGAATGGATTTCCGTAGGTGAGGATTGGTGATTTTAATGTTATTCTTTCCTCTAGTGGGAAAAAAGGAGGGCGAATTATGGGGAAAATGTGCTCTTTTTTTGGTAATCTTATGGATTTTGCTCAGCTTCAAGAATTAGGTTTCTGAGGTTCACAGTTCACTTGGCAAAGGGGGTTTATTGAGCGCTTAGACAAGGCCATTTGCAATAATGCTTGGAAAGAAAACTTTTTGAATTCCATGGTGACACATATGCCGTGTCTCAAATCCAATCATAGACCTTTAAAACTATTGCTTATGCCTAAGTTTCACTCTTCAAGGGGACAACTGTTTAAATTTTTAGCAGATCGGATTGAGTATCCAAATTTTTCAGATTTTGTTAAAGAAAATTGGAATGTTTCTGCTAGCAAGTCAACATTGTATTCTAAGTTTATTGATCAGGTTAAAAGATGGCACAAAGAGGTATATGGTCATATTTTTAGCCGTAATAAAATCTTGTCTCGCAAATTGGAAAGCATTGAGCTTGAGCGGGATAGGTCAAACTCTACTTAGCTTAAAAAAGTTGAGATGGAAGAGGAATTGGAAATGTATTATAGCTTGAGGAGGTCCTTTGGCGGCAAAAGGCGCTTGTGATTGGTTGGCTTTAGGGGACCACAACACCAAATTTTTTCACACGCGTACTTTGAGGACACGAAAGTAGAATAGAATTACTGCTTTGATAAATGACTTGGGTGAGTGGATTATGGATGATGATCAACTGAATCTTGAAGCGGTTAATTTTTATTCCACACTTTATAATGAGCATCCCGGGCCAAGTAGAGATTTTCCCTCTAATGCCTTTCCATGCGTTAATGTCGAGGATTTCATTCTTCTTAATAGACCGGTGTTTGTTGAAGAAATCAAAGTCGCTCTTTTTTATATGGCACCCTTGAAGGCGCCATGCCTTGTTTTATCAAAGCCAGTGAAAACATGTTAGTGACTGGGTTTGTAAGTGGGTTAAGGGTTTTTTTGAGGGAAAAGTATTTATTTGGATTTAAATAATTCACTTATTGTGTTATCCCAAAATTTCAAAATCTGGAAGACTTCTCCTAGTTCTAGCCACTCAACTTATGCTCTGTTCTCTACAAGCTGGTCATGAAAGTCTATATCAGCTCGTTTTTCAGTGGTGTCAGAAATAGTGATTTTGGGGCCACCAAATCTAACGAGTATCAAATATTATTATTTAATATTTATGATTCAAATATGATTTTAAAAAGGTTTTTTATTCGATAATTTATGTTATTCGAATGATTAATTAAGCTCAAGTGATAAGAACTTAAGGTCAAGTGGTTTTAGAAAATGAGGTATCGAGATCTTGTTTCTATAAACCGAGCCATAAATATTTTTATAAATATTTACGGAGTGTCATTAAGGTGGTATTAAAATTTCGTTAAGAAATTTGAACGTTTCGATAGCTAATTAATTAAAAAGGACTAAACTATAAAAGATATAAATTTTGATCACTATTTGATTTGAGTGATTAAATGGTTTATTTAATAAAGAAAAAGAGGATTAAATGGTAATTAAACCATTCAAGGAGTTAATGGACAATTATGGGCAAGAAATTGGTGTTTTATTTATTAACCAAGGTTAAAATGGTAATTTGATAATTAATTAAATTAAATAAAACATAAGTAAAAGATAATGGTTGTCATCTTCCTTTCTCATTTTTGTTTCAACCGAAATTCATGGCTATGGAGAAGATAGGTTCGACCATGTTTCATTTCTTGCATGGTAAGCTGTTTTTCACTCGTTTTTAATAATTTTTATGTTTTTGAGATCATTGCAACTAGGTCCAGCTAGCCCGTACCTTCGATTTTGAAAATATTAAAGATTTTGAATGTTTATATTGATGAATCTAGTTATTTTTTATGTTAAATGATGAATTTGAAACATTAGTTGTTGTTTAAAAGTATTTTGCTAAGTAATTTTGATGAATTTTTTGATTATGGACTAAATTGTTAAAATAATAAAAGTACAAGGATTTGATGTGAAATTGTTGCAAAAATGGGCTGAAATGGAGGCTATGAATATTTTTCTAATGTTAATTGGCATTAAAAATTGTTAATTTGTATGTTTTAGGCTCATGGACTTAATTGAATAAAAGTAAAATGTTAGGGGCAATTTTGTATAGATGTCAAAATGACCAAATTGCATAAAATACATCGTTTTACTGTCTAAATTAATAAATTTAATGAAATTATTAATTTAGATCAAGATCAAGTGGAAAATTGATAAGAATGGAAAATCACCAAAATACCCTTGTATTTTGACATTTCTGCAATTTAGCTAGGTAAGCTCGTAACTTGATTAAATCAATTAATCTTGGTTTTGATTGTTTAATATCTAATTGTTTATATATGAATTGAGTTGATTCGCTTGAAGGAAAATGATTAAGACCATAATTGAAAAACATTATGGCATTGTACTGGAGAATAAATAAGATCATAATTGAAAGACACTATGGCACCAGACCAGAAACGAGTAAGACCATGACTGAAAGATGTTATGGCATCACGATTCTATCGAGTAAGACCATGACTGAAATACTTTATGGCATTACGATTTTAACGAGTAAGACCATGACTGAAAGACGTTATGGCATCATGATTCTATCGAGTAAGACCATGACTGAAAAATGTTATGGCATCACAATTCTATCGAGTAAGCTGAAAGACATTATGGAATCACGAATCAAACGAATAAGACCATGGTTGAAAGACACTATGGCATCAAGATGAGAATAAATAAGACCATAGTTGAAAGACACCATGACACATTCCAATCATTTGATATTCAGGTAACACGTTTCAAGTGAGGTATGTATTGTAAGTATGAATATGAGTTGAATGTTTGATTGGTATAGTCTGATGATGTATGTTAATGCATTGGTGTAATTATATAATCTTATTATGTCTATAAATACATTAAATTGTGATGTTTTAGTGTGTTTAAAAAATTAAATGGTTACTTGAGTATTTGCCTAATATTCGATGTTATTTCATTTGATTCAACGGACATAAAAAAGGAAGGAACGATAAGTATTCAAATGACTTTTATTATGAAAACTATGAAAAAGAATGAAAAGAAAATGTTAAATGAAAGTATGACTATGTTCATGGAGTTGATGATTTCAAGTGAGGTTATTCGTATTTAATGACTTATCTTATGTCATTTAAGTGAATTATGAATTCATGCATTAACATGTGTTGTTGATGATGCTTAGGCTTGTGCCAAGCTAGTGTTTGGATTGTATTATGTTGGTTTTAAAGAAATGCATTGAAATGGTAAGTGACTAAATGGAAAAATGCTTATATGCATGAAAGAATGGTAAGAATCAAAGTAGGTAATTTCTCATGAAACGGTTTATTGTGTAGTTGATTCTAAAAGAGTTATGTTTAAATGCACTAGCTTGTGGCTATGGTTAATTTATATTTATGCCTTGTATGTGATGCAAAGAAAATGAATGAGAATAGGTAATGAAATGATAAGTTCATAGTTGAGATGTAATGTGATGAAAAGAAAATATTGTTGAGTTAAAGGACTTACTTGTAAGGAAGAAATTTACTTATGCTATATGTGAGTTTACTTATCTCATGAATAAATACACTAGTTAGTGAGTTAATAATGTAATTAAGTTTATACTAAGTAAATGGAATGGTAAGTAAGTAGATGAAATGGTTCATCGTTTTAAGGAAAGGTTGATAATTATGTATGTCAACCTATGTGACCTTATTATGTTATGAATGAAAGGTGTATGTAATGTTTATAAATATACTCAATTGTGATTTGAATGGTGTTCAATAGGTTTATACTAAGTTTAAAGTATTGGTGTTGAGTCATATTTAATCTATGTATGATAGTATTGAAGTGATAAGTTATGTTTCAAGTTTATACAAGCTTACTAAACATTCTTTGCTTACGTAGTTATTTTCCTTTACCTTATAGATTATCGGAAGCTCGATCGGGTTAGAAGCTAGTCGGAGATCCATCACACTATCCATTGATTTTATCTGTAGATTTTTATGCTTTGGTTGCAGTTATAATGGCAGGTATAGGTGTTTTGTGCTTGATGATATGGCCACTATGTTTGACTTGTAATAAGGTTTTATGATTTATGAGATTTGGCATTTTTGGGCTTGATAGCTAATGTTGAAATGGTTTAGTGATGATATGTTATAAATGGCCAAATTGGTATGCTTATGTGTGATATTGGCATGAAACGTTGCTTTGAATTTGTGAAACTTATGTTATGTTAATGCTTTGATGGTTGGTGTTTATAAGACCAAATTGATGTATGGTTTGTGGTTAAAGTGATAAATGTTGGCATGGTTGCAAAATGATCATTTATGGCATGTATTTATATAGAATTTAAATCAAATATGTTTAGTTGAATTATGACCATTTGGACATTAATTTGGTATTTATATATGTTGGTTGTTGGAACCATTTGGAAATGGCTAGATTGGTAACATTTAAATGGTTGATACCTGTGATAAGTGGTTCAAATGATAAGATCATTTTTTATATGTTTTGATATAGACACAAGTAAATGGATAAATGGTTAAATATGCACATATTTAGGTATCTTTAATGTATGTGTTTAATGGTCATTTTATGCATGGCTGAACATGTTTTGATCCCTTGGTCATATTTGCAAATGGCTTGTTTAGGTGTGCTTGAATTGGGTGAAAGAAATGGCTTGAATTTGGCCTATTTATTGTCCACACAGCCTAAGACACAGGCATGTGACACAATCGTGTGTCCCCTGTAGGTTTTAAAGGTTGCTTTTCGAGAGTTACACAGCCTGGCACACAGGCGCGTGGCTTGGCCGTGTGACCCAAGTCAGTGTGTTAAAAGGGCACGAACACGAGCTGGGACACGACCATGTGTCCCTATTTTAAATGTGACATGGCCTGAGACACGGGCATGTGTCTCAGCCGTGTGAGTCACACGACCTGGCCACACGGCTGTGTGACCCCTGCAGTTTGAAAATTTCTGAATTTTTTCTCAATGTTTCAAATGTTCTCGATTTAGTCTCAAATCAATTCTAAGGTGTTTCCAAGGCCTCGAGGGCTCGAATAAGGGACAATATGCATATTTTTGAATGGACTTTGATATGAATTATAAAATGTATTGAAAAGAAAGATTTTAAGTCATTTTTTTCTAGTAATACTTTGTAACCCTATTCCGGCGACGCATACGGGTTAGGGGTGTTACAAGGTCATTGTTAATCGCTTTAAAGTGGTCTTTCCGAGACTTATAGGTCCTAAGAAAACTAGGTTTGTAGCTGGACGAAACATTACTAATAATAGTGTCATTGCACAAGAATTTATACATTCTATGAGGGGTACACAGAAAAACAGGAGATGGATGGCCATCAAAATCAACCTTGAGAAAGCTTAAGATCAGGTGCGTTGGGATTTCATCGACATGTCACTTCAAGCTGCAGGCATTCTTAATTTTTTTATAAAATGTTATTATGTTTGCAATTTCTAGCTCTACTATACAGGTTTTATTGAATGGTGTCCCAACTCAGAAATTTCGGCCAGTCAGGGGCGTTGGACAAGGTTCTCTTTATCTCCCTATATGTTTATTCTTTACGTGGAGTGGTTGGGTCATAATATCTGTACGCCATTGAGGTTGGCAAGTGGTCCCTTATCAGGCTAGCTCGCGATGGCCCACCATTACCTCATTTTTTCTTCGCTGACGACTTGATACTTTTTGGTCATGCTGATGATAACCAAGCTCGGGTCATTAAAAGCATTCTTGATGAGTTTTGTCACTACTCGGGCACCAGATCAATGTGCAAAAGAGAAATATCATCTTCTTCAAAAGTGTGGATGACAGCTTGGGGAGACATATAAGCAGTTTTTTTTTGTTTTCAAGAAGTTACAAATTTGGGGTTTTATCTTGGTGTGCCCCTTTTTCATGACAAGGTTACTAGTAATACATTGCACTTTGTGGCGGATAGGGTGCATAGTAAATTAACTAGTTGGGATTCTAGACAACTATCTTTAGTTAGTAGGGTTACTTTGGCGCAATCAATTTTGCTTTAGATCCTTAGTTATTTTATGCAGACGATGATGGTTCCCAATAGCTTATGTGATGAGATTGAGTGCGTGGTTAGGAAATTTGTTTTGGGATTGCACTATGGTAGTTCAAATATGTCCTTGGTCCATTGGGATTCAGTGTGCCACCCTAAGTCACATAGAGGCCTTGGTCTTAAACATTTGAAAAATCATAATTCAACATTGTTTCAAATCTAAATGCCCTTTGGATTCAGGTTCTTCGGTCAAAAGATAGGGTCCCTAATGGTTTGCCCGATGACTTATCAAGAGGATAATGTTCCTTCTTAGAGAGATCCATTTCTAAGGTATGGCCCCTTATTCGTGAGAAACTGATTTGGTCGGTCGGAGACGGGAATAGTATTAAATGGTGGTAAGACCCCTAGATTCCAAACTGTAGTCCCTTATTTAAAATTATTCCTTCCTCTACTAACCTTAATTTGGATTGTTCCCTTAGTAATATGATTGCAAGTAACGACTCATGGAACTTG
This sequence comes from Gossypium hirsutum, assembly GCF_007990345.1. Lineage (NCBI taxonomy): Eukaryota > Viridiplantae > Streptophyta > Magnoliopsida > Malvales > Malvaceae > Gossypium > Gossypium hirsutum. Next base: position 15,331,058 of record NC_053438.1, read on the forward strand.
GACATTTTTCGACTCTATGTGTCAGAGGAGATCATTAATAAAGATGTAGGTGTTCCACCGCCGCATCCTTCATCGGGCCCAGATAAAATCATTTGGGGAGCTACTCTTACCGACTCATTCTCTCTCACAAGCGTTTACGAGAAGGTTTGCAAATGCATTTTGAACTCAAAAGAACAATTTTGGGAGATACCTTGGGAGTTTAAAAGCCCCCATCAGATCCGCTTCTTCATCTGGCTTGCCCTTAAGCAAGGTCTATTTACAAATGCTAAAAGGGTAAGGCGAGGCTTTGGAGTAGTAGTGCTTGTGGTATTTTTGGACATGATTATAAGGATGTGTTGCATGTACTTAGAGATTGCCATGCTGCCAAAGCCATTTGGAATAAACTCATTCCACAGCAAAGTCTTTCTAGATTTTACACTAGATCTATCCTAAACTGGATGACAAACAATTTTTAGAATCATTTAAACTTCCTCTTTGGGCGGAGTTGACTGACCATGTCTCTTAGGCATTATCGCGTGGCGTATTTGGAAGAATTGAAACCTGTTTATTTTTAAAGGCACTTCGTGGAGTGTTGATGAGATCATTAAAATCTCACATAGTTGGGAAAAACAAAATTTCTCAGTTTTAATGCGCTCATCTCATAAAACATAAAGTTATATAATTGGTCTACAGCTAGCAGCTAGGTGTGTTTGAATACAGATGGTTCGGTGAGGACCGATGAGGGTTTTGCAGCTGATGGAGGTTGCGAAGGGGATCATAATTGTAACACCTCTAACCCATATCAGTCGCCGAATTAGGGTTACAGAGCATTACCATAAATAGAAAATAATTAAACTTATATCATTTAATAATATAATCACAACATAAACCAATCATATACATACATACCCTCCCTAAAACGAGCCTTCAAGACCTTAAAAATAACTTAGAAGCAAATCGGGACCAATTTGAAACAATTTGGAAAGTTTAGGAAAAAGTCAATTTGGAAACAGGGATCACACGGCTGTGTGGCCAGGCTGTGTGTCTCACACAGCTGAGACACATGCCCGTGTCTCAGGCCGTATAACCTTCAAACTAGGGACACACGACCATGTCCCAACCCATGTCCTCACACATGTAACTCTATGAGTAAGGTCACATGGCCGTGCCACATGCCCGTGTGCCAGGACGTGCAACACTCTAAGTTACCCCACACGCTTGTGTGCCAGACCATGTGTTAAGCTGTGTAACTCACTGACTTGACACCTAAGATAGTCATCAAATAACATATGGCCGTGTCGCTAGGCAGAGACACACGCCCGTGTCTCAGGTCGTGTGGACCCAAATTTACCTAATATCAAGCCATTTCCAAGACCGTTTCATGTATAAACATTTAGACCAATAGAGCACACTTTCAAAGCACCAAAACCTTATCTAAACATACATATATTTTTCATTTCAATACTCCTAAATCAACTAACCAATATGCCATTTAAAGGTACCACAAACAACAACCAAACATCATCTACCTACACATGCTCATATGCCTAATTACATGCATACAATTCTATACAATTTAGGTATTAAAACATACCTCATTTAGCCATTTCCAAAACATACAAAACATACCATAAAAGACTATTATCAATCCACTACAAACTTACCAAAAGAACCTTATATACATGCACTTATAATAGACCAAAATGACCTTCTTAAGCAAGCATTACAAGTCCATCAACAACCCATAAACACCCAAGCACAAACATACCAAGTTACCATTTTACATATTCATCAAAAACACCATTATAAACCACCCTATAAATGTCATTATAAACCTTGGTCAGAATGTACAAAAATTACCGAATTGACTTTTGGATAGTGTGATGATCTCTGATGAACTTCCAAACTGATCGAGCTTCTGATAATTTATAAGACATAGGAAAGAAACTACGTAAGCAATTAATTGTTAGTAAGCTCGTATAAACTAAACACAACTTACCAATGCATTTGCATTATATAAAGTATAAGTATAATATAATCCAAACCATAAGCTTGGCATAAGCCTATACATAATCATCAATACACAAGTTAGCACACTTGTACATAATTCAAATGAATCAACCATAAGATAAGTCATTTTCCATGTGAAATACATCATTTAGTTCAAGATTTCTTTCCATAAGGTTGTGTTTAATTCCGTTTGAAAACTTACCATTTCAATCCCTTTTCTTGCCCATTGAACCATCTCAAATTTCATTGGATACTCGGGGAAGCTCACCCAAAGTGTGCCTTTACATATAACCGTAACCTTTCTTTTACATTATTGCTTACACGAGCTGTGAAATCGGCCTGCTCACATGAGCTATGGGTCAGAATGTATGCTACGCGATGCTGCTCACACGAGCTGTGGAGTATCTGCAACAAATGTAAGACCTCAGCCATTGGTAGGACATTTAAGATGAACACCAGAAACATGAAATCCCTAATGACATGTCATTCGTATCCGAAGAATTCCTAAGGTTCAACCGGGACTTGATATCTATCATAGCATTTATATATTTACACATCAATCAATTCACATTATAAATAGCATACTAATATTCAATTTAAATAACATTAATACGATAACCGTTCATACGAACTTACCTCCATGACTAGATACATGAATGTTAAATCGAGTTAATTTGAAGCGTTTGTTTTTCCTCGATCTAGATCCATACGTGTTTTATCTTTATCTAAATAGATAATTATATTTAATTAAGTACTTCAATTAAACTTAAACATTCAATTCAATCCATATTTCATGTTTAGGCAAAGTTACCAATTTGCCCCTAACATTTTAACTTTTTCACAAATTTAGTCCTTAAGCTTATAACTTAATATCTAACCATTTTAATCAAAATCTATGTTAACAAAACATGCAAGGGACCGTGAAACAACTCATATTTACCATTATTTCCCAATAAAACCCTATAATTTATACCTTTAACAAATTAGTCCCTAATTCAAAACTTCATCAAAAATCACTTAACAAAACCTATTTATTTTTCATAAAGGGTTCATAATCTATCATTTAAAATCAAAAAACATTCAAGAACATTCATGGCATAACCCTGAACCTTTAACAGTTTTACGAATTCACCCCAGTTTTACGAATTCACCCCCGGGCTAGCTAGATTAAGCTAAAATAAACTCAAAAACATAAAAATCATTAAAAACAGAGCTTGAATGCATACCATAAAAGAAGATATAGAAATCGAAGCTCTCTTCCCCTTCAAGTGGTGATTTCAGCACAAACAAGGTGAAAATAAAATGATGATAGCTTTCTTTCATCTTGTCTTAACTTAATTTTTCTTTTAATTACTAATTTACCATTTTAACCTTTAAAACTATCATAATTACATTAATACCTTGCCATGCACATCCAGTATCCCATATCAATAGTCTATTTACCATTAAATTCCTTTATTTTAAGATTTCATAGTCATTTAACCCTTTTTACTAATAGAAATTAACTTTTACATCTTTTATGATTTAGTCCTTTTTACTTAATTAACTATGTAAACTTCAAAATTTCTTAACAAAATTTTAGTAAGACCTTACTATAATCTCATAGATATTAAAATAATAATAAATAATAATTTACTCGTCAAAATTATGGTCCCAAAACCACTGTTCTGATATCACTAAAAACGAGTAGTTACAACTCTACCTCCCTAAAGGAATTTTCATCCTTGAAAATCTTACCAGAAAATAAGTTTGGGTATTGCACTTTCATAGCTTTTTCTAGTTCCCCGATAGCCTTTTCAATTTTGTCACGTGGCCTGAGAACTTTAACGAAAGCTATACTTTTGTTTCTCTTTTCTTTAACTTCTCGAGCTAAAATTCTAATCGGTTCTTCATTGTACAACATATCTGACTCAATCTCAACATCTACAGGTGGAATTACGTGTGAAGGATCTTCTCGAAATCATCATAACATCGACACATGAAATATATTATGTATCTTTTCTAACTCTACCGGCAATGCTAATCAATAAGTTACTGGTCCAATCCTCTCAATGACCTCATACGGCCCGATAAATCGCGGACTAAGCTTTTTTCTTTTTCGCCAAATTGAAGAACTTTCCTCCAAGAAGATACTTTTAGAAATGCTTGGTCGATAACTTGAAATTCAGTATCTTTTCTTTTCAAATCTGTGTAAGATTTCTGAAGATCAGAAGCAGCTTTCAAACTGTCACATATCACTTTGACATTTTCTTCGGTTTCTCAAATCAAATCAATACCGAATAACTGTTTCATACTTAGCCCAGTCCAGTATAATGGCGTTCGACATTTCCAACCATACAAAGCTTCATACAGTGTCATTCTAATGCTCGTCTGATAAATGTTGTTGTATGCAAATTCAACCAACAGCATAAATTTCTCCCAGTTACCTTTGAATTCCAAAACACAACATTTGAGCATATCTTCTAGTATCTAAATTACTCACTCAGACTAACCATCATTCTGTGGGTGAAATGCAGTACTAAAATGCAATCGAGTACCCAAAGTGTCATGTAACTTACTCTTGAATTGAGACGTAAACTGTGGATCTCTATCAGAAATAATAGAAACCGATACATCATGTAGCCTAACAATTTCAGAAACATACAATTCTGCCAATTTCTCAAGTGAATAATTTGTACGTCCTGGAATGAAATATGTAGATTTCGTCAAACGATCTACAATAACCCATATATCATCTTTCTTTCTTAGAGGCAGAGGCAATCCTGATACAAGATCCATCGTAACATATTTCCATTTCCACTCTAGAATCATCACAGGTTGTAACCAACCAGAAGGTACTTGATGTTCAGCTTTAACTTGCTGACAGATAAAACATTTTGATACGAACTTTGATATCCGTCGTTTCATACCTGGTCACCAGTACATCCATTTCAAATCATCGTACATTTTATTGCTACCAGGATGTATCGACAATCTACTGCTGTGAGCTTCCTGTAAAATCTTCTGAATGAGTTCATAATTCTTTGGAACACATATGTGATTTATTAAATACAAATTGTCTTCAAAACCAACATGAAAATTTGACTCAGATGTCGATCCAATCTGTTCCCGTTTAGTGATTAATTCAACATTACATTTCTGAGCTTCACAAATCTATTGCAAAAACATCGGTCTTTCTTTCAATTCAGCTAAGATTGAACCATCTTCAATCAACTTCAACCGTGTTTTCAAAGCTCACAAAGCAAATAATAATTTTCTACTCAGAGCATCAGTGACAACATTAGCCTTTCCCGGATGATAGTCGATGATCAAATTGTAATCTTTCAGCAATTCAAGCCATCTCTGTTGCCTCAAGTTCAGATCCTTCTGTGACATCAAATACTTTAGGCTTTTGTGATCCATAAAGATAAGACATTTTTCTCTGTACAAGTGGCGTCACCAAATCTTTAAAGCAAACACAATAGCTGTAAGTTCTAAATCATGAGTCGGATAATTCTTTTCATGTTGTTTCAACTGTCAAGAAGCATACGCTATCACTTTGCTTTCCTGCATCAAAACATAGCTTAAACCATTCAATGAAGCATCATTATAAATTACAAATTCTTTATCGAACTCTGGTTCAACCAACACAGGTGCCTCTGTTAATAATGCTTTTAATTGATTAAAACTTCGCTGGCACTTTTCAGACCATTTAAACTTGACATTTTTTAGAAGCAATTTCATCAATGGCGTAGCAATCATTGAAAATCCTTAAACAAATCTTCTATAATATATGGCTAAACACTACACCAAAACAGGTTTTTAGCGGCACTTTTAGCGGCGCTTGGACAAAAAACGCCGGTAAAAATTGAGCATTAGCGGCGCTTTATGGAAATCGCCACTAAAGATCGAGCATTAGCGGTGTTTTTCAGAAAAACGCCGCAAAAAACTAAAGCCCAACGGCGTCGTTTTCTTACCTTTCGGGGCTTTAGCAGTGTTTTCGAAAAAGCACTGCTAATGCTCGGGGCTTTAGCGGCGTTTTTGAAAATGCGCCGCTAATGCTCGGGGGTTTTAGTGTCGTTTTTGAAAAAGCGCCGCTAATGCTCGGTGTTTTAGCGGCGTTTTTTAAAAAGCGCCGCTAATGCTCGGGGTTTTAGCGGTATTTTTTAAAAAGCACCGCTAGTGCTTGGGTTTTAGCAGCGTTTTTTAAAAAGCGCCGCTAATGCTAGGGGCTTTCGCGGCGTTTTTGAAAAAGCGCCGCTAAAAACTTTTTATCTTAATTGGTTTATTGATATTAATTAAATAAAATTCAATTTATTTCTAATTGAATATTTAAAATCTTCAGAAAAAAATAATGACACGTAGAAATAATTTGAAATAAAACACATGGAAAAATTAAAATGCTATTATTTAAAATAATTTTTAAGTTTTTTAGGCACATGATTATTGATTGTTTTTTAATTCATATATTAAAAAATTTCTTATATAATCGTAAAAGAGATAGTATTAATTTTAAAATATTGAATTAATTATCACTATAGTTTAGGGTTTTTGGTTTAGGGTATATGATTTGTTTAAGATTTAAAGCCGGTTTAGGAGTTACTATTTTAAGGTTTAGGGAGTATGGATTTAGGGTTATGGATTAGGGATTATGGTTTAAGGGTTGGGATTTAAGGTTTAGGGGTTAGGAGTTTAGAGGATAGATGATAGGGGTTAAGAGTTAGGGATTTAGGGTTTAGGGCTTCAGGGGTCAGGTTAGGTTTTAGGTTTAGATTAATTATTTTTTAATTTATATTTTAAATATGTTCTTATATAAAAATGCCTTAAAATTTTTATTTTATTTTAGGGTTTAGGGTTTAAAATTTATGGTTTAATGTCCATGGTTTAGAGTTTTAGGGTTTATGGTTTAATATTTATTATTTTGGGTTAAGAGTTTATGTGTTAGAGTTTGGGTTTAGGGTTTAAGGATACTATTTGAAAATTGAAGAACATTTAGATTTTACTGAGATTATGCCATTTAATATAAGAATATAAAATATATGTTTTGTACTACAGTAACATTGGCCACACGAATTTCCAAAAATATGGCTTAGGAATATTACGATTTGGGATTTTTGGTTTAGAGTTTAAGGTTTAGGTTTTAGGGTTTAATATTTAAGGTTTTGGGGTTTTAGGGTTAGGGGTCAAAATTTATGGTTTAAGGTTTATGGTATAGTGGGGGTTGGATTTTGGGGTTTGGTTGTTGTTGTTTATAGTTTTGGGGTTACAAGTTATGAGTTAAATCCCAAAAGCGTATATTAAGGATGGTTTAATGTTAAATTGTATACATGAACTTTAATTTGATCCAAATCTTGTAAAATAATAACACAATTATTGATATAATTAACATCATTTTTTTATTTATATATTGCAAACATAAATATTTATATTTATTCAATATTAAAATAGATTGATGGATTTATTTTTTAAAAATGTATTATTCTCTCCTTTTTTATTAATTAATATTTTCATTTTATAACTTTGGTTTTAATTTTGGATCAATTTGACTTCAATCTTGGATGACACTAATTTGACAACTCACGTGCTAGTATATTTGTATTCTATTGCTGGCGTAGATATAATTTAAAATAAATTATAAATATTTTTATATTTTGTTGAAATTTTAAATATTTATTGGTTTGAAAGGCTTTAGCGGCGTTTATCGAAAAACGCCGCAAAAAGTATTTTCACGTTAAGAAAAACGGCGTCGTTTCTTGTGGGACTTGTAGTAGCATTAGCGGCGCTTCGACAGAAACGCCGCAATAGGTGATATATTACCGGTGTTTTTATAAAAACACCACAAATATCCTTTAAGTGTTAAGGAAAACGGCGTCGTTTAGTTCTTTTCTTTTAGTGGCGCTTTACATAAACGCTACAAAAATGTATTAGGAGTTAAGGAAACTACGTCGTTTTCTATTGTTATTAGTGGCGCTTTCCTTAAAACGCCGCAAAAATGTTTTAGGATTTATTGAAACGTTGCCGTTTTGTCTATGTTATTAGTGCCGTTTTTTTCCAAGTTTGAGTTAAGTGTATTGGGAAACGACTGCATTTGAACTTATAGTTAGTGGCACTTATATATAAACGTCGCAAATGAGTTAATTTTTACATGAAACGGGGTCGTTTTTTTTCGATCATTTTGACCGAAACTTAAATCAGATTCTTATCCCCCAAACTCTCATTCTCCCCCAAATCCCTAAAATTTCCCGTAATCCCTAACTGTTCCCCAAACCCGACCACCTGCTACGTTGTCGTCTCCTCTGCTGCATCACAGTCTCCATCCGTCTTCGGTGCCACAACCATCGGTAAGTTCCAGTACTTCCTTCTTCTTCTTCCTGCGTGAATGTCTGTAAATATTCAGCCTTTTTTTTGTCTTCGTTTCCTTTCTGAACTCATTTACAGAGGAGAAATTTCCTAAACCCATCATGTTTTATTCTGTAAATATTCATGTTTTATTCATGGATTAATTGTGTAAATATTCTGTAAATATTCATGTTTTATTCTTAACTCATTTGCAGAGGAGAAATTTCCTAAACCCACCAATGTTATTCATGTTCTATTCTGTAAATATTCTGTAACTATTTAAGGATTCTGCCTCTTTTTACCTTTGTACTCATTTATAGAGGAGAAATTTCCTAAACCCACCAATGTTATTCATGTTTTATTCTGTAAATATTCTGTAACTATTTAGGGATTCTGCCTCTTTTTACTTTTGTGTAAAGGTATTGATATTAGATTCTCGCAAACTGCATAATATGTATGTATGTATGTATATATATATAGATTTTGCCAAAAACTAACGAGAAGACATTATACAAGGTATTGGAATTTTATTTATAATTGCTTTAAAATAAAAACTGTTAAGAGTTCTAATTTTGTTTCTACTTTGAAATTTCTCAAACACTCGTTTTAATGGAATATTTGTATATATATATATATATCAGAGATATATGTATCCCTCATATCATCAAGTTTTTATTTCTTGGTTCTTATGATTGTCTTTTCTAATAATATCATAAAATTTTACGATTCAAACTTGAATTATCTTCAATTGATGAGGGACATATCTTACCATTACAGCCAACGTTTATTAATTACAGTTAAGATCATCTCTTGGGATGATAAAATAAACTACACTAGTATTCTTTCAGTTTTTATATTTGGTTGTGATATTGATAAAGTTTTAAGCTGCCATTTAGTTTCCATTTAATATTTGGTTGTGATATAGATAAAGTTTTACATATTTTGGTTCAACTGAAATAATATTTGGTGCTAATCTGATAATTTACATTTATTCTAGGCTGAATTAAGATTTGGTGCAACTGAATACATATCTGACCATTGACATCTGGTTTGCTGGCTGTGTTTTGGCTGAGCTATTGCTTGGGCAGGTACATGTTAATATTTTAATTTTTTTTTGCTTATTTATATGCATTTTCCCAAATGACTTAACAAATTTCATATTTTTATTAAATAGTCTCTGTTTGCTGGTGAGAGTGGAGTAGACCAAGTTGAGTAAATTATTAAGGTATGTTTTAGTTCAAAATGCGTATCAATAATAGTTTTATCATGATGATTTTTGAAAAATTAAAGTTCAAATGGGGCTCCGATTTTGTAGACATGTAATTGGTTGTTTTCGTTTCAAATATTGGATCATTTTACTTACTTTACAATTGCCATCTACTTTTCTGCCTTATGTTTTCTGTTATAATCTGCCATCCAGTTTGTTATATATGTTGAGTAAAATAGAACCAAATTAATAAATTGTAGTGGGATTTGGATTATTATTTTTTATTTGTAAATTATTCGAAATTAATAATTATACGTTAGATTAAATAACAAATTAATCCACTTTCTTTTCACATTTCACTTTCATTGATATCAAATATGATACCCCTGTTTACATATTATTCCATTTCTCAAGTAAATTATTTCGAAAACGAATGTTATATGTGTAAATAATATTAACATTTGGTTAAATTGGAGTATAGTTTGCAAATATTTGTATGTTTTCCTTCCTATTTTTTTTAAATTTTATGCTATTTTAATTACTAAAAACATTTTTGTTTTGTTTTCTTTTAGTTTTAATTTACCTAATTAAATAAATTGTATTCAAAGTTATATTTTAAATAGTTTATTTAATTTGAATGATGGAAAAAATTTTCAAACTTTTAATTTATTTTAAAGTTCAAATTTACATAACTTACATAAATTAAAGTTCAAATTTCATAACTTACATAATTTACATAACTTATATAATTTCAGAATGTTTTCATTCTTCTTTTATCTTTTTTTACTTAATTTATGCTATTTTAATCATGAAAATATTTTGTTTTGTTTTCTTTTATTTTTAATTTACCTAGTTAAATAAAATGTATTCAAAGTTATATTTTAAATATTTTATTTAATTTGAATGAGGGAAAAATTTTTCAAACTTTTAATTTATTTTAAAGTTAATATTTACATAACTTACATAAATTAAAGTTCAAATTTCATAACTTGCATAAATTACATAACTTACTTAATACAAAACTTAGATAATATTAAGATCAAATTTCATAACTTGCATAATTTTAAGATCAGATTTCATAACTTACGTAATTTATATAACTTAATATATAACTTAAGTAATAGTAATTTAAGATAAAATTTCATTAAATATTTATTACTTTCCTTTAAATAATATTTTTAATACTATATTGTAGAAACTGTCGTCCGGTCAAAAAGTTAGACGCCTTCAGCTTTTTGACATTACACATAGAAAGAAAGATGGATCTCCTATGACTCCTGAAGCTGCAAAAATTTTGGTATGTTTACTTAATAAAAAGACTATCGTATAAATATTTATAATTAAAGCAGATGCAACAGTGAGGGAAGCAGAGGCAGCATCGAGAGAAGCTGAGGTTCAAAGAAAATATGAAGAACTCCAGCTACAACTTAAAGCTGATGCAGTAGCGAGAAAAACAGAGGCTGCATCGAGGGAAGCCGAGCAGAGGAGAAAGTATGACGAACTCCAACAGCAGCTTTAGAATATGATGAAGATGTTTCAGCAGTCGCAACATCCGCCATCTTAGAATATCGTATAAATATTGTTATCATTTTAACTTTTAACAGTATTGTAAGAATAATATGAATTATATTTCATTTATTGATATTTATATTATATATCATTCATTTAATTTGAAATATTATTGAGATTTGTTGCTTTTGGTTGCTTTTTATGCTACAAGAAGGCTGAAAATATGGAAAATTTTATTTTACAAATCTGCCAAAATTATTAAAGTCGTGTTCTTTAGCGGCGTTTGTGGGAGAAGCGCCGCTAAAAGTCATAATCTATAGCAGCGTTTGTAGGAAAAGCGCTGCTAAAAGTCATGATCTATAGCGACGTTTGTGGGAGAAGCGCTGCTAAAGGTCATGACCTTTAGTGGCGTTTCTTTCTAAAAATGCCGCAAACGTTAGCGACGTTGTCAACAGCGGCATTTTTTGCAGCACTTTCAAATACTTTTAATGGCGCTCTAAAAAAACGCCACTAAAAACCTGTTTTGGTATAGTGAAACCTAGAAAACTTCTGACCACTGAAACATTTCTTGGAGGTTTCCAGTCTACTATAGTTGAGATTTTACTTGGATCAACTCTAATACTGTCTGCCGATACCACATGTCCCAAGAATCCAACTTCTCAGAGTCAGAACTCACATTTGCTAAACTTAGCAAACAACTATTTTTTACGTAAAGTCTACAAAAAAATTCTCAAATGTTGGGCATGCTCTGTCTCATCTCGTGAATAGATCAGACTGTCATCAATGAACACCACAATAAATCTATCTAAGTACGGTCTAAATATTCTATTCATCAAGTTCATAAACACAGCAGGTGCATTGGTCAAACCAAATGGCATAACAAGAAATTCATAATGTCCGTACCTAGTTCTGAAAGCTCTCTTCGGTACATCCGAGTCTTTAACCCGTAGCTGATAATACCCAGAACAGAGGTCAATCTTTGAAAACACTGTCACACCTTTCAGCTGATCAAACAAATCATCTATACATGGCAAAAGATATTTGTTCTTGATCGTAACTTTATTGAGTTGTCGGTAGTCGATACACAATCGCATAGACCCATCATTTTTCTTGACAAACAACACCGGAGCACCCCAAGGAGAAAAGATGGGCCGAGCAAAGCCCCTATCTATCAACTCTTGCAATTGTGCTTTCAACTCTTTTAATCTTGTAGGTGTCATTTTATACGGAGCTATTGATATCAGAGATGTTCCTATAACTAGTTCAATAGCAAACTCAACCTCTTTGATCGGCGGTAACCCTGGTAATTCTTCTGGGAATACATTTATCAACTCACACACAATCGGAATCGATTCTAGTTTCAATTCTGAAACCTTGGAATCAAATATGTAAATGAGATACACTTCACAATCCTTTCTAACATATTTTTGTGTTGTCATAGCTGAGAGGGCATTAGAGGTACCATCCAATTTATCTAAATCAATACGAATCCTTTCACCATTCTGACATTTTAACACAATATGCTTTTGTCTACAGTTTACAACAGCATCATGCAGAGTTAACTAGTCCATACCCAGAATCACGTCAAACTCATCAAAAGGTAACAACATTAAATCAGTTGGAAAGTTGCAACCCCGAATCATCAAAAGACAGTTTTTACAGGCTTTATCAACTAATACATACTGTCCTAAATGGTTTGTTACTTTAACCATAAATTTTGTAGTCTTAAAAGGTATTTTCTTATCCGACACTAAAGTTGTGCATACATTCATATGAGTGCGTTGACCCCGAGTCAATCAAAGCATTAACATTAGTATCAAAGATAGAAAAGGTACCTGTGATCACACCAGGTGCTGAAGCTTCCTCTCGAGCACGAATCACATAAACCCTAGCTGGTTCCCATGCCTCAGATCTAACAGTAGAATCTTTCGTTCCACCTCGACTGTTACCTATATTTCTAGTGTTTCAAGGTGGTCTCCTTCTCATAGCCATATTACTCGAACGAGTATTCTAAGTCTTTTCTTTATCAGACCACTGCAGCAAAACAAGCTTTTAGCAGCTTTTTTAGGCCTATAGCGGCGTTTTTAAGCGCCGCTATAAACAACGCCGCTAAAGTTTGCGGCATTTATGTGAAAAAACGCCGCTATAGAACACAACCTTTAGCAGCACTTTTATAAAAAAATGTCACTAAAGAACATGACCTTTAGCAGCGCTTTAGTGGCACTTTTATCACAAACGCCACTATAGAGAATGACTTTTAGCAGCTTTCTTTTTCACAAACGCCGCTAAAGAACATGATCTTTAGCGGCGCTTTTATCACAAACGTTGCTAAAAGTACTGTTCTTCAGCGGCGTTTATAAAAAACGCCACTAACTTTGGCAGATTTGTAACATTCAATTTTCATCCATATACAACCCTTCCTGTAGCATGAAATCCAACCAAAAATAGCAAATCTAAATGATACTTCAAATTCAACGAAAGATATATGATATAAATTGATAACTGAAGTATAATTCAAAATATTCTTACAATAATGTTAAAAGTTACAATTTTAAAAATATTCTTATAATAAGAAAACATTTTTGCCAGAAGCAATGTGAACATTTTTGCTTGGTCCAGGATCCTGCGAACGATGGACCTGAGTCGTGTTAGGACCAAAAGAACATTCATTTCTAGCTGATTGAGCCGAATGCTCTTCACAGTCTTAAACATTTTGAAGCCATCTTGGTTCCCATCCACACAAGCTAATGAGCTTCTGTGACTGCAAAAAGGTAAAGCACATAAGAACATTGAAACATTACCAATTACCAGAAGATAGAACATCATTAGAATATCTTACACAAGAGTACAGACAAAATGCACCATCTCGAGTACTATCAGCTTCCAGTATACTCTATGATCTGGACTCAAACTCTGCCATATGATTCTGCAACTGATATAGAAGAATATCAAGTTATGGGCCTCGAGAGACACGCATATGCTCCACTGTAGATGTTGCTACTACAGGAAGAGACTGGAACTGCATAAGTCCATCACACCTATCCTTGTATCCTGCAATTAAAGCAGACTGAGGTGTTGGAAGGAATTGAACCAAGCTTTCTGGACAGCTGTTTCCTCTCCAAAGACAAGCAACCTTGTGCCCGACATCCAACTGCTTGGAAAAGGCCTGACCAGCATCCTCAGCTTCAGAAATGAAAATCCCCTAGAAAAAGATAAATATCAATAGCAATTGAGAGAAGGCAAAGAGGAGAGATCAAAGTAGTGTGTATCAATTTCATCATCCACAATATTAATTTCATGACAGCAAACCACCCAAAATGTTCAGATCTATTTCTATGGTACAGAAACCAGAACAATTGTTAAGCAATCAACCTACCATAATAATAAGTAAAAACTAATTTAACATCAAGTAAGACTAAAACAAGCATAAATGGCTCAATTCATCATTCACGTTGCTGGTCTAAAGAAAGTGAATGAGAGCAGAAGCAAGCATTTAGAAGTAATCACTTTGAAAAATATACAAACACACAAACATTAATGTTTCCTATAACTTATGTTTCTTAGCTACAACAATGTCAATTTATTGTCATAAATCATTTCTTGGGAAGGCAATGAATTATAGTTCCTAATAGCACAATTCGCTTAAAGGATACAGAAAATCATAACTGTCCAGAAACTAAGTTCTATTTATCAATCCATTTATCACAGTGTTGCTCGTCTATTTTCTATATATCATTAAGCATATCTCAAAGAATCAAAGACCTTGAAATGCTCGAGGTTTTGTGATGATCACACTACAATGATTATATTTTCCTAGGGAGCTGAACTAGCGAAAAGCAAATAATGGAATTACAACGGCTAACCTTTAGAAATAGCCCAGGATGGGGAGGAAGCAAAATTCAGGCATGCCCCACATGTTTCACATGCAATTTTATCAACATCTATGTTTATCCAACCTCTCCGAGCACAAGACAATGAGCTTGCAACCTACAATTCATTTGAAAGGAGCAGTATGCCTTAAGATCATATTAATCTGACTCTATAGCTAAAAGAATACTGAATCTCGTAAGTATTAAACTCAACACATATGAAATTGCATTAGTTCTAAGCAAAAAGTTGAAACTTTGTATTTGAAAGTGTATCCACTAGTAAATGTACACAAAGGAGATCCCAGATCAAAGCGGCGTATACATGATGGTCCTGCATTTGTTGATGAACAGACAACAATAATAGTACATATAAAATAGTTGAAATATTAATTTCAAGAAAAAGAAAAACATAAAACGAACAGACAACAAGTGCGGATACTACATTATATACATAAAACAAACAAGTAAAAGCATCAAATTTCAAGATAGCATCACTCAATCTCGGGCATATTGAATGTTAAATTGGTTTGTTTCCATCAAATCTTATCCATAAGATAAAAGCAGCACAAAATGGAAATGCAACATAATGCTTCTAGAAAATAAACCAAGTGAGAAACTATGGAAGTAATATTGCAGATATCAATAACAAGGGTTTTAACAAACATGTTCATATATCCAACTCCTTTTGTTTTCTTATAATCAGATATACGCAAGGGCATCTAGATTAATGCTTTGGGGTTCGTATATACCTTTTGTTTTGAATGTTTATACACTATTGCAATGATATTGGAGCAGTGTAACATTATTAATAGAAAATTATAATGAACAGAACCTACCATTTGTATATATACTTGGAGACGAATCACTGATTTTACCAACTCTTGTTTTGCTTCATATATTTGAAGATGCACAAATCTTCTGGGCATAGGCCATCATACTCCTACCTCTTATCATTCATCATTTATGGGTGAAAACAGAACTCTGCTTTCATCTTTGTCTAAAATTTTAATAAAATCTATTAATTATATTTTATTAAATGAAAATAATTGTTAATGAACGAAATTAAACATATTAACATTAACATTAAAGTCATTATTAAAGTAAATTTATTTAATTTTTTTTACATTAATGTATAAATAAATAATTCTTAATAAAATGTAAACTATTTATTTACTACTGCCTTTTATTTATTTTTATTACAATCAATCATAAAATTCTTACTAATGTAAATAATTAAATAATGCTTATTAAACTAATTATAAACCCATATTTTATATTTATATTGATGTGTAAATATATTGTAATATAAAAATAATAATATACAATTATTTTTAATAAAATGTTTACTATTTCAAATATAAGTTTTTGTTAGTATATTATGGATTATTTTGAATTTAACATTAATTGCATGAAAAATAAGCATACATCTTCAAATGAATGATTGAATATATTAAAAAGTTAGGGTGAGTTTGGATGGGCGGTGCGTTTACCTGCGGTTAGTATAAAAACAGCGGTGGCGGTGAGATTAGGCACTGTAGCGATATTGTAGCGTAAGATAAAAAGTAAACTAAACACACCATACCGCACCCAATCGCCCATCCAAACTCACCCTTAGTCAAATAAGAAAATATTATTTTACGTATTTAATAAAGGATTATAAATTAAAATAAAATAATACACAGATTATTACACTTGACACGTCTTAGAAAGATTTATAAATTTATGACTAAAGAAATTTCAAGTTAAAAAAATTTCAAATTTCCTTTAGATATATTTTTATTCTAAATAAATATTCAAAATTCAAATTGAAAAATATTTCATACATGATAACAGGTAAAATACATGGCAAACAAATACACAAAATCATTGCAAAGGTTCGAACAATTTAGGGAGTGCATCTTGAAAATTATAAATATTAATATAAAATATACACCATTGTAATATTGATTGTTACACTATCTGGGCCTTCCAATGTTTTGAATGTTTTTTTTATATTAATGGTATACAAGCTATACATCAACCTGTTTATATACATCAATTTTTTTTACAGTAATATTAATATTACAGTATGTTTTGTATACGGTATGTGCTAAATTTTCTTTACATGTACATCTTTATGGATTTATCTATTCAATTTTCCATTGCAACTCAAATGAAAAAATTCTAAAAGGTAAAACAAGGAAGTCCTAAACAACATTCAATCTGTCTTATCTAAACTAATTATACAAAATTTATTCATAGGGACTAAAAGACACCTTGAAGAACAAAATCTCAACTAAAAGATAAAACGAGGGTGTACAAGCCCAATTTCGCCCGGGCTCATACCAGCAAAACAAAAAAATAGAGGCCCATTACAAACCAGATCAGCCCAACAAGCCCATTACAAACCCAATCCTGAACAAAACCTAAACAGCTCAAATGGCCCAACACAAAGAAGAAATAGAAAACTCCAACCCTAGGTGCGCCGCACCTAGGGCCTTCTGACCCTTCTGCCACAGTCCCATCACCTCTTCTGCCGCGTCACGTCTCTGCCTCAACCACCTCCACTGCTCGACACCTTGCAAAGTGAAGCAAACACGCAACAGCAGCGCAAAAGAAAAGAAAGCAATGGACAAATAGTTAACAGCACGTTTGGTTCGCTGTATTGGAATAGAGGCGTAATGGAATAGAGCCGTAATAGCAAATCAATTGTTTGGTTGAATGTAATGGAGGCATAATAGTATTCTTGTGTTTGGTTGAATGGAATGAAGGTGTAATAGCATAAGGGAAAAAACTAAAATGACTAAAATACCTTTAGCAGAAAATTGTTTAGGTAAATGATTATTGTTATTTTTATTAAATTTTAATAAGATTATTAATATCAATAAGAAATAATATAATCATATTTTAACATAATTATTATTAAATATATTTTAATTAAAATATATAATTTAATAAAATTCTTAATAATCAATATTCTTATATGAATTTACTCAAATCATAATATATGATACTATAAAATATAATTTAACATAATTATTATTAAATACATTTTAATTAAAATATATGATTTAATAAAATTCTTAATAATCAATATTCTTATATGAATTTACTAAAATTATAATATATGATATTATAAAATATAATTTGAAATAATTATTATTAAATATATTTTAATTAAAATATATGATTTAATAAAATTCTTAATATTAAATATTCTTATATGAATTTACTAAAATTATAATATATAATAGTATAAAATATAATTTAAAATAATAATTATTAAATATAATTTAATAAAAAAACTATAATTTAATAAAATTCTTAATATTAAAATATTCTTATATGAATTTACTAAAATCATAATATATAATACTATAAAATATAATCTAAAATAATTATTATTAAATATAATTTAATAAAAATATATAATTTAATAAAATTCTTAATATTAAATATTCTTATATGAATTTACTAAAATCATAATATATAATACTATAAAATATAATCTAAAATAATTGATTTTGTGGATTTGATTAATTGATGACTTAATAATAATTATTAAAAAAAACTCATTTGAATAATATAGTGTGTTAAATATCTTCCTTTTAAAAAAAAAACATGATTTGTTTGTAGCATTTTACTTCTTTTTTTTGTTTCATTTGTTGAGATAATTTTTGTAGTGTTAATTATAATTAAACATAATTAGAAAATTAAAAAATAAACTCCATCAAACCTATGAGCCATTCAAACTCCATCAAATTCTATCCGTACAAGACTCTTCTAATTTTATAATGAGAAACACAATGATACTATTTATTTTGTTACAAGAAAATTGAACAGAAAAGATCTCTGCTTGAAAATGAAAATAATTTAGATGTAGATATTCAAACTCCAAATCTACTTGATAACACATAGTACATACTGAAAAAAAAATCAAGGACTAACTGATCTTTAGGAAGAAGCTCTAGGTAAAGCACATTCTACATTTTTGGATATGTTCCCACAGCAATATCGGTATATTGATCTTTAGGAAGAAGCTCTAGGTAAAGCAAACAGTTCTAGTGCATTCAAGATGAATATGAAGGCAACATATTTGTAGAATGCAGGTCTTGCTGCAGAAGGACAAAGAAACAACAGTAAGTCTATGATTAATCAACTTGCAAAAAATGTAAGTAACTTAGATGAACATACCAGGTTACCTTTCTCTCCACTTGGAATGGTACATAAACAGTATGGAGCCATAAATAGCAGTCAGCACTAGCCTGTGAACAACCCACAAACCCCATTTTATTTGACGTGGATGTTCGGAGTTGAAGGCAACACCGAATCCAAATGGAAAGAGAAGACAAACACATTTATTTAAAGATGCTGGAAAATATTTGCAACAAATTAAGCAAAAATTGATTTCTAGCAGTAACGAGATTATGAGAATACATATTAAACAAATGTAAATTGAGTACTACAGGGATTATGCATTTAGTGGATTACATTTGTGCTTGTATGGTTCTTGAACACAACATGATTCCAACAAATTTTAGGCGCTACTTACCGCAAGAATCACAAGTTACAAATGCATCAAACTGTAGATCCTTCATGCATCCTTTAGCAGCTTCAGAAAAAGAGAACAAGATCTCTGTCTACAAGTTTTCCAAACAGAACATATTTTAACTTGAAATGTAAGGCATGAACGATTATTTTTATATTTATTTAACACCATTAGCATGAAATCACATATTTTTCACATCAGGAGATGCATGCTTCAATATAAATTTATAATCTGCATCAATGGCAAACTACTTACTGATTTAAAATACAAAGTCCAATACTATATACCAGCAGAAAGAAGAAAATAATACCTGATGGCCATGGCACAATCCCAACTTGAATTGTCCGATAGTTAATGTTTTGGTCTCGGGATATCTTGTATCTTCATCATATTCACCTCTGGTAATATGCAAGTCAGGACAAAGTGTCTTCAAGTAATCTTGAACTTCCTGAAATTTTAGTCCGAATTAGCTGGGCCAGTGGTAATTTTAATAAGATAAACAAAAACCGTAAAAGTTCAATTGGTAGAAATACTATGGCATAATTTCTATAAAGCTAAAGATAACAAATCAGGTTCATTTTATTTGTTGTTGGCTATGCAAATAAGAGAAAAACAGCTTTTCAAAAGTGTTTTTAGAGCCATAAGCAATACTAAACAGATAGTAAACTCTTTTAGATCAAGCTTTTCAAAAGCATTTTTCATAAGCATTTTTTTGCAGCACTTTTCAAAAACAATGAGAAACTAGCCCTTAGTGACTAACTTCCTACATGTTTCTAAGTTCAACCGAATATGTACTTCAATCCTACTTAATGCTATGCTACACGGACTCTTCTCGTTTTCTCAAAAGTGGCACATATGCCCTACACATATTCAAAGGATTGACACATATTCAGAGGATTGAGATAAAATCCTTCAAATATACGGAAAAGCTTCAGAAATTTTGAACATACTCATGTCAGAGTTGGGCACAAACTAGTATCTGACACGTGATTATACGCATTTCAGATCAAACATGACAGGAATCGTTCTTTGCATGTATAAATGCAAGGTAGCAGCAATGGCTATTCGGATCAAAATTACAATTATCAAATAAAACAATTGCTGGCGATCATTTAAAATACTAATAATTCAGGTATGGTAGCTTCTGCTGCTTTTCCCAAATTCAAACTAGCAAATAATATCTCTTCGCATATTACAGCTCAAAGAGAAAATAATTGGGCAAAAACATGAAATCCAGATTAAATTAGGCATAAATTTAGCATAACTACTACAAAGGAATGAACAATCCATAGTTCCAAAAAAGGAAGAGAAAATTAATATAGTCAATTGCTTGCTGAGAAACATAAAACCCAAAGTGCTAAAGAAGTGGAACCAAATTCAACTATGATTTCAGCTACAAAAAAAAATCCAGAAAGGAAAAGAAAGATGGGATACCTTGATGCAAAGATTACCAGTGCAAATGAAGTGTTGGATCTTTTCAGGAACCAGCATGGACTTGAATTTGAGAGGGAGATCAGCCGCCCGATGGGGTATATGCAAATCCCCCAAAGCCAAAACCAGCACCATCTTCTTCTAATATCTACCAATAACTACACCAATTTGATTCAGAAATTTTGAAAGAAACCCAAACAATGAAACATGAGAAAAGAAATTGTATAAAAATGATTGATTACAAGTCAATGCACATTACAAGGCAGTGATTCGAATCTGCTTACATGCAGAAAAAACAAAAGACACTAACAAGGTAGCCAATGAAACTCATTACAGAGAGAAAAAGAGAGTTAGAAACCTTTACCTTTCAGTTGCAGTAACTTGGAAACCCACCAACTGAGAGAAATTGAAAGAGTGACAGAGAGAAAAGAAAAGAAAAGGTTGACTGGTTGAGAAGGCCAACCGTAATGTTGTAAAGAAAAAGAAAAGAAACAGAAGACGCAAATCGGCAGAAACTGAGCAAGTCGGCAGAAACTGTGAGAAACAGAGGGAGCAAATCGACAGAAAAGAAAAGAAAAGAAAAGAAACAGAGGGAGCAAATCGATAGAAACTGAGCAAATCGGCAGAAGCTAGAAGGAAGGAACAGAAGAGGCAAAGGGGAAGCCGATCAGGAGGGTAAAACAGGGAGGGTAAAGTGAAGCAGCACCTAAACTGAGCAAAAGGGACGGATTAGAAATCAGTGGATTTCACCAATTAGGTTAGTAATGTATTACACCCGTAATAGCATTACCATGAACCAAACAACGGAATAAAGGGGGCTTAAGTGAGGCCCACCGATTAGAGGTGTATTGGCTATGCCAATGCATCCAACCAAACATGGTGTAATAGAGAAACATTAATAAAATAATGTATCAGTGGCTATAAAGGCCACAAAAAACATATTGTAAGGGGCCTTCCTTTTAAAAAAATCGAATACAAGAAGAGAAAAAAAATCAAAAGCAAACAGTTCAAAGGTGTCTCTTTTACTCTTTTATTTTATCCGAAATAAAAACATAAATAAAAAATAAAAAACTCACCTTTAGTTGATCCTCCGTCACAAGTCGAGAGGCTCTGGTAACCCAAATGTCATAAAACCCATTCGGGTTCCGATGCGGGTTGGGGCGAGGCGAAGACGGAGGTTCTTTCCCTTGCGATTCGACTCTTTCTTTTTCGTTTTTCTGTTTTATTTCGAAATATATCCTAGATCTAGATTTTTCTTTTTGAAAAATATAAGGAATAAAAATAGAAAGGGAGAGCTTACTTTTTTTGAATCACCGGAGAGAAGTGGAAATTTTCATGATTTTTCGACTGCCGGCGCCGGCAACCGGCGGCTAGCGGCCGAAAACCTAGGCCGATCGGTGTGGGGGTTTGAGAGATGAAAGGCCTTAAGAGGATTTCTGCAGTTTTTTTATGAGGGAGAAAGAAATGAAAAATAAAATAAAATAGGGCTTAAATAGAAGAGATGAAACGGCAGCGTTTTGGGTGACTTCTCCAGGTGCAAAACGACGTCGTTTTGCCTTAGACATGCGCGCGACCCGACCCGCTCCAGGGAGGATCCGCGCGTTTTCGCGAAATGGGTTATTTGCGACCCAGGTCCTTCCGCATATTCAATTTATTTTGATTTGGTCCTGTTGCTTATTTATTCATTTTATAAATTTGGTCCCCATAATTTTGTCTGGTTTTCGATTGGGTTTTTGACCCGCTGACGTACTGGAAGGCGGACATGTGTCCGAATTTGTTCATTTTGCCCATTTGGTCCTCCCCTTTTATTTTACTTTCGATTTTGCCTCAAATTTTTGTCTTAGAATTCAAATTAGTCTTTTTTTCTGTTATTTTGTTATTTTATTAATTAACTCAGTTTTTTAATTTATTTATTTATTTATTTCTCACTATTATATTATTATATTATGCTATAATTTTTACATTATTATTGTTATCATATTTCTATTTTATTTGTTTATCTAAGTTTAAATATCTTTTAATCTTGTTATTATTATTGTTATTTACTCTTTTACACCTTTTTAATTTTAGGTTTAATTATATATATGTATACGTATATATATTTGATCTTATATATTTTATAATTTTTATATACATATATATACGTGTGTCTACATACATATTTTTTTATATTTTATAATTTATATATGCCTATTGTACATTTTTTTAATACACACATATATATATCCATACTTTACTTTTATAATTTTGTTCATTTCCTTTATTTATTTATTTATTTATTTACATTTTCATTATTATTCTAAAAGTATGTTTTAATTTTATTTACTTATATACTCGTTATTTTGTATGTTATGAATTTGTCTCTTTTATTTATTTTATTTTTGTTACAATCGCTCTTATTATTTTTACAACATCGTATTAATTATTGTTTTATTGTGCATGTTGGCACTTTATTTCATTTCTACTATTTCGTGTTAGATTGATTTTATTCAATGCATGAATTATGATTTTTGAATAAGCAAAATCTCGTGTTTAGATTCGAGAAGTGTCGTACCTTAATTTATGGGGTTTCGATTTTCACGATAAATCTAAATACACGAATCTTTTCGAACTCAAGTTTTAAACGATTTCGGGTATTAAAAAAAGATTGTGTCCTAACTTATTGGTCATGATCCCCTTTTTAAAATCCGAGATAGCTAAATATCTTTTAAATAAGTAAATTTTTGGCATTCACTCGCACATCGGGAATTTAATATGTTGTGTCCTAACGCATTGGATATGACATGTTGCTTTCTCGAGACGAGGATTTTCTTTTTAAAAATAATAAAGGCGATATTCAACGTTTAGAATTTTGAGAAATTGTGCCCTAATGTATTGGGTTGCGATTTTTTTATTTAATTTAAACAATTGAATATCCTTTTAAACCTTATTGCACAAGTTTTCAAATAAGCTCATTTTTGAGGAGGTGAAATATCATGCCCTAATTCATTGGGTATGACATTTTCCCTCTCCAAAATGAGAGGATCTTAACGGCGAATTTGATTTATACAAGTTTTTTTAATACAAGGGCCATATCTTAAAACCTTTCAAACTCTGACATTAAGACGTTAATTAATCAACTAGGTACCAATTTTGGGCGTTACGAGGGTGCTAATCCTTCCTCGTGCGTAACTGACTCTCGAACTTATCTTTCTGAATTTCGCAGGCCAAAAGCATTGTTTTAATAAATCTAAACCGTTTATTAAAAACAATTGCTTTACGAGGTGACCCGATCACACCTTATAAAAAAAAAGATTAGTGTCGACTCTCATTTTTGTTTTCATTTTTCAAAACCCAAGTCGACCCCGTTTTATCAAAAAAATGGTGTCAACAAAGGGAATTTTAAACAACATCACAATGGAAGCTAAAATGTAAACAACCTCCCCCCCCCTCCCCTTCCCCAAGGGGCAGAAAAAAAAGTAATATCCTAATTGATTAAATGTGAACAAATGACTCAATCTGTAAATCCCAATCACACATATGTTTCCATTGTAAACTAAAATCAAGCATTCCGCTTTCCAAAAAGTTCAATCTTTGATTTGTAAATTCTTCAAAATATTGTTTGTTTCTATATCCAAACACGTTTTTAGCAAAAGCGACAACAAAGCAGTAGCTTTTGCAAAAAAGATAGTCGTGATGTTTGGAAAAAAAAATGCCATTATTGCTAGACTTTTAGCTGTGTTTGGACCAAAAACGTCACTAGTGCTCAACTTTTTTACCTCGATTTTAATAAAAACGCCGCTATTGCTTACCTTTTGCGGTGTTTTTTCATAAACGCCGCTAACGATCGATTATTTTACAATTTTTATATTGAATTATTGTATCTTTCATATAAATTTTAAATAAATAATTTTTTTAAATTTTAAGTAATATTTAAAAGAATTAGATAAAATTATAATTTATAGTTTTTGTATTTCATTTTTATTTGTTATAATTTGATCCTATCCAAAATAGATAATTACCTATCCATATCAATCTGTAATTTTTTTTATTTATTTATCAATGTTTTGTTTTAAAATCTAATATTTAAATATATCAAATGGTCTAGATTAAATATTTTTAAATATAAAAGCATTAATTAACTGTATAAAATTTCATCATTTAACAAATCTTAAGTAAACTTTAAATCCTAAATCATTTAATATATATAAAGTTTATCTATTATCTCTTAAATAATTTAAACTATAATCATAATTTTAATATATTAAAATTAATATTATCTTTTTTACAATTATATAAGAAATTATTTAATATATAAATTAAAAAAACTAATTAATCTAAACCCTAAATCCCTAACTCCTATCTCCTAAACCCTGAATCATAAAACATAAACCATAACCCCTAACCCCTTAATCCTTAACCCCTAAACATTAAACCCCAACCCTTAAACCATAAATCATAATCCCTAAACCAATAATCCATAAACCTTAAAATAGTAACTCCTAAACCATATACCCTAAACTATAATGATAATTAATTCAATATTTTAAAATTAATACTATCTCTTTTACGATTATATAAATTATTTAATATATAAATTAAAAAAATTAGTCATGTACCCAAAAAACTTTAAAATTATTTTAAATAATAGTATTTTAAATTTTTTCATTTTTAACAAATATTTTTCTATGTTTTTACTTTCAAATTTTTTCTACGTGTCATTTTTTTTGAAGAATTTAAATATTCAATTAAAAATAAATTGTACTTTAATTAATATAAATAAACCAGTTAAATAATAAATAGATAGATAAAATATTTTTTACGGTGTTTTTGATAAAGCGCCGCTAATGCTCGATCTATAGCGTCGTTTTTCTAAAAGCGACGCTAATGCTCCATTTATAGCGGCGTTTTTCAAAAAGTGCCGCTAATGGTCGACATATAGCGACGTTTTTCAAAAAACGCCGCTAATGCTCGATCTATAGAGGCGATTTTCAAAAAGCGCCACTAATGCTCTATCTATAGCGGTGTTTTTCAAAAAGCGCCGCTAATGGTCGACATATAGCGACGTTTTTCAAAAAGCGCCGCTAATACTCGATCTATAGAGGCGATTTTCAAAAACCGCCGCTAATGCTCGATCTATAGCAGCGTTTTTCAAAAAGCGCCTGTAATGCCACTAAAGCTCAACAAAAAACGACGACGTTGTGCTTAATTTTTTGCGGTGTTTTTCAAAAAGCGCCGCTAATGGTCGACCTATAGTGGCGTTTTTCAAAAAAGCGCCGCTAATGCTCGATCTATAGCGGTGTTTTTTTATTCAAACACCGCTAAAAACCTGTTTTGCTGTAGTGGACTTTTCTGGGCAATATCTGAGGAAATGATCGTAAGAACCACATTTAAAACACAACCCATCTTTCAATCTGCATTCTTCGAAGTGTCGTCTATTGCATTGTTGACATTCATGTTTGTTGTTCTTGACACTACCCACACTTGCTGCAGACGTAGCTTGAGGTTTCGAACTCGAATGCTGCTTTCCTTTATCTCTCCTAGGGTAACCTATCAAAGTTGATGAACGATTGTGAAATTCTTTTGTTTTCTTCGATGGAGATGAGAATGATTTTCCCATAGGTCATTTACTCGTATCACGAGCCTCAGAATCTGCTTTTCTTTTCACTTTGCTAAGTTCATCAACCTTGTGTGCTCTATCAACCAGAACTACAAATTCTTTCAACTCGAGAGTCCCGACTAGCAACTTAATATCTTCATTTAAACCGTTTTCAAACCGTGTACACATGACAGCCTCAGATGGTATGCATTCCTGAGTATATTTGCTAAGTCGCATAAATTCTCGTTCGTACTCAACCACTATCATTCGGCCCTATATCAATTAAAGAAACTCTTTGCGTTTCTTGTTGAGAAATCGTTGGCTAACATATTTCTTCCTAAACTCTGTCTGAAAGAATTTCCAGTTTACACAATCCCTCGATACTTCATCCAAAACCCTAACAGTGTTTTCTAACCAAAACTCAACTTTCTTTGGATCGTCTTCAATTGTACCACAGAACTTTTCAGCCTCATATTTTTAGATTTTATCAAATAGAGGCTTGCTTATATGTATTTGATCCAAACCTTGAGGAACTACGGGGACTGGTTGGGGTACGGGTAGGGGTAGAGGTCGTTGAGCCAACGGGTTTATTTTCACGAACTCTGTAAACTATTCAAACATCATCTGGAAGAAGGCTTCTTTAGCCTCTCCTTCTCGGCCCTCAGTCACGGGCCTGCTACCACTAGAAGCTGCTCCGTGAATGGAGGCTTGCGCGTTACTTTCAACTTCATCGAAATTGGCTTGGTTGGATGACATTTTATCTATATAAAAACATAGTTCAATAGTCAAGAGTTATCACACTATCACAGGTTATATAATGATATGTATTTCTAGGTCCATACATGCTACGATTAGTCTGAGAACTGACTAAATTGTAGCTCTGATACCACTAAATGTAACACTCTTAACCAGTATCCGTCGCAGAATTAGGATTATGGAGCATTATCGTACAATTAGAAACATTTAAACTTATATCATTCAATAATATATTCACATCATAAACCAATCATATACATACATATCATCCTTAAAATGAGCTCTCGAGACCCTAAAAATTACTTAGAGGAAAATTGGGACAAATTTGGAACAAATTAGAAAGTTTAAGAAAAAGTCACAAAAGTTTGGAAACAGGGGTCACACAGCCGTGTGTCTCACACAGCTGAGAAACAGACCCATATCTTAGGCCGTGTAACCTTCAAACTAGGGACACACAGCCATGTCTCAACCCGTGTCCTGACCCATGTAACTCTCTGAGTAGGGTCACACAGTTGTGTCACACGCTCGTGTGTTAGGCCGTGTAACTCTCTGAGTTGCCCAACACGCCCGTGTGCTAGACCGTTTGTTATGTCGTGTAATTCACTAACTTGTAACCTAAAATAGTCACCATATGACACACGTCTGTGTTGCCAGGCCGTGTGTCTCACACGGCTGAGTCACACGTCCATGCCTCAGGCTATGTGGACCCAAATTTACCTAATATCAAGCCATTTCCAAAACCATTTCATGCATAAACATTTAGACGAATATAGCACACTTTCAAAGCACCAAAACCTTATCTAAACATACATATATTTTCCATTTCAAGAATCTTAATTCAACTAAACAATATGTCATTTAAAGGTACCACAAACAATAACCAAACATCACCTACCTAGACATGTTCATATGCCTAATTACATGCATACAGTTCTATACAATTTAGGTATTAAACATACCTCATTTAGCCATTTCCAAAACATACCATAAAAGACCATTATCAAGCCACTACAAACTTACCAAAAGAACCTTATATACATGCACTTATAAGTGACCAAAATGACCTACTTAAGCAAGCATTACAAGTCCCTCAACAATCCATAAACACCCAAGCACAAACATACCAAGTTACCATTTTACATATTCATCAAAAACACAATTATAAACCACCCTATACATGCCATTATAAAACCTGGTCAAAATGCACAAAAACTACCGAATTGACTCTTGGATAGTATGATAGATCTCCAATGAACTTCTAAACCAATCGAGCTTCCGATAATCTATAAGACATAGGAAAGAAACTACGTAAGCAGTTAATTGTTAGTAAGCTCGTATAAACTAAACACAACGTACCAATGCATTTGCATAATATAAAGCATAAGTATAATATAATCCAAACCATAAGCTTGACGTAAGCCTATACATCACTATCAATACACAAGGTAGCACACTTGTACATAATTCAAATGAATCAACCATAAGATAAGTCATTTTCCATGTGACATACACCATTTAGTTCAAGCATTCTTTCCATAAGATTGTGTGTAATTCCATTTGAAAACTTACCATTTCAATCCCTTTTCTTGCTCGTTGACCCATCTAGAATTTCATCAGATACTCGGGAAAGCTCACACGAAGTGTGCCTCTACATATAACCGTAACCTTTCTTTTACATCATTTCTCACATGAGTTGTGAAATGGGCCTGCTCACACGAGTCGTGGGTCGGAATGTAAGCTACACGATGTTGCTCACATGAGCTGAGGAGTGTCCGCAACAAATGCATGACCTCAGCCATCGGTAGGACATTTAAGACTAGCACCCGAACTATGAAATCCCTAATGACATGTCATCCGTATCCTAAGAATTCCTAAGGTTCAACCGGGACTCGATATCTGTCATAGCATTGATATGTTTATACACCAATCCATTCACATTATAAATAACAAAACAATTTTTAATTTAAATAACATTAATACGATAACCATTCATACGAACTTACCTCGATGGCTAGGGGCGTGAATGTTAAATCGAGCTAATCTGAAGCTTTTGCTTTTCTTTGATCTAGATTTGTACGTATTTTATCTTGATCTAACTAGATAATTTTATTCAATTAAGTACTTCAATTAACCTTAAACATTCAATTCAGTCCACATTTCATATTTATACAAAGTTACTAATTTCCCCTAACATTTTAACTTTTTCATAATTTAGTCCTTAAGCTTATAACTTAAGATCTAACCATTTTAATCAAAATCCATGTTAGTCAAACATGCAAGGGACCTTGAAAAAACTCATATTTACCATCATTTCACAACAAAGCCCTAGAATTTTTACCTTTAACAAATTAGTCCCTAATTCCAAAATTCATCAAAAATCACTTAACAAAACTTGTTTATTTTTCAAAAAGGTTTCATAATCTGTCTTTTAACACAAAAAACATTCAATAACATTAATGGCATAACCCTCAACCTTTAACAATTTTACGAATTGACTCTCGGGCTAGCTAGATTAAGCTAAAGTGAACTCAAAAACATAAAAATCATTAAAAATAGAGCTTGAATGCATACCGTTAAAGAAGAAATAGAAACCGAAGCTCTCTCCCTCTTCAAATGGTGATTTCGGCACAAAAAAAGTGAAAAGAAAAAGATGATAACTTTGTTTCATCTTTTCTTAATTTAAATTTTCTTTTAATTACTAATTTACCATTTTAACCTTTAAAACTATCATAATTACATTAATACCTTGCCATGCACATCCACTATCCCATATGAATGGTCTATTTACCATTCAAGTCCTTTAGTTTAAAATATCATAGTCATTTAACCCTTTTTACTAATAGAACTCAACTTTTGCATATTTTACAATTTAGTTTTTTTTTTTACTTAATTAAGTATGTAAACTTCAAAAAATCTTAACAAAATTTTAACACGACCTTACTATAATCCCATAGACATTAAAATAATAATTTACTCATCAAAATTGTGGTCCTGAAATCACTATTCCGATATAATTGAAAACGGGCTGTTACAATAATGGTGAGTGGATCATTGGGTTCTCTAGATATTTGGGTAACTGTACAGTGTTGGAGGCAGAGCTTTGGGGGATCTTGGATGGGTTGAACCTTATTTTGGATAGACACTTAGAGAGGATTCTAATCCAAACAGATAGTATTGAAGCTATTAACGCCATCGTGGAAGACTTTTCGGGAAGCTCTAATTCGGCCATAGTCAGAAGAATTCATCATACTCTGAAAAGGGCAAAGCAGTGGGAAATTCAGCATATTGCCAGAGAAGAGAACTTAATTGCCTATAGTCTAGCCAAGACAGTTCATACTAGGAAGTTAGGCTTAAGATTGTTTGAGGAACCTCCTTTGAGGATCTAGTTTATTCACTTTGTATCTTTATTTCTTTCACCAAAAAAAAAAATACTAATTATTCTTTATTTTATATCTAATTATTTTAAAACATATACGTTAAATAAGTTTTTTCTTCATGTTATTATACTAGTAATCAAACATAGCATAATTTATTTATATTGATTTATTAAAATTGAAGAATAAAATGTATAAATTCTGTAATATGCCCAGATATATATTTTTTAAATAAAAAATAATCACACATTATATAAAAAATCAGTAATTTATACTAAAAAAACAACATTATTATATCACACATTATATAAAAATTCAGTAATTTATATTAAAAAACAACACCATTGTTATATTTCTAGGAGTGCCATTTATCCTCCTAACTTGATTTGAAATTTTTTCGAATCGAGTGAAATGAAAGTCGAGTCGAATCGGGTGAAATTGTTTGAGTTAAATTAAACATATTAAATTAAAATCTTGTTACAGTATAACTAATTTAATATTAGAGCACATAAATTTAAAATCATATATATTTGAAAACCTTTTCAAATCAAAATAATAAAAAGGATACTAGTATCATAAACTTGAATCATTAATAATTTTTTATATATTTTTTAGATTTTTTTTGAATTTTTAAAAATATAAATTTTGAAATTTATATAAATATTTTGAATTTAAAAATTATTTTAAATTTTTAAAAATTATTTTGAATTATTTTGTAATTCTTGTTGAGAGAGAAATTAATTTACTCATTTTCAAATTTGATAGGGACCAAAAGAATAATTATACCAATTTATTATTCTAGTTTCTACTCAAATTATTTATTTCATTTGATTTGAATAACTTGAATAACTTAATTTAATTAATTTAAAATTTAAAAATTTTTTCGATTTTTTTAATTCCAATCAAAATTTTAATCACCGGGAAAAATTACAAGGGAGTGTCGTTTCCCTCTAAGAAAAAAACCTTTTTTTTTTGAGGCAAAAGAAAGTTTAAAAAGCGCTAAAGAACAGGGGTGACGTGTACAATTGCGGCACAATTCCCCGCTTTCATTGAAGGGAGCGCTTTTAGGCTTTTCCGTTTCTTTGACGAAACGGTGTTTCCGTCGATCGAAGAATTCCGAGCCAAATCACTTTCACAAGCAAAACAAACAAAGAAGAAAAATAAAACAGGAAAATCATGTTTGTTCTTATCTTTACGCCTCTTCCTTAACTTTTTTTTCTTTTTCCTTTATCCATTTTCCTCAATTTACGTTTCAAATTCACGTAAAAAAATTTTAATCTTCTTTTTAAATGTTTTGTGTTATTTTGGTTTGAGCTTTGAAACATTTTTTGTTTGTCTAAATGTTGCAAATAAGTGGCATTGTTGAAAATGAATATTGCAAGGTTTGCGCGGAGGCTGTTGATCCTTTGATTTTGTGACTCGGTTGAGATTTTCTTTTTCAGATTTTGAGTGATTAAAGGAACATGGCTACCAAAAAGAATGAATCATCTCAGAAACAACAGGTTTTGATCAATCTATCTCGAATTTGTTTTTATTGCATTAATTTTCTAGCTCGTTTCTAGAAGCCTTTGATATTCAGAAGCAGAAAAAAAGAGAGAGGAAGAATTGCTTTTTTTTTAAAAATAATTTTGTGATCAGAAATTCCTAGCAAAAAGGAAGAGCCATTTCAAGTGAAACAGGTTTTGATGATTTTTTTTTCATTTTTGTTGTGTTAGTTTTCTATTTGTCTTTAGAAGAGTGTGTGATGTTCAGAAAACAAAAAAGAAAAAAAAATGTTGTGGTTTAATAGTAGGAGTTTTACATTGTTGTTTTTAATGTGGATTATTTTATTATTACTTTTCGGTTCTCATAATAGTTTTATGGAAAGTTTGGACTGAAATTCTGTTTAATTTCTCATTGTCTGCAGAGGATGGTTTTCAAAAAGGATGAGCCCTCTAAAGGACATCAGGTGTAAATCAGTCTTGCCTTCTTTTCTGATTATTTTGAAGTAAAGGATTTAAATATTCAGTGAACAAAAGGAAAAAGAAAAACTTAAATTCTGATTTTTGAAGGAGGTTTTGTGCTGAAAATCATTTTGTTTTCTCTCAAGGGAGATGCTGCAGTTGTGGCTTCTCCTGGTCCTCTTCTACAGGCTCCACCAACTCCAAAATCTCGTGTCAGAAACTCGGTAAACTTCTCTCTCTTTCTCCCTCTCTTTTAATCGTTTTGTAATATTCTAAATTTGAGTTGTTGATTGAATTCCATTAATCCCTATATTATCTTATTTGAATGTGAGTATCAGACATGCATACATGCCTTATTCGGGAATGTTCAATTTTTTTTCTAAGTTGTATTTGGAAAGCCGTATCTGTATACTCATGAACTCAAGGACACGGGTACTTCTAGAAAAAAATGATGAGCCATAGTAATATAGCTACATACATCTTTATCATCATCGAGGTCGTGTTTACAATCATTTTTGTCTACCATTTGTCTACATCTTATGTGATTTGGATTTCAATTAAACCTTTTGGACCATTTTATGGAAAGGTTTCCTATATAGCAGTTATTCTCGTTGGATAATATGAAGCATATTGTAGCTGTTACTGACCACAATAAGCTTAAATTTAAACTCTTAAGTTACCATGAGGAATTTGAATGCTAAAGAATGAATTGTTCTGTATTTTAAGTCCATTGCTAGATTTTACCTTCCTGAGACCATTGCTTACATTGTTCTGCATTCACTGTTTCTATTAAGCATGCAATTTATGAAGTTGTAGAAGTTAATGCTTTTTAAGGTTTAAAACTTCCTTGCAGGTTTTAAAGAGTGGGCCACTTTTTTTATCTACCAAAGGTTTGTTTATTTTGCTTGGTTTTATTACACTTCCCAATTTAATTCAGTTGCTCATTTGACTTTCATTTTGTGAATCACAGCTTTTACTCACATTTTACCAGAAAAATATACATTACGAGGTTCATGCTGAAAATCAGAGTCCTGGGGCTTGGATTCCTCTGGGTTATTTTTTTTATTGCCTTTTCCCTATTTTTCCTTTGATTACAGGAATTGGATGGACATCATGGAAGAAAAGGTGGTTTATTTTGACACAAACTTCGTTAGTTTTCTTCAAAAGTGATCCTGTAAGTATTTGGGACCTATCTGATTGTCAGCCTAAACATGATGTATGTGATTGTTCATCCGTTATTACATTGTTTTCTTGGCACAATTTAATGATCCTAAACAAACTATAATACGACTTTAAAAATAAAAAAAAATAAACAGTGAAGTGATACGAGGTCAATCAAAGTGATGTTGTTTTCCTCACTATAAGATTTTAAGGTCTTCATGGCCAGGGGCGATGCTTGTTTGTTACAATTGTCTTTTATGTTTACTAGTTCTCTCAATCAAAAAGGTGACTGAAAATGCAAATTTTGTCTCAGATGCAGCGGTCTTGTTACTGGTTTTACAGTTTTTAGGTTGTCCGGACAAACAAATTTAAGCCCAAGGAAACTGGGAAACATGACAAAAAAATTAAGTAATTAGTATTGTTCTAAATCAAGGAGAAATGAATGCTCTAGAGTGACCCATTAGCAATCTGTAGAGATTTACTTATTTATTATAGTAAAAGTTGTTGTTTAGATTAAAAAAAGAGTGGGTTGTTAATAAACATTGCTTAATTTGACAACTGTGGTATTATAGTTTGATATCAGTCCATTCGCTGGTTCTTCGATTCTCCAGCAGAGTGACCCTTAAAGCGAGAGATGGACCCCCTATATGTAATTGGGCGAAACTTTATTTAGTTGCACTATAACACATATGGGGCCTGTTCTAAAGGGTGTGATATTTGGGAGCTTCATCTCAAAGAATAAAATAGAAAAATGATTTAATATTGCTTGGGTTGAGGAAAGGATTTGGGTTTGGATATTGGGGAAGAACTCCAGTGCGCAGTCCCTGAGGCAAAAGTAAAATTCTATATGGATTGATATTTATTGGTTAGATATTATTATCTTGGTGGTATCTTGTTCTCTTCTCTTCACATACCATGCCTGGATCATATCTTTTTCTCTTGCCGCATTTTTTATACTTAAGATTTTAAACAAGTAATGTGATATCATTTTACGTCTTAGAGTGCCATTCCTCAAAAGGAAAATGAAGTGAATTTAATTCTTGGTGGTATTGATCTCAACATTTCAGGCAGGTAGGCTTGCTTTTCTGAATAGATTGTCAGTTCTTAATCTTTTCTTCAAGTTGCAAAAATTACAAAAGTTGAAAGTGTTACTAACTCATGGAACCTTTCAAAATTTCTAGTGTGGTTGTCAAAGCTGATAAAAAACTCTTAACTGTACTATTTCAAGATGGTCAAGATGGACGGACGTTCACACTTAAGGTGCTTCCTCCCTATTAACCATCTATATAATTCTCCCATGCTTATATCTTTTTCCGTTTTGTATCATATTTTCTACTAAATTGTTTAGCTGCAATGGGTTTTTAGATCCATGATTCTTTAGTTCTATATGTTCCTAAGTTTGATAAATAGTTGTTAGCTTTCTGTTTGAACAACATCAAACATTAAGATTCTGCCAAAATAGTAAAAGATCTTATATCCAAAGATGACCAGATGCATCTAACCAGCAATAAGTTTCAATGAAAAGCAGAACACCTTGTTACTGAGCAACTGATACCAGGTGTTACCAGAATGAAAATTTCATCCTTGGTATCTAGTTTTTATTGAAGTTAATGTTTATTCCTAGCTGATAAGTGATAGCATTCTTTTATCCTGAGAAACATATTATTAAGGAATTGGTTTGGCCACATCACTGATTTTGAAGGCAGAAATACAGAGAGAAAACATCGATTATGTGTTTATCTGATATTATGGGAGAATTCAATGCTTAATCAAATTGAAAATCAGATGACATTATGGTTTCTTTTGTTGGTGTTGCAGGCTGAAAGTTCAGAGGATTTGTATGAGTGGAAGGCTGCATTTGAGAATGCCTTGTCACAAGCACCAAGTTCTCCTCATGTGTTGGGGAAAAATGACATCTTGGGGAATGAAAAAGCAAACGCAGTTAATGGTTCTAAGGACCCAGGTAAGGTTATGCAGCCATGTCTTCTTGACTGTGGTGAAACATTGCACTAATTTTTATTCTAGTTCGTAATTCTTATCTATACTCCTAATTAAAACACCAAAAATAGTGCATACTTTATAAGTTCATTTTTATGATGTAATATAAGCAGAAAACTTTATGCATGTTACAAATTGGGAGCCTTAGTTGTCTATTCCTCTCATTCTTGTTTCACTTTGCGCTCTTTTCTTCTTATTTTTCTTTATTTGTTCACTCTGTTATGTTTTTTTACAAGCCTGTTGAGTTCTTTCTTGAATGTTCCAAGTTACCAAATTTCTAACTTTGTAGGCTGTTTTGATTTATTTTTACTCATTTGAGGTATTGTTGCTTCTCTTTCTCTTTGTAGTGAACAATAAACAGCCTGTGAGATCTACTGTCTTAGGCAAACCAATTTTACTTGCACTAGAAGATGTTGACGGAGCTCCAACATTTTTGGAGAAGGCTCTAAGATTTATAGAAGAGCATGGTGAGCTTTTTTTGTTAAATTAATTGTCATGGTCTCATTTAAGTATTATGCTAAAGTTTTAGTTGCATATGATGGGTAACTGACTAATCCTTATATAGACTAGTGAATCTATGCGCATGTATTTTTATTCACTCACCTTATTTGGATCATCAAAGAAGCAAGATAAAACATCAGTTGTTCACGCAAGTAACAACCCAAACAAATAAAAAGGACACAATTCAAACCCCAAAGCTACAACAATTTCTAATTCCTTGGGGTGATGACTAATTTAGGGGAATTGTCAATCTTAAGCTAAACAAACTCCCTAATTAAAGTAACAATAAAATCAAGTCTGTTGAATACAACACTATGCTGATCCCCTTCTTTCTAAATAAAGGATATATGAGTTATCCGCACTAGTTTAAGAATATTGGTAGCTAGGGACTTGCGATCAAGATTATGGATGACCCATTGCAATTCAAAGGACTAGTCTCTGGTCCCTCTACGAATTCCAGACCCTTGGATGATGACATTCTGAAGTTGCTGTGAAACAAGAACAGAAGAAGA
Organism: Gossypium hirsutum; assembly: GCF_007990345.1. Lineage (NCBI taxonomy): Eukaryota > Viridiplantae > Streptophyta > Magnoliopsida > Malvales > Malvaceae > Gossypium > Gossypium hirsutum. The sequence continues at coordinate 15,367,732 of NC_053438.1, forward strand.
AAAGATGGCTGTGATCTTACATGCAAAGCCACATAACAAAAAATCAGTAGCAGTAACAAAAGAGCTGCTCCAAGAATATTATAGCATCTAAACTTCCCTTTATATTTTTTCATGAATTTTCTACGTTGTTCAGTGATTTAAGTAATTTGGTATTCATATTCTTTTGGCCTATTTTTTTATCATGTTAAAATTATTTAACAGGAACCAAAGCAGAAGGGGTCTTACGACTAGCTGCTGACGTTGAAGATGTTAAGTGTCGAATTCAGGAATATGAAAAGGGTTTGTTTAGACACACTCTGTCCTCGACTATCTTCATTGTTGTACTTTTATTTTTTTTATATTGGTTACAACTACCATAGCTGCTCAAGGCAAATAATGCTATCAACTAATGCTATCAATACTTGATGTGGAATTTCACATTCAATACCATAGCTTCATTGTTCTTTTCTTACAATTTCTGTGGATTTTCACATTCAATGCTTAATGTTCTAAGGCAAATAATGCTATCAACTACCTTTGTTAAACTTAAATTTTAATTATACATCCAAGGAAGATTCTTTACTTATTGAATAGGGAAAGCAAAAAGCTAATGCTACTTGAATTCAACATCACAGTACTTGTTCGGTCTTCTTGTAACTTTTTAGGTCATATTCTTTTATGCAGGAAAAACTGAGTTCTCTCCTGAGGAGGATCCACATGTCATTGCTGATTGTATCAAGGTATGCCTTATTAGTTTCCTCAGGATCTTTCATTAAGTTATAGCATATATTGGTCCTAAGAGTGTATAGTTTTCTTCATTCCATTTTCCAGTATGTCATTCGAGAGTTGCCATCATGTCCTGTCCCTGCTTCATGCTGCAATGCACTACTAGAAGCATATCGTAAGTTTTCATTGAAGTGTTTTTTTTTCTCTATCTTACCTTGTAGTAAATTGAGTTCATAAAAGCTTTACTAGAATTGGATTCTTGATGCTTCTAACTTTAATGTGAAATGTGTTGGATCATCCCTATTGGACTTCAATATGATGTGCTTTATTATTCAATAATCTAACTAAAATAGGAATTTCATCTTCTTACATTCCTGTTTTAAGCATCTATGGGTGAAGTTCTTGCATTCTCTATTCTCAATTGGTTAGCTCCCTAAGGGATGTAGTGGAATTGTCCAGGATCAAGAGCTCTATGACAACATGTGTCGGATGATTTACCTATCTGTATGAATTTTGGACATTTTCTTTTGTTGTTATTGAACATCATAAAATAATTAGGAACTCTGGGTGGTGATAGAGTCAACACTATGCGTGAAGCAGTATTGGACGCGTTTCCTGAGCCAAACCGTCGCCTACTACAGAGGTAGTTGAATCATCACTTCACTCTTTGCCTTTCTAAGTAGTATGCTTTTCATAGTACAAGTTATATTTGACATGAAATTTGTATATTATTTCTTAAGCATTGTGGATTCAATGAAAAGAGAGTTGTAATCCCATTTGGTGGTTAAGATAAGAATCTTTGTATATTACAGATGTAAATGATAGCTATCTCTTAACTTTCTAGTAGTTTTCAGTACTCAGTTGATTGTTGTTGAAAAACCATGGATGAAATACCTCTAGAATCCTTTTCTTCTTGTAGGTACATACATCTTGGAAAAATAATGGGATTCAATCTTACCTTCACAATTAAAAAACGACCCCCCAGTTTTTGCTGTCTTGGCTTCTACTTGCCTTCTTCCATACTTATCATTTTTATGTTACTTTCCTTCAGAATTCTAATGATGATGCGAGCTGTGGCTTCTAATAAAACTTTAAATCGGATGAGCTCTTCAGCTGTGGCAGCATGCATGGCACCCTTGATTCTTCGCCCCCTTGTATCTGGTGACTGTGAGATTGAAAACGATTTTAACGCGGGTGATGATAGTTCAATTCAACTGCTGCGAGCTGCTGCTGCAGCCAATCATGCTCAAGTCATTGTTATAACATTACTCGAAGAATATGATAAAATATTTGGGGTAAGCAATATTTCTTGTCTTCTTTTTCACAACTACTTTTGATATGACTTTGTGTAGTCACTGTACAGAAAAGTATGTACTCCTCAAAATTTATGAGCTGTAATGCTCTATCTTTAGCTCACAAGTGATATGTTCTATTTTCTATTTGTTCTTTCTGAGGAAACTTGATTATTAAGTCAAAATTTGTTTGTCCTTATGCGTATGTGCTATTATTGGTACAGAATCTAATGAATAAATTATGACTGTCAAACTGTGGAATTTGAGTATGAGTTATTGTATCCTTTTATTGATTCATCTATACTTCAACAATTTGTCTGCATTCTTTCTGAGAATGTAAGCAAATAAATGTGAGATCCATCATAGCTTAATTACTTGAATATTTCTAAGTTTTATAAAATTAACAAGGGTCTAGCTAATGTGTGCCTATATGCACTGGTTAAATGTAGTTAAATTACTAGTTAATGAAAGTTTTTTGCATTTAATGCACTGTTTTCACTAAATTCAATAGCAGAAAATGCATTAATTTCATAATTTTCCCTTAAATATCACCTTAATTTGTGCCATTAGATATTGATTAACGTTTTCCTACTAACAACATGCTTTCTTTTTCCAAGGTCCAATTTTTATTACTTTGCTTTGGATTTAGTTTTTAAATTATGATTATAGCTCAACATTTTGTTGGCAGGAAGGATATGTTCCCCCCAATTTATACTATGGAACGGAAGAGAGTGGAAGTGAAAGTGAAAGTGAAAGTGAAAGTGAAAGTGAAAGTGAAAGTGAAGAGGCAGCTGATGATGACTGTAATGATGCAACATCTGGGTCTAATGCATACTGCGATAGTGACTATGTAGCAAGTGGAACAGGCAGTAAGAGCGGTCACTCTATTAACAATGATCTGGATGACGATAAGGCTTGTTCCTCTACCTTCTTAGAATGGCATTTGGATTGTATTTTGTTCATAAACTTTAAAGATGGTGGAAGTAACAGACTTAATACACAAGTTGGAAAGTTAAAAGCTTTCACTGCCAAATTTCATTTACCTTTCTCTAATGCAAGAAATACGCTGAACTCATGGATTTTCGGATCTGTTTTCTCATACCACATACTTTAATGTTTTTGTAGTTTGTTATGCTCCCTCTGTCACCACCTAGCAACTCAAGGTTTATTTTATTTTCATCTCTTTATTTGTTTTCCCCTTAGCATGTACCTTCATAATTTGAACTTGATTTATTGCTGAGAAAGAATGCATTGCAATAAAATTTGTAGCATCATATATTGGAATCAAATATATAGTTCTCTCTCTTCACCTTATAGGAATAATGATTTGTTCTCCTTTGTTGTTTTTGATAGGTAAAGGCATTTTACTTTAGTATAGCCATATGTTGTTACATTCTGTGGTCCCTAGGTTTAGATTTTGAGAATCATTTTAGTTTAACATAAATAAGGTGAAAATAGAAATACATCAATAATGAAAAGATGACATACTATACACCTATATGAAATGAAAAATAAAATTGCAGGATTCTGATTATTTGAGCTCTAGTTCTGAGCCCTCTATAGCTGATGGTGATTTAAAAGCCACCAAGAAGCTTTCAAGTTCACTTCACTCTTCCCTGTCTGAAAATGATTTACAAAGGAGTGAGGATAATCAAAGTAACAAGAGTTCAGTAATAGAGGCCAATATGTTTGCTGAATTTGGCCATAGAGCTAAGCGTCCCACTGTTTGGGGATGGGCAATTGTAAGTGTTAAGTTTCTTTATTTATAATGCATTCCATTTTGGCCTACTTCGTTTGACTTTCTCTCTTAGCTAATAAGTATTTCCAAGCATTCATTCTATTACTAACTTAGAATTTCTCAAGTTGGTCTATATGTTTATAATCTTGTAACAACTAATTGTTTAGTTTTTCTGGTTTGTTTGTCCAGGCAAAGAAGAAGCTTTCTATGGAACCTGTTCATTTTCCTTCTAAAGAAGAGTAAGTGATGTTCCCTTGATCTGTATAAAGAAGTTTTGCATACATTTTCCTGGATATTCTTGTGTATACCACAGAGGACCCAATACCCACTTAAAGCTCCAAGCACCTTTTAAAGTCTTCTTTTGTGCTTAGGATGAAGCAATCTATGCTTTGCATAACATAATTTTTTAAGCCAAAATGGAAAAGGCAACAATTTAGATTCAGAAATTTGTTATTTTAATAGATAATAACTCTATTTCTTTTACTTAATTTTGACCCAATTTAGGGCTGAAATAGAGAGGATCAAGGCTGAAAAATCTGACTTGGAAAGGGGACACACAGAAGAGGTTCAGCCAAATTCACCTTTTCTAATTATTATTATCTCAACTTGTTTGGAGATTTTTCATGACAAGTCATCTTTGCAGTACAGATTGAAGGTAATCTGGTTTATGAAGCCTGCTTGGAAAAACAAAAGAAGACACTGCATGGGCATTGTCAAGCTCTTCAGAATGATGTATGTTTGCGAGGAGATTTATTTTTTTTCACTTTTGTTTCAGGAGTTATGTTAGGCTATGTATCTGAAACAGTAAAGATGCTTACTTTGATATTTAAAAAAGTATTAAAGGCAACATATTCCCTTAAGCATTTCTTTGTTTCCTCTTAAATATCAAATCTTTTGCGCATGGTTAAAACAAGCTCAAATTTTGGTGCATTTGAAGCATATAAGTCATCATTGTTTATTTTTTTCCTTGTGTTATCCATTACTTGCACAAAGATAATGAGTTTTATTGTTGATACTATGTTAGTCTTATGATAATAGTGCAGTCTTGATTTCCTCTTGATTGTACTTATAGGTGTCAAGACTAGAGGAAGAGTTGCATAGGGAAAGAGATAAGAGGACAGCTCTGGAAGCTGGACTTACCCCTTCTCAAGGAACTGTAACTCTCCCAAATACGGTTGATGAAAAGGTAGCCAATGGCTTACTCAGATTTAACTAGTATATCTAAATTTTTATTTTGCGTCAATCTTTTTTTAACTTCTGATAATGATAAAGATAAAGGCAGATATTAAGGACATAGCTCAAGCAGAGGCAGACATAAACAATTTGAACAAAAAGGTTGATGAATTGTGGATGCAGCTGAATCAACTACTTGAGCAAAATTCTGTTTCCATGAATGATAGGTCCAATCGGCATCAACCAAATCATCAAGAAAAAAGGTAAGCTTTCTTTGGCTGTCTTGGAATATCATGATTGTTAGAAACTGAATGGGCAGGGGAAAAATGAAATATTAGTAAAGAATTTCTCACTTTTTTGATATATTTCATTAAGAAGAGTTGCAAACAATTGATACACCTCCAATCGGAAAAGAAAAAGAAACCAAATAACTCTATAATCCCTAATTATCAGCTGCTAATAATAAAAAAAATCCCTATCATTTTGCCATGCACTACTATTAATTAGCTAACACTCTCAACTTGCAAACCAAATTATGATAAGTTCTTTTGTTGAATCCTTTGGTGAAGATATTAGCTAATTGTTTGTCAGATGTCACATGAACTAGTTTTAAAGGTCCAATAGTCATTTTTTCTTTGATAAAATATTGATCAATCTCGATGTGTTATGCTCGATCATGTTGAATTAGATTTTGAGCAATACTAATGACAACTTTATTATCACAGTACAAGGATAATTTGTTTTCTTCTAATAATTTTAGTTTCTCCAGTAAGTTTTTTAATCACAATAGCTCACAAACTCCTTGAGCAATTGACTCTATATTTTGTCTTTGCACGTGATCAAGCAACCACACTTTGCTTTTTACTTTTCTAGGTGACTAAATTTCCTTTCACAAGGGTGTAATACTCAGGTGTATGTTAGAGTATACCCAAAGACCAATAATCAATCATATACTCGTTTTATCTTGTTTATTAATACAAGGCATTGCCATTATTATTTTAGTTTCTTTTTCTGTGTATATAAATAAATTGAATTGTAATAAAATCTTAAGAAAATATGATTATTCTTAAAAAAGTCCTTAGTAAAGTATTATTGTGGGCTTGGACAATAATAATGCATTGAGACTAATGTGTAGTTGATTGATGACAAAGAATTGTCATTGCCATAAGGATGTTAAAATTAATACATGAGTGTGTTAGAGAACATATTGGATTGACCCGTTATGAGTATATTTATTGGATTATTATGTAAGTCACAATATTACCCATAGTAATAATTATGTATATAATCCTCAAATTTTAGATCATCATTGTCCTAATATTGTGAGTCGTATATTTTGATATAGTCAAAATGTCTACCGTAATAGGTTCTATTATAAATATTGATGTTGGATATATCACAATCCATGTAGTGAGATATGGTTGATCAAGATAGGATTTATCCCTCCTACATAATGGGAGTAATATTTTAGGCCTCTTGATGGAGTGACACTAGAAATGCTTGTTTATACTCAAAAAAGTTGATATAAGATATCACACTTATTTGTTTATTGTAGTCTGCTCAGAAAATCAAGAAATATGAGATTTAACTATACTAGTGTGACTATTCTATTACTTGTGTCCAATCTAGATATTAAGGATAAAATGATATAATACATGAAAAGATTATCACAGAAAGGTTATGTCGAATAATGACTTTTTCTAACTTAGGTGGCAATGATGCATTGCTAGATGCCCTAATTGTTTATAATGTTAGAAAAGTTCTAGTATTACTACCAACATTACAATAGCCTACAGGGTCACAGCCTATAGTTGAAACGAACCAAATCCATTTTATTTAATTATAATTTGATAGTTAAATATTAAACACATTTTATGTACAAACTTGTTGTATACAAATAGAAAATATAGATATAATTAATATATGAACTTGATTCATACAAAATATTAATTTTATATATTTTACCAAATTTATTAATATAAACAGTTAATTATAAAAAACATAAAAATTAATATTATTTTGGAAAAAATATAATTAATATTTAACTCTATAGTTGAAACGAATCGAATCCAAATACATTTGGTATTTTATTTAGTTATCACATGAATTAAATTAATTGTTGAATTAATTTAATTTGATAGTTAAATATTAAACACATTTTATGTACAAACTTGTTGTACAAAAATAGAGAATATAGATATAATTAATATATGAACTTGATTCATACAAAATATTAATTTTATATATTTTACTGAATTTATTAATAAACAGTTAATTATAAAAAATGAAAATTAATATTCTTTTGGAAAGAATATAATTAATATTTGAATTTGATTCATACAAAATATTAATTGTATATATTTTATCGAATTTATTAATATAAACAGTTATATTAATTAATTTCGGTTAAAATATAAAAGATATGAAAATTAATATTTTTAGAAAAAATATAATTCATTTTTTTAACATTCCATTAATAAGGGAATAGTTTTATATTCTTTTGGAAAGAATATAATTCTTCTCTCTAATTTTTCATTTGCCTTCTCTATTAATAAGAGAATTATGTGATATTAAAGAGAATAAAATGATAATAATCCCTTAGTGTGTTAAGGTTACCAACTTAATAATTTAAAAGGTCTAGTAACCGTTTTTAATTTTCTCTGAAATGCTCAAGAGAAAGTGGTTGCTCGTTTTTGACGGGGTGGATTACATATAGGCCGGGGCATTTTCGTTGTGGCTTGGAATCGACATCGAATTAGCAGCGTCTTTTCAACGTTTTCAGTAAAGAAGGTATATTTTTAACCCTATTTCAACCCGATTTGTTTCTCGTACATGGATTTTTGGCTGTGAATCGTCGGAATATTTTTTCTGTTGCGCCATGGGGCGTAACGGCGGTCCCAACAGTGTATACCTCTTATCATCCAAAGAACTTGCCCAATATGCATTTGTAAAGACTTCTATATGATGATCATGTTTAGAAAAAGAAAACCTTTTCCTAGTGCAAGCTTTAGATAGTGCAAAATGCGTAAAGCAGCCTATGTGTGAGATTCTCTAGGATTATGCATGAACTGACTTACCAAGCTAACAACATATGCTATGTCCAATCTAATGTGCTAGGAATAAGTCAGTCCCTCTATCAATCTTTGATATCTCTCCTTATTCACTGACTCTTCAATCTCTGTTCGTAGCTTATGATTGCTCTTAATAGGTGATTTTGTTGGTTTACACCCATCATACTAATTTTCGTCCAAAGATCTAGATTACATTTTTCCCTGAGAAATGAAGATCCCCTTTGATTTGGCAACTTCAATTGCCATAAAGTATTTCAACTTTCCAAGATATTTAGTTTCAAATTTCATAGCCAACAGTCTCTTTAGTCAAGACATTTCTTCTCTATCATCACTGGTCATTACAGCGTCCTTAACATATACTATAAGAAGAGTGATTTCTCCCTTGTGATGTTGTGTGAAAAGACAATGATTAGCATTGTTTTGTTGATAGCCAAAAGAGATAATGGCTTTGTTGAATCTGTCAAACCATGCTTTGGGAGACTATTTGAACTCGTGCAAAGCTTTCTTTAATCTACACATTTTCCCTTGTGTATTTCTATTATCAAATTCTAGAAGAACTTTCATGTAAACTTATTCGTCCAAGTCTCGATGTAGAAATACATTTTTTTACATCTAATTGTTGCAGTGCCTAGTCAAGGTTGGCTGCATAGGACAACAAAATTATGATTTTATTCATCTTAGCAACAGGTGCAAATGTTTTCTGATAGTTCACTCCATAAGTTGGATTGAACCCTTGAACAACCAATCTGACTTTGAACTTTTCAAGCAAACCATCAACATTGTGTTTTATAGTGAAAACCCGTTTACAACCAATCAACGTCTTTCTTGATGGTGGAATGACTAGTTCCCAAGTCTCATTTTTTGCCAAAGTTTTCATCTCCATAGTCATAGCTTCCTTCCATCTTGGATTATTTAAAGCTTTCTTCTAATCTCATGGAACATACATAAAGGACAGAGACAAGACAAAGGCTTTATAGGAAGAGGACAATGAGCCATAGGAAATAAAGTTAGATTTACGATGTTTAGTGCAAGAGCTGACACCTTTTCTTTGAGCTATGGGTAGATCTAAATCATTGGTAGCATTAGATGACTCATCGAGAGAGGAAAATTCTTAGCGTTGAGTAGGATGCATGATTACTTTTTCTAGCTTCTTTCTCCTTGAGTAAGTTCTCAAATCTAGTCCATCCAAGCGCCCATAATCTCCCATTGAACATGTTCTCTCTTTTAATGAAACATTCCAAAGTAACAAAACTAGACATCATAGGAATCATCTCTTCTTTTTCATTCTCCTCCTGAGGAGGTGATTGGTTTATGCCAAAATAAAGTTAGTCTTATTTGAAAGTAATGTCCAAGTTGACAAAGTATCTTCTGGATAGAGGATGATAACACTTGTAACCCTTTTGTGTAAGAGAATACTCGAAAAATATACATTTTAGGACTCGTAGATCCAACTTTTTGACATTTTGAGTGTGAACAAAGCAAACCCACAAAAACCTTTGGAGGAACAATATAATCCCTTTTTCCTTAAAAACTTCTAAGGGACTCTTAAAACCAAGTGTTTTTGGTGACGTTTTGTTGATTAGATATGTGGCAGATAGAATTACATCTCCTAGTAAGGTTTTGGAAGATTCATTGTGAATATCAAAGAGTAGACAACTTCCAACAAATGCGTGTTCCTTTGTTTTTGCCACTTCATTTTGCGCACTAGTGCCAGGGAAAGTACTTTGGTGGATAATTCCTTAGGTTTGCAAGTAATCATTAAAGTTGTATTTTGTGCCATTATCTGTTCTCAAAATTTTCACATTAACGTCAAATTGAGTATTAATTATCTTCCGAAAAGATTGGGAACAAGAAAGAATATTTTATCTTATTAGATACACTGACTTTAGCCTAGGTAATGAGATAATTCAACTAGAACATTAGAGTGAATTATTATAAAAAGAATAGTACTTCTATCATTCTACAAAGGGTAAGAGTCTTTGGTTTTTTTAGCATATTCACATGCATCACAAACCAATGAATCAAACTGAATTCTTGAAAACAAACTAGTATATGGTTTTTCTAGAGCATAAAAAGGTGGATGCTCTAACCATCTATGCCACTGTGTTATTTCTTGTTTAGCATCTTTATTTTTGCTAAAAAGGGCATGACACTGAACAGAGTCTTGATTCTCCTCCAACATTTATAAGCTATCATGCACTCTACCAATGCCAATCCTCTTCCCCGTTTGAAGGTCATAAAAGACACAATGATCAGAGGAAAATTCAATTTAGAGTTTTATTAATGGCACTAACTGATAAGAGGTTGACAGGAAACTTAGGAACATTAAGCATAGAAGATAGTGAAATATTGAGAGTATAGTTAAGAGAACCAGATCCATCTATGAAGGTAAAGTAACCATTTGCTATTTGGACATTATTTTTTATTTAGCATGGAGAGTAGTTAAAAAGGTTTTTTCGCTCTAGAATCAATGATCCATGCTTTAGTATCAATGTGGACATTAAAAGCACTACCTGTCTACAAAAATAAATGAACTAACTGCAGCAGTCCTTTTATTTGTCATTGCCATTTTAAGAAAAGCAAAGAAAAATATCCAAGCAACAAAAGGGGTTTTTCCGCAACAAATTAAGGAATGAACAGTACCCTAAAATCAATAAACAATACTCAAAAAAAGAGAAAAACAATATCAAATAGCCGATAAGCAATCCCTTTTATCCACACCAAACAAGGTCAATAAAAGCAAAGGGAGGCCAAAAATACTCCAATAAGGCCAATAGAGATGATTGGAAGTCCAAATTCTGGCGGTGTAACTTGTGCCGACACGTAGAGAGGTGCACAGAAGACATTGGTGGCACGTAAGACTCATGTGCTTACTGTATGGTTTTCAGACTTGCAGGGTAGGTTGGCAATGGTACTGTGACTCTAATGGTGTGTTCGATGAGGTAAGTAGACAAGCTTAGGTGTGAGTACCAAATTTTCGGAAACTTGAAAAAATTTTCATAAATCTAGTATTTTAGCTTTGATAACAAGTTAGAATCTGAATGGGCAGTAGAAAAAATTGAAAGATTAGTAAAGAATTTCTCACATTGTAATGAATTCATTGAGAAGAGTTGCAAGCAATTTATACACCTTCAATTGGAAAAGAAGAGGAAACTAAATAACTTTATAATCCTTAATTATTAGCGGTTAATAATAAAAAATCCCTATAATTTTGCTATGCATTACTGTATGATACTTGTATAAAACATTTGTTTACCGCCTCTTTATGAGTTGAATACTTGTCATCCTTGCGGTGGTTTAAATTTGCTTACATTGAAATACATCTGGAGTCTGGCAAATGTTAACTCGCCAACTATTCATGCTTCAAATAATATCGTCCTCTTTAGATGCATGTATATATATTTTCAATTTTTATTTCTCTTTTTTGAATATACATTCATAACACTCTAGAATAATGTATTTTTATGTATTAATTATGTATTTATTCTGAGTATGATCTTGCTAATTTGAGCTATTTATGATCTTGTATCTCATAGGGACTAAATTTGAGGCAAAAGTAAAATTAAGGGCCAAAAGCGTGAATTTAGAGATAAAATGGGCCAATGTGCGATACAAGGAAAAGTTGGTGCCAAAAGTGCAAGCATGGAGGACACAAGGGTTGAAATGCAAAAAGAAGAGATTTTATTCTATTAAACTCTATTTTAATTATATTAGGATAATTAATATTAAGATAATTATTAAGGATTATTTTTAAGATTTTATTTTATCTTTATTTATCTTTAATTAAATGTATTTATCTTTTAGGAATTTAAGTAGGATTAGAATATCTCCCCTAGCACTATAAATAGGGGGTGAAGTGACTCAGGAGGCCATCTTATATTTTTCTGTAAACGCTCTCTCCCCAAAAGTTTAGGTTTTTGTTCTTCTCATATTTCTTTTTAATAAAATCTTTATTTTTTTCTACCACAACCATGAGCCACTAAACCCATCTAGCCGAAGGTTGTCAAAAATCCCCAAAAGAGTTCTTGAGGCTTAGAATCCGTACTTAGCCTTCTCAACGAGTATTCATCGTTTCTCCGCACTACGGGGCTGACGCTTCCGTCCATGTCCTTTAAGAAGTAAGCTTTTCAACGTATGCAAAAGCGGCCGCTTTGTATGTTTTGGGAAGGTTGCACAGTCGGTTCGTTAGCTTTCTGCGTCAGAGGTTGGTGAGCCCAAGAGACAAAATGGAGTGGGATTCGCCATTGAGAAGCATTGATCTAGCATAAGACGATCCCACAGAAGCGATTATTGGCTAGAGTCAGGTTCCACCGTATCGTAAGTCTAAATCATTGGAGCTGGTGGTCGTAGGCGTCCTCTTCCACTATAACTGGCTTATTCGATTTGGGAAAGATCATCTAAAAGTTGAGGATTTAACCCAAGGCGGAACGAGACAACTGGAGGTTGGAATCTCCCATAAGAATTTCTTTTCTCTCAACTCTATTTTTAATTTCTCTAATTTTTGATTCAATATTCTTAAATTTGTTTTTATTTTATTTTTCGTTTTCAAATCCAAACATTTAATTTTATTATTTTATTATTTTATTTTTTTCAGGCACACAAGTTTTATTGGGCAAGATTCTGCCTAAGATTTCACGGAACAATATATTTTGCAAGTCTAGTCCCTGAGGATTTGACTCTACTTCCCTTTTACTATTCTTTTTCATTATTTATTAGGGATAGAATATTTTTGGTGCTTTTAACGACCGCATCATACATGTTTGTTTGACTTTTAATATAGGAAGGATAAGCCAAAGGATATTGAAGCTACTTTTAAAAAGTCAGGAAGCAAGGTAAACTCATGTTTATTTAACGCACCATGAGGCTCTCTAGTTTTCTTAGAAATTGTATGGAATCAGTTCATTTTCCTTAAAATCCATCCCTACCTTATTCTTGAATTAGTAAGTGTTTTTACTTGTTAGCATGGAATAATATTAGTTGGGAAATTCAGCTTTCCTAAAAGTCATTTGAAGATAAATTCCAATAAACAATCAAATGGCGATTAGACCACTGCTATGTCAGTGCATAGACCTTAATGGTTGTTGTATATTTATGTACAAAGATTCCAGATCTTATGGGTTTTGAAGGATGTGATCAGTTTTCCTTTTTTGATGAAGTTGAATTTCATATCATCTTCAGCTCCATAATAATAAATTTCTTTATGAGTAATGAACCTTGTGCAACATATTTTTTATTTACGGAGACTTTATTCAGATTTTAGTGTGAGCGTCAAATATAGGTATTTGTTTTACACTAATATTTTTATCTTTTCGAAGTTTTCTCATAAATTTGGAGGGACATTGTAGTGTTATATACCATAATCTATATCTATATACGTGTCGAATATGAATGCTTATGAAAGAAGATATAGAGTAATATAAATACACTAAATTTATATATTGAGAATATAAAAAACTACAAATTGAGCATCAACTATCCCAAGTTGGCTGGGTTTCTTTTCAATCAAAGTTGAGCTTGATTTGAACCCATTTCGTCTCTTTCTCCTCCTTGTCTGGTTCCTCCCTCTTCTATTTAACGTTTTCTATTATGCTCCTTTTCAAGGGAAGTTTTGCATATTAAGCATTTAATTAATGCTAATTTATTTAGGACAATGCATTTCTCTTTTGGTTGTTAAGTGATGTCATCAAATTATGATTCGGACTTGGGGCTTTCCTTTTAATGAATTAACAAAACGAAGATTTTGATTTAACAAGATAAATATGCGGACCAAGTAGATTGTGAGAACAAGAAGCAAGAACCATCATTGACAAATAAACATAACATCAACGGTATGCATGCAGCAGAGAGAGTTGTAAGGAAGCCCTTTGCTTCAAGTAAAGTAGACAAATCTACTATAAAGGGTGAGGTATGTTCTATTTTGTTTTAACATGGGCACTATTGGATCAAGCTCTAATGTGGTTCACTAGAATTTAAATCAAAGTTTCTTTGATTCTAAGATTAAATTACCATTTTCTTTCTTCATTTTAGAGAACATATTTGTTTTATCTGTTAGAGTAGTAAATGTAATTACATATATTAGGATTAGAGTACAACATTTTAAATATTATGATATATTTTCTTAATTTTTGTTTTCTAAATATGTGAATCTTCTATATAAATAGTCATCTTTGAGAAACTAGAACAACAAACCAAACTAGCAACATTGTATGTTGTACATAAACTTGTTGGATTCGGAAAATTAAAAAAATAAATAAGGCATTTCCAGGAGATTATTTTAAGAATAGTTATTTCCCTTCTATGTGTATAATGATTAGAAAACTCTATTCTTAGGATACAGTGCTTTTACCTTGAATAGAACAATTTGCATTGCACCCTTGACTTGTTTACCAGAATGAATCCAAAGAAACTAAGGAAAAGAATGTTTGCAATAGTTTTTCTGATTCAGAATTGGATTCTACAGCTCTAATCCAAGGCCTCTATTTATAGTGTACCAACAGATTCCTAAGTGCCTCTTCCAAGAAGTAAAAACTTTTTGTGTTTGAAAATTATCCGAATTGACATGATTATTTGGATTTTTTATTACCAAATCAACATATTTATTCATCTTAAAAAGGAAATGTTTAATAAATAATTTTTAAGAATTAAATTGTTAGTAACAACGATCATATCTTCTTTTCTTATATTATTGTACATGTATATATATTATATAAATACGACTATTTTGATAAATATATAAAGGAAAATTATTTGATACACTGTTCGTGGAATTTTTTAGATTTTACAAACAAATTGAGGGTTTAACAAGTGTATTCTAAGGTATAGTAAAAAAAAACTTAAATATTTAAATAAATATGACACTTGTCACACCCTCAATCCGTTTTTAAGGTCTAAAGAACTCCACAGAAGGTATATCAAATGATTACTCATTTATAAATATGTTCATATATATAAACACAAAATTTTATCCTAAGTTATTTATCTGAAGACATACTATATATATATACTATATATTATGTACAACAATGTGATCCTTGGGGTATTTTCTAGAGCCACATTCCTTTGCATTCTTATGATACTGTTTTCTTTTTGTAATTTTGTGACGTTGAATTTATTTATCTTTCTTGAAACACTTAATAGTTTGGCCTTCTTGTTTTTATATGTCTATTTAGTGGTTTTAAAAGCTAATATTGTCATTTATATGCGTTATTATGTTTTACCTTTTTAATTGTATTCATTTTCTTTAAAATCCAACTCTACCTTTTTCATGAATTTGTAAGTGTTCGTACTTGTTAGCATGGAATATGTAGAAACGATTAAAAAGGTACTTGTTTTGCAAACAAAAATTATGATTAAAATAATACTTGGAAGTTTTAACAACAAATCAAAGATGCGAAAAACGAAAAGATGAACACCAAGATTTTCTTACGTAGTTTGACCTCAATCTATGTCTATAGAGCCTTGCCCAAAGCAATGATCCACTATCTTTTTCACAGCACAACCAATGATTTAAGTTCTAACACTGGTTTAACACTTACCAATTTAGCGACCTCATTGTTGTACAAAGACTAAATCACTCTTCCTTTAAGCTTCCCCCTCGAAAGTTTAGTTTTGCAACTCAAGAGATTCTCTTGATTGCTTACAGAAACAATGCACACATAAAACTTTTTTCACTTGAACAAATTTGTACTCTCTTAATCTACCAATCTCTCTCAGTTACTCTCAATGAATATATTCTAACTTAGATAAAACTTCCATAAGAGTTTTTATGTATCAAACTCTAGAATTTGAATTCATCTCCAACCAAAGTTTCTTTGATTCTAAGATTAAATTACCATTTTGAGTTTTCATCTTAAAGAACATGTTTGTTTCATCTGTTTGAGTAATAAATATAATTAGATATATTAGACTAGAGTAAAGTATACTAAAGATTATAATATAATATTCTTAACTTTCATTTTCTAAATATGTGAGTCTTCTATATAAATAGAATCATGTTTTTAAAAACTAGAACAACAAACCATGGTAGCAACAATATATGTTTTATGTAATTTTGTTAGGGTCAGAAAATTAAAATAATAAAGGAAGGTATTTTCAATAAATTATCTTAAGAATAATGATTTTTCCTATGTTGCAAATTGAAAATTTTCAAGAAAGTATTCAATAAAACTGTTCTTCTTTTATTAAGTAATGAATTGAATTTAAATAGAAAAAAGACTTACAACATATCTTGGGAAATAATTCCCTTATTCTAGTCATCTACTTGCTACAAATTCCTTGCATAATTATTTTTAACCACATCATTTCACAAATTCATTGAGTCATTGATCTAAATTCAACTTTTGCACTACTTGCTACAACACTTTGTTTTTTGCTTCGTCAAGTCACAAAGTCTCCCCAAACAAATGTACAGTACCTTGATGCAGATCTTCAATCTGTTATTGAGCCTTCTCAATCTGTACCTGTATAAACTTCAATTCCTCTTTGTTCAGATTTCTTGAAGAATAAGCCATTATCAAGTGAAATCTTTAAGTATATCAGAATCTAAAACATTGCTTCTTCATGTTCCTCCATTGGGGAGTGCATAAATTGACTCACTAAGCTTATTGCAAAAGTTATGTCTAGCCTTGTATGTAATAAGTAGATTAACTTACCAATTAATCTCTAGTATTTCCTTTTATAAACAAATCTTCCTTTTTTATTCCAAAATTTTACATTTGGATCAATTGGTGTGTGTCAGTTGGGTGACAACCATTCACCTCAGTCTCCTTTAAAAGATAAATCACATATATTTTTGAGAAACCACAAGACCTTTCTTTGATCAAGCAACTTCCACTCCAAGGAAGTATTTTAAAGGACCTAAGTCATTGATTTCAAACTCCAATGCTAGATTCTTCTTGAGACGGCTTATTTCATCCATATCATCTCCTGTAAGAATGATATCATCGAGATAAACTATAATAACTGTTACTCTACCTATTTATGAGTGTCTGTAGAACATTGTGTGATCAGGTTGCCTTTATGAGTAACCTTATTTTTTAACAACTTGAGTGAACCATTCGAACCAAACTTTAGGAGACTGTTTTAGACAATAAAGATTTCTTGAGTTTACATACTTGAGTTTCAAATTTTTCTTCAAAAATTAGAGGATGATTCATGTAAACTTTTTCTTCAACTTTCCCATTTAGGAAAACATTCTTCATATCTAATTGTTGTAAAGACCAATTAAGATTAACATCAATGGATAAAAGAACTCTAACAATATTTAATTTAGCTATTGAAGCAAATGTTTCAGGATAATCTATATTGTATGTTTGAGTGTACCCTTTAGCCATCGTCGAGCTTTGTATCTGTCTAAAAATTCATTCAGTTTGAATTTGGTTGTGACCACCCATTTACAACCTACTTTTTGTTTTCCTATAGGTAATTCCAGTGTCTCCCATGTAATTTTTTTTCAAAAGCATGCATCTCCTTTAAAACAGCCTCTTTCCATTCAGGAGCCTATAAAACATCTTTCATATTTTTGGGTATTTTCACAATAGCGAGACACAGAATAAAGGCTGAAAATGACGATGATAAAGCTTTATAGGGCACAAATTTAGACATGAGATATTTGACAACATTTCTAACACCTTTTCTTTTAGCAATTAGAATATCCAGATCAGAAAATTCATTGGTCAAATTACGAGTTTTACCTGAAATTTTGATAAGATCTTGCAGGTCAAATTCTTGGTGATGAATCTGATGGATTTCACTTTCTTGATTTCAGTTTCTTCTTAAGTGAACCAACAACTCCTTTGTTTGTTCTTTGTTCTTATGATCAGACTCTACACATTTATATTTCGTTTTATTAACAACATTAAAATAATTTAATTTTTGTGTTGATCATAAATTCACCTTTCCCATTATTAGAATCTTTATGTTGTATACTCATAGTATTTTCATGATCAATTATTGAATCTTCCTTTTTATAATTTTCTCCCTGAAGATAAAAGTCAAAGTAAGATTGTATTTCAACAAATATGACATCCATGGTAACAATAATCTTTCTATTAATCGGATCATAACATTTCTAACATTTTTTATTAGAAGCATACTCAACAAAGGCACATTTTTTTTCTCTAGGATCTAATTTTACTTGGTTCTGAAGATGAATAAAAATACTACACCCAAAAATTCGGAAGGGTAAATCTGTGATCAATTTAGAGTTAGGAAAGTTATCTTTAAAAAGACTGAAAAGAGTTCTATAGTTTAGAATTTTACTAACATTCTATTAATAAGGTATGTAGTCGTTAACAAGGCCTCTCCCCAAAGATAACGTGGTACCTGACTAGTGAGCATCAAGGCTCTAGTTACTTCTAAAAGATGATAATTTTTTCTTTTCGCAATCTCATTTCGTTGTGGTATATTTGTACAAGAGCTTTGATGGATTTTTTCATATTTGGTTAAGAAAACCTTTAATTGGTCACTAAAAAATTCCCCACTATTGTCACTTCGAAATATTTTTATTTTTACACCAAAATGTGTTTTCACCATAGCATAAAAAGATTGAAACACATTTTTAACTTCAAACTTATTTTTTAATAAAAACACCCAATAAATGAGAGTATGATCATCAATAAATTTGACAAATCAACATTTTTCTTGAAAAGGTTGAGACTCGAAGGTCCCCAAACATCACTATAAATTAACGAAAAAATTTTGGAAGCTTTATATTTTTGAGGTGAAAAGAATGATCAATAAAGTTTAGCCAATTCACAAAATTCACTGTGATATGAATAAGGACTTTTATTCTTAAACAGATCAAGTAACAAATGTCCTAAATAGTAAAAATTAGAGTGTCCAAGCCTATAATGACAAATTAAAACATTTTCAAAACTAGAAATAGAGTTCAAACATAGAGTAGTTGTCGACCGACTAAGATGGTCGCCATAAAAAAAAGTAAATTTGACTAGATTCTTTAGCATTGTCAATCATCCTCAAGATTATGTCCTGAATTTTACACATAGATGAGTCAAATATAACACGAAAATTCTAGGATTGGGATAATTTGCTGATAGGTATGAGATTACAAGCTAGATTTGGCACATGTAAAACATCATGTAAAACCAAAGAAGGTGAAATGTTATTAGTGCCTTTCTTGGCTGTTGTCGAGAACGACCCATCTGCTATTTTGATCTTTTTGTTGTAAATTGAGAAAAGGAAATGACTACTAGTCATGTGATCACTAACTCCAGAATCAACGATTCACGTGCTTATTTTACAAGGCTTGACATTGAAAAAAATAGAAAAATTAGTACCTAATTGGGAAAAGGAGCAAGGACTATTGGATGGGTTAGAAATAGAAAAATTTATCCCAAACTATGGTGATTGAAAAAGCTTGTATAGATGCTCTAGTTGTTCCTTAGTGAATGGAGACTCTTTCAGAGAACTTTGTTGCTAATGATTTTCATTAGTAGTTTGGAAAGCTTTGCTATCCTTAGATTGTGAATCACGACCATTGCTATTCTTCTTTCTTCCATTCTTTGGTTTCCCATGGAGCTTTCAACCCATTTCTCGAGTGTGCCAATATTTTTTACAGTGGTCGCACCAATGTTTCTTCTTTTTTTTTTTACAGTCATCATCATTTTTAACAGTCACAAGAGTAGAATTATCATCGTTAGCTTCAAATATTGGCCATAACATTACTTTTCTCATAGTCTCCTCTTTTATAACCTTAGAAAAAAATCTTATGAATTGTTGGAAGCGTTTTTCTCCCTAGGGTCTGAGATATCACTTCATCAAATTCTCTATTTAAATTAGCCAGAAATTAATAAGCTCGTTCACTCTCTTCTTTTTCATAGCTTTTACACTATCTTAAGGACACTCATATTCATCATTATAACATTGATCTAGTTCCCTCCAAATAGACATCATCTTGTTATAATAAAAAATAATCTCCTTTCCCCATTGCCTGACCTTCCAAAGTTTCATTTTTAACTCAAAGATTTGTGAAGCATTTTCTAAATCTGAATAGATGTCTTTCACAGTGTCCCAAACATCTTTAACAGTCGTGAGAAAAAGAAAAGGTTTACCAATAGATGCTTCTATGAAATTAATAAGCCACGCAATTATCATAGAATTTTTTGACCTCCACGTGCTCATCCTTGGATCGCCCACCTTTGGTTGCTCGACTTCTCCAGTTAAATGACCTAGCTTGCTGTACCCATCAATTACTAGCTTCACGGACTGCGACCATTCAAGGTAATTCTTGCCATTCAGATTGTGAGATGTCAGCTGAAAAGAGAGGTGAGATGCCTCTGTCCCTTGAGTCATTGCACTCTCGGTAGTTGTTCCGACGACAGAACTTTCTATCTCTTTTTGGTTGTTGGATCTCTTATCTCCATTGAATGTTGTTTTAACCATGGTGTTACTGGAAATTTAACCTAGTTCAAATGCCATGAAAGTTTTCAAGAGAGTATTTTATAAAATTGTTCATTTTTTTATTAATTAAAGAATCGAATTTAAATAGAAAGAAAACTTAAACATAACTTGGAAAATAATTCCTTTATTCTAGTAAACTACTAAAAGAAAAAAAATATTTCTAAAAAATCTCAATTGATTATTTTAAGATTTATCTGCCTAAATAACTTAAAATATATCTCAAAATATATGGGGCTTCAACATGTATTTCAACACAAGTTGACTCTATTCTTAAGACACAATGTATTTATCTCAAGTAGAACAATTTACACTACAACAATGGATTCTTTAAACTACAACGAATTGAAAGAAACTTAAGATAATGAAACAATCTTTTGTAGTAATATTTTTCATTCAAAAATTTATTCTTCAACTCTAATCTATGGCCTCTATTTATAATACACCATTGATGTCTAAGTGTCACGGGCCGCAGTTCAAAGCCCGTGACCAGCGCACCAAATGCATCCAATGGAGGTCTGTTGCTCAGATGGGGATCATTTGGCCCACAAGAACTGGCCCGATTCAAAGAGATATTGGACAAGCCTGTCAGATTGAAGCCTAGTTGGCCCGATAATGAAGAGATGGCAACTTAGGCTAATATGGCAACTAATCTTAGAAGATAGAGGGAATCATATCTTGTAAAGATTAGATTAGATTTGATAAGGCTTATCTTGTAAATCCCTAAAATTAAGGGATATGGTTAAATCTCATCCGTCGATGTAATTGTATCTTGACCGTCGATTTTGGGGAGCTCAACTATAAATAGAGAGCCTCCCCTCATTTGTACTCACTCCTGAATTGTTTCATTATTCTTTGTGAATAAGAATTGAGAGCATTTACTCAAACACTTTGCGAGCGCTCTTTCTGTTGTTCTTTTGTAGCTTCTTTTGGCACAATCGCTTCCGCTATACAAATTGGTGCCTTGGAGGAGTTCTAAGGAATTCTCACTTTTGGGCGTAAAGGCTGACTTATACGAGTTTGGAGCAAATGGATCGCCTAAGGCCGTACGGTTTGCGAGACGAAAGGTCTAGCCCCGTGACAAGTGGTATCAGAGCCAGGTTTGAACCAAGTAATATTCGAGTTGTTGGTTCAAAGGTACTTTTGGGATGTCAAAAGAAGAGTTCGAACAAAGGTGGGCGAGGAAGTCTTTGTGGGAGACATTATCGGCAGTAGAGGAACGTGTGAGAAAACTCGAGGGATCCATGGAGGATGTAAAGGAGGCACTCGATGGGGTCGAGGATCGCATAGCAAACTGGAAGGAGCAGTCCAGAGACTATGTAAAGATGTTTCTTGGTTCCACCATGGATAAGGTAAATGAGTTGTTTAATTCACACAGGGATAAGCTGTCGGACAGGAATGATGCTCTCGAGGCCATGATGATGACTTTGAAAGAGGAAACAATGGCCATGACGAGGGCTTTGAGCACAAGAATAGAGGAGCTCGAGGGAGAGCTGACATTGTGTCGAGCAGTCGTGGGGAAAGGAGTGGCAAATGCAGCACTCAGTAACGAGGATGTCTCGAAGCCGAAAGAGTTTGTGGGGACAAGTCTGCATGTGATGTGGACAATTTCTTGTGGAGGATGGAAACTACTTCCGTGCCAAAGGCATCATAGAGGATGCGGTTAAGGTAAACACTGCTTTAATGTTTCTTACTGACATTGCGCTTTTATGGTGGCGAGGTAGGACCACAAATAAAAGGCAATGTGAGATTGGGACGTGGCAAGAGTTCCAATGCGAGTTGAAGGGACAGTTTTACCCAGAATTTACTGAAGAAGAAGCTCGGGAAAAGTTGCAAGGGATATTGTAACGGGGCACAGTGGGGGAGTATGTTCGAGAGTTAAAGGAACTCATGCTCCAAGTTTCAGAGGTGACCGAAAGAGAGGCATTGCTTGCTTTTCAGAAGTGATTGAAGCCGTGGGTCAGACAGGAGGTGGAACAAAAAGGTGTGCAAAAGCTGTCGGAAGTCATGACGGTAGTTGAGGCCGTGGTCAAGCTTGGGTCTTCCAAGTCTGAGGAGAGGGGCGTATGTGAAATGGATCACAAGGAATATATTGTTGATGGCAATGACAACGGCAACAATGGTGGTAATGGGAAACCACGAGTTGGGAAGAAGAAACCCAAGAGGAAAAGGGACAAGCTGAAATGCTTTCTTTGTGACGGTCCACACATGTTGAAAAAATGTCCGAGGAAATCCACGCTTAAGGAGAAGCCGGTGGGTAAGGCCTTGGTACTTGGTTCGAGCGCAAGGGGTGTCGAAGCTAAAGAGGCCGAAAGCGAGAAGAAGCCAGTGGAGTGCTTCTTGTGTCATGGTCCGCATAGGTTGCGGAAGTGTCCAAGGAAGTCTGTCATCGAGGGGAACGATGGAGCAGACAAGGAGCCCAAGAAGCTTGGTTCGAGCAAGGGAAAAGTCGAAGCCAAGAGGGCAAATAGGAGCAAAAAGAAGCAAGTTAAGTGCTTCTTGTGCCGTGGTCCGCATGAGTTGCGGAACTGTCCAAAGTAAGCCGGAGTCAAAAGAAAGGCAACGTCTGAGCTTGTTGAGTCATCGGAGGGGCTTCCACCCAAGGAAGAGGTGAGTTTGTCATCGGACTTAGAGGAAAAAGTTGCGATGAAAACAGTGAAGCTGGGACCAATGAGGCTTAAGTTGAGTGAAGTGTCAGAGTTGGCCGAGTCATCGACAAGGCTTCCACCTATGGGAGAGGTGGGTGGTGCATCAGACTTCAAAGGAAAAGAAGCGATGCATGTGGGACAGTTGACCAGAGTAAATACGACGAGTAGGACGGCTCGAGTTAAGAAGCGACGGAAGCCGAGGCAAAAATCCCGAAGAAAGGGAAAGGCTAAGGCGACGAGATGAGATCGAGGTGAATCAAGTCAGTGCCATTCAGAAGTCGCAACGAGGGCGTTGCGAGAATGGGTGGGGGAGAATGTCACAGGCCGCAGTTCAAAGCCCGTGACCAGCGCACCAAATGCATCTAATGGAGGTCTGTTGCTCAGATGGGGATCATTTGGCCCACAAGAACTGGCCCGATTCAAAGAGATATTGGACAAGCCTGTCAGATTGAAGCCTGGTTGGCCCGATAATGAAGAGATGGCAACTTAGGCTAATATGGTAACTAATCTTAGAAGATAGAAGGAATCATATCTTGTAAAGATTAGATTAGATTTGATAAGGCTTATCTTGTAAATCCTTAAAATTAAGGGATATGGTTAAATCTCATCCGTCGATGTAATTGTATCTTGACCGTCGGTTTTGGGGGAGCTCAACTATAAATAGAGAGCCTCCCCCTCATTTGTACTCACTCCTGAATTGTTTCATTATTCTTTGTGAATAAGAATTGAGAGCATTTACTCAAACACTTTGTGAGCGCTCTTTCTGTTGTTCTTTTGTAGCTTCTTTTGGCACAATCGCTTCCGCTATACAAATTGGTGCCTTGGAGGAGTTCTAAGGAATTCTCACTTTTGGGCGTAAAGGCTGACTTAGGCGAGTTTGGAGCAAACGGATCGCCTAAGGCCGCATGGTTTGCGAGACGAAAGGTCTAGCCCCGTGACATAAGTGCCTTCTCCAAAAAGTTATAACTTTTAATGTTTGGAAGTTTATGAAGTAGATATGGTTATTCAAATTTATTATCACCAAACCCTTATATGTATTTGGCTAAAAAGGAAATGTCTAATAAATAATTTAAAAAACTGAAGTCATTTGAAACAATGGTATAATCTCTCTTTCCTTTTTTTCACATATGAATAATATGTTTTTATTGTATATGCTATATATTTTGCTAAAAAAATGAATATTTTTATTCTTATTGAAAGTCAAACTCAAGGCTTCCTGCTTATCACATGAGTGCTCTAAACAACTGAACAATACAATTGTCTCTGCACATTTTTTAGCTAAGTTATTTATTTGAAAATACACTGTATATTATATATAACAATTCTTTACTTATTTCAAATAAAACTCTAGGTTATGTCTCGTTCTTTAATTGATATATAATAAAAATAGATTGATACATAGTAAAATAGCCAAGACTAAAACTTTTAAAATGAAAGTAAAACGTAAAGTAATATTTTCTTACCACAAAGTTAGTCTGATATCTGAAAGATAATACATTAGAAGGCTATGCTCTGCACCTTGTATATAGTGAGTACTTTAGGATTTTATTAGTTAACCCATAAGAAGTAGCATTTGACTTTTCTGCTTGCATAGGCAAGCTTATCAAAAGTATGCATAATGTTCTTTTCACTTATTTGATTATAAGCTACAAGTTTTGTTAAGATTATAAAGAAATTTATGTAGTTTACGTTCCTTATTCTTTTGACTAAGAACTCAGTAATTTTTGAGTTGATCAATACAGATTTCTTCATTTAACTCGTCATTTAGGAATGCAGTCTTTTGAGTCCATTTGTGATGTATCACTCCAATATGGAGTAGATAGCTAAAATGCAATTTTTGCTATCGTCAATTGGGAATAAATCTTCAATCGTCTGTAATTGTTTCCATTTAATACTTTGAGCCTTTCGACATTGGTATTTTGAACTTTTACGATCTCTAGATTCATGGAATAACAATTTAACTTGTTACATGTAAATATCTTAGATTCTCAAAATTAACAAAATAAAGCAAAGGTTTTTAGAAAATTATCTTAAGAATAGTTATTTCCTTACTGTATGCAGAACAATTAGAACAAAAAGATTCATATTGCACCATTGAATTGTTTCAAACTTGAGTGAATTTAGAGAAACTCACGAGGAAGAATAATTTCTAGTAGTATTTTTCACTCAAAATTGGATTCTCCAACTTTAATTTAACTTCTATTTATAGTGCACCAATAGATGTCTAAGTACCTCCTTTTAAAAACCATAACTTTTCGTGTTTAGAAGTTCATAGAATGAACATGATTATTTGGATTTGTTATCATCGAACCAATATGTGTTTGGCTAAAAAGAAAATGTTTAAAAAGTAATTTAAAAAATTGAAAAGTATAAAACAAGAGTTAAATGTTTGTTTGTTTCTTTTCACATATATAGAATATGTTACCGTCGAAAAATTCAGAGAGAAATTAAAGAAAAGAGAGTAGGAAGAGAGGATAGAGCACGAGAGAGAAGAGAGAGAATATGAGAAAAGCCAATTCTTTTCATAACCACCTTCTCTGTTTGATTGGTGGTTAAAAACAGAGAAAACAAATTCTCACAACTGTCATAACAACCCAAAAACTCCTAGTTTCATTAGCAGGTCCCTCTACCCTTGATAACCTCCCCTCCCAAAACGTATCGTATTATTAAAAGGGTTCAAAACACAACGTTTACAACTAAATTAAAAAGAAACTGAAATTAACAGAATTTCAAATAGTGACCGTTGTTGACCGATATTGTACTTTCATTTTGGCCCGTAACAACTGCTCCCTTCTTGAATTAGATCCTTGTCCTCAAGGATCGAAATTGGGGCACTGTTACTGCAAATTCTATAGATTCTCCCAGGTGGAGTCCTCAAGAAACATATTGATCCATTTAACAAGGACTTCAGTCATTGCATAGTTGCCCTTTTTTACCATCCTTCTGTCCAAATTCTTGATGGCTCCTTGTTAAGAAATCCATCAATGCTTACTATGGGTAACACGAGGGAGTGAGGTACCTTACCAATGTGCTTCTTGAGCTAGCACACATGGAAGGTAGGATGAATCTTTGGTCCTGCTGGTAGAGTTAACTTATATACAACTTGTCCCATGTTAGTTTCCACCAAAAAAGGTCAAAAGTACTTTGAGGAAAGCTTGTGGTTCTTCAGTCTCTTAAGGGACTGTTGTCTATAAGGTTGTAATCTTAGATACACCCATTCCCCAACCTCAAAGCTACGATCAGGTCTTCTTCTGTCATCTAACTGCCTCATTCTTTCTTGAGCTCTCTTCAAGTGGAACTAGAGAAGCTTCCTCATTGATTCATTATGTTGCAAGCTACGATCCACTGAAGCTACTTGGGAAGAATCAACCAAGTATGGCAAGTGTAGTGGTGGACCTGACCATATAGAGCCTCGTATGGGGTTGTTTGAATGGCTGAGTCGGGTGTGGTATTATACCACCATTCTTTCAAATGCAACCATAGCACCCATTCCCTTGGACATTCACTAGACATGCACCTTAAATAACCTTCTCGGCAAGGACGGTAGGCTATGGAAAAATTCAGTTTGGTTCCCAACCTTTTGAATAATTCTTGCCAAAAGTTGCTCACAAATATCCTATATTTATTAGAGACAATAGTTTCAGGGATACCATGTAACTTGTAGACTTGTATCAAGTACTCTTGGGCCATAATAATTGCAGTAAATGGATGAGAGAGAGGTAGGAAGTATCCGTACTTGGTAAGTTTATCTACTACCACCTAAATAGTGTTTTTACCTTGGGAGTTGGGCAAGCCTTCCACAAAGTCCATGCTAATGGCGGCCCAAGCTCAAGTGGGGATAGGGAGTGGTTGTAGAAGACCAGGAGTGGCTGATAGATCAGCTTTGCATTTTGGACATACAAGGCATTCATGAATCCACTGTCTGATGTCCCTATATAAGCCTTTCCAATATAATAGACAAGACATCTTGACCCTAGTAGAATGTGCACCAGAATGACCCTCTAAGGAACCACTATGGAAATATTCAAACAGCTCCCTTCTAAGGCTGACGTCATTACCAACCACGGCTCTCCCTTTTCTCCTTAATTCCTGCTCATCCCAGGTATACTTTGGGTGCATTTGAGGTTGTTGTTGAAGTTCATGGCACAGTTGTTTCAATTTTGGGTCAACCAGACCTGACTCCACCTTGCCCCAAATATTTGACCAAGAGATGCTTCCTATACATTGCAACAACTGTTCCTCCTGTTCATGAGTTTTCGAGAGAGAGCATCAGCAATCAAATTTTGGGCTCCTTTTTTGTGAGTGATATAGTAGACATATCCCAACATTTTGACTATCCATTTTTGTTGAAATGGGGTAATTGCTTGTCTGTCAGCTAGGAATTTAAGACTTTGGTGGTTAGTTATTATCTGGAATTTCCTTCTAACCAAATAAGTTTGCCATTTCTTTACTGTTAATAAAACTGCCAACATCTCCTTATAATAAATGGAGAGTGCTTGATGCCTAATCCCCAAGCCCTTATTGAAGAATGCCACCAGTTTCCCTTTTTGGTGTAACACTGCCCTTAGCCCTGGATCACAGGCATCAGTATCTATATAAAATTCTTCCTTGAAATCAGGGAGGGACAATACTGGTACTATACAAATTGCTTGCTTCAACAGATCAAAAGCTACTTGCTCGATTTCAGTCCATTTCCAGGGAGTATCCTTCTTGAGCAGGTTAGACAATGGCCTAGATTTTACCCCATAATGCCTTATGAACCTTCTATAATACCTTGATAATCCAAGAAATCCTCTCAGCTCCTTGATGGTTTTCGGAATAGGCTAGCTTGAAACTCCCTCCACTTTGGCAACATCCATGATTACTGTCTCTTTAACTATAATGTGACCTAGGTACTCAATTTGGTGAGTACCAACGGTGTACTTGCTTTGTTTTGCAAACAAATGATTATCCTTCAATAACTGCAACACCTCCCTCAAATGAACCAAATGCTTAGTCCAATTACTGGAATACACTAAAATATCATAAAAAAAAACACTAAAGCTGACTTCCTCAAAAGTTTCTTGAAGATAGCATTCATCAGGGCTTGAAAACTTGATGGGGTATTGGTTAGGCCAAAGGGCATAACCAAAAATTTATAATGCCCTTCATGAGTCTTAAAGGCTATTTTGAAGATGTCACCCTTCCACCTCCTTATTTGGTGATAGCTCGATCTTAAGTCAAGCTTGGAGAAGAAGAGAGCCTGACCAAGTTAATCTAACAGCTCTTTTATGAATGGTATAGGAAACCTATCTTTGATAGTAAGTTGATTAAGTTGCCTTAATCCACACATAGTCTGCAACTTTCATTCTTCTTTTTCACCATCACAATAGGTGAGGAGAAGGGACTTCTACTTTCTTTGATAATTCTAGCTTCTAACATTTATTGGACAAGCTTTTCAATTTCTGTCTTATGGATGGAGGGGTATGTATAAGGCCTAACGTTAACTACCTTGGACTCATCCTAAAGAGGTATTTTATGGTCTTGAAATTTGATAGGGGGTAGGCCTTCTGGTACATGGAAAACTTTAGTCTACTCTTAGAGTATTTTCTATAGATCTTCCTGAATCAGTGTAGGGGCTACATGTATTTTAGTCAATTGGTCAGTAGTGAGGACCATTGGATGAGGACTATGCTCCACCATATGTAGACATTTTGATAATTGGTAGCCGAAAAGGAGTTGCAAACCACCAGGTTAATTCCTTGGAGTAAACAATTCTTTCCCTTATATTCGAACTGCATGGTAAGGGATTCAAAATTCCATACAATGAACCCTAAAGATAGAAGCCATTGTATTCCCATCACTACATCACTCCCTATTACTGACAGGACCATAAAATCAGCATGAACTTATGCCATTGTGCTTGCCATTCCACAGCCCTACATACACCCCTAGTGCTCAGACTTCCTCCATTAGCTATCATGATCTTCATCTGATAGACTATTCAACTGGTAAGTTGAGTCTTCTAACCAACCTGGAGTCCACAAAGTTATGTGTACTCCCAAAATCTATTAAGATAATTACTTCCATTTGTTCAATTTTGGTTGCCAATCTCATGGTGTTATGACCCTGAGAGCCTTGTAAAGCATGCAGGGATAGGACTGGTGTTGTAGCTTCAGCCTCTTGGTTTGGATTCTTAAAGTGTTTAGAAAAATCCTGAAATTCCTCCACTGGTGTTGCCTTACCATATTACAGTATGTTATGTTGAGGCTCTACCATGTGTTGGTAAAATTGAGATTTCACACTTTTATGCCCTGGTGTATACTTTGAAGCGCACCAGAAGCATAAGCTTTTTCTTCCCCTGTCTTCCATTTCTGCTCGAGAGAAGGACTTGGTAGGAGCCTTTTTCCCACCAGGGACTGTTAAGGGTCCTTCAGAAGCTGAAGAGTGATTGTTTGCCATAGTTATCTTCGAGTTAGGAAATAGAGGTTTAGAGTACCCTCCACTTCCCCCACCCGAAAGAGTCTTCTTAGGAGTGTTCAACACAATCCCTTCCACTTGCTTGGCCAGTAAATACCCTTCCACTAGTGTTTGAGGTTTAAACAACCTGAGGTACTGCCCTATTTCTACCTTAAGGTTGCTTATAAATATACCTAAGGCATAGGTTTCCGGTAACTATAACTGGTTGAGGATACTCACAAATTGGTCATGAAAATGATCCACTGTTCCCTACGGACTCAAAGTCACCAGTTCAATCATGGGGTCAATGAAGTTGGTGGAGCCAAACCTTTCTTGTAGGTACCTGGCATAAGTTTCCCAAGATAGCTGATGCAGCCCCCTTGTCTTGGCAAAAGAAATGATGCTAGTCCAAGGCTTTTCCTTCCAAATTGAGCATAACTGTTCTTACCCTATCCAGTTCCTAAACACCCGTTGCCTCGAAAAACTGTTCTAGCTTAGACCACCATCCTCTGAAATCCCCACCATCAAAACGTGGGCACTCAAACTTGAAGTTTCTTCCCGCTGAGTCCAACGTACTAACCCTCGAAAGGAGGCCCATATGGCCATATTCAACCATAGCAGATAACGATAGGTATTCATTTGGAGGAAATTTTTGAGGTGTATCACCAAGTATCCCTTTACCTTTGTCTGTAGATGAACCATGAGCAGTTGTTGGCACATGCCCTATGTACTGCTCAAAAACATTTTGAAGCTCAGCCCAAATGTCCCCTTTTATCTCCTTATGAAACTTCTTGAGACGATTAGTTCAAAAAAAAAAAAAAAGAAACTTCTTGAGACGAGAGTCTATTCGAGCATCAACCTTTTCTAGGTTGATTTGCAATTGAGAAAGCTCATATTGTATCAACCCCATGTCCTTTTGCAACCTCGTCGTAATTTTGTCACCGACCATCAGAATCACTGCAGCTTTGATACCCTTGCTACCGTCGAAAAATTCAGAAAGAGAATTTAATAGAAAAAGAGTAGGAAGAGAGGATAGAGCACGAGAGAGAAGAGAAAGAGAGAATATGAGAAAAAGCCAAATCTTTTCATAACCACCTCCTATGTGTGATAGGTGGTTAAAAAGGGGAGAGAACAGATTCTCACAGTTGTCATAATATCCCCAAAACTCCCCGTTTCATTAATAGGTCCGTCTACCCTTGATAACCTTCCCCCCGAAATATACCGTATTATTAAAAGGGTTCAAAACCCAACGTTTACAACTAAATTAAAAAGAATATGAAATTAACAGAATTTCAAACAATGACCGTTGTTGACCGATTTTTGACTTTCATTTTGGCCCATAACA
The DNA here is from genome assembly GCF_007990345.1 of Gossypium hirsutum. Classification (NCBI taxonomy): domain Eukaryota; kingdom Viridiplantae; phylum Streptophyta; class Magnoliopsida; order Malvales; family Malvaceae; genus Gossypium; species Gossypium hirsutum. The sequence continues at coordinate 15,398,559 of NC_053438.1, forward strand.
TAATATATTTATTGTTGTATATCTATCCATATTATATATAATTATGATGATTTTGGTAAATATATAAATATATATTTTATATATAAACACAAAATTTTATAATAAGTTATTTATTTGAAAATATACTACACATAATATATATATTATGTAAAACAATGTGATATTTTGGTATTTTTCAGTGGATGCAAATGGCACCATAGTTGAACCTCGTTTCTTTGCGTTCTTGTGATACTGTGTTCTTTTAAAATTATGTGATGTTGGATTTATTCTTTTTTCTTGAAAACCATGGAAGTTTGGCCTTCATATTTTTCTGTGCTTATTTAGTGGTTTTAAAAGCTAATGTTGTCGTTCCTTGACATTCTTGGGTTTTTACCTTCCTAACTGTATTCATTTTCTTTAAACTCTACTCTACCTTTTTCTTGAATTTGTAAGCATTTCTCATAATAGTAGTTGGCAACTTCAACTTTCTTCATAGTCATTTGAAAAAAACTTCCAATAATGAAATGGTGGTTAAGCCACCATTATGTTAGTACATAGATCTTATAGTTGTTTTGTATAGGCATAGTGATAAATTTAGCTATTAACATTTATATATAATATCAATTTTAATCCTTTTTTTTGAGCTAAATTTAGTCATTAATCTATTTAAAAGAGTCAAATGATTTTTTTAATGGAAATGTTGACTAGAACATTAATTTTTTAACGATGTTGACGTGGCAACCCATATGACAGTCCACATGTATTTCATATTGACGTGACACTATTTGTCTTATATACCATGCCAATAAATAATTTAAAATTTATAAAAATATTAAACAAAATTAATTCAAAATTTTTAAAAAATTATATAAAAAGTTTAGGAATGTTAAAAAAAATAGCATGAAATACATGTGGATAAAAAATAACATTCTAGTTTTTTTAAAGGATGATGGTTAAATTCGACTCATTTTAAATGGTTTGAGACCAAATTTAGCTGAAAAAAGAATAAAAGCCAAATCGATAAAAGATATTGAAACAAAATTATAGAATGAAAGAAGAAACAAAAAAATGAAGAAAGAGAATAACTTTGTTGTATATTGATCTATCAAAGAATACATATATACACACGTACATATTAGGGTTTATTATAAAATGAAAGAAAAAAATCTAATCAAATCTAATTCCTATGAATTCACTATGTAATCTCTAATTGTACTATACAAATTTACACATTCTTTAACACCCTTTCAAGTTGGAGCATAGATATTGGTCATGCTTAGCGTGTTACAAATATAATCAATCTGCAATCCATTCATGGTTTTTGTAAAAATATCCCCCAACTGATCTACTGTTTTGACATTACCCAATGAGATAAGTTTTTGTTGAACCTTCTCACAGATAAAATGACAATCAACTTCAATATGCTTGATCTGTTTATGAAACGCTGGATTGGAAGATATATGATGGGTAGATTGGTTATCACACTGGATTGGAAGATATATGAAGGGTAGCCACATAATCTCACACATAAATTGTGTCATAGATATGTATTTTGATTTTGCACTTGATCACGATACTACATTTCGCTTCTTGCTTTTTCAATAAACTAGATTTCCTCCAACAAAAATACAATATCCTATAGTAAACCTCCCATCCTTCTTAAGTCTTGCCTAATCTGCATATTTAAAACACTCAATATTTTTGTGCCTATAATTCTTATAAAGAAGATGGCTTAGATCCCCTTTTAGATAACATAAGATTTGTTCCAATGTTGTCCTATGTTTAATTGTTGGTAAAAATATGAATTGACTTGCAACACTCACAAAACATGTAATATCAGGATAAGTAACTGCGAGATTATTTAGTTTCTAAACTAGTATTCTATACATTTTAGGGTCTTCAAATGGATCATATTTTCTTTCATAGGTTGCAAATTGGAATCCATTGGTGTGATACATATTTTCAAGAACATATTTTCTTTAAGATAAGAATATACACTTCCTTACCTCTAGTATCTTCAATTCCAAAAAAAATACCTCAAGTGTCTTAAGTCTTTTGTTTGAAACTAAATATGAGGGAAATATTTCAAAGTCAAAATGCTGGCATCATCACTCCCAGTAAGAAAAATATTGTCAACATAAACTACTAACAAAATCATGCTTGTCTCTGAATGTTTATAAATAATTGAGTCATTAAAATTACTTTTCTATAAACCAAAATCTTGAACCACCTCACTAAATGTCCAAAACCAAGCTCGCAGGTTCTGTTTCAAATCATACATAGATTATCAAAGACGACCAACCTTCTCACTCTTTCCCTAAGCAACAAGCCCTTGTGGTTGCTTCATGTAGACTTCCTCCTGAAAATTCCCATATAAAAAGGAATTCTTTATATCAAGCTATTGTAAAGGCCACTCATATATAACCGTCATAGATATAAACAATCGAACTGAAGCCAGCTTAGCTACTAGAGAAAAAGTATCAGAATAATTAACACCATAAGTCTAAGCATGTCATTTACCAATAAGATAAGCCTTTAGTTGTGCAACGAATCCATCAAGATTAACCTTGTCGATAAAGACCCACTTACACCAATAGTCTTTTTACAAACATGCAAATCCACCAGCTAAAGTAATCATTTCCTCTATCACTGCATCATGCAAGGCAAGATGGGATAAGGCCTCCCTAATAGTTTTAAAAATCGAAATAATATCTTAAGATACAATAAAAGAGCTAGCTATAGGTGAAAAATGGTCATAAGAAGCAAATGATGAAATGGGACAAGTACATTGTTGTTTACTTTTTTGAAGGGCAATGAGAGGATTAATACTAGGATCAAACTAGCTAAAGGTAGGATTTTTCGTCGAGGAGACTGGTAAAGGACATTGTTGTGTGGAAGCGTGTAAAAGAGTAAAATTATTGTACTAAAAAATCACACTAAGTTCAATTCCCAGGAAAGAGAGGTGGATCACAAGGATCGCTTAAGTACTAAGTCTTTTCCAGCCAGAAGATCCTTCAATCGTAATTTAATAGCACAATAAATCACTATAATCACACTCACAAAATATACAGAATAATACCATAAAGAACACAAGAATTTTAACGAGGTTCAGCAAATTTTGCCTACGTCCTCGGGTACTACCAAATATATTTCACTCCAAAATACAAGTGAAAATTTACAAAGAGAGAGAGAGAACAATGCCTTAAGTAGAGAATGACAAATATAGGATACAATGAATGAGAGATGGTTAGACCTATTTATAGTTGAGGTTCAGGGATCAACTTGCAAAGTCACTATACAATTAGGGACCAAATATTGCAAATATCTCAGATTTCTTATGCCAATATTTCGATACCCATATCTTTGACTTTTTAATATTTGATACCCATATCTTTGACTTTTCATAATATGGATGATTGCCAATAGACATGCATTTGAAGGACCTTGTTGTCTTGAATAAAAATGAACAATTTGTGGTCAAGTTGTTTGATCTGATATATTTGTTTCTAGAAAACTTATTAGATGGTTCATAGTATAAACTAACATATCATCATCATATGGAGAACTATTATAAACAAGCGATAAAGGAAAAAAATGGTGTATTTTCAAGAAAGGTAAAAATAATAGACATAAGATATTGATTAAGATTAGGGGAATAACACTTATAACCCTTCTAAAGTTGACAATAACCAAGAAATCCACAACTAAGAGACTTTAGCTCCAATTTTGTGACTTATGGATGAACATCACGAAACAAAGCAAGTGTTACCAAGTATTTTAGGCCTAATAGGAAAGAGAGGTTTAGAAGGAAAGAGAGTACAATAGGGAATATCAATATTGAGTACAAAAGATAGCATACAATTAATAAAGAAATAAGTTGTTGAAACCACATCATCCCAAAAGTGTTTTGGAACACTCATTTGAAAAAGAATGGCTCTGGCTACTTCAAGAAGCCCATCTTTTCTTTCTACCACTATGTTCTGAGGAGTTATTAGCATATGAAGATTGATGAATAATACTATTTTGAGTCATATAAGATATAAAGGCATTAGAAAAACATTCTGTTGCATTGTCATTTTGTGAAATGCGAACAAAAACATTAAATTGATTTTTAATTTTAGTATAAAAGGAACATAATATAGAAAATAACTCAGAACGATTTTTCATTAAATATAATCATGTCACAATTGAATAATCGTCCACAAAAGTAATAAAATAACGAAACCCAAATTTTGAAATAATAAGACATGGACCTCAAACATCAAAATGGATTAACTTGAATAGAAACTCACTTTTTTATTGACTAAGAAATGAAGGAAGACGATGGTGCTTAGCAAATTGACATGACTCATAATCTAATAATGTTAAGCCTTGAAACTAAGGACAAATTTTTCAAGGAAGGATGGCCCAACTAGCGATGTACCTCAAAAGTAGACTACTTTTTAGATCAAGCAACAGATCTTGGCACTTGTGTATCAAGAACATAAAGACCTCCAGACTCACGACCCCTACCAATAATAAGTTTTGTTGTAATATCTTGAAAAAGACAATGATCGAGAAAAAAATGAGATGGATCAATTTAGAGCATGAGTAAGCTTACTAATAGGCAATAGGTAAAAAAAGAAATCAAGTAGGTTTAACAAAAATTTTAGAGAAATAGATGATGTAAGATTAACAGTTTCAGATCCAAGGACACGAGAGGTTGACCCATATGCTAAAACAAGTTAGGAGTATTTGTATGTAGTTTAAAGGTGGAGAAGAGATTTGTATGTAGTTTAAAGGTGGATAAGAGATTTGGATTACCCCCATGTCTCCTGATTGCAACTATCACCACTCTTGTCAAGACCATTTGTTCCTTGGGTCTTATTACCACAAATCACCAGTGCGGTACTATAAGTCTGAACAGAATGTGAGTTTTTAGTCCGCAATATTCTCGTGAAAGCATCTTATAATGAAGAACCTTTAGAACCCAAGAGAATATGAGATTTGGTAGCCTCGAATTTTGAAAGAAGACCAAAGAGAAAACTCATAATTGTCATTTGCTCCCACTAGATTTGTTGCACTTTCACATCTGAACTAAATGGTAATAAAACATCGAGTTCATTATACACTCTTGAAATCCATAAAATAAGCTATGAGAGACTTATCTTGCTTTTCTAGACGATAAAATGCTTGATACGTGCGAGAAATATTCTCATTCCTAGAATATAAATAATCCAAGTAATTCATTAATTCTTTAGCGAATTCACAGTGATTAATTAAGGAAATTACCTTACTGTCAAAGTGTAGATAAGCTGTAAGTAGATTAAGAAGATTAGTTTGAAATCCCTTAAATTGAGAGATTTTATTAGGAAATTATTTGATTATGATTTAGCTTCCTATTTTTCCCTTTTGTAATAGCTTATATAATACCATGTGTAAAGGTAGATGAATAAGACTTTCAGAATTATTTTCACTTACATTGTCTAATAGTGTTATATCTTTATATACCTGTCTAAATATGTTTCAAATATAAATACCTTAAAAAGTAAAAATAAAAATTCGGAGCAATATAGAGAAAGACACTATATTTATGTACGGATGATTTGAAGCTTTCCCAAGTTGGCTGGGTTTCTTTTCAATCAAAGTTGTGCTTGATTTGAACCCATTTCAGCATGTTCTCCTCCCTTTTTCGCTTAGTCTTTTGTTTTTTGTTATGTTCTTTTTCAATGAGAGGTTAGCATATTGAGCACTTTTTTATTGCTAATTTATTCAGGACACTGTATTTTGACCGTTAAATGATGCCTTCAAGTTGTGCTGGTACTCAAGGCTTTCCTTTTTCAATGCTCAAGTTTAGGCTTAAGCTTTGGCTACATTTCAATAATGAAATAACCCTAATATAATCTCTTAGGCATTGATGTGATTTGTTTTAATGGAATTAATCAAATTAGGATTCTAATTTAACAAGATAAAAATGTGGACAAAGTAGAGTGTGAGAATGAGAAGAAGCAAGAACCATCTTCGGCAAATAAACAGAACATCCGTATGCATGCAGTAGAGACAATTTCAAGGGAGCCCTTTGCTTCAAGTAACGGAGAGAAATCTGCTACGAAGGGTGAGGTATGTTCTATTGTGTTTTAACACGGACACCATCGTATCAAACTCTCTATAATTTGAATAAAATTTCCTTTGATTCTAAGATTAAATTACCATGTTCACTTTTCATCTTAGAGAACATGTTTGTTTTATCAGACGGTAATAAATATAGCTAGATATATTAGGATTAGAGTAGAATATATTAAATATTACAATATGATATTCTTAATTTTTGTTTGGATTAGGATATAATATATTAAAGATTACGATTTAGCATTATTAATTTTTGATCTCTAAATTATAAATAGTCATCTTTTAGAACGAAAGCATGATCATTATTATGGTTGCTAAGTAATGTCATCAAATGCTTTGTAGTCAAGTTCAAACTTAAGCTTAGGCTACATTTGAAATAAAGAAATTATCTTAGTGTAATCTCTTAGGCATCTGTGGATGTGATTTGTTTTAATGAAACTAAAGGAACCAGGATTCTGATTTAACAGGATAAAAATGCAGGCAAATTAGAGTGTGATAATGAGAAGAAGCAAGAACCATATTTGGAAAATAAACAGGACGCCAACCATATGCACGCAACAGAGACAGTTGCAAGGAAGCCCCTTGCTTCAAGTAGTGCGAAGAAGTCTGGTACGAAGGGTGAGGTATGTTCTATTCTGTTCTTACACAACTCTAATGCAGTTAGTTCTCTAGAATTTGAATCCATCACCAACCAAAGTTTTTTTGATTCTAGATTTAATTACCATGTTCTCTCTTCATCTTAGAGAATATGTTTGTTTTATCATTCCATTAGTAAAGCAATAAATGTAATTAAGCTGTGTTAAGATTTGAGTACAATATGTTAAAGATTACTATAAGATATTCTTAATTTTTTCCTCTTCTATATTTTAGAAACTAGAACAACAAACTATAATGGCGACAATGTAATTCTTCGGGTATTTTCCAGTGGATACAGATGTGTTGAGAGTATACGTCTGTTATAGTAGCATTTATGTACAGTTAGTTAGTTATTAGTTAACAATGTGTAATTAGCAGTAGGGTTAGTTATAGTCATGTGTATATATTTACTACTTTTTACTTGAATGAATTAATCCATTATTAATTTCAACTTCACTTTTTTAACATGGTATCAGCCTAAGATCAATTTTCTTGATCCGCTTCGATCCAGTTTTTTTCAGATGGCTAATCCTTCATCTCTTTCTCTGCCGTTTAGTCATCCTCTTTTTTTGCATCCTTTTGATATGCCAGGGATGATTTTAGTTTCTCATCAGCTTATTGGTAATGACAATTATTGTGTTTGGAGCAGGTCTATGCGGATTGCACTCCTTGCCAAGAATAAGCTAGGGTTTATTGATGGTTCATGCTCTCGTGATAGCTTCGATGCAGATCTTCAACCTCATTGGGATCGGTGTAATGCTCTTGTCCTTTCTTGGATTCTTAATACTGTTACTCAAGAACTATCTGCAGGTATCGTTTTCACGTCCAATGCTGCCGTTGTTTGAAAGGATCTTCAAGAACGGTATGATAAGGTTGATGGTTCTCGTATTTACTATCTTCATTGTGCTATAACCACTCACACACAAGGAACTTCTTATGTTTCCACTTATTTCACTAAAATCCGATTACTGTGGGATGAATATGATGTTCTTGTTCCTTCCCTTACTTGTGATTGTGATCTTACTCGACGCATTGCTCACCTTCAACAGCAACGTCTTTTCCAGTTTTTGATGGGTTTAAATAAACTTACTCTAATGTTCACTCTCAAGTACTTTTGATGCAGCCTTTACCTATAGTTAATCAGGTTTACTCACTTGTTATACGTGATGGACTCAACGAGAACTTGCATCTCTCTCACCTATCTCTGAGCCTACTGCTCTTCTTAGTCAACACCCATCCATTTCTTCCGCTCCCAAGAGGCGTTCTGATTTGATCTGTACTTATTGCCAAAAAAAGGGTCATATTCGAGCAGACTGTTATCGACTCAATGGTTTTCCTGCTGATTTCAAGTTCACTAAGAAAAGATCACCAACTGCAAATAATGTTGTTGTTCCTTCCTCTGATTCTTCTGCTCTACCTGCATCTTCATCATCTGTTATTTCTGCTCCAACATTTACTGTCGAACAGTATCAACAGTTATTGAATCTTTTAAACAAGGACTCCTCTGTGCAAGCTGTTGCTCACATGGCAGGTACATCCTATGACTCAAATCCGATTCATTGGATCCTTGATACTGGTGCTTCCAATCATATGACTCATGCTTTTAATTCTTTAATTCACCCTGTTGCATGTGCTAACAACTCTTTTGTCAAGTTGCCTACTGGTAACACAGCCACTGTCACTCATGTTGGTAACTATAACCTTACACCTCACTATACCCTTAAAGATGTTCTTTATGTACCTTCTTTTAATTTCAACCTCCTCTCCATTTCAAAGCTCACCAAGGATCTTAATTGTTTTGTTTCCTTTTATCCTACCTTTTGTATTTTGCAGGACCTTTGCAGCGGAAAGATGATGGGATTAGTAAAGAGCACGATGGCCTCTATCTACTTTTACCTCAACCATCCCCACCTCACATTTCATCACCCGAATTTTTTCCTGTACAACCTTTTGCTTCTGTCTCTAAGCACGTTGATTATTCTTTGTGGCATGCTAGACTTGGTCACACATCTTTTTCAACAATGAATAGAATTCCTTTTTTACAACATGGTTCTATGCATTCTCATAGCATTAATACTTGTCCTGTCTGTCCATTAGCTAAACAAACCCGATTACCATTTCCACACAGTAATTCCCGGCAATCAACCCCTTTTTCCCTTATTCATGTTGATCTTTGGGGTCCTTATCGCATTTCCACTCATTCTGGTCACAGGTATTTTTTAACACTTGTCGATGACTACACTAGAATGACATGGATTTTTCTCTTAAAACTCAAAAGTGATGCCTTTCTTCATCTTAAGCAGTTCATCACATTGGCTAAAACACAGTTTTCTGGAATAGTTAAGGTTGTTCGCAATGACAACGGTCATGAGTTTTTCACTAAAGAAGGCTCTCTATTTTTTCACTCCATCGGAATTGTTCATCAATCCTCTTATGTTCACACACCACAGCAGAATAGTGTGGCTGAACGCAAACACCGTCACCTTTTAGAACTCGCACGAGCTTTGAAGTTTCAGTCCCAAGTCCCGGTTAAGTTTTGGGGAGAATGTGTTCTCGCTGCATGCTACTTGATTAATAGATTGCCCTCTGCTGTGTTTGACTGGAAAATACCTTTTGAATTATTGCATCACAAGCCACCAAACCTTTCGCACCTCAGAATATTTGGTTGTCTTTGTTACGCTACAATTCCAACTTCTCATGATAATTTTTCTCCAAGAGCCACACCATCGATATTTATGGGATATTCTCAGGTACAAAAAGGTTACATCTTGTTTAATCCTATGTCAATAAGTTTTTTGTTACTCGCGATGTTGTGTTTCAAGAGTCTATTTTTCCTTTTAAAACACCACCCAAAGATCAACCACTTTTTCCTTTGGACGTGCATGCTTTTGGTTTTTTGCATGATCCTGATTTTCTTCTTCTTGCCCTTTCCAGTACACCACCACCACCTTCCCTTCCTATTTCTTCTATTTCTCCTGCACCATCTCGCCGTAGCACCCGATCCTCTCGACCATCTGCTTGGATGCAGGATTACATCTGTCCCACTTCATCCCTCTCTTTATCATCATCTACCCTTCCCTACCTAATGTTTTGCTGCCTCCATTTCTCATTTCTATGAACCTCGTACCTACCAAGAGGCAATTAAACATCATTGTTGGAAAGCTGCTATGCAACAGGAAATTGAAGCTTTAGAAGCTAACTCCACTTGGGAGATTGTTCCCCTTCCACCAGGCAAGCATCCCATTGGTTGCAAATGGGTTTTTTCGCATCAAGTATCATTCTAATTGATCTATTGAAAGATACAAGGCCCGGTTAGTAGCCACAGGCTATAATCAAAAGGAATGCATTGATTTTCAGGATACTTTTTCCCTGGTTGTAAAGCAGGTTACAGTCAAAGTCATTGTTGCTCTTGCTGCTCTTTATGATTGGCCTCTCATTTAGATGGATGTTTACAATGCTTTTCTTCAAGGTGACCTTCATGAAGAGGTTTACATGCACTTACCTCAAGGTTTTGACACTCCAGGGAGCAATCATGTATGTCGGCTCCTCAAGTCTCTTTATGGCTTAAAACAGGCTTCCCGACAGTGGAATTTGAAACTCAGTGATGCTCTCATCAACACTGGTTATGTTCAGAGTCGATATGATTACTCCATGTTCGTTAAAACATCCGGTAACAAGATTGTAATCATGCTCATCTATGTTGATGATCTCTTGATCACTGGGAATGACAACTCCATGATTGAAGACTTGCAAACTACTCTCCATCAGAAGTTTAAAATGAAGAATTTGGGTACTCTTGTTGGTGCAACAGCAGAATCAAGCAGACTCAGCAAGTATCTTGTCAAGCAAGCCTCGAATCTTGCTGAGCAAACAAACAATTTCGAGTTGAAGAAAGAAGAAAATAAGCTGAGGAAATTTTAGAGAATATTGATGAACAAAGCTGATTTCATTCATATGTTGAACAATGGCATAATGCCAATACATAAACCAAGCAATTTGCTTGTCAAAATCTGCATAATGATACCTAATCATCACCTATTACCACTAATACATTGAAACTTGAAAAACTAAGCTTACACACTTAAACAAAGCTGACTTAACAGCTCAATTGTCATCAAAATTACATCAATCATAAACCTAACATAGTTCTAAATGAACTAAAGTACATTACATTAACTTAATACTAGATGAACAAAATAGGAATAGTTTAGCTCGTTCCAGCAGCTCCTGCACGACTTGGTCTTCATGGCCTGCATGCTGTCGAGTTTGCTGCATGCTGAACCAACTTCATCACTCCTCCTTGGTTTGCATGGAGCAAACACCTAGCTTCTTTCTTAGATATTCAAACCTTGTGACACTAAGAGCTTTGGTTAAAATGTCAGCAAGTTGATCTTCTGAATTACAGTGGATCAGCTTTACTTCCTGAGCTTGCTCCATTTCTCGAACAACATGCAACTTGATGCTGAAATGTTTTGTTCTTCCATGAAACACTGGATTTTTAGCAATTGCTACTGCAGATTGGTTGTCACAGAAGATCTCAGTAGCTTCCTCTTGATGCACATTCAAGTCAGCCTATATTTTCCTTAGCCATATGGCTTGGTTGACAGCACTTGCTGTTGCCACATACTCTGCTTCAGCAGTAGATTGAGCTACTAGACTTTGCTTCTTTGAGCTCCAACAAAACATGGCTGAACCAAGGTTAAAAGCATACCCTGAGGTGCTTTTCATGTCATCTATCGAGCCAGCCCAGTCACTATCAGTGTAGCCAACCAGCTTCAGATTTCCTTCTTTGCTGTACTTCAAACCATAGTTTAAAGTGCCTTTGACATATCTCAGCACTCTCTTTGCAACTTGGAAATGCTTCTCATTGCAGCAATGCAAGAACCTTGAGAGCAATCCTACAGCATACATAATGTCTGGTCTAGTGGCAGTCAAGTATAGCAAGCAACCAACTAGACTCCTGTAGGTTGTTTCGCAAACTTTCTTAAAATCACCTTGGCTCGATAGTTTTTCTCCAACAACAACAGGTGTTTTAGTTGCCTTGCTGTTTTGCATGGAGAACTTGGTCAGAATCTTTGTGGCAAAGCTTCTCTGGCTTAGAAATATCTCATTCTGTACTTGAGACACCTCCATTCCAAGAAAGTATGACATCTCCCCAAGATCAGACATTTCAAACACTTCCTGCATCTTGGTCTTAAAATCAGCCAGCACTACTCGATCTCCTCCTGTCACCAGAAGATCATCAACATACAGGGACACAATGAGTTGTATTTGTGTCCCTTGTTTCTTGACATACAGTGTTGGCTCACTCTTGCTTCGATCGAATCCTAGATCAGTCAAGTAGCCATCAATTCTGCTATACCAGGCCCTTGGAGCCTGCTTTAATCCATATAGGGCCTTCTTCAGTTTGTAGACCATATGCTCTCTGCCAGCTATTTCAAACCCTTGTGGTTGTTCAACATAGATGTCTTCATCTAAGAAACCATTCAGAAAGGCTGATTTCACATCAAGTTGATGGATCTTCCATTCAAGCTGTGCTGCTAAGGCAATCAGCAGTCTGATGGTGTCGAGCCTGGCCACTGGTGCAAAGGTCTCTAGGTAGTCCAAGCCATACCTCTGACTGAACCCCTTGACAACTAGCCTTGCTTTTAGCTTGTTCAAGGTACCATCAGCATTCTGCTTGGCTTTGTACACCCATTTCACCCCAATCACCTTCCTTTTGACTGGCCTTTCAACCAATTTCCAGGTCTGGTTCTTCTCAATCATGCTGATCTCCTCAGCCATTGCCTGCTTCCACCCTTGCTGAGCCTCAGCCTCTTCAAAGTTGCTTGGTTCAGCTATGGCTACAAGAGCCCTTTCATAAATTTCAGCCAATGGCCTTGTTCCTCTGACTGGTTCATCATCAATATCCATTTCAGGGACATTTTGGTCTGGCTCAGCTTGGTCTGCTGCAAGTTCTTCAGAAACTTCTTCAGGTTCATGTCTTTCCCAGTTCCAACATGACCTCTCATCAAATACCACATCCCTGCTTACTGACACTTTGTTTGTTGAAGGATCTAAAATCCTATAGCCCTTCTTAACAGTGCTATAGCCCACCAAAACACCAGGTCGAGCCCTTTCAGACAATTTGTCCCTTTTAACAGCAGGTACATGTGCATAACAGATGCATCCAAAGACCTTCAGATGAGCCAGTGATGGCTTGAAGCTAAACCAGGCCTCGAATGGGGTCTTTTGATCCAAAGCCTTGGTTGGAAGTCTATTTTGAATGTATGTTGCAGTGTTAACTGCTTCTGCCCATAGTGCTTTAGGCAGATTCTTCTGAATCATCAATCAGCTGGCCATATCCATCAAACTCCTATTCTTCCTTTCACTTACCCCATTTTGCTGAGGTGTATATGTGTTGGTAAGTTGATGTTTGATGCCTGCCTTATCACAGAAGGCTTGGAACTGAGCTGAGGTGTACTCAGTCCCATTATTAGACCTTATGGTCTTCACCCTGCAGCCTGTTTCAGTCTCAGCAGTAGTTTTGAACTTCCAAAACACAGTGGCCACCTCTGATTTCTGTTTTAAGAAGTAAATCCAGCAATATCTCGAGAAATCATCAATGAACAGTATGAAATACCTGTTTCCACTCAATGACTCAGTCTTCATAGGTCCACACACATCAGTATGCACTAGTTGGAGTTTTTCAGAGGCTCTCCAGGCTTGATTCGAGGGAAATGGGAGTCTGGCCTGCTTTCCTAGCTGACATACTTCACATACATCATCATGGTCTACTGAGTTGATGAAGTTTTTAGCCAGGTCTTCTCTGATCATTCGGGCCATCGATCTGAAGTTGGCATGTCCCAGTCTTTGATGCCACAGCTTGGATTCATCTGAAGTGGCTGTGTAGGCAATGTCTGACTTTTTTGTCCAGTCAACCACAAAGCTCTTATCAGCCATAGGGACTGCCATCAGTTTGGATCCACTTGGATCACTGATTTGGCATTGGTGGTCTTTAAACACAACTGAGTAACCTTTTTCCAGTAACTGAGCTATGCTGAGCAGGTTTCTGTCAATTTCAGGCACCAACAGCACATTTGAAATCACTTTGGTACCTGTAAGGGTGCATATCAGAACATCACCCTTTCCTTCAGCTTGAATAAAATGACCATTTCCTATCTTGACTTTAGTTCTGCAGCTTCTGTCTAAAAACTTGAAGATTGCAGCATCAGGTGTCATGTGGTTGGTGCATCCACTGTCTAGGAGCCAACCAGATGAGGACCTTTCCTGAGCAGCTGAGCATGACACAGTAAAGACTTGCTCCTCTTGGTCACTGTCCTCCTTAGCTACTCGAGCCTCAGCTTTAATCTGTTGAGACTGATTGCGCCTTGATTTGGCCTTGCTCTTACAGACTCTCTCAACATGACCCTTTTTCTTACAATGCTGACACACAGCATCTGGATTAAACCAGCATTTTTCTTCTGAATGACCAGCCTTTCTACAGTGCTTGCAAGTCTGACCTTCTCTCCTTGCAGCATCATCCTTTGGCTTGTCTCTCCAGGCCTTCTTGCCTTTGTAGGCAATATTTGTTCTTGCCTGAAAGGCACCTTCTTGGTGCTCCTCTAGTCTGCTTGCTCTCCTCTGCTCTTGAGCATATAGAGCATTGATCAACTCTGTCAGGGAGATGGTGGACAGGTCCCTTGAGTCCTCGAGAGATGAGATTTTTGCCTCATACCTCTCAGGCAGAGTTGCTATAACCTTCTCCACTATCCTAGCTTCATTGAACTGCTCTCCAAGGAGCCTGATGCTGTTAACCACAGCCATAATCCTGTCAGAATATTGCTTGACAGTTTCTTCTTCCTTCATCTTCAAATTCTCGAAATCTCTCCTCAAGTTTAACATCTGTTGTTGCCTTGTCCTCTCAGTCCCTTGAAACTCTTCCTGCAACTTGTCCCAGGCCTGTTTTGGTGATTCACAGGCCATAATCCTTGTGAAAATCACATCAGACACTGAGTTTTGGATGCAAGACATAGCCTTGTGCCTCTTGGTCCTTTCATCAGCATGCTGCCTAATCTGAGCCACTGTTGGATTAGCTCTAAGTGGCTCTAGTTCAACATCAGAGTTGACCACCTCCCACAGATCGAAAGCCTGCAGGTAGGTCTTCATTTTGACTACCCATATGTGATAGCCTTCTCCATTGAAGACTTGAGGTGCAGCTGGTGAAAAGCTTGATGAAGCCATGGATTTGTATAACAGGTCCCTTAAGAAATAAGCTCTGATACCAATTGTTGGTGCAACAGCAGAATCAAGCAGACTCAGCAAGTATCTTGTCAAGCAAGCCTCGAATCTTGCTGAGCAAACAAACAATTTCGAGTTGAAGAAAGAAGAAAATAAGCTGAGGAAATTTTAGAGAATATTGATGAACAAAGCTGATTTCATTCATATGTTGAACAATGGCATAATGCCAATACATAAACCAAGCAATTTGCTTGTCAAAATCTGCATAATGATACCTAATCATCACCTACTACCACTAATACATTGAAACTTGAAAAACTAAGCTTACACACTTAAACAAAGGTGACTTAACAGCTCAATTGTCATCAAAATTACATCAATCATAAACCTAACATAGTTCTAAATGAACTAAAGTACATTACATTAACTTAAGATTACTAGATGAACAAAATAGGAATAGTTCAGCTCGTTCCAGCAGCTCCTGCACGACTTGGTCTTCATGGCCTGCATGCTGTCGAGTTTGTTGCATGCTGAACCAATTTCATCAACTCTTAAGTACTTTCTTGGAATTGAAATTGCCCGATCAAAAGTAGGCATCATCATGAATCAAAGGAAATATGCTCTTGAACTCATTGCTGATCTTGGTTTACTTAATGCAAAACCTGCGCATACACCCTTAGAGCAGAATTTAAAGATGACAAGTTTGGAGTATGATGCTGCACTGGACATTCATGATGCTAGTACAGAACTAACGGATGCGAGTATCTACCAAAGACTCATTGGGAGACTCTTATATCTCACCAACACTAGACCAGATATTGCCTTTGGGGTCCAGCATCTTAGCCAGTTTATGCACAAGCCAAAACGGGAACATTATGAAGCTGCTTTACGTATTGTGCGATAGATGAAGAAAAGTCCTAGTCAAGGTATTTTTCTTTCCTCTGACGGCACCACTGACATCCAAGCCTATTGTAATTCTGATTGGGCCTCCTGTCCTATGACTCGCAAGTCAGTTACAGGATATTGTGTCAAATTAGGCAATTCCTTGGTTTCCTGGAAATCGAAAAAATAGACCACTGTGTCTCGATCATCTGCAGAGGCCGAATACCGAAGCATGGCCACTACTGTCGCAGAGCTAGTCTGGTTAAAGGGTTTATTAGCTGAGTTAGGTTTTCATGTTTCCAAGCCTATGTTATTACACTGTGATAATCAGGCTGCCCTACAAATAGCTTCGAACCCAGTCTTTCATGAACGAACCAAGCATATCGACATCGATTGTCACTTTGTTCGTGAAAAAATTCAAACGGGCGACGTGGTCACACAGTACATTTCCACAAATGAGCAAGTGGCAGATTTGCTTACCAAAGGCTTAGGAATCTCTCAGCACCAATACTTAGTGTCCAAGTTGGGGATGAAAGATATTTTTCATCCGCCAACTTGAGGGGGCATGTTGAGAGTATACGTCTGTTATAGTAGCATTTATGTACAGTTAGTTAGTTATTAGTTAACAACGTGTAATTAGCAGTAGGGTTAGTTATAGTCATGTGTATATATTTACTACTTTTTACTTGAATGAATTAATCCATTACTAATTTCAACTTCTCTTTCTTAACAAGATGCTATAGCTGAACCTCATTCCTTCGCTTTCCTTTGTGATTTTGCGATGTTGAATTTTCTCTCTTCTTTTCCCTTGTAACACCATGGTACTTTGGGTTCATATTCATTCGTCCCTATTTAGTGTGTTTAAAAGCTAATATTGTTGTTCAGGTAGCGAATTCCACAAATTCGGCACTGACAAAGCTAACAGCACGTCTCAATTTTATGAGAGAGAGCCGAAGCCAGATTGCAAAGGAAATCGTAGGTTCAGTGAAAGGCCAAGGTTCAATTCAATCTGTTCTAAGCCCGGGTAAAGCCGAAGGACCCCAACCTCTTCAAGAAGTTCAAAATGAAGAGAAAACTACTGCACCAGACATTTGCCAATAACTCTACAATCCAAACGAAGGGTTTGGATAAGAAGGAAATCAGACTCAGACTGGAGATTTAAAAATATTTAAATCAGAAGGCCATGGTGTTCTGCAGTGCAGAAAAAGCTCAAGAATTAAAAGATTAGGCCTTCTTACGGGTGAAATTAATTACGTAACGATGAAAAGGTGGGGTGTGTATTTAAACACAATTAAAATTTAAAACGGTAAAATAAGAAAAAAAAATGATTATTAAAGGAGGTTAAAAATATATGACATAAGTTTTACATTATTTTGTTTTTATGAAATTAAAAATATGTAAAAATTTAATTTAATTTCATAAAATTTTATCATATTAGTTTAGATTAAATTAATCATGTATTTAATTGCAATTATTCAATTAATAGTACTTTATATATAGTTATATATTTTATTTTATATTTATACTCATTCCATAACTTTTATATAATTAAGTATTCAAATACCACATCTCATATTAACTTTTTAAAAAATAATTTAAAAATCAATGAAAAAGACTAGAAAATTTAAAACCATAGAAGTCCAAAATTATAAGTGGACAAAATGGTATTTAAGCTGCAAAACACAGCACCAAAAAATTGGCTGGACGTTAAAGGTCCAGTGAAAAAGATACCACCTTGATTATACAAACAACATGACAAAAAATTGGCTGGACGTTAAAGGTTGAGTGAGATTACACACAAAAACATGACAAACGCGCCGAAACAATTTATTTATCTCCTTGCGAATTTTATTTCGATTTTCGTAAAATAATTTATTTTTTTAAAAAATAATATTTTTTTTGATGTTTGAATGAATTTTGTAAAATATATTTTATTATTTTACAGATTTTTTGAAAATATTTAATAAAAGCTGGTTTCAATGAAATAAGCTACATTTGAGATTTTCTTAATTTTTCATTGTTTAACTAAGTTTATTTTATATCTATAAATTTGTATTTTATATTGTTCTTTGTAAAACAAACATGACATAAATGTATTTGTATAAAATTTTTTATAGTACAATATTTTGTAATAATCAATGTCATATATAAATTTAGTAATAAATAATGTTTAATTTAAATTACATATATTATATATGTGAGAGTATATATTGACACATTAGAGTTGTAAAGGATAAATGAAGCTAAGCATTATTTGAAATATTCATATTTTTATACTAGGTTAATATTCATGTAATTAAAAGATTCATATTTTTATACTAGGTTAAAATATGTCATATGTCCTTGTACTCTTCGTAAATTTGAAATTTAGTCCATGTACTTTTATTTTTGGGCTAGTCCTACTTTTTAGATTCAGTTGTTAGCATTATTAATAATATTTTGTTAAAATCATGTTCATTATAACATTATTTTTTAGTTACATGGATACCGAGTATATTTTATTAAAAAATATGACATAAAAAATTGATAAAAAAATTTAACAATACTAACAATTGGAATTGATTTTCAAATCTGAAGAGTAAGAGGGGCTAAATCTTTTAAAATAAAATTACATGGACAAAATTTCAAATTTGTGAAGAGTACATAGGTTTATAACATATTTTAACATTTATATTACAAAATATTTATTATTAATGTATTTATAATTGTAATAAATATTTATTATTAAAATATTAATATTGAATATTTTTCAATAATATATGAAGAATATTATTTAAAATTATTATTTAAAATTTATTATTAAAATAAAATTGAAATATTAAATACTTTATTAAAATAATAAATTATTATATGATTAGATATAAATAATTAAATATGTATGTTTAATAATACTGAAAATTATAATATTTTATTAATTTTAAATATTTTTAAAAATAAAAATAAAAATCTATTATTAGTATAATAATAAGTTTGACTTAAGTTAATTTTTATATAAAAATAAAATCACTTATAAAGGAGTTGTTTTCATATCTTAAATTCATCCCTTGAATTTTAGTAGGGGAGCTTTAATTTCTTAAAATGACTTTGTCGAATATTTTGAAAAAATTACGATTTAGTCATTAAATTTCATTTTGGAATTAAGTGAGCTTTAAATATCAGTTTGAATTGAATTTTTCATGAATGCTTTAAAATAAAATGCTCAGGACATAGGTTGGTCCAAATTTATGATTTACATATTTAACGTTTACGTTGTGTAAAAATGATGATTTTACCCCAAATCCTTTTTCGTTGAATTATGATGGTCGAAGTATGTTTTAGGATTGTTTTATTAAAAAATACTTATTTAAGCCTGTTTTAAATTGGTTTGATGGTTGGATTGTGGTGTATTGGTTGACCAATATGGAGAGTCACTTCGATGGTTGATGTGACGTTCAAAATTTGGGTGTTGGTCGAATCGTCCGGTCGGGTTTGGGTGCCACATTTAGTGGTATCAGAGCCAGGTTTGCAAAAACTAGGATGTCAAAGACAAGTTTGCAAAAACCAGTGTGGCAACACTAGGTTTGAAAAAATAGGTTGGCCAGGGATTACTAACTTTCAAGTTTTCAAAATTTTTTGAAAATTAAAATGATGATTTGATTTTAAAAGCAAAGTCGAGAATTTTTAAGCGTTGGACTAAGATACCCTTATTGAATTGGTTATTTTGGGGTAGGAATGGGAGCATATTGCCATCTGTTAAATGTTTTATTTTGCAGGAATTTGCCTTAGATCGCTTGACATTTCTCACTTATTTGCGTTGTTTGTTTTCTTTTAACAGCTATAGTATAGTCAATATGCCTTCTAGGTGTATTAGAGTTAATGCAAATGTACCTACTCCTCCAGGTTATGCTGCACCAGAGGAGGGTATGGAGCCTTTAGTATAGGCTATGCTGGGAGCCTTTCAGCGTATTGCAGGTGGTAATCCTGCACCTGCTCATCAGGGACTACCACTTGAGCATCACATGATTTGGGTGGACACGAATTTAGAGGAGCGAAATGAGCTGATTCAACCATCATTGAGTATTGGTTGAAAGTGTGGAGAGGATCCTTGACTAAATGGATTGCTTAGATAAAGAGAAGCTAGGTTGCACCGTATTTTGTTAGACGGTGAAGCTCATTGATGATGGTGAACTATTAAAAGGGGAGCTGCTCCCGATCATTTGAAATGAGACTATTTTCAAAAGGCATTCAGGAAGAAGTATTTAGATGAGCAGCATATGGATGCAAGGAAGAGGGAGTTTTTATATCTGGTTTAGGGTAGTTTGACTGTGGTAGAGTATGAGTCAGAATTTTTGAGGCTTAACCAATATGCTTCAGAAATGGTCCACTTTAAATGAGATAGATGTAAGAGGTTCTGATTCGGATTGATTCAGGATATTCGTGTGTACTTGGTTGCACATAGCGCTAAAGCCTTCGATGAAATGGCGGAGAAGGGTAAAGCTGTAGAGGAAGTTCTGAATGAGTCATCGAGACTGGGTGCGACTAAGTTTAAGAAAAAGGGCTTTGATCGATCGAGTGATTCAGAACGACCGGATAAGCAGAGCTAAGAATTGCAGAAGTCTAGTAGGAGTACGTGATGTGAGTTCCAGTCAAGTCAGTCTTATCCACAGAGTACAATAATGGTTACTTCAGGGTTTCCATCTGTTTTGCTGACGTGTGAGTATTGTGGTCATAAACATCCGAGAGAGTGTTCGAAGAGAACTAGAGCTTGTTTTCCGATCTGCCATAAATCATACTATTATTTACATCCCTTTTTACACATAAATATAGCTTGTTTAATAGTAAATCAAAGCATTTTAGTATATATTTAGGTTGTCATACTTAAACTAGTAATTTATGCTTTATAGTAATTTTTATTACATTTTATATATCTAAATAAGGTTTCATGGTCTTGTAGGTTAAGTCGAGAGCCAAAGATGCTTATTTCCACCAAAACTAATACCTATGCCGTGACACCAAGATATTTATGTCTCAACGTTGAAGACAGGAGCTAAAATCAAGTTCTGGAGCAAAATTGCCTTTGGTGTGGTGACATCGGACTCTGCTATTGCAAAATTGCAGGCCTATGTTGTAACTAGCCCCCTACGTAGCCCAAAAACTCCTGCATGTTTTAATTACATTTTGGAGGGAAATTAGGTGTTTTTGTTCCAGTCGAAATCTAAGGACTTCAAGGATAATTTAGGCACTTTAATGTTCTGAGTTTAGCCTATATAAAGGCCATTGTAATAAGTTAAATACACAATTTTTAGGGTTTTGATTCTTAAGTTTTTCTTTCATTCTTAGTTTTTACTTAGGTTATTTTATGTTCTTGTAATCGGAAGATCCTATTCCGAAGTGAGATTTTCGCAAGGGGAGATTGTTCCAAAACCACGCTTTCATCGATAAATCCATGAACATCTCTTTTCCTTATTCTCTTCTTTATATTTCTTTCTTTAATATTATTAGATGAATGTTTGTGTAAAGATTAGAATCAATTTGTGCTTTTTACATGTTTTGCATGTTTCAGTTGCTTTAACTTAATTAATTACTTGAATGATAGAGTTTCTTAACGGATCAGCTATTTGAGAAAGGAAGAACATGAAACAAGCCCTAGGCCTGACAACTCTAGGAAGTCATTTATGTGAGAATTAACCCAAAATTGGTATGACCTATCCATGAACACCTTAACCCCGAACCAATTTGGACTGTGAGGTCAGAAGATAAGTAGTTCTTGCTGACTCGTTATTCTAGTGGAAGGTTGGAACATTTTGATAGGGTATCGACTAGTTGATTGATTAAAACTCTACTTCAATAATTAATTAGGTAAAACAATTGAATCTAGGCTAAAAGGAACTTCCGTAGTCAAAACAAGGAATAGGAAAAGTCGATATAGGAACCTAGGAATAGATTTAGGTTTATTTAAATTTATTTAGTGTCTTATTATTATTATCATCTTGCTTCTTGATTAACACTATTAATTCGTGACTTGAGTAGATTAGTAATTATTTCCCATAATTAGCTTGATAACAGTTTTTCCCAAACTGCAATCCCTTGGGTACGACCCTTGGAATACTTACCAAGTGTTTCGTTGTAAACAAACTATATTACAACCTGACCTGTATACTTGCGGACACTGCTTCAAGTCTATATCTTTAGTTGAAATATTCACACTCTGGACGTCGGTATATCCGGAGGCAGTCAGTTTTGGTGTGGTTTGAAGGAGCACTTGTCGAGGGATTGTTCGGAGAGGATTAACGTGTCCCAGACACATAGTCTTGCACCTGCCAGAGACCGAGGCAGAAGTGGTAGCTGCAAACGAACTGGGTAAAGGACAGTTGCGCACACCGTAGTTGTTTCGGACTAATATGGAGGACCAGCTCGGGTCTACGAAATTAGAGAACCACAAGACTGAGATACGACCGACGTGACCGCAGAGAATTTCGAGGACAAGTTTTTTTAATGAGGGGGAGTTGTCACACCTTAAAATTTGAGCTAGTAGAATCGAGTAAAAAAATTAGGGATTAATGAACTGGGAACTGTAGTTAGATTAGATAATTAAATTATAAGTAATTAAATAAAATATGGAAATTATTAGAAGTAAAAGTTTGGGTTAATAAATTAAAACTAAGTATCCGAGAATTAATTTGGTTAAAATGAATTTTTAAAAACGAGATTAGATTTGAAAATAATTTAGAAAATAAGTTTTAATTGAACAATGTACCTATTTGAAAAATTGAAGAAACTGGAGGTGGTTAAATGGGCAATGACCCAATTTTTAAAAATTGGTTGCCTATTTAACAACCCACACCGTCCCTTCCATCTCATTTTCTCCAATCATTCAAAATTTTCCCAAACACAAAATTAAAGCTTTTCTTCTGAAATTGATTCATCCTTTTCGAATCTTAAGTTTCCTAAACACAAAATCCTAATTCAATTTTAAAAATTAATCATGTTTTTATCCTTAATTCCTCAAGATATCTGTACACGTTTTAGCTTGAATTAGCTCTACAGCGTGTCGATTTTGCAAAATTGAGGTGAGATTCTAACTTTTAGTGATTAAACTAAGTGATTTGTTATTTTAATTCAAGTTTTAAATTATTTAATCAAGATTTCAGTAGATTAGTTAATTTTTGGCTTGAAAATGGTGGACTTGTATTACTTAGTTGAGCTTCGGTTTTAAAGTGATTTCTAACTCATTTTGATCCAATCAAAAGGTTTTTAACCTCGATTTAAAAAATGCTCTGGTAATTTAAAGAAATTGAAAGTTTTCCCTTTCTTGATGTTTAAATAAGCTTGATTTTTTCAGAAAAATTAGATCCGTGTAGTTAGATAAAATTGATGGTTTATATCTATAATTAGGTGATATTTAGGAGGGATGAAGTTGAAATTTAAGTTTAGAAATGAGATTTGAGTGGTTAAACATCTATTTCGGCAAAACTATCTAAGTTTTCAGCATAAAAGATCTGTGATTTTTGTGGGATTTAAATGTGTTTGGTGTTGTTTATAATTCCTTTGTATTGTGTTTAATGTGTATGTTAAGTGTCAACTAAATTGGGAGCCTCCACAAGCAAGGACAAAGGCAAGCAAAAGCTTACTTGAGCTTTGTTATGCAAGCAAGTTGGTAAGGTGAGAAATCTTATGTGCTATAATTGATGCACAAATCAGTGATTTAAAGGGGGCTTAGGTGGTTAAATGATCTAATCTAAGTCCTAAGAGTAAGTGTTCTTACTTGAACTTTGACATTTTATAAGCAAGCTTACATGTGTTGCGATATGTTCAAGTGTGTGATGTGAATATATGTGTTGAATATATGACTGGATATGCCTTGTGAATAGTAGGTTTTATGTACACACAGTTGAAATGAATATGTACTTGGCTCATTGAGCAAAGTGTTTTCACTTTAGTTGCATTATATGAAAGTGATACGATTTAGGAACATGATGAGTGAGAATGCATAAACTAGAAAATTAATGTGTGAATGAATATATTGGCCTTGTGAGCCTTTGAAAACATTGGATATAGTTGGCATGTCATAGGATTTGAATACTCATATATGTGTTTGATGTTGTGACATGTCAAGGGATAAGTGTCACACCCCAAAATTGGGCCTAGAAGTTTCGAGGGTATTTTAGGGATTTTAGCTCTAGTGAGCTCGGGAATTTCATTAGCATGATATTCAAAAATGTTTTTGAATATGGCTTTTAGAAAATTAAATCAATATTTGAAAATAAGTTTTAATGACCTTTAATTTTGAAAATAAGACTGATTTGAAAAAGGGTCAAAGTTGTGAGTTTTTAAGAGACAATTAGACCAAATTTTAAAATTCAACCTAAAAACTTCATGTCCAGTTTTATTTTCACTAAAGTTTTTCCCATTATTTTTTCTTGTCGTCCCATGCTCCTCCAAATCCTCTCATACAATTTTATTTTTTTGAACCTTCATCCTTTTAATTTCTATCATCACCCAAGCCATAAACCTTTATAAAATTTCAAGAAAACACCCAAAACACCATAGATTTCTCCATTGTTGAATTTTTGGGTTCTTCAGGGTTTTGATCAAATGCTCAGTTTTTCATCATCTAAGGTAAAAATTGAACTCCTAAATAGTTTTAAATGTTAATTAGTCTTTAAAACTAAGTTTTAGCCATTAAATTGCATGTTTTGAATAAAAGCTGAAAATTGGCTCGTTAATGGTGGATTTCAGGATTTTGGATAAAAATATGGTTTCAAAGTATTTTTCAATTAGCTTTGACATGATTGAAAGGTTTCTAAACTTACTTTGAAGTTTTGTTAAAGATTTATAACGTTTTAATAAATTTTTGTGAAAATAGCCATAAACATGTTGAAAATTTCGATACCATGGATTGAGTAGTTTTGCGTAGTTTAAAGGTTGAGAATCTATCGTAGGTGATTAATTAGATGAATGGAATTAATTTTAGGTAAAATGATTAATTATAGACCGAGATAATTAGGTTTTAAGTTTGATGTGTCGAAGGTTTCAGTTACTTGAGAGTATATCTTAGGCTTATGTTTTTTTTTATTTAAGGTGAATCCTTAGCTGATTGTTGATTGTGTTATTGTGTGAATTATTGTGTTGAAGCTTCAGATTCGTTAGGACCTTCTATGAACTAAGGAAAGGATAGTCGAGCTTTCAACGTCTAGGAGAAAGTAATTGGTGATTGTTTGGAATAAATGCTTGTAGTCACGATTCATTGCATTAATTGGGAATTTAGAAGTAGCCTAAACCCCTACTCTAAATTTTGAGTGTAAGTATTTCCATAGTCTTGATGTAAAATGTGATTGTGAGTTGTGAAATTGTGGAATGAAATGTGATGCTAATGACATGAGCTATATTCTTGTGATGACTGTTGACAAAGTGTAAATGTGGGCATGTTATACATTCCTTATGACAGTGATTAAATTGTGTTTATAATGCGAATATATAGAGGTAAAGTGAAAAAAATTGGCAAGTAATATGTGTGTATAATAGTGGATATTTTGGCCTTTTGTGTTTATGAAACTGTTGGATATAGGTGGCATTGCATAGGATTGTGAGTACTCACCTATATGTGTTGTGTTTATAGGGCGTTAAGGTTCGAGATAGATTTGGAGAGATAAGGGAATGTAAGCTAAGCTCCATTCGTCGAGATATGTTTGGTGTGTTGGAGAGTGATAGCTATAAGCTACACTTTTGGAATATGTTTGACTCTGTGAGTCTATTTGGTGTGCTGGAGATTCGTGTATTCGATGTGTGGTGATAGAGCCCAGTTCATGTTTCATAACCCAAGAGACAAATTATCTTTAATTGTGTTTATGTATAATATGATTTATGCTTGTATGAGTATGTCATAAATATGTAAACGAACCGATGGTAATGCATGAATAAGTAAAATGACTCTAACGTTGGTAATATTGTACTCATGTTATTCGATTGTTCTGTTAATGCATGATGACTAGTTTGCATGGTAGTTATTCTGAGCATTCACTGAGCTTGTTAAGTTCACCCACTCATTTTAATCTATTGTAGATTTGTAGTGTTTCGGTGTGAGTGTTGTGGTTCCAAGGGATTGATCCAAGCGAGTCTCTAGTAGCACTTTATAGGTGATTTATTATCCATTTATGATTTAAGAAATAAAGGAAATGTGGTAGAACTGTTGCATAAATGTTGCCATGACGTTTTGGTTATTTTCATAGCTTATTAATTCCTAGGAATTATGGATACTATTCTTGTTATATCGCTTGGTTACTCAGACATGTTTTTGATGATTGAATTGTTATTGTGGTCATTTTGATGCTTATTTGACGAGGTATTTGTTACATGTTGAATGATTTATGATTGGGATAGATTATTTGCCTTATTATGCTATATTTTTTGTGCTTGGAGCATAGGTATCGATATTCGGGTTTTAAAAATGATACTTTTGTGATATTTCACCGTGCAGGAAGTTGGTATTGTCATTTGGTATCGATACCTTATCATGAATATCGATACTTGGGGTAAAATAATCGATATTTAATAAATGTACTGGTATTTTTTGGGATTTGATTTTTAGACGAGAAAAAAAATGCTTTTTTGGTACCAATTTTCCAACCGATATCGATACATTTTAAAGGAAATATCGATACTTTTGTTTTAGTATCAATACCTACATAGTCAGTTTTGAAAATTTTCTAAATGAACCCTATGCATGTTTAATTATATTTGTGAGACTATTTGATGTATGTTTAGTATGTATTAAGGATGAATGGAGTAAGTTTGACTCATAACTTGTGCGTATGTTAAAATGGTAGACATTTCTTTAATAATGAACTCATTTGTACTGTGTATGTTGTAAGATGGTGGTGGGACATCCTAATATTTGGGCTCAACAATCGGGCCGAGTATAGGGTGTTATATTTGGTGGTATCCGAGCCTAGTTTATTTAACACTTGCACCAAGGTGATTGTTGTTGATGTATTGTTTGGGGTTTTGCAACCCATGGATTTTGAAACCCATGTGCCCAAACTTCTCTGATTCTGAGTGAATTGCATGTGGGGCATGAACAGGAACACATTACCTTTAATCGTAAAGTTTACTTGCAAGAACTAGTCTTGGATCATTTCACACCACCCACACATTTTACTTTCTTGTGTATGGTAGATAGTTAGTTTCGATATGCTTCATAGACGTGTTAATGTAAGAGATAGTGATCAAGAGGATGGTACATCCTCTGCACCTCCTTTATCGCTGCGTAGAGTGAACATACCTGATAAAGGTGTTGGCCCTTTGATGGAAGCTATGATTGTAGCATTTCAGTGAATTGCTGGTGCTAGCCCTGCTCTTGCACTTGTCAATCCTGCACCTATTAGTCGAGGGTTTCTGCTTGAACATCTTCAAGCGTTGGGTGGTAAAGAATTTTCTAAGGTAAAAGGTATTGATTCGACCATAACTGAGTACTGGTTGGAGGGAGTTGAAAGAATCCTCGAATAGAGGTCCTGTTCTGACGAGGAGATGTTGGGTTGTGTTGTGTCTTTACTCGACGGTGATGCTCATCGTTGGTGGAGTACGGTTAAGAGAGGTAGTATTTCTGATCGGTTGACTTGGGATTATTTTATTGAGGTTTTTAAGAGGAATTTTATGGGTGAGCAGTATATGGAGGCTCGCAAACATGAGTTCTTGGATTTGGTTAAGGGTGACTTGTTAGTGGCTGACTGTAAACTCGAAATTATATAGGGTTTTTCTATATATTTTTATCACCTTTTTATTTAATAAATATTTTTATCTTGAGTAATTGTTATTAAAATAAGCGAATTTTACTTAATTAATAATATTGAGCATGAATTTATAAAGTATGTGAAATTGTGCTTAATTACATGATTTTTGTACATATTTTATATTATTTCATGTTAATTTATTAATATGTGATTTTTCGTTATGTAGAAGGACCATTGAAGATGTGATTAATGTGAATGAAATATGGACATGCACAAATAAATTCATGTGGACGGCAATAGCATGCAATTTGGGTCATGAGGTTGATAATTTGACCCAGTAAAAAAGGTGATAAAAGATGGACATGTCTGCTAAGTTATTGGACTGAGAAACCATCCAATAAGGGGGAAATGAAGCCCAGTTTCGGCACAGGTAGATGGTAGCCCAAAAGCAAGCTTTGAGGTATTTAACTGAAGGTCTTTACAGTTGGAAAATAATTAGAAATTAGCCCAACTACTTTGTTGTTGAAACCGTCCACCTTATGGCTATTAATAGCCTCGGTTTGAATTCAAATTGAGAAGACTAAGTCATCCCCTTCTCCTTGAAATATGGTCGGCCATGTATGGTAGAAAAAGAAGGAATTTTGAATTTATTTTTAGCTAACTCTACCCTTTACCTTCACCTATAAATACCATGCACCAATCTCTTAATCCATCACCCCTCATAGCTCATTTCTCTTCTTTCATTAGCATTTTCTCTACATTCCATTTCCTTTTTCCTTCCCTTTCATAGCCGCCTATCTCATTTCCATCATTTAGCCACAAAATTTGTGTCAAAAACATTCTTTGGTCGACCACATTAGGAACTCCTTAGCAGAAGAAGCATCGAGTAGAACGGAGGAGCACATAAGTCAGAATAAATCTGAAAGGCTGCTAAGCTGAATAGAGTTTACTCTTTCCTCTTGTTATTCATTTCAAACATTACTCCACTATCCACTAAAACCATCGATGATCTCACAATATTTTGTTCCACTAAAGTAATCAATTCAGAAGAAATCCCGGTTAACTCGTTCTTTAAATAGCATACCTGATAAGATCGGTTACCAGTGAATAACTTCTTCTTTACTTGCTAACCAACTCTCGGCTCTAACCACATTACTACTCATTCAATTGTTGAACTCTTCAGCTTCTCACTTGTGCCGTTATATAAAATTTAAGAACGAGGGGGGTGGAGATCGTAATGCCACAAAATTTAATTCTCAAGAATACACATAACATTCATTATTAACATAAACACTATGAACCTCTACTCTGACCTTTATGAATTTCTGCTCATCATTTGAAATTTTTTAATTAGAGACTTGAGTATAACATTCAACATCATCGGAAATTAGCTCGGTTGGAAGGCATCTCTATCTCTATGAAAACATAATTCATTTTTAAGTCAGGAGATATCACATTATCATAAGTTATATAATGACATGTCTTTCTAGACTCCAAACATGCTACGTTTAGTCCGAGAATTGACTAAATGGTAGCTCTTATACCACTTAATGTAACACTCCTAACTTGTATCCGTTGCCAGATTAGGGTTACAGAGCATTACCGAACAAACGAAACATTTAAACATACATCTCATACATGAACATAAACATATCATATAATAATCATACACATATATATCGTCCCTGAATCGAGCACTCAAGGACCTAAAAAAATACATTAGAAACAAGTCAGGACCAATTTGAAACAATTTGGAAAGCTTAGGGAAAACATGAAAAATTTGTAAAATAGGGGTCACATGCGCGTATGGCTAGGCCGTGTGCCTCACACAGTTGAGACACACGCCCGTGTCTCAGGCCGTGTAACAATCGAATTAGGGACACACAGTCGTGTCCCAGCTTGTGTCCTTACCCGTGTAACTCTCGAAATAGCCTCACATGCCCGTGTGTCTGGCTATTTAGGTAACTGACTTGCATGCAATAGAACCTTCAAGGGACACACGACCATGTCGCCAGACTGTGTGTCACACACGGGTGAGTCACATGCCCGTGTCTCAGGCCGTGGGGACATGAATTTGCCCAAAATTAAGCCATTTCTAATACTAAACCATACACACACCTAAAGGCTTTTTGTACACATAATCAAGACATCACATCATGACCAAAACTTACATGTAATGATCAATTCAATAGTCCAAAAACAATCAACCAATATACCATACAAGACACATCAATTTCAAACATCCAAACTTACCTAAACTTGTATATTTGGTCACATTCCCATCATCAATTACTAGATCAGTGCCTTTCAATACATGCCATGTAACACCCCGAACCCGAAACCGACACCGGAGTCGAACACGAGGTGTTAACTGACTTTAACCCCTTATAAAATTTATTTTCCAGACACTGCCCAATCTGTGTA
This sequence comes from Gossypium hirsutum, assembly GCF_007990345.1. NCBI lineage: Eukaryota > Viridiplantae > Streptophyta > Magnoliopsida > Malvales > Malvaceae > Gossypium > Gossypium hirsutum. Next base: position 15,428,516 of record NC_053438.1, read on the forward strand.
CTAGTAGTTTTAAAAATCATATCTTGAGTTTCGTAACTCGAAAATCAGTTTTGTGATTTTTCCCAGAAACTAGACTCATGTGCCCATCTATGTATTTTTTTCTAGAATTTTTGGTCGGGCCAATTAGTACAGTTTATTAGTCAAAGTCTCCCATGTTGCAGGGGTCGACTACACTGACCTTTTCCCATTACGACTTGGATATCTCCCTGCACGGGGATTCAATACTGATGCCGTTTGTTTCTATGAAAACTAGACTCAGAGAGGAATCTGTACATATATGGTACGACCCCTAATTATCTCTGGTTAATTTATAATGAATTTCCAAAGTCGGAGCAGGGAATCCAGAAACCGTTCTGGTCCTGTCCCACAAAAATCTTATTATCTCTTAATATACTGCCCATATGATCTTATCGTTACTTCCTCATGAAAACAGACTCATCGAGCTTCGATTACATAATTTATTCATCAATTAATTCCACTCCTACTATTTTTAGTGATTTTTCAATCTCATGACACTGCTGCTGCCAGCATCTGTTACGAAAGTAACTAGGTCCATTTCATGCCTACCCTTGATCCAACTCAATCGAACATTCCTGCCATTTTCGCATGGCTTAAAGTTTACATGCCAAAGTTCAAACACAATGTAATAGCTTATACATGCCAAAATGTTCTTCTAAGCCAACTAAGAAGAAAGTACCAAAACTTGCTATCCGGTGTGATGACTTCGATGACGGCCTGACCCCGCAAAAAAAAATAGATGAGTCCAAGCAACCTATAATGGGTGACAAGGAAACACCGAGTGAGTTTATAACTCAGTAAGTCATAAGCAATGCACTACCATCCATCAATAACATTATCACAAGAGGAAACAAAATGGAACGAGACAATTTACTCCATCCATACCGAACCATACCATAGTTCCTCCAACCTATCGATTCAGTTTCATATCAATTCATGCATTCACATTCCATATACTCATCAATAGGACATTGAAGCATTTTCATAAATCAATTTATTTTCGTTACAATCAAACGACTAAACGGCCTTTCACCCATCCTACGATAAATTTTATGTACGTGACTTCAAGTATATTTGTCACATAGGTTCAAACTTACCGAGCTCAACACCAAGTATAAGCATAGCACCTATTAGCCATGTACTCAAGACACTTACCCGATCCGCTGTCCGCGATCGACTCAATAGTGTCGCACACATAGTGTCCATAATGATTCACGAATGTATATTGAGTCCGCACACTCAGTGCTATATAATCAACTCGCACGCTTAGTGCTACGTAATCAAATCGCACACTTAGTGCTACATAGTCAAACTCGCACACTTAGTGCCGCATGGTCAATTCGCACACTTAGTGCATCATATTCATTTCTCACACTTAGTGCAACATAGTCAAATCGCACACTTAGTGCTGTACAATTTAATCCCGCGCACTTAGCGCCAATCTCATGGTCATAAATGGTTATACCCGCACGTTTAGTGCCGAGATCAACAACTCAGTACATCTTACCTCTTTTCTTTTCATTCAACAATTTCATCATCACATACGTACATGCATATATATATATGTATATTTATTCATTCCATTCAGCATCAATACATAAACATTATGACCATTTGAAATAATACCAACTACATGCTTAATGACTTACTTTATGTTGGGTAAAATAATTCCGAGTCGGCTACTCGATGACCTTCGATTTCCCCTTGTTGGACGCCTCTCCTTTAGGTTCTTGAGCTTAAATAAATAAATCAACTAGTTTAATTACCTTGCTAGTTATTTATAAAAATACACATATCATTCCAACTCGACACAAGAGTCAAATTCATCACTCAAACATTCACACCAATCTATTTGAATATTTTGGCCGAAACCCTCAATTGGCTATCATAGCCTTAATATTTCAATATAAACATGTATACATCAAAGGCAATTTAAAACACTTAACCCTTATACTCAATAATGAAACCAAACCGTATACCTAATTATTAAACACATCACTTCCAAATGCATGTATTAACTAACATATATCCAATCCACATGCCAAGTTACCATGAATAAATTAAACTTATATATATATATATAACCTTTCATACCCTTGTATCTAATGTCATAAGAATAGCCGAATGTCCAAATTAACCAAGCTTAAAGATTTAACCTTCAACACTTTAATATTCCACAACCTATTCTTCAAGGCTTCAAATATAAAGTGATTAACATTTATAGTCTTTTGCCGAATTAGCTAACACTTTTAATCCATAGCCGAATGTCATTAAACCTAAACCACCATGAAAATTTTACTTATCACCTCATACCTTATTATCAAATTGAACTAATTATGCTTATAAAAATGATATCAAACCGAAACCTTTTGATAATCAAGCCTCTAATTATTTATTTCAATTACCCAAACGAAATTTTCTCACATTTAACACTTATTTACCAACCAATTGTTGAAGACAAACAAAATCTCATTTCCTCCCTTGACAACCACAACCGAAAGCTCAAATCAACCTACTTGGCCAAACATCAAACCTCCTAACAATCAAAACTTAAGCCATGGAATGATTAGAACTTGAACTAACCATCTTCTTTATACAAAATTTTCCAAGGGTTTCAAGGTACTTACCTCTTCTTAATCCTCATCCAAACCGAACATAAGCAAGAGAACTCTTTCTTCTTCCTTTGATTTTTCGGTCAAGAAGAGCAAAGAGGATGAAGCCTTTTTTTTTCTTCTAGTTTCGGCAAAATGGGGGAGCAAGGATGAAACAACTTTGGTTTCTCCTCCCACTCCCCTCATATTTTATTGTTCTTAACACAACATGTTGTCATAAACTTTTTATAATATGTTTTACCCATCACCATTTGCCTATCCACTTTGTCATGGCCGGCCACTACTATTTAGGGAGGGGGAATTTGACATGCAAGTCCCCTTTTTCTTCCACTTGCACTAATAGGTCCTCATGCATTGACCTATCACATTTTAAAATTTTCTCATATAAGTCCTATTGACTAAATTCACATGCAATCGACTAAATCGAAGCTTGAAATTTTCACACATTCATGATTACATATTCTAGACAATAAACATCACATTCAAACCTTTCGGTGACTCGGTTTAGCGGTCCCGAAACCACTTCCCGACTAGGGTCAATTTTGGGCTGTCACATGCCATAACTTTACCATATTCAAATTACCTTAAAACATACCACATAAGCCATTTCCAAAACATGCAACATGATATAGCATAATAAAAAAAACCATCAAAGCATCAAGTGACATCAACCAAGATAATTTATACATACCAAAACATCAACTAATCATCCAATACCATAACAAAAATATCTTGTACATGCCATTATAAACCTTGACCAAAAGTGCTCAAAACTACCAAATTGACTTCTGGATAGTGTGATAGATTTCCAACGAGCTTTCAACCAAATCAAGCTTTCCGATGATCTACAAGAAAAGAAAACAACTAACTTAAGAAATAATGCTTAGTAAGTTCGTATAAAACTAACCTAACTACTGAACATATTAGAATAAACAACTAGGCATAAATTTTCATTATATCATAAACTAACTTTCATTTTCTACTCAATACACCTCTCATGGATACTTAGTGTAGCCTTGCATATACATGTTTATATATTTTTCCTTATAACCATTTCCTATAACCATTTCACTTAAACGTTTCTCCTTACCATAATAGTTACACATTTAACATATAATCATTCTTTAAATCATCTTTCGTTTTAAAGTTTCATATAAACATATAATCTCGGAATCACTTAATTTCAGTAAACAATGTGAAAAATAAATAGATTAATCATACATGTTATTCAGACACGAAGCACTTATAGGATTAGTACTGAAAATGGTTCATCGTATGCTTCCTGTACTATAATAATCCAATCCAAACTCATTCATATATGTATATAAATATCTAACTTTAATCGTCTAATTATCGATATAATGATACTCACATATGATCAAATAGATCATTGAACATTTGGCATTTACTACTATCTTGACTATACATTAGCCTTTAAGCATCTAAATAATTTTGTAAATTCCATTAACCTTTAGCTCGATGAACTGGTAACTTGACTCGGATACTTGGGTAACTACACCACACTAAGGGATCATAAATGCATAATAGGGGAATCGAAGTGCAGGCAAGGGCACAAATGTGAAACCAGGGACACCGAAGTGCAAACAGAGGCACCAAAGTGCAAACAGAGGCACCAGAGTGCAAATAGAGGCACTGAAGTGCAAATCCCGTACAATTATGCATACTAACCCTATTGGCATGCCAATTGTATCCTAATTGTTTACTATGTCCAAACTGGCATTTTAACCAAACTATAACTTTCATGAATCAAAGGCACTTCCATATTTCTCAATATACATGCTATAACAAATTATGATAATTCCATAAACATATATATATATATAATATTTCATAAATAGTCAATAGTTTTCAAATAAATCCTTTCTCACCTTATATTCAGTTATAATACTTTAATTTCCAACTCACATACTAAAAATCATATATATACATTCAAAAATCAGTAGTAACAATATATATATATATCTATATATATATAGATATGCACAATTCTAGATCTACGAACTTACTTGGCTAAATTGCAGCAATAACTAATTACAAGGGCTATTTGGTAATTTTCTCTTCTCCTCGATTTTTCTCTCGTTTCATTAAATTAACTATTTCAAACATAAAAAATAAATTCATTTTATGAAATTAAGTCCTTTTTGGATATTTTACAAAATTGCCCCTAATATTTTACTCTTATTCAATTTAGTCCCTGAGCCTAAAACATGCAAATTAACCATTTTTTTAAAAAAATTCTAAGCTTAGACAAATGGTTTGGAACTCCTTTACAACCCATATTTTTTATTATTTTACAGAAAGTACTTGTACTATATCTAATTTCACATTTTAGTCCTTAAACTTTAAAATTATAAAAAATTACTTTATAAAATATTTCTATTTAACAACAAAGCTTAACAATCTATCATAAACTTTCACAAACACCTCAAATTCATCCATGGCACATTCTAAAATATTTGATAATTTCAAAAACAGAGTTACGAGTTAGTTGGACCTAATTGCAGCGATCTCAAAAACATAAAAATTATAAGAAATAAATGAAGAATGGACTTACATGCATTAACCCAAAGCAAGACTGAAACTTCAAGATCTTTAACGATGGAGTTCGATTAAAGAAAGGAGAAAATAAAAGTATAGCTTTCATGTTTCCTATTTTAACATTATAAATTTATTTTAATAATAAAAATATCATATAAAACATATAAAATTAAAAGAAATTAAAGCTCAAATTGTCCCACTATCTTAAGGATGGTTAATTTATCCATTAAGGCCATCCAATTATATTTCTTTAATAAATTTACACCTTTAAACTAATAACGATTGACTTTTTCAATTATTATAATTTAGTCCTTTTCGCTTAATTAACTATTTATCTAGTAAAAATTCTTAACGGAACTTTAATACAACCTTAATAACACTCCATAAATATTTAATATAATATTTCTAACTCGGTTTATAGAAATTAGGTTTCAATACCTCATTTTTTAAAACCACTTGAACTTAATTGTTCTTCCATTCAATAAAAATCATTAAATCAATTTTTTATCATTTCACCAAATTACTCGTAAATATTAAATAATAATATTTATGAACTCATATGTCAGATTTGTGGCCCTAAAACTACTATTTCGACACTACAAAGAAATAGGCTATTACAGATCGTGTTCTTTACTCGGTTTATTCAATCGAGAGAGAGATCAAAAATAACATGAGTGGCTAAATCCCTTAGGGGAGATTAACGAGTGGATGAGTATGTGACTAACGAAGGATTTAGGGTTTCTTAAGACGGATTATTTGGTATAAATTATGTGTTCTTAAACTATTAGGCATGACAACCCTAATAAGTTATTATAGGCTAGACGAGGTTGGAAGATAAGTCAAATCAAGTAAATCGTAATTTGTCTTGGTTGATAAAGTGAGGGTCAGGAGATAAGCAAGTATCAACCGTTCGAGTAAGCTAATTAGAGGCCGAGAGGTAATAATTGGTTGATCGATGACTAATCCACCCTAAAACCTTAATTCGAAGTTAGTTACAAACCCTAAAGGGAGTTAATCTTTCTGATTGATTTATTGATTTATTTCGTTTATTTATTTCTTCTTTATTTGTTTCGTTTCATTATTTATTTATTTTTGTTTCATCAACTCATTTTATGAGTTATTGTAATATAGGAAATAACTATTACTATTTAGACTTGTTACTGTAAAAAATATTTTAATTATTTATTCCATCCTCCCTTGGGTATGATCTTCAAAATACTTCTAAGTATTTCATTGTACAAATTGTATTACAAATTATCTCATGTACTTGCGAACACTGTCATTCTTAATTCTTTATATTTTTGGTGTATTATTTAACTATAAACGATAACACGTTTATAGGCAGTCTGTTCACTCCTAACTTTAGCTAAAAATAAGAAAGAGTACATGAATCTTATGGTTGAAATGATTAGCTCAATTGACTCTAATTTAGATGAATAAAAATGCTTAAAATCCTCCATCAAGATAGTCAACCTTACAAATTATGATGCAGTCTCAACAATTACAATCACCAAGATAGAAACAAAAAGGAAAAAATAGTAGTGGCTTGACTCAATAATACCTTACAAGATATTCTTTGCAAAATTCCATAAAGAGAAGGAAGAAAATAAAAAAGGCAAAGTAGATTCTCTACAAATTCCATTAAAGGAAAAGGCCAAAGTGCTATAGTATTCTACAATACTTGATACCGAAATGCTATAGTGTTGGAGTGACTTAACTAATTGTTTCTTACAAATTCTACTAGAAACAAAAAAGCCAAAAAGCACTCAAAGTAACCTCAAAATTTTTTTCCATGTATGCTACAATATGCATTCAATTGTTGTAATTTTGAAAACTATTGTAAAAATAGGTGAGAGCTCTCTATAAATAGCTCCGGGTTGTAAATGAAAAACCAAATCTTCTTTGTAAGAATTTATTTGAGAAAGTTTCAAACGATATATTAGTTTCTTTCAAATTTATAAGTTTTCAAGATTAAATTTTATTTCAAAATATTCAATTTTGAAAATCAAAACTCAAGCTCAAATCTTCAAATCATTAGGATGTAGTTGATGTATAAATATTAGTTTGAGAATAAAAATGATATGTTATAAATGTTGACATTCTAATTTTAAATATACTAAATGCTATCTTTTAAGGGTTGTTACGTGTACTAAATGAGATAAAATTTGGTTTTTTTATTGTTACAAAAGAGATTGCGGTGTGAGAATATGGTGAGATTCAAATTTGATATATGTTGACTATCACCTATTAAGGGTGACTATATAAATTAATTCAACTAAACTAAAAGGTCTCAAGCCAAATTTAATTTGGTTGCATGAATAAAACTTAAGGGTTTCTTTGGTTAGAAAATGAGATTGTCGACAGTGAAATTAAAATCAAGGATAACAATAATATTAAGTACTATAACATTGAAATTAAAGTTAGTAATAGGATGTGTGTTTCGATGTAAAAAATAATAATTATATTCAATTGAACTATAATGAGATAAACAATGTACAAAAAAAATTCGTTAGAGAAAAAAAACCTTATTTGGTCAAATTTCTCAAACCAAGTTTTAGTCTTGTCGAAGGCAGCACTGATCTTTAGGTTTGTTGCTAGTCATGACTTCTTTAACAATATTTTTTATTTTGTTTTTATTTTTAGTCCACTTTGTTTTCTCTACAAACTATGGTGGTTCTTGTTTCAATTTACACTATTGTGGTTTTTTGTTTTTTCTACTCTGTTTTCTCTTAAAGTTATTGTGGTTCTTCTCCATTGTATTTTCTTTAAAAGTGTTGGTGGTTTTAGTTTTAGTTGTAAGTTTATAGTCGTGTTTTGGCGCATAGAGATTTTCTATGGTAAGAGTGTTGCTAAATCTATTAGGAACCATTCTCAAAGGGCCTTGTTTTGATAGAGCATTGTGATAGTGTTCACAAAATTAGACTCTGAGATGATGATGATGATGAGGAGGATAGGTCATCTAAGATTTGACCTTTTTTGCATCACTAATACATGGGTCACTTTGAGCTCTTGGAAGTAGTTTCTTGATTGACAAGAGTTCTTCTTCAAGTTGGTCTGATCATGGAAGGGGTAGGAAACAACTTTTAGCGGTTTGATTAAGTGATGCATATGTGGTTGGTTTCTGAATTCTTTCGGTGTTGCATCTATTGTCAATTTTTTTTCTCATTTGAAATTATTCTATAGACTTGAGATTTTCGAAATAATTTGTAGTATTTTATTTATCATTTGTGTAATACCCCTTACTAGAGAAACTCAAGTAGTGAATGCTACATTTAGCACTAAACATTCTTTCCCATATCAAATACTTATATTTTGGGCCCTTATGAAGGTCACATTATCCCTTTTAGAACTTAACTAGACCAACAATAAATTTTAATTTATTCCAAACTCGTTTCAGGCCTCTTCTGGCTTAACTAAAAAATTTCAATTCTAGGTCTATATGTCTCGAAACTAAGGCTTAAATGTCTTGAGACAGTGTCATATTACCATTGAACTTTAGCTTTGAAGTTATCCTGTCTCGAGACAAAGTCTGATATGTCTCAAGACATACCCTAATACTGTAGCTTTTTAGGTTCGAAGTTCTTGTGTCTCGAGACACATTTTGTATGTAATAATCAAAGTTGAATATTCTATTTTCAAGAGCCTCCAAACCATACCAAAACCGTCCATGATCATTCCAAACAATAATCAAAGCTCATAAACTATGTAATACCTCATATTTACCATTCAAAACACATTAAACTCAAATATTGAAACAACTAGACACATTCTTTCTTACTTCATTAACCCACATATGTACATGCCATACTCTATACCATGAAATTTATTTTATACCTCTTTTCTCCCAAGCCTTGATGAGATGTGTTGAGGTCGCTACTTCAAATGAGAACTTCAATCCGATCTTTCACTTATGCATTGAAAAATAATGCGTTAATCTCGTGAATGCTTAGTAAGTACCTATGAATTTATATCTTACCATTTCTTTGATTTTATTTATCACAAACATTATTACTATTATAATTCATGAATATATTTTAATAACCAATAGGTTATTACATATTTTCAAAATTCACTAAGACTTTGATTCACTAATTTTATCATTTCACAAATTAATAGGAGCAAAATTTTTATAAGAAATCACTTATCACAACTTTTCTAGCCCATGCTAGACGCGTTCGAACAAGATGGATACACAGAGCACATAAGTGCTAAAAGCAAGGGCATCAAAGTGCTTCAATAGAATAAGAGGCATTGAAATGTAATAACAAGAATATCAGGAATAATATGGGAGCACTCTGGTTCCTATGACATGCCAACTATATCCGCAAAGTTCAACGCTAGTCTACATGGGCACTCGAATATCATTGAATTTACAATAATTAATCATTAATACCTTATTCCACAATTTTCACAATATCATTTCATTTTCACAATATCATTTCATTTTCACATTTTTTTAATTCTAGTTTACTATTTAATATTATATGAACATATAATTTCGAATATTAAATTTTTCAAGAGCATTTTCTCTACACTTCCATTCCATGACTAACCACAATCATTATTCATACTAGTAATTATTTCACGATTTTCACAATTTAGCTACATTTTTGCACTGATTCAATTTAGTCCTAATTTTTCCACAATTTAAAGAATAATTGTAATTTCATTTACAATAATCACATAAATTTATTCGGTAAAATCTAATTCACAATACACCCTATATTTAGTGTTATCTACATCATTTTCACTTATCAAATAATAACACGTGAAACTCTTACATACTTTTTAATATAGTCCTTTTTACCACGAAATTCAATATTCACCATCACATAGCACTTAAATCCATTAATTCATAATAAGATCTTATTGCATGTGTCTAGTTTATTTGCTCTTCACTTTTTTTATTTCATTATAAACACCAGTTCACGATTTAGTCTTTAGCATCATGAACATATGATATTTACTATAATCTCACTTCAACATCATTTTATGTCTATTTCATTATCATATTTCACTTCACTTACGCTTTCTTTTAAAATATTCTATTTCACATTTCAAATTATTTTACACATTAATTTACTAATTTACCACAACTTTCACAAAGTTCACAATTTAATCTTCAGGTAATAAGAGAATTCAAGGGTACTTACCCCTCTTTAACCTTTAATCATTTGTTTTTCTCTTTTCTCTTCTACTTGAATCACTTCCTCTGTCTCTCTCTTTAATATCATGTCAAGAACATAAAAATTTCCATGAAAAGTATTTACTTTAACATCATTCTTATACATTTTTAACAAGATTAAACTTGAAAACATTATGAAACCTTAATATTCATACCTTGTTCTCTTGATATCAAACCCTAGCTTGATTTTTTCTCTCCTCCAACATGAACATACACCTTCCTCACTTAAAAATCACCTTGCTATGATGTTGTATTCTTGGTTTCACTAAGGATTTCTAGGGAAATTTGGTGGTTTCTAGCTTGAATTTGATGATTCTTGTGGAAAGGGACTAAATTGTAAAAGAATGAAAACATCAATTAAATGCAAAGGGAGAATTACGTGAGAATGAAAGAAAGGTGATTGGAAATTCTACATCTTTCCCTCCAAGTATCCAACTATTTAATTAATAAAACAATCTAGAATAATTTAATATTAAAATATTAAGATAATATTAAAATTATCAAAACAATCGTCTTTCAACACTTTTCTTAATTATTAACATGATAATTATTTTAATTGGAAAATGACCATTTTGCCCTTGAAAATTTTTAATATTAAATTTAAGGCCATTTTCCATTTTTAGAAGATTACAATTTAGTCCCTGTAATTTCTCCTCTTATTCGATTTGACTCTTATTCACCAATTTATTTTACTGTTTAGTCCTTTCTACCCTTGGGACATTTTTACTATTTGTCCTTTAACTTTTTTGCATTTATTCTTTACCCCCAAGAATTTTAAATATTTACGCTTGAGTCACACAACTTTTCACATCTTTACAATTTAGTCTCTGCCTTAAATTAATATATCACAATATACTTATTAATTCAACTTTCTTTGGCATCCACCAACCTTCTCTTTTATCATTGATATTTTTCATTTTACTTTACCGATAAATTCATTATGCATGATTTTCACTTAATATTACTTTCAAAAATAATAATAACATAATGATTTTAGGGGTGTTATAGTTTGTACTATGTGTCCATGTTCCTATTAATGGCAATGTTTTTTTTTATAAAAAAAACAGAGATTAAAATGAATAAGATTTGATGCACGGTTGATGCATAAGTCTCATGCACCATCAATAAATAATAGCATCTTGACGTATAGAGTAGGCTAACTGAGAGTGTTCTGTTTATAAGGTCCTCTATAATAGGATCGATTAAGGGATCATAGGAGGAATGATTGACTAAATGGTAGTAGTCGCCCAAATGGATTCCTGGCGTATAGGATGGGTAGACTCTGATATTGAAATAAGTAGACAAGGATTCCTGGTTAGTTTAGGATGATAAATGAAACGAAATTGATGATTATGAAAAAATGGTTATGAGGTATGAGGCCACGCCAGAAGGCATATACCTCTAGTGACCAAAGAGGTCCCGTAACAGTTGATTTATAAAGAAAGCTAGTTGGGAACTAACCAAATGTGAATTAGAAGAGTCAAAGGCTAAAAGGGTATTAGGTAAGTCTTTTAGACGTTGCAGATTTTGATAAGCCACTCAATCTTGAAATGACCTTTATCAAGTCCCCATGAAAACTTGAGTTAAGTAAAAGGACACCCGGGTTAAGTTAAGGGGGTTATCTTCCTTCTTAAGGAGGAGGGCCATGAGTAGATAAAAGCTGTCTCCCAAAATTTAAGTTTGAAATCCTGATTTTTGCTAGTGATTTCCCTCCTAAAAAGGTACGTTTCATGACTCTGTCTGTTAAGGAAACATATATTTATAATTATACTTGAAGAAATAAGGCTTAGTGATATGTCTGAGTTAAAAATAGAGGTAAAAAGTTACTCAAATGAGCTCTAACAAAGTGTCTCTATTTGTTGAGGCGAGGAAGTCGTAGTATTTGGCTGATTGAAGGATTTGGAGCTCAAGCGATTGATTTTAAGAAAAAAAGGGCTAGATCTTAAGTCTAAGTTTCCTTTGAGGTTGTAAGGTGAGTCTTTAAGCCGACTCTAGTAAATGTATTATGCATGTTAGAACCTTCTGTGAAAATAAGCTAAGAAATGCATGATGTGATTATTCTGTGAGAAATGTATGTCTAAAGAACTTGCATGAATGGTTCGTACGGAATATGGATATAATCTCTTAAGATAATATGTCGGAATAAGTAAAGTGTATATATGTGTGTTTTGATTATATGAACAAGTCTGTTGTGAATAATTCTGTCAAGTATGAGTTTGCATGAAGAGTCTGTGCCTGTCTCCGGAGTCGTATAAAGGAGTCTATTGGGACTAAAAACACGAATCTCTGAAAGGAAAAATTCATGACACTCTAAAGACCACATAGTGTAAGACCTTGGTTGGTCCATGACATTATGTGCATTATGTAAAGGATGGTTGGGTGAGTACCAACGGTGAGGGGCAAACCTCACGAAGGTAAGTTTAGGCGAATCCGTATCGTTAAAAACACCAATTTTCGTATAAGTGAGCTTTTTTGGCTATCTCTGGTATAAGAAAGTCTTTGTGGTGATCTCTGTTATAAGGAAGTCTTTGTGGCAATCTCCAATAAATGAAAGCCTTTGTGGCGATCTCTGTTATAAGGAAGCCTTTGTGACTATCTCTTAATGAATGCCTTATGGCAAATTATATTAAAAGGATGCCTTTGTGGCAAGACTCTGAAAGGAAAGTCCCTGTGGTTATCTTTGGAAAGGAATGCCTTCGTGGTGGAAATATAAAGAATGAATATCATGGTGACCACCTGAAGAACAACGCATTTGGACAGACACTAAGAGCAAGTTTGGTTCGCTGTATTGGATTAGAGGTGTATTGGATTAGAGGTGTATTGGATTAGAGGTGTAATGGAATAGAGGTGTAATAGCAAATCAACTGTTTGGTTGAATGTAATGGAATAGAGGCGTAATAGTAAAACTGTGTTTGGTTGAATGTAATAGAGGTGTAATAGCATAATGGAGAAAACTAAAATGACCAGAATACCCTTAGCATAAATTTGTTTTGGTAAATGATTATTGTTATTGTTATTTAAATTTTAATAAGATTATTTATTATCAAAAATAAATAATTTAATCATATTTAAACATAATTATTATTTAATATATTTTAATTAAAATATATAATTTAATAAAATTCTTAATAATTAGCAAAAATTTGTTTTGGTAAATTATTTTATTTAAATTTTAATAAGATTATTAATATCAATAATAAATAATTTAATCATATTTAAACATAATTATTATTAAATATATTTTAATTAAAATATATAATTTAATAAAATTCTTAATAATTAATATTCTTATATGAATTTACTCAAACCATAATATATGATACTGTAAAATATAAAATAACATAATTATTATTAAATATAATATAATTAAAGTATATAATTTAATAAAATTCTTAATAATTAATATTCTTATATGAATTTACTCAAATCATAATATATGATACTATAAAATAAAATTTTAAATAATTAATATTAAATATATTTTAATTTAAATATATGATTTAATAAAATTTAAAATAATTATAACTAATAAATTATATTTTATGAATTTGTATAATTTAAAATAATAATTATTACATATAATTTAATAATAATATAAAATTTCATAAAATTCTTGATAATAAATTTTCTTATATGAATTTATACAATTTAAAATAATTAATATTAAATATAATTTAATAGTGATATATAATTTCATGAAATTGTTAATAATAAAATGTTCTTCTATGAATTTACTAAAATCAATATATAACTTGAACATAATTAACTTATATTAAGAAAATGTTAGATGAAAATGAAATTGTACATTATAATCCATATGTTATATAGTTTTACAACATCAAAAAGTTTGAACATTGATATTTAATGGTAAGAAAGAAATCTTCTAACCCATTCCAATCGGGCAACTGAAGGTAAACTAAAGAAAACGATCATTTGAGTTGGATGGTCGGGAATTTTACTCAATGCATCATACCGCTGATCGTCGGTTAAACCTTCAATTGACCATAAGGCTGAATATAAGTTTGAAGCTCTCTCTTCCATATTTTGATGTTCTTCTGACCGCTGCTGAACTACTACCTCGGAGGCAATACTCCTACTGATTTGCTTCATAATGCTCTTTAAAAAAATGTTACCTAGTAGTAAAAACATATAACCTATTTTAAATTCAAAAAAGAACAATAATTATGCAGCAATAACCATAACCATAATTCAACAAGCTTTAATGAGCATTACAAAAATACAAACAACAGAAGCTGCTACAGAAGCTGCTAAAGAAATTAACCATAACCATATTCATTTGGGAAACACCAGAAGCTGCTACAGCAATACAGCCATGGAATCAGGGAAAACATACAAACAAAACCATGAATACCAATGGAAAACTAACCTGTAATGAGCAAATGGGGGACGAATGCGATGTGGAAGTGTTGGAACAAAGAACCTGTAATGCAAAAAGTGCTCGGATCAACCTTTTTAAAAAAAAAATAATTATGCTATAGCTAAATATAGTATATCAAATATACTAAAAATATTAACAACAAATAGTTCCCAACAAATAGTTCCCAATTGCCAAGCTTTTGGAAGCAGTGTCCTCTTTTCATTACAGTATGAGAAGCTTAAACCCTTTTTCTTATATGAATTACAAGAACGCTGGAAGCAGTCATGGCACAACCATAAAACCAACCATATTATCTAAATTCAGTACCTAACATCCTACATGTACTAAGTTGCACTCAGTTAATACATAACAAACCACTGGCCTCTAATTCCCCCACATTCATCCCCATTACCAAACAACACAATGCAGGCATATGTATCATCAACCGAGCAAAAAGATTCTAATATACTTCAAAAGTGATTTGATGCTCATAGTTTCTCAATCAAACCTAAAATAAAAAGAAACAACAACAATTGATAAGCTAATTCAGCCAATGATTTGGCTAAAGAATGTAGGAGAAACTGAATTTGCTTTAGATATGCAATCATCAAACATGACCAAAAATTTCTAGTTCTAGTTCATAGCATCAGCAATAACATGACCAAAAAAGGCAGGCGGGCATATAGACACATACATATATCATATTTGACAAAAAAAAACATATACTAAATCAGTGAATTAAAACAAGGTAACTTATTCTATCCATTCCGACCTTAACTAATGAAATCAGAGTAGATACCATAATTTTAGAAATGTAACCCTTCACAATATAAAATATGAGTAACCCGTACGTAAGTGTGGGGAAAGAGAGTAGTAATATTAAACAAGCACTCATTTGTTAAAAACAGATGTATTTATTTCCTCTTCTTCCAACCAAACCTGCCTAACCCCTCCGACATACAGACAAAGACAACGCAAACAGATCACAGAAAATATCAGATACAATCTAGGCAATTTTTTTGGTTAAGATATCTTGAATGAAAGTTATTCATTTATAAAAGTAGTATATGTTCAACCAATGGAATAAATACAATAACATATCATTGCAAACATAAAACATGAAGGACGGAAACTGCAATTAGAATGCATACTTGAAAGTGAAAATCTCTTTCTTTTCAGGGTCACTCTAGCAAGATCGTAGTTTCTTTTTAAACCAAATGAACAATCTAACTACAAGGTTAGCATGCAAGAGGCTACTGATATACAAGAAATAAAAAACAACAACGCATCATAAACAAATAAACAACAAAGCAATACTCCGACAGAATTTTCACAAATACAACAAAAGCTTCTCTTTGATTTTCATGGACTTCACCAGTTTTCACATATCTGCTTGCAGAGTGTTTGTGAATTTGACAAATTATGAACAAGATATCTACTCTCTCTGAAATTACTGAATTACTGGTTACTTTAACAAAACAAAAAAAAATTGAAATAATGTGCGATCTTTGGCTGCAAAAGAAAAGAGAAAGAAGCTTCATGAATGCAAAATTTGTCATGCGAAAATG
This sequence comes from Gossypium hirsutum, assembly GCF_007990345.1. Taxonomy (NCBI): domain Eukaryota; kingdom Viridiplantae; phylum Streptophyta; class Magnoliopsida; order Malvales; family Malvaceae; genus Gossypium; species Gossypium hirsutum. Next base: position 15,444,836 of record NC_053438.1, read on the forward strand.
GAAATATGATTTTTAGAAGTATATGCTTTAAACGTTTTGATGTTGGTCAGCAAAAAAATCAGGATTTATAAATTACACCGCACCAAATTTATATGAAATCACCATCAAATACCCCAATGAAATCAGCTTTAACACCAGTGCATCCATATACACAATAATCTTACAATTTCAACAGAAACTACTGAAGAGTAAAAAATATTCATAATAATGCACAAATCTTAACAATTTGATAAAAGAGTGTCGAACAAAGAATTGCCAGATTTATTTGGGTCCGAAATAAAAATCACCCGATCTTGGATTAGAGGTGAATAAGCAACAATGAATAAAATCCAATAGCAATTTCAACAGAAACTACTGAAGAGTAAAGATTCATACTAATGCAATACAATTTTATAAAAGATTGTCGAACAAAGAATTGGCAGATTAATTTGGGTCCGAAATAAAACTCACCCAATCTTGGATTAGAGGTGATGACCCGAAAAACGCTTCACTCTTTTTTCAATGGATTCAGCTATCAGGTATTTCCAATTTTGTGAAAATATTGAAGAGCAGTAGAGAGTTGCAGATAGGGTTGGGAGGAAATGGGAGGAGACAGAGACTGAAGAAACGATGAGGACAGAATAATAAACAAAAACGGTGGGAGATGGAAGGAGAAATTTTGAGGACAGAATAGGAGAGGGTCGGGTAGGGAGGGAGGGTAAAACAGAGAGCAGGGGACGGAAGGCGGACGTAATAGGTATTACAGGGATTTGGGAAGGGATTACAAAAGCAGCGAAAAAGGGGATTAGGTCGGGATTGGTTTACGCCCGTAATGCCTATTACAGCGAACCAAACGCTGGATTAGAGGCGTCATGTAATACGCGCGTATTCGGCCTGTATTGTATTAGGTAATACACTGAACCAAACGCCTCCTAAATGAATGGCAAACCTCGTATAGTTATAATGGATGAATAGAAAGGCTAGTGTGCGCCAGAGTGCATGGTGAGGAAAAGATATGAGTTAAAAGTAAGAATACAGAGTGCACTAAAGTAAGGAAGATATGGTCAAATTCTGAGATAAGTATTGGGCACAGTCTACCCCGCCCGTAGGTATGAGAGGACTAGTGAGTATGAAATAAGTTATTATGTTAAGATAAGAGTAAAAAAATGATACAGAAGGTAAAGATATTTTAATTATAGTATGCACAAGAGAAGGAAAATGGTTCTAAAGAACAAAGAAAGATGGTATCTTTAGTATTGTCCCCGCCAAAGAAGGTAGAAAGATCAAGAAACACTCCAAGGATGCGTGAAAAAACATATGTAATGTGGAATGAATGAAAAAGGTATCTTGAGGTTTAGCTCACTAAGTTCTTACGAACTTACAAAAGTTATTTATGTTTTCAGGTCTGTAACGGAATGTACACCGAAAGATGATGTTAGGGCTATGCCAAGGAAGTGGCGCGCTGGGCTGTTATGCATACAAAGGAAATCAAGTGGCGTGTCAAATTTTACGCCTAGATAAATAAATAGTATCCCAAATTATATCTAGTAGACTAAAACATAAAGTAGGAAAGTCTAAAATCTTATTGAGACGAAATAATAACTATACATTGTATTTTTACAAGAAAATCTGTAGTAGTCGTAGATAGTCAATTATACATAGGTGAAATGTAAGTGTAACCATACAATGTATGCCCATAAGAAATTTTGTTATACAAAGATAGACATTTACATTAATGAATAAGAAAGAAAAGTTTTAAACTATATCTGTATAAGGCGTAACACCTGAGATTCAGATCCGGTAGATTGAGTCAGGTCGATTGAAGGCGTTATAGTATCTACTGAAGGTATCCATGTAGATTTGAAGAAGACATGCTATTCTGGAATGGAAACAACTTAAGAACGTTTTTGACATCCGAAGTTTCCTGAGTTTAGCTGGTTATTATTGGAGGTTTTTCAAAGAGTTTTCTCTTATTGCTGCCTCTTTGACTAAGTTGTTTAGGAAGAAAGTTTTATTCAAATGGACTATTGATCAACAATCCAGTTTTGAGAAACTTAAGTTAGTGTTGAATCGAGAATCGATTTTGATTCAACCCGAATCTGGAAAAGATTATGTGGTGTATAGTGATGCATCTAATATTGGTCTTGGTTGGGTTCTGATGTAAGACGGTAATGTTGTAGCTTCTGCATCGAGACAACTTAAATCAAATGAGAACAACTATCCAACACATGATCTGGAATTCGCAATTGTAGTGTTTGCACTAAATATTTAGAGGCACTACCTGTATGGTGAGAAGTGTATCATTTACACGGATCACAAGAGTCTTAAGTATCTTCTCTCCCAAAAAGAGTTGAACTTAAGGCGGTAGAGGTGGATTGAGTTGCTTAAGGATTTTTACTGTACCATTGAGTATCATCTCGGGAAGCCAATGTTGTGGCAGATGCTCTGAATAGAAGATTAATGATTAACCTAAGGGAAATGTTTGCGAGGATAAGTTTGCATAAGGATGGTGGCTTACTAGCAAAGTTGCAAGTGAATCCTACTTTGGTTAATAAGATTAAGGATAAGTAGCCTTTAAATGTGTCTCTATTGTATCGGGTTAAACATGTTAAGAAAGGTAAGACTGTACACTTTAGGTTCAATTTAAACGATATTCTATGCTTTTGAGGGAGATATTATTGCTGAATGATAAGGATCTAAAACAGTATATTCTTCGAAAAGCACATAGTAGTCCTTATGCTATGCATCCTGAAGGAAATAATATGTATCGTGATTTAAGATAACTATATTGGTGGCCTGATTTGTAGTGAGAGGTGACGGATTATATGTCTGACATACCAGCAATTAATAAAACAATTTAAAATAATTTAATATTAAAATAATAAAATAATATTAAAATAATCAAAACAATAATCTTTCAACACTTTCATTCCTTAATTATTAACATGATAATTATTTTGATTGGGAAATGACTATTTTGCCCTTGAAATTTTTTAATATTCAATTTTAGGCTATTTTCCACTTTTAAAAAATTACAATTTAGTCCCTCTAATTTCTCCTCTTATTTGATTTGATTCTTATTCGCCAATTTATTTTACTGTTTAGTCCTTTCTACCCTTGGGACATTTTTAATATTTGTCCTTCAACTTTTTCGTATTTATGCCTTGCGCCTAAAAATTTTAAATATTTGCACTTGAGTCACAAAGCTTTTCACATCTTTTCAATTTAGTCTCCGCCATAAATTAATATATCACGACATACTTCTTAATTCAACTTTCTTTGGCATCCACCAACCTTCTCTTTTATCATTTATATCTCATTTTACTTTACTAGGAAATTCATTATGCACGATTTTCACTTAATACTACTTTCAAAAAATAATAATAATAACATAACGATTTTAAGGATGTTATAGTTTGTAATGTGTGTCCATGGTTCCTATTAATAACAATGTTTTTTTTTCAAAAAAAAAGATAAAAAGGAATAACATTTGATGCACGGTCATTACATAAGTCTCATGCACCATTAATAAATAATAGTATACCACATCATCATTAAATCTAAAAAAAAAACATGGAAGACCTGGAAATAAATACAAATAATTTTATCGAAACATAATTGAACATTACTTGTAACTATTATAAATAAATATTAACAACTCTCTGATTTAGGATCTTGGCATAGCTTTTGTCAGTTTTACCCTTATTTTTTTTAAAACTAAATTTGACCATTAACCTTTAAAGAGAGTCAAATAGTTTGCTTTTAACGATGTTGGCATGGCAACATATGTGACAATCAACGTGTACATCATGTTGAAATAATACTATTTGTCTTATATGTCACGTGAACAAATAATTTAAAATTTATAAAAAAATTAAAAATTATAAAAAAGTACAAAAACATGAAGCACACGTAAATTGTCATGTCAAAAATTTTAATATTTTAGTCAATATCCCTGTTCAAAAAACAACAATTCGACCCTTTTTGAAAGGTCACTAGTCAAATTTGATTAATTTTAAAAGGTTGAGGTTTAAATTTAACTAAAAATAATAATGGCCAAATTGAAGAAAGATGTAAACGTAGAGCTAAATTTGGCAATAGGCCTATAATAAATAATTTAAAACTTCTAACGGTAAATAATAAAGAGATAAATACAAAAAATATACATCATCAACTTCAATCTAGTGTGTAATTTAATACGTAAACTTTGATTTTGTGCAATTATGCACATTAAACTTTAAATTTGGTTCAAACATATATATAAAACTTTGATTTTAATTCAATCGTACATATTTAAATAAATGAATAATCAATTTATTTTTATATTAGATAAGTATAATTATTTGTATATGTAATATGTAAATGTAAAATGATGCTTATACCGAAATGATATTAGTTGTTTAGAAAAATTGAATCAAATTAAAATGTCATTTATAAAATTGCACAAAATCAAAATCTATGTATAACATTACTCATTGAACCAAAATTCATTTGTATTTTAGGGATTTATCCCATAATAAAATATTATATATGTTTTAAATAAATTTTAAAATATGTTTATATAATAGTAATATTTTATTTTTATTTTTTTTAAAAATACAAAGCAACGGAACAGGATAGGCAGTGCATATGCAAACACAGGTCGTAAGAAAATAAAAGGCTTAGCGGTTAGAAAGGAGAAGCGGAGCAATGGCTTAACATATTTGTCGCGAAACCATCCATTTTTAGGCCATTTCCAAAACAGCAACGAAAGCCTTCACATCTCTTCCCTTAAAATTCCTCTTTGATTTCCAACCAAATCAGAGAGCACAAAGAAAACAACAAAGGGGGAAAAGAGAAGTAGAAGTAGAAGATAGAAGAACACAACAGAAGATCTCTTTCTCTCTCTCTCTCTAGCTGGTGTTTTAGCGATGTTTCGTTAAGAATCATTTGGAGGTTGATGTATGAAATCCAGCACTGGGGAATAATGGGTAAAACAATGGAGGTTCAGCGTATGAAGGAATTGTTGTTACTTTGGTCGAGGTTCCAAAGTAATCGTGTGGCTCTCGTGGGTGGAAATCACACTGCCGCTCGATTTTGCACTCGCTAAGTTTTGCCTTCTTCATTCCTCTCTTTCTCGCCTGTTATAATCTCTTCCTTGTTTTACTTTAATATGCTATCTCTAGATTTTCTTTTCCGGAAAAGTTTTCTATTTTTCTTCTCGTACAATCTACCTTGCCTTTGATCACCTTTGTTTTCTGAATTTTTGTGATTGGATTTGGAAGCCCTTTTTTCTTTGTGTTTTAATCGATCATTTGGATCAAAATGGCTGTCCATATTATTTATGGACTTCTAAACAAATTCCATAAAAACAAGCATAAAGCCTTGAAAAATGGCATTAATTTGCAGTCTGGTGCACGATTGATCGTCAAAGTTCCTCGCTCTAGGGTTTTTAAGCTTCTTGCTCGGTTCTTGACGGTTTTGGCTTTGACCTTATTTTTGCTTCCTTGGTCGGGAATAAGATTTATCGTCAACGACGAACCCGCTCTGCCTGTTTATACAATCAAGCCTGAAGTTGTCCCTGAGGCCGCTGATCCCATTAATCTGGAATCACTGCTATTGCTGTACAATTATTTGAACAATGAAGGTATTCTGAAACCGGGAAACAAAGGACTATTGTTAAGCGATGACTATGATGAAGAATCCATTCAGGGAAATTCCTTCCTAACCAAGACTGATATGGAATTCAGTTCTACAAATGACTTTGATCGACTAATGTTAATCCCTGACGAGTCCTTCGATTTCATCTTCACTGAAAACATTCAATCCACCCTCGAATTCATCGACCGGAGTCTCAAAGTTGGCGGTATTGTTGCTGTTCAGCAGCTGGACTCATCGCTTCCATTCAACAAGCCGTCTAATTACAAGATTGTTTACTTCAGGAAATTCAATTCCAACCTTTTTGTGATGAAAAAGGTTGAGAATGCTCGACCGATCCCAAGTTCCCAAAGGCGGCTTTTGGGGTATAATACATCAGAAGCGAAACGGGCAGCATTGAAGAAATTGGAAGACGTTCTTCTTGAACCACCAAGAGCATCCTCAGGGACGTCCAGAACTTACCTTAAACGAACGAAATATTTGCCAGATCTATTGGGGGACTCACTCGAAAGCTACCCCGTCGGGTTTTCATTGATGTAGGCTTGCCTAAGAAAGATGGCGGCAGTGCCACCACCTGGTTTGTCAAGAATTATCCCACAAGGAATCTGAAGTTCGAGATGTACAAGATCGAGACACTGACCAAGGACTCTACCAAGAAAGAGGTGCCGCAGACTGCGGCGGAGACTGGGATGTCGGGTTGGCTGAGGAAGAACGTGCAGGAGGAAGAGTATGTAGTGATGAAGGCTGAGGCTGAAGTGGTTGAAGATATGGTGAAGAGCAAGGCTATTAGATTGGTTGATGAGCTGTTCTTGGAATGCAAACCTAAAGGACTTGGTGGAAGAAAGAACATGAGCAGAAGGGCTTACTGGGAATGCTTGGCTTTGTATGGGAAGTTAAGGGATGAAGGTGTCGCAGTGCATCAATGGTGGGGTTGAAGGGAAGTTTGTTTAAGCAGAGTGAAACATGTTTAAGGTGTGAGAGAGATCTATATGTATATATAATATTATTATGTTCCAATACGATTTCATGAACAAAAATCCAATTTTTAATTTCTTATATAGGGGTATGTACCAATAAAACCCAAATTTGAAATTATTTACAAAAATGGTTCGTTTCTAAAAATAATTGTGGGTATGGACCGAAAATCTAAAAATTTATTGACGTGTACACGTTTTTAAGGGATAAACTAGAAAAACACTTCCACGCGCTGACATGGACGTGTTTTTGCCCGTGCTCGAACTAAAATTAAAAAAAAAGGTCATTTTTTAAAAAAATTACAAAAATAGACTAAATTTTTAAAAATTTACAAGAATAAGCCTTAATAGAGACCCAAAGTGGCAGTATCATTTTTTTTTGGTGTCACCAATTAATGTGCAAATAAAACTTAAAAAACAAATATTTATATAGACCCAAAGTCTTATTTTCCTTATTTTCTTAAACAATATGAGATGTAAGGTATGTGTATATATAGATTCATGAATAGATTTACAACTTGTTCCTAGGCAATGTAGGATTCCTTCCTCTTTTAACTAATAACGTAAGATTAAAGGCTACTCTATATTTTATATTTTTTTCACAAAACAATTTCTATTTTTTTATATTCTGTTAACATTTTTTCATATTATAAAATTATCTTTTGAGATCTTTAATCTTATTGCATTTTAGAATTTTTAGCATATACAAAAGGACCATTAAAGAAAAAAGAACAAATTGCACATATGAAACTTGTACATGCAATAATCTTCTATTCAATTTTAAATGTTTGAAGTTAATACCCATGCGATTCTACTTTTTAAAATAATTTTCCATTATTTCAATTTAAAATTAATATTTTTAATCTTTATTTTTTTTATTTTATGTTATGAATGATTAATAAATATATGGCGAGTACTTGGTACTCAAATAGTATATTTTTTTTGTAATTTTAAAAAAATGATATATATATTTAATATTTTACTATACTCATTAATTTTTTAATCCTAATTTTAATTTAATTTTCATCACCTAATGAATGCTGATAAATTTATTTCAGATGCATTTGACTAGATAGATAATCTATTTAAACATAGTACATAGTTATATTAAATAAGTTTTTTATAGAAATATATAATATACATAAAATATAATAATTATTTTTCATATTTTTTTATCTAGATTAAATTACATTAGTAGTCACTTAACTAGGGGTGAGCAAAACTCGATTCGACTTGAAAAAATCGAAAAAAATTCAAATTTCGAGTTAAACGAATCGAGTTATTCGAGTTAATCGAGTTATTCGGATCAACTCAAATTTTTTTTCGAATTTCGAGTTCGAATCGAGTTGAGTTTTCGAATTCGAATAACTCGAATAATTCGAATAATTCGAATATCAAACTATAATATTTTACATTTTTACCCCAAACTCCCAAACCTTTTTACTTTTCCCTCAAAACTTTTACTCCTTCCCACTTTCCCCCCAAAACTTTTACTCCCCTCCCCTCCCAACCCCTCAATCTACCCAAAATCCATTTCCCACCAAAATTTTACTCTCCCATTTATTTTTTCTCAAAATTTTACTCCTAAAAACCCTCAAAACATTTTATTTTCCCCCAAAATTTTTACTCCCTCCCACTTTTCCCCTAAAACTTTTATTCCCTTCCCATTTCACCTCTCATCTATCCCAAACCCTCCCCCCTCCAATTTTTTTTAATATTTTCCCTCCAAAATTTTACTCCCCCTATTTACTTTCCCTCAAACTTTTATTCCCAAAACTTTTTTATTTTTTCCCTAAACTTTTACTTCTCACTCTTTACTCTCAAATAAAAAATCAAAATTATCCAAAAAAATCACTAAACATAAATAGTAATAATTTTATTTATATATACTATTTATATTATTAAATTAAATTTCACATTTTATATTATTTATATTATTGAATTGTTTAGTCATATTGAATATTTATATTAAAATTGAATTATTAATTATGCCATAAAATATTCGTGTTAAAATTTTATATTGGTATCAATTTCACATTTTATTTTTAAAATAACTTTTATTAAAAAATCATATTTTTACATTTAATATATTTTTTAATTCTAAAATACATAGTGACAAGAATCTGAAGATAATTGAAACAACTAAGCAAGCAAAGAAACTAACCAATATATAAAAAATTAATAAATAAATTATGAAGTGATGAAAGTTAATAAAAAAATTGATTAAGGTGGACAAATTTTATTACGATGGGTGACAATGGTTACAAGGACCCAAAATTATTTTTTAAAATTTAACTCGAACAAATATATTCGATTCGATTCGATTTGAATTCCATCTCACTCGACTCGATTCGAGGAAACTTCAAATAAAGTTAGGATGATAAAATGAGATTCGAAAACTCGATTAACTTGAAAATTTTCGATTCGATTCGATTCGATCGAATGCTCACCCCTACAGTTAACTATGATTTTTTGGCTATCGAATTATAAAAACTTACAAAATGATCACCTAACTATTAGTAAATTTTTTTGGTCACCCAATTATCTTGAATTTTGAGGTATGTAACAAAAAAAAAAATAGACAAATTAGAATAGTTGAATGACAATTTTGTAACTTTTCATAAACAGATGCTTCAAAAAAATATAATTAAATAACTATTTTATAACATTTTATAATTAAGTGATAAAAAATTACCTTAAATACATAAGAATAGACAACTTCATAATCAATTTTTATATTACATATGTAGAAAATTCTTTATATTTAAATGATTTTTGTTTCAATATAACTTTGATTCATTTGAAAAGAAAACAAATGTATATGAATCGATTCATTAATAGTTTCATACGTACACATTATATTGATTGTTTGCATCAAATTTTAGTGTTCAGTAAATAAATCTGTATAATCATTTTAGTGAATATTTAATAATATTGGTATTGAAGTATATAAAATGAAATTGCTTTAAAAAAAACAAATGCATCAAAACAAGATTGCATTAATGGCAAATACTATATAATCTTCTACACATCATCCAAACACCTTTATTTCAAACCCATTTGGTCATCTTCAAACAAGAAGAGACCAAATCCCACATCATTTTATATTTTATTAATTTTGTACTTATAGAGTTTAAAAATTTATTTATAATGTAACAAATGTTAACTTTTTGTAAAAAAATTTAAACTCTATAAGTAAAAAAATAAAATAAAATAAAGTGTAGCATTTAATCTTATGCTGTTAGTTAAAAGAGGAAGGAATCCCACATTGTCTAGGAACAAGCTGCAAACCTATTCACGAGTCTATATATACACATATCTCACATCTCACATTGCTTAAGAAAACAAAGGAAATGAGACTTTGGGTCTATATAAAGATATGTTTTGTAAGTTTTATTTGGTGGCACAAAAAAAAATGTTGCTACCACTTTGGGTCTTTATAAAGGCTTATTCTTGTAAATTTTTAAAAAATTGGTCTATTTTTGTAATATTTTAAAAAAATGACCTCTTTTGAAAATTTAGTCTGAGCACGGGCAAAAGCGTGTCTATGTCAGCGTGCTTTTGCCTGACACAAGGAAAAAAACGTTGATGTGGAAGCGTTTTTCTAGGTTATCCCCTGAAAACATGTCCATGTCAGCATGTTTTTGGGTTTTCGGTCCATACCCGTAATTATTTTTAGAAATGACTCATTTCCGTAAATAATTTTAGAAATGGGCCTTTATTGGTACATTACCCTCTTATATATGTATACAACAAAAGTTTTAAAAAAATCACAAAAACAAGCAAAAATTAATAGCTTTTTTTGTTCTTTGTATTCCAAGTTTGCTAATTTATCTTTGATGTATTTTTCATTCTATAGTTTTGAAATATGAAATGAATTTGTATTATGATAGAATTTGGTTGAGTTGTAGGGTTTTCGTTTCTTCAAAACTTTCATCCTTTTCGACTTTCTTGATGAGTATTTAAGCTGGTTTCAAATTTTTGCCAATTGATTAAACCGAATTAACAATGGGTTTGTCTCAATATTTAGTTAATAATGGTTAGTATGAAAGGTGAACTACCGACAAGGTCAGTTTTTACAAAACATTATCAGATTAGGCCATTTTTTTTCAAAATTTATCAGATTAAGCCAATTTGGGAGAGAGAAGGAAAACGCGTTAGACGCGTTTTCAGCAGATTTGGCAAGAAAATTCTTCTAGTTGGATGTGTTTTCCTGCTCAGTCAGTAAAATGGACACGTTTTTCCTAACAGCTACCCTATCAACGTGCAGATGTGAAGTTATCTGCTTAGCGTAGCATGGTCTGCCAATTAACAGTCTTCTGGTAGATTAGAGTTTGGCATAAAGTATCCGCTGTAAAATTAATTAAAGATTTTATCTCAGGGTATTATGCTATTTAAGAAAAGAGTGTGACAAGCGAAGAGTAAGCCTGGCTAAAATTACAGCCAAATGTGTAGTACACCCAGTTTGCCTGAGAACTATGCTAATTGGGTTTTGTAACGTGATCTAGTTAGGAGCCAACTGAATTGACTGGTCAAATAACATTTGTACAAGATTCTTACTTATATTTCTCCCGAATTTTATAGGTCATTTATTAGGACAAATTCAGGATACAATCGACACTTGTCAAGTTCCACTAAGGGGAACTAGGTGTATAAATATTTTTTCTAAATGGTTTTTCTTCCTTCAATATTACTCTCAAGTTCTTCTTTTTAAACTATTATGTTATTTTCTCATTTATTAAGTTGAAAGCTAAGGTTTTTGAATAATCAGTGGGTGTTCCACCTCCTGGTAAGACCGATAGCTCTACATGTTTAGTTTTTGAAAGAATACGGCTATTAAGAAGCATTAAACAGTACGATCTGAGTAAGACCCTGCATGGGGGTCATTTGTAGATGAGATGATAGAAAATTATCTGTAAATGAGTTTTTATGGTGATTCCATGTTCTTTTTAGCAGTTGTTGCTATTACTGGTTCGGGAAGGATGTTCTAGTTTGGAACTCCAAGCTATAGTATAGATGAGTCTCTATCTTGCCTCTTGCATGTGAACTGTTCAAGTAGAGATATATATGATAATAACATCTTGGATAGTTGGTAAGCGTGTATGCAAGTATTGTAAAGTTTCTATATATGTAAGAATGATATGTGTGAATTACTATTTTAATAAGAAGTTAAATGGTAAGTATGCTTGTGAAATCTTATATGAGAAAGTAAGAATCAATCAAGTATGTGAACAAATCTGGGCAAGTAACTTCTAAGTGAAATATCCCTTTGTGATGCCTCTAGTAGTACAATTATATTGCTAACCAGACAGATAGATCACGATAAAAAGATATGTGTAAGTTCATGTGCAAGAGACCCATGGCATTATATGACAACGAAAACACTCATGATGATGACTTTAGTAAGATGAAGACTGAATTGATAGATCATGACATTAGGATGTGTAAGTTCATGTGGCTAAGACTTATGACATAATATGATAATAAGAATATTCATGGTGATGCCTTCGGTAAGGTATAAACCGGACTGGCAGATCACAACATGAAGATATGTGTAAGTCCATGAGGGGAAACCCCATGTCACCTTCTGTGAAAGTCCTCCGGGACAGTAAACACGTGAATTTGTCTGATGCCTATGTAGCGTGATCTGCTAAGCCTTAGTGGCGTATTCTATATTGCCTCTGTGATGAATCCTATAACGCCTATGTGGTGTATTCAGTGATGTTTGTGTGATAGAATCTGGTTATCTGCCCTTGTGGCAATATCTGGGTAATTTTTGAGATTTATTTGATAGATAATTCTATGATAAGGATCCGATACATTTGAAGTTAACTTTTTTGGTTATTCTGGTTATGAAATTAAATGATTTTTACAGGGCATTTCCTAAAAGAAAGTATGTATCTATATTTATAAAGAGGGAATCCACCATAGTAGTCTATCAGTATATGATATTGGCATATTCAGAGTTATAAAAGGTATAAGTGTTAGTTGGTATGAGTTTGTCTACGCTATTTAAGGAAATCTAAGTTATCTGGTATCCACCATCTCTAAATAGTTTCATGTCTTGTTCTGAGGTTATTTGGAATCTGAATCATTTGTCAATTTGGGAGTTCTTGTGTTATGAATCATAGATGTTTGGAATTCTTTCGAATGATCTAGAACATTTCATTATCAGTATTAGTTTTATTTGGGTTTGATTTGGGATATGATCTGGTAGTCTATTAGTTATCAAATTTAGTATGGGAATCCCCCAAATTGAAGATCAATTAGTACTTATCCACCAAAGAGTAGTATTTATGAATAACCATTCTGGGAAAAATGGTAAGTGTTTGTTTAAAGAGGAATTCTTTGAAAGTAGGCTCTGTATAGATATTTTTCTAAGAAGTACCTAGGTTGTTCTAAGAAGGAAAAAGACCTATATCAACTGATAAGATCTAAAATCAGCTAATGAGTGAAGAGAAAGTTGGTACGTTAAGTATGGTAGCCAGCATATAAGTATATATCTGATATTAGTAAAGTGTTTGCCAAAGACAGAGTGGTAATCTGAAATCTGCAGGAGGAGGAACTCAACTAGAAAGATTACAAGGTATTTTTTTATTATTAAAACTCACTAAGTTCGCAAGAACTTGCAAAATCTTTGTTCTTGTTTTAGGTCCTATTGTGAGAATAAGTACGCTAAAAGGGCCAAGCTAAGGATGTGCCAAAGAAAATGATGAGTTTGGAATATTATGCATACAGAAGACATTTTAAAAGTATGGCGTATAATTCTCTATGCCAAGAAGAGTCCATTTTTAATGAAATTTTGTGTTGTAATGTATTATGTATTTTTTAAGAGTCTATTGTATTCTTAGAAGTGTAGAAGAAAAAGCTTAAGGATGAACAACCTTAGGGTTTCTAAGTTTCAAACTTAATTTGTCTAGTTCAATCTAGTCTTTTTCTTGTAATTTTTATGTTTTCGGAATCACGATAGCTTAATCTAGCAAACCCATACTATATTTTTTGGTACTGTTAAAGATTGTAAATGTTTCCATTAATGGATAGTTAAATTTCTAGGGGTTAATTTAATAGATTGATAGTTTACAGTTGAAAAAGGTCTAAATTGTAAAGTAAAATTATGGTTTTGTTCAACAGGTACTAAAGTGAATAAATTTCAAAATTAGTGGTAAAATGAAAAATAAGAGGTCTTATAGGGACTTTTGTATATTTGGCATAAGAAATTGTGGTTAAATGTGAAATTTATTTTAGTATCAGTTTTAGGGACTAAATTGAATAAAATGTAAAATTTACATAAATTAGAAACTGAATGTAATTTTGGGCTGTGTATTGATAATATTATATGCTTGTTTTAATCCGTAGCTAACGTCGACTTGGATCCCTCGCTAAATAAAGGAAAAGATAAAGTTGTCAACGAATAGCTCAGAGTTCACGGTTTGTGTTTCTATAATACGAAGTATTTCAATTGTTACATTTTTACATTGTATTGTATGGTATGTTATAAGGTAAGCTACAAATTGATTCGGTGAGATGTATTGAGGTCGTTGAATTGGTTATTTGTGCTAAGGATTGAATTGAATAGATTCAGAAATATTGAATGTTATTTGAAATGTGAAATTGAACTTATATTGTGATGAACTATGTTATTTATATATATATGTATGAGAATAATGGATTTGTTTGTTTGAGACTAGTATAATGAAATAGGAATTGATTGAAAATAAATGTGAGAAATAGTTACCTTATTAACTGTTTAGATAGGGTCGGGTATAATTTGCATGTCGTAGGATAGGAAGAGTTTAGGGTTTTACGACTACATTTCAGGTGTGCTGGGCACTCAATTTGTCAGTTATGCCAACCAGTGTTGGGCACTTTATTTTTCAATTTTTTTCGACTAGCGTAGGGTTTAATTTATTATTACAGATTTACCTGTCAGGCACTAGGTTCCTTGTTGTGTTGGTTGGAACCGTGTATTCATCCGAATCCAAGTCAAGTTAATATGGAAATAAATATGAGAAAAAAAACATGGTGGTGAAACAATTGAATTAAAAATGAATATGATATTTGGATGCATACAATGGTAAACTATGAGAATGGGATGGAAATGAGAAATGGGAAATGAAATTATGGAATAAGTCATGAACATAGATTGGTTATGTTAAATGAAATCATGAAAATTGAAAGTGAGATTGTGATATCCCTAATTTAACCCTAGTCGGGAAGTGGTTTCGGGACCACAAAACCGAGTCACAAAAATATTTAAATACCTTATTCCATGCCAAATATATGTGAAAATGCATGTGTAAATTTTTAATTCTTTGATTTAGTTAATTTGAATGTGAATTGAAATAAAAAAGACTCATGTGAAAGGATTTAAATATATGTGGCTAATTTTAAGAGATTAATAAAAGAATGAAGTAAAATAAATGGAGTTGCATGTCAAATATCCATTTTCTAAGGTTAGTGGCCGGCCATGCTTTGAATGGAATTATTGTTTTTTTTTGTATTTTAATTGTAAAATAAAGCTTAGTGGAATGTTATTATAATGGTGAATTAAATAATAAAAGAATTTGGTGAAAAGAACAAGGTAGCTCTTTTGTGTTCTTTTTAGCCAAAAATCAAATAAGAGAGGGGAGAAAAGTCTAAAACCATTCGGCACTTTGATATTCTTCATGAGGTGAGTTTCTTGATTAAAATTTGATGGAAATTTGATGTTTTTGGGATGGATGTTAAGCTAGTTAGGGAACCAAAGGTTCAATATTTTTTTGTTATGTGGTTATATGTGCATTTTGGCCATGGTCTTTGCTTGAATTTGAGATTTGTAATGTGATTTTCCTAAATTGTCTATGAATTTTTGGTTGTTGATTTCATGGTAATGGTATATTGAATCCATGATTTGAATCCATGAAAATTTAGTAAGGTTGCATTCGGCAACTTGCTTGGAATTATGAAATGATGTCCAAAATTTGTAATTCATGCTTAAATATTGAAATAGAGCTTACAATTAATAGAACCATGTAATAATTGAGGATTTTATGTGTTAAATTTTGGATGTTGGAGTTTTAGCCTTGAAATAGTTGTTAGATGAGTTATAAAGTACTAAAAAATGGAAAGAGAAAGAGCTTAAGGCATGGTTAGTATTCGGCCATGATGAGAAGTAAGAAAATGAATGTTGTGGTTGAGATGATTGAGGTGGTGATCTCGAAGCTAAGTGATTATCGGCTAGGGTGTTATGTATATTTAAGTGCCGAGTGTGGACAAAAACATTTAGTAGAATAATTGTTAATTATATGCTTGAGTGTACGGTTTGTAAGAAGTAAATTTATGGATAAGCTTGATAGATGTTGTTGAGGCTAATTTAAGAGCTTTGTGGCATATAATCCTTAGAAAAATTATGTTTGTGGTTATAAAAGATTTTGGGCATTCGGCTACTCGAGGAAAGATGAAAGACATGCTTATATGCTTATATGGGTATTACCGAACAAGATTGTGAATAATGATACTAATAAAATAGTTTGTAAGTTATTAATAAGGGTTTTTGACATAGATACTTGTAAATAAGACAAATGCTACATATTTGGAACCCTTACATGGTATTTCGGCTTTAGTTAATTATTTTAGAAATTGAAGCTAAATGTTATAAGGAATAAGTGTATTTCTTGCTAACCGAATTATAATATAATCAAATGTGGTTTTACACAATAGTGATGTGATAAGTTTAAATTTGGTTCATTAGCTCAAGAACTCAAGGAAACAAAGTCGGATCGTGGAAAAAGGGAAATTGGTCGAATAGTCGGAATTGACGTACATTAGCGATCGAGGTAAGTTTTAAGTATTAAAGCCTATAATGTGATTGAGTATGATATGTTAAGCACATATTAAAAGAATCATAACTCTATTGTAAATTTTTATGCATATAGCCTAATGGCTATTATGAAGTATAGGTAAGTTATTGATATGATATGTTGCCAAATGGATATGATATTATGAAGTGCTAAAAGGATATGTCAGAAGAGTAAATTTGTGATAAACCTGCTTAAGACAGCAGCAGTAACATGAATTTAGAAAATCACCATAAATTGTTGGAGTTGAATTAGAGGCTGAATAAATTATGAAATTAAAGCTTAATGAGTCTAGTTTCTTATAAAAGAAACCGTGTAAGAAAATTAATTTCCGATAATGAGATATTTAAAGTTGTGTGAGACAGTGCAGAATGACACTGTAATCCTCTGTTCTGTTTTTAGAAAATCATTATAAATTGTAAAAAATTTTTAAAAGACAAAATTTATATTCTAGATTCCTTAGTGAATCTAGTTTCAAATGAAATAAACAAGAACATATTTTGAATTTTGTACAATGAGAAATTTGATTTGTAGTGAAGAGTGGTTAGAATAGTCAAACAGTGAAATAGGGGAAACTTTAAGAAAAATCTTGTATTGATTGGCGAAACCAAAAATTCTGAAAATTTTATGGATGAAATATATATGAGTCTATTTTCAGGGAAAATTAACGGCACTTCATTTGGAGTTTCGTAGCTCCATTTACGAATAATTTAATGACTGTTGCTCAGGAAAAATAGCTTGTGCTGAATTTGTGATTATGTTGTAAACCTTAATAAAACTATTTGAGTTGCTTATAAGCTATCGATTAAATATTGGTAATCAAAATACCAAATCCGTATTAAAGTGAAGCTATAAGCCGTAAATGACTAGTATACCTAGTCAATTTTGTTATGATGAAATTGATGTACAAGATATGTATATGTGATAAGGCCTAATGGCCGATGTGATGAATGTGAAAGTGTATATATGTGATAAGGCCGAATGGCAAATGTGATGAATGTGAAAGTGTATATATGTGATAAGGCCTAATGGCCGATGTGATGAATGGGAAAGTGTATATATGTGATAAGTCCCGAAGGACATTTGTGCCAGTACTATATCCGGGTTAAGATCCCGCAGGCTTTATGCGAGAATATTATTCTGAATTAATGTCCGTAGGCTTCGTGCTCGTGCTATATCCAGATTTTAAAGACCCGAAGATTCAAGTAAGACTTTGATATTGAGTATCCACAGTAAGTTACCATCAAATAAGTATTACGTATTTAAAGATATTCAGGTATGTATTACTTACTCGTCGGTGGATTGATTTCAAAGTGAATTATTAGTATCAAGAAGGTATGTAAATGTGATCAATATTATAACTCCAAATATGAGAATGATCTAATTGGTAATGGTATGCTTGTATAATGAAGTATGGGATGAAATATTCTTATGTATTAGTGCATATTCTGCCCAAAAGCCTTATGATTCGAGTACGGGTTGGGTTCAGCTAGATATGCCAGTACAAGGTAAGGATTATATTCTGTAAGCTTACGTATATGCAATAAGGAATATGTTTGGTTCTTTAGGTGCCTACAGTAATTTAATACTTGTCATGTTGAAATACTTGAAAATATGGATGTGATTATGAACAAGTGGAAAGGATTATTGAAAGTTGTAAATTGGTGAAGAATGTGCTTTGGAAATATTCGACCATCTAGGTCACTATTGTACGAAAGTATATATATGTGATAGTTCAGTGATGCGTTTATTGATATTATAGTTTGAGATGAAGTTCTAGATTAACTTCATCGAACAGTTGAAATGAATGACCAAAGATATTGAATGAAAACACTTTGCGACTTAAAGCTCAAGGCTAAAGAAAGGCGAATTAAATTATGTGAAATTTTGGCTAGGTATATTGGGTCAAATGAGATTTTACCTAGATTAAGTATATGTGAAAAACGTCATTGATTCAACAAAATTATTGTTTTGCTTAAAACTTACTAAGCTTACGAAAGCTTACTCTGTTCATTCATGTTTTTGGTCTGTAGGTTGTGGATTCTGACTACTAGCTCGGGGATCGTCAGCACTTCATCACACTATCTACCATTACGGTTATGAGATTGGATTATCTTATGGCATGTATAGAATAGACTAGTAGCGAAAGAATAATTTGGTTATTGTATATAAGCCATGCGAAAATGGCATCTTTTGAATGTTTACTTATAGAAGTTTACATTTTATCCCTGGCTGTGTTTAGTGTTTATCCAAATGGATGATCTAAAAAAAAAAGAAAAAAAAGTTTTACCGTTCTGTCATGAGTTACAAGTCCGGTAATGCCCCTTACTTATTCCGACGATGGTTACGGGATAGGGGTGTTACAGAGATTGAATGTGATATTTTATGATTTGAATTACCAAATGACATATGAATTGAATTTGTCATGTTCTAGTATTGGTAATAATGTGATAGTTGTGAGCAATGAATATGTAAATTAGTATATTGGATTTGGTATATTGCATATCATCATCTATTTTAACTTATGCATTTTTCGACTTATTTTAGATTTTAATATTTCGATTTTAGAAAATTCCATTGAGTTATACTTAGCATGCGGTTTTGTTTTCTATGAGCAGATTAGGTACCTTTGAGTCATTCGACAATTTCATCATCCAATGGCAATCCCAGACTCAAGTGTTGGTGATGCTTTTAGTTTGGTCATAACATGTTCCTAGGGAGTCTTATGTTTATGCTATATTATAAATTTGAATGAGTTTGGCACTTTAATTATGATGTGTATATATTATATGTAAGTGTTGGTAATGATGTTGTTGATGGTGATCTTGTGATGTAGCTTAGGCATGTATGCTTTTTGCTCAACTTGTGAATAAGTAATGTGTTTTGACCTAGGTGTGGAAAAGTGATTGATATGCTTAGGTTGTGCTTGATATAGTTGGTAAGTTTGATGCATGCTTGTATGGTTGAAATTGAGTTATTTTATGATGTTTTATAAGGTTAAATGATGAATGCCATGTTGATTGTGAATTTGTAGTAATGTGATAATGTTTGGTTATGAAATGTTTTTCAAGTATATAATTGTATCTAAATGGTACCATTTAAGGTCAATTGAGTTTGGCATGAAAGAAACATATTAAAGATTGAATTTTATCATTTTTGAGCTTTAGTATCAATATTTTGGTATTTAGTATCGATACTTGACCATATGAACAATTTTTAAAACAAATAGAATGTTAAAATGGTATTGATTTTTATATGAGTATCAATACCCTTGTTTTACATAACAAACAAAATCGTGATTTGGTATCGTTATTCAAATATGGTATCGATACAGTATTGATAAATAACTCAATCTAGGATAATTAATTATTTAATTAGATAATTAGGGATTTAATCGATCATAGGCTAGAGACTCGTGTTGTCGACACTAGGAATAGGAAAGTCCATTAGGCTAGTTTAAGGTACTTTAATTAGTTTAATTAAAATATTAATTTTGATTTACACTAGTAATTTGTGACTCAATTAGATTAGTAATTTTTTGTTATTGATTTAATATTAATTTCTCAAATCTGCAATCCCTTGGGTACAATCCTCAGAATACTTACCAGTGTTTCGTTGTAACATATACTATATTACAATCTTAATTCTTATATTTTTGGTGTGATTTTTATTCTATAAATGATAACACGTTTATAGGTAGTCACTAGTAAATAAAATATTCTACTAAAAGTTAGGGGCCAATTATGGCAATTTCCTATGTAATGCCCCAAAATTTGAACGTTCATTTGTTAATTCTGTTAATAAGATATGTATCTACTTTAGTGGTTTAGGGCCTTGATTATATGTTTGAGATCGGGGGTTGAAGTCTCCCTTTTAGAAAAATTTGTTATTTGTTTTAACTTAACCTTTATCCATGAACTTTTGACTTAAGTTTAATTCAGCGTTAACTTGTGTCAAGAATGAGCCTGGTGGTTCAGTGGCTAGACTTCAGTGTACTCTTTGGTCTTGTGTTTGAGTCTCTGCATAAGTGAAGAGGGAATGTATTTGTTTTTACTACTTCGAAAGAAATAAAATAGTTATTTTAAATTTATTAAATTGTTTCCTTCTTTCCACTTTCTTTTGACCTTTTTTTTGTTCTTTTCTTATTCTTTTGTTATTGCTTCCTATTATCTTATTCAGACGATAGGGGATGACGCACTATCCCAAGCCATGCTTCATGTTTTAGAGAGGGTCGTTGGGACCCATTCTGGATCTAGAGGTCGAAGACCGGTTACGAAATGGCTTCAGTTGAACGGTGATGGGGTGTTCAAGGGAGTCACTGGAGTCGCCCCGATAATGGCTGAGTACTGGTTAGAGGCCACTGAGTGCATCATGAATGATATCAACTGCATTCTTGCTTAGAAACTGAGGGGTACAGTATCTTTGCTCCGACATGAGGCATACCGGTGGTGGTTAACAGTTGAGGAAGGCACCGAGTTTGAATGCATCATATAGGATTTCTTCAGAAATGCCTTCTTCAGAGATTTGTCGCGGAGTTTTTGAGATTGAGCAGGTATGCTTGTAGTTTGGTTTTGAACGATTATGAAAAGAGTATCCAATTCAAGGAGGAACTGAGATACGATTTGAGGGTTCTGCTAGCTCCTCAGAGGAAATGAGTGTTCAAGGCCTTGGTTGACAAGGCGAAGATGGTCAAGGAGGTGAAGAGCACAGAGTGCGAGAGGAGAGATCGAGAGAAGAGCTAGAGTAAACTTAAGAGGGATTCGAGTCCCTCTAGTTCTATTCAACGACCTAAGAAACGGGCTAGATTTGATGGGCCACTGAGGGCTGAGGCACCAATTACATCGAATGAGATATAGACCTGTAGTGACTGTGGAAGACGCCATCCAGGCGAGTGCTAGAGGAGGTTGGGAGCCTGTTTACGATACGGGTTGATGGAGCACCACATTAGGGACTGTCCTTTTTGATCCAATCAGGTGCAAGCTCTTGCACAGGCTCTAGCTCCGGGTCTGGTTCAGCTTTCAAGGGCAGCACAACAACCATTTAAGGGTCATGGTACGACCAGAGGTGTTCGCTAGCTAAATAAGTTGACAATAAAAAATAGGTATCCGCTTTCCATGATCGATGACCTGTTCGATCAGTTTCGTAGGGCATCTGTAGTCTCTAAGTTCGATATCTGCTTTGGGTATCATCAATTGAAGGTTAAGGAGAATTATGTGTATAATACTACTTTCAAAACTCGTTATGGACACTACGAGTTCCTAGTCATGCCAATCGAGTATTTTAGTTGTATTTGGATCAGTTTGTTGTGGTCTTCATTGATTATATTCTGATATACTTTAAGACTGAGAGTGAGCACAATGAGCACCTTAGAGTAGTTCTAAAAATACCCGATGAGAAATAGATCTACGCTTAGTTGAGCAAATGCGAGTTGTGGTTATGAGAGGTTACTTTTTTGGGACATGTTATCTCTGCTGAGGGGATCCAAGTTGATCCTAAAAAGGTTAAGGTTGTGATCAAGTGAAAACAATTGTGAAATGTGTTTGAGATTCGAGCTTTCCTAGGTTTATTGGGTTACTACTAGAGGTTAGTTGAGGGGTTCTCACTTATTGCAGCCCCTCTGATTAAGTTGTTGCGTAAGAATATGCTTTTTGTGTGGTCAGAAGAGCAACATGAGAGCTTTGAGAAGTTCAAGTCTATTCTGACTCAGACACTTGTTCTAGTACAGCTTTAATCTGTTAGAGAGTTCGTAGTCTACAGGATGCTTCGCATGTTGGATTGGGATGTGTTTTGATGCAGGATGCTAAGGTTATGTCTTATGTGTCCGGACAACTTAAGTCACATGAAGGCAAATATCCACGCACAATCTTGAGTTGGTTGCAGTTATCTTCACTCTAAAAATCTTGAGGCATTATTTATATGGTGAGAGGTGTATCGTTTACACCGATCACAAGAGCCATAAGTATTTGTTGAGTTAGAAAGAGTTGAACCTTAGGCAATGTAGATGGGTTGAGTTGCTTAAGGAATACGACTGCGCTATAAAGTACTATCCCGGTAAGGCCAATGTTGTGGTTGGTGCTTTTAGTCATAGAGCGATGTCTGATTTAAGAGGGATGTTTGATCGCTTGAGTTTGTTTACAACGATAGTCTGTTGGCTGAGTTACAGGTTAAACCGAATTAGATTGATCCGATTAGAGTTAAACAGTTGAGTAATGAGTCTCAGGTTTTCGGTTTTGACAGGTTGAAGATGGTGAGACTTTCAATTTTAGGTTGAATGATGACGGGGTTTTATTTTTCAAAGGTCGAATTTGTGTGCCTAATGATGTTAAGTTAAAGTAATCGATTCTGTGGGAAACACATAGTAGCCTTTATGCTATGTATCCTAAGGGAAATAATGTGTATAGGGAGCTTTGAGAGTTATACTGGTGGCCCGACTTGAAACGGGAGGTAACTGCCTTTGTCTCTCATTGTATGACGTGCCAATTGGTTAAGGCTGAACACCAACTCCTTCAGGTCTGCTACAACCGATTAAGATTACTCTTTGGAAGTGTGAATGTGTGACTATGGATTTCATTAGTGGGTTACCTCTAACACCCACTAAGAAACATTCTGTTTGGGTCATCGTAGATCGATTGACCAAGTCTTCTCATTTCTTACCTATCAGGACAGACTATTCGTTACAGAAGCTAGCTAAGTTGTATGTCTCTAAAATTGTATGACTGCACGGAGTTTCGGTTTCGATCATCTCTAACAGAGACCCATATTTTACTTTTTGGTTCTGGAATAAGCTTTATGATGCATTGGGCACTCAATTGGATGCCAGTATTGTGTACCATCCTCAGACTGATGGACAGTCTGAGCAAGTTTTTTAGATTTGTAAGGATATGTTACAGAGTTGTGTGATTGACTTCTAAGGTAGTTGAGAGGAATTCTTGCCGTTAGCTGAGTTTGCGTATAGTAATAGCTTTCACTCTAGCATTTAAATGGCACCATACGAGGCTCTATATGATTGTAAGTGTCGTACTCCTCTGTGTCGAACTGATTTAGGCAAGTGTCGGGTGTTGGGTTCCAATTTTGTTTCTAAGACAGAAGATACGACTAGATTGATTCAAGACCGTCTCAAGGCAGCTTCTGATAGAAAAAATCCTATACGAATTTAAAGCGGAGAGATATTGAATATTTAGTGGGTAACTAGGTTTTTCTGAAAGTGTCTCTGTGGAAAAGGGTTTTTCGATTTGGACGTTAGGGCAAGTTAAGCTCGAGGTTGATTGGGCCTTACCGTATTTTAAAGCATGTTGGACCTGTCGCATTTCAGCTAAAGCTACCTCTTAAATTAGATCAAATTCACGATGTGTTCAAGGTCTCTATGTTGAGATGGTACCAGTGTAAATCATCTCACATTGTTCTCGTTGAGGAGATAGAGTTTAGACCTAATCTAACTGTTGAGGATGAGCCTATTCAAATTTTAGATCGAGACGTTAAAGTCTTAAGGAGGAAAACTGCTCCTTTGGTTAAGGTCCTATAGCGGAATCATGGCATTGAGGAAGCCACGTGGGGACCTTAGGATTTGGTTCGTCAGCAATACCCTTATCTATTTGAATCAGATAAATTTCGAGGCCGAAATTTCTTTTAGGGGGAGAGAGTGGTAATGCCCCACAATTTGAATGTTTGTTTGTTAATTTTGTCAATAAGATATGTATCTGCTTCAGTAGTTTAGGGCCTTGATTATGTGTTTGAGATCGGGGCTTCAAGTCTCTCTTTTTGAAAATTTTCTTTTTTTGCTTAACCTTTATCCATGTACTTTCAACTTAAGTTTAACTCCACGTTAACTTGTGTCAAGAATGAGCCTGGTGCAAGAAGGAAATGTTTTTGTTTTTACTACTCCAAAAGAAAAAAAATAGTTGCTGAAATTTATTAAATTGTTTCCTTCTTTCCTCTTTCTTTTGACCTTTTTTTCGTTCTTTTCTTCTTCTTTTGTTTTTGCTTCCTGTTGTCTTATCTATTGCTTTTTTTTAATTTCTTTTCGTTAAATTTTTGCTACTATTTTTGGGGAAGTTGCGTGGTTCGTTGTATTTCGATTGAAAGGTTAATTGTGTAAGTTTTGTGGTTGAATTTCTGTAACATTCGCTCTCGGTCGTTTATGTCAAAATTGGTTTTCTGTTTATGTTGCTCAAATTATTTGTTCAGTGTTTGATTGGTCTTCTTTTAGGTGAAGATATTGAGGATAAAAATACCCCAACGCATTAGGTTTGTGAATTTACGGTATCGTGTGAAGGTAACTGTCAATTTTTGAGTCTAGGGTTTTTGCGTCAAATTTTTTTGACATAACTCGATTTTGTGCGTTAATTTGAGCGTTTCGATTGGGGAATAATTGTTTTCTTGGTCATTGGTTTACCATTTTTAGGTTCTGTAGTCGCTCTGTTACTTTTACTTTGAATCTATACCAAGTGTGTAACAAAAATCGAGTTTTCTGTGAATGGAGGAAGCCGGAATCCATGTATGTTGACGCCACATGGCAGTGTACCAAGCCATGTGGTAGGCCTTGTAATTCTCTGGCTTGGGCCACACGGGGGTGTGTCTAGGCTATGTGAGGAACTATTTTGTTTGTGAGTCACACGGGCAAATGACACGGGCGTGTGTGAGGCTGTATGCCAGACTGTGTAACTCGCTGACTTGGATCAAACGACCATGTGATAGATCGTGTGAGGCATTGAGATAAGCCAAAGGGCCGTGTGTTAGGCCGTGTGAATCCACAGGAACATGTGGGCCAAAAATTTAGATTTTTCATTAAGGCCATAAGTTTTGTTTGAATCAAACATAGACCTTCTATAGGGTTCGTATGATTTAAATTAGGCTATAAAACTTATTATGTTATGATCTGTTACTGGAAAATCTGTTATATGAACATTAATCTGATGTGTTATTTGAAAAGTGTCACGTGTTATTTGAAAATTGTGCAAGTATACACGTCGAGTCAAGTAATAAAGTGATAAGTGAGATCGTCTCAACAGGGATCAAATTAGGTATAGAAATGGTCAAGTTATGATAATGATTAATGTTATGGAAAAACCGAGTTAAGTACGCAGTGGTAAATTAAAATAATAAGGATAAGTGTAAAATGTATACTGACTAATATTGGAAAATATTGAGGAAAAACAAGAGTAAAAATGTAATGGCAATTTTGAAAATAATTACGTGAATAAAATGAAAGCAAATAAATAAATAACTAAGAATGCTATGGCAAAGACACTACGACAAAGGATAAAAATTCTACAATGTTGATTGAAAGGTTGGATTACTAAGACTCTACCCTTACTTTCAATATTGCTTCAGCAAAATCGTACTGAACCTACTGCTCAGAAGAGACCTAAATTGACCTACTTCCTTCGAAAGCATGATCTCAAGTTACCTAGTCTATGTCTATAGGCCATAGCATGGCACCCTGCACTTTTTTTTCTTCATTCTATACAAATGCTGCTCTATGTCTAGAGTCTACTGCAGGTACTCAGTCAAATACCCACTTGTATCATTCAATTTCAGTCAAACTAATCTAACCTTTTTAGAATTAGATTAAGTTTATGTGCATATTGCACACTCATCTACGTCTAGAGAATGTATGCATACAGTTAGGAAATGAAAACAGTTGAATCAAATAATAGATTAAATCAAATATATACTTCAACCATTAAACAAAATAAAAGTTTCATCATGTAATCCCAACCCTATGAAATTTAATTCATGGGTTGACGATTAAAATTCAAGTTCAAAATAACATTCAACATCGTTTTGATGTAGAACAGGTTAAGAAATAATAGAAGAACTTAGGAAGATGGTTGTCACCAAACCAATCCACAATCTAACAACACAGTGTACTGTGGTGGCTGAGAGGGACTGCCTTCAGCTTCCTTTTTCGGTCTCTACTCATCCGCTACCCTTTATTGTTACCTCCAGATCTTTACAACCTTTAGGGTTTCCACCTTTGGCTTTTTATAAGCTTTTCTTCTTAGGATAGCTCTAACAGCCCACGATATCCTCTCCTATTTTTTAGGCAGATTTTTCTGGTACAATTAGAGTTGGGCTGAGATTGGTATGCATTGAGTGTTGACTCAGTCATCTTCCTGAATTTCCACGGCATACAAGGTGGCAAACTGTCCAACCTTTTTCCCCGGAAAACCTTCGCTCCTTTATTTTTTTCTCCACATCCTACACCTGCCAAACCACCAAACACAACCCTTCTACATGAAATTAAAAGTATTTAACATGTAAACACAATCCAAGCTCCTAATGCAAATGATAAAAATACTAATATAATATCCTAACATGCCACTAAATGTACCCAAGTACAAACAATTAGTTAGGTCGAATGGCATGAAATATAACTCTTTTCAAGAGTTATCACACCCCCAAACCTAAATTATTGCTTATCCTCAAGCAAAATTTGTATAAATGCATGTATGCAGCAGTATTGCCAATGCATGTACCCATGTTGTACTGTCAATCTATTCAGAGACCAATATATACATCAGTTCTCAGACATCTTCTCTCGTTTAAAAGCTGTTCGAATTTCAAAGTTTTGACTTAACAAAGGTAATGCAAAAAATTATCCCTAAAAATAAGATTTCCTAAGTTTCATGTATGTTTTGGCCATAGCAAATATCTCCTAGCTTAATTAGTTCGTTTGTTACCTAAACTAAAATCACTCCTACTTTAAGCATACTTGTATAGACCATTTACATTTGTGTTTTTTGTTTCGTTTTGTTAATGAAATATTAGTATATTAGGGGATTTAGTATGTCACAAAATTCTTTGACTTGATAATCACAATGGAGCATACACCGAATTACCTAGTACTCAATCATTTCACAATTTAAACATAAATCACTCTTGAAGCTAAGGCTTTTGACTTAGAAGATGGATGGAGCAAACAATTACCTCCTTAGCTACTCAACCCGTTACTAGAGTGGAGTGCCCCTATTTTATTTACTTTCTATTACACAGTCTTACTTAAACTCACTTTTCTAGTCAACAACACGATGAAGCAAACAAATTGGTGCTTTTCTAGTCAACAACACGATGGAGCAAACAAATTGGTGCTAACTTACTCAAAAATTATAAGCATTGGAGTGCCTACTATCCTTTATTTAATAGTGCCAAGGAAAAATGACTGAATTTTTCCTTCAAAAGTCCCTAAGTTGATTAAAAGATACTTACTACAACCCGAAAAAGTATATTGAATAATTTCAGCTCATCATCGAACATCATAAGTACAGATTGTACTCCTCATAGGCCAACTGTACGTAATAGTTACATTGGTGTGGCAAAACAAATTCAACTAACCTAGAATGAATATTCTAAAATGATCATACATACTAAATATAACATGCAACCTAAATGCACAACACATCCCTAAATCTAAGGGATGCATTGTCCTCAATCCATTATCAGATATGTAAGAGAAAAACTAAAAGAGAAATTTTTACAACAAATGTCATGAAAAAATAAAATGAAATGGAAGATGCATGCAAGAAAGAAGAAAAGAGAGAAAAAAACTTAGCTGGCTTGGACTAGCATGTAGCTACTGCAGTTTGCCCGACTAGTGGATTTTTGGGCACTGACTTTGTACCACCACTTCCTCTTTTTTGAGGTCATTTTTCCCCTTCCTTGTCAGCTTCTGTGAGTTCATCGATCAGACAATGAATGTCACGGTCCTGTGTAGATACAGGAGCTAGTGACGAAGGTGGAACAGGGTCATTCTCTTTGGTGGTGGCAGTATCATCCTTTTCTCATTCTTCCACCTTTTCAGCATTTAGGGAAGTCATCTTCTTGGGCTTTTCCACAACAATTTTAGTAGGTGCCTCAGCAGTAGGTTGAGTGGGTGCTTTAGTAGAAGCTTGAGTGGGCTCCATGAGAGCACCAGCAAATGGGAGCAAGGTGGCTGGGACGATAGGAAATTTTGGCATTGGCTTTGTAAAATTATTTTGTAGGAATTTCCTTATAGCCAAATCTCTATTCCTCACATAAGCACAATATTCAGCTTGCTGCTACTAGGCCTGTGCCATCTTCTCAACTAGGTGAAACTGCTGGATTGCAGAAAGGGACATCCTCTACTATAACTGCTTCAAGGAGTGCACTATTTATTGTTCAAGGGAGCTACGAGAAACTGGAGGTTCTGTCGTGGGGGTATGTGTAGCAAAGGAAGTGGTGGCATGACTATGCTGAGTTGCCCTGGCAACATCAGTGCCTTGGATCTTGGCAAAGATGGTCTTGGTCAACCCGCTCTTGTTAGGGGTGATGTCCTTCTCCGCATTGAGATGAACTCGAGCGGGTTGACATAGACCAGTAATAAGTGAAGGAAAGTTTAAACTACTTGCATTCTTTTTAGCACACCGATGTACTTCTTGAAAAATTATCATCCCGACATTAATCCTTCTCCCTTTTATAATGGAGTGCAACAAAAGCATTATTTCTTTCGAAATAGTTGTATTGTGTGTAGATGGCATAAGTTGGCTCCTCAGGAAATGATACTAAATTTTCCCAATAGGCTTCAACAAAGCCCTCTCAATAGTATAACACTCCTAATTGGAAACAGTCCATCGTGTTCCTTTGATACATTAATCGTCTAACACCTCGGCTAAACCTTTAACGGTAATACTTTCAGCAAACGACGTGTGGTCATCTTGTATTCCTGCAAGATGAAACTGTGCATTAATATGGTCTTCATCAAACGGAAGGGAAGTACCTCTTACGTAGATAAAAGGGGAATCTGGAGAGTTGACATGAGTATAAAATTCTAGAATAATTTTTCCTAAAACATCCTCGGGGTGCAAAGGAAAAGAATTCCACCCATTTTTTCTACTATGGTGGACACAGGCTCATCGTATCCCATATATGGTTCATCTTTAAATAAGAACCCTTGATCAAAATAAAAAGGGCGCTTCATGATGTTACTATTGTATTTCGTGGTTATTAAAGAACGTCTTTGGTCGAGTAGCACTAGCCCTTGATGATTCAGCAGTTTTGGAGGCAATTTTGACGCGAGCCATTGGAGAAAACAATGTTCATCGAAATTGAAAGGTCTATTTTGCTCTAACAAAATGCACAAGGGTTTAAATATCTTCAAAAAATCCTTAATGAAACTACTGTAAAAACTTACATTACCTAAAAAACTTCTAATACCCTTGACACTGATGGGTGGTGGCAATTTTTCTATCACTTCATTTTTTGCTCTGTCTACTTCAATTCCTCTTTGTGATATCCTATGCCCAGGATAATTCCTTCACGAACCATGAAGTAGCATTTCTCCCAATTTAAAAAAAGATTTATTTCTTCACAATAGCACAGAACCAATTCCATATTTTTCAAACAATCTTCAAATTGATTCGCCAACAAAGAAAGATTTTCCATGAAGGCTTCAAGAAGATTTTCCATCATGTTAGAGAATATGGCCATCATAGAACGTTTAAAATTTGTCGGGGCATTACATAACCCGAATGACATCCATATGAACTCAAAAGTACTATATGGACATCTGAAAGTTGTCTTCTCTTGGTCATTGGGGGATATGGCAATCTGATTATATAACAAATAAGCATCCAAAAAATAGTAGAAAGCTTTCCTAGCTAATCTATCCAACACCTGATCAATGAATTGTAGGAGAAAATGGTTCTTCCAAGTTGCCTTGTTAAGCTTTTGGTAATCCATTCATGCTCTGCATCCCTTGACAGTGCGAGTTGGTATGACCTCATTATTGTCATTACTTACCACTGTGACACCTCTTTTCTTGGGTACACATTGCATAGGACTCACCTATAAGCTATATGAAATCAGGTAAATGATGCCAGAGTCAAGCCACTTAATAATCTCTTTCTTGACAACTTTTTAATGATCAGATTCAGTCTTCTCTATTGTTCAATGGAATTGCTAGGGCAATCCTCTGAAAAAATCTTACGCATGCATTATGCAGGGCTTATTCCCTTTATATCAGCTAGGGTCCATCCCAATGCCTTCCGAAATTGCCATGGAACTTCTAACAACCTTGCCTTTTGCTCAGGTGTTAGGTCCATAGAAATTACTACTGGCAAAGTACTATTTTCGTTTGAATATTCATACTTCAAATGCTGCGGCAAAGGTTTTAACTCCAGTGGAGGAGGTTCCTCTATAGAATGTTTAGGATGATTGAAAGGTCGATTTGATAGATCCAAGGGTTCAAACCTCTTCCTTGGTATATCTAATATATGCTTGGCTTCTATAAATTCACCGAAATCCTCAAAAGTTATTGTACCATTATGCTCAAGTGAGTCTTCGTCATTGTCGGAATTGTTGTGGCAATATCTGGTGAATTCCTCCATCGTTGTTTCTATCAACCCAATGGCGCGACATTCATCATGAACATCAGAACATTTCAAAGCATTAAACATATTGAATGTAACCTGCTGATCATTTACCCTCATAATCAACTCACCTTTTTGTACATCAATTAAAGTCCTGCCAGTAGTAAGAAAAGGTCTTCCAAGAATAATTGGCACATCTTGGTTAGGTTCATATTCTAAAATAAGGAAATTCATAGGAAAGATAAATTTAACTACTCTTACCAACACATCCTCAATTTTACCTTCCAGATGTGCGTAGGATCAATCAGCCAATTGCAGCGTAACCATAGTAGGTCTTGCTTTTCCAATTCCTAGCTTCTTAAACATAGACGTAGGCGTTAGATTTATACTCGCTCCTAGATCACATAATGCCTTACTAACATAATGATTTTTAATTAAACATAGGATAGTGAAACTCTCTAGGTCCTTCAACTTTGGAGGTAATTTATTTGTCAACATTGTTGTGCACCTTTCAGTGAGAGCGACAGTCACAAATTCTCCCAATCTGCACTTCTTTGACAATATATCTTTCATAAATTTCATGTAGTTGGGCATTTGCTCTAAAGCTTCAACTAGTGGTATGTTGATATAGAGTTGCTTCTAAACCTCCAAAAATCTTTTGAACTAAATATCCTACTTAGAATTATAAAATCTCTGAGGAAAAGGTAAAAGTGGTCATCCTTGAGGTTACTGATATTATTTTTTCGTGGCATTCTTATTGACAACATGTTTTGATTCTGCCACAACATTTGGCTGCTTACCGTTTTTAGATTCACTATGTTTTTTAGATGACTTTGGGATATTTACCTGGTTGTTATTTGAGTTATCCTCTTCTGTCATGTCATCGTGAACAACGTCATCAAGCTGAGTTTTGCTTCTAACAGTTATGGCCTTGCATTGCTCCTTCCCTTTTGATCTTGAATTTTCGGTATCACTTGGCAACGCTCCTTGTGGAATCGAATTTAAAGCATTCGATATTTGACCCACTTGATTCTCAAGAGATCAGAGAGATGCAGTCTGATTCTAAATTACAACATCATTCTTGGCCATATATTCCTTCAACAAGGCTTTAATAGATGATGATGATGAAACCGATGCCTGACCTTGCTGGACATTTTGCCTTGACATAGGTTGAGTA
The DNA here is from genome assembly GCF_007990345.1 of Gossypium hirsutum. Taxonomy (NCBI): domain Eukaryota; kingdom Viridiplantae; phylum Streptophyta; class Magnoliopsida; order Malvales; family Malvaceae; genus Gossypium; species Gossypium hirsutum. The sequence continues at coordinate 15,476,766 of NC_053438.1, forward strand.
TAACCAGGTGGTGTGTTGATGGCATTCTATCTTTCCATATTGTTAAAATTCCCCACACCTTGATTATTCCAACTAAAGTTCGGATGTTGCTTCCACCCAGGATTATACATGTTAGAGTAGGGATTATTGTTCCTGTTGAAATTACCCATGTAGCACATGGATGCTGGATTTGATGGGCATTCATCAAATACATGATCTTCACCACAATAAACACACGATAGTTAGGCTGATTTTATCTCCAGGACTGTAGTAGGCCTTTTGATTGAATCATATTAGCCAAAGAAGATGTTTGGGCTATCAACGAAGTGATTGTGTCTAGCTCCATAGTACCAACAGCTCTCTTGCCTGTCCCAAATCTTGTGGTAGGATATTGATAATCATTGTTGGCAATCTTTTCCAAGATCTCATATGCTTCATTATAAGATTTATCCAACAAAGTACCGTTAGTAGAAGCATCAACTACTGTCCTCGTATGTGCATTCAGACCATTATAGAACATCTCCATCTAAGTTCAGTGTTGAAATCTATGCATCAGACATTTTTGAATTAAGTCTTTAAATCATTCCTAAGCTTCATATAGTGTTTCATCCTCCAATTGCCGAAAAGATATGATGCCATTTCTAAGCTTGGTATTCATATTTGGGGGATTATCGTAAACTCAAAATTATATAGGGTTTTTCTATATATATTTACCACCTTTTTACTTAATAAATATGTTAATCTTGAGAAATTGTTATTAAAATAAGTGAATTTTACTTAATTAGTAATATTGGGCATGAATTTATAAAGTATGTGAAATTGTGCTTAATTGCATTATTTTTGTACATATTTTATATTATTTCATGTTAATTTATTAATATGCAATTTTTCACTATGTAGGACAACCATTGAAGATGTGATTAATTTGAATGAAACATGGACATGCATAAATAAATTCATGTGGACGGCAAGACCATGCAATTTGGGTCATGAGGTTGATAATTTGACCCAGGAAAAGCGGTGCAAAAAGATGGACATGTCTGTTAAGTTATTGGACTGAGAAACCGTACAACAAGGGGGAACTGAAGCCCAGTTTCGGCACAAGTAGATGGTAGCCCAAAAGCAAGCTTTGGGGTATTTAATTGAAGGTTCTTACAGTTGGAAAATAATCAGAAATCAGCCCAACTACTTTACTGTTGAAACCGTCCACCTTATGGCTATTGATAGCCTTGATTTGAATTCAAATTGAGGAGACTAAGTCATTCCCTTCTCCTTGAAATATGGCCGGCCATGCATGGTAGAAAAAGAAAGAATTTTGAATCTACTTTTAGCTAACTCTACCCCTTACCTTCACCTATAAATATCGTGCACCAATCTTTTAATCCATCATCCCTCACATCTCATTTCTCTTCTTTCATTAATAAAGAGCCTTGAATACTAGAAGAAAAGCACCTATACCTAGCAAAATTAAGTGAATACCCAAAATTGTGGTCATTTTATTTCTATCTTTCCATACATAATCAAAAAATAGGAAAGATTCTTCAAGAGTTTCAGGTCCTAGAAGTGCATGATAAATACCGCCAAAGCCCAATACAGCAGAGGAAATTAAGTGAAGTACTCCAAATACAAAGTATGGAAAGGTGTCTATAACTTCTCCACTAGGACCTACCCCCCAGCCTAGAGTAGCTAGGTGGGGAAGTAAAATTAATCCTTGTTTGTACATGGGTGTTTCTGGGACAAAATGAGCCACTTCAAATAGGTTCATTGCTCTGACCCAAAATACGATTAATATGACATGGGCTACATGAGCTTTTAATAGTTTACCAGATAAATTGATAAGCCGGGCATTCTTGACCCATTAAAAATGTGGTTTCTTGTTCACGACCGGCTAAAGCTAAAGTTCCATTAAAGAGCGTTTCCTCAGGGTAAAACCTCTTTAGAGAATATAAGGTTTTCATGAGGCTAATCTTGAGCCCCCATCCAAGCACGAATACCTTCGTTTTAAAGAATATTTTTGGTTTAGAAAGTCTCATAACGATTTCTCCACATTCTATTTCCCTTTTACTTACCTTTTCATAGCCGCCCATCTCCTTTCCATCCTTTAGCCACAAAAGTTGTGTCAAAAGCATTATTTGGCCGGCCACCTTAGGAACTCCTTAGCAGAAGTAGCATTGAGCAGAACAAAGGAGCACATCAGTCAAAATAGATCCGAAAGACTGCTGAACTGAATTAGTCAGAATAGATCCAAAGGCTACTGAACTGAATAGAGTTTACTCTTTCCTCTTGTTATCTATTTTAATTATGTTTGCTTTGAGTTTATTGTTTTTTACATCAACAATGATATTTTAAATCCTATTTTCTAGGATGATTATGTTAATTCAATAATATCTATTTTATTCATGTTTAACATGTTTAGGCCTCAGTCAATCATGTTTTTAATTAATATCAAGATACATTTCATTCATACGTGATTGGGTGCACTTAGATTAGCTGAGTGATTCTAACCAGACGACGTCTAGTAGACACATAATTGAAATGTGCAATGTTCGATTTAGATCCTTAAACCATACTAAGTTGAGGTTCATAATATCTTTAGTTAGCTCTATTGCCTTGCATAGTTTTTTGGTTTATGTAATTAAACTGTTGCGAACTTAAATCTCCCTATGACTTTACATAAATGCTAAGAAACCCTCAGCTAATATGAACAGTAAAATGCAAACTTAACTAAGTAAAAGACTCTGAAAGAACTTAATTTGGTTTCCAAACTCATGAAAGATTGAGTTGCCATGGATGTATTTCGAACATTGTTAAGCATGATAAAATAAATTATATTGATTAATAAAATTAGCCTAGACCATTTAATGTACATATTTTTTGTTGCTAAAGCCATTCATTCATACATTTAGGTAAATTGCATATTGATTGGAATTACATAGGTATCAATCTTTGCATCTAATTAATTTTACTTAGTTTAATCATCACCATCCAAATTATTAAGCTATTACATCAAATTGTGTATTTATAATTTTGCAGTTAATTGATTAAGCTCATACAGTCCCTTTGGAGACAATAACCAATTTTACTTATCACTTAAAAGACTGTGTTCCCTTACTTTGAATAATGTCTCAGGAAAATAGTAATTAACCTACTGCTCATAAGAGACCTAAAGTGACTTGCTTCTTTCGAGAGCAATATCTCAAGTTACCTGGCCTATGTCTATAGGCCTCAGCACAAACTCTGCACTGTTTTGTCTTCATTCTATACAAACACTACTCTATATCTAGAGTCTTCTGCAGTTAATAGGTCGAATACCCACTTGTATCATTCAATTTCATTCCAAATAATCCACAGTGTCCTGTGGTGGCTGAGAAGGACTGCTTTCAGTTTCCTCTTTTCATCCTTACTCAGTTGCTGCCCTCTATTGTTGCCTCTAGATCTTTACACCCTTTAGGTTTCCACCTTTGGCCTTTTGTAAGCTTTTCTTCCTAGGATAGCTCCAACAACCCATGATATCCTCTCCTATTTTTTAGGTAGATATTTTGTGTACAAGTAGAGTTAGGCTAAGACTGGTATGCGCTGAGTGTTGACTCGATCATCTTATTAAATTGCCACAGTATCAAGGTGACAAACTTCCAAGCTTTTTCCGTGGAAAACCTTTACTCATTTATTTCTTTTTCCACATTCTGCACCTGTCAAACCACCAAACACAACCCTTCAACATGCAATTAAAAATATCTAACAGGTAAACACAATCCAAGCTCCTAATGTAAATGATAAAAATACTAATAAAATGTCCTAACATGCCACTAAATGTACCCAAGTACAAGCAATTAGTTAAGTCTAAAGTCATGAAATATAACTCTTTTCAAGAGTTACCAATAAGCAAGTATGATCTGTATTGACTGAATCTATACCAATGTTTACGCATATCTAATATCTATTAATTATGCATCAGCATTAGGATGGGATTTGTGATAATGGAGGTGTTAGAGTATGCCCAAAGACCAATCATGAGATGATTGTAATAACATACTTATTTTACCTCGTTTATTAATATAAGGCATAACCATTATTATTTCAGTTTGTTTTCTATGTATATAAATAAATTGTTTTATAATAATGTCTTGAAAATAATATGATTATTCTTAAAAGGTCCTTAGTCGAGTATTATTGTGGGCTTGGAAAACAATAATGCATTAAGAATAACGTGTAGTTGATTGATGACAAAGTGTTGTCATTAACATGAGATGTCAAAATCAATACATGAGTATGTGTGTTAAAGGACAACATATTGGATTGACCCGTTATGAGTATGTTTCTTGGATTATTATGTAATAGTCACAACATTACTCATAGTGATTACTATGTATACGATCCTCAGACTTGAGATCATCATTATCCCAACATCGTGAGTCCTATTTTTTAATACAGTCAAATTTCCAACGTAATTGGTTGTTCTATAAAGGTTGATGTTGGATATACCACAATCTATGTAGTAGGATATGGTTGATCAATATAGAATTGTTTGTAATATTAGAATCGTTCTAGTATTATTGGTAATGTTACAAGAACCTACAGGGTCAACACCCTATGGTTGAAACGAACGGAATCCCAACATAGTTGATATTGAGTTTAGCTATCACATGAATTAAATTGATTATAGATCTAATTCAATTGGGCAGTTAAATATTGAAGGAATTATATGTACAAGTATGTTGTACACATAATGAAAAATATGGTTAAATTAATATATGAATTTGATTCGTATAAAATTTAACTAAAAATAATTTACCAAAATCCTTTATATAATTATTGTAATTATAATTTAAGATCAAATATTATTATAATTACTGGTCAAACATCATTATAATTATGGTAATTATAATTATTATATTCAGTTAATTATTAAGATTTGATTCATATAAAAAATATCAATCATTCCCAAATTAGGAAATATAGGGTTTTTAAGAAAAACCTTATATACCGGAAAAATAAAGTATGTGAAGTCTAGCAGTCATCAATAGTTTTTTCTCTCTTTAGAAAATTTTTAGAGAGTGCTTACTGTTCGTTGTCACATCGAGTGGATTACGTGAGGCTGAAACTTTCCATAGCGACTTGGAATCGACATACAATAGCGTAATTTGTTTCTTCAAATTTTCAGATGATTAAAGGTAATCGTTCATACCCTTTTCACCCCGATTCATTCATTACACATGGATCCCTAGATCTGATCATTGGATTTATTTTTTTTACTGCACCATGGGGTGTACCGGTGATCCTACAGGAGGAAGTGTGGGTAGTTTAATTATCTGTTGATTCTGGTGGCTAAGCCACATATAAATATCTGATTTTGGCAATTTATCGTACTTTGATCTGGAAATTATACGGTGTGTAGAGATGGATGGGTACTATATACCCTATTTGGTGTGTAGGGATGGACGGAGATGGTGTCTAGCGGATGGGGGTAGGAAATTTACATCTGTATCTAATATATCCTATTTTTTTTCTGTATCCGACTTGGAGAACTATTTGCATACTGAGAACTCGAGGACTTGTATGATATTTTCTGTTATTTGAATACATAAGTTGCACATTGAATATGTAAATTCATTTCCTATATTTGATTGAGTTTCAGGTAACCTATAAACTCAGGCGGGTCGGTGTAGCTGGAACTTGGTCAACTCCTTTTGGTTATTTTTATTGTCTTAATCCAATTTATACTATCCTATGTTTCCCTTTGGATTATTGTAAAGAAATTTTGATTTTCATGGATTGATATAATCATTTTTAATGATTTGGGACTATTTAAATTTCAAGAAAACTAGGTTGGGCTTTTCAAATGGTTATTGTAACTCTCCAGACTTGGCCATAACGTCTAGGTCGATTTTGGGGTGTTACATCCCAAATGTGTCATCTAAGGAAATCAACTTCAATTTGGCCCACCATCATCTTGTCGTCGTGACCAGGGGAAGCCCATTATCATAATGTCAATTGTATTTAAATGTAACAGCCCGTTTTTCAGTGTTGTTGGAAATAGTAGTTTCGATACCACCAAATCTGACGAGTAAGGTTGTAAATATTATTATTTAATATTTATGAGTCAAATATGGTTTTAAAAAGGGTTTTTATTTGATAAATTATGTTATATAAATGATTTATTAAGTTCAAGTGGTATGACTAAAAGGTCAAGTGGTTTTAAAAAATGAGGTATCGGGACATCGTTTCTATAAACTGAGCCATAAATATTTTTAAAATATTTATAAAGTGTCATTAAGGTGGTATTAAAGTTTTGTTGAAAAATTTTAATGTTTTGATGGTTAATAAATTAAAAAAGACTAAATTGTAAAAGATGAAAAAATTGACCGCTATTTGATTTGAGTGATTAAATGACTTCATGAATGAAAGTATAAGGACTAATATGGTAAATATACCATATTATATATAAGTGGGCGGTTGGCTTTGTTTTATTATGAAAATATGTATGTTTTATTAATTAATTAAAACAAATTAAAAGGTAATAAAATAAGTTAAAGATATCATCCTTTACATTTTATTGTTTAGTCGAATTTGAGAAGGAAGATAGTCATTGATAAAACTTTAAGCTTTGGCCAAACTTCATAAGATGCATGTAAGTTTGTTTCAGCCCCATTTCTTGTAACTTTTATGTTTTTGAGATCGTTACAACTTGGTCCAGCTAGTTCATATCTTTGATTTTGAAACTGTTAAAGATTTTGAATGTTGTCATTGATGAATCTTGTGATTTTTTTATGTTAAATGATGAATTTTTAATGTTGATTGATAATTAAAATTATTTTGTTAAGTGATTTTTGTATAATTTATCAGTTAGAGACTAAAATTTTAAATTAATAAAAGTACTAGGATTTAAAGTGAAATTGTTTCATAAATGGGCTGTTTTGGATACCATGAACATTCTGCTAAACTCAATTTTGGATAAAAATGGTTAATTTGCATGTTTTGGGCTCAGGGACTAAATTGAGTAAAAGTAAAACTTTAGTGGTAATTTTGTAAAAATATAAAAATGACTAAATTGCATAAAATGAATTTTTTATTGTATAAATTAATAGATTGAATGAAATTATTAAATTAGATCAAGATCGAGTGGAAAAAGAGGAAAATGGAAAATTACCAAAATACCCTTGAACTTTGGTGTTTCTGCAATTTAGACAGGTAAGTTTGTATGAATTGTATTTTGTATAATTTTGATTAAATTGAATGTTAATATGTTATCTATTGTGATTAAATCAATATATATATGTTAGTATGCAATTTACAGTGTTATGAAATGACGTAAATGCAACAACGTACGGCGATTACCAAGTCCCATTTGAACCTTAGGAATTCATAGGAGACAAATGACATGTCATTAGGTTTTAGATAATTCGAGTGCTAGTCCTGAACGTCCTATCGATGGTTGAGGTCCGGCATGTGTTGCGAATACTCTATAGTTTGTGTGAGCAATATCGTGTAGCTACGTTTCGACCGACAACTCTTGTGAGCAGGCCCATTTTCATAGCTCATGTGAGTATTCTGATTCACAGCTCGTGTGAGCATACATGTACAGGAATTGATGGATTACAGTTATATGAGTTAGCACACTATGTGTGAGCTATCTTGGGTATCCAACAGTATTCTAAATGGTTCAACAAGCACTATTCAGATTTGAAACGGTAAGAGAACGATATGAATTATAACATGTACACGTGTGACCATCCTTGATATGATAATACATGGAAATTATATAGGTTGAGATGAGTTATAAACTTATGAGATACATGTTATGGCTAAGTGGCTATTTATGTTAATGTGCCTATGAATTATATTTTGTATGCTAACATGTTTGGTGTAAATGGGCGTTGGTCAAGTTGTGGTTGGATTATGCCATGTTAAACTAATAAGTTATGAATTGAAATGGTAAGTGCTCAAATGGAAATATGTTTGTGTTCATATAAAAGTGGTAAGGTTTAAATTATGTAATTCCTTATGAAATGGTTTATCATGTGGTTAATTCCCAAAAGAGCTATGCTTAAATGCACTAACTTGTGGCTATGGTTGATGATATGCTTATGTCTTGTGTGTTATGCATATGAAACAGGTGTGGAAATGTAATGAAATATTAAGTTCATACTTGAAGTCTAAAATGATGAAAAAGGGAATGATGAGTTGAATTGATGTTGTTATTTAAGTTAAAGAAACTAAATGCAATGGAAAGTAATGAAATACAAATGAAAATTGCTGTGGATTTATTCACTTTGTGAGTTGTTGACTATGGTTTCATGAATCTTGCGGTATTGGTATAGGATTATTCTTTATATGTATAAATTTCATATTTGAAATGGATTAATATGAGTAAATTTTATATGAGCTTTCTACGTATTCATTACTTACGTAGTTTTTTTCCTTTACATTTCAAATTATTGGAAGCTCGATCTGGTTGGAAGCTCGTCAGAGATCTATCACACTATCTAGAAATGACATAATGTTTCATTTCAATTAGTTATTATGAATTGAATTGTAAATTCATATGGATGAAACCAAACAATTATTTGTTAGTATTATGCATGACATAATGTATTATTCTATATATATATTTATGGTTGAATTATGATTGTTGAGAAAGATAGATAAATTGGAAAGAAAGTTCAAATTGAGTAGAACGTAGGTTTGAGTACTTTCGTTCAGTAATAAAGACGAATTGACGGAAAATACCATGGATGGACCATGGCAATAAGTGATATGTAATTCCGTGTAACACCATAGCTGGGCTATGGCATTGGTATATGTTATGTGATTATGTGTAAGACCATAGTTGGACTATGGCACTGAGAAAATAAAGTGCTCAATTCCATAAGACGTTCACTAATTTGACAAAGTTGGTAAGTGTTACATGGGCTCACACTCAAGTGATAGATTTATTGTGATTGTTGAAGTTGAATTCAATTAAGTGATTTCACCAATTGGATTTGTATATGGCAAGATGTGTTAGTGAATTACATATTTATGAAATGATATTTGAAGTTCAGTAAGTGATATATGAAATTAATATGAAAAGATTTATGATTGTTATTAGTATTGTTTCTGACATAATGTGGATTCTTCGATGTTGAAATGATTTAACGGATTTGTTGAGCATATGAATGAGTATGAGACTCATACGAGTTAGTATAGATATGTACATGTGTCTTATAAGCTTTGAAATGATAAGACTTGTGAATTGTGAATTAATCTGTGTGAAAGTATATGAGATAGATTAGCGAATCTTTACAAGATATTGAATATTTAATATATTACAATGGTTGAATAGGAAAAATATGATGATACGAGAATATGAAATGATACGGATCAATTCAGGTACTCGCGAGAAGCAAGTAATAATTGATAAATTCATATGACGAGAAAGTGAAGGATTATAAGTTCATATATGGCTATGAAATGAACAAATGGTGATAGCTATAAGGCTTGGATCGAATGAGTATATATATATTGGGCCTTGTAAGACCTAATTAACGATTCGAAGATAATAATTTGAAAGTTTTAATCTGTATGAAATTTTATAACTCAGTTTAATACATTTATAAATGTATGTGTTTTGGTAATGCCTCGTACCCTATTCCGGCGTTGAATACGGGTAAAGGGTGTTACAATGTGACATCGCCAAATTCGGCTATAACGTTTAGGCCGGGTTTGGGATGTTACAGTTGAGGTCCTGCATTTGTTGCAGATTCTCTACAACTCGTGTGGGCAGCATCGAGTAGCATACATTTCGACCCACAGCTTGTGTGAGCAATGATGTAAAGGAAATGTTACGATTATGGAAAGGCACACTTTGTGTGAGTCTTTCCCAAGTATCTGATTAAATTATAGATGGTTCAACATGTCTGAAAAAGAAACGAAATGGTATGTTTTCAAATGCAATTATGCATAAGCTTATGGAAATGATACATGAATCAAATGATGTATTTCATATGGAAAATGACTTATCATATGGTTAGTTCAAATGAGTTATGTACAAATGTGCTAACTTGTGTTTTGATGGTATGTATAGGCTTTTAACAAGCTTATGGTTTGGATTTTAATGTACTTATGCTTTAAATTATGCAAATTGAAATGGTAAGTTATGTTTTGATCTATACGAACTTATTAAGCATTAATCACTTACGTAGTTTCTTTCCTATGTTTTATAGATTATTTGAAACTCGACCGGTTTGGAAGTTTGTCAGAGATCTATCACACTATCCAGCGTAAATATCGGTAGTTTTTGAATGTTTTGGCCAAGGTTATAATGACATGTGTAGGTTGAACTGTAATGTCATTTTGTTGAATGTTTAGTTGGTAAATTGACTTGTATAAGTTATGAAAGTTATCTTGGTTTGGTAGCACTTGATGCTTTGTTAAATTGTGTCAACTTGGTTATGCCATTATGCATATTTGAATGGCTCTTATGGTATGTTTGAAATGATGTATCAATGGTTAAGTTTGTGGAATGTTTTGGTAAATGTCGAACTAGAATTTGATGATTGAAATATGGTATAATTGACATGTTTAGATAGGTAACATTTAGTTGTTGATTGAGGTGTCTTCGAATGGCATATTGGTTAGTTATGTTAGGACTTTGAAATGGTTTTTTGATGTGTGTTTAGGTGATGTTTAAGTTCCCTTAATGTGTGCATGAACGGGTTGAGAAGTTAAGCATGATATGGTATTGAAATGGTTTGATTCTAGGTGAATTTTAGGTCCACATGGCTTGAGCCACGGGCGTGTGACTTGGTCGTGTGAGACACACAGCCGTGTGTCATCTGAGTGTTTCTTTGTATGCAAGTTAGTGAGTTACACGGCCTAGGACGACCTAGCACATGGGTGTGTGGGGCAACCCAAAAAGTTACATGACCTGGCACACGGGCGTATGACCCTACTCAGAGAGTTACATGGGCAAGAACACGGGATGAGACACGGTCATGTGTCCCTAGTTTGAAGGTTACATGGCTTGAGAAACGGACATGTGTCTCATCCATGTGAGGTACATGGCTTGCCCACACGGTCATGTGACCCTTGTTTCCAAATTTTTGTGACTTTTTCCTAGACTTTCTAATGATTTCTATCTAGTCCTGAATCGTTTCTGATATGTTTATGTTATTGAATGAAATTAAGTTTAAATGTTCTATTTGTACGATAATGTTCTGTAACCCTAATTCGGTTACAGATACGAGTCAGAGTGTTACATTCAGCACCTAATGTGATCACTGGTACATTCTCTATCTTTGATACTAATTTTAATGTTTTGATTGATCCGATGTCATCGCACTCATATGTATGCACAAGTTTAGTGTTGGATAAGAAAATACCTTTTGAGTTTACTGAATTTGTGGTTAAAGTAACAAACCCTCTAGGTCAATATGTATTAGTTGATAAAGTCTGTAAAAACTGTCCTTTGATGATTCGGGGATGCAACATTCTGGCTAATTTAATGTTATTACTCTTTGATGAGTTTGATGTGATTACGGGGGTGGATTGGTTAACTCTGCAAGATGCTGTTGTGAACTGTAGATGAAAGCATATTGTATTAAAATGTCAGAATGGTGAAAGGATCCGAGTTGAATCAGATAGATTGGATGGTACATCTAATGTTATTTCAACTATGACAGCACACAAATATATTAGAAAGGGTTGTGAAGCATATATCGTTTATATATTTGATTTCAAGGTTTTGGAATTGAAGTTAGAATCGGTTTCGATTGTATGTGAGTTCACAGATGTATTTCTAGAAGAATTACTAGGGTTACCGTCGGTCAGAGAGGTTGAGTTTTCTATTGAGTTAGTGTCGGGAACATCTCCGATATCAATTGCTCCGTATAGAATGGCACCTACAGAATTAAAAGAGTTGAAAGCACAGTTACAAGAGTTGATAAATAGGGGTTTTACTCTGCCCAGCTTTTCTCCTTGGGGTGCTCCTATATTGTTTGTCAAGAAAAAGGACAGTTCAATGCGATTGTGTATCGATTACCGACAACTTAAAAAATTTACGATCAAGAAAAAATATCTTTTCCCACTTATTGATGATCTGTTTGATTAGTTGAAAGTTGCAACAGTTTTTTCGAATATTGATCTCTATTGTGGATATTATCAGCTACGGGTTAAAGACTCGGATGTGCCGAGAACTGCTTTTAGAACTAGGTATGAACATTATGAATTTCTTGTTATGCCATTTGGTTTAACCAATGCACCTGTAGTGTTTATGGATTTGATGAACAGAATATTCAGGTCGTATTTAGACAGATTTTTTGTTGTATTTATTGATGACATTCTGATCTATTCACGAGATGAGAGAGAGCATGCCCAGTATTTGAGAATTGTTTTGCAGACTTACGCGAAAAATAGTTCTTCGCTAAGTTTAGCAAATGTGAGTTCTAGCTTCGAAAAGTTGGATTTTTGGGACACGTAATGTTGGTAGATGATATTAGAGTGGATCCGAGTAAAATCTTAGCTATAGTAGACTGGAACCTTTGAGAAATGTGTCAGAAGTCAAAATTTTTCTCGGTTTAGTTGATATTATAGAAGATTTGTCAAAGGATTTTCGATGATTGCTACACCATTGACTAAACTGCTTCAAAAATATGCCAAGTTCAAATGGTCTAAAAAGTGTCAGTAATGTTTTAATCAGTTAAACCGTTGTTAACCGAGGCACCTATGTTGGTTCAGCCAAAGTCTGGTAAAGAATTTGTGATTTATAGTGATGCTTCATTAAATGGTTTAGGTTGTGTTTTGATGCAAGAAGGCAAAATGATAGCATATGTTTCTCAATAATTGAAACCGTACGAAAAGAATTACCCAACTCATGATTTAGAACTTGCAGCTATTGTGTTTACTTTAAAGATTTGGTGACACCATTTGTACGGAGAAAGATTTCATATCTTCACAGATCATAAAAGCCTGAAGTATTTGATGTCATAGAAAGATTTGAACTTGAGACAGCGTAGATGGCTTGACTTGTTGAAATATTACAATTTGATCATCGACTATCATCCGGGAAATGCTAATGTCGTTGCTGATGCTTTGAGTAGAAAATATCTACTTGTTTTGTTTGCTTTGAATACATAGTTGACATTGATTGATAATTGTTCAATTTTAGCTGATTTGAAAGCTAGACTGACGTTTGTACAACATATTTGTGAGGCTCAGAAGAGTGATGCTGAATTGATCGCAAAACAAGAATAGATTGGATCAAGACTTGAATCAAATTTTCATGTTGGTTTAGACGACAATTTGTATTTCAAAAATTGCTTATTTGTTCCAAAGAATTCTGATCTCATTCAAAAGATTTTATAGAAAGCTCATAGTAGTAGCCTATTGATACATCTTGGTAGCAATAAAATGTACGGTGATTTGAAACAAATGTATTGGTGGCCAGCTATGAAACCAGAGATTTTAGAGATCGTATTAAAATGTTTGATCTGTCAATAAGTTAAAGCTGAACATCAGGTACCTTCTAGTTTATTACAACCTGTGATTATCCTAGAGTGGAAACAGGAACATGTTATGATGGATTTTGTATCGGGATTGCCTCTATCTCCGAGAAAGAAAGATGTTTACGGGTTATTGTAAATAGTTTGATGAAATCCACGCATTTCATTCCAGTGCGTACGGATTATTTACTTGAGAAACTGGAAAATTTGTATGTTTCTGAGATTATTAGATTGCATGGTGTGTCAGTTTCTATTATCTCTAACAGGGATCCAAGGTTTACATCTCGGTTTCGGAGTAAGTTACATGACACTCTGGGTACTCGACTGCATTTTAGTACAGCGTTTCATCCATAGACTGATGGTCAGTCTGAGCGAGTAATTCAGGTACTCGAAGATATGCTTCGGTGTTGTGTTTTAGAGTTCGAAGGTAACTGGGAGAAATTTCTATCGCTGGTCAAATTTGCATATAATAATAGTTATCAAGCGAGTATTAAAATGGCACCATACTAAGCTTTGTATGGTCAAAAATGTCGAACACCGTTATACTGGATTGAGCTGAGTGAGAAAAATTTATTCAGTATTGATTTGATGTGAGAAATCAAAGAAAAATTCAAAGTAATGCATGATTGTTTGAAAGCGGCTTCCGATCGTAAGAAATCTTACACAGATTTGAAAAGAAAAGGTATAGAGTTTCAAGTCGGCGACAATGTATTTCTAAAAGTATCGCCTTAGAGGAAACTTTTACGATTTGGTCAAAAAAGAAAGCTTAGTCCGTGATTTATCGGGTCGTATGAGATCATTGAGAGAATTGGACCAATAGCTTATCGGTTGGCCTTATCGTTAGAGTTAGAAAAGATTCATAATGTATTTCATCTATCGATGTTATGATGGTATCGATTAGATTCTTCACACATGATTTCACCTGTAGGTGTTGAGATTCAGCAAGATATGACATACAATGAAGAACCGATAAGTATTTTTGATATGGAATGAAGGTAGAAGTAGATCGAATTCAAGTTGCTCGACTCGAAAAGGAAATATTTGGATCTGATGATGGATATGGATAGAAGGATAAATATCCAATTGAACCTTTTGAGATAGAAATCCCAAAAAACTCAATTAATGGCTCTAATCAACCCTCCAAGAAATAATCCTTGGAAAATTGAAGGGTGGAGAATGAATCTCCACAACTCCTTAAAGAAAATCGAGAAGAAAACTACTTCTAAAAATCACAAGAAAGTAATCTTGCTCAAAGAAACAAACCCCCAAAGTTGAAAACTTTCTTAATGAAAACAATTGTGTTTTTAATGAGCAATGAAGAAGCCTTTATATAGGCTAGCTAAGTGCATACAAATAAAACTCTAAAAGTATACTAACAATCTAATTAATCTAAACAAGAAGTAGCTTTAAACAAAACTTTCTTGTTAAAATAAAACTCCTAATAACTTAACATACTTAATAATTATAAAAAATTTGTAATAAAAAATAATAAGAGATAATAAATTCAATATTAGGCTCATGTATAATAAAACTAAGCTTAGAACCTGAACCCAAAATGAAATGCCTAATCTTGTAGGATTGATTAGGTTCCTTGAAGTGAAATGCCTAATCTTGTTAACATTCTCCATATTGGCTTGTCATCATAGATTGAGAGTTTAGGCCCACGAATAAAATTAATCCCTTCTAATTCATCATTGCTCCAAAATCCATCGTCTTAAAGCTTCAACTCTTCTTCTCAATTTTTTTGTGATAAAGTCATGAATGAATAAGTTGAGGTTTGAATGTAATTGCTTGGATTTGGATCTCGTGATTGGGCCTTGAGGGAAACTAGGCCCATCTCTATTATGGCCTTTGAATTGGGTCGAACTGCTTGTATCAATTTTAGCTCAAGAAGTTAAATAATTGAGAAATAAATGCAAAGCTTTAGTTAAATTTTTCTAGCAACGACACGGAATCGAAGAGGCTACCTGGGAACCGAAAAAAGATATGAAATTTCAATACCCGGATCTATTCTCTGATAAGATTTTCGAGGACGAAATTTACTTTAGGGGGGAGAGTTCTAACAACCCATTTTTAGTGATATTAGAAGTGGTTTCAGAACCACAAATCTAACGAGTAAATTATTATTGTATTATTTTAATTTTTAGGGATTTTATTAAGGTTGTATTAAAATTTCATTAAGAAATTTTGATGTTTGCATGGTTAATTAAGTAAAAAGGACTAAATCACAAAAAAATGTAGAAGTTGAGTTCTATTAGTTAAAAGGGTTAAATGGCTATGAAGCTTTAAACTAAAGAACTTAAATGGTAATTATACCATTTAATGAATTAGTGGATAGTTATGGACAAGGTTTTATTGAAATTTTGATTGTTTTAAAGGGTAAAATGGTAATTTAAGTTAAAA
This sequence comes from Gossypium hirsutum, assembly GCF_007990345.1. Taxonomy (NCBI): domain Eukaryota; kingdom Viridiplantae; phylum Streptophyta; class Magnoliopsida; order Malvales; family Malvaceae; genus Gossypium; species Gossypium hirsutum. Next base: position 15,492,626 of record NC_053438.1, read on the forward strand.
ACAAATAGGCTAAAATCATCATCTTCCTCCAAATTGTTTCTTCTTAACCAATTCTTCAATGGAGGAATTGCTAGGGTTTGTCCAAGCATTGTTTCACTTGCATGGTATGTAGTTTTGTCATGTTTTTAATGATTTTTATGTTTTTGAGATCGTTTTAGCTTAATCTAGCTAGCCCAGGGATCAATTTGTCAAAATGTTAAAGGTTGAGGGTTATACCATGAATGTTCTTGAATGTTTTTTGATGTTAAATGATAGATTATGGATCTTTTTTGAAAAATAAACAAGTTTTCTAAAGTGATTTTTGATGAAATTTGGAATTAGGGACTAATTTGTTAAAGGTATAAATTCTAGGGTTTTATTGTTAAATGACGGTAAATATGAATTGTTTCAAGGTCCCTTGCATGTTTGATTAACATGGATTTAGATTATAATGGTTAGATTTTAAGTTACAAGCTTAAGGACTAATTTGTGAAAAAGTTAAAATGTTAGGGGCAAATTGGTTATTTTGCATTAATATAAAATGTGGATTGAATTGAATGTTTAAGGTTAATTGAAGTAATTAATTGAATATAATTATCTATTTAGATAAATATAAACCACGTACGGACCTAGATCAAGGCAAAGCAAAAGCTTCGGATTAGCTCAATTAAACTTCTATGCCCCTAATTGTCGAGGTAAGTTCGTATATATGGTTATCGTATTAATGCTATTTCAAATTGTATGTTACTATGTTATTTATAATGTAAATGTATCATTATATAAACGTATCAATGCTCTGATGAATTAACGGAAATCAAGTCCCAGTTGAACCTTATGAATTCTTTTGATACAAATAACATGTCATTAGGGATTTCATGTTTCAAGTGCTGGCCTTGAATGTACTACAAATGGCTGAGGTCCTGTATTTGTTGCGGATTCTCCATAGCTCGTGTAAGCAACATCGTGCAGCTTACATTCTGACCCATATCTCGTGTGAGCAATGATGTAAAGGAAAGGCTATGGTTATGTAAAGACACACTTTGTGTGAGCTTTCCTGAGTATCCGATGAAATTCTAGATCGTTCAACGAGCATGAAAAGGAATAGTGATCTAAATTATGTGAATTCATGTGTAAATTATTTTTTTATGGATGAATTCATTTGAACCATGTACAAATGTACTAACTTGTGAATTTGATGATGTTGTATAGGCATTATGCCAAGCTTATGGTTTTATTTGGTATTACATTATGCTATTTACATTATGCAAATGAAATGGTAAGTTGTGTTTAAGTTATACGAGCTTACTAAGCATTAATTGCTTATGTAGTTTCTTTCCTTTGTTTTGTAAAGGCATTTTGTTGGATGTGTAGGTTCACAATAACTTTAATTAGCTATATATCTTGCATAGTTTTTAGGTTTATGTGATTAAACTATTTCGAACTTAATCTATCCCTGTTGCCTCACATAAATACTAAGAAACCCTTAGTTTAATATGACCAGTAAAATGCATATTTGACTAAGTAAAAGATTTCGAAAGGACATAATTTGCTTCTCAAACTTATGAAAGATCGAGTTGTCATGGAATGTTTTCCAAACACTGTTACGCATGATGGAAATGAATTGATTTGATTAATGTAATTATCCTAGACTATACATGTTATTGATTGTTGAAGTTGTGTTTCTATTGTGGAAATCCATTCATACATTTAGATAATTTTGCATAATTAGTTTAAAATTGCATTAGGGATAAATCTTACATTTAGTTAAATTAATCTAGTTTAATCATCATCACTCAAATTGTTGTGTTTTTATCCCCAAATTGTTAACTTACATTACCATCCAATCAGATACATTCCAACTTAACTTCATTCAATAACATAAGCAAATCATAAACATACATACATACTGTCCCAATATCGAGCCTTCGAGGCCCTAAAAATACCTTAGAAATGATTCGGGGCCAATTTGAAATCAAAAGAAAAATCTAGGAAAAAGTCACCAAGATTTGGACACAAGGGTCACACGGCCGTGTGGCTAGGCCGTGTCCCTCATACGGCTGAGACACACGTCGTGTAACCTTCGAACTAGGGACACACGGCCGTGTCCCAGCCCATGTCCTTGCCCATGTAAATCTCTGAGTAGGGTCACACGGCTGTGTGCCAGGCCGTGTAACTCCCTGACTTGAACCCTTTGAAACCTTCAGATGGCACACAACCATGTCGCCACATACGGTTGAGTCACACGCCCGTTTCCCAAGCTATGTGAACCCAAAATTTGCCTATAATCTAGCCATTCCACAAGCAGTTCACACCTAATCAATCTAACCATTTAAACATGCATCCAATGAGCACTAACATCATTCACCATTACACAAACATGCCATTTTAATCTCCTAAAATCAACTAACTAATGCGCCATTTATAGACACCACAATTATATCAAAACATCAACTACTAAAAGACGTCAACATTTATCCATTTCTTGCATGGTAACTTAATTCAATCATATACCAAAACATACCACTAGTATTCACTTTCATACCATTCTAATTAAACCAAAAAGAGATCTAATTAAAACCATGATAAAATACCTATTAACATAGTTTAGTAAGGTATCAAATTGTACCAAACCAACATACTTAGCCACATATACATGCCACTACCCTAAGAGACACAAAAACTACCAACTTCGATGGATAGTGTGAGCCAGTTGATAGATCCTTCCAAAATGACAGCAACAGATCTCTACAAAACAATCCACAATAGCCGGTAAGTTTAGATAACTTAGTAAGATCATAGTATTACATTCAATCTAACACAATTAAATACAATATATATACTATTAGATTTCAGGGTTACTAGAGTATAAACAACACACGTAAATGCATTCAGGGTACCGAAGTACAAACAGGGGCACGTATGTGCAAATAGGGGCACGTACGTGCAAACAGGGGTATCAAAGTACAAATAGGGGCGCGTATATGCAAACAGGGGTACCAAAGTACAAACAGGGGCACGTATGTGCAAACATTCAACAATTAACTATCGACCTTTGACTAAGAAACCATAATATAAAAGTACAATTAGAAATTCATTTACTTATTGAAACACTATGAACTTACCTAATATTTAATTCTGAACAACTTGTAGGGGCTAGTCCGCTATTTTCCCTTTTGCTCAGTTGTTCTCTTTTTTATCCAAATTTGTTCTATATAATAATTAAATACAATACATTAATTTCCACATATTCCACATTCTATTCAATTGATATGACCCTTAAATTTTCATTAATTATACATTTTACCTAAACTTTTATAAATTTTAAATTTAGTCCTCTAACTTAATATTCATCAAATTTGACCATTTTCCAACAACCAAATTATAATCGAATTTTCTAGGCTCTTAAATAGTCCCTATTATACATCAAATTCACTACCAAACCTTGAAATTTTGACATTTAAACAATTTAATCCTTAAATCAAAGTCTAACAAAAATCATTTCACAAAACAACTAAATATCTCAATCAAAGCTTCAAACACATATTTATCATCAAGAACATTCAAGATTCATCAATGGCAACTTCTAAAATTTTTAACAGTTTCAAAAACGAAGGTACAGGCTAGGTAGACCTAGTTGCAACAATCTCATAAACAGAAAAATTACAAGAAACAGAATTAAAACAAGCTTACATGCAAAGAAAATGTGCTAGTTGAACCCAAAGCTCCTCAATAGTGGCGTTTTCTCTTAATTTTTGTGAAACAAAGTACTAAGGAAGATGATAGTATTGTTTTTAACATTTTTCTTAAGTTACATTTACAAATTTACCATTTTGTCCCTTAATAAAAACTTCATTTAGGATAATTACTACCCATTACCGTACATTACATATTTATTGACGGTCTAATTACCATGTAAGTCCTTCCTCATATAAGTTAAACTATTATAACACCCAAATGCAATAATTACCACATTTTACGTCTTTTTTAATTTAGTCATTTTTCTTTAATTATCAAACTAAACATTAAAATTTCTTAACCAAACTTTAATACGATCTTAATAACTTTGTAAATATTCTATAAATAATATTTACAAGCCGACACGACGAAAATTTGGGGTCCTAAAACCACTATTCTGTCACCATTGAAAAATGGGTCGTTACAACTCTACCCCTCTTAGAAAATTTTGACTTCGAAATTATTACCTGAAAATAGATTCAGATGATGTAATTTCTTTGATTCCTCGGTTTCCTAGGTAGCCTCTTCAGCACCATGCCGATGCCACAAAATTTTCACCAATGGTACTCGTTTATTTCAAATTTCTTTAATTTCTCGAGCCAAAATTTTCACTGGTTCTTCAGAATATGTCAAATCTAGCTATAATTCAATTTCACTGTGAGGAATCGCGTGTGATGGATCAGATCTGTACCTTCTTATCATTGAAATGTGAAATACATTATGATTTTTCTCGAGTTCAGGAGGAAAAGCTAATCTATAGGCTACAGGTCCAACTCTTTCAATAATCTCTTACGATCTGATAAATCTCAGACTCAGCTTTTCCTTCCTACCAAAATGTAGTACTTTCTTCCACAGAGAAACTTTTAAGAATACCCAATCGCCAACAACAAACTCAATATCTTTCCTTTTCAAATATGCGTATGATTTCTGACAATCAGATGCAACTTTCAAGCTATCACAAATAATTCGAACCTTATCTTCAATTTCTCGAATCAAATCAATCCCTACCATTTTGGCTTCGCTCAACTCAGACCAATACAACGACATTTTACATTTTCTTCCGTATAAAGCTTCAAACGGTGCCATTTTTTACTGGACTGATAATTGTTATTATAAGCAAATTCAGCTAACGATAGATACTCTTTCCAACTACCCTAAAACTTGAGTATACAACATAGTAGCATGTCTTCCGAAATATGTATTACTTCTTCTGATTGCCCATTCGTCTGAGGATTAAATGTGGTACTGAAGTTGAGTTTAGTGCCCAAAGCCTCATGAAGTTTACTCCAAAGCCTCGATGTAAATTGCAGATCACAATTAGAAATAATAGATGTTGGAACTCTGTGCAATCTAACAATCTTTGACACATACAAATCTGCTAACCTCTCAAGTGAGTAATCTGTTCTTACTGGAATAAAATGGGTCGACTTATTCAATCTATCAACAATCACCCAGATCGAGTCTTTCTTTTTCAGAGTTACAGGAAAACCAACAACGAAATCCATCATGATTCGCTCCCACTTCATTCAAGAATCATAACAGATTGTAGTAAACCCAACTGTACCTGATGTTCTACTTTTACCTACTGAAAAATTAAACATTTAGCTACGAATGCACAAATTTCACATTTTATACCCAATCACTAGTACATTTGTTTCAAATCGCAATACATCTTTGTACTACCAGGATGAATAGAATGCGTACTACTGTGAGCTTCAGACAGAATATCTCTTTTCAAACCTAAATCATTCAGAACACAAATCCTATCATGATAACACTACGTGCCATCATCATCAATACTGTATTCAGTAGTCAATTTATCTTGTACCAATTTTTATTTCAATATCAACTTCAGATCATCGATTTGTAAGTTTCGAATTGGTTGTAAAAACAAGGGTTTAGTCTTCAATTCCACAAATACAGAACCATTGGCATTCAAAGCCAAATGAGCGTTCAACACTCGAAGCGCAAACAATGATGAATTTCTGCTGAGTGCATCTGCAACGACATTAGCCTTTCCTGGATGGTAATCAATAACTAAATCATAATCTTTCAGTAGTTCTAACCAACTTCGCTATCTTAGATTCAGCTCATTTTGGGACATTAAGTATTTTAAGCTTTTGTGATTAGTATACATGTGACATTTCTCACCATATAAATAATGCCTCCAAATCTCCAAAGCGAAGACAATCACGGTCAGCTCAAGATCGTGAGTAGGATAACTCTTTTCGTGTGGCTTTAACTGTCGAGAACCATAAGCTACTACTTTACCTGACTGCGTTAACACACAACCTAAATCGTTGAGAGACGCATCACTGTAAACCATATATGCCATTCCAGATTCAGGCTGAGTTAATAATGGAGCTTCTGTTCACATGCTTTTCAATTGATCAAAACTTTGTTGACACTTATCAGACCAAGCAAATTCAACATTTTTTGTAATAACCTGGTCATAGGTGAAGCAATAATTGAGAAATTTTTAACGAATTGCTGACAGTATCCAGCTAATCCCAAGAAACTTCAAACTTTAGAAACGTTCTTCGGAATATTCCATTCAACAATCGCAGATATGTTTTTCGGATCAACCCTGATTCTATCCGCAGATATGACATGTCCCACAAAATCTACTTCTCGTAGCCAGAATTCACACTTACTAAATTCACATATAGTCGTTTTTGGCACAAGTTTTGCATCACAATTCTTAAAGATCTGACTCGTTCAATGAATAAATCAAAAAGTCGTCAATGCATACCATAACAAACTGATCTAAATATGGTTGAAACACCCGATTCATCAAATCCATGAATGCTACAGGGGCATTAGTCAAACCAAATGACATCACCAAAAATTCACAGTGATCATATCTATATCTAAATGTAGTTTTTGATACATATTGCTCTTTAACTCGCAGCTGATAATAGCGGAGTCTCAAGTCAAAATTTGAAAACACTGTAGCTCATTTTAACTGATCGAACAAATCATCAATACGAGGCAACGAGTATTTACTCTTAATGGTGGCTCTATTCAACTATTCATAATCTATACATAGTCTCATTGACCCATCTTTCTTTTTCACGGACAAAACTGGAGCACACCAAGTGACATGCTCAGTCGAATAAATTTGTGATCTAATAACTCTTGCAACTGCATTTTTAACTCTTTAAGTTTTGTAGGAGCCATCTTTTATGGCGTTATCAAAATTGGAGTTGTTCCTAGTAGAAGTTCGATCACAAACACTACTTCTCTAGTTGGTGGCAACCCGGACAATTCCTCAAGAAAAACATCAGTATACTCGTTGACTATCGGTACTTGTTCAATTTTTGACCCAGCCACCTCTGAATCAAGAACGTAGGCTAAATAAGCTTCATATCCCTTTCCCATCAATTTTTGAGTAGACAGTGATAAAATTACATTTGATATGCAACCGGCCATATCTTCCCTAACACAAACAAATTCTCCATTCAGACGTTTCAAGCTAACTTGCTTCCTTTGGAAACTAACTATTACATCATGCTTAAACAATCAATCCATTCCCAGAATGATATCAAAATAATCAAAAGGTAACGACATCAAATTAGCGGGAAAGTCATAACCCCTAACATTCAGTGGACATGTTTTATGTAATACCCCTAACCTATATCCGTCGTCAGAATAGGGTTATGGAGCATTACCGAAAACTTAAAGCTTGAAACATTTGATTTCGAACATTTCATAAATCATGGAAATTATCAATCAAACTCATACACAATGTCCCTTTTATGAGCCGCCGAAGCCATAGAAGCGCTTTAGAAACGATTCGTGACTAAATCAAAAACATTTAGAACTTCATGGAAAAAGATAGAAATTTTCACACTGCAGGAGTCACACAGCAGTGTGACCAGGCCATGTGACTCACACGGCTGAGACACACACCCGTGTCTCAGGCCGTGTGGGCATTCGAAGTGGGGACACACAACCGTGTCGCAGCCCATATCTGTGCCCATGTAACTCTCTAACTTGGTTCACACGGCCAAGCCACAAGACTGTGTGCCAGGCCCTGTAAATCTCAGAATGCCACCTTTTCAAAACTACAAAAGACACACGGCTGAGACACACGCCCGTGTCTTCGGCCGTGTGGACAAGAAATAGGTCATTTTCAAGCCAATTCTCTCACCCAAAACAAGCTTACACACACAAGCCATTTGCACCTATATTCAAGTATTCAAAATGTACTTAAAAATTTGATAAAAAAAACTAGATCATTATGATATTTGTTGATAAACCAATACGCCATAAAAGCAGCTCAAACACATACATTGAACATACCTAAACTTGTGCATATTTAACCATTTATCAATTGACTTGTTTACATACCAAAACATACCACAATTGACACATACCAACCTAACCATATTAGGTTCGTGCCATAGTAAATTATCTTTACCATTTAGACCACTTCTCTCATGTATCAAAACCATATAAATGACACAAAACTAGCCATTACCAAATGGTTCCAACATCCAATATGTATACATACCAAAACGTGCCTTAAATGATCACTTTGCTAACATGCAAACACATACCACTTTGACCATAAAACCATGCATCAATTTGATCATATAAACACCAACCATTAAGCATCAAAGTGCCAAAAACACACCAACCATCAATGCATCAAATTACATAAGTTTCACAAATTCAAAGAAACATTTCATGCCAATATCACACACAAGCATACCAATTTGGCCATTCAAAACATATCATAACTAAACCATTTCAACATTAGCCATCAAGCCCAAAAATGTCAAAACGTCATCAATCATAAACCATATTTACAAGCCAAACATAATGGCCATATCTTCAAGCAAAAAACACCTACACATGCCATTATAACCATGACTTAAAAACATCAAAATCTACCGATAAATTTGATGGACAGTGTGATGGATCTCAGACTAGCTTCCAACCCGATCGAGCTTCCGATAATCTATAAAGTAAGAGAAAGATAATCACATAAGCAATAAATGCTTAGTAAGCTCGTATAAACCATAAGTATAATATTACATTTCAATAATGAACATTATAGGTTAAATATAAACCTATACCAATGCCTCAAGATTTATCAACCATAAACATCAACTCACAAATAAGTAAGTTCATTAATGTTGCATGCATATTAACCACTCATAACATGAAAGGATTTGATGAGACATAATATATAATCATCAATCTTTTTATAAGATTATATATCTTTCTATCCACTTACTTTCCATTTCGTCCCCAATGCTTATCATAACCCTAAACAACATTATTAATTCCCAACTGAGTGTATTTATCCATGATTTAGGTAGATTCATCTATAGCGTAAACAGTTTGCTCACATATAAATACATCATTTATCACATTAAACCTTTTATAACATCATAATACATATCAATTACGTACTTACAGTTTCATTCTTTTTCCTTACCCATTTCATATGCATAGTACACATATAATCACAAATATCAATCATATCCACAAGCTCGGCATAAGCCTAAGCACATCAACAACACATGTTAGTTCATTTAAACAAAATTCATATGAATTTATCATGGATAACCATTATATTTGAGCATGATTCAATTGGGTTTATCATCCATCTCAACATAACATATTTTCCATATAGCTCACCATTTTATCACCCATCTCAACATAACATATTTTACATGTAGCTCACCATTTCAAAGTCTTTCATACGTACATGTCTTGGTTCATATTGAACACATACCTTTCCTTTCATTTTTCATGCCCGTTGAATCGTTTAGAATACCATTGGATATGTGGGATAGCTCACAGGAAGTGTGCTAAACATATAACCATAGTCTGTCCTTTCCTTTACATATATACTCACACGAGCTATGAAATGAGCCTATTCACACGAGCTGTCAATCGGGATGTAGCTACACAATATTGCTCCACAAGCTGTTGAGTATCCGCAACAAATGCCGAAACATAGCCACCGATAGGACATTCAAGACCAGCACTCGAAACATGGTAACCTGGGTCTACTTACACAAGCTGTCAGTCAGAACGTAGCTTCACGATGCTATTCCACAAGTTGTCTAGTATCTGTAACAAATGCCAGAACACAACCACCGGTCGGACATTCAATACCAGCACCCAAAACATGTAAACTCTAATGACATGTCATTTATATTCTACGAATTCCTAAGGTTCAAACGGGGCTTGATAATCGTCTTACGTCATTGGATTTACGTCGTTTCATGACATGATAAATTGTATAACAACATATATATTAATTCATTTTCAATAGAATCATATATTAACATTCAATTTAATCCCCATTATACATAATACAGTCCATATGAACTTACCTGGCTAAATTGCAGAAATGTTAAAGTACAGGGGAATTTTGGTAATTTTTCATTCTCCTCGATTTTCCACTCGACCTTGATCTAAATTAATTATTTCATTCAATTTATTAATTTATATAGTAAAAAAACTTATTTTATGCAATTTATTAATTTTTGAATTTTTTACAAAATTGCCCCTAACATTTTACTTGTATTCAATTTAGGCCCTGAGCCTAAAACATACAAATTAACCATTTTTATTGCCAATTCATGTCAGCTGAATATTCATGGTACCCATTTCAGCCCATTTTCGCAACAATTTCACATCAAATCCTTGTAGTTTTACTATTTTAACAATTTAGCCCCTAACCGATAAATTCATCAAAAATCACTTAACAAAATACTTTTAAATAACAACTAATATTTTAAATTCATCATTTAACATCAAAAATCACTAGATTCATCAATATCAACATTTAAAATCTTTAACAGTTTTAAAATCGAAGGTACGGGCTAGCTGGACCTAGTTGCAACAATCTCAAAAACATAAAATTATTAGAAACGAGACCAAAATGACATACCATGCAAGCTTTTCAAGTTTCCAAAATATCCATGCTCAAAAATGGCTTCTTTCTCCATTAGAATTCAGTGAAGGAAGAAATGTAAAAGATGATAATGGATTTTGGTTTTATTTAATTTAATTTAATTATCAAATTACCATTTTAACCTTGGTTAATAATTAAATAAATCACCAAATCCATGTCCATATAAGTTCAATAACTCCTTAAATGGTTTAATTATCATTTAAGTCCCTTTTTCTTTTTTCAATAAACCATTTAATCACTCAAATCAAATAGTGATCAAATTTTACTTCTTTTACGATTTAGTCCTTTTAAATTAATTCACTATCGAAACGTTAAAATTTTTCAACGAAACTTTAATACCACTTTAATGACACTTTCTAAAAAATATTTACGACTCATTTTATAGAAACGAGGTCTTGATACCTCATTTTCTAAAACCACTTGACCTTAGGGTTTTACCACTTGACTGAGTCGATTTTATCTATCAGATAATAACATTTTAGAATAATCCCTTCTTCTATCAGAATAATAGTAATCAAAGATCTTTACAAATTGTATTAACTCACACGAAACATAACATCCCTTTTTAACTCATTAACATAAATCGAGATTACTTGAGGAATGAGAACCAATATACAAGTTTAAGCTCAATTCTACCCCTTCACGAAAGTTAGAAAGGGGGTATATAATAAAGTTATTTCAATTATTAACATCGAAGCTTTGAACCATACCGGAGCCATAACCATCAGATGAATTAAAACCATAGTACTATAATAAGACTGACGTTTCAATTCTATAGATAGAACAATACCTCAACATCAATAGCGTACTCAGAAATAAAAGAGGAAAACCAAATGTAGTTCTAGTAACAACTTGTATAGGAACACAACCTCTAAAAACCTGAGATCTAAATCACCATGCTCCCATGATCAAACCAAAAATTATAACTATAATAGATGTAATTACCTCTTGCTAATGAATATCATTTACAGATGAACCATGTTTAATAGATTAAACAATAAGAATGATAAGAAAACTGAAATAATGAAATCCAAGATGTGAAACTATACTTAATTTCTGAGAATACAACCCGTATTGAATGACAAAGAAATCAATGATACCCCAGAGAAAAACCAGAAGAAGAATATTGCTCATACGTATTGAAACCAGTTGTGACAGAGACAACATAAGTTGCATATATATAAAGCAGAGTAACAGTTAGTAGAAGTAGAAAAATAGCATCATATAAGTCGTCTTATCGTCGAGTCTTCTATAGAACATAAAAAAATAGAATGCCAAAGAAAAATAGAGCAATGTTGATCATTAATCAACTAGACTAACGATACCTTCGTCTAACGTTATGGTTACTCAGCATTCTCATATGAATCGAATCACATCAGAAGGTAAACATTTGCATGTGCCTGTGAGGATAAAAGAACATGTAGAATACCCAGAAGAGATCTTCGTAAGATACTCGACTATAACCGCTACATTCAAATATATTTACAATTCAAAATCTAACTCACCGACTACAAAAGTCATTGAGGATCCCACATTATCCCATTCACTAAAGAAATCAATTCAGAAGAAATTCTGTTTAATTCGTTCTTTAGATACCATACCTGAATAAGTCGATTACCCGTGATTAACCTCTTCTTTAACAGTGACGTTGCATATCCCGAATGATCTTCAGAAAAAATCTAATCTCTTTTAGAACTTTTTTTACTTGCTAACCCCTTCTCGGCTCTGACCACATTATTACTAATTCAATCGTTGAATTCTATAGCTTCTCTTTTGCAGACTTAATCAATATAAATTTTCTAAATTCCGTTGTATAAGATTTTGAAGGTAAGGGGGTGGCGATCATAAAGCCTCTAAATTTGACTCTAAAAAATACACAAAACATAACATTCATTATCAACATAACATTATGAACTTTTATGCATACCTTCATAAGTTTCTTTATTCATACCCTCATGAGTTTCTACTTATCCTTAGCAACTTTTTACTAGTACACGTAAGTATCGCTTTCAGCATTATTAGAAATAGCTTGGTTGGAAAGCATCTCTACGTAAAATGAAAAAAAATCTCGTTAGAGTCAAGAGATATCACACTATCACATGTTATATAATGGCTTGTATTTCTAGATTTCACACATGCTATATTCAGCCCGAGAATCGGCTAAACCATAGCTTTGATACGACTAAATGTAACACCCTTAACCCGTATCCGTCGTCGAAATAGGGTTACAGAGCATTACCGAAAACTTAAAGCTTAAAACATTTGATTTCAAAAATTTCATAAATCATGGAACTTATAAATCAAAATCATACACAACTTCCCTTTTATGAGCCCTCGAAGCCGTAGAAGCGGTTTAGAAGTGATTCGGGACTAAATCAAAAACATTTAGAACTTCATAGAAAAAGATAAAATTTTTCACATTGTAGGGGTCACACAGGGGTGTGGCCAGGCCATGTGACTCACACGACTGAGACACACGTTCGTGTGGTCATTTGAAGTAGGGACACACAGTCATGTCCCAACCCGTGTCCATGCCCATGTAACTTTTTGACTTGGTTCACATGGCCAAGCCACATGCCTATGTGCCAGGCTGTGTAACTCTCGAAATACAACCTTTTAAAAACTACAGGGGACACACGACTGTGTCGCGTGGCCATGTGTCACACACGGTTGAGACACACGCTAGTATCTTAGGCCGTGTAGACAAGAAATAGGTCATTTTCAAGCCAATTCTCTAACCCAAAACAATCTTACACACACAAGCCATTTGTACCTCTATTCAAGCATTCAAAATGTACTTAAAACATACATAATAAAACTATATCAGTATAGTATTTATTCATACAACCAATATGCCATAAAGGCCCCTCAAACACATACATTCAACATACCTAAACTTGTGCATATTTAACCATTTATAACTTGACTTGTTTCCATGCCAAAACATACCACTATTGACACATACCAACCTTACCATATTAGGTTAATGCCATAGCAAATTAACTTTACCATTTAGACCACTTAAATCATGTATCAAAACCATATAAATGACACAAAACTAGCCATTATCAAATGGTTCCAACATCCAATATGTATATATACAAAAACGTGCCTTAAATGACCACTTTGCTAACATGACAACACATACCACTTTGACCATAAAACCATGCATCAATTTGATCATATAAACACCAACCATTAAGCATCAAAGTGCCAAAAGCACACCAACCATCAAGGCATCAAAATTACACAAGTTTCACAAATTCAAAGCAACATTTCATGCCAATATCACACATAAGCATACCAATTTGGCCATTCAAAACATATCATCACTAAATCATTTCAACATTAGCCATCAAGCCAAAAAATTTCAAAACTTCATCAGTCATAAACCGTATTTACAAGCCAAACATAACGGCCATATCATCAAGCACCAAAAACCTATATATGCCATTACAACCATGACTAAAAACATCAAAATCTACCGATAAATTTGATGGATAGTGTGATAGATCTCAGACTAGCTTCCAACCCGTTCGAGCTTCCGATAATATGTAAAGTAAGAGAAAGATAATCACATAAGCAATGAATTCTTAGTAAGCTCGTATAAACCATAAGCATAATATTGCATTTCAATAATGAACATCATAGGTTAAATATAAACCGATACCAATGCCTTAATATTTATCAACCATAAACATACATCAACTCACAAATGAGTAAGTTCATTAATGTCGCATACATATTAACCATTCATAACACGAAAGGATTTCATGAGACATAATATATAATCATCAATATTTTTATGAGCTTATATATCTTTCTATTCACTTACTTTCCATTCCAGCCCCAATGCCTATCATATGCCTAAAAACCATTATTAATTCCCAACTCAGTGTATTTATTCATGACTTAGGTAGATTCATGTATAACGTAAACAATTTGCTCACATATAAATACATTTATCACATTAAACCTTTTATAACATCATAATACATCTCAATTACGTACTTACTATTTCATTTTTTTCCAACTCGTTTCATATGCATAATACAAGCATAATCACAAATATCAATCATATCCACAAGCTCGGCATAAGCCTAAGCACATCAACAACACATGTTAGTTCATTTAGACATAATTCATATGAATTTATCATGGATAAACATTATAATTGAGCATGATTCAGTTGGATTTATCATCCATCTCATCATAACATATTTTCCATGTAGCTCACCATTTCAAAGTCTTTCATACATACATGTCTTGATTCATATTGAGCACATACCTTTCCTTTTCATTTTTCTTTCCCGTTGAATTGTTTAGAATACCGTTGGATACGTGACATAGCTCATACGAAGTGTGCTAAACATATACCCATTGTCTTTCTTTTCCTTTACATATATACTCACAGGAGCTGTGAAATCGACCTGTTCACACGAGCTTCTGATCTGGACATAGCTACACGGTGCTACTCCACAAGCTGTCGAGTATTTCTAAAAAAATGTCAAAATTTAGCCACCGATAGGACATTTAAGACCAGCACCCAAAACATGGTAACCTAGGTCTGCTTACACAAGTTCTTAGTCGAAACGTAGCTACACGATGCTGCTCCACAAGCTGTCGAGTATCTGTAACAAATGCCAGAACACAACCACCGGTAAGACATTCAAGACCAACTCCCAAAACATGTAAACCCTAATGACATGTCATTTATATTCGACAAATTCCTTAGGTTCAAATGTTAGAGTATGCCCAAAGATCAATCATGAGATGGTTGTAATAACATACTTGATTTATCATGTTTATTAATATAAGGCGTTACCATTATTATTTCAGTTTTTTTTTTCTGTGTGTATAAATAAACTGTTTTATAATAATATCCTGAGAATAATATGATTATTCTTAAAGGATCCTTAGTCAAGTATTATTGTTGGCTAGGACAACAATAATGCATTAAGGCTAACATGTAGTTGATTGATGATAAAGAGTTGTCATTGATATGGAGTGTCAAAATCAATGCATGAATATGTGTGGTAGAGAACAACATATTGGACTGACCAGTTTTGAGTATGTTTCTTGGATTATCATGTAATTGTCACAACATTACTCATAGCGATTAATATATATATGATCCTCAGACTTGAGATCATCATAATCCCAACATCGTGAGTTGTATATTTTGATACAGTCAAACGTACACTGTAACTGGTTGTTCTATAAAGGCTGATGTTTGATATACCACAATCTATGTAGAGGGATATGGTTGATCGATATAGGATAAGTCCCTCCTACATAATGGGAGTAATATCTTAGGCCACTTGATTGAGTGAGACTAGAAATGCATGGCCATGCTCAAATAAGCTGATATGAGATGTCATACTTATTTGTATATCATAGTCTACTTAAGATACATGGAATGGACTATGCAAGTGTGACTATTCCATGACTTGTGTCCAATCTAGAGATAAAGGACTTAAGGATTATTGCATGAAAGGTTAATCATAAAAAGGTTATGTCGAATCATGATTTCTTGTGACTTAGGTAGCAATGATGCATTGCTAGGTGCCACTCATTGTTTGTAACATTGCAATCGTTCTAGTATTACTGCTAACGTTACAAGAACCTACAGGGTCACACCCTATAGTTGAAATGAATAGAATAAAACATAGTTGGTATTGTGTTTGGTTGTCGCTTAAATTAAATTAATTATAGAATTAATTTAATTGGGTAATCAAATATCGAATACATTATATGTACAAGGTTGTTGTACACATAATGAGAACATGAATTTGGTTCGTATATAAATTCAAATAAATATATAGTTTACCGAAATCATTATTATAATTAATGTAATTATAATTTTCGGTTTAAAAAACATTGTTATATTTATTTAATTTCTAAAAACCCTATATATAGGTATAAAATCTCGTTTTTCTTTGCTTGGCGGGTCTAGCAGTCATCAAAGCAAAGTCTTCTTCAAAACAATTTTAGGGATTCCTTCCCTTCATTGTAAACTGGGTGGATTACGTAGAGGCTGGAGTCACGATAGATTGCACATTGGTTTGATAGTAGATCAGATTACTCATTGCCGAGGCGTCACTGTCTACTTAGAATAAAGATTCGGTAATTTCAAAACCTTTATTTCACCCTAATTCATTCCTCACACATGGATCCAGGGTTAGGATCATCGGGTGTTTTATTTTTTCGCTGCACCGTAGGGGTGCCGACGTTCCAACACAAACAGGGTTTGATAATGATCGTACATCATTCGATTCACAATGTTTTATGATATGATAAATTGTATAACAACATATATATTGATTCGTTTTCAATAAAATCATATATTAACATTCAATTTAATCAACATTATACATAATACAGTTTATACGAACTTACTGGCTAAATATTAGAAATGTCAAAGTATAGGGCCATTTTGGTAATTTTTCATTCTCCTCGATTTTCCACTTGACCTTGATCTAAATTAATAATTTCATTCAATTTATTAATTTAGATAGTAAAACAACTTATTTTATGCAACTTAGTCATTTTAAATTTTTACAAAATTACCCATAACATTTTACTTGTATTCAATTTAATCCCTGAGACTAAAACATGCAAATTAACCTTTTTTAATGTCAATTCATGTCAGATGAATATTCATGGTACCCATTTCAGCCCATTTTTGTAACAATTTCACATCAAGTCCTTGTACTTTTACTATTTTAACAATTTAGTCCTTAATCGATAAATTTATCAAAAATAACTTAACAAAATACTTTTAAATAACAACTAATATTTCAATTTCATCATTTAACATAAAAAATAACTAGATTCATCAATGGCAACATTCAAGATCTTTAACAGTTTCAAAATCGAAGGTACGGGCTAGCTGGACCTAGTTGCAACAATCTCAAAAACATAAAAATTATTAGAAATGAGGCAAAAATGACATACCATGCAAGCTTTTCAAGTTGCAAAAATATCCATGCTCATAAATGGCTTCTTTCTCCATTTGAATTCGGTCAAGGAAGAAATGTAAAAGATGATAATGGATTTTGGTTTTATTTTATTTTATTTAACTATCAAATTACCATTTTAACATTGGTTAATAATTAAATAAATCACCAAATCGATGTCCATATAAGTCCACTAACTTCTTAAATGGTTTAATTACTATTTAAGTCTCTTTTCCTTTATTCAGTAAACCATTTAATCACTCAAATCAAATAGTGATCAAATTTTACTTCTTTTACGATTTAGTCCTTTTTAATTAATTAACTATCGAAACTTTAATACCACTTTAATGACACTCTGTAAAAGCTATTTACGGCTCGGTTCATAGAAATAAGGTCCCGATACCTTATTTTCTAAAACCACTTGACCTTAGGGTCTTACCACTTAAACTTTATAAATCAATTAGATAATATAAATTATCAAATCGAAAACCTTTTTAAAGCCATATTTGACTTGTAAATATTAAATAATAATATTTACGAACTTACTCGTCGGATTTGGTGGCCCCGAAACCCCTATTTCAGCACCTCTGGAAAACAGGCTATTACATTTTACATATCTGGTTGACTAAAACACACTGACCCAATGGATTCGTAACTTTCATAGTATATTCAGTGAACTCAACAAGTAATTTCTTTTTTTCTTCCAATGCAGTGCATATATACGAGTGAATTGATTCAAGATCAATCAATGCATATACATTAATATCAGAGAGAAAAATTACGTGCAATAACATCTAGAGCAGTAGGTTCCTCACAAGCTCTAATTGCATAGGCTCTAGCTATTGTTCTCACTTCAAACCGTTCATTCCTCTCGTTATTCTTCTCTCGATCGGGAGTAGTGTTCCTAGCTTTTCCAGATCATCTACCTCTCTGTGAAGTTGTTTTGCGCTTAATATATTGATTGTCAAAATCATTTTGCTTTTTTGGACAATCAAAAAGATAGTCAATAGATCGACATCAGAAACAAGCTCCTGAATTTGATCGACACTCACCAAAATGTCTTTTGTTGCATTCATCACAAACAGGAACGGTTCCCTCAACATTTCTTACACTTCCGACACTGGCCGTTGGAGAATTAAAAGACTGGAAATTACTTTGCGTCCGTTTCTCTCTACCGGTGAACTCTGAAGGGGCAGATGATCGACTTCTGTCATTTCTAAATTTATTTGATGAAGATATTTGAGCAGGCTTGAATGACCCTCTTTATTAAAATCTCAAAACTTCGAATCTGATTGTCATTTACTTTTTCAAATTTCTTCAACTTTCTGAGCCCTTTCTAAAAGTTCTATAGATTCCCATAACTTTAGTGCTGCCACAAACATACGGATATCATCATTCAACACGTCTTCAAATCTAATACACATTTCCTCCTCATTTGCTACTATATTACAGGCATACTTGCTTAACTGCACAAATTCCCGTTCATACTCAGCTACAGTCCGATTTCCTTATTTTAACTCAAGAAATTCTTTCTTTTCCTTGTCAATAAACAATTGGCTAACATACTTCTTCTTGAATTCAATTTGAAAGAAATCCCAATTAATACAATCACTCGTTGTCATCTTGCTCAAAGTGTCCCACCATAAATACACTTTATCTTTTAGTAACGACACAGCACATCTCAAACACTCTTGGGGAGTGCACATCAATTCTGTGAAGATTCTCTTTGTATTCATTAGCCAATACTCAACTTTTGCCATATCATTATCCACCATTGGTTCATAATTCCGAGGAATAAATTTTTCATTTCATCACCAAAGGACTTTAGAATTGACGCACTATTACTAGCTTCAAGATTCAAAGCTTGAACATTACTTTCAGCTTTGTTAACTACAGCCCAATTCGATTCAGTAAACATCTTGAATCTATAAGAAAATACAATATTAGAACGGATCAAAAGCATCACACTATCACAGAGCATATGTGGCATATAAATATACTAACTCTACTCCGCTATGTTAGTCCTAGAATCAACTAAGCTATAGCTCTGATACCACTAAATGTAACACCTCTAACCTGTATTCGTCACCAATTTAGGGTTACAGAGCATTACTGTACAACTGGATACATTTAAACTTAACTTCATTCAATAACATAAGCACATCATAAACAAATCATATACATACATACCGTCCCAAGATCGAGGCCTCAAGGCCCTACCTTAGAAATGATTCGGGACCAATCTCAAATCATTTGAAAAGTCTAGGAAAAAGCCACAAAAATTTTGGAACAGAGATCACACGGCCATGTGCCTCACACAGTTGAGACACACGCCCGTGTCTCAAGTCATGTAACCTTGGAACTAGGGACACACGGTCATGTCCCAGCCCATGTCTTTTCCCGTGTAACTCTTTGAGTAGGGTCACATGGTCGTGTACCAGGCCGTGTAACTCACTGACTAAAACCCTTTGAAACCTTCAGATGGAACACGATCGTGTTGCCACACACGGCTGAGATGCACGCCCATGTCCCAAGCCGTGTGAACCCAAAATTTATCTATAACTAGCCATCCACAAGCAATTCACAGCTAACCAATCTAACCATTTAAACATGCATCCAATGAGCATAAACATCATTCACCATTACACAAACATGCCATTTTAATGTGCTAAAATCAACTAACCAAAGTGACATTCATAGACACCACAATTATATCAAAACATCAACTACTAAAACACATCAACATTTATCCATTTCTTGCATAGTAACTTAGTTCAATCATATACCAAAACATACCACTAGTATTCACTTTCATACCATTCTAATTACACCAAAAAGAGACCTAATTACAAGCATGATAAAATACCTATTAACATAGTTTGGTAAGGTATTAAATTGTACCAAACAAACATATTTAGCCACATATACATGCCACTACCCTAAGAGACACAAAAACTACCAACTTCGACGGATAGTGTGAGCCAGTTGATAGATCCTTCCAAAATGTTAGCAATAGATCTCCACAAAATAATCCACAAGAACCGGTGAGTTTACATAACTTAGTAAGATCATATTATTACATTCAATCTAACACAATTAAATACAATCCATATACTATTAGATTTCAGGGATACTAGAGTATAAACAATACATGAAAATGCGTTCAGGGTACCGAAGTACAAATAAGGATACGTATGTGCAAACAGGAGTACCAAAGTACAAACAGAAGTACTGAAGTACAAATAGGGGCATATATGTGCAAATAGGGGTACCGAAGTATAAATAGGGGCACTTATGTGCTAACAGGGGTACCGAAGTGCAAACTAAGAAACCATACTATAAAAGTACAATTAGAAATTCATTTACATATTGAAACACCATGAACTTACCTAATATTCAATTCTGAACAACTCGTAGGGGTTAGTCTATTATTTTCCCTTTTTCTCGATTATTGTCTTTTTTATCCAAATTTTGATCTATATAATAATTAAAAACAATACATTAATTTCATACATATTGCACATTCCATTCAATGCATATGACCCTTAAATTTTCATTAATTACACTTTTTCCATAAACTTTTATAACTTTTGCAACTTAGTCCTCTAACATGATATTCATCAAATTTGGCCATTTTCTAACAACCAAATTACAACCAAATTTTCTAGGCTCTTAAACAGTTCCTATTATACATCAAATTCACTACCAAACCTTGAAATTTTGACATTTAAATAATTTAATCCTTAAATCAAAATCTAACAAAAATCGCTTCACAAAACAACTAAATATCCCAATCGAAGCTTCAAACACATATTTATCATCAAGAACATTCAAGATTCATCAATGGAAACTTCTAAAATTTTTAACAGTTTCAAAAATGATGGTACGAGATAACTAGACCTAGTTGCAACGATATCAAAAACATAAAATTTACAAGAAATGGAATTAAAACAAGCTTACATGGAAAGAAAATGTGTTAGTCGAACCCAAAGCTCCTCACGATATGGTGTTTTCTCTTAATTTCGGTGAAACAAAGTACTAAGGAAGATTATAGTATTATTTTTAACATTTTTCTTAAGTTACATTTATTAATTTACCGTTTTTCCCTTAATAAAAACTTCATTTAGGCTAATTACTACTCATTACCGTCCATTACATATTTATTGATGGTCTAATTACCATATAAGTCCTTCTTCATATAAGTTAAACTATTATAACACCCAAATGCAATAATTAACATATTTTGTGTTACACCCCTAACCCGTATCTATCGTCTGAATAGAGTTCTGCAGCATTACTGTGTAAACGTCCCTTAAAAACATACATTTCAAAAATTAATGTAAACTTAATTTAATCCACTCATATACATGCATATTTTCCCTTAACCAAGCCAACGGGGCCCTAAAAATAAATTAGAAACAATTCAGGACTAAAATGAAAACATTTGGAACATTTAAGAAAAAGTTGGAAAAAGTTGAACGATCGTGTGACTCACACGGCTGAGACACACTCCCGTGCCTTAGATCATTAACTTTCAAAATAGGGACACACGGTCGTGTCCCATCCTATGTTCGAGCCTGTGTAACTCTCTCAGTTGGGTTACACGGCCAAGCCACACGCCTGTGTGCTAGGCCATTTAACTCTCAAAAAAGCCACACACGCCTGTGTACCAGGCCGTGTGCTAGGCCATGTAATAGCCTAACTTGCATGCCTTAAAACCTACAGGGGACACACGACCGTGTCGCCTAACACACAGCTAAGTCACACGCCCGTGTCTCAGGCTGTGTGGACATGAAATTTTCTAAGATCAAGCCATTTCCATCACCAAATCAAGCGTGTACCTAAAAGCATTTTGTACACATAATCAAAGCCTTATAACATGACCAAAACCAACATGAAATGACCAATTCACTAGTCTAAAATCATACAACCAATATGTCATATAAGGCACCTCAAGAACAAACTTACCAACTTACCTAAACATATGCATTACCACATTTAAAACAAACACTTCTAGTTCAATATCATCTTAAAGCATACCATAATTGAGACCACAAGTAACTCAACATAAACATACCATTTTAATGTCCTAAAAATAACCAATCAATGTGCCCTTCATAAACATTTCAATTATATCCAACATTGAAAACTAAAGCATGTTAACATTGATCCATTTCTAGCATAGCAACTTAATCCATTCACAAGCCAAATCAAACCACAAGTGTTCACTTTCATACCATTCTAATTGTACCAAAAAGATACCTATTTACAATCATAATAAGGTGCCTAAGAACTTAGTTTAGTTTATTGTCATATTGTACCAAAACAACCTATATAGCCACATATACATGCCACTACCCTAAGGAGCACAAGAATACCAACATCGATGGATAGTGTGAGTTGAAGGTTCAATCTGTCCAAAAGTCAGCAACAATGATCTACAAAACAATCCAAAAAAACGAATAAGCTTATATAGCATAGTAAGAACATAGTATATCATTTAACTTAACAAAAATTGAATAAAATTCATAGTTTACTCAATTCAAAGTTATCGAAGTGTAAATCGGGGCACGTATGCGCAATTCAGGGGCACGTATGTGTAATTCAGGGGATAATTAACTATAAGCATTTAATTACATAACTATAATGTGAAAATACAAGTAAAAATTCAATTACATATTGAAATACTATGAACTTACCTTGACAACTAGAGCATAGAAATACGATCGAACTAATCCGTGATTTTTGCCTTTCCTTAATTTAGATCCGGTTGAGATTTATCTTGATCTAAATAAATAATTATATTTAATTAAGTATTTAAATCAATCTCAACATTAAATTTATTCCATAATTCATATGTATGCATAATTAAAAATTTTCCCCTAACATTTTAACTTTTCACAATTTAGTCCTTAAGCTCATAATTTAAAATCTAAGCATTTTCATCCCTATTTCATGCTAGCCAAATTCATTAGAGACCCATATCAACCCATGTAAAACCATTATTTCACAAATTTACCTTAAATTTTATTAATTTTACAAATAAGTCCCTAAATGACATTTTCATCAAAAATCACTTTACAGAACTTGTTTCTTTATCCACAAAGACTCATAATCTACCATCAAACATCAAGAATCATGTAATAAAATTCATGGAAAACCCTATATATTTAACAACTTTGTAAATTAGTCCACGGGCTAGCTAGATTAAGCTACAATGATCCCGGAAACATAAAAATCATTAAAAATGGGGCTTGAAAACTTACCATGCACACATCCAAAGCTCAATTGAATGCTCCCTCTTTTCCAATTGCCAAAATCGGTTTAGTTTAATGAAATGAAGAAGATGGACATTTTGTTTTAATTAAATTAACATTTATTTACTCATTTACCATTTTACCCTTTAAAAACATTCAAAATTAAAACCTTGCCATGAATATCCCCTAACTACATAAATGGTTTAACTAACATCTAGGTCCTGTTACTTTAAAGTTCCATAGTCATTAAACCCCCTTAACTAATAGAACTCTACTTTTACACTTTTTACGATTTAGTCATTTTTACTTAATTAGGCATGCAAACGTCGAAATTTCTTAACGAAATTTTAATACGACCTTACTATCCTCTCATAGACATTAAAATAATAATTTATTTTTTGGACTTGTGGTCCCAAAACCACTATTCTGATTTCACTAAAAATGGGTTGTTACATTTTGTGTCTTTTTCAATTTAGTCCTTTTTCTTTAATTAGCTAACTAAACATTAAAATTTATTAACCAAACTTTAATATGATCTTAATAACTCTATAAATACTCTATAAATAACATTTACGACTCAACATGACAAAAATTTAGGGTCCCAAAACCACTATTCTATCACCACTAAAAAATGGGTCATTACAAAAAGATTATACTTAGAAGGAAGGTATCGATTACAAAGAAACCTTCTCTCTAGTTCCCATGCTTAAGTTAATCCACATATTACTATCCATTCTGGTGGCTCTCGACTATGATATCAGGAAAATGGATGTCAAGACAGCGTTTCTAAACAGTTACCTTGAAGAATGCATCTATATGATGCAACCCACCAGATATATTGCTAAAAGAAATGAGCATAAAGTTTGCAAACTGCTTTGATCCATTTATGGACTTAAGCAAGCATCCTGCTCATGGAATTAATGTTTTGATCAAGCGATCAATACTTTCGAATTTGATCAAAGCGTAGATGAACCTTGTGTTTACAAACATTTAGGGGATGTTAAAGTGGTCTTTCTCATTCTATATGTCGATAAAATTTTACTCATTGGGAATGATGTAGGGATATTATCATGAATTAAATTGTGGTTAGCCCAACATTTTAGCATGAAGGACTTAAGAGAAGCTAATTTTGTTTTAGGTATTCAAATCCTAACGGATCGAAAGAACAAAGTGATAGTACTATCTCATCGAAAGAACAAAATGATAGTACTATCTCAAGCTTCATACATAGACAAGATATTGGAGTGTTATGCAATGACCGATTCAAATAAAGGGAATCAACCCTTTGTATCAAGATTTTATCTCTCTTTCGAAGATTGTCTAAAGACAGCAAAAGAAAGAGAGAACATGTGAAAGGTTCCTTAGCTTTGCTTGTAGGAAGTCTCATATATGTTATGTTGTGCACACGCCCAGATATTTGTTTTACGGTGGGGTTGGTGAGTTAATATCAAGCGAATCCAGGACCAAGACATTGGCAAGCAATTACACATATACTCAAGTATTTAAGGAGAACGAGGGTTATATGCTTGTGTACTTCGAATGAGATCTCACGCCTATTGGATATATTGATTCTAACTCATCTACTTCACTAGGGTATGTGGGAGACTATTGGATCTGGTGCCTTAAGTGTAGTATTTTCCTCTAAGTACACTTGTAAGTTTTTGAACATATTTTTTAATAAAATTATTCATGAATTACATTAATAATTTGTATATTGTCCTCACATGGTTTTTGCATGCAAAAAAGAAAGAAAGAAAATGTTACTCATTGGTTGTCTACAATTTAAACTAATACTAAATGGTATCATGTGGTCGAATCGTGATACGGAAAGACAGCTTATTTTAGTAAACAAATCTAAACATATCCTTAGTCTAATTGAAAATGAGGAAACCAATTTAAAGAATAATATTTCGTCTATTAAGTCCAATTAGGGAGATGCTTAGTCTTGGGCATCATAACGAATGACTCCCAGAAGATAGCGGCATGGATGTGACTGACTGGATTGGCAGTACATCAAATCGGACCAAGCAGAATAGATCCCGATTCTGTTTATGAACTTATTCACTTGTGGCGTTCATAGTGTGACATAATTAAATCCTGAGTGGATGGCGAACTATGTATGTGTGACTCATACACTATGATGTAAATAAAAGTTTAAGTTCGAATAGATAAGGAACCGAAAGTTGGTATGTTGGGTGTATGACATCTGCAATATGTAGTGTCATTCACAACAATGGAATTCATAACCTAAGACATGGGTAAATGATACCCTCTCATTGGCATTACAAGGTTGATGAAAAGTAAATGTGGCCACTGATTGTTCATCTTTTTTATGAATGACTTGATCACTATTTCATAGTGATTGAATTTTCATGAAGGATGATGTAATGGTTACCATAAGATAAAATAGGATCATATTGAGAGAACGCATATTATCCCAAAGAGATCAAGGATATACTATGAGGGTAACACACTTATGACAAGGTCCTTGAACGAGTATGGACTAGTTGCTTTCGTAATGGTATTTCGTTAAGGAGAGTTCAATCACGATACTATAATAAAATAACTTCGTGACCAAATGAGTTTATAATTAATAGGTGAAAAGTCAAAACTTAATTATAAATCATATGATCCCTAATTACATATGTTCAATCAGTCCCTCCACTAGCTTGTTGAAACCAAAAATGAATTGTGTGTTTGAATCAAAATGAATAGAATGAATAGAAATAGAGAAATGGAAAACATTCAGAAATGATTATGGTTTTCCCCGAAATGGAGAAATGGAATAATTTGGAAATGAATGTTGGTTTCTCAAAGAAAAAGGAAATGGAAATGCAAATGAAAATGAGAAATGATCCATTTGCAAATATATATATGGATTACTCAAAAATGATCAGAAGAATGAGTTTATGTTTTTTAGCAGTTCTAGAGCCCAAAAATGAAAATAAATCATTTGGTCATAGTGAAAAAGTTGAGTTGTGAAATATTGAATATATTTTTTTGGAAATTTTAACAGGGGTAAAATCTTCATAATTTTATCAAGGGTAAAATTGGGATGAGAAAATTATTTACTTGGAAAATTAATGTTTATTTTGGAAAATAAAAAAATATATATATTAGGTTGGATTAAATTATAAAGTGTTGGGTTAAAAGTCCAGAAAGCACATATAATTGGGCCCAATACAATGAGAGGTCTGAATCTCATCATAGTACATCTGAGGGGAAGCACGCCCTATTAGCCCCTCCCCTTCTCCTAGTTGCACTAGGAAGTTTTTTTTCTATTTGAAATAAACCTCTATAGTTCAACAAAGGTTCTACGTTATCTCCCTATAAATAGATGATACCGATAGAGCTATTTACATAACTTGGAGAGATTGTACACAGTCGAAAAATAGAAATAATTTATTCTCAACTATTAAATATATTTTTTCAGAATAACAATTCTATCGATTTCTATTAAAGAAGAGAGAATTTTCATTTTCACCCAAAAAAAAGAAACTTTTTCTAGTTCCGTGTTTTGATTTAATTTATTTGAGCCCACACTCGAAGTAGTTCATGGTACAAGATTAGCGAAGAAGATCATTTCATTGAAAGCCGAAAAACGTCAAGGATCCAGTTATCCAAAAACACAGGTATGATACCGATTCAAGTTTTATTGCTATAAATATCACAAACTGGGTTGGTTTTCAAAATTTTAATTTTCTGTTGTGTAAGAAAACCATTTTCAAACTAGGATTTTTCCAACACCATTTGTTGCAAAATTGCAAGCATCGTCACGATGATGTGCAAACATCGTCGGGGCATAAGCTCTGCGTCGGTACATCCTTATCGCATTTTTAAGACAAGCAGGAGCCTCTATGGCACATTGCAACATGCAACATTGTGGATTGTTGAATTTTTATATTTGGATAAATTGTTTGGTTTTGATGTCAAATTGTGGATTGTTGGAATGAATGTTTAGATTTGGATAAATGGGATATATTTGGCATGTGATTGAACACGATTTTATGCATGTTGAATGTGCACAAATGAACCAATTGTATGAAATGGTTTGGTTGATTGAAATAAGTACCAAAAGACCTATTTTGTGCCAAAATAGAGTATACGTCATGATGTCAAGCAATGGTCGTTGCGATGAGATCTGGGTTTTGGACCAGGGCATGAGAAGGAACCCTATTGTTTACAACGAGGCAAAATAGACGATAACATCGCGACGAGGAACTCCTCACATGGTGATATCACTTTAAAACTTTTGAAATGTTGCAATTTAGTCTTAATATGACTTTGAGTTAACTTTAGAGCATTCGTAGGCTAGTATAAGGGCCCGAGAAAGATTGTATAATGAACTTACGATTTGTAATGGTTATGTTTGCATGTTTTATATTTTAATGTGAATGTTAATTGTCCATAGCAGCTCCGACAATGACTATAACATTCAATCGCTCAGACTTGGTGATCGGGTTGGGAAGGGGTGTTACAATAATATTTTTATTTTTTATTTAGTTTTAGTCCACTCAATTTTCTCTAAAAACTATGGTGGTTCTTGTTTCAGTTTACACTATTGTGGTTTTTGTTTTTTTCCACTCTATTTTCTCAAAAATTTGTCATGGTTCTTGTCTATTCTATTTTCTTGTCCAATATATCTCAAGACATGACCCTGATACTGTTGCTTTTTAGCTTCAAAGTCTTATGTCTCAAGACACATTTCATATGTAATAATCAAAGTTGAAAATTATGTTCTCAATTTCCTCCCAACCATACCAAAATTGTCCATGATCATTCCCAACAATAATAAAAGCTCATAAACTATGTAATACCTTATACTTATTGTTCCAAACACATTAAACTCAAATATTAAAACAATTAGACACTTTCTTTCTTACTTCACTAAATCACTTATGTACATGTCATACTCTATACCATGAAATATATTTCATACCTCTTTTTTACCAAGCCTTGATAATGTGATTAGATGTGCCGAGGTCACTACTTCAAATGAGAACTTCAATTTGATCTTTCACCTACACGTTGGAAAATAACTTATTAAGCTCGTGAATGTTTAGTAAGTACCCATGAATTCAGATCTTACCATTTCTTTTATTTTTATTTATTATAAACATTATTACTATTATAATTCATGAATATATCTTAATATTCAATAGGTTATTACATATTTAAAAAATTCACTAATACTTTGATTCACAAATTTCATCATTTCACAGATTAATAGGAACAAAAATTTTATAAAAAAATCACTTACCAAAGCTCTTTTAGCCCATGTTAGACACATTTGAACCAGATGGGTACATAAAACATATCCCAATACACGGAGCACATAAGTGTTGGAAATATAGGCACTGAAGTATGATATCATGAATAACATAGGAGCACTCAGGTTTCTTTGACATGCTAACTATATCCATGAAGTTCAACACTAGTCTACATGGGCACTCGAATACCACTGGATTTTAAATAATTAATCACGAATACTTTATTCCACTATTTTTACGATTTCATTACACTTTCACATTTCTTTCACCCTAGTTTATTATTTAATATTACACGAACATATAATTTCAAACATTAAAATTTTCAAGATCATTTGATCTATACTTCCATTCCATGGCTAACCACAATCTTTATTCATACCAATATTTATTTCATGATTTTCACAATTTAGCTACACTTTTGCACTTCTTCAATTCAATCCTCATTTTTCCATTATTTAAAGAACAATTGTAATTTCATTTGCAATAATCACACAACTTTATTTAGTAAATTCTTAATTCAAAATGCATCTTATGCTTCGTGTTCTCTATAATATTTTCACTTATCAAATAATAACACGGAAAACTTTTTCATAGTTTTCAATTTAGTCCTTTTTAATTGTCACATAGTTATATGTTTTTAGCATTTTAACAAGAATGAGTTATTGGTTTGATGGTTAAGCGTTAGTTAATTTATCTTTAAGACCCGAGTTTGAATCCATTCTCGAGAAAAAAAATTATTTTATTTTTGGTACTCATTGTTTCTAAACCCTAATGTTGCCCTTGTATTCTTAAAACTCTAGTATTTAACATATTTTTCTCATTTTGTGTTCACATTGGCTTCTTTTTTCCAAAATCCCTAAAATCATTTTCTCTCCATCTTTTCTTTCCTCCTCCTCTTTGTGTCATCCATCTCATTTGTCCCTCTCAATTTTCCTTCTTTCTTTTGGCTTATGTCTTCACCCCTACCACCGCCGCCGCCTTCCTCACCACCTTGCACCATCAATGCTGCCCACTTGCTCCATTTTCTCTTATCGCCATCCATATCTTCTCCTTCGCTCTCTTTTATATTATTTTCTTTCTTCACTTCCTTCCTCCATTGTGTTGTACCTATTATTGCACCCTCACCCCTTTCCTTTCATTTTCCCCTTGCACCAGTGCTCCTTCACCATAATCGCCACATCGCCACTGCCATTTATTTCGTCTTTTCTCCTTTCTATTTCATTTTGTTCCTTGTAGTTGAATCTCCTATTGTTTTTCTTTACTCTATTTCTTTTCATCTTTCTTGCTTCATCATTGTCGAATCATCATTACTATGTGTGGATCTATTAATTCAAATCTATAAGATGGTGTTGTGTAAGTGTTTATTCTAGATCTCTAATTTTGGATGTATAATATGTGTGTTAACATCCCCTTTTTCATTTATCATTCGGATCTCACTATATTTCTTCTCGGATTTTTAAGGCCAATTTTAACAGTGTGTTTTATGTATATTTCTTGTTAAGGTATGAATTTTGAAGGAGATCAATTTAGATCTAAATTGTAGAAGCATTAACGTGTCAGATCTGTAGATCAGTGAAAGAGTATCTCTAAACATTAGATCTAGTTGTCGGATCATATTTTCTAACGTGTTCGAACCTATTAGTGGTGTTAGTCAAATTTAATGTGTTGGTTTTTGTGTGTTATTGTTCTTTTATTGTTCAGATTTGGACGAGATCTGACCAGATTTGTTCTGTGGAGTGCATCAGTTTAGATCTAATGTCGAGTGGACGTGCTGACTAAGGTGTGTTTGACCTTGAATGATCTTTGTTTAAATGATTTGTGTTGAATTACTGTGAAATTGACTGAATAGTATTATGATATCACAATGATTGCTAAATGTGCCAATATGTTTTTCGGGGTGGGCCGAACGTAAGTATCCCTAACTATGACTTCTGTGATGATTGAAAATTGTGTATGTTGTTACTACATGATTTGGTCTGACTCGTATGTTTTGTGACTCTATGGCATCAATCTGTTATTGTTATTCTTGACTCATGAAAGGGCACGATGACTGTTTTTTCCTTACTGAATGCAAGAAAAATCATGCCTACTATTTTTGTTAAAATTGGTTGCATCTCAAAACATGCCTATTGTATTGATTCTATTCTGATATGTCATATCACATTGCATGGGGTTGGGACCAATATGAAAGGAGAAATTTCTAGCAGTATATCTGCATATATGGTGGTTTATCCACATAATTATGGCAGTTTATCTGTAATTACTGGTGGCTAGTCCACAATAGTTCTGGGGAACTCTTACTGTGGTGTGTAGCATGTTGGGTAGGAACCTTTCTGAATGCTGAAAATATTGCATTTCCATACATGAACATGCATTTATTCACTGAAATATGTGATTCTATATTATTATGAAATTTTGAATATCGATTGTCTTGAATGTTATATCTTATTTATTGATTCTGATCTCTTGAGTTATGACGCACGTTGAGCTTTGTACATTTACCCTCTTAATTAACTTTCTTATAGATAAAAAATGAGGTTAGGATCCAGATTTAGCAATTGGATCACCATCTCGGATATTTTCAATGAAAAGTATTTTAACTTAATTTATTTTTTTATTTGGGACTATAATAATTTTATTTGGACTGTGGCATGGGTTTGGATTTGGTTTATTTTGGCTTGCATAACATTATAATTTTAGTTTGGTTAAATTTAATAATTAGATTTATGCATGAAACGTAGTTTTAAACATTAAACTATAATAATCATTTTTCCACTGCAATATTGGAAATGAGCTTTGGAAAGCAAATAAAATTAAAAATCAACCTAGTTTTTCAAAATAATTAAACTTTGCAAATTAAACACTGAATTCAATTAGCTTTTGAAACTAGTAAGTTTTTCTAAAACTAAGTGAATCGCTCGATTTTACTTTTCAAAAAAAGACAAGAAAATAATTAAAAAAGTATGTTTTGAAATCTGACGATTTAGCTTAGCCATCTATTTGGTCTATGTAACCTTCAGGATTTGGCCATGATGTCTACGTCAAATTAGGGAGGTTACATTTAGTGCTATCAAAGCCATGTTCAAAACTTGAACTATGGATTTTTAAATAAGTTTGCATGTATGTTTTAAAAGGGGATTATTGGGAATCATGCTACAAATTTTGAATAATATTTTGAAAGAAATAAAATCTGAGACTCTGATGTCAATCCTACTTAGTAACTAATACTTTTGAAATTGTAGAAAAACACTAGAACTGCTACTTTTGAAACTATAGACGTAAAATTGTAAACTTTAGACTGAAAACACTCAAGTAATAACTAGAACTTTATTATTCAACTGCAGATAAACATAAGACTGTAGATTCAGGAATTCACTATGAGCACCCAAGGTAGATGACCCTGAGGTAGGCCATGCCTAACTGCTCCTATTGTGCTGCTAACAGCTCAGGATAACAATCCAATTCCTGAGGTTGATTATGGTGAGGATTCATCTTCTATTGGAGGTGAAAACTTTGATAAGGGTGATGATGCAATATCCCAAGATATGTTGAGAGTTCTACAACAAGTTGTTAGAGCCTAATCTGGAACTTAGAGCTGAAGTTTTGTGATTGAGAGGCTTCGATCTAACAAATTCGAATTGTTTAGGAGTGTTGCTAGGATGACCCTAACTGTAGTTGAATATTGGATAGAGGCTACCGAAAAGATTCTAGACGATATGGACTATACCCCAGAATAGAAGTTGAAGTGTACAGTGTCATTATTGAGAGAAGAGGCCTACCGATGGTTGCAGTCTGTTACAAGAGGTACACAAGCTGAGCGTCTGACTTGGGAGTACTTCTAGGAGGCTTTCTAGAAGCAATATATGGACATGAGGTATGTGGAGGCCCACAGGCTTGAGTTCATTGAGCTTAAGCAAGGTGACATGGCTGTGGTGGTCGAGTATAAGGCAAAATTTCTAAGTTTCAACTGGTATGCTCAGGGTATGGTTGCTACTGAGTAGGATAATTGTGTAAGGTTTGAGAATGGGCTACGATATGATTTGAATATTTAGGTCACTCGACATTATGAAAGGGTTTTGTAAACTTTAGTTGAGAAAACCAAGATATTTAAATAAGTTAAACACTTGGAGCGAGAGAGGTGAGAAAAGACTCAGGTCATGATTAAGAGAGATTTTGGTTTTACCGACTCAAATTCGTGTCCCATGAAATGAGCCAAAGAGGGAAGACCGTAATAGAATATTGTTGCAATTAGTATTAGGCGTACGACTCTTAATTGTGCATACAAGTAGCATTCGGAAGAGTGCTAGAAGAAGCTGGTAGCTTGTTTGAGGTGTGGGTATACTGAGCACTGTATTAAGGATTGTCCTAGTAGGGGTGATCAAATGCAAGCTCTGATACAGAATCAAAATCAAAGAGCTGGACAGTTACCTTCGAGGGGTCGAGGTCAAATTAAAGCTTGTAATAATGGTCAATGATACATGGGTCAAGGTGCAAACAGAACTGAGGCTAAACAACCAGTTTTGGTTTATGCAGTTAGGTGTATAGAGGACCAAGACACAACTAACTTCATTGCAAGTACTTTTACAATTCATTTTCTTCAGTACTTTACCTTGATTGATATTGGATCTACCCATTTATGTTGCTTGTATGATAGCTTATAAATTGGGAATTGGGGTAGAGGAAACTGTTAGTGATGTAATTGTAGTCAATCCTCTAGAACAATCTATGATTGTAAATAAGATCTATAAGTGATGTCTGTTGGAAGTCCAAAGTGAAAAGTTTCTAACCGATTTGATGGAGTTTCCATTTAGAGAATTCGACTTGATTTTGGGAATGAACTGGTTGGTTGAACACCAAGTTAATCTTGATTGTGTTGTTAAGAGGGTCACTTTGAAGATAGTTGATGACAAGGAGATTGTGAAGGTTGGTGAGCGTAGAGATTACTTGTCAAATGTGATCTCCACTATGTTAGCACAAAAATTGATTTGAAAAGGGTACAAGGCATATCTAGCTTATGTTCCGGACACAAGTCCTAATGGTTTAGTTATGGATAGTATCTGAATTGTTAAGGAGTTTTCAGATGTTTTTCCTGAGGAACTAATGGAATACCTTCTGATCGTGATGTCAAATTTGGGATTGAATTGATGATTGGAACTGTTTCGATGTTCATTTCTCCCTATTGCATGGCACTTAAGCAGTACAAGAAACTTAAGGTTCAACTTCAGGAGCTTTTAGATCGATGATTCAAAAGGCCAAGTGTTTTGCTTTAAGGAGCTCTGGTTTTATTTGTAAAGAAGAAAGACAATACTATGAACTTGTCTATTGATTACCGATAGTTGAACAAGCTTATTATTAAGAACAAGTATCCTCTGCCAAGTTACTTTTGATTGTGTGGTTATGTAACACCCCAAACCCGACCTAAACATTAGAGCCGAATCTGATGATGTCACATTGTAACACCCCTTACCTGTATTCTACGCTGGAATAGGGTACGAGGCATTACCAGAATAAATACACTTAGAAACATATTAAACCGAGTTATAAAATTTCATCCGAGTTATAAAATTTCATCCAAATTAAAAAATTTCAAATTATTATCTTCGAGTCTCTAATTAGGGTTTACGAGGCCCAATACATACCCATTCATATGCTCAATATATCTGTTAAATCAATCCAATATTGAAGAATCCACTTTAAGTCAGAATCAATATTAATCACAATCATAAATCTTTTCATGTTATTTTCATATATCACTAACTGAACTTTGAATGTCAATTTACGAATATGTAATTCACTAACACATTCTGGTATACACAATGTTTAATTGATGAAATCATTTAATTGAGCTAAATTTCATATTCACTCCAAATTTTCTTCTATATTCATAAATGTTTTCACTTGCCATTTACCTAACCAATTTCTCAAACCAAGCTATCACACAACAATAACACATCACCTGTGCTTCATGAATTCAATGTTCGAATCTTAACACCATCAAATCCATGTCATTCGAATACTTAAAGTTTATTCAAGCATATATTATTACGTTTCATATACCAAGCATATGAATACGCAATCAATTCATTTTTCATTTATTTTACTAGCAAATTAATCTCAAAATTCATAACATTCCATTACTTAAGATATGTCATAAAACACTTCTTTAACATAAACTAGCACCATGGCCGAATTTTCAGTATGCTATTTATTCCCCTTTTTCTGAATCACATAGCAAAATATTACAAATATGTATATATTTGAATGCTATAATTATGCATCAACTTACCAACATGAGTTAATTCATGAGCCACTCATGACATCATTTCATGCCAAATATACCACACGCATATGCTATGAAACTTTATTTTCTCTCATGAGCTTACCATGACCAGTAATGCACCAATATAAGCATCACTCCTATTTCAACATTTATCGATTATAATCAGACATTTAACCAATTATACACAATTCATTCATATACTTTATTGTCCTCCTCCTCCTCTCCATCCCACATCCTTTATGTATATAACATGCTTAAATAGCATTATACATAATTTCACTATTCACTTATATTTAAATTCAAAGCTGTCTAGTCGAGTTACAGTCACTAAATTATTTTTATCCAGAGCTACAGAGCTCCAAGTTAAGTTCCATTAATTTTCCCCAAAACCAGACTCACATATCTCCTTACCATAAAATTTTTAGAATTTTGTTCTTGTCCAATTAGTACAGTTTATTCTTTAACGTCACCCATGTTTCACTGCACAACATCTCTTCCCTCTCTTCACTGAAAATGAATTATCTCATTGTACAGAATTTAGATGATATTTATGTTTATTTATTTTGAAAATAGACTTATTAAGGATTCTAATCATATAAATTATAACTCATAATTATTTTTTTACAATTTTTAATTATTTTCCAAAGTTAGAATAGGGGATTCCAAAATCAATCCGACCCTGCCTCACTAAAATTCAAATATCTCAAAATATATAACTCTTTTTCTTTCTCTGTTTATTTTATGTAAAAATAGACTCATTAAGATTTCATTTCATATCTTATTCTCTCTCTAATTAAATTTCCACAATTTTTGGTGATTTTTCAAAATCACACTATTGTTACTATCCAAAACTATTTTGTTACTAATTTTACTTTTTCATAATTTCACTTTTTCACTTTCAATCATTATTCAATTCAATTCCACACATATATTCATCATTCAATCACACTTAATCGTTACATGATCTCATGTAATTTCACTTAGTCAATTTCCCGATGAACACTTCGGAATAATAACAGATACACGGTGGATTCAGCACACAGCAACCACCCTTTGCAATCAATGATATCCGGTGGGATCAGCACATAGCAACAACCCTTTGCAATCAATCATATTGTGAAATCGTAGACAATAAAAATATAATGAAAATAAATTTTTTTTCTCGTCGAATTTGTGGTCCCGAAACCATTATTTCGACTAGCCCAAAATTCGGGCTGTTACAACTCTCCCCCTTTAGGGATTTTCGTCCTCGAAAATCTTACCAGATAGTAGATTAATGATTTGCTTCCACACAGTATATTTCAAATTCACACATGATTTTGGACTTTCATATCTTTTATAGATAATCACATAAATTCATAAGAAAATCAAGATAGCGATATTTCAGCATCTGAAGCTACACAAAGTATCAAAAAATTACAATCCATATAGAATGATATCCATTCCTATGATAAAAGAAAATGTCTAGAAAGATAAATGTCACTCATAATTAATGGAATCCAAAGTAACAGAAGCAATATAATCTTCACGTATATTCAATAGAACAATAACCAGTAGAAACAAAATATTAGCCTCACTCAGACTTTACCGTCGATTTTCATATTCACACAAAGGAATAAATACAAAAAAAAACATGGCAATGTCAAACATAGCCCAAAAAAACCAATAATTCTTTCATCTATTAATATGTTTAGCTAATGTTCTCATACGATAAGAATTCTTTTTGAAACTAAACAGTCATATATTCTTCTGAGGATAATTGTACACACAGAATGCCTAAAAGGAATCATAGTAATTACCCCATTATAGCTACTGTCTCAGCTATTAATACAATACAAACATTACTCAATTGTCTAATTCTGTCATCAAAATTTTCACATTATCTCTTTACTAACAGAAATCGATCCAAAAAAACTTCCGGTTAATTCTTTCTTTAAATAACATACCTGAATAAATCATTTAATCAGATTTAACTTCTTTTGTGACAGTAACTTTGCATAATCTGAGTAGTTTTCAGAACTATCCAATATCTCTCTTTTTATATTGTCTTCATTTGCTATTTCATTCACTTTTCTGACCACATTATTAATCTTCCATACACAAACTTCTATAACACTACATTCGTAAGCTTATTAAACCAACATCTTACAAATTTCATTGTAACATTTTACTGATATAGGGGGTGAGTGTAGTAAAGCCTCAAATTTATCTTACACATAAATGCGAATAACACATACTATCACAAATGGCCAATTCATTACTAATTTCACATTCTCAAAGCATTTAATAAACATTTTCTTTTAATCACTTTTGTTCTCAACACATAATTCATATGCCAACTCAAATCACTAATTCACAATCAAAATTTCTATATAGCATCATAATCCAAATATCATAACTCATGTGCTCATATAATTATAACATTTATCAATAACAAAATGTTACACTCTTTGATCCAGGCCTTTATGAGTTTCAACTCATAGTCAATACATTTTCAGTCAAGCATTTAAGTATTTACTTCTATATTGTCAGAATTAATTCAGTTGAAAAACATATCTGTCTCATCAAGATAATTTTCGTCATAAAACAATACTGATGAGGGGGTGATGGTGAGGACATAAAACTTTTAACTTACTCTCATAGATACACATATATATATGACTTTGCATTTATCATCAATGTAATACCATCATAACCACGTAGTTCATTCCAAACAAATTAACACATTTATTTATTATGAATATTTTCTGTCACCCACAATTTCACACAATGAATTTACTTACTCAAGCTCAATATTAATATCTATTTAAATTTCGATACCTAGCTTCTATTTTACTTACCGACATTTATTCAATTAGAGAACGTCTTACAAAATTGAGTACTTCGTTTTCTCTATGCCATAGTCCAACTATGGTCTTACACATATTTACATATTGATGCCATAGCCTAGCTATGGTCTTACACAGTAGCACATATCACACCGATGCCATATCCCAGATATGGTCTTATACGAAAATCACATATCACATGTTGCCATGGTTCAACCATGGTCTTTTTCGTTAATTCATCACATATCACTGAACGAATGTATTCATTCTTGCGTTCTACACAATTTAATCTTCCAATTCAATTTCCATACTATTATAATATTCATGGTTTAATAGTAAAGACATAAAACAAAATATCTTATTATCTTTAACTTAACAATTAAACATAAAATTCTACCATATGCACGTACTAATTTCACTTATTCTAACAGATATACATAAACACACATTCCATCTATTTAAGTAAATTCACTTACCATATTCACTTAATCAAATATATTGAGCACATAGCATTATATAATCACCAACATACTTGGATGAGCTTATCACAATATAAGCTCTCTTTTTTTAACTTATGATCATCTCTTTTCATACTTTCTGAAATATAGAATTTTTTTTCATTCCGACTATCTATCTTCATACTCATAAGTGCACCGAATTTATTCTCTTAGCTGAGGACATGCTTAGTTACATATAACTCAAATCACATCTCGATAATTCAATTCACTTTAATAAAACAACTGTATTGATTTCAACTATCAAACACTAACATATCAAGATACTATTTTCTTCATGTTGAGGATACAGCTCAAACACACAATATTTCAACATTCTTTTAACATGCAAACCAAAGATCCTTTAATTGTATTAGTTTAAGGAAATAGATAATTTGATTGAACTCATTAACTTTAATCAAATTTACCTAAGGAAAAATTCAATCATATAATTTTAAGTTTATGCATTCATTATTTATACCTTTCTAAATTTTGTTTCTTCATAAACACATTTCAATTACCTCAATATAAATTTTCAGCATTATTGAAAGCAGCTCGGTTAGAAATTATCTCTATCTTAACAAAACAATTTCCTTAGAGCCAGAAGGTATTACACTATCATGAGTAATAATATGACATATATAGCTTAACTCAACTATGCTACGTTACTCCGAAAATTGATTAAACCATAGCTCTGATACCACTAAATGTAACACCCCAAACTCGACCTAAACAATAGGGCTGAATCTGGTGATGTCACATTGTAACACCCCTTACCTGTCTTCTACGCTGGAATAGGGTACGAGGCATTACTAGAACAAATCACTTATAAACATATTAAACCGAGTTATAAAATTTCATCCAAATTAAAAACTTTCAAATTATTATCTTCGAGTCGCTAATTAGGGTTTACGAGGCCCAATACATACCCATTCATATGCTCAATATATCTGTTAAATCAATCCAATATTGAAGAATCCACTTTAAGTCAGAATCAATATTAATCACAATCATAAATCTTTTCATGTTATTTTCATATATCACTAACTGAACTTTGAATGTCAATTTACGAATATGTAATTCACTAACACATTCTGGTATACACAATGTTTAATTGATCAAATCATTTAATTGAGCTAAATTTCATATTCACTCCAAATTTTCTTCTATATTCATAAATGCTTTCACTTACCATTTACCTAACCAATTTCTCGAACCAAGCTATCACACAACAATAATACATCACCTGTGCTTCATGAATTCAATGTTCAAATCTTATCACCATCAAATCCATGTCATTCAAATACTTAAAGTTTATTCAAGCATATATTATTACGTTTCATATACCAAGCATATGTCAAAATTACGAATACGCAATCAATTCATTTGTCATTTATTTGACTAGAAAATTAATCTCAAAATTCATAATATTCCATTACTTAAGATATGCCATAAAACACTCCTTTAACATAAACTAGCACCATGGCCGAATTTTCAGTATGCTATT
The DNA here is from genome assembly GCF_007990345.1 of Gossypium hirsutum. NCBI lineage: Eukaryota > Viridiplantae > Streptophyta > Magnoliopsida > Malvales > Malvaceae > Gossypium > Gossypium hirsutum. The sequence goes on from NC_053438.1 coordinate 15,532,875, forward strand.
TATTCCCCCTTTTTTTGAATCACATAGCAAAATATTACAAATATGTATCTATTTGAATACTATAATTATGCATCAACTTACCAATATGAGTTAATTCATGATCCACTCATGACATCATTTCATGCCAAATATACCACACGCATATGCTATGAAACTTTATTTTCTCTCATGAGCTTACCATGACCAGTAATGCACCAATATAAGCATCACTCATATTTCAACATTTATCGATTATAATCAGACATTTAACCAATTATACACAATTCATTCATATACTTTATTGTCCTCCTCCTCCTCTCCATCCCACAACCTTTATGTATATAACATGCTTAACTAGCATTATACATAATTTCACTATTTACTTATATTTAAATTCAAAGCTGTCTAGTCAAGTTACAGTCACTAAATTATTTTTATCCAGAGCTACAGAGCTCCAAGTTAAGTTCCATTAATTTTCCCCGAAACCAGACTCACATATCTCCTTACCCTAAAATTTTCAAAAAAATTTTCTTAGCCAATTAGTACATTTTATTCTTTAAAGTCACCCATGTTTCACTGCTCAACATCTCTGACCTCTCTTCACTAAAAATGAATTATCTCATTGTACAGAATTTAGATGATATTTACGTTTATTTCCTTTGAAAATCTACTCATTAAGGATTCTAATCATATAAATTATAACTCATAATTATTTGTTTACAATTTTTAATTATTTTCTAAATTCAGAACTGGGGATTCCGAAATCAATCCGACCATGCCTCACTAAAATTCAAATATCTCAAAATATATAACTCTTTTGCTTTCTTTGTTTCTTTTATGTCAAAATATACTCATTAAGATTTCATTTCATATCGTATTCACTCTCTAATTCAATTTCCACCATTTTTGGTGATTTTTCAAAGTCACACTATTGTTACTGTCCGAAACTGTTTTGTTGCTAATTTTACTTTTTCATAATTTCACTTTTTCACTTTCAATCATTATTCAATTCAATTCCACACATATATTCATCATTCAATCACACTTAATCGTTACATGATCTCATGTAATTTCACTTAGTCAATTTCCCGATGAACACTTCGGAATAATAACAGATACACGGTGGATTCAGCACACAGCAACCACCCTTTGCAATCAATGATATCCGGTGGGATCAGCACATAGCAACCACCTTATAATTAATGATACCGGTTCACATAGTAGCCTGCACATAGTACTACACATGTGGCCATCACTATTCGATACACGTAGTAGCCTGCACATAGTACTACACACGTGATCGAAGCTATCCGGTATGCATAGTAGCTTGCACATAGTACTATACATGCGACCTATCATTCTAGTACACGTAGTAGCCTGCACAAAGTACTACACACGTGACCATCACTTTCACTTTCACAGAGTGGCCTACACACAGTCCATGCCACACAAGTGATCATTTCTGCCACTTCATTCGTATCCCTTTTTATTCCGAATGTTCAATCGGGAAATTTTTCACTTTTTCTCATTTTTTCCTTTTTCACTAATCAGAGTCAATTCATTGTCTTTCTTGACTTATAATAACACATTTAACTTATTTAACACTCACATTATTCAATCTAATCCAAAAATCACATTTTTGTAAAATTACATTTTTTCCCCTAAAGTTTCACAAAATTATGATTTTTCCCCTAGGCTCGGAAATTAAACTTTATTCCTTTTTCTTATGTTTTATGACATGCTAAATATTTTTCCCTTCTATAGAAACATCAAATTCTCATTCTAACACTTACTTATGAACATTAGGTATTTTTATCGATTATGTCAATTTACTCGTTTTTACTTAAAATCGGATAGCAAAAGTTATTTAACATAATTTCAAGTTTCATATTTTACAATAAAACATCAAAATAAACACATTTCACCTATGGGTATTTTTCCAAATATGAACCCTAGGTTAAATTATTGCTAGAATAAGCTAAATCAAGTTACCGGGACTCTAAAAACGTAAAGAACATTAAAAACGGGGCTTAGAATCACTTACTATGGAGCTTGGAAGCTTGAAAACCCTAAATATGGCTTCCGCCTTGCTGATTTCGTTCCCCATGGAGAAGATGGACAAATTTTTGGCTATTTTGGCCTTTTTAATTGTTTTAATTACTAAATGACCAAAATGCCCCCAACTAAAAAATTTCCTATTTCACTTATCTCTTGTCCATTTTTGTCCAACAAGTTAACCAATGGTATAATTACCATTTAAGGACCTCCAATTTAAAATTTCATAACAATTGGACACTTCTAACATGTAGAACTCAACTTTTGCACTTTTTACAATTTAGTCCTTTTGACTAAATTGGGTGCCCAAACGTCAAAATTTTTTAACGAAATTTTCACAAAATCATTTTGTGAAATCGTATACCATAAAAATATAATGAAAATAAATTTTTTCTCTTCAAATTTGTGGTCCCGAAACCACTATTTCGACTAGCCCAAAATTAGGGATGTTACAGGTTAAGAGGGTCACTTTGAAGATAGTTGATGAAAAGGAGATTGTGATGGTTGGTGAGCGTAAAGATTACTTCTCTAATGTGATCTCCACTATGTTAGCAGAAAGATTGATTCTGAAAGGTTACGAGGCATATCTGGCTTATGTTTCAGACACAAGTCCTAATGGTTTAGCTATGGATAGTATCCGAATTATTAAGGAGTTTTCAGATGTTTTTCCTGAGGAAGTACCAAAATACCTTTTGGTCGTGATGTCAAATTTAGGATTGAATTCATGATTGGGACTACTCTAATGTCCATTGCTCCCTATTGCATGGCACCTAAGGAGTATAAGAAACTTAAGGTTCAACTTCAAGAGCTTCTAGATCGATGGTTCATAAGGCCAAGTGTTTCACCTTAGGGAGCTCCAGTTTTGTTTGTAAAGAAGAAAAACAGTACTATGAACTTGTTTATTAATTATTGATAGTTGAACAAGCTTATTATTAAGAACAAGTATCCTCTGCCAAGGACTGATGACTTGTTCAATCAGTTTCAAGGTGCAACTGTGCTTTCCAATATTTATCTAAGGTCGGGTTTTTATCAGCTCAAGGTGAAAGAGTCTAATGTTCCCAAGACCACATTCAAGACTCGTTATGGCCATTACAAGTTCTTAGTAATGGCTTTTGGTCTAACTAATGCCCCTAGGGCATTCATGGACTTGATGAATAGGGTTTTCAACCTTTTTTAGATCAGTTTGTATTTGTGTTCATCGACAACATATTGTTTTACTTAAAAACTGATACTGATCATGATTAGATTTTGAGGGTTGTATAGATTCTCCAAGAGAAAAAGCTCTATTCTAAGTTGAGTAAGTATGAATTTTGGCTTAGAGAAGTTATGTTTCTAGGTCATGTGGTATTTGTAACATCTCGACTGGCGAAGCCCTAGTATTCGAGTGTTGTTTTAGAAGTAAGAATTTTTTTGAATAGTTCTGAATAAGTGATGGATTTATTTAAGAAATAGAAGTTCACGAGTGCGCTCTTGGGCGAAGTCTTGAAAGTTGAAATATAGTCAATAGGAATAAAGCTTAAAAAGATAGTTTTAAGTTGTCCAATGATAGGATTGGATTAAGTATAAGTTACTTTTTGAGCATGTTTGTAACGCATTAGTCTGGCATATTATGGAGGAGTGAAACTTATGGTTAAGTTAAGTACGATGATTCGAAGAATAATGGTAAGTTTATAAGTCTCTAAATTCGGCGTATAGTTATATAGAAAAATGACAAGCGAAGAAGTGTTCGCCTAAAAAGGCCCATCTTGACATATAGAGTAGGCTAATTGAGAGTGTTCTATTTATAAGGTCACTGTAATACTCGCCCAAATGCAGTCCTAGCGTATAGGATGGGCGAACTCTGATATTGAAATAAGTAGACAAAGATTCCTAGTTATTTTAGGATGGTAAGTGAAGCGAAACTGATGATTATGAAAAGAATGGTTATGAGGTATGAGGCCACGCCAAAAGACAAAGTACCTTCAATGACCAATGAGGTTCTGTACCAGTTGATTTATAAGGAAAGCTAGTTGGGAACTAACCAAATTTGAATTAGAAGAGTAAAAGGCTGAAGGAGTATCAAGTAAGTCTCCTAGACATGGTAGATTTTAATAGGCCACTCAATCTTAAAGTGACCTTTATCAAGTTCCTATGAAAACTTGAGTTAAGTAAAAGGACACCCGAGTTAAGTTAAGGAGGTTATCTTCTTTTTTAAAGAGGAGGGTCATGAGTAGATGAAAGCTGCCGCCCAAAATATGAGTTTGAAACCCCAATTTTTGCTAGTAATTTCCCTCCCAACAAGGTACATTTCATGATTCTGTCTGCTAAGGGAACGCAGATTTATAAGTATACTTGAAGAAATAAGGCTTAGTGATATGTTTGAGTTAAAGTAGAGGTAAAAGGTTACTCAAATGAGCTCTATAAAAGGTTGCTGAATCCTACTTTTGTTAATGAGATTAAGGATAAGTAGCCTTTAGTTGTGTTTTTGTTGTATTGGGTTAAAAAGGTTGAGGAAGGTAAGATTGTAGACTTTAGTTCAATTCAAATGATATTCTGTGCTTTTGAGGGAGATATTATGTGTCAAATGATAAGGATCTAAAATAGTCTATTCTTTAGAAAGCACATAGTAGTCCTTATGCTATGTATCCTGAAGGAAATAAGATGTATCGTAATCTAAGAGAACTATATTGGTGGTCTGATCTGCAATGATAGGTGACAAATTATGTGGCTAAGTGTCTGAAGTACAAGCAAGTGAAAGCTAAGCACCAATTTCCTTTTGGCCTGTTGCAGCCTATATTGGTGGTCTCGATTATTCAGATTCAACGAAAGAGTTGGAACCCAATACGTTAGGGCTCAATCCTCTCGAAGATTCCAAATACCGAGTATTGCCTTTATTTTTAAAAATTTTCTCTTTATACGAATTTGGGTAACAATTATATAATAGAGTAATAATTGTGATAATGTAAATATAAATAGCATGATCAAGAACAAAAATAATAATAATAATAATAATGAAAAGATAAATAAAAAACAAATCAATCATGTATACACAATATCAAGTAAATAAACAAATAAAACCGAAGCATTTAAAGAATATAATAATGATAATAATGGTCATGTGAATAAATAAATAAATAAACATCAAGTAAAGCAATAATAATAACAAAGAAAATAGATAAAAATTATAAAATACAAAAATAAATATATGTACATATAAGAAATATATATATGTGTGTGAATTATAAAAAAAAGAAAAAAATATAAAAAATATAAAAATACATATTTTAATATGTAAAAAACTATATATATAAGTATGTATATAAAATTATGAAACATAGAAAATATATAAAAGTATATGTATATATATATATAAAAATTAAAAAATGTGTACGTATATGTATATATTATAAAACGTATGTATGTATACATGCATATATATAACAAAATTTAAAATTTAAAGGCATAAAAAAGTAAATAATAATGATACAAGATTATTGATGCCACATAATAGTGTTAATAATATTAAAATAATTAATTTAATAATAAAAAACTAAAATAAAAAATAGAGGATTAAATAGCATCAATAATCAAAGACCAATGAATTTAAAATAAAAAAATATAAGGCAAAATAAAATGTGAACAAATTTGAAAATAATGAATTTGAAAATGAATAATAAGGGAAAAAGAGATTTGAAATCAACAATATACAAATCAATAAATAAATTATACACAAATCAACAAAATAAGAACAAGCCACAGAAAATAAGAACGCAAGAGAGAGAGAAATTTGAGTGAATACTCTTAATAATTATTATTACTCCTAACTCAAGTCCTTTACAATGAAGGAAGAGGCCTCTATTTATAGTTGAGCCTCCCCAAATCCAACGGTATCGATTAATTACATCAACGGCTAAGATTAAAGGATATCTACAAATTAAATCTATAAGATTACAAAATCATATCTTCTAAGATTGCATATCATATCTAAGATTGCATATCCTTGAAGATTATGTTTCCATATGTGTCAAACTTGTAGATGGACCTTCAACCTTTTCAAGTAATGGGCCATTCCGATCGGGCCAAATGATATAATTTTTGACTGGACTTGGACTCTGTTTTTTATTTTGGGTTTATTATTTTTTTGTGAGCCCGGGCTAAATTGGCCTATTACAGCTGCCCCTCTTTGCTCATTGTCGAGTAACGAGAATAAAGCAAAGACCTTAAAAATGACCAATTTTGCCCGGTCGTGCTGGACCTTGGTGCTCTTATTCTTCAAGTAGCCTCATTCCATCCTACTGCATCTTCAGAGGTATAGGAATTGGTGCTTCGATCCACTCCACTGCAACGTCGGGGAGATAGGATTTGTAACTCATAACTTTTCAAGAGAACAAAATTTACTATTGTTACTCTGCTTCACTGCAACTTTAGGGAAATAAGACTTGCTTTCTCAGTCTGCTCCGCTGCAACCTTAGGGAGATAAGACCTGATACGATCTACTCTACTGCAACTTCAGAGAGATAATATCTATTTTAATCCGCTCCACTGCAACTTTAGGGAGATAGGATTACTGGCTTCAATCTGCTCGACTGCAACTTAGGGAGATAAAATCTGTAATTTTCAACCTACTCCACTGCTGCTCAAGGAGATAAGGCTAGTGGCTTAAATCTGCTTCCCTACTACCTTGGGAAGATAAGATTCGTCGTTTTCGATTTGCTCCACTGCTGCTTAGGGAGATAAGATCTGTAATTTTCAACCTACTCCACTGCTGCTCAGAGAGATAGGATTCATAATCTTCAACCTATTCCACTGCTGACCAGTGAGATAGGATTCACCTATTCCACTGCTGACCAGGGAGATAGGACTTACAATCTTCAACCTATTCCACTGCTGACCAGGGAGATCAGATTCACCTATTCCACTGCTGACCAGGGAGATAGGATTCACCTATTCCACTGCTGACTAGGGAGATAGGACTTACAATCTTCAATCTCTTCCACTGCTGACCAGGAAGATAGGATTCACAATCTTCAACCTATTCCACTGCTGACCAGGGAAGTAGGACTTACAATCTTCAACCTATTCCACTGCTGACCAGGGAGATAAAGTTTTGTGATTTCACCGATCTGTTCTCTGAGGAACATGACCTGTATAATGAACCTAATTATGCCTAAGATAAGGATGGCATGATGAAAATGCATCAAATACTCCTAACTAGACATGTATGAATGGTGTTTGCATGAATGTAGAATGCTATTTTTTTGTGAGAATGATCCTTTTTTATCACTTAGGTTATCATTGCTCGAAGTTTATTAAGGCTTTATCACTAATGTGTTACAACGCCTTTCTGCTCAGCTGGCGTTTTCAAAGAAACATTTAGTCAGATTGCTCCCACTGTAAACCTCAAAGTTCAATCCACTGGGACGCAAAATTTGTACCATCATTCTCCCACTGTAACCCAAGGGTAGAAATATATGGCTTTTCCTCAATCCTCTCCTATCACAATTCAAGTATACAGGATCTAAATCTCTCTGGTCCCTTACACCATTCCCAGGGTGTCGTACCAAAGGCTCATGCACAAATGAAGGCTTTCTTCTCTGAGGAAACCTCTTTCTATTGTCTGGTGATCATTGCTTGCTTGTTTATTTAAGCTTTGTCATCAACACGACATCTTGTCATTTTGTTCAATCAATGTTTTTAACAACAAAATCCAAAGAGAAAGTCCTAATTTAGACTCTTTCTTTTCAGATTTCCAACCTTTAAACATGGTGTGTTCTAAACAATAGTCTCGTTTCAGGTCATGTATTATTTAGAAACTTCTAGAGTAATATGCAAAACCTCCCTTGTGAAAGTTTTATTAGTCAATTAATCATCATTCCAATGCAACATGCTTGCAAAAAGGTCATAACAATGGATAAGAATAAAGTTAGTTCTGAGCATAGCTCGAAAGGAATAAATTATCAAAAATAGTAAAGAAGGATAACAAATAAATTGATTGGGAATGTGTATCTTGGAAAAGAATGAAGTATTCCAAGAACAATAAATTCAATATAAATAGTATGAAAATTGGGTACCCCAGATATCGCAGCTTGAGCTTCTCTGTACAAACTTTCTGAAGATCATTCTGAGTTTGACATGTGTTTAGGAGATCTACAGTGCTTTGTCGATGCCCCAAGAAGTCGCCTACCCTTTCCTGTTGATTCAAGTATAGCAAGATCATCATATGCCCCAATCTGATCAAAATTTTAACTGCTCTGATCATCTCATGCCCATTCTGATCAATATTTGAGCCGCCTTTTTCGGGTTTTCAACTCAAATCCCCTTTGGTCTCAAGGCGCCCTTTGCGGGTTTTTACCTTGGCCTCTCCTTTGTCTTTTTTTTCTTTTTCTTTTTCTTTTTCTTTTTTTATCACTTTCATTTTTTATTTTGATTTTGACCCTTTTTTTTTAATCTGAACTCATAGGATTAGGCAAGTCCTTGTTATCCCTTTCGATCAGAACCAATGTTTTTTCTAGATAAAGTCTTCCACATAAGATCTTCCACTTTCATCTTGTATGCGTAAGATCTTCTTTGTGATCAAATTTCTTTCATAGAGCTTTCTAGGGAAAAATTTAACTATGACAAAAAAATTTGGATCTTCCTCTTCAATTATGATGAAATCCAACCAAAATTCGAAGAGATGGAAACTCGATCTCAATGGGCAAAACTATGATAAGCCAAAGAGAAAGGCGTTGCCCCGGCAAAAAAAAATTCACTGTATCGTTCATGATGTTAATCTTGAACATACGGCAAATTTCTGATATCGTGCTATTGTTCAGATTACAATGTTAGTGATTAACCCGGGCATATCCTGGTTTGACCATGCGAAGACGTCTTTGAGCTCTTGAGGTAAATCAACAGGGTCCTGCTTTGTTTCTCTGGTTATGCACGTTCACAATCTCCATTGTCTCTTCATAAGGTAAAATTTGTTTCTCTTCCTGTTCTACCATCCTCAATAAGTCCGGAGATAAGCTACAATCTATGTCATTTTCAAAGACCTGAAATCCCTCTAAACACATGCCACGCTCAAAAGGAAATTTTGAGTTTGTAGCAACGTCACTCATGTAATTGATATTTGGGGACCCATAGTAGGTACCAAATAATATACCAAAGAATATATGAATTTATGAATAATTATTTGTACAATATGATTATGAATGAAAGAATGATGTGGAAGAAAATCCAAAAGAATGAAAGAATAATTATTCGAAAAGAATGAAAGAATATTGGCTCAAAAATGAATGCAAAGATGTATTTCATTAGAATAATGACGTTCAGACATGAGCCTATTTCACAAAAGAATTTCTATCATTTTTAGGCTAAAAAAAACAAAAATGTTTTGAACATTACTCAAAATAAGCTCTAAAAACTATAGGGATTTCTTCCGCAGTCCAGTTATTTAGAACACTCCCAAGTTTATAAGGGCGAATATCTAACAAGGTCCATTTTCATTTGTGTCTTCCTATATGTCATTGATGTGAACTCTTCCCAACACCTCTTCATATATTGCATTAACCCCATTATCAATCATGATTGGGTAGTGGCCTTTCTGCAGTAGATGAGTCATCCAACTTGATAATACCCATGTTGATGAATTTTTCAACTAGCTTTTTGAAGGTAATGCAATTCTCTATTGAGTGCCCCGTAATTCCTACATGGTAATCACATTGTGCGTTCGCATCATACCACTTGGGATACGGAGGTCGTGGAGGTTTTAAGTAGGAAAGGGCAACAATGTACGCATCAAACAAGCTTTGATATAGCTCCTTATAGGACATCGGAATTAGTGTGAACTGGAGCTTCTCAGTACCTGGTTTCACGTCAGATTCTTGTCTCAATGAACCTTGTTGACTAGCAACCCCTTTACCTGGATGACTTACAGTAACTGATCTTGAGTAACCTATGTTACTCATCTCATTTTCTTTTCTCCTTGAGACTGACTTTTTGTTACTCTCTCCACCATCTATTCTTCACTTCGGATGGCATTTTCAATCATTTCACCATTCATGATTATATCTGAGAAACTCTTTGAAGCACTTCCCAACATGTGCGTGATGAACGGGGCTTTCAGTGTGTTGATGAAGAGCATCGTCATTTCTTTCTCTAAGAGTGGCGGTTGAACTTGGACTATAACCTCTCTCCACCTCTGTGCATACTGTCTAAAGCTTTCATTCGATTTCTTTTCCAAACTTTGCAAGGTGATTCTATCAAAAGCCATTTCTGATATATGACTATACTGCCTCATAAAAGCCTGTGCCAAATCCCTCTAAGAACTAATTTTGGTTTGGCTCAATTGATTATACCATTTAGATGCTACCCCAGTGAGGCTATCTTGAAAACAATGTATTAATAGCTGATCATTGTTAATATACCCAGTCATCCTCCTACAGAACATGGTGATATGGGCTTCAGGGCAACTGGTCTCATTATACTTCTCAAATTCTGGCATCTTGAACTTATAAGGAAGTACCAAATTTGGGACCAAACTCAGATCCTTAAAATCCATTCCACGATAACTTTCAATGCTCTCTATTGCCCTGAATTTCTCTTCAATCCATTTCCACCTTTCCTCAAACTGTTTTGGTAATTCTTCCTTTGCTTTATCTTTCTCAGCTACTTCATCGAAATCAAGGATAGTAGTATTCACCAAGTTATCTCCAAGATTAGAACCTTATCCAGCCTGGAAGTTCATCGGCACAGAGACACCAACTTGAAACTGCTGAGGCCTAATTGTAATAGAGGATATGCGCAGATGCACCTCAGCTTGAGTTTGCACATGCGGAGGAGTAAAACTTGGAGGATATAGAGGTCCATCCTTGTCTCCTACTTCATCATTAACCATAGGGCCCTTCCCCTTATTTACTCCCCTAGTCAGTAATTGCGTCAAATTAGCCATCATATCTTTTGAGACTCCAGCATCCTTTCTGTCATATCTTGTTGAATTTTTTCCAATTGCTCATTCATTTGCATCTGTAGCTAGTCTTGCATTTCTTTTCGCATTTGCTCCAGTTTCTTTAATCTTTGATCCATTTCCTTAGTTTTATGACGAGTACCGTAAGAGTGTTTGGTTGGTTGGTTTTCCAGATTAGCTGAAATAAATTTACTCAATTAGACTCTTTCAATGGATTTTAATGCATATGATGTCATGTAATGCAGATGCATGAAATGAATGCCTAAAGAGACGTTGATTCTGATTTAATTACATTTAGAAAACTTTACTAGAAGGCAAATTTCTTTACATAAAGCATATGCATGTACGGCCTCGCCCTTATATTCCAAGAGACAACATCGGTCTTTTCCTTCATCCGCATGTTTAAGATAAATCCCTCAAATTTCCAATAGATGCCACTGTTAGCTCCCTTTTTCTTAATCCTGGTCACGATCCATCATTTTCCTATCTTCGTAATGCTTATCAGCTTCTTTAAGGGAATTGGAACGTCGAAAGCTCTTAGACAATCATCTTAAATCCTCGAGCCACGAAGTAAAGTCACGAACTCTTCCATCACCCTTCTTGTGTTTCTCCGAATATATTCAAGCAGCCGTATTATTTTCCACTTTATCAAGAAATCTGTATTCCATGACAAGCTTTCTAAGTTAGTAATCGAACTTGAATCAACATCTCTTTTCTAAGATGCAAATGCAATGTAATCAAAATCAAAACAAAATAAAACGGGTTAGTACAAAACAAAAGCAAACAAAAAGAATACCTAGCCGGGTAAGTACTAGGGGTTTGGAGTGGCTCTACCTAGGATGAGTTCCTACAGTCTTCTACATGCGGTTTGGCTCTAAAGTCAAGCTACCCGAACCAGCAGATTCCTCGATCCTCACCCATTATAGGCTCATACAGACCGAGTTTGGTTCAGGGGAATACATTTCCCTATGGCTGCACGGAGATGAAGATCTCACGAAGACATAGGTACGGATGTATCCCGAAAGTGATCCACTATCCTGAACGGAGGTGAAAACCTCACGGAGGAGTAGCTTCTCACTCCCACTTAAAAGGCTAAGACTAAACAGTATTTATGCAATATGATGCCAAGATATAAAACTCGATTTACAGTAATCATACAAACAAGTGCAAAGAGAGGATCGTAATTTTTCAAATCAAATTTTCAATTTTTGACAATAAGAAAAAAAATTAATTTTGCGGCTTAACTCTCTAAATGTCCCCAATGGAGTCGCCAAGCTGTTGACACCATTTTTATTTTGAAAATCGGGGTCTACATGGATTTTGAAAAAAATTGAAAATGGGAGTCGCCACTGATCCTTTTTATTTAGGTATGATCGGGTCACCTCAAAAAGTGGTTATTTTTAATAAGCAATTTGACTTTATTAAAACAACGCTTTTGGTCCACAAAATTTAGAAAAATGGGTCCGGGAGTCGGTTACGTACGAGGAAGGATTAGCACCCTCGTAACGCCCAAAAATTGGTACCTAGTTAATTAATTAATGTCTTAATGTCGAAAATTGAAAACTTTGAAGAGATTTAAAATACGATCTTTTGTTTTTTTAAAAAAAACTTATATAAAACAAGTTACTCGATAAGACCCTCTCATTTTGAAAAGAGAAAATGTCACACCCAATGAGTTAGGGCACGGTATTTCACTTCCTCAAAAATGAGCTTGTCCAAAAAAACTCGTGCAATAAAATTTAAAAGGATATTCAATTGTTTAAGTCAGATGAAGAAATCGCAGCCCAATACGTTAGTGCACAATTTCTCAAAATTCTAAACATTAAATATTACCTTTATTATTTTTAGAAAAAAATCCTCATCTCGAGAAAACAACGTGTCATATCCAATGCGTTAGGACACAACGTATTGAATTCTCGATAATGAGCTTTTTATTTATGTTTTGATTAAAGAGTATTCTCGATTATTCAGATTCAACGAAAGAGTTGGAACCCAATACGTTAGGGCTCAATCCTTTCGAAGATTCCAAATACCGAGTATTGCCTTTATTTTTAAAAATTTTCTCTTTATACGAATTTGGGTAACAATTATATAATAGAGTAACAATTGTGATAATGTAAATATAAATAGCATGATCAAGAACAATAATAATAATAATAATAATAATAATAATAATAATAATGAAAAGATAAATAAAAAACAAATCAATCATGTATACACAATATCAAGTAAATAAACAAATAAAACCGAAGCATTTAAAGAATATAATAATGATAATAATGGTCATGTGAATAAATAAATAAATAAACATCAAGTAAAGCAATAATAATAACAAAGAAAATAGATAAAAATTATAAAATACAAAAATATATATATGTACATATAAGAAAAATATATATGTGTGTGATTTATAAAAAATAAAAAATATATAAATATACATATTTTAATATGTAAAAATATATATATGTATATAAAATTATGAAACATAGAAAATATATAAAAGTATGTGTATATATATATATTTATAAAAATTAAAAAAAAGTGTATGTATATGTGTATATTATAAAACGTATGTATGTATACATGCATATATATAACAAAATCTGAAATTTAAAGGCATAAAAAAGTAAATAATAATGATACAAGATTAATGATGCCACATAATAGTGTTAATAATATTAAAATAATTAATTTAATAATAATAATAAACTAAAATAACAAATAGAGGATTAATTAGCATAAATAATCAAAGACCAATGAATTTAAAATAAAAAAAATATAAGGCAAAATAAAATGTGAACAAATTTGAAAATAATGAATTTGAAAATGAATAATAAGGGAAAAAGATATTTGAAATCAACAATATACAAATCAATAAATAAATTATACATAAATCAACAAAATAAGAACAAGCCACAGAAAATAAGAACGCAAGAGAGAGAGAAATTTGAGTGAATACTCTTAATAATTATTATTACTCCCAACTCAAGTCCTTTACAATGAAGGGAGAGGCCTCTATTTATAGTTGAGCCTCCCCAAATCCAACGATACCGATTAATTACATCAACGGCTAAGATTAAAGGATATCTACAAATTAAATCTCTAAGATTACAAAATCATATCTTCTAAGATTGCATATCGTATCTTCTAAGATTGCATATCCTTGAAGATTATATTTCCATATGTGTCAAACTTGTAGATGGACCTTCAACCTTTTCAAGTAATGGGTCATTCCGATCGGGCCAAATGATATAATTTTTGACTGGACTTGGACTCTGTTTTATTATTTTGGGTTTATTATTTTTTTGTGAGCCCGGGCTAAATTGGCATATTACACTACCCTTGGGACATTTTTAATATTTGTCCTTCAACTTTTTTGTATTTATGCCTTGCCCCTAAAAATTTTAAATATTTGCACTTGAGTCACAAAGCTTTTCACATCTTTTCAATTTAGTCTCCGCCATAATTTAACATATCACGACATACTTCTTAATTCAACTTTCTTTGGCATCCACCAACCTTCTCTTTTATCATTTATATTTCTCATTTTACTTTGCTAGGAAATTCATTATGCACGATTTTCACTTAATACTACTTTCAAAAAATAATAATAATAACATAACGATTTTAAGGATGTTATAGTTTGTAATGTGTGTCCATGGTTCCTATTAATGACAATGTTTTTTTTTCAAAAAAATAAGATAAAAAGGAATAGCATTTGATGCACGGTCAATACATAAGTCTCATGCACCATTAATAAATAATAGTATAACACATCATCATTAAATTTAAAAAAAACATGGAAGACTTGGAAATAAATACAAATAATTTTATCTAAACATAATTGAACATTACTTGTAACTATTATAAATAAATATTAACAACTTTCTGATTTAGGATCTTGGCATAGCTTTTGTCAGTTTTACCCTTATTTTTTTTTAAACTAAATTTGTCCATTAACCTTTAAAGAGAGTCATATAGCTTGCTTTTAACGATGTTGGCATGGCAACATGTGTGACAATCAACGTGTATTTCATGTTGAAATAATACTATTTGTCTTATATATCACGTGAACAAATAATTTAAAATTTATAAAAAAAAATTAAAAATTATAAAAAGTACAAAAAACATGAAGTAGACGTGGATTGTCATGTCTAAAATTTTAATATTTTAGTCAATATCCATATTCAAAAAACAACAATTCGACACTTTTTGAAAGGTCACTAGTCAAATTTGATTACTTTTAAAAGGTTGAGGTTTAAATTTAGCTAAAAATAATAATGGCCAAATTGAAGAAAGATCTAAACGTTGAGAGCTAAATTTGGCAATAGGCCTATAATAAATAATTTAAAATGTCTAACGTTAAATAATAAAGAGATAAATACAAAAAATATACATCATCAACTTCAATCTAGTGTGTAATTTAATACGTAAACTTTGATTTTGTGCAATTATGCACATTAAACTTTAAATTTGGTTCAAACATATATAAAACTTTGATTTTAATTCAATCGTACATATTTAAATAAATGAATAATCAATTTATTTTTATATTAGATAAGTATAATTATTTGTATATGTAATATGTAAATGTAAAATGATGCTTATACCGAAATGATATTAGTTGTTTAGAAAAATTGAATCAAATTAAAATGTCATTTATAAAATTGCACAAAATCAAAATCTATGTATAACATTACTCATTGAACCAAAATTCATTTGTATTTTAGGGATTTATCCCATAATAAAATATTATATATGTTTTAAATAAATTTTAAAATATGTTTATATAATAGTAATATTTTATTTTTATTTTTTTAAAAAATACAAAGCAACGGAACAGGATAGGCAGTGCATATGCAAACACAGGTCGTAAGAAAATAAAAGGCTTAGCGGTTAGAAAGGAGAAGCGGAGCAATGGCTTAACATATTTGTCGCGAAACCATCCATTTTTAGGCCATTTCCAAAACAGCAACGAAAGCCTTCACATCTCTTCCCTTAAAATTCCTCTTTGATTTCCAACCAAATCAGAGAGCACAAAGAAAACAACAAAGGGGGAAAAGAGAAGTAGAAGTAGAAGATAGAAGAACACAACAGAAGATCTCTTTCTCTCTCTCTCTCTCTAGCTGGTGTTTTAGCGATGTTTCGTTAAGAATCATTTGGAGGTTGATGTATGAAATCCAGCACTGGGGAATAATGGGTAAAACAATGGAGGTTCAGCGTATGAGGGAATTGTTGTTACTTTGGTCGAGGTTCCAAAGTAATCGTGTGGCTCTCGTGGGTGGAAATCACACTGCCGCTCGATTTTGCACTCGCTAAGTTTTGCCTTCTTCATTCCTCTCTTTCTCGCCTGTTATAATCTCTTCCTTGTTTTACTTTAATATGCTATCTCTCGATTTTCTTTTCCGGAAAAGTTTTCTATTTTTCTTCTCGTACAATCTACCTTGCCTTTGATCACCTTTGTTTTCTGAATTTTTGTGATTGGATTTGTAAGCCCTTTTTTTCTTTGTGTTTTAATCGATCATTTGGATCAATGGCTGTCCATATTATTTATGGACTTCTAAACAAATTCCATAAAAACAAGCATAAAGCCTTGAAAAATGGCATTAATTTGCAGTCTGGTGCACGATTGATCGTCAAAGTTCCTCGCTCTAGGGTTTTTAAGCTTCTTGCTCGGTTCTTGACGGTTTTGGCTTTGACCTTATTTTTGCTTCCTTGGTCGGGAATAAGATTTATCGTCAACGACGAACCCGCTCTGCCTGTTTATACAATCAAGCCTGAAGTTGTCCCTGAGACCGCTGATCCCATTAATCTGGAATCACTGCTATTGCTGTACAATCATTTGAACAATGAAGGTATTCTGAAACCGGGAAACAAAGGACTATTGTTAAGCGATGACTATGATGAAGAATCCATTCAGGGAAATTCCTTCCTAACCAAAACTGATATGGAATTCAGTTCTACAAATGACTTTGATCGACTAATGTTAATCCCTGACGAGTCCTTCGATTTCATCTTCACTGAAAACATTCAATCCACCCTCGAATTCATCGACCGGAGTCTCAAAGTTGGCGGTATTGTTGCTGTTCAGCAGCTGGACTCATCGCTTTCATTCACCAAGCCGTCTAATTACAAGATTGTTTACTTCAGGAAATTCAATTCCAACCTTTTTGTGATGAAAAAGGTTCAGAATGCTCGACCGATCCCAAGTTCCCAAAGGCGGCTTTTGGGGTATAATACATCAGAAGCGAAACGGGCAGCATTGAAGAAATTGGAAGACGTTCTTCTTGAACCACCAAGAGCATCCTCAAGGACGTCCAGAACTTACCTTAAACGAACGAAATATTTGCCAGATCTATTGGGGGACTCACTCGAAAGCTACCCCCGTCGGGTTTTCATTGATGTAGGCTTGCCTAAGAAAGATGGCGGCAGTGCCACCACCTGGTTTGTCAAGAATTATCCCACAAGGAATCTGAAGTTCGAGATGTACAAGATCGAGACACTGACCAAGGACTCTACCAAGAAAGAGGTGCCGCAGACTGCGGCGGAGACTGGGATGTCGGGTTGGCTGAGGAAGAACGTGCAGGAGGAAGAGTATGTAGTGATGAAGGCTGAGGCTGAAGTGGTTGAAGATATGGTGAAGAGCAAGGCTATTAGATTGGTTGATGAGCTGTTCTTGGAATGCAAACCTAAAGGACTTGGTGGAAGAAAGAACATGAGCAGAAGGGCTTACTGGGAATGCTTGGCTTTGTATGGGAAGTTAAGGGATGAAGGTGTCGCAGTGCATCAATGGTGGGGTTGAAGGGAAGTTTGTTTAAGCAGAGTGAAACATGTTTAAGGTGTGAGAGAGAGATCGATATGTATATATAATATTATTATGTTCCAATACGATTTCATGAACAAAAATCCAATTTTTAATTTCTTATATGTGTATACAACAAAAGTTAAAAACAAAAAAAAAAGGTCACGCAAACAAGCAAAATTTAATAGCTTTTTGTTCTTTGTATTCCAAGTTTGCTAATTTATCTTTGATGTATTTTTCTTTCTATAGATTTGAAATTTGATGAAATGAATTTGTATTATGATAGAATTTGGTTGAGTTGTAGGGTTTTCGTTTCTTCGAAGCTTTCATCCTTTTCGGCTTTCTCGATGAGTATTTGAGTTGGTTTCAATTTTTTTCAAATTGATCAAACCGAATTAACAAAGGGTTTGTCCCAATATTTACTTAATAATGATTAGTATGTATATCTGTAATTGTTTAAATTTATAAAAACTAGTTTTTTTATTAGGTTAATATAAGTTAAGAATAAAAATCTAATATATTAGAAGGTGCACAAGTTTTTTTTTAAATAATTTAATATATATAATCTATTTATAATATATAAAAAAAATGAATTTAGAAAAAAAATTTGGATCGACCAAGAATAATTTTTTTTATCATATTATTAAATTGACATCTTAAAATAATTAACTTAATCATTATCATTCTTTAAATAATTATAACTTAATTATTACTCAATTTAGATTCAATAGTTAAAAATATTAACCTAAAATATTATGATAATAATTATAATTTAATAGTTAAAATTTGTTGAAGTAAAATCTTATGATAATAATTGAAAATTTTTATATTATCATTGTTAAAATAATTATAATTTAATTATAACCAAAAATAGATTTAATGAATAAAAAGCCTTAACGTGAAATATTGTTATATTGTAATTATAATTAACAGAATGTCTACCGTTAATGTTACGCTGTGTGAAATATAGTCTAAGCTCTTTTATAGGAAAATTTGTTGAATGATATTGGTTGTTGATATTTTTTTTTCTGAGTGAATTCATTGTTGAGTTAATTAGTTTGTTTCATAAAGTTTTTTTATAATTAAATTTGTCTTATAAAGTATAAATTTCAAGTTTTTTTTAACTGTAGAGCAATGTATATGCTTTTTCTTCGTTTATTGTTTTTAAATAATAAATTTATAATTAAATATCATTTGATTAATATTAGAGTTAAAAAAATGATCGATTTAAATTGAATAAAATTCTAAATATAAAAAAAAAATTATTTATTAATTATCACTTAATTAATATTAGAGTTATATATCAAAATTAAAAGTTAACTTTAACTATATAAATAGTATCTAGTAATTAAGCATACTCAATTAAGTAACAACTAATACATGTAAAAAAAAAAGAGAGAGAGATTATTAGCATGGAGCATTAAAAAATTAAGGTTTTCTATAAAGGTACATAATCGATACCAATACAAATTTTTCCGTCGTTAAATCGGTACTACTTTAGATAATAGGGATTATTCGACAATAGTTAATTTTAAATGTCAATAGTAATCTCATAATAACATTCTAATTCATGCTTATAATCTTTTAATTTTATTTTACATTATTTTTTTGAATTTTTATATTTTATTTAATTTAGTCCCTAAAACCGAAATAAGTATAACATTCACAATTGAGCTTCGTTTTTCATTCTAACTTCAATTATGTCCTTCTACAACCCTCAAAAATCCAATTTTACGTAAATTTAATGTCACTTTTGACAATTCACAATTTAGTCTCTAAATACAAAATTAACAAAATTCACTTTTTACTAAATAATCTTTAAACATCTCTTATCTTTCAAATCCACCATTTCCTATCAATAACATCTAAAATTCATCAATGACAAGTTCTAAAATCTTTAAAAATTTTGAAAACGAAAATACGGGTTAACTAAACTTAGTTGCAACAATCTAAAAAACATAAAAATTATAAGAAACAAGTGAAAAATGACTTAAATGCACGGTTGAAAAGCTTAAACTAGTTCGGTCATGGCTTCCTAGTCTCCTTTCTTTCTTCAAACGGTGGAAAATAATGAAATGGTGAATATGGAAACCATGTTAATTTTTTTTAACATAATGTAATAAAGTTTTTAATTTATTTAACACATGTTAATTAAAAACACCTATCCAACCGTCCACCATAATTAAATATGGCATAATTTCCATATAAATCTATTCAATTTTACCATTTTCCCTATTTAACTAATATAATTCAATATCAATTAACTTTTACGATTTTCACAATTTAGTCCTTTTTATTTAATTAACTATTTAATCACTAAAACTTTTGAACCAATATTTAATACACCTATATAAAAACTCCGTAAATATTTACGGGCTCAGTTTATAGAAGCGAGATCCCGATACCTCGTTTTCCAAAATCACTTTATTTTAGGGTCGAACCAATTGAACTAACTAATTGTCCAATTAATAAAACTTATCAGATCAAAATTCACTATATCATAATACTTGACTCGTAAATATTAAATAATAATATTTACGGACTCACTTGTAGGAATTGTGGTCCCGAAACCATTGTTTCCGACACCACTGAAAAAAGTGTGAACACAATCCACAACGAGTTGATGAATCCCCAAATTAGATTCTCCGAAGAATGAAATAGAGAGAAAGTAAATTACAACAATAAAAGAAACCTAAGTACAAAATAAACTAAGGAAAACTAAAAACTAAAACTAAATGAAGTAGTAAACTAAAACTTGAATAAAAACCGATTATGAAGTGTTCAGAGATGTCTATTTGTAGGATTATGGTCGGTTGTCATCCATTGACCTAATTCGGTTGATGTTTTTGCGTTAAAATTTGTTATGTAGACCAAAATGCCCTTGGCTATTTAATTCCCCTCGTCAAGGAGGTGTCATGACACCCTCTAATTTATTTCGTGACACTGATGGCAGTTTCGAGCTAAGGCTTGATTTCAAGGTTGTGTCGCGACACCTTCTAGCTATATTGCGACACTGAAGGTTGTTTGTTCCTTTTGAGTGCTTTGCTTACTATGTTGCGATATCGACACTCCGTGTTGCAACATTGCGGCCAATTTCATGTTCTTATGCCTCTGAATGATGTCTTGCACACTCACTGAATACGTTAAACTTCCTTTGGGCCTATTTTGGCTCTAAGATCATATAAATAGCTCAAATCACACTTTTTATTATTTATTACCTAAAGATGAAAAATAAGTAAAAGCATAATTAAATTGCTTTCATACAAGCTCCTTAAATACAAAAACTGGTTTAATCTGCTACAACGAATTACGGTAGATCAATCTTGAGATAAGTGGCCTTTGTCTTGAGACAAAAGTACATCAAAGCTAAGTAGATTTTACCCTACTCCAGGTTTTGGAACAGGAACCTCTTGTTTCAAGACATTCAAACATCAAAGCAAAAATAGGAAAACATGAGAGGTTGGTATCAATACCTAGTTTCGAGAAATAAAGGACATTGCCTTAAGACACGACATATAGTGTCTCGAGACATGTTAACTTCGGAGCTAAAAACCCAAAATAATTTATGGCTTATCTCAAGACATGAAGACCCCTATATCGAGACATAAATTTAAAATTTGACATTTGAGTTTGATTCGAGTACTAACTCTAAAATTAACCCATATAACCTTGTAAATTGATGAAATGAAATCAATGAGTGTATAAATGCATAAATATGAATTATTTTGAAGATTGAATTAAATATATTTGTGTTATAGTAGATTGAGTTGCTTCGATGACGTAATGTGACGTCACATATTCAGATCTGACGATCGGGTCAAGTGGGGGTGTTACAAATTTTCTGCCTAGGTCGTGGGCTATTTTGGCCCATAGGTGTTTGACATTTTTTTGGCCTATTCACAAGTGACATATTTGACAAAACAACCATTGGTTTTCGGCTAGGACTCTTCAGCTCTTTAATTGGTCATATTGAGAAGTTTAAAGTGAAGATAATGTTTATCCTTATCATTATCCTTATCTCTTGAGAAAGTTTTAGAGCAATTGAAAGGCTAATTTATGAAGATTTTTGTTTGATAAATACTCTGGATACTTAATAGGATAATTTCATCTTTTAAATAGGAGTTTAAAGCTTATCAACGCTCAGTTGGATGGACTTTTATATCAACCTATAAATAGGCTACATGTGGCATCACTTGGGGTGTGCTTTTGGAGTGTCTTTGATAAGCTTCTTGTGCTTTTTCTTGTTATTTTGTGCAACACTCTTTTAGGGATTCTTTGGAAAGTTAATTTATTGTATTATGAGGTATTTGGGTGAGCGATTTGTGATAATTGGGGTCAATATTGGGGCTGCAATTACTTTTTTGTGTAAGAGTAGACCGAGTTTAAGCCAATAGGTGACCTAGACAATTATTGAATAAAATCATTCACTAAGCGAAGCTCTACAGGCATAGGACTATTGTGTGTAAACTGCGTTAACAAATATTGCGTGTTGTCTCTCATTACTTTGCTCCTTGTGTTACTTTGCATTTAACCTTTCTATTTGTTTCTGTTCTACTGACAGTTCGAACAAAATTGTTTTTCAAGTGCAAACGAAAAACTTTTTCAACGGTAAAAAGATTAACTTTTGAAAATGTTGTGAGCATATTATCTCTTTATTAAAGCAATAAATTCTCATGAAGTTATATTATAAATTAAAATAAAATAAAAAAGATTTTGAATATCACTAAAATAAAATTTTGTAGAATATATAAAACATTAGAGGAAAAAAAACAATATATAGTGTTAACATAAATATGAGTAAATGCAAATTATTTTCAAACATGCAAATATAAAAAACTTTTCCACGTGGTAAAATTAAATTTTAAAAATGAACCTTTTTAATAAATTTGTATATTTAATTCAAATATGAGCATATATTAATATATAAATCCAACTCTTAGATGATCAATCATTTTACCTTCACAGTCCGAGTTAATTATTTTATCTTTACCATCAAATTTTAACTTTTTAAATCAACTGCCATCCTTTGAATTTGAAATATAACCTGTAAATCAGAAAATAAATTAAAATCTTTCAACATATAATAACAAAAGAATGACAAAAATATGATAGTGATAGAAACATATGGTAAAAAATATATGATTTTGGCGTAAACATATAGTAACAATGTAACTATTAAAGATAAGAACAAAAATATTCAATGTATAGTTAGAGCTTTGTTTTCTGGTATGATGCATACCTTTGAATTTGCAGCGGTATTTAGAGGGGGTTTGAATTTGTTATAATTCAAATATCAATTTAAAAAATAATTATAGATATAACGACTCGATTTTCGTCAGTGTTAGAAAATCTAGTTTCAAAGTCGATATTTCCGTAAACCAAATCAATTCAAATGTTAAATCGAGAAGTTCATGAGATAGTTATGAAATTAGAATATGAAATTACTAAACGATTTACTAGAATATTCGATAAAAATAGTACATGACTAAATTGAATAGGGACTAGGAAGAAGTGGTTTGATTTGAATTTTTGGCAAGTCCTTAAAGTGATAATTTACCAAAATTAAATATATGTTCTTTTTTAAAATACGAACCAAAATCCAAATAATTTTCTAAGGTATGTTATTCTACTTGTCAATGGGTACTGACCTATCGTATTGGTCATCAAATCTTAACTTGAAGTTTGCTAGCTGGTCTTTTTGAAAGGAAAAAAAAACTTAACAACCTAGTGATTTAAATAAAAACTTTCGAATAATTCAATAACTTAAATGAAATTTTTTGAATAGTTCAGTGGCCATTTTGTAAGTTTTTGAAGTTAAATGACCAAATCATAAACTTGTGAATAGTTTAATAACCATGCTTGTAGTTTTAAAAAAAAACTAATATTCTGTGTGAGTATTTGGTACTTTGATAGTGTAATTTTTTATTCCACAGGTAACTTTAAAAAATTAACATTTTTTTTTATATTTTACTATACTACCATAAGACATTTGTCTACTCTCTAAACTTATGAAGTCTAAAAACTCCACCAATAGTATGCCAAATATTTTCTAATAGTATAGTTAAGTTACTTCCATTTCTTTTCACAATTAAAAACTTAAAAGAAATTACATATATAATCACAAAATGGTGATTTTTTTTTGTGATGTTTATTAACTAAACCTATTTTTCATCATATAAAAACACTAAAAAAAAGAGCTTACGCATAAAGACAAGAAAGCAAACAAAGAACAAACAAAAAAAAATAAAGCCAATAAGAAACTAATTGCAAGCTTCACGAGCAATTCCCAAGCGAGAATTGATGACATCAAAGAGAATCCTATGATTCTGCTGCTGCAAATTGGCTATCACATTCATGGCGGCGTTCACATTGTTGGGGACCGGTGCTATGGCCAAGCATGCCCGAGACCCGGCACTGGTGTGTAAGAAGCTGTTTTCCATTGGCAATGGCATCGACAAGGCTTCGAAATGTAATGTTATTAAAGGTGCCTCAGCTTCTGCTGTAGCATCAAAGCATGTGTCAAATACTCCAATGGCAGTAAATGGACCTTTCACATGCTTCACAAACTCATCTCGGATTGCCTTGTAAATGGGCTGGACGAATCGGGTTACAACCGTACCCGAATCTATTATGGTCCCTGCCCCGGTGTTGGGGTTAAACGCTAGGTATTCCGGGGCAATGGGGACTTGAACCCGGCCTACACTTATTCCGGTTAGGTTAACATAGTAAAGTGAAGGTCGGTGTGGGCTTTTTAGGAGTGGGGTGGTTCGAATGTTCTTGGGTTGTCCAACTGGCCCGAGTTTGAGAGAACCCGAAAAGTAGTAGGACTTGAAACTGGGTAGACAATATGAGAAAACACCAGAGTAGAGGGCCCCGGATTGTGAAATAAGTGACATGGGTCCCCGACCCAAACCCAACAGTCCTTGCGGTGGTACTGATCCACCAGAGATGACGTTTATACATCCGAAAGCAAAATCTGGGACAATGTCATTGGCTAATCCTAAGGAATCTCGAACCAAGTTGGCCGAAAATGATGAATCTCCACCGTAGGATTGGTTAAAAGAGCAAGCCGCAGACCCCGTAGCCGGGCACGACAGCCCACGGACCTGGGCGCATTGGGGCAAACCGCAATCTAACGAACCATAGGTGGAAGAAGTGTTGGGTGAGAAAGTGGTGGCTGAGCACCCGTTGCAGCCGGAGCATGGGACCCAAGCCACATCATTGCTAGTGTCCAATACCATGAACATGAGCTGACCCGGAGTGCCAATCTTTACCCGGACGATATAGTTGCCAATGTTTAGGACTTGTTGGCCTGAAGCAATGGGAACCGCAGTGGTCTTTTGGGCTACAAGGCTCGACAAGTACTTGACCCTTGCTGGGTCTTTTGATGCCATGTTCATGACTGTGTTGAACGATGAGTCAGGTTTGGGTGGGTTGAATGGTGAACATTTGCCATAGATTGGGATGACCAAAAGGTCCGAGTCATCTGGCTGAGGGCCGCAAGGGTCCAAAGCTTTGGTGGAGGAGATGACAAGAGCTAGAAACAGGATAGTAGCTATGAAGTCCATGCTTCCAAAGCTACGACTTCGAAGGATTGAGTTTCTGTGCCTCAGAATTGAGAAGGCAAGAGGATTTTTATACATGCAAATAGTGCGCTTCGAATTACTGAAATAACCTTTCTAATTATTTCAGGCATTTAGATTAAGATTTTTTTATACATTGGTCATTGTACGAGTATCATTAGGTTGATCCAAAATGGGCCAATCATAATGCTGAAAATAGGCCGCAAAAATTATGTCACTATGGGCAATGATATATGATAATTGTTTAAAAAGGTCTCCCAAGTTGAAGAAACGGGAAACTGAGGCAAAACGACAAAGATTTGAAAGCAATGCCAACAGAATAAAAGAGAGAAAAAAGAGTGAAATGTAACTTGACTTCAATAGTAGTTTTAACAAAGGGATAGTTTGCACTTCGAATTATTGAATAAGAATTAATTTATTTATTTTAGTAAAATGAGTAAAATGTAACTTGACTTTCAAAATAATTTTACTTATAAAGAGAGCATAGAGAAAGAAGAAAATGTAATGCAAGCATTACCCATGTTTTGTCCACCTTCAAACATTCACCCTTCTTATTCACCATAATCTCAATCCTACCAAATTGAGTCAATAACAAGTATTATTTCTCGCAATAGTTTTACCAAATTTTAGATTATTTGCTTTATCCTTAATGTATAATATAAACA
Source organism: Gossypium hirsutum (assembly GCF_007990345.1). Lineage (NCBI taxonomy): Eukaryota > Viridiplantae > Streptophyta > Magnoliopsida > Malvales > Malvaceae > Gossypium > Gossypium hirsutum. The sequence continues at coordinate 15,558,885 of NC_053438.1, forward strand.
TGATCCCATATTAATGAAGTTATAAAAACTAAGACTGGGTGAGTGATAGAAATGAAATTGAGGGAGTAAATGGAGGGGTATAAAAAGAATAAAAAAGAGATGAGTAGTTGAGCTCGTGAATGCCTCATGCGGGTGTTTTGTCCCAACCTATATATTGACAAATTTTTGCATGAGATAATGAGATGCGGTCGGTCACGGGCTCAATTTAGGCTTTCCTTTTTCCGACTCAACGGTGGCCCCACCATCATCATCTCTATCTAAGATTATCGCAATTTCAATCTCATCTCAGCTCATCTCATGTATTCTTGTAGATTCCATTTAGCTCTTCTGCCTGCCTGCATCTCATCTATATATTCCGTACTTAATATTATTTTAGATCTACATTTATTATTTTAAATATAAACTAAACTTACTGTGTCAACCAATTTCTTTTTCTGTATATTTAAATTCAATTCATTAGCAGTACTACAAGATTTGCATTTTTTTAATTATGTAGGTGCTTTCTATTTTGATATTTTATTTTTTTAAATAAAAGCAAATCTTGTTTTGAAAAAAAAATTTATGAAATCAATGTATTTTTTATATTTTTTTATAATTCATATAAATTAATTCTTTCAATTTTCAAGGTTATCCTTCTTAATAATAATATTTTTAAAATTTAAACCTATTAAGAATATGATATATTTTACTATTGCGTGCAATATTTATTGATAATGTTCTTAATCTATTATTATCTACTAAAAAAATAAAAAAAAATGTTAATTTTCTGAAGTCAGTTGAGTGACTGAGTTTGAAAAACAGTAGGTTTTCCACTTAATTCCTCAATTGGAAGGGCTCCTCAGTCCCCACCAGCAAGGTCACGGGATTGTCCTATTTAGAGCATTACTGATTCTTGTTATCTTGTTATCCTTAATTATTAGCCAACAAAGAGCAAGAAGCTTTCCCACCTATCCTCACAAAATAATTTCTCTTTATCTTTCGTTTAACCCTTTGTCATATCTATCTTTTTAACTCACTCCAGGACAAAAACCTTTTAAATATATTAATTTAAATTGAATTTTTGCAATCATAGAATTATCTGTTTAAATTTAAAGGTTGATTCGATATTTTGAAAGCAATAATTTAAACATATAGAATATCTAAAAAGTAAGGTTAAAAAAATAGATCTGTTTGTAAATAAACTGATCTTTTGGCAAATATATTTTCTTGGCGAAGTCGAGTCTATATAACTCGTTAAAAGAAAATTAAAAAAATACACCAGCCTGTATCTTTGTTAAATAAAATGGAAAACAAAACGACGACATTCCGTTAGGGCTAATACAATTAACGACGTTTATACAAGCAAAAGCCGACAAATTTAATATTTTAATAGAATATTTTATTTTTCAAACAAAATATTGTTATTTTCATATTTTTTATTATACTCGATTTCTAGTGGTGTTGAAAAATACAATTTTGAAACTTTATTTTTGTAAACCGAGACCATAAGGAAAAATATAAAGATTAAGGAGGTTAGTATGAAAATATATTGAAGTTCGATTAACTGATTTAATTGTGATATTGATTAATTAAAGCTTAGGGATTAAATTGTAAAAGTCTAATTACTATTGAATTTTAATTAAGAAAATGCTTGGGACCTAATTAGCAATTATCTAAAGGACTAAAATGATTATTAAATTATTGTTCTAATATGAGTTAGTGGGAATTTATTATGATGGTGATTAAGTTAATATACTTATAATTAAAGCAAATAAATAAGGTTAATTAAAATATAAACATAATTAATTAAGTTAATAATTTCTTAATTTAGCTATAAATAGATAAATTGGTGGAAGATGACAACATATCATCTTCTTTCCCAAAGCTTCCATCGTCCATTGAAGAAAAAGAAGGAAGAAAACATCATTTTTCTTTAAACATTTGGCTAATAATTCAAGTAAGTCCCTAAACTATTTCTCTTTAATTTTTATGGAAATTGAATTATGGATGTAACAATTTGTTTTTCAGTGGTGATGGAACAGTGGTTTCGGGACCACAAAAATCAGCATGTCGATCTATAAATATTATTTATATAATATTTACAAGGTCATTAAGATCATATTAAAATTTGGTTAAGAAATTTTAACGTTTATAAAACTAATTAAAGAAAAAGGATTAAATTGTAAAAAAATATAAAAATTAATAACTATTGATGTTTTAGTGTCGATTTGATATTCTATTAAATGAGGGGGTTTAATATAGTAATTAAACCATCCCAATGGTTAGTGGATGGTAATTGAGAAAAATAAATTGATTAAAATATGATATAATGGCAATTTTGTAAATAAAGTGAATTAAGTAAAAGAAAAGTTAAAAAAAATCATATTTTTCATTTGGTAATTGTTTTGGCCGAAACACCATGGAAGGGGAGAGCTTGGAGGTTCTGCTGGTGAATGTCCTTGCATGAGTGAGTTTCTGAGTTCTGTTTTTAATGAAATTTATGTTTTTGAGATTGTTACAATTAGATTCAACTAACTTGTACCTTTGGTTTTGAAACTGCTAAAAATTTTGAATGTTGCCATTGATGAATATTAATTGTTATTGATGTTAATGATGAGCTTGAAGTCTTGGTTGTGATTTTGGATTGTTTTGTAAAGTGATTTTTGTTAGTTTTTAGTTAAAGGATTAAATTGTTAAAATGATAAATGTCTCATGGTATAATTGTGAAATAGTGATATTTTAGGGACTATTTTGTAGCCTTAAATATTCAGCTAGATATGGTTATTATCAAAAGTGGCTAATTTAATAATTTTCGGGATAAGAGACTAAATTGCATAAACTGTAAACGTTAAGGGCAATTGTGTAATTTTTGCAAATAGAAGGGTACAAATTTTAGAATTTATTAATATATGAAATTTAAGCTAATAAATGAAATAAATTATATTTTAGATCAATATTTTGTTGATATATAGGGAAAAAGAAAAGTAACGGAATAGTCCCTGAACTTCTGCAATCGTTGCAATTTACCCTAGGTAAGTTCATAGTATTTCAATATGTAAATTTAATTTTCCATTGAATTATATTAATGTTCTATAATTAATTGATGAATATATGTAAGTAGGTGAATTTAGTTTGGATAATTATAGATAACTATGAATGTTACAAATATTTTGTATCTATGAAATTGATAGAGAATATTAGTAGTGTTTCTCTTGGAACGGTGTTAAAGTTATATAAGAATGAAACAAATTTAAGTATGCATACGGAAATGAAGGAAATGATATTGAAATGCACATTAATGCCCCTGTTTGTACTTCGGTACCCCTGTTTGTACTTCGGTACTCTTGTTTGTACTTTGGTACCCCTGAATGCACATACGTGCTATTGTTTGTACTTCGGTACCTCTGAATGCACATACGTGCTCTTGCTTGTACTTCGATACCCCTGAATGCACATGCATGCTCTTGTTTGTACTTCGGTACCCCTAAATGCACATTTTTGCTCTGAATGCACTTTAGTGCCTCGATATTACATCATTGACGCCCCTGAAAATGGAGTATTGACCTATTGTATAAATCGAGTTTAACTAATTTAAAGTAAAAGTTATACTATGACTTTACTAGGCTATGTAAGCTTATTGTCTTTCTTATGTTGTTTTGTAGATAATCGTTGCTGACCGTCTGGAAGGATCAACTACAAAGCTCACACTATCCATCTATTTTGATAGCTTTTGTATCTCATTTTGGGTTGTGACATGTATATAGGTCTCTATTGAAAGAATGTTGGTATGAATAGATATGGATGCTATAGAAGACTAAATAGCTCTTTTGAATGTGTCATGTAATGTTGAAATATGAAATCTATATAAAAATTAATGATTATCATGATATGTGTTTAACTTAGAAATGTTTATATGTGTGGTTAAGATGGTTGATGTGGTTAGGGTTGTATTCATTCAAATTTTGGCTATAGTGTGATGTTAAATTGCTTATAAATTGGGGTGCCTTTTGAATGACATATTGGTTAAAATCTATAGGTTGTTTGATTTGGTATTTTAGTGTATGTTTAATGTGTGTTTTGAGCTATTGAATGAATGAGCAAATGATGTGTCGTGTTAAGCAAGGATAAATGTTGAAATGGCTTGTTGTAGGGGTTAAATTTGGTGCACACGACCTGGGACACAGGTTGTCACACGATTGTCTGCCACACACGGCCTGATCGTACGTCCGCATGTCATTTATAAAATAGGTGTTGGTTTCACATGGTCTGAGACACAGCCTGCGACATGGTCGTGTCCCCAAAAATAGTCTGGAACACAGCCTGGCACATGGTCGTGTGGCCCATCTTCGAATACATACACGGTCTGGCACATGGCCTACAACACGACCATATGGCCCCATTTCGATTATACACACAAGTAGACACACAGGCTGGGACACGGCCGTGTGTCCCTATTTCAAATGCCCACACAGTCTGGAATATGTCACACGACCTAGACACACAGCCGTGTGACCCATGTTTCTCAAATTTTCATGTTTTTCTCAAATTTTCTATTTTATCTCAATTAGATCCCTGATTGTTTCTAAAAAAATGTTTATAGGACCCCGAAAGCTTGATTTAAGGCCCAAATGCGTATGTTTGCTATCATTGGAATTAATTATTGGTAATTATACTTAAGTTGAATTATTTGTTCAAATTTAAAGTTAAAGGTTCTGTTTTGTATAGTAACGCTTAGTAACCCTAATTAGATGACGAAGATGAGTTAGGAGTGTTACATTTAGTGGTATCAGAGCTACAATTTAGTCAATTTTAGGACTAATGTAGCGTGTACTGAGTCTAGAGTATACATGCCACATATACCCTACGATAGTGTGATGCTTTTGATCCGTTCTAACATTGTATTTTCTTATAGATAAAAGATGCCAGCTAAACAAAATCGAGCTACATTAAATGAAGCTGAAAGTAATGTACAAGCTTCCAATGCGAAAGCGAGTCAAGGAGAGTCTGTTCCGCAATCATTGGGGGGATGTGATGAGAAGTGTATTTTTTGGTATGATGAACAAATAGTTTAATGATTTTAAACAAGAAAATCCTGTAACTTCGCAACCTCCACCCCCTACCATTCCTCCTCTGGCACCTCTGTGTCCTCAAAATCCTGTACCTATGATAGTTACTCTACTGTCTGTAGACAAAGTTTGAAAATATGGAGTTGAAGAATTTAGAGGCAAAATTGATGATGATCCTACAAAATTTGAATACTAGTTAGTGAATAAAAAGAGAGTTTTTGCAAAATTGATGTGTACTCCTAAAGATTTCCTGAGATGTGTTGTTTCTTTACTAAAAGATGAAGCATATTCATGGTGGGATACTTTGAGCATGATGACAATCAGTGGCCCTGTTAATTGGGATTTCTTTCAAGCAGAATTCAGAAAAAAATATGTTAGTCAGTTGTTTCTGGACAAGAAAAAAAATTCCTTGAATTAAAATAAGAAAATCGATCGGTTGCTGAATATGAACGGGAATTTGTGCAGTTAAGAAACTATGCTCGTAACATAGTGTCAATGAAGAATAAATGTGTATTAGAATTGAAGATGGCTTGAATGATGACATACAAATGTCGGTAGCAGTGTTAAAGTTACGTGAATTTGTAGAACTTTCACAATGTGCTTAGAAAATCAAAGAAATTTGTAAAACCAAAAAGCCATCTGATATGAGATCTCGAGAATTTAATAAAAGAGGGTCCTTTAAATCAGCTCAAACATTTCCATCAAAGAAGTTCAGAGGTTAAGCAAATTGATCAACAACTCCTACAAAGTTCATTGGCAGAGATAAATGGCGACAAAACATTTTGAAGTCTATAAATTCTCCAACGGCTAGTGTTGGAAGTGTGAGGAATGTAGAGAGAACTATCTCTGTATGTGGTTATTATGGCAATAAGCATTTTGGGGAATGTCGATCAAAGCTAGGATCTTGTTTTCGTTGTGGTTCTACTGATCATTTCCTTCATGATTGTCCAAAACGACAAAATGATTTGGGCAATCAAGTTAGTAAGCCTAAAACAACCTCACTGAGAGGTAGACGAACTGGAAACAATATAAATACTACTTCTACCCAAGGAAAGACTGGTGGTATAAACAAACAATCAAAAGTGAGAGCGCCAGCCAGAGCATATGCAATTAGAGCTCGTGAAGAAGCTATTGCCCCAGATGTTATTACTGGTAATTTTCCTCTTTTTGATATTAATGTATATACAATGATTGATCCTGGGTTAACTCATTCTTATATATGCGCTGCATTAGTAGACAAAAATAAATTGCCTATTATGTCCACTGATTACACTGTTAAGGTAACAAATCCACTAGGTTAGTGTGTTTTAGTTAACCAGATATGTAAATTGTGTCCAATGAAAGTTCGGGTTACGATTTTCTTGCTAGTTTGATGTTGTTACCTTTTGATTATTTTGATCTCATTTTAGGAATAGATTGGTTATCTGAGCATGATGCAATAGTAAGTTGCCGAAGAAAACAAGTTAGTTTGAAATGTCCGAGTGGAGAATTTATTTGTGTCAGAGCAGATGGGACCAACTGTACTACAAACGTGATTTTGACATTGTCAACTCAAAAATTGATTAGAAAAGGATGTGAAACTTATTTAACTTACATTCTTGATGCAAAAGTGACAAAATAAAAAAAGATCAAGTACCGATAGTTAAAGAACACGCTAATGTTTTTCCTGAAGAACTGCCTGGGTTACCACCGACTCGGGAAGTTGAATTTGTAATCGAACCTGTGCCCAGAACAACTCGAATTTTGATAGCTCCATATAGAATGACTCTTATATATTTGAAAGAGTTGAAAGCACAGTTGCAAGAGTTGTTAGATTGCAGATTTATTTGACCGTGTATGTCACCTTAAGGTGCCTTAGTTCTGTTTGTGAAGAAGAAAGATGGATCGATGAGATTGTGTATAGATTATCAACAACTGAATCGAGTCATCATTGAGAATAAGTTAAAAGGAGCTATAGTGTTTTCAAAGATTGATTTGAGATCTGGATATTACCAGTTACAATTTAAATAGCTAGACGTACCAGAAACTACTTTCAGAACCCGATATGGTCATTATGAATTTTTGATAATGCCATTTGGTTTGAATAATGCCCCTGCAGCATTTATGGACTTAATGAATCGGGTCTTTCAACCATAGTTAGATAAATTTGTTATTGTATTCATTGATGATATTTTGATTTATTCATTAAATGAGTCAAATCATGTTGAACATATGAGAATTGTGTTACATAATTTATGAGAAAAACTATTGTACTCAAAATTTAGTAAATGTGAATTTTAGCTTCGCGAGGTTGGATTCCTAAGTCACATAATATCAGCGGATGAGATTTGAGTCGATCCGAGTAAAGTTTCTGCTATTGTTAATTGGAAAGCTCCAAAGAATGTATCAGAGGTGCGAAGTTTTTTGGATTTTGTAGGTTATTACCGTCATTTCATTAAAAACTTCTCAATAGTTGCATTGCTGATGACTATACTATTACAAAAAAATGTTGATTTTGTTCGGCTTGATAAGTGCCAACAGAATTTCAATCAGTTGAACAACATGTTGACAACAACCCCAATATTGACTCAGCCTGAATTTGAGAAAGAATATGTTATTTTTAGCGACGCATCTCTTAGCGGACTTGGTTATGTTTTAATTTAAATCAAGATAGTAATAACTTATGCTTCTCAACAGTTGAAACCACATGAAAGAAAATATCCAACTTACGATCTTGAATTGGCCGCAATTGTTCTCGTATTGAAAATTTGGCAACACTATTTATACGGTGAAAAATGTCATGCATATATCGATCATAAAAGCTTGAAATATTTGATGACTTAAAAAGAACTGAATTTGAGACAGAGACGGTGGTTAGGTTTATTAAAAGATTATGATCTGGTTTTGGATTATCCTTTGGGAAAAGCTAATGTGGTTACAGATGCAATTAGTCAGAAATCATTTTTTACTCTGAAAGCGTTAAATGCTCATTTGACTCTGAATAGAGATGGTTCTATTTTAGTAGAATTGAGAACTAAGCCACTGTTTCTTCAATGAATACGAGAATTGCAAAATGATGACTTGTAATTAGCAATAAAACAGAATCTGGTTCAAAGTGATTTACTAATGAATACAATATTGGTATTGACGGTATTTTGTATTATAATGGTAGATTATGTGTTTCGAATAACTTGGATTTTAAATAAGAAATGTTGTTCAAAGCTCATAGTAGTACATATTCGGTTCATCCTGGTAGCAAAAAAAATGTATTGTGATTTGAAACAAATGTACTGGTGGCCAGGGATGAAACGCGAAATTTTTGAATTTGTAGCTAAATCTTTGATTTGTCAGCAAGTGAAAATTGAGCATCAGGTATTATTGAGACTATTAAAACCTGTCATGATTCCACAATGAAATGGGAGCGAGTCATGATGGATTTCGTATCTAGGTTACCTATAACTCCGAGGAAGAAATATTTGATCTGGGTGATTGTTCATAGATTGACCAAATCAACTCATTTTATTCTGGTCAGGACAAATTATTCACTAGAAAGATTGACGGAGTTATATGTGTCTAAGATTGTTAGATTACATGGTGTTCCGATATCTATTATTTCGAATTGAGATCTGAGGTTCACATCGAGATTTTAGAGCAAACTTCCCAAGGCTTTAGGCACTAAACTCAATTTCAGTACAACATTTCATCCTCAGACTAGCGAGTAATCAGAATGAGTGATACAAATTTTAGAAGATATGTTATGGTGTTGCATCCATTAGTTTGAGGGTAATTGGGAGAAATATCTACTGCTAACCGAGTTTTCTTAAAATAACAATTATCAATCCAGTATCAAAATGGCACCGTTTGAAGCTCTATACGATAAGAAATGTAGAACACCATTGTACTTGTCCAAATTGAGCGAATCCAAACTAGTTGGGACTGACTTGATTCGTGAAATGGAAGAAAAAGTTCGAACCATTCGAAATTGTATGAAAGTTGCACCTGATCATCAAAAATCATATGCAGATTTTAAAAGAAAAGATATTGAGTTTGTTGTTGGTGGTCGAGTGTTCTTGAAAGTCTCCTTGTGGAAGAAAGTGCTACATTTTGGCAAAAAGAGAAAGTTAAGTCCAAGGTTTATCGGGCTGTTTGAAATGGTTGAAAGAATTAGTCCCTTAGCTTACAAATTAGTTTTGCCTCTTGAACTTGAAAAGATTCATAATGTTTTCCATGTGTCAATGATGAAACAGTACAGATCTGACCCTTCACACTTGATTCCTTGTAATGAGATTGAACTAGAGTCGGATTTGACGTATTCTGAAGAACCAGTGAGAATCTTGGCTCGGGAAGTAAAAGAACTTCGAAATAAATGGGTATCGTTAGTAAAAGCTTTGTGGCACCGACACGGCACCGAAGAAGCTACCTGAGAAACTGAGGAATTGATGGAACTCCAATATCCGAATTTATTCTAAGGTAGCAATTTTGCGGACAAAATTTCTCAATGAGGTAGAGTTGTAACAACCCATTTTTTAGTGGTGACAAGATAGTGGTTTCGGGACCACAAATTCTGGCATGTCGATCCATAAATATTATTTATTTAATATTTACGAGGACATTAAGGTCGTATTAAAATTTGGTTAAGAAATTTTAACGTTTAAACAACTAATTAAAGAAAAATTACTAAATTGTAAAAAGTGAAACAGTTAATTGCTATTGATGTTTTAGTGTTGATTTGATATTCTATTAAATGAATGGGGTTTAATATAGTAATTAAACCATCCCAATGGTCAGTGGACGGTAATGGAGAAAAATAAATTGATTAAAACATGTTATAATGACAATTTTGTAAATAAAGTTAATTAAGTAAACTAAAAGTTTAAAAAAATCATCTTTTTCATTTGGTAATTTTTTTGGTCGAAACCCAATGGAAGGGGAGCGCTTGGAGGTTCGGCTGGTGACTGTCCTTGCATGAGTGAGTTTTTGAGTTCTGTTTTTAATGAAATTTATGTTTCTGAGATTGTTACAATTAGGTCAAGCTAACTCGTATATTTGTTTTTCAAACTGTTAAAAGTTTTGAATGTTGCCATTGATGAATATTGATTGTTCTTGATGGTAATGATGAGTTGGAAGTCTTGGTTTGATTTTGGATTGTTTTCTAAAGTGATTTTTGTTAGTTTTTAGTTAAAGGATTAAATTTTTAAAATGTTAAATATCTCATTGTATAATTTTGAAATAGTGATATTTATGGACTATTTTGTAGCCTTAAATATTCAGCTAGATGTGGTTATTTTCAAATGTGGCTAATTTGATTATTTTCGAGATAAGGGACTAAATCGCGTAAAGTGTAAAAGTTAGGGGCAACTGTGTAATTTTTACAAATATAAGGGTACAAATTTTAGAATTTATTAATATATGAAATTTAAGCTAATAAATGAAATAGATTATATTTTAGATCAAGATTCTGTTGATAAACGGGGTAAAGGAAAAGCAATAGAATAATCCCTGAACTTCTGCAATTGCTACAATTTAACCTAGGTAAGTTCATATTTTTTCAATATGTAAATGTAATTTGCTAGTGAATTATATTAATCTTGTCTAATTAATTGACGAATATATGTAAGTAGGTGAATTTATTTTGGATAATTATATATAATTATAAATGTTACAAATATTTTGTATTTATGCAATTGATAGAGAATATTACTAGTGTTTCTCTTGGAACGGTGTTAAAGTTATATAAGAATGAAGTGAATTTATGTATGCATACGAAAATGAAGAAAATGTTACTGAAATGCACATTAGTGACCCTATTTGTACTTCAGTACCTCGATTTGTACTTTGGTAGCCCTGAATGCATAAACATGCTCCTGTTTATTCTTCGGTACCCCTGAATACACATGCGTGCTCCTGTTTGTACTTCGGTATCCTTGAATGCACATTCATGCTCTAAATGCACTTTAGTGCCCGTGTATTGCATCATTGATGCCCCTAAAAATGGAGTATTTACCTATTGTAGAAACCGAGTTTAATTAATTTAAAGTAAAATTTATACTATGACCTTATTAGGCTATGTAAGCTTATGGTCTTTGATAGTGCTAGAAAAAACATATGTTTTCTCCCTACTTATTGGTTAATTTTTCCCCATTTAGTTATCTTTTGCACATATTTTAACATTTTCAGTTCAGTAAATTATATTTTATAACTCAATGGATCTTAGCCTATTTATCCTTAATTTTGTCATGTTTTGGTACCGATGTCGCTGCATGAGTATTTCCAGATTGCGCCCAAAACTGTCGCCGCACCTGACAGTTGTCCGGATAAGAACAAAAATGTGTGAGGTGTATAGTCTAGTATAGCCAACTTGTACGTATAAAGGCAGCATGATTCTAATGAAAAGAAACTTGTGCTATTTGGAAGAATATAAAATATTCACATGAAAAGGAAAAAAAGGGAGGCTTTCTTAGGGGTATTATCTTCTTCAACCTATTTTTTGAAGCTTTTCGGCTATGGTGACTTAAGTCTCCTACGGGTGAACCGACGTGAAAGGGACGCAGATCAGCTCTTGATGAGAAGCCCTGAGTGCGACATAAGAGGGAATGGAGAGATTCAAGTCGAGATTGTCTAGGAATAGTATTCTCCACTTATTTCTTTTATATTTCTTTTCTAAACGATGGTGATTACTTTCTATTTCATGTTTGTACAAAAGTACACATGATTTCTGGGTTAAATTTTATTTTTATTCAATCTTGCTTCTACTGTTTAATCTTTGGGTTAGAATGTTTTTAGCATGGAAGTGTTATTGCGGTCACTGACACTGGAAACTGCAACGACAATTCAAGCTAACAAGCATGACAACGGAAGTTGCTTGAGGATCAGAGGAATTTAGTCCACTTGTTCTTAATAGTGTTCCATTGCCATCATCGGAAAGTGTGGTTAATGTGCATGTTTAAGTCTTAGATTAAATATAGAAGTTAAGCTTGGTAAGATATTCATTGGGATTTGATGCATCGACAATCACCTATCTTTTTATATCTTGTGAGCACTTAGTATTCTGTTGAATATTCACATTGGGGATCCTAGTTTATCATTATCATATTTTATCTTATTATTTTTAAGTTATTGCTTCGACAACTACTCTCACAATTTATCTTGTTTCTATCTATTTATTGAACTGACATTGATAGACAAAAGACAACCATCCTCGTGGGGTCGATATCTGACAGACTCATATCTGTCTACTATACTTGCACCGACAGTGCATGCTTGCAAATTATTGCTGTGATGTTAAATAGTCGATCAAGTTTTGGTGTCGTTTCTTGGGATGGCGTTTGTTTGATATTTATTTTTGTTTTTGCACTTTGTTTTTTATTATATAATATTTAGTTGTCACTAACTTGTTTTCTTTTTGTCACTATTTTTACATTTTACTTTAAGTGTTTGATGACCCGAAGCAATTTGGAGTTTATTGTCGATTTTGATCCAAAAATTGAAAGAATCATTCGGAGGAGGCTTCAAGAACAAAGGAATATGGCTTTACCAAGAAATAATGAAGCCATATCCTAGGTGCAGTACCAAAATGGTAATGACCTACCATTGTCGCAAAATGTTCAAACACAAAATAGGACTATACGAGACTTTGTACTACCTGTCTTGGATGACTTGCATTTGAGAGTTGTTAGGCCGACACTCCAAGCTGGGAATTTTGAACTCAAGCCAGTAATGTTTCAAATGTTGAATTCTAATGGCAATATGATGGGCTACCTCATAAAGATGCACAAGAACATCTTAAATCATTTTTATTGATTTGTGATTTCTTCAGTTAACAAGGCATTCCTGATGACGCTTTGGAGATGCAATTATTTCCTTATTCCTTGCAAGGAAGAGCTCGTATTTGGTTCCTTGGGCTACCTGCTGATCAATTACTTCTTGGAATGCACTAGCAACACAGTTGGTTTTGCTCTTTAACCCATCGACAATGAATGCTCGTATTTGAAATGATATTACAGCTTATCATATGATGGAATCTTCACACTATATGAGAACGTTATAAATCTTTGCTTTAACGTTGCCCCATGCACGACATTCGACAAGAAACATAAATTGAAATTTTCTATAATGGGCTAAATTTACACATGAGGAATCTTGTTGACGCATCAGCCAATGGTCCTTTGCTGGATTGTACTTATAATGATGCTGTTGGAATTTTTGAGAGAATTGCTCAGAATGATTATCAATATTCTATCTTTAGAGCTACATAAGCAAAATATATTCCGGGAGTTATTGAATTGGACGCAAAATCTGCACTTAGTGCTCAAGTTTCTTCTCTTGCAAATATGATAAAAATATGCAATGGGCTAGTGACGTTGCACCTACACAAGTTACTCAACAAGTTCATGTTCCTACCTTTTGTTGTAGATTTGCAGTGACAACCATAGCTATGAAGATTGTCCATAACATGCAGAGAATGCTTTTTATATCAGTAACATTCGCAACAATTCTTATGGCAACTCTTATAATAATTCTACACGCAATCAACAATCTTAGAAAACTCAGACTGCTAGACAAAATGCTGCGACATTTCAATATGGTAATATATCTACTCAAGAAAATTATAATCCATGACAAGGGAATGAAAATCAACAACAGCAGAACTACAATCAACACACTCAAATACATCCACACCAGAATCAGATGTAGCTACAACACTCTTCAATGCTAAATTAGCATATTCAAGGACATCGAAAATAATAGTATACACAGGCTTCTCCTTTTGACCCATTAACAGCTCTTGAGGCTTTAATATGGGAGCATATTACTCACACAGAAGCTATTGTGCAAAGGAATTCATCTTCTATTCGGGCATTGGAGGCACAATTAGGACAACTTGCTTCGAATCTAAATACTCGACCACTGGGCACACTACCTAGTGACACGGAAAATCCCAGTCTAAGGGGGAAAGAACACTGCAAGGCTATCACTCTTAGGAGTGGTAAACACGCTAGTGAGCAGACTGGAGACTCTACTGTAGCACTTCAAGATACTAGTGAAGTGATCACTGGTGAGAAGGTTGAATCTGAAGAGCTTGTCGATGTACCAGACAAAGAAGTTCAACAAATTGTCACTCTTATGCCTAATGTCTGACCCTCGAAACTATCAACGTAATCAAAGGTGTTGGCGCAATTAAATGTATCTCCACCTTTACCTTTTCCACTAAGATTTAGGGAGAATGAGCAGGATAAGCAGTACCAACAATTCCTGAACACACTGAAGCAACTTCAGGTCAATATTCCTTTAGTAGACGCTCTTGTGCAAATTTTGAATGATGGGAAATTTATGTAGGAGCTCTTGTCCAAGAAGAAGAAGCTCAATGATATTGAAACTCTTGCATCCATAGAAGGCTATAGTGCTGTTTTGACAAATAAGTTGCCCCCCAAAATGAAAGATCCTGGGAGCTTTACTATCCCATGTTCAATTGGAAACCCTTATTTGGGCAAGACTTTATGCGACATGGGAGCTAGCATCAACCTAATGCTACTATCTACTTTTAGAAAGTTGGGAATTAGTCACATGAAACTTACTACAGTGACATTGCAACTAGCAGATTGATCCTTGGCTCAACTTAAAGGTCAAATCAAAGACATCTTAGTTCGTGTGGATAAATTCATTTTTCTACCTGATTTTATCATACTTGACTGCGAGGCAGACAATGAGGTTCCCATAATCTTGGGACAACCATTTTTAGCCACCAGACGAACTCTTATTGATGTTTACAAAGGTGAATTGACCATGCAACTTAATGATGAGCACGTTACCTTCAGTGTTTTCTAATCTATTCAATGCAAGGATAAAGAAGAATACCATACTGTCGATGTGCTAGATGATTTAATTGAGGAAGAATTCAATGACCAAAGCACAATACTTTCTAAGGAGTTTGCAGTGACATCTGATTATGAATTCTTAGATGATTGTGATAGCATGGTTGAAGTTAATAATATTGAACTCAGGTATGGACGACAGATTGAATCCTTAGACTTAGCCAACAGAACAACTCCAATTTTCAAGCCATCTATTGACAAAGCTCCTACTCTAGAATTGAAACCATTACTTACTCATCTTAAATACATCTTTCTTGGTGCTAATAATACTCTCTTAGTTATTGTCTCTGCAACACTAGATGTAACTCAAGAAGAAAAATTGGTCCATATTCTTAAGCAACATAAACGAGGTATTGCTTGGAGTATTTTCGATATTCGAGGCATTAGTCCATCTTTTTGCATGCACAAGATCAAGTTGGAAGATGAAGGCAAGCAACCGATTGAGCAACAAAGAAGATTAAACGAGAAGAGTTAAGAAATAAATTATAAAATGGCTTGATGCTGGAATTATTTACCCTATTTTTGATAGCAATTGGATAAGTCTAGTGCAATGCATTCCTAAAAAGGTGGTATCACTATGGTTAGCAACAACAAAGACGAATTAATTCCTACAAGCATTCTTACGGGATGGCGAGTCTATATCGATTATCGCAAACTTAATGCTGCACAAGGAAGGACCACTTCCCACTTCCTTTCATAGACCAAATGTTGGATAGGCTTGTTGGAAGAGCCTATTACTGCTTCTTAGATGGCTATTCTGGGTACAATTAAATTGCTATTACACCGGAGGATCAGGAGAAAACAACTTTCGCATGTCCCTTTGGTACTTTTTCTTTTCGCCGTATTCCTTTCGGTCTTTGCAACGCACCAGCCACATTTCAAAGGTACATGATGACAATATTCTCGGATATGATTGAAGATTCTTTAGAGGTTTTTATGGATGATTTATCAGTTTATGGGAATGATTTTGATCATCGCGCTGACAATTTGGATAAAGTATTGAAGCGATGTGAAGACACACATCTTGTTCTAAATTGGGAAAAATACATTTCATGGCAATTGAAGGCATTGTGTTAGGCCATAGCATCTCTAGTTAAGGCATTGAAGTAGACAAAGCTAAAGTGGAAATCATTGAGAAATTACATCCACTAACAAATGTGAAAGGTATTCGTAGTTTTATTAGGCTTGCGGGGTTTTATCGAAGATTTATTAGAGATTTCTCGAAAATTACAAAACCCTTATGCTCATTGTTGGAACTGAATCGAAAATTATTCTTTGACGATGCATATCCGGATGCATTTATTCAATTAAAGAAGCAGATAGTAAATGCACCCATTGTTGTTGTACCAGATTGGTCTCAACCTTTTGAAGTTATGTGCAATGCAAACGACTTTGCTATGGGTGTTGTTCTAGGGCAACGTAAGGGAAAAATATTTCACGCCATCTATTCTGCTAAAAAACTCTTATAGAGGCTCAAATCAATTATACCACTATAGAAAAAGAATTGTTGGCTATAATCTTTGTTTTTGACAAGTTTTGTTCTTATCTTGTCGGTGTAAATGCTACCTTATTTACTGATCACTCGACGTTGAGATATCTTGTCGACAAGTGGCAGCCGCATTGAAGAGATATGGAGTTAATCATAGAATGGTTGTTACTTATCATCCGCAAACTAATGGACAAGCCGAAGTATCGAATCGAAAAATTAAAAACATTCTTGAAAGGTTATGTAACACCCCGAACCCGAGACCGTCACCGGAGTCGAACACGAGGTGTTAACAGACTTTAAAACACTTATAAAAAAAATTTCCCAGACACTGCCAATCTGCGTACTAGTCGCTTTAAAAATCATATCTTGAGTTCAGAAACTCGGAATCCAGTTCTGCAAAATTTTCCCTGAAACTAGACTCATATTCCCATCTACATATTTTTTTCTAGAATTTTTGGTTAGGCCAATTAGTACAGTTTATTAGTAAAAGTCTCCCATGTTACAGGGATCGACTACACTGACCTTTGCGCATTACAACTTGGATATCTCCCTGTACAGGGATTCAATACTGATGTTGTTTGTTTCGATAGAAACTAGACTCAAAGAGGAATCTATACATATATGGCATGACTCCTAATTATCTCTGGTTAATTTATAATGAATTTCCAAAGTCGAAACAGGGAATCCAGAAACCATTCTGGCCCAGTTTTACGAGAACCTGAATATCTCTTAACATTCCATCCATATGATTGTTTCGTTACTTTCCTATGAAAATAGATTCATCAAGGTTCGTTTACATAATTTATTCACTATTTAATTCCATTCCTACTATTTTTAGTGATTTTCCAAATCTACATCACTGCTGCTGTCAGCATCTGCCTTTAAGGTAGACTTTACCTATTTCATAGTTTCCATGATTCAACTAGCCCTTTTAGCATAAATAGCACAATTTATGATAGTGATTAACCATTCCCATGGCCAATCCTTGTTAAGCATATCCATACCAAATGATTATAACATTATACTCAAACATATATAAGCCATTTTCGCATGACTATCCAATATTATACAAGTCCAAAGGGTCCATGACCCACAACAAAAGGGTAGTCCTATACATGCCATTTCGAAGTTCAACCAAAATTGTACCAAAAAGGGGGGGCTTTGATAGTGTGGGCGACTTCGACTTCAAAATCCCGAGTCCGATAGCTGGAGAACCAAAATCTATAAAACAGAGAATCAAGGAGACGGAGTAAGCAATTTATGCTTAGTAAGTTTTGAGCAAGGGATTCCAGCACAACAAAAGTATAGCATTCATGTAGCTAAACGGATAATTTCATATGCACAAATTTTCAATATCATACTTACTTCACATTACCAACCCTTTTATTCATACACAAAGATCAACTTAGCCAAAGGCCGGTAGCTCATTTATCAACTGAGCGAATACTTATTTGTAAGGGCTCAACTAATTCAAAGCACATACGAAACATACCTCAATGTTGGGATGTTTCAAGCGTATTAACTGAAATTTTTACAGCAAGATCATTCATTCCCAAATCACGTACCTTCGGAATTTAACCGGATATAGCTACTCGTTCAAATGCCTTCGGGACATAGCCCGGTTATAGTAACTCGCACAAATGCCTTCGGGACTTAACCCGGATTTAGTAACTCGCACAAATGCCTTCGGGCTTAGCCCGGAATTAGTATCTTGCACAAATGCCTTCGGATCTTAGTCTGGATATGGTCACTTAGCACAAAGCCTTCGGGACTTAGCCCGGACATCATTCAAATAACCATGCACATTTAACAATAAATCATGGCACATTTGTATTTCGTTTTCGTTAGCAAAACTCAAACACAAGACACTTATCATTCTTGCAATTTCGGCTCAATAGCCACACACAAAGAGCATGATTTTGATTTGCTTAAAACATGATCTAATCAAATCATAATTTAAGCTCTTTTACTCAAGAACTTACCTCGGATGTTGTCGAACGATTCCGATGGCTATTCGACCACTTTTTCCTTCCCTTTATCGGATTTAGTTCCCCTTTGCTCTTGAGCTTAATTAAACAAATAAATTGATTTAATCATTTGAGCATCGAAAAGAGGAACACAAGGCACTTAGCCCATATTTATACATTAGACATTAAAGTCACATACATATGAAATCATGAATCAACTCAACATATTAACCCACACTTCTTTTTAGCCGATTGTCTAAGCCAAGATAAAAACATCAATACGCTTGCCTCTAACCGAATACATGCAACGCCAATCTTCTTCCTATGGCCGAATATGCATGTCTATGTTGAGGCCGATTATATGCTTAATACTTCCTACAAGTATGGTTACTTGTATTGATTATATATCATCTTGTTTCAAGTTCAAAACTCAGCTAATACGCATATATACACTAGTAATCAAATACTATCATTTTGCACTTCACCTTACTACCATTTCACATCTATTTTCTACCATGGCCGAATGCATCAAGACACCATAGCATTCAATTTTGGTCATGGGTTACACAAAGAACTTAATGTCTAACTCAAAAATGTCAAAAAGAAAATCCAAGAGTCATCAATCACCATCACATGTATCATTACAAAGCTTTACACTTAGCATGCAAATGACATCAACACAAATCCACCTTAGCCGAAACTTAACTCATCTTCATGCCTCATCACCACAACATCAAACATCAACCAAGAATGATGCATCCATGGCCGAGTGTCATTTCCATCACATAGCAAGATTTAGACCATGGGCTAGGTAGAACTCAAGCTAACAACTAAAACATGCATGCATCTCATGGAACATCATCAAACATACCTTAGCTTAGTTACATGCATGGCCGAACCTCTTCAACCTTTCTTCTTCCTTCCTCCTTAAAATTTTCTTTGGCCAAGGATGAACCAAAGGATGAACACTTTTTTTTTGTTTTTCTTTCTAGTTTCGGCAAAATGGGGGGGGGAAACAACCACACACTTTTTTTTTGTTTTCATCATATTCCCTTTCATTATTTTATGCCCATGCTCCTTATTTTATCATACTTCCCATGAAACACTAACTCAACATGTTTATGACATGTTCTTGCCCATCACACTTGGTCTACCATGCTTGTCATGGCCGGCCACTACTAATTAGGGGGGAATTTGATATGCAAGTCCCCCCCTTTTTATTTCATGCACTAATAGATCCTTATGCTTTGACCTATCACATTTCAAAATTTTCTCACATAAGTCCTATTTACTAAAACTCACATGCAATCGACTAAATCGAAGCTTGAAATTTTCACACATTCATAATTACATTTCTAGACAATAAATATCACATTCAAACATTTCGGTGACTCGGTTTAGCGGTCCCGAAACCACTTCCCGACTAGGGTCAATTTTGGGCTGTCACAACTCTCCCCCACTTAAGAAATTTTCGTCCCCGAAAATCTTACCGGTAAATAGGTTTGGGTATCGTTCTTTCATCGAGCTCTCGGTTTCCCAAGTAGCTTCCTCGATCCCGTGTTTGAGCCATAACACCTTAACTAACGGAACCCTTTTTTGTCGCAACTCTTTCACTTCACGAGCTAGGATACGAATCAGTTCTTCTTCATAACTCAAGTCAGATTGAATTTCAACTTCTGAGGGATTAATCACATGTGACGGATCGGATCTATAACGTCGAAGCATCGAAACATGAAAGACATCGTGAATCTTTTCAAGTTCAGGGGGCAAAATCAATCTATACGCAACCGACCAACTCGTTCGGAGATTTCGTACGGCCCAATGAATCTCGGGCTCAACTTGCCCTTACGGACAAATCTGAGTACCTTTTTCCAAGGCGAAACTTTAAGAAACACTTTATCTCCCACCTGATATTCAATGTCTTTTCGTTTCAAATCCGCATACGATTTTTGACGATCTGTGGCTGCCTTCAGATTTTCACGGATTACCTTTACTTTCTGTTCGGCATCTTTAATCAAATCAACTCCGAAAATTTTACTTTAACCGAGCTCGGTCCAAAACAATGGTGTACGGCATTTACGACCGTACAAAGCCTCGTAAGGTGCCATCTTAATACTTGATTGAAAACTATTGTTGTAAGCGAATTCAATCAAAGGTAAATACCGTTCCCATGAACTACTGAACTCGAGGATGCAACATCTCAACATATCCTCAAGTATCTGAATTATCCGCTCAGATTGACCATCGGTTTGGGGGTGAAAAGCAGTGCTAAAATGCAGCTTGGTACCCAAAGCTTCTTGCAATTTCCTCCAAAATCGTAAGGTGAATCTCGGATCTCTATCCGACACAATTGAAATAGGTACCCCGTGTAATCTCACAATCTGAGAAACGTACAATTCAGCTAGTTTATCCAATGAAAAATCCATACGCACGGGGATAAAGTGAGCTGACTTAGTCAGTCTATCGATAACAACCCAAATCGCATCTTTCTTACTTGCTGACAATGGCAGTCCGGGCACAAAGTCCATTGTGACTCGATCCCATTTCCACTCGGGTATCATGATCGGCTGAAGTAATCCTGAAGGCACTTGATGTTCTGCTTTCACTTGTTGACATATTAAACATCTCGAAACAAAGTCGGAGATGTCTCGTTTCATACCATGCCACCAAAATCGACGTTTCAAATCGTTGTACATTTTTGTACTCCCCGGGTGAATTGACATTCGGCTACAATGGGCTTCGTTCAGAATCATCGAAATGAGTTCTGAATTCCTTGGAACACACAAACGACTTCTGAACCTCAAACAATCATCATCATCAATTTGAAACTCCGATTCCTTGTTCGGAACACACTCAGCCCGTTTTGCAACCAATTCATCATCAACTTTCTGGGCTTCACGAATTTGATGAATCAATAATGGTTTGGCTTTTAATTCAGCTACTAACACATTGTCGGGTAGAATAGACAAGTGCACATTCATCGCTCGTAAAGCAAACAGTGATTTCCGGCTTAAGGCGTCCGCAACCACATTAGCCTTTCCCGGGTGGTAATCAATGACAAGCTCGTAATCTTTCAACAACTCAAGCCAACGTCTTTGTCGCAGATTTAAGTCTCTTTGAGTCATCAAATATTTGAGACTTTTGTGATCCGAAAATACATGGCACTTTTCACCAAATAAGTAATGTCGCCATATTTTTAAAGCAAATACGATGGCAGCTAGTTCAAGATCATGGGTCGGATAATTTTTCTCATGTGGCTTTAATTGTCTCGACGCATAGGCCACCACTCGAACTTCTTGCATCAATACGCAACCCAACCCAAGTAGGGATGCGTCACTATAAATGACAAACTCTTTGCCTGATTCGGGTTGCACTAAAATTGGAGCTTCAGTCAAATAAGTTTTCAGTTGATCGAAACTTTTCTGACATTTCTCCGTCCATTCGAACTTAACATCCTTTTGAAGTAGCTTCGTCATTGGTGTGGCTATCATCGAGAAACCTTTGACAAATTGTCGGTAATAACCGGCGAGTCCCAAAAAGCTCCGAACCTCAGTAATATTTCTCGGAGGTTTCCAGTTAAGTATGGCTGAAATTTTGTTCGGGTCAACTTGAATACCCGATGCGGATACCACATGACCCAAGAAGCTAACCTCTCTTAACCAGAACTCACACTTACTGAACTTAGCATATAACTGTTTATCCCGCAAAATTTGCAACACTAGTCTCAGGTGCTCAGCATGTTCGGTCTCATCTCTTGAATAGACCAAGATGTCATCAATGAACACAACTACGAACCGATCCAAATATGGTCTGAAGATCCGATTCATCAAATCCATAAATACCGCAGGGGCATTAGTGAGCCCAAACGGCATCACTAAGAATTCGTAGTGACCATATCTCGTTCTGAAGGCAATTTTGGGTATGTCCGAATCTCGAATTCGCAACTGATAATAGCCCGATCTCAAATCTATTTTTGAGAACACTGAGGCTCCCTTCAGTTGGTCGAACAAGTCATCGATACGCGGTAACGGATATTTGTTCTTTATTGTCACTTTATTCAGCTGACGATAGTCAATGCACAACCTCATGGTTCCGTCCTTCTTTTTCACGAACAATACTGGTGCACCCCAAGGTGAGAAACTTGGTCGAGCGAAACCTCTATCCGTCAATTCTTGCAACTGAGCTTTCAACTCTTTTAACTCGGTTGGTGCCATACGATACGGAGCTATCGAAAACGGCGTAGTCCCAGGTACAAGCTCAATACCAAACTCTATCTCCCGAACAGGTGGTAAACCCGGTAATTCTTCAGGAAAAACATCCGGGTATTCACAAACCACCGGCACAGATTCGGGTTTCTTTTCTAATTCTTTGTCATCAAGTACATACGCAAGGTATGCTTCGCACCCTTTTCTTACATATTTCTGGGCCAACATTGAGGATATTACAGCTGGCAACCCCTTTAAGTCCGTAGACTCAACTCGGATCATCTCGTTATTTGTGCACCTCAAATCAATAGTCTTGCTTTTGCAATTCACAACTGCATCATGCGCGGTCAACCAATCCAAACCAAGAATAACATCAAATTCATCAAACGGAAAAAGCATCAAGTCCGCCGGAAAACAGGAACCTCGAATTACTAGGGGACATTTCTTGCACACTTTGTCGACCAGCACGTAACGACCCAAGGGATTCGACACCCGAATTACGAACTCAATAGACTCAATAGGTAAAGTCTTACTGGATGCTAAGGTTTCACATATGTAAGAATGAGTAGAACCGGGGTCAATCAAAGCAATTACATTAGTATCAAAGGGAGTAAAAGTACCGGTAATAACATCAGGCGAAGAAGCATCCTCGCGGGCACGTATAGCATAAGCTCTAGCAGGCCCACGAGCCTCGGATCTGGTTGTAGCATCTCTAGATCCTCTCTGACCACCACTAGCATTGCCCGTATTTCCAGATGGTCTACCTCGAGCAGTGGTAGCACCCGGTTTCCCACTCTGATTTACATTCTATTCAGACAACCTCGGGCAATCTTTAATGAAGTGGTCAACTGATCCGCACTTGTAACAGGAGTAGTCAGGGAATCTACAACTCCCCGAATGCCATTTACCGCAATATCGACATTTCGTTCTGTCTCGACGTTCATTCCCAACACTGGCGACCGAAGTGCCTCGTGTACCCACAGGGGGTCGATCATAATCTCGTCTAAAAAGGAGCGAAGTGCCTCTAGACCGTCCCATATCATCTCGAAATTTCTTCGATGCCTGTTGAAGAGACTTTCCCGAGGATCTTTTACAAAACTCTCCAGTTCCCACATCAACTTTTTGTTTTTCTTTTCTAAGCTCTTCGGCTTTACAAGCTCGCTCGACAAGTACTACGAACTCTCGTATTTCAAGAATGCCCACGAACATTTTTATATCTTCATTCAGCCCATCCTCGAAGCGTTTACACATGATAGCCTCGGACGAAACACATTCCCGAGCGTACCTACTAAGTCTAACAAATTTTCGCTCGTAATCAGTAACTGACATAGAACCTTGCTTAAGCTCAAGAAATTCCTTCCGTTTTTGATCAACAAATCTCTGACTGATATACTTTTTCCGAAACTCAGTTTGGAAAAACTCCCAAGTTACTTGCTCTCGGGGCACAACAGAAGTCAGAGTACTCCACCAATAGTAGGCAGAATCGCGTAGCAAGGAGATAGTACACTTTAGGCATTCATCGGGTGTACAAGATAGCTCATCGAGTACCCGGATAGTGTTGTCCAACCAAAATTCAGCTTGCTCGGCATCGTCGCTATCCGTAGCTTTAAATTTAGTAGCCCCATGTTTTCGGATTCTGTCAACTGGGGGCTTATTTGACCTTATTTGGTCAGTTACCGGAGGTATTGTAGGTGCGGGGGTGGTATTTGTCGGGAATGGAGGTTGTGGAATAGCCGTATTAGTTCGAATGTATTGGTTGAACCAATCATTCATCACGCTATAGAAAGCTTTTCTAGCTTCATCATTCGAGTTACTAGCATTAGGTTGAGAGTCCACCGGCGCTGTCCCTTGTGCGGGAGCAGGCGCTACACTCTCAAGATCATCAGCTACCGCTCGGTCGGGATCGGGATCCATTACTATAAATAAACACATTTACAATTGTCAGAAATCACCACACTATCAAATAATCACATAAAATGGCATGTATAGCTAGACCCAACGCATTACGGTAGTCCTAGAATCGACTAAACCGTAGCTCTGATACCAATCAAATGTAACACCCCGAACCCGAGACCGTCACCGGAGTCGAACACGAGGTGTTAACAGACTTTAAACCACTTATAAAAAAAATTTCCCAGACACTGCCAATCTGCGTACTAGTCGCTTTAAAAATCATATCTTGAGTTCAGAAACTCGGAATCCAGTTCCGTAAATTTTCCCTAAAACTAGACTCATATGCCCATCTAAATATTTTTTTCTAGAATTTTTGGTTGGGCCAATTAGTACAGTTTATTAGTCAAAATCTCCCATGTTACAGGGATTGACTACACTGACCTTTGCGTATTACGACTTGGATATCTCCCTGTACAGGGCTTCAATACTGATGTCGTTTGTTTCGATAGAAACTAGACTCAAAGAGGAATCTATACATACATGGCATGACTCCTAATTATCTCTTTTTAATTTATAATGAATTTCCAAAGTCGAAACAGGGAATCCAGAAACCGTTCTGGCCCTGTCTTACGAGAACCTGAATATCTCTTAACATTCTGTCCATATGATCGTTTTGTTACTTTCCTATGAAAATAGATTCATCAAGGTTAGTTTACATAATTTATTCACTATTTAATTCCATTCCTACTATTTTTAGTGATTTTCCAAATCTACATCACTGCTGCTGTCAGCATCTGCCTTTAAGGTAGACTTTACCTATTTCATAGTTTCCATGATTCAACTAGCCCTTTTAGCATAAATAGGACAATTTATGATAGTGATTAACCATTCCCATGGCCAATCCTTGTTAAGCATATCCATACCAAATGATTATAACATTATACTCAAACATATATAAGCCATTTTCACATGGCTATCCAAAATTATACAAGTCCAAAGGGTCCATGACCCACAACAAAAGGGTAGTCCTATACATGCCATTTCGAAGTTCAACCAAAATTGTACCAAAAAAGGGGGGGTTTTGATAGTGTGGGCGACTTCGACTTCAAAATCCCGAGTCCGATAGCTGGAGAACCAAAATCTATAAAACAGAGAATCAAGGAGACGGAGTAAGCAATTTATGCTTAGTAAGTTTTGAGCAAGGGATTCCAGCACAACAAAAGTATAGCATTCATGTAGCTAAACGGATAATTTCATATGCACAATTTTTCAATATCATACTTACTTCACATTACCAACCCTTTTATTCATACACAAAGATCAACTTAGCCAAAGGCCGGTAGCTCATTTATCAACTGAGCGAATACTTATTTGTAAGGGCTCAACTAATTCAAAGCACATACGAAACATACCTCAATGTTGGGATGTTTCAAGCGTATTAACTGAAATTTTTACAGCAAGATCATTCATTCCCAAATCACGTACCTTCGGAATTTAACCGGATATAGCTACTCGTTCAAATGCCTTCGGGACATAGCCCGGTTATAGTAACTCGCACAAATGCCTTCGGGACTTAACCCGGATTTAGTAACTCGCACAAATGCCTTCGGGCTTAGCCCGGAATTAGTATCTTGCACAAATGCCTTCGGATCTTAGTCCGGATATGGTCACTTAGCACAAAGCCTTCGGGACTTAGCCCGGACATCATTCAAATAACCATGCACATTTAACAATAAATCATGGCACATTTGTATTTCGTTTTCGTTAGCAAAACTCAAACACAAGACACTTATCATTCTTGCAATTTCGGCTCAATAGCCACACACAAAGAGCATGATTTTGATTTGCTTAAAACATGATCTAATCAAATCATAATTTAAGCTCTTTTACTCAAGAACTTACCTCGGATGTTGTCGAACGATTCCGATGGCTATTCGACCACTTTTTCCTTCCCTTTATCAGATTTAGTTCCCCTTTGCTCTTGAGCTTAATTAAACAAATAAATTGATTTAATCATTTGAGCATCGAAAAGAGGAACACAAGGCACTTAGCCCATATTTATACATTAGACATTAAAGTCACATACATATGAAATCATGAATCAACTCAACATATTAACCCACACTTCTTTTTAGCCGATTGTCTAAGCCAAGATAAAAGCATCAATACGCTTGCCTCTAACCGAATACATGCAACGCCAATCTTCTTCCTATGGCCGAATATGCATGTCTATGTTGAGGCCGATTATATGCTTAATACTTCCTACAAGTATGGTTACTTGTATTGATTATATATCATCTTGTTTCAAGTTCAAAACTCGGCTAATACGCATATATACACTAGTAATCAAATACTATCATTTTGCACTTCACCTTACTACCATTTCACATCTATTTTCTACCATGGCCGAATGCATCAAGACACCATAGCATTCAATTTTGGTCATGGGTTACACAAAGAACTTAATGTCTAACTCAAAAATGTCAAAAAGAAAATCCAAGAGTCATCAATCACCATCACATGTATCATTACAAAGCTTTACACTTAGCATGCAAATGACATCAACACAAATCCACCTTAGCCGAAACTTAACTCATCTTCATGCCTCATCACCACAACATCAAACATCAACCAAGAATGATGCATCCATGGCCGAGTGTCATTTCCATCACATAGCAAGATTTAGACCATGGGCTAGGTAGAACTCAAGCTAACAACTAAAACATGCATGCATCTCATGGAACATCATCAAACATACCTTAGCCTAGTTACATGCATGGCCGAACCTCTTCAACCTTTCTTCTTCCTTCCTCCTTAAAATTTTCTTTGGCCAAGGATGAACCAAAGGATGAACACTTTTTTTTGTTTTTCTTTCTAGTTTCGGCAAAATGGGGGGGGGAACAACCACACACTTTTTTTTTGTTTTCATCATATTCCCTTTCATTATTTTATGCCCATGCTCCTTATTTTATCATACTTCCCATGAAACACTAACTCAACATGTTTATGACATGTTCTTGCCCATCACACTTGGTCTACCATGCTTGTCATGGCCGGCCACTACTAATTAGGGGGGAATTTGACATGCAAGTCCCCCCTTTTTATTTCATGCACTAATAGATCCTTATGCTTTGACCTATCACATTTCAAAATTTTCTCACATAAGTCCTATTTACTAAAACTCACATGCAATCGACTAAATCGAAGCTTGAAATTTTCACACATTCATAATTACATATTCTAGACAATAAATATCACATTCAAACATTTCGGTGACTCGGTTTAGCGGCCCCGAAACCACTTCCCGACTAGGGTCAATTTTGGGCTGTCACAGGTTATGAACCATTCGAGGAAAGATTGGTCTTCTAGACTAGATGATGCTTTATGGGCATTGCAGATATCATACAAAACTCCATTAGGCATGTTGCCGTATCAATTGGTTTTTGAGAAAGCGTGTCACTTGCCAGTTGAACTGGAGCACAAAGCAGTATGGGCAATTAAGCAAGTGAACATGGACTATGAAGCTGCTGGAAAGAAAAGGCTGTTGGTTATCATTGAACTAGAGGAAATTAGGCGAAATGCCTATGAAAATGCTACAATTTACAAGGAAAAGACCAAACAATGGCATGACAGAATTATTTGGCAGCGACAATTTATCGCGAGTTAACAAATTTTATTATTCAATTCTAGACTGAAATTGTACCGGAGTAAATTGCGCTCACGTTGGTCTAGACCTTTCAAAGTTGTCGAAGTATTTCCTCATGGTACAGTCACAACTTACATGATGGACACCAGTTCAAACTGAATGGGCAGTGATTGAAACACTATTTTAGGAATATTAATTAAAAGTAGGCAGAGACCATTAAATTGGTCAAAAATTTTAATTTTTATTGAGTTAATCATTATGTGATTTTATTTTATTTTTTGTTTTTATTCAAGTTTATTTTACTTCTTTTTTTTTTGCAGAATAATTAGGTACCATTGTCGACGAACTTGGGCTTTATTGTCAACGCAGTTCGTACTATTGTACTGTCTTTTATGACTCATCAAGAATGAAGGCATATCAAAAATTTCAGATCCCACCATTTGATCAAAAGTGACCTAGCCGCCTGATCTATCTGAGTAGGCACAATTATCATTGGACATATTTATTCCCGCCAGCTTTATATCCCTTCACAAAATTCATGCCTTTCCATCTTCTTCTTTCACTCGCTATAAACCCCCTCTCCACTGTCCCGATTGTAACACGTATAAAGCAGCATTTTTTATTCACTTTCTCTTCCCCAAGCTTGTACCTTTACAACTTTAAACTGTCTTCACTCAATATTTAGCGAGAGGATCAGTCAAGAAAGCCACCAAAGTCTATTGAAGAACACTCGTCCTCTGCAACTGCAGTTCGTGAATCGGAATCCTCCATGCCAACAGAGAAAAAGGAGTCGATGATCTTTTTAACGAAAGTGGAAAAAGACAAGTTTCAAGACAACATTTTGAAGCGAAACTTCCACCCAAAACAGGGCATTCTCCTTTCGCAACAGCAAGACTTAGGCAAGCAAGTCTACAAAACCATCTCTAAGCTAAAGTAGGAGACTTTCTACACTCATCTTTGTACGTGAGTTTTATGCTAACCTTTATGACCATGAGTTTGAGTTCATCTTTGTTCGAGAAGGATTAATCCCAAGGAATGCTAAAAAAATCAATGAGTTGTACAACACTAAAGTGGATGTAGATGAACACTCCGAGTTCATTGAGGATATCATAGACGATAAAAGAGACCTATTGGTGAAGGATTTCTGTGTCAAAAGAGCATTATGGACGGGTTCACATCAAGGGAATTATATGATGCACTGACACTTCCTAACACTGCAAAGCAAAATCTGGTTTCATTTTGTGAACTGTTGACTACAGTCCTCTACTCACAGCACTACAGTCACCCTCTATAGAATGTGCCTAATACATTCAATTGTCAAGGGCAAAAAGATTGATGTCAGTGTAATACTCCACCAGAAAATTGCTGACTGCGCCGCAAGGCAAACTGGAATTTTAGTTTTCCCATTATTGATGATGCTATTGTGCCAACAAAAAGGGATCGTGCCCCTTGATGATGATGAAGTCCTAGATAATAAGGGCCCGATCAATGAAGCCTCTATTGAAAGAATAACTCGTGGCAAAGATACGCCGACACTGAAGGAGACAAAGACAAGCAAGACGAGGAAGGGCAAAACCAAGGTAGAAAGTAAGGGAACAAATATGACTACAAAAACATCATTGTTGCACAATTGAAGGATATCAAGAAGTTGGCAAATTCCACCAGCAATAAGCAGATTAGGCTTGTCGATATAATAGAGGATATACACATATCACAAAATTTGTTCTATACTTATATGAAGGCCTGGAACAACTCTATTGTAGCCGTATTAAGTCAGTTAAGCCCGGTCCCACTCCAAAAATTTCCAGTGTTCCCACCGATCATCCGAGTTATGAAATCTTATCCAAGGATGATGACTTAGGGGACCAAGATAGATTGGTGGCATCCTTACGCATTGTGCACGCCTCTGTTGATAAGAATGAAGAGGAATCAAGAGACATTGAGGAGTGCATGCAAATGATTGATAGCTTGGTCGAGAGTGACTTCATTACTAGTCAAGAGGAACCTGCTGTTGAGGAGGAAGTTGCTATTGGAGAGGAGGAAGTCCTTGTTGTAGATGTGAACGAGAAGGATAAGAAAGAAGATGTTGAGAAAGAATTTGCTCAGAAAATTGTCACTACACCCAGGTTTGTGGGTGCAACTACTGATAATTTGAAGCGAGATGGAGCTAGACCGGCAGAAGCTACAGAGAAGCAACCGATGATGTCAGGGTAGAGTCGAAACCTGATGAGCAATCCGTGGACCGTGTGAAGCCTAAAGAAAAGAAGAGAAAGTGCTCCAAAGACAAAAAGAGAAAGAAGGAGGAGAAAAAGATGAGGAAGAAGAAACATCGTGCAACCACATCTGTGGCTGAGGAAAACTGAGTTAGTTTATTTTCAGTTTTTTTAACTATAGTGTTCATGCATTGCACGTAGCTGTAATTTTTATTTTGTTAGTGCACATTGTTGTTGCATTTCTATTATCATTGCATTTTAATGCATTGGGGATAATGTAAACTTTAAGTTTGGGGGAATGCATATGGGGTTTGGAAATATACCCACATTTCAATTTTTTTTGAGTTTAATAAAGCATGCAAGGTTTATTTATGGTTAATGCAAATGTGTTCACAAATTTTTGTTACATTCGATGTTTAATTCTTGAATCATGTAAATTATCAACAAATGAGTTGGATAAATTTGACTGTATGTTGTATCTTCAATTATTTGATGAATGATTTAGGTTGCATTAGTAATGGATGACTAGTAGCATTCATTGAGTCTTCAATGAATCTGCCTTTTACAGTTGCTTATATATATACTTATGAATAAGAGACACTTCAAAGTGGGTGTATTATGAAATTTTAAAGAGGGAACACTCCAATGCAAGCGTCAGAAAAATGAATCTGGCCAAAGGCTATCGCTGCATGAGTGTGTGTCGGTGCAATTGTGTACTCCTTAGGGGTTTGTTGCACTCCGTCGTTACTTTTCAGGAATAAGGGAATAGTAATACAACAATATCCCTTATTCGCAAAAAAAGAGAGATATATTTATGATGTTCATAGATACTTAGTGTTGTACAATAAATGTTGTATTGGTAGATAGAATTTAGGATTTGAAGCATGATACTGGTTTTGATGAAGTTACAATACTATTCATTCATAATTATGTATTGTCGATGCAATGTTTTTTCATTTGAATGTAACTCATTCATTGGGATTTTAGGTGATTCTAGTTTCTGTTTTACTTGAGCACAAGTAAAAACTCAAGTTTAGGGGTGTGCGGTAGTACTAGAAAAAACATATGTTTTCTCCCTACATATTGGTTAATTTGTCCCCATTTAGTTATCTTTAGCACATTTTTTAGCATTTTCAGTTTAGTAAATTGCATTTTATAACTTTGTGGATTTTAGCCTATTTATCCTTAATTTTGTCATGTTTTGGTACCAATGTCACTACATGAGTATTTCCTTATTGCACCCAAAATTTTCGCCGCACCTGACAGTTGTCCGGATAAGAACAAAAATGTGTGAGCTGTCCAGTTTGGTATAACCAACTTGTATGTACAGAGGTAGCATGATTCTAATGAAAGTACACCTGTGCTAATTGGAAGAATATAAAATATTCATGTGAAACGGGAAAAAAGAAGGCTTTTTGGGAGGTATTATCTTCTTCAACCTATCTTTTGAAGCTTTTTGGCTATCACTGCTTTAGTCTCCTACGGGTGAACCGATGTGAAAGGGAGGCAGATCAACTCTTGACGAGGAGCCCTGAGTGCGACACAAGAGGGAATGGAGAGATTCAAGTTGAGATTTTCTAAGAATAGTATTCTCCACTTGTTTCTTTTATATTTCTTTTCTAAACGATGGTGATTACTTTCTATTTCATGTTTGTACAGAAGTACTAATGATTTCTAGGTTAAATGTTATTATATTCAATCTTTCTTCTACTGTTTAATCTTTGGGTTTGAATATTTTTAGCATGGAAGTGTTATTGCGGTCAATGACATTGGAAAGTGCAGGACAGTTCAAGCTAACAAGCATGACAATGGAAGTTGCTTGAGGATTGGAGGAATTATCTGTTTTGTCTCAGTTGGATCCCTGATTATTTCCAAAGTATTTCTAGGGTCTCGAAAGGTCGATTTAAGACCCAAATGAGTATGTTTGCTATTATTAGAATTAATTATTTGTAATTATACTTAAGTTGAAATATTTGTTTAGATTTAAAGTTAAAGGTTTTGTTTTGTATAGTAATGCTCTGTAACCCTAATCCTGTGACGGAGATGAGTTAAGGGTGTTACAATGGAAGCTTGTTTTAGCTAGCCCATGTATCAATTCGATTAATTTTTAAGTTGTTAACAAGTTTCCATTCTACAGAAATTGAAGAATTAGGCTTTTATGTGATAGATATTAAGCTTAGATCTAGATAAGGACTAAGTTTTAAATCTAATTAAGCTTGTTAGATAACTTTGAAACTTTAGAGACTAAATTGAATAAATTAAAAAATTTTCATGAAATTATACTATGAATATAAAGTATAGGGTCCCTAATGAAGGAATGTGAAATCAGATTTTGATTCAATGCTTGATATCGAAAAATATGCATATATTGAGTATAAGGATTAAATTAAAAAAAATGTAAAATATGATTGGTTATGTGTTTGGATATCAATTGAATTTAAACTGGCATTATTTTTAGTATTGAATCATTGAACGTAGTTAAAGATGACGCCAGATTGTCGAGAGGGAAAGGAAAGGCGAGTGTCATTGACGAGTAGCGACAATTATGGTTTTTACTTTTATGATTCAAGTTCAATTTGTAAAAACATATAAATATACATATATACACATATTTTTTTTATATGATACTATCTATTGAGATAAGTGTATATTTCTATTGCATAATTCAATTACCACATGATAAGTGTATATACATTATTTTTATATGATACTATCTATTGAAATAAGTGTATATTTCTATTGCATGATTCGATTACCACATGATGATAACGATTGTCAAAAAATTGGAATATAGCTGAAATAAGTATGTTATAAATTGATATATGGTTCACAATATGAATTGATGATGGAAATGGTATGAAAATGTGATATTGATCATGTGTTGATATGTAAATGAACATTTTATACCCTATTAACTGTTCGGTCATAGTAAGATATAGTTTGCATGTCATAGTTTGTAAAATCTTACAAACATTCACATGGTCATGTAGTTAGCCCATGTAAGAGATTGTAGTCGTGTTTAATTAAAATCACCCTGAACATATAGAGCACACGACCATGTCACTTGCTCGTGTATGACACACGACTGTGTGGCCAAACCGTGTGGCACAAAATGTCATTTTAGGAACTATTTCAAGCTTAACCAAATTCATGCATAATCTAAGTTCAATTACAAATTAATGTCTACTCAAAATCTGCAACATTTCCACAACAAGCATACGAATATGATATTTTCATAGCACATTCATTCAAGATACCAATTTGCCTCAAATGACACCCCAACAATCAATCCTATAAGTTAGGCACTAAGCTTACTAAAACAGTCAAGTTTACACAAACATTTCAACCATTATATCACCACTATTTTATCTACAAATTCATACTTATAGCATGTTAATTTAATCATCATTTAAGCTATTAACATACATACATCTTCCATTCATCAAAAACACCTTCCAATATAGATATTCAAATCAATTACATATGACTATTCTTTGGTTTTTATGAAATCAATATTTTCCTTACCTAATCATGGTAATACTAGCGTATGATTTACTTAACTAATTCACTAACAAGTATCATTCATTATACCGCATTTATAATCACCATTTCAAGTCATCTAATCCAATATTTCCACAATTTGTCATTTTCCAAACAACTACCCAATAAGCCTTAATAAGCACCAGAACATACCAAAATTACCTATTCAAACTTAGTCTATACTTTCATACTTTCAAACCATTCCACATCAAAATATACCATAATTCAAACATTATCCAAGTACAAACCAAAACTATGCAACCGTGGTAAACACCTATGTACATGCCACAAAATTGAGTTTTAAATAATAGAAAGACTACTAAATGAATGTTGGGATAATGTGAGCTTCTCTATGATTCACCTGGCACATTCTGGAATTTGGCACTACAGGAAAAAAGGAAACAATGGGGTAAGCATTTCAAATGCTTAGGAAGTTCACAGGTATAAAACCCAGTAACTTACCTCAGGTATAATTATACACTACATGCAACTTAGCTTGGTAAAGTTTGCCTATCATGGCAAATCAAATATCAAAAAGATGAGTTGAACATTTTACCTCATCATATAACATTTGAATATGAAATAAACCAAATCATCAAGATTCGTATTTCAATACCATTCTCAAAACCAAATCAACATTTAACCATATGAACATCATTCTTATAATATCATATCATTCCATCTATTTATCAATTATACATCCAATTTCAATTTAATGTCAATTACTATTTCTTTTCTTTATTCGAATACCCATTTGAATTCATTGATTCATCACATTTCTATATCATCCCTCCAAGCTTGTATAATTGGTTCATATAATTTTTTAGATGCCATCAATATTCGTGAACTAAAATATGTATACAAATCATCAAATCATAATATCAACCCAATTCAAATATCATTTATTAAATATTCATTTTATGCCCCTATTAACCTAAATCGGACTCGAACGGATACAAGGAACCAGCCAAAACACCGATTTGGCACCTACTGCCTCATCAGACAATGCTGAAGCAAATAGTTTGCACCCAGCGCTCATCGATATAACCGAAGTAATTTGGCACCTAGTGCCTCATCGACACGTAGTCAAAGTAACCCTGAACTCTTCCTATCCTATGGTATGTAAACTATATCCGACTCTGCCCAAATAGATAATAGGGTAGCAGTTTACTCAATTTCATTTATAAGCTAATTTCTCAATTCAATGTTGTCATTTCAGTTGGAAAAAATCCGGTTTAAAAATGATTTTCTTGCTTAGTGAAAATTAAAATTTTAAAAATCGACCCAGTTTATGATATTTATAGGAATAAACCTAAACCGAATTTGTACATGTGTTTTTGGATAAGTTGATCCTTGATGTTTTTCGACTTTCAACCAAACAATCTTCTCCACTATTCTCGTACCACGAAATGCTTCGAGTTTAGGCTCGAATCAATTGAATCAAAACACATAACTAGAAAAGGTTTTCTTTTTGGGTTAAAATAGAAATTCTCTTTTCTTTAATAGAAACTAGTAAAATTGTTATTCTGAAAAATATATTTATAAGTTGAAAATAAATTCTCTTTTTTTTCAACAAAATAACAAAATCTTAAAATTTTTGTTAATAGGTCTAACAATGCCATCTATTTATAGGAAGAGAAGGTAGAACCCTTGTAAAGTTGTAGAGGTTTATTTTAAATAGAAAAACAATACCCTACTTAGAGTAGGAGAGGGGTGAATGACTTACCCTTGTATTTCTACTAAGGCTGCCGCCCCCTTCATGTTATATGAGGGGTTTTGGACCTCTCTCACATCGGGTGCAATTACGATTACTTCTTAGGCCTTTTTGACCCAATACTTTATAATATGATCCAACTCGATTAAGTTTTTCTATTTCTCAAAATAAACTTTAATATCTACATGTTAAATAATTTTTTTCATGCCAATTTTACCCTAGTAAAATTTTGATAATTTTACCCCGATAAAATTTCTAAAAAATTCATTCAATATGTCACAACTCAACATGTTTACTATGAACAAATGATTTATTTTCATTTTCGGGCTTCAAAACAGTCCAAAAACATAAACTTGTTCTTATGATCATTTTCTAAGTAATCCCTATAGGACTTCAAAAAGATCATTTCCATTTTTATTTTCATTTTCATTTCCATTTTTGGAAACCTACATTCATTTCAAAATGATTCCAATTCTCTATTTTGGAGAAAACCATAATTATTCCTAAATGTTTCTTATTTCTCTTTTCCAATTCATTGTATTCAGTTTTATTCAAACACACAATTCATTTATGATTTCAAAGAGCTAATAGAGGGACCTATTGGACATATGTAGTTGAGGCTAAAATGATTTATAATTAAGTTTCGACTTTTCGCCTATTAATTATAAACTCATTTAGTCGCGAAGCCATTCCACTATAGTATTGTGACCGAGCTCTCCCCAATGACATACCATTATAAAAGTAACTACTCAATGCTCGTTTAAAGACCTTGTCGTTAGTGTGTTACCTTCATAGGATATCCTTGATCTCTTTTGGATAATATTCATTCTCCCAATATGATCCTATTTTCTCTCATGGTAACCACTACATCTTCTTTCATGAAAATTTAATCACTATCAAATAGTGATAAAGTAATCCATCACAAAGACGGATGACCCGTAGACACATTTACTTTTCATCAACCATATAATTCCAATGAAAGGATATCATTTGCCTGTGTTTTGGGTTATGAATTCCACTATTGTGAATGATGCTACATACTACAGAAGTCGTACATCCAACGCACCAGCTTTAGACTCCTTATTTATTTGAACTCAGGCTTTTAATTATATCAAAGTGTACGAGTCATGCATATATAGTCTGTCATCCGCTCCAGATTTAGGTATGCTACACTATGAACATCATAAGTGAATAAATACACAAATAGATTCATGATTTATTTTACTTGGGTCCTGTCTAATGTACTATCAGTTCAATCAGTTACATCTATGTCTCTATCTTCTGGGAGTCATCCACTCTGATGCCTAAGACAAGTCATCTTTTTAATTGGACTTGATAGATGACATATTAGTCTTTTAATAGGTTTTATCATTTCCAATTAGGTTAAGGACATGTTTAGGTTCATCTACTAATACCAATTGTCTTTCCGTACTACAATCTGACCACATAATACCACTTAGTATTAGTTAAACATTAGACAACCAATGAGCAACATTTGATTCCATTTTCCTTTGTATGCAAAAACCATATGAGGAAAATATACAAATTATTAATGTAATTCATGAATAATTTTATTAACCATTCTATTCAAAAAAATTACAAGTGTACTTAGATGAAAATACTACACTCAGGGCACTAAATCCAACAATCTCCCACTTGCTCTAGTGAAGTAGATGAGTCATGTTTCCAATTCTTATGGCCCTCCACATGTTTCTCAAACAACTCTCTAGCTAGTAGAGTCTTATTAAAACAAACCTAGAGGATGTCCTTAGATGCGTTCTTTGAGTACATCCACTATTCTGTCAAATACTACCATCTCCCTTAATGTGTTTTATCATTATGTGATTTCTTTTAGGTTTAGTTATGTTCTCACTATTATCATGCCATAACTTTTCCATACCTCATATTTGGCCCTTTATAGTGAAGTTAGCAGTGTAACCATGCTTGACACTTATTCATACTATGGACCCACCATTTAGGATAAAAACACAGTCTAATGTCGATTTCCTTAAATCTTAACATGTTTGGAAGTCAAAATCAGTATATCCAATAGGAGTAAGGTCTCCTCTGTAATACACAAGCATATAATCCATCGTTCTCTATTAATACTTGAGTATATGCTTAACTGCTTGTCAGTGTCTTAGACCTGGATTCGCCTGATATCGACTTGCCAAGCTCACTGCAAAACAAATACCTGGGTGTGTGTATAGCATAGCGTACATGAGACTTCCTAATCTGAAGCATAAGGAACATTTCACATGTTTTCTATTTCTTTTGTTATCTTAAGACATTCCTCTAAAGAGATATGAAATCCCGATACAAAAGGTTGATTTTCCTTCTTCGAATCGGTCATTGCATAACACTCAAATGTCTTGTTTATGTATGAAGCTTGAGATAGTGCTAATACTTTGTTCTTATGATCCCTTAAGATTCAAATACCTAGAACAAAATTAGCTTCTCCCAAGTCCTTCATGCTAAATTGTTGGGTTAACCACAGTTTAACTGACGACAATGTCCATACATCATTTCCAATGAGTAGAATGTTATCGACATATAGAACAAGAAAGACCACCTTTCCATCCCCTAAACATTTGTAAACACAAGGTTCATCTATGTTTTGCTCAAATCCAAAAGTATTAATCATTTAATCAAATATTTAATTTCATGAGCGAAATGATTGATTAAGTTCATATATGGACCTAAGCAGTTTGCAAACTTTATGCTCGTTTACTTTAGCTGTATATCCAGAGAGTTATATCATGTAGATGCTCCCTTGTTCATTTTCTAGATCTCATAATTGAGAGTTGTCGCAATGAATAGTTATATGTGAATTGACTTGAACATGGCAACCGGAGAGAAGGTTTTTTTGTAATCGATACCTTCTTTATGAGTATAACCTTTTGCTACAAGTCTGACATTATAATTTTACAGTTTCCCATTTGGATTTCTTTTTATATTGTAAATCCACTTACACCCTATTGGTTTTATCCCTTCCAGTAAGTCTACAAGTTCCCACACTTAGTTGGAATACATAGAGTCCAACTCAGCTTTCATAGCTATTTCTAGAGCTTGGAATCAGCACTTTGCATCATTTCGTCATATGTGAGTGGGTCATCATCTTCTTGTTCAACAGAATCAATGTTAAGAACACTTCCACTAGATTGGAAGAACTCAGGCCTACGAGAGACCCTCCTCTTACGACAAAGCTCCCTATGCTACTTATCGTTTGCAGGTCTACTATTTGGAGTTGGTTCTAGAACTATTTCTGTAGGGTTTTTTATATTTCCCAAAAGCTCCTCGAGTACCTCTTTTCTCTAAGGTTTGAAGTCATTCATGTAACTTTCTTCAAGGAAAGTAGCATGAGTTGACACTATAATAGTTTGCTCTTTCGGGTTCCCTTTGGATATCCTACAAACATGCACAATTTTGTGAGTCCAACTTCCTCGCATCTTTATCCAATACGTGGGCTAGGCATCCCCAAATCCTTAAATTTTTTAGACTTGGCTTCTTGCCATGCCATAATTCGTATGGATTTTTCGATGCTGCCTTAGTTGGCACATCATTCACAATATAACAAGTCGTTTGTACCACATATCCCCAGAAAAAGATTGAAAGCTTCAAATAACTTAACATTAAACGTACCATGTCTAACAACGTTCGATTCCTTCTCTCTACCGCGCCATTTTTTTGTGGAGTGTCTGACACAGTTAACTAGGATAGGATCCCATTCTCTATAAGGTACCTTAAAAACTCATCAGATAAATATTCCCCACCTCGACCAAATCGAAGTGCCTTTATGGGTAAGCCTAGTTATTTCTCCACTTTCGAACGAAACTCTTTGAATTTATCAAAGGTTTCACTCTGGCGGTGAATCAGGTATACATACCCATATCTGGAATAGTCATCAATAAATGTTACATAATACTCGTAACCACCTCTTGCAAAAACATTCATAGGGCCACATACGTCAATATGTACAAGTTCTAGGGGTTTTTAGGCCCTTGTTTCTTTTTTACATTAAAAGATCGCTTAATCATCTTACCTTTCAAAAAAAATTCACATTGTGGAAGATCAAATTCTTTAAGTGAACTTAAGATGTCATCTTCACAAGTCTAGTTATTCTTTCTCAGTTAATATGACCAAGTCTCAAATGCCAAAGGTACGCCTTATTAGAGTAAGAATTTTTAAGTCTTTTATTCGATATTTCAGTCTCAAGTAGTGTGTACATCTTTGGTTTGATAAAATAGAGATTATTTGACATCAATTAGTTATAGATAAGATTTCAATATCTAAATATTACAATTCCATTATTGAAATTTAGGGTCAAGTCATCTTTATATAAACATGCAACGGAAATTAAGTTTCTTTTTAAATTTGGCACATAGAAAATGTCTTTTAAAATAATCTTCCTAAAATTATCAAAATAAATATGTACATTTCATATTGCTTCTATTACCACACTTGTCTCGTTCCCAGACTGCAACGATAAGCTCTTATCTCTAAGATCTTTTGTCTCCTCGTACCCCTTTAGAGAAACACAAACATGATTAGTGACTCACAAATCAATGACTCAGTGTTCTATTGAATCTTCCACTGAACAAGCTTCTATCGTCAAGAGTTTCATACATTTGCCTTTGGTAGCTAAGTATTCCTTCCACTATTTACAATTTGCCTTTAAGTTCCCTTTCTTGGTATAGAAAAAGCATTTAGACTTAGATAAGTCTTTGGGTTTTCTGGTTCTCTTCCTTTTCACTTGTGGTTGCCTAGAAACCTTTGTCTTGCCTTTCTTAGCTTTCATTCCCTTCTCTTTTGAGGAAGAAGCGATGATTATATTTGTTTTTGCTTTTCGGACCGATTGTCCATCGTTCAACATCAACTTATAGGATTGTAACTCCTTTATGAGTTGTGTAAGCATTAGGTTTTTGTTGCCAAGGTTATATATGACCCGAAAACTAACAAAATCCTTTAACAAACTTTTGTACATCATCTCAATTTGAATGTTCTGGTCCAAATTGGTATTTAACCAAAGTGTCGGGCTTTTTCTGGGCATTCATCAAGCTAGTTATGGAAAACTATCGAGCTAAGGCAGCTTGACCTCCAAACATGTCTTCTAGCTTATTTAAAATCACTTTAGCATTCTTACAACTCTCTAGTTGCTTATACAGAGTACTGATCACACTTGCCAGCATATAGCAACGAGCTATCTCATCAGACTCTTTTTAATGTTTTCTAGCCTTAGCTTGAGTGGCCGGTGGGCACTAATTATCAAGAACTATTTTAAGTTTCTCGCAGCTCAAGACAACTATCAAGTTCCTTTTTCATTCCTTATAATTATTTTCGTTCAATTTTTTTCAATGAGTATGTTCAATAAGGGAGCTAGTGTCATTTTCAAACTAAAAATGAAACATTGATATATTAATATCTTTGTATTAAGCAAATGTTTGAAAACATTTTGCAACATTATGATATGCATTAAGATGATGCATGCGTCTTACATCAAAACCTTGAAAACATTTGTATGTCGTTGCAACAATAATTTCTACACCCATTGAATCAAGCCACTGTGGGGTGATCATGATTAACTATTAAGAACATGGATTTTTATCAAATTAGTACATGAACCTAGTTCCTTAAAAATTCACATGTACTAATAATCGTGTAATGTTTGACCATCATTCTAACTTAAGTAAAGCTCCATGGGAAGTTACTTAACTAAAAGATCTTAAGTGTATAACCATCAACTCAACACCTATCGTATCATGCACCATAAAATAGTCATATTGGAAAATCTCACCGAGTAGCATGCTTTGACTAGTTGTCCTCTTTTGAAGACAAAATTTCCAAATGCATCGCATGATATTACCTACCATAGGGGCCGTTCCAACTACTATATGGTCATAAGAAAGTTCTATTTACTTTCAGGAAGACTCTTCAATAAAATCCACATGAGAATGTCTACCTTGGGGTAGGTCCATTTCATGCCATCACAAGAGGCTATTGATGGAGATCGTAAATCTTTTTTAGGGACCTTTTGCCCCTTATTATTTTTAAAAACATGCAAGGTTTTCAATTTTTGGTTTCAATCATCTATGATCAACATATGCATGACAAGTACATGTGGTATTATTTCCTAAACTATATGATATGCTATGGTAATTTTATAATATTCACATTCAATTATTCATAAGAGTCAATCAAACAATTTTGATTCTCCACAGTTTTACTTTTAAGGGAAAACCAAAGAAGTGAATGTGAACGGTGCACCAAGTAGATTCCTAGGACAATGAGGTGAGTCGTATTTGACCATTTATAAACCAAGTATTCCCTTTCTAGATCCAATCCTAGACATGCACCTTCTCATTACCACACTTCTCGCAGTAATCGAATAACCTAAAAGAGTGAATTAAACAATACAACACATGTATTTTCTTATTACCATACTTTTTATCTTTGATAGATCAACTGTGGATCATCTCAGACATATATATCACAATTATATCATAAAAAATTATTAAACATATATATAAAGAGATGGGTAATAAAATAAAATTGCCAGTTAAGATTTCCATGGTTCTATTTCTAGAAAATAAATAAAAAAATAAAAATTACATTGTTTTTCATCACAAGGAATTCCTTGTGTCTTCAACCACCATTGTTCTATATTTTCCTCGTTATGGACTCTTTTCTGGAAAAATTACATTTATGTCTTATGTCAGTTTCTAGCTCACAAAAGTTCTATAAATAAAAATTATCCTACGTGGAGATGATAGTCCTTAGCCTATTTCATAAGAACCACAACCTTGGCAAAAAATAATAATTATATAAAAAATATATAATACTGCATTCCTCTAAACATGTGAATAATTACAAGAATGTCACATCTTATCAAACATTAATCAAATAAGATAAAGAAAGAGATTCAGTATCGGCTTACACCATAAACATAGCACAACCAGGTTCAGAAACCAATTGTTAAAAAAAATCTGGTTTGAAAACGGTTTTCTTG
Organism: Gossypium hirsutum; assembly: GCF_007990345.1. Lineage (NCBI taxonomy): Eukaryota > Viridiplantae > Streptophyta > Magnoliopsida > Malvales > Malvaceae > Gossypium > Gossypium hirsutum. Next base: position 15,601,454 of record NC_053438.1, read on the forward strand.
CATAACAGAAAATTAAAATTTTGAAAATCGACCCGATTTGTAATATTTATAGCAATAAACTTTAACCAAATTCTGGAACGACAAAAATGTGCAAGTGTACACAACCGTATCAAGTAATAAAGTGACAAGTAATGTCGAGTTATCGTACCCACAAGGATTGTTCAAGAAAATATTTATGAAATGCAACTTTAAACAATTTCGTGATGAAAAATTTGAAGAAGTGTTGCAAAAACTAAAAATTAACTAAGTAATTTAACTAAGAAAAAAAATATAAGTACGATATTCCAATGCACGATTTCTAAAAGACGAGTTTAATCAATATGACATAAATATGTTAGATCATTTTTATTCTTTAACTTAGAATAATTAAAGTTGTGTTCATGTTGTTACGAATAATTTCACGGGAACTCGGTAACTTGCTAACTAATGCACATACTTACCTACTAAAACCCAATAATTTTATGTCAATTCAAACGGTTAATTGAATTTTAATAAGCAAGTAAAAGATTAAGTGAAGTAGCTATATATCTCTATATTGGAACAATTTAATCACAATAATCTTGCAAGTTATGCAAGGCTAATGTATTGTTTAATACCGTCGCTAATTTAACGTTCAGCTACCTTACAAGATTAAACATGCACCAATTAAATATTGTGTCCATTAATTACAGTTTCAATCCGTTTAAATAATTAATTCAATTGGTACCTTACAATTAAAATGCAAGCATAACATAAGCATAATTTTATTTAATTGAACAATTTACTAAGACCTAATAATAACACAAACACATTTTTAATAATCAAAGTGAATAGAATGAAACTAATCTAACATGAAAGGAATTTAAGTCATTTTAATTTAATTGAAGAACAACAACACAAATATTCATGTTCATGATCAAAACAAAACTTAAAACAAAGTTTAAGAGAACGGAACTAGAAAAACAAATCTCGAAGGTTTTCAAAAGCTAGACTAGTGCACTCCTTTCTTCTTTGCTCATTCTACTAATCCAAGACCTTCACGAACACTAAATTTCTACTACTCCAAGAGGCGTGCAAGCTCTTTTTCATGAGGGAAAATTGGCAAGGGAAGAATGGAATTGAAAGGCGACTAGAAGGGAGAAAGAGAGAAAATGTGCGTGTGTGTGAAAGATGTGTAAAGTGAGGGATGAGAAATGAGGGAGTGAATAGGGCCTTTTGTAGGTGGAGATGGCTACTAAAAATAGCAGTCAATCCCCTTCCTTTGGTCGGCCATGCATGCCAGGAGAGAGGGTTGGACTTGAATTTATTATTTTTAGCTACAGCAAGCTTGAAAATGGTAGGGGTTTGAACGAAATTAAAGAAAAGTTCAAGGGCTGGTTTGCAATGATAAAAATAAGCTAAAATAGCTGATTGGGTCAGCTATATGGGACAATTTGGGGCTACCAAATTTCTTGGTGGATCAATCCTCTTCACTTAGCACAATTGAGCCCATTTCTCTTCATTAGGCTTGTAATTAATTTTACTCCAATTTGTGTTGGATCAAAATTAATTATAAAATGTGTTTAATAATTAATATTGGACCATACCTTGTCTGGAAGAATAATCGGTCATACTCTTGGGTCACTTGATAAAAAATTGTCCTAACGGTTCAAGCTTCTCAAGGTGACTACCGAGCCGATTTTCACCCTTTGTGCAAAACTGTCGAAAATAAATTAAATTTGTGTGAATTTATTATAAAAATAATTAAAATTCAATATGTTCATAATTTGTGCGCAATTTAATTATTTTATGATTAAAATATGAATTTCGAGAAAAGTTACACAAAAATTGCATGAATTAGAGCTAAAAATGAGCTGAAAAAGTCTATATATTTTTATGTTTCCACACCCCCAAACTTAATTAATTTCTTGTCCCAATTAATGCATAAATTACGGAATAAGTTGCTTGAAATCACCTTTAAAATTTTTCTCCAGAAATCATTTCTCCCCACAATTATGAGTTTAGTGTAATTATGCTCAAGAACAAGAATTTTGAAATTATGCAACTCAAGTATACATATTGTTCGAATTATTCTCAATTATTATCATGATAGCAAGAATAGACTAAATTTTTTCTCAATAAAGATGTGCTAAATTCTTACCAAATTTTTATTATCTCATTTAAGACTAAACTGCAATCACTAAGTTTAATTTACGCATTCATATGTTGAGCTTGGCAATTTTTCTCTACTAATCTAGCTAGCACAAAAATCTGAATCAATAAGTCTTTTAAATAGGTTGTAACATGGCATCGGACTTCAAAATAAATGCCTTCAAATTCACCAACTCATTTTGCATTTGAGTTCACATGCTCTTTGTAAATCTATTTCTTTTGAGTACATTTGCTCTTTCTTTTTTCCTTTTTTTTTCTTTTCTCTATTTTTTCTTTTTTATTCGAGCATATTACTGTATGTACTACAATTTTGAGCATTTGATACTTCTTCTCAACTCCTCCAAACTTATTTTAAGAGAATATTCTTGATAGACTAAGTCTAGTGTTTGAGACAATTTAGAGATAATTATGAGAGAATGGCTTATTATTGCAAAGGTTCAAATAAAATCAGACCATGTAGTATCAAAGTCGAGTTTCAAGGGATAAATATTCATTAAGTTTGACTTGAAAGGCTCATATGGTCCAAATAAAAGTTTTTCTAAGTCATTTTAAAAATTTCATGCTTCCTAGGATTTCGCCTCAAGAAATAACTAAGTCAATTCTAGAGACTTAAACTTTTATGCATGCTTAGCTTTCCTAAAGAATTAAAAACTTTATGGTTCGATTTACATATTTTATTAAGAGTAACATTTATGTCACATTTCAACTAACATACCAATTAGATAATAGAGCTTTATTTATACTAAAGTTTATCACAATTACCACAAATTCAAATTTTTGAACAAAATATAACTTAATCATAATTATAAGAAAATTGTATTCTAAAAAAATTAATTTCAATTTTTGGTCCCCCTACTTAAGATGAACAATGTCCCCATTGTTAAAAACAATAGAGAAATTTAAAATATAGAAGTGAATAGATACTGTACACCAAGTAGGATCCCAAAAGGAAGAGGTGAGTAAAATTTGACTGCTTAAATACCAAACTCTTCCTAGATCCAATCCTAGACATGTACATATCTATTGCCACACTCCTTATTTTGCAAATAGTTCACTTTTATTGATGATTTCTCCTCTTATTTTATTATGTGCAAAATAAAAATATCCTAGAAGAACCTAAACTTAAAAACTTAAAATATCTTAAGAAATAAACTAAAATAAAGTAAAGAAAATATCCCCCCTTTTTATTTATTGCAAACCCTTCAGAATCTGACCGATCTTTTGCTTTATCATCCTTGTTTTTGTTTGAATCACCTCGTTCCTTCCTCGACATTGGAGTCCATGGATCAAATATAAAGTTTCAAAATTTAGACACAAAAACAAATTGGTCATGAAATATTTTCGTAAAAACAACTCTCATTGTGTCGTCTCGAATTTTTTAGTATCTCCAATAAGCTTGTCGCTATCACGGCATATGTTGTATTATGGCCATCAAATTTGACAGCTCATCACAAAGATCTAAGTGAGGTGAATGAGTTCTAAACGTTGGGGTAGCCATTTCAGGTTCGCAGATTGGTTCATTTGGCTCTGCCAAATCAGAAATTTCAATCGGCTGCATTGGTTCGTCTCTGTAGGAACTTCTTCTTCTTCAGGTTCATCGCCCGATTCAACTTGCTGTTGTAGAATAGAATTTATTGCTACTCAAAAAAGGTCTCAATCTATTATTGTGCCTTGGCTATAACCTGTCTTTTATACATTTGCAAGAATTTTAGCTTTCAAGCACAAACCTGTTATCGTAAAAGGAAAGTAAGCTGGACCAGAACGTCCAGCAACATAGTTTTGAATTTCTCTTAGAATGATCTTTCCCACATCAATGGTTTTCACTATCATAATTGAGTATAGCAAGACCATTCATTCTACTGAAATCATAGTCCCATGTGAGATAGCCATAAGATTGAACTGAATAAAATAAAACCATAGATTCACTAATGGTGTCAAATATTCTCTGCGACAAGTGTGAGTCTCATGCTTTGACACAATCCATTTAGAACCAGGAACTGTAAGTTCTTTTAAAATTTCTTGCAATTTTTTGGCCTCAATATTTTCCATTAAGGAAGAATATTCTCCGTCTTCAAAATCAGGTAAACCAAAGAATTCATTAATAGTATTTGAGTTTGTTGGTACATTGATTCCTTGGACAGAGACTTCTTTTAATTAGCTTGAGGTTAAATTTGCATAAAACTCCCAGACTAACTCTTCATTTGCACTAGGTCTTTTCTCACAAAACACTTCCCAATGTAAAGCTTCAGCAACTTGTCGAATACTCACCATAAAATTCGTATAGTTGCTTTTTTTCAACGTGAAACCTTTCTCTGAAAGCATTTGTTGATTTTTGAAGATGTTGTATCTTGCTTTGGCTTCTTCACAATAAAATTTGTTTTGTGATTCTTCAACTTGGACAAAGGCATGATTCTTTTGCGAGACATGATTTAACCTGAATATTACAAAGACAGAAACAAATAGTAATTTTCCAAATTTTAATTAGAAATAAAAGATTAACAATTCAATAAATTGAAAAATTAATTAGTAAAAACAAATTAAAATTTTGGAAAGATATTTCGTACCACTTTTGTAAAAAAAATAAGAACTTAAGAAAATAATGAGAGTGTGAAGCAAATAGTGTCGGGTTAGGGCTGATTGGAGGTTGATTTATTGGTGACTTGATGGTTGCGGTAAGTTACGACGGTGGTGTGGTACAAAGGGCGCAAGGGAGCATGCAGGTGGTTTGTGCAATACAAGGGCACATGCGGGCTAGTGAGCAAGGAGCAGAGGCGTGAGGGAGCAAGTGTACGCGTAGCTAGGTGCTGGTTGTGCGTGGTGTGTCGACTACTGGTTGGTGCGAAGGATGCACAATTGCTGCTAGATGAAAGTGTGGCCAAAGGTTGTATGGGGTTGGAAGGTATAGTGTGTGGGGTGGAAAAAGAGAAGAAAGGTGAAGTTGAAAGTGATGTGAATAGGGAAGAAAGGTTGAGGTATTTAAAGTGAAAGAAAGAAGGAGTTTAACTCAAATTCTAAAGAAAAATAATAATAAAATAGTACTACTCCTAATGTTATATAATAAAAATATATATTAATATATTATTTGTTATTATCTTAATTATTTGAAAATAAATACTCTTAGGTAAAATAATGATAAAATAATGAACAATTATAATCCTATACAAGGTTGATAATAATTAATATATATTATATAAAATATAATTATATATTAGTTTTTATTATCCTATTTATTAAAAATAAAATTAAAAACCTTTATTTTAGATGTTTTAAAATATTTACAAAAAAAGACAGCTTATTTCAATATTTACAAAAAAGGTAGCTAATTATTGCAAATAATTCAATTAAGTACCTGGACTTAAAGATAATTTGAAATTTGAGTAGAAAACTAAAACTTGGGTCAAAACGACCCTTTTATTCAACAAATTAAAATTTTATTTTGTCACTTAGGAAATATTTTCTCGGAAGATTATGTTAAAATCAATTTCTAAGAAAGATTGGAGGGGTCACAAGCAGTCCAACTTAAGTTCCAATCTCCTACACATAATTTATTTTAACATACTAATCCAAAAAATATAGCCTAAATCATTTATTTAAAAATAAAAATTGAAAAAAATTTAGGAATTTGATAAAATGAGCGAGGTTTTATCCTGGTCAATTTTATCCCCCAATAATGTTTCAAGCATTGAGTGTTAACTTTGAAATTACCTCTCTTACTGTGAAGTTCAACAACCCGTATGGGAAAACTTGATGAATAGTGAATGGACCAAACCAACATGATTTTAACTTACCTAGAAAGAACCTTAACAACAATACTTGCTGACCTGCTTCAAATTCTTGGACTCGGATTTGCTTGTCATACCATCTTTTCAATCTCTCCTTGAATAATTTGGCATTTTCATATGAGAACAATCAAAATTCTTCTAACTCATTAAGTTGAAGCATCTGTTTCTCTTTACCAAGCTTAATATCCAAATTGAGCTGTTGGAGAGCCTAGTAAGTTTTATGTTCTAACTCTAAGGGCAAATGAATAGCTTTCCCAAAAACCAACCGATAGGGAGACATCCCTAAAGGTGTTTTGTATGTTGTCTTATAGGCTTATAAAGTATAATCTATTCTTTTGGACAAATCTCGTTGGTTTGGACAAACTACCTTCTCGAGTACACCTTTTATCTCCTTATTTGCCAATTCAGCTTGCCCATTTGTCTGTGGATGGTAAGTTCTGGCAACCACGTGCTTCACCCTACGTCTATCGAGCAAACATTTCAACCATTTGCTCACAAAATGGGAACCCTCATCAGTGATGATTGCCATAGGAGTTCGTAATAATTAGTATTTAAATTATACGAGACAACAACAATTTATAATTGAATTTTGACTTGATGAATTTTAGCTAATTAAATAAATAGTTACTATAAGTGGTCTGTTCCGTAAGTCAAGTGGTTTTAGAAAATGAGGTATTGAGACCTCGTTTTTGTAAACCAAGCTTGTATATATTTTCATTAAATATTTACGGAATTTCTATTTAGGTATGTGAATGTTCGATTCAAAAATTTTATTGTTTAATTAGTTAATTAAAAAATGCCTAAATTGTAAAAGATGTAAAACTTAATCGCTATTGAATTGTAATGATTAAATGGTTTAATTAAAATGAGTGGAAGGATGTACATGGAAAATACACCATTTCATATAGTGTGACGGTTGTAGGTGTATTTTATACATTAGTGTTAATGTTAAATTAATAAAAACATAATAAAAAAATTAAATTAAACCATCTTCCCATTTGCTTCCACCAAAAACCAAAACCATTTCCCCCATTGATAAAGCTCAAGTTTCGGCATTGGTTAGCACCTTTGCATGGTAAGAAATTTTGACTCATTTTTAGTAATTTTTACGTTTTATAATCGTTGTAGCTTAACCTAGTTAACTTGAGAACTATTTTGTAAAATTGTTAAAGTTTTTGGAATTTACCATTCATGAATTCTAGGTATTTTTTAAGTTAAAAGATGATTTTGTAATATTGGTTGTGGTTTAGGATTATTTTGCAAAGAATTATTTGTTAGTTTTTAGTTAAAAGGACTAATTTGATAAAATAATAAAACTTACATGGAATTCTTATGAATTTTGAATAATTATGGGCTGTACCAGTATAGGAAGAAATTCGGCTAGGATGGGAATTTATAAAAATTTGGTAAATTTGGAATTATGCATTTAGGGCCTAAATTGTATAAAAAGTAAAAGTTTAGGGTAAAAGTATAAAATGTGATTGAAGGGACTAAAATATAAATTTAATTACATGATGTTATTGAATTGGTTATTTGAAATAAAATTATTATATTTAGATCAAGAAACGGATCAATCAGTCGATAAATGTGGAAAAGTAAAAGTTGTCGAGTAGCTGTCGTTGCGTGTGGATAGCTATTGTATTTTGGTAAGTTCATTATATAAATAAATGAATTTGTATATCTATATATACATCTTAATTGATGTTTTTTGAGTTAGTTAAGTTGAATTGTTGTAGAATATTTGACATGTAAATATTAGTTGTGTCGGTTACGAATGAGTATAAGTTGAATGCGTTTTTATTTGAGAAATGGTTGTGATTATAAACTATGAAATCTTAGAATGAATATATGAAATGTGTACAAAAATATGGAAGTGCCTTTGAATGATTAATTTTGTGAAATTAGTTAAATTGCCCGGTTGAACATGGTAAACGATTAGGATACAATTCGCAAGCCAATAGGGTTTATACGCGCGCTTGTAAGGGATTGCACTTCGGTACCTTTGTTTGCACTTCAGTGCCTTTGTTAGCATTTCGATGCTTTTTGGTGTGTTTTGGGGAAAACCCGAGTATCTGAGTCAATTTGTTATAGTTCAATGGGCTATGAAATTATATGTTTAATGTTAAATTATTCATTGTTTTGTACTTATGTTTATTGGGATATCATGTATTTATACATGAAAGTATGAATTTCTTTGGTTTGAGCCATTGTGAATTATGAGTTATATAATTGGATGTTTGGTACTAACGATATGTGATTTTTGGGAATGGTTGTTAGGGTTTTAATATATTAAGTTCAATTAGTAGTCAATTATAAATTAATGTTAGTTTAATTGGATTTTGTTTATGGACTTACTAAGCTTCATAAGCTTACTTGTTTTGGTTTTGTTTTGTTTTATTTTCTGTAGTTAACATTTTGTGAAACTGGTCAGGCAGATAAACTTCAGAGCTCACACTATCCAGACTCTTTTTGATAGCTTTTGTTTTAACATTTTGGTTCGTGGCATATATATAGGATTTGAAGTTGTCAAAGTTAACTTGTTAGTCGAATTTGTATTTAAGCTTATGTGGATGTGAAGTGATAAATTATGTCTCATGTTGATCTTATTTTGTATGGTAATGTTTTGTGTACTTGTCTTTAAACATTGTTTTGGTTGGTATCTTTTATAATGCTTGAATTATGGAATAGCTAAATTGGTAGTTAAGGTAATAATGATCATGTTTGATTTGCCTTCGGTCATGTTTGATTTGCCTTTGGTATGTGGTGGTATTTGGTTTGGGACAAAGCTGTTGATTAAATAACTTATAAGTGATGATTGTATTTTAGGTGAGTGGTTCATTGCATTTGTATAAAATTTATGGTACCAATTGATGGCATATTGGTTAGGCGCATAGGATGAATGATTTGGTATGTTTTATGTGTGTTTTAATGTGTTTTAACCATATGAATGTGTGTGTAAATGGTTTGGTTTGATTCCCAAGTAATTAAGGTTGAATTGCCTTGCTTTAGGGGTCATTTGGGAAGCACACGACCTAGGACATGGGTTGTCACATGACCGTCTGCCACACACGATCGTGTGTCATTTAAATTTTAAGTGCAGGATGAACCACACGGTCATAGAGAGTTACATGGCCTGGCGATACGGCTGTGTGACCTGACTTCGAATGCACATACGGTCTGGCGCACAACCCGCAACACGGTCGTGTGAACCTAATTCAATACCCACACGGACGGACACACGGGTTAGGACACGGTCGTATGTCCCATACTTCAAATTATACACAATTTCCCACACGATCATGTCTTCGTGCCTCATGACTTAGTCTATGTCACACGGCTTGGGCTTTGTCACACGGTCGTGTGACCCCTGTTTCAAAAAAAAATTCAATTTCTCTACATTTTTTTGTTTTGTTTCAAATTAGTCCCTAAATGTTTTCAAACTATTTTTAGGGCCCATAGGCTCAGTTTAAGGCCCGTAAGTACACTTATGCTATAAATGAAATGTGCAATTGAATGTTAGTGTTTAAACTAAATAATCGTTTCTATTTGAAGTTAAATGTTTTGAATTGTCCTATAATACTCCGTAATCCTAATCCAGTAATAGAGATGGGTTAGAGATGTTACACCTTATGAACACATGTTTATGCAAAAACTTCATTAAAACCTTAGCATCATTCCTCGGATATGCGTCGACATCAACCCATTTAGATACGTAGCCTACTGCTACAATATATGCTTGTGACCAAAAAGAGGGAAATGTAACATCCCAAACCCGGCCTAAAAGTTTAAGCCAAACTTGGACGAGTTACAGCAACGCATTGAAAACTGATTTCTTTTTAGAATTTTAACTTTGAAATCCAGAAATTCGTTTTTATCAGTTTAGGTGATTTTAGAGTTTCGTGTTAGAAATTGACTGATATGGACGAGATTATCAAAAGGAAAGCAAGGCAAATCCAAAGACCATTTACAAACCCAAAAGATCAAATAACAGTTATTACAGTGAAAAATAATCCGAGCTCTCGTACGTCGTCCAATCCTCAATTCGATGTCTTCCTGAACAGATGAAGGTAAGACAAAGGTTGAGTTACCAATCACCGCGTATAACCAGACTCAATAAAAATACACAGAGAATACTACATAAATCATAGTAACGCAAAGAACTTAAGAGCAGTTGTATAACTAGTACGGATAAATCTAGAGTCTCACAGAGATTTAATCAAAGGTAGTACAACAGAACAAAGCAAAACATAATAGAGCAAAACAAAACCAAATGGTACAGAGCAGAGCAGAACTGAACTGAACTGAACTGAGCATGTATGTTTATGCAAATGTAGTATTTTTCAAACAGATCAGAATGTAGATTTATCATAAACAGTCTTCCCAAACTCCATTACACACCAAAATAGAGTTCTCCCCCGAACAAATCCATCCAAAACACACCAATAAAGTCATCTCGGGTTACTCGACAACGATGACTTATCAATATGCAGTTAAACTGCCAATCAAATATATGTGGTCAAGCCACTAATTACGTAGATAATTAATTTCTAGTACAAAATCTTCATCCTTTAACATCAACCCAAGTCTCATGCATTGTGTCATGGCATGCATATGAAGAATCAGAGTAATGAGCATGTAAGACATGCTATCTTTCAATAACAGAATCAGTAACCATGAGAATCCATGTTTTGTAAAACAGACTTTTCTAACCATAACAGATCATACCAGATTTGTCATGAAGTCACGTGCACGGTTATAAAAAAGAACCAATAACAATCAGTCTAACATGTTAAAATATCGCATATTCTTCATCAACAGAGCAATGTATGGGCGTACCAACAAACTTAACAGAATACAGATCATACTTGATAGTTCGCACACATAGACAATGGCACATTACATTCTGACGGATCCTACTCACTTAGGTTCAAACATAACAGATATACGTACAGATCACAAGTTGTTCATCATCTGATCATCAGATATCAAGTTATATAGCCCAATTTAGATTGTACGGACCCTACAGTAGGCCTACGCTCGTTTTGAACGACACTTATGGCCTCAGAGAAAAATTCCAAATATTGCTTCCCACGCTCGTGTGGTTTTACACAGCCTGATAATTGGCCCGTGTGACTCCACACAGTCGAGCACATGCCTGTGTGCTTGCCCGTGTGCCCCACACAGCCTAGCACATGCCCGTGTCACTTCTCCATATGGTCCTAATTCACAAACAGTGAGTTACATAGCCTGAACACACGCCTATGTCCTTGTCTGTGTGGCTCACATAGCCTGACCACATGCATATGTGCTTACCAATATGGCTCACATAGCCTGGGCACACGCCTATGTCCCTGGCTGTGTGGTTCTAAAGTGTAAACATTGAGTTATACGGCCTGGGCACACGACCATATCCTTGCCCGTATGGCTCACACGGCCTGGGCACACGCCCATGTCCTTGGCCGTGTGGCTTTGACAGTCCCATTTTTCGATAACTAAAAATACAAAAAAGAGGGGTTTTGACACCCACCTAATACGGAATCAATGTAGGAGCAACAAGGATGAATTCTTGTCCCTAAAAAAAAAGAAATTTCCCTACAAAATGATTAATTCGCAGTCAAATTGCTAAAAACTAACATTCCAAAATCACAGTTATGTCGAAGAACTTTCGACACCAAAACTTTAAATCATGCTTATCGGTAAGCGAATTAACTAGAAAGAGAATTTAGACCCCATACAGAATCGATGTAATGTAACATAACAAAAAGAACAATCACTTGAAAATAAGGAACCAAAATGCAGAAACAGAAGAACGCAAACAAAGTGACAAAAATTGTTGCAGAAAAATAAAGAACAAAAAGAAAATAATAACGTTGGAGGTTTCTAGAAGGTTTTAGATAACCAACTGAAACTAACTACCTTTTAACGAAATTCAAAAATAAAACATTCCCTATTTTTCCGTCAGGATTCAAACACCAGACAAAAGATTATACAAAAGCTTAACCATTGAACCACTAGGCTTATTGTTGACATCAACTGACTAAATTTAACTTATAAGTCAAACGTTCAAGGGTAAGGGTTTAAGCAAAATGACAAAATTTCTAGAAATAAGATTTGAACCTAGAACTTTACGCACAAATTGAAGGCTGACCTCTTGGTTCCAAAATGCGGTCTTTTCTAAGCCGATTTTTGGGATGTTACAGGAAAGGACCAAGAAAGTCAATACCCTAAATAATTCTACCTCGATAATGTTTGCCCGGGGCATCTCATTTTTATTCGATTACAACTCTTTACTTAGGCGTGCGCATCTTTCAATAGAGTTGGCCAAAAGAATCAGGCTTGCAATACTTTGGCCACAGTACGTGAACCTCTGAAGTGTCCCCCACTTGGAGCTGTGTGACAGTGATATAAAATCTTATTTACCTCATTTTTTTCCACGCATCTCTTGATCATTTGATCTACACACTTTTTGAACAAGTATGGCTCTTCCAAGAAATAGTACTTCACATCGTGAAGAAACTTTTTCCTTTGTTGATACATCTTATCAAGCGGCATCAAACCACAAGTTAATAGTTAGCAAAATCAGCAAACCAAAGGGTGTTAGACGTGATTTACCTTAAGTATGTACTCGTCCTGGAATATCTCCTGGATGGGTACAAGAGAAGAAGCTCCTTCTTATGGCTCCAATTTGGATAAGTGATCTGCTACTTGGTTTTCTACCCCTTTCAATCTTGAATTTCTATATCGAACTCTTGAAGTAAAAGTACCCATTGGATCAATCTTGGCTTGGCATCTTTCTTGGAAAGTCAATATTTAATTGTCGAATGATCCGTATAGTTAGTCACTTTGGTACCTACAAGATAAGATCGAAACTTTTCAAAAGTAAATACAATAGTAAGTAACTCTTTCTCTATTACCGTATAATTCAATTGAGCTCTTGTCAGAGTTCGGTTTGAGTAGTAAATGGGGTGAAAAATTTTGTTCCTTCGTTGGCCCATCACAGCTCCTATCAAGAAGTCACTTGCGTCACACATTAATTCAAATGGAAATTCCCAATCTAGTGTGACAATAATGGGTGCCGAAACTAGTTGATTCTTTAAGTTATTAAAAGCTCTCAAACATTCTTCATCAAGGTTGAATGTTGTATCCTTCTACAATAATTTGCATAAAGGTTTAGTAATTTTGGCGAAGTCTTTGATAAATCTTCGATAGAATATTGCATGTCCCAAAAATCTCTTAACACCCTTTACAGATATTGGAGGTAGGAGTTTCTCAATGACATCTACCTTTGCTTTGTCTACCTCGACCCTTTCTTTCATTATTCGGTGCCTCAAAACAATACATTCTCGTACCATGAAATGGCACTTTTCCAAGTTGAGTACAAGGATTGTTTCTACACACCACCTTTGTAACACCCTAATCCCGAATATGGAGTACTCAGATACTAAGGCACTACATCAGGTCACCGGAGTAACCTAGCAAAATTTCCAAATAATTTTAAAACATTGAAATACATTTTATATAAGAGAAAATACCATACATAGTTATACTAAAAATAGTAATAAAAGTAGTTATACAAAATATGTTGAGCTCCAATATCATTGTATATCAAAATAGTCAAAAAAAAAACAAAAATGATAAACGAGTTACAGACTTAAAAAAATACAAGTAAGGCCTTAGGAATACAATGCACACTAATATATAAGGTACTGTACTCTGAATATGTGATGCTAGGAGTCTCTCGTCGATGATGTTCCTCGGACATGAACAAAAGTCTACAAATTTGAACAGTAAGACAATTCAAAGGTTGAGCTTTACAAGCTCAGTGGTACACAAGAAATCTACCATACTTCAAGTAATTCATAAATATAAGCATGCAAATAAAATGTATACATAGAAACATGACATGAGTATCAAATAATTAAATCATGAGTCATTATATCAACATAACCAAATCGCTTGCATATCAAACTTGTTAGATTGCACATACTGCTCAAGTAATCGGGTATCCGAATAGTCCCGCGTCACTCATGGCCACTAGTCAAATAATCTCGGGTGTCCGTAGGGTTATCCCGAGCGCCACTCATGGCCGCTAGTTAGGTTAGAGCCCGAAGGCTGAGCAGAAAGAAAGAATCAAACATATAATCACAAAAATACAACCATGACGTTTGAGTCTCAAACTCGTTTCAACTTGCTTATCATTCCAGCTAAAATAATAACTAATAAGATGTGACAGTCTGCTACCTTGACATTTTGACCTTTTTTCATTCAAACATTAATAACTCTTAATATATAACTCTAAATCAAGAACCGTTTGTTTTAAACAAAACTAGACTTTTGTACGGTTATAGAGATATAAGGCTCACTTCTTATTTTATCTTGTGAAAATTTTGGTGATTTTTCAAAGTCAATGCTAAACCTGTTTTATAAGAATTCTGCTGCTAGATTTTTATGAACTTTCAACACTCAAAAATTTATATCTTTTAAAATACAAATTGAAATCAATCTCCATTTGTTCTAAACAAAACTATACTGACTCACGGTTACAACGATGTATAGATCACTTGTTAATTATTTTTAAAGAATTTATGGTGAATTTTCAAACTTACTATTCATATAATAATTTGTTTCTAGCAGATTTCACAACTAAGTTTTTAGCTTCATTTTAAATCATCCAAAAAAGATTTCCACCCAAAGACATATAACATGCATGAATTATCACACAAGCATCATATTTATAACTTCTCAAGAAGTATAGGAGAGTTACTGGGTACCACCTTAATGGAAGAACACCAACAAAGTTTCTTGCCTAGGTCTCCACCACTTTGCCTTTACCCTTAGCTTTAGAAGATTCACCACCCTCTTTAACTAATAACCATGTAACATACAAGATTTCCCACAAAAAAATAAGAGTCGATAGGATGTAAAAATACATACTTTAAATAAATAAATAAATAAAATATGAGAAGATGGGTAGAGACTTCCTCAAACTCAAACCATTCCAAACACCCAAAAACCTCCACCTTCATCCTTGATGAACATAGATATTTTTTTTCTTTCATGGATCTTTTAAAAAAATTAGATCAAGACCTTTAATTTTTTTGAGATTTGCAGGATGAAAAAAATGGTGAGAACTCACTCAAATCTCTCTCCCTTTACATAACTTGCTAAGGAAAAATAGATTGAGAAAAGAACAAAAAGAAAATGAAGAAATGTAAAAAGAAAAAAAAACAATACGGTGATTATAATATAGGGAAAATAGGGACAAATCCACTTTATCCCATACCTCAATCTACCAAACCATCTTTTCTCATTAATTGGGAGAAGACTTTTATTCAAAAATGGTAAAATCACCATATTGGACATCCATCTTCCCCCTACTTCACACAAGCTTCCCAACATCCTTAATTTCTTATAAAAAGGTCCAAAGTTCACCCAAATTAATTCCAACAAAACCCAATCCCGAAATAAATTTATCCATCACCAACCCAGGTCAACACTCGAACGTTGCCTCGAGAATTTGGGGCTATTACAACTCTCCCCTCTTTAAAAGAAATTTTGTTCTCGAAATTTACCTAAATAAAAAAGGTGTGGATACTGTAATTTCATGGACTCCTCTGGCTCCCATGTCGCCTCCTCAACTCTGTGATTCCTCCACAAGATCTTCACTAAGGGGATCTTCTTGTTCCTAAGTTCTTTAATATTTTGGGTCAAAATCTAAATCGTTTCTTATTCATATGACAAGTCTGGGCTCACTTCAATCTGCTCAAACGGAAAGATATGGGAAGGATCAGAATGATACCTCCTAAGCATGGACACATGGAACACATTATGAATACACTCTAACTCTGGTGGCAAGGCTAATCGATATGCCACTGGTCCAACTCTCTCTAGATCTTCATAACGTCCAATGAACCTGGGACTCAATTTCCCTTTGTGTCCGAAGCGTAAAACTTTCCTCCAAGGTGAAAACTTAAGGAAGAGCTTGTCGCCCACTGCAAACTTTATCTCTTTACGCTTCAAATCTGCATATGACTTCTGACGATCGAAAGCTACTCTCAGATTATCCTGGATCGTCTGAACCTTATCCTCAGTCTCCCTGACTAACTTCTGACCAACAATCTTCCTCCCTTTAAGTTCTGTCCAACACAAAAGAGTCCTGCACTTACGACTACATAATGCCTCAAAAGGAGCCATCTAAATGTTAGACTGATAACTATTGTTGTATGCAAACTCGACCAATGGAAGGTGCTCCTCCTAACCTCCCTGAAACTCAATGATACAACAATGAAGCGTATCATTGAGAATTTGAATGACTCACTCTCACTGACCATTAGTATGCAGATGAAAAGCTGTACTGAAGTGCAGGCGGGTACCCAACGCCTCATGAAGGGCTCTCCAAAATCTTGAAGTGAAACACGGATCTCTGTCTAAAATAATCAAATCCGGTAACCCGTGAAGCCTCACTATCTCACTAATATACAATTTGGCCAACTTCTCGAGAGTAAAGTCCATCCACATTGGTAGGAAATTGCAGTCTTCATCAATCTATCCATGATTATCCAAATCGCATCGTGTCTGGACCGAGACATAGGTAACCTAGTCAAAAAATCCATAATAACTCTATCCCATTTCCCGTACGAAATCTAGATAGGCTGAAGAAGACCTGAAGGAACTTGATGCCCTACCTTCACTTGCTGACAAGCTAAACATCGAGTCACAAACTCTGACACATATCTCTCTCCACCCTTGGCCACCAATAAAATGGACAAAGCTCCTAATACATCTTGTTACTACCTAGGTGCATAGCAAACGGGCTGCTATGTGCCTCACGAACGATCTTATCCCTCAGTTCACATGTTGGAACATAAAGTTGGCCTCTAAAATACAATATATCAGCATCTTGTAATTCGAAGCCTGATGTTTCTCCTTGCCTCACCCTATCTGCTCTGGCAACCAAACTATCATCAGACTTATGTGCCTCTTTCCTCTAGCACCAACATCGGTTCAACCTGAAGCTCAGCTAATAAACCACCATGCTCTAACAAGCTCAAATTCACTGTGACACCCCTAATTTGACCCTAGTCAAAAAGTGGTTTCGGGACCACAAAATCGAGTCATAAAAATAATTAGCCGTCATATTTTATGACTATTATATGTGAATACGAATGTGTGAAAGTTTTAAGCTTTGATTTAGTAAATTGCATGTGAATTTAGTCAATAGGACTTATGTGTGACACTTTTGAAATGTGATAGGTCAAAACATAAGGATCTATTAGTGCATGAAATAAAAAGGGTGGACTTGCATGTCAATTTCCCCCCTAATTAGTAGTGGTCGGCCATGAGCATGAGAGTGGACAAAATGTTATGGGGTGAAACATGTTGGAAACATGTTGTGTTAGTGTGTTATGGGAGAAAGAATATAATAAAAGTTAATGAAATAAATGAAAAAACATGTTTGAGGTGAAAATAACAAGGCCATTTTCTTTTTCTTCTTGCCGTGAGTTGAGAAAGAAAATAGAAACCTTTGAGCTTAGGGCATTCGGCAAAAGAAGGCTTCAAATAAGGTAAGGTTCATGTTATTTTCTTTGAAAAGTTGTGAATTTTGGTTGGTTTTGAAGCTTGCAACAAGACCCATGTGAAAATTTTTGTGTTCATGAAGCATGTAGCAATCGGTCATGAGCTTAATGGGGTATATTTTGTATGTTTGATGATTTTGGGAGGATAATTGATTCTAGTTGAGTATGAACAAACTAAATGTGCTTGATGGCTCAAATGAGCTTGGAAAGTTGGCCAATGTTGTTTAAGTTCATGAATTAGGGCATAATTTCATTCGGCCATGGAAATTGAGCATGGAAAAAAAAAATCTGGTGTAGGATATATGAAGCTGAAAATTTAGTTTGAAGTGTGGTAATTGTGTTAAAGATGAACATTAAACCTTAAAGCATGATTTAGTTTAACCAAGGGAGAACTTGTATATTTGTAGGAGGGCATGTTTGAACGTGTATTGATAATTGATTTTGAAGGTTTGGCTTTATGCCTTGATAGTTGGTTTGAAGTATATGATGCCTTGGTATAAATATATGTGCATTCGGTTACCTTCATAACATGCATTTAAAGTGTCCTTTGGATGCAATTGCTTATGCACTTGAGGGGATATGAGTTAATTTTCTTTATGGCAAATTTGGATAAGAAGCTAACTAATAATATGCTAAGGTAGTCATGTGGATAATCGGCTTTGTGAATATTATTAAAGGTGTAATTAGTTATATGCATAGGTCATCGGAAAAATTGACCACATAACTAGTATATGTATATAAGGCGACATGGTGATACCTAGGTAAATGTATTTGGGATGGTTTTTATGAAATACCGAATGTGTGCAGATGTATCGAGGTGTTGCCTTATGTATGAGTTTCATTGAGAAGATTTACCTTGTTGTTTTTAATGATATAACAAGGTGATTAAAATAGTTTAAATTTTGTTAATTAAGCTCAAGAGCATAGAGGGGCAATTTTGGATAAAGAGAAAGTAAACGAATAGCCGTGGATATCTAGTCGTCGACCACTTCCGAGGTAAGTTTTAAGTGATTAAACGTTGAGTAAATTCAATCATAATAGGACATAATGAGTTGATTTAATAAGATATGATGTGGCCATGATATGTCTTAAACTCAAATGGTAAGTTCATATGTGTTTGGACTTGGAAATTTAAGAGCAAATTGTAATAATTTGCTTTGGACAGCAACAGTAACGTGATTTTAGAAAATCACTATAAATTGTTGGTGTGGAATTATAGGCTGAATAAAATATGTAATCAAAGCTTATTTAGTCTAGTTTCTTATAAAAGAGACCGTGGAAGCAAAGAAATTTCCTATAAAGAGATATTTAAAGTTGTGTGGGACAGTGTCAAAATGACTCCGAAAACCCCTGTTCTGTTTTTAGAAAATCATTATAAATTGTAAAAAAATGGTTATAAGATAAAATTTATATTCTTAGACTCCTTAATGAGTCTAGTTTCAAATGAAATCAAATACAACACATTTTGAATTCTGTAAAATGATAAATTTGATTCGTAGTGAGGAGTGGTCAGATTAGTCAAACAGTGAAACAGGGGAAACTTTAAGAAAAATCTGGTATTGATTGGCCAAACCTAAAATTCTGGAAATTTTATGGATGGAAGATATACGAGTCTATATTCAACGAAATTTTAACGGCAAGTGATTTGGAGTTTTGTAGCTCCGGTTATAAATAATTTAGTGACCATTGCTCAGGAAAATAGCTCGTAGTGAATATGTGATTTTGTTGTAAACATGGATAAAACTTGTTTTAGTTGCTCATAAGCTATTGATTAAACCCATACTTGAATTCTAAATCGTGATATTGTAAGCTTATCAGTATTCGAACATGAAATGATAGTATGGCGTAAAATTGAATTATTCATTGGAAAGTGATGGATGTAGATTCGGCCAAGACCAAGTCTGTACATGATAGTATATGTGGTATGTGAAGTATATTTGAATAAATGTGAAAGTGTATATATATGTGATAAGGCCTAATGGCCGATGTGATGAATGTGAAAGTGTATATATGTGATAAGGCCTAATAGCCGATGTGATGAATGTGAAAGTGTATATATGTGATAAGGCCGAATGGCCAATGTGATGAATGTGAAAGTGTATATATATGTGATAAGGCCTAATGGCCGATCTGATGAATGTGAAAGTGTATATATGTGATAAGGTCGAATGGCCAGTGTGATGAATGTGAAAGTGTATATATATGTGATAAGGCCTAATGGCCGATGTGATGAATGTGAAAGTGTATATATGTGATAAGGCCTAATAGCTGATGTGATGAATGTGAAAGTGTATATATGTGATAAGGCCTAATGGCCGATGTGATGAATGTGAAAGTGTATATATGTGACAGGGCCGAGTGGCCAACGTGATGGATGTGAAAGTGTATAAATGTGATAAGTCCCGAAGGGCAATTGTGTCAGTACTATATCCGGGTTAAAACCCCGCAGGCTTTATGCGAGAATATTATCCTGACTAATGTCCGTAGGCTTCGTGCTCGTACTATATCTGAGCTTTAAAGACCCGACGGCTAAATGCTAGGATTCAAGTAAGACTTTGATATTGAGTATTTGCATTAAGTTACCATCAAATAAGTATTATGTATTCAATATGTTCAGGTACGTATTACTTACTCATCGGTGGAGTGATTTCGAGGTGAATTATCAGTATCAAAGAGGTAGGTAAATGTGATTAATATTATAACTCCAAATGTGAGAATGATCTAATTGATAATGGTATGTTTGTATAATAAAGTATGCGATGAAATATTCTTATGTATTAGTGCATATTCTGCCCAAAAGCCTTATGATCTGAGTATGGGTTGGGTTGAGCTAGATGTGCCAGTACAAGGTAAGGATTATGATTTGTAAGCTTACATATATGTGATAAGGAATATGTTGGTTCTTTATGTGCCTATGGTAATTTAGTACTTGTCAGGTTGAAATACTTAAAAGTATGGATGTGATTATGAACAAGTGGAAAGGATTATTGAAAGTTGAAAATCGATGAAGAATGTGCTTTGGAAATATTTGACCATCTAGGTCATTATTATTCGAAAGTATATATGTGGCAGCCAAGTGTTGCGTTTAATGATATTATAGATCGAGATGAAGCTCTAGATTAACTTCATCGAACAGTTGAAATGAATGACCAATAATAGTGATTGAGAACACTTTGTCTTGCTTAAAATTTACTAAGCATTAAATGCTTACTCCGTTCTTTGAATCTTTGTTTTATAGATTTTGGTTTGTCAGCTATCGGACTCGGGATTATTGAAGTCGAAGTCACCCACACTATCAAAGCCCTTTTGGTACACTTTTGGTTGAACTCTGAAAATGGCATGTATAGGACTACCCTTTTGTTGTTGGTCATGTACCCTTCGGTTTTGTGTAAATTTGGATAGCCATGCGAAAATGGCTTAAATATACTTTGATCATAGCATTATAATCGTTTTGTATGTTGTCCGTCGAGAGGTATGGAAATGTTGGTAACGGTTAGCCATGGGAAGGGTTATTCTTGATCACTTTTGGAATATGTATGACAAACTCTAGTTGATCCATGGAGGATCATGAAATAGGTAAAGTTTACCTTAAAAAAAACAGATGCTGACAGCAGCAGTGATGTGGATGTGAAAAATCACTAAAAATAGTAGGAATGGAATTAAATAGTGAATAAATTATGTAAACGAACCTTGATGAATCTATTTTCATAGGAAAGTAACGAAATGATCATATGGATATTATGTTAAGAGATATTCAGGTTCTCGTGAGACAGGGCCAGAACAGTTTCTGGATTCCCTATTCCGACTTTGGAAATTCATTATAAATTAACCAAAGATAATTAGAAGTCATGCCATATATGCATAGATTCCTTTTTGAGTCTAGTTTCTATGGAAACAAACAACATCAGTATTGAAGCCCTGTACAGGGAGATATCCAAGTCGTAATGCACAAAGGTCAGTGTAGTCGATCCCTGTAACAGGGGAGACTTTAACTAATAAACTGTACTAATTGGCCCGACCAAAAATTCTATAAAAAAATATGTAGATGGAAATATGAGTCTAGTTTCAGGGAAAAATCATGAAACTGATTTTCGAGTTGTGAAACTCAAGATATGATTTTTAAGGTGACAGCGACACAGTTAGCCAGCTGTCTGGAAATTTTTAAAATGGACTGCGATAGTAAGCGAATTTAGTCTGTGAACCCCTCGTGTCCGACTCCGGCAACGGTCTCGGGTACGGGGTGTTACATTCACAAACATCGCTCACAACGCTACCACTAATTTACATCTCAATGTATCTGCTACCATATTAGCTTTACCCGGATGGTAGTCAATGACGCAGTCCTTAAGTAGCTCAATCCATCTACGTTGCCTCAAATTTTGCTCCTTTTGGATGAATAGATACTTAAGACTCTTGTGATCGGTATAGATATAACACTTCTCCCGAAAGAGATAGTGCCTCCAAATTTTCAATTCAAAAACCACTGCTGCTAACTCCAAATCATGGGTAGGGTAGTTACGCTCATGCGACTTAAGCTGTCTAGATGCATAAGTAACTACCTTACCATCCTGCATGAGAACACAACCAAGTCCATTCAAGGACACATCACTGAACACTACATAGTCCTTACCTAACTCCGACTGGGTCAAAACTGGTGCCTCTGTTAGAATTGTCTTAAGTTGATCAAACCTCCGTTGGTGCTTCTCATTCCACTCAAATGGAACTCCTTTATGCAACAGCTTGGTCAACGGAGTAGCAATCATCGAAAAAACTTTAACAAACCGTCTATAATACCCAGCGAGGCCTAAAAAATTACAAACTTCAGAAATATTACACAGTGTCTTTCAATCTACCACTGCCTGAATCTTTTACATATCCACTTGGATACCATCCGTCGTGACAATGTGACCCAAAAAGGCCACCTCAGGAAGCCAAAATTTACACTTACTAAATTTGGAAAAAAGTCATCTCTCTCGAAGGGTTTGAAGAACAACTCGGAGATGGTGATCATGCTCATCCTCAGATCGAGAATACACCAATTTATCATCAGTGAGAACCACTACAAGTTGTTCTAAGTAGGGCTACAAATAAGGTTCATTAAATCCATGAAGGCTGCAGGAGCATTTGTGAGCCCAAACGGCATCACTAAGAACTCATAATGACCATATCTAGTCCTAAAAGCTATTTTCGGGCTATCCCCCTCCTTAACTTTCAACTGATGATACCTCAATCTCAAATCAATCTTGGAAAACAAACAAGCACCTCTCAACTAGTCAAACAGGTCATCAGACCTCAGAAATAGATATTTGTTCTTTAACAGTCACCTTATTTAGCTGACGATAATCAATGCACAATATCATCGACCCATCCGTCTTTCAAACAAATAACACTAGTGTTCTCTATGGTGACACACTAGGGCATATAAATCTATGGTCAAGTAACTCTAGCAACTGAGTCTTCAATTCTTTCAACTCAACTAGTGCCATGTGGTACAAGGAAATGGATACCGGAGTCGTACCAGGCAACACCTCGATCCTAAATTCTAACTCTGTGTCTGGGGGTAATTCTGGCAACTCCTCAAGAAAAACATTTAGAAACTGCTTCACAGTCTGTAGGTCCTCCAATGCCAGACTTTGGACCCTTGTACCCACCACATAAGTTAAGAAAGCTTCGCAGCCTCTACTAATCAACCTTCAAGTTACAGTCGCAGAAATGACATAAGACGAGCATTCACTAATCTCATTAGTCACTAGGACTCTAGTTCCGTCCAACCACGGAGCTTAAGCTACCTC
The DNA here is from genome assembly GCF_007990345.1 of Gossypium hirsutum. NCBI lineage: Eukaryota > Viridiplantae > Streptophyta > Magnoliopsida > Malvales > Malvaceae > Gossypium > Gossypium hirsutum. The sequence continues at coordinate 15,624,734 of NC_053438.1, forward strand.
ACTCTACATCTTAAACTTGCATCATGCTCGGTCAACCAATCCATGTCCAAAATTACATCAAACTCCATCTAGTCTGCCAGAAATAGTTGACCTTGAATCTCAACTGGGCATCTCCGATACACCTTATCCAGCAACACATTAAGTCCTAACGAGCTGGATACCCGAACCCCAACATCCAACTCCTCAACAGGAATACCTCTATCTAGATGATCTCACTGCAGATATATGAATGCGCAGACCCGAATTCCATTAATGCAATAATGGGAATTGAGAACAATGTGAAAATACTTGTAATCACATCAATGACGTTGCAGTCTTTTTTGAGCTTTCACAGCACTGCATAGATGGAACTCGAATATCAGATACGACTGTACCTCTACTCTACAAATCTAAACAGGCGAAGCACCGCTAGCTCTAAGGCAATCTCTAACAAAATACTCGGTGGACCCACACTAGAAATAGGATCTAATCCTCCGATAACACTCTTCAGAATGTCTCTGGCCACGAAAATTACAAACTAGAAAAGTCAAGGTCCTGAATGATCCTCCTGAACTCACTAGCGACGAGGAAGTCAATGGTCTCCTACAAGCCCCTGGTCTTGAGCCTTGACCTAATCTCTGAGACTATGTCGATGGAGCTCTCCTGAATCCTCTAAAATCCTGAATCCTCTTGGCTGCTATCTAAGACGGACTCGCAGTATCAGAAGCCCTCTTACTCTGGATAGTAGACTCGTCTGACGAGCTCAATCTCATCCTTAGAACACTCTCTACAACTTTAGCTTGCCGTGCCAATTCTGAAAATACCTTGGGTGGGTCTGTTGCCAAATAAGTGTGAATATCAATATGCAGCCCCTCACGGAATCTCCTACACCTAAGACTCTCAGAAGCCACTAACTCAGGGGTGAAGCGACTCAATCGTAAAAAGTCCCTCTCATACTCATACACCGATCGATTACCCTGGACTAGTCGTGAAAACTGCATCCTCATGTCATCCATATGTGATTGACCAATGTACTTCCCTCAGAACTCGGACAATAATTGATCCCACGTCGACTGCTCTGGCTGTAAAGCCATCTCGACTGCCTCCTACCAATCATATGCATCACTCTTTAACAATGAGATGATGCACTCTAAGTTACCCTCATGGGTAAAATGGAGCGGCCTCATAGTTCTTAGTGTGTCCCTTAACCACTGACCAGCTATTATCAGGTCATCCTCACTGGTGCCATAAAAGTCCTCCGCCTTACATCTGGGAAATCTCTCTATCGGAGTCTCATGCGGAACAATAGATAGTGGCGAAGCAGGTGGGGTACGCTGGACCCTCGAAATCACTCGAAGGATACGATGCAGCGCAAAATTAAGATTCTAGAACTAAGTTGCCTCATACACGCCCGAACCCATTAGAATGTCAAAGTCGTCAATGTTCGGGACAAACTCATCTCCCGTATTATCCATCAGAGAAGCATGACTCTCCTCCCTAGCCTCATGGCTTCGATTTGAATCGTCGGGCATATTAAATCTAAAGACGAAACAGAAAAGAGAAAGCCTCACCAGACTTCCAATCTTAGAAGAGTACACTCTTAAACTTAGGGGCATGTATTCACCGACACCTTACTACAACTGACCAGCTGGTCCCAGAACCGACTAAACCTTACTCTGATATCACTAAATGTAACACCCTAATCCTGAATATGGAGTAATCGAATACTAAGGCACTACATCAGGTCACCGGAGTAACCCAGCAAAATTTTCAAATAATTCTAAAACATTGAAATACATTTTATATAACAGAAAATACCATACATAGTTATACTGAAAATAGTAATAAAAGTAGTTATACAAAATATGTGGAGCTCCAATATCATCGTATATTAAAATAGTAAAAATAACAAAAATGATAAATGAGTTACAAACCTACAAAAAAAATACAAGTAAAGCCTTAGGAATACAATACCCACTAATAGATAAGGTACTGTACTTTGAATACCTGATGCTAGGAGTCTCTCGTCGATGATGTTCCTCGGACACGAACAAAAGTCTACAAATCTAAACATTAAGACAATTCAAAGGTTGAGCTTTACAGGCTTAGTTGTACACAACAAATCTACCATACTTCAAGTAATTCACAAATATAAGCATCAAATCAAATGTATACATAAAAACATGACATTAGTATCGAATAATTAAATCATGAGTCATTATATCAACGTAACCAAATCGCTTGCATATCAAACTTGTCAAACTTGTTAGATTGCACATACTGCTCAAATAATCAGGTATCCGGTTAGTCTCGCACCACTCCTAGCCGCTAGTCAAATAATCTCGGGTGTCCGTAGGGTTATCCCAAGCGCCACTTATGGCTTCTAGTTACGTTAGAGCCTGAAGGCTAAGGGCAAACAAAGCATCAAACATATAATCACAAATATACAACCATGACATTCAAGTCCCATACTCCTTTCAAATTGCTTATCATTCCAGCTAAAATATTAACTAATGAGATGTGACAGTCTATTACCTTGACATTTTGACCTTTTTTGATTCAAACATTAATAACTCTTAACATATAACTCTAAATCAAGCACCGTTTGTTTTAAACGAAACTAGACTTTTTTATGGTTATAGAGATATAAGGCTCACTTCTTATTTTACCTTGTGAAGTTTTTGGTGATTTTTGAAAGTCACTGTTAAACCTATTTTATAAGAATTCTGCAACTATATTTTTATGACCTTTTAACACTTAAAAATTCATATCTTTTAAAATACAAATTGAAATCAATCTCTGTTTATTCTAAATGAAACTAGACTGACTCACAGTTACAAAGATGTATAGATCACTTCTTATTTATTTTTAAAGAATTTATGGTGAATTTTCAAATTTACTATTCATGTAATAATTTATTTCTAGCATATTTCACAACTATGTTTTTAGCTTCATTCTAAATCATTCAAACAAGATTTCCACCCAAAGACATATAACATGCACGCATTATCACACAAGCATCATATTTATAACTTATCAAGAAGTATAGGAGAGTTAGAGGGTGCCACCTTGATGGAAGAACACCAACAAAGTTTCTTGTCTAGCCCTCCACCACCTTGCCTTTACCCTTAACTTTAGAAGATTCATCACCCTCTTTAACTAATAACCATGTAACACACAATATTTCCCAAAAAAATATAAAATTCGATAGGATGTAAAAATACATACTTTAAATAAATAAATAAAATATGAGAAGATGGATATAACCTTCTTCAAACTCAAACCATTCCAAACACCCAATAACCTCCACCTTCATCCATGATGAACATAGATAACTTTTTTTCTTCCATGGAACTTTAAAAAAAATAGATCAAGACCCTTAATTTTTTTGAGATTTGGAGGATGAAAAAGAAATTGTGAGAACTCACTCAAATCTCTCTCCCTCTACATGACTTGCTAAGGAAAAATAAATGGAGAAAAGATGAAAGAAAATGAAGAAATGTAAAAAGAAGAAAAAACAATAGGGTCATTATAATATAGGGAAAAATAGGGAGAAAACCACTTTATCCCATACCTCAATCTACCAAACCATATTTTCCCATTAATTGGGAGAAGACTTTTATTAAAAAATAGTAAAATTACCATATTAGCCATCCATCTTCCCCCTACTTGACACAAGCTTCCCAACATCCTTAATTTCTTATAAAAAGGCTCAAAATTTACCCAAATTAATTCCAACAAAACCCAATCCCAAAATAAATTTATCCATCGCTAACCCAGGTCAACACTCGAATGTCGACTCGAGAATTTGGGGCCGTTACAACTTTGTACATTGGCTAGATTGGCTAAGCAATCATCGTAAGTGTCTCCAAATACTGAAAAATTGTCCATAAAAGCTTTAACAAACTTTTCCACCATGTCAATAAAAATAGCCATCATACATCTCTAAAATGTAGCAAGTGCATTACATAAACCAAATGGCTGTGGTCTAAATGCAAATGTATTAGACGGGAATGTGAATTTTTTTTGTGTTGGTCTTCCGATGCTATCGTGATCTAGTTGTACCCTAAATATCCATCGAGAAAATTGTAATAGTCTTGCCCTGCAAGTCTGTCCAACTTTTGATCTAAGAATAACTAAGGAAAATGATATTTCCTAGTCGCCTTGTTTAATTTTCAATAATCTATGCAAATTCTCCATCCCGTAATCGTTCTGGTCGGTATTAACTCTTTGTTTTAATTCTCCACAACCATAATGCCTCCTTTATTTGGCATGCACTAGACCGGACTTACCTGTGAATTGTTCGAGATAGGGTAAATTATACTCGTATCTAACCCATTAATGATTTCCTTCTTTACCACGTCCTTCATAATGGGGTTCAATCTCTGTTGTCCATCATTTGTCCTTTTCTAACCATCTTTAAGGATGATCTTATGCATGCACATGGATGGACTAATACCACAGATATCAGTTATGGTCCAACCAATAACCTTCTTGAATTGTTTCAGTATTAAAATAAGTTTCTCTTCCGGCTCTTTAGTTAACTCTGCTGAAATAATCACAAGTAGTGTGAGGGAAGTACCTTTAGTTCCAATTTAGGTGGCTCCTCGATTGATGTTTTTAGTTGGACATAATCTTTTCTCTCTAATTCCAAAGATTCAAAGTTGGATTGTGGATTAAATCCCCTTTGGTCAGCTTTTAGCAAGGCTAAATATTCCTCTCCCTCCTCATCGCTTAGAGGGTTTGACATTAAGATTTGTTCCAATGGTTCCTCAACAGATTCGAGTCCCCATTTTACAATTCACTCCTCTAACTCAAATACTGGAGAACAATCATCAACTACGTCAAGAAATCACATGGACTTAAAAACATTAAACGTTACCTAGTAGTCTTGAACACACATTGTAAGCTCGCCCTTTTGCATATCAAGAAGGGTCCTTCCAGTTGCTAAAAAAGGCCTTCCTAGGATGATTGACACCTCTTTATCTACTTCAAAGTCTAAAATAACAAAGTCAGTACGAAAAATAAATCTATCTACACGTACCAATACATCCTCGATTTTTCCTTCCGGATGTGCTAAGGATCGATCTACTAACTGAAGCGTAATCGTAGTTGGTCTAACCTCACCTATCCCTAACTTTCTAAATATGGACAAGGGCTTCAAGTTGATGCTTGCACTGAAATTACATAGTACCTTACCACAATAAGATGCTCCAATGTCGCAAGGTATGGTGAAACATTCAGGGTCCATCTTTGAGGGTAATTTATCTTGTGATATGCGTTGCATTCCTTAGTCAAAGATACCATCTCAAATTCTCCAAGTCTTCATTTCTTTGACAGGATATCATTCATTAATTTGATGTAGTTCGACATCTACTCAAGAGCTTCTACCAACGGGATGTTGATATGAATTTGCTTGAGTACATCTAGGAATTTCTTGAACTGGACTTCATGTTTCTTCTTCTAAAGTCTTTGAGGGTAGGGTGGTGGAGGATTCTTAACTTGAACTGGGCACTTTGTTTGTTGTGCCAATTCTGAATCTAACAAAGGTGTTAGTTTACTAGACTTAAGTAGGTCAGAAGTTACCTTATCAGATTTTGCAAATTCTAGTTTTTGTGGAACTGGAGTTTCAACACTTGGTTGAACTTCAATTTTATCTCGAGCTTTAGCTGGCTCTTCTTTGACTTCGACGGTGTTGGGCTTTATCATCTTTGCGCTCCTTAATGTTAATGCTTTGCAATGCTCTTTCCTCAGATTTCGTGGATTCTCCGTATCATTAGGCAAAGCACCTTGTGGTGAATTCCTAAGTTTAGTTGCACGCTAGCCCATTTGGTTTTCCAAGTTTTTCAATGTGGCTACTTGACTTTGGATCAAGGCATCATTTTTTGCTATGTATGCCTTCAACAAGTTTTTTAAGCTATTAGAAGGTTTAGCTCGAGTTGGTTTCTAAACTTGTTGGGTAAAACCAGAGGGCTGGGTTGGTCTGGGTTGTGAGTAAGTGTTACTAGGTCCAACCCCTTAGTTACTTCAAGAGAAATTCGGGTGGTTTCGCCAATATAGGTATTAAAAATTAGATTGCAGTCCCTGCCAACCTTGGTTTTGGTTCTGGTTACCCATGTAATACACAGATTCTAGGTTTGATGGGTATTCTTTGAACAAGTGCCCTTTCTCACAATAAACACAGGTTACATTTTTGAATTGATTTGGTGGCTGAGCTGCAAAATTATTAAATCCATTAGTAGTAAAGTTTTTAAGCATTGAGGATATCGAGGATACCTGAGATGCGAGTGAAGTAAGAGCATCCACTTTATGTATTTCTATGACTCGTCTTCCTAATGCTGCTCGATTGGTTGGCCATTAGTAATTATTGCTAAAAATTCTCTCAATGATTTCATAAGTCTTATTATAAGACTTAGAAATGAGAGCACCATTAGTAGAAGTGTCCACTACCATCCTCGTGTAAGCACTGAGACCATTATAGAATGTCTCTAATTAAATGCAATACAGGTTTCCGTGATGAGAGAATCTCTATAATAATTCTTTAAATCTTTCCCACGCCTCATACAAGGATTCACCATCCATCTGTTGGAAGGTAGTGATATCATTCTACAACTTAGCATTCTTGTTAGGTGGGAAGTACTTCATAAGGAAGTATTCTGCTAGCTTTTTCCATGTGTGATTCAGTCTAATGGAAATGAGTTTAACCAGGCCCGAGCTTTGCCTTAGTGAGTATGGGAGCAACTTTAATCGTAGTGCATCTTCAGGTACTCCGACTAACTGGAAGGAATCACTCACCTCCACAAACAATCTGAGGTGAATGTGAGAATGTTTAGAAGGCATTTCACAGAATTAGCCTACTATCTGAAGCATCTGGAACATGATTGGCTTCAGCTCAAATTGTTGTGCCTAGATTTTGGGTCTCCTAATACCCAGATTAAGCCCATGAAACAATGGCATGACAGACTGTCTCAAGATTCGATCCCTGTCATCAGCAACAAGGATAGGATTCTGAGCATAATTTGCTCTGTTTCCTTGATTTTGGTTCTCAAGGTTCATCTTTGAGTTGCTTGTCTTCTTCTTTGTTGAAAAGTCATTTCAATTTCAAGATCTATGGGGAGTAAGTCGATATTCGATCAATACTCATAAACACCTAAAACAATCACAAAAAGGAATAATTAAATTAAAGTTGAACAGAAAAATAGACCAAAATGCAAAATTAACAATTTTACAAATAATGTCTTTAAAATAGTCCCCGACAACAGCGTCAAAAACTTGGAACGACGAAAATCTACAAGTGCACACAATCGTATCAAGTAATAAAGTGAAAAGTAATGTTGAGTTATCGTACCCACAGGGACTATGCAAGAAAATATTTATGAAATGCAACTTCAAACAATTTGGTGATGAAAAATTTGAAGAGGTGTTGTAAAAACTAAACATTAACTAAGTAATTTAACTAAGAAAAAAATAAAAGTAAAATATTCCAATGCACGATTTCTAAAAGATGAGTTTAATAAATATGACATGGATGTGTTAGATCAATTTTATTCTTCAACTTAGAATAATTAAAGTTGTGTTCGTGTTGTTACAAATAATTTCAAGGCAACTCAGTAACTTGCTAACTAATGCACATACTTACCTACTAAAACCCAATAACCTCTTCGCCATCTCTATGTCAATTCAAACGCTTAATCAAATTTTAATAAGTAAGTAAAAGATTAAGTGAAGTAACAATATATCTCTATATTGAAACAATTTAATCACAATAATCTTGCAAGTTATGCAAGGTTAATGTATTGTTTAATACCGTCGCTAATTTAACCCTCAACTACCTTAGAAGATTAAGCATGCACCAATTAAATATTGTGTCCATTAATTACAATTTCAATCTGTTTAAATAATTAATTCAATCATTACCATACAATTAAAATGCAAGCATAACATAAGTATGGTTTCATTTAATTGAACAATTTACTGAGACCTAATAACAACACAAACACATTTTTAATAATCTAAGTCAACAAAATGTAATTAATCTAACACGAAAGGAATTTAAGTTATTTTAATTCATTGAAGAAAAACAACACAAATGTCCATGTTCATGATCAAAATAAAACTTAAAACAAAATTTAAAAGAAGGGAACTAGAAGAACAAATCTCAGTGGTTTTTCAAAGTCAGACTAGTGCACTCCTCTCTTCTCTGCTCATTCTTTTAATCCAAGGCCTTCACGAACACTCAATTTTTGTTACTCCAAGAGGCGTGCAAGCTCTTTTTCAAGAGGGGAAATCGACAAGGGAAGAATGGAGTTGAAAGGCAACTAGAAGGGAGAAAGAGAGAAAATGTGAGAGAGATGTGTAAAGTGAGGGATGAGAAATAAGGGAGTGAAGGGGGATTTTTATGGGTGGAGATGGCTGCTAAAAGTAGCAGCCAATCCCCTCTTGAAAAAGAGGGGAAATCGACAAGGGAAGAATGGAGTTGAAAGGCAATTAGAAGGGAGAAAGAGAGAAAATGTGAGTGAGAGATGTGTAAAGTGAAGGATAAGAAATAAGGGAGTGAAGGGGGCTTTTTACAGGTGGAGATGGCTTCTAAAAGTAGCAGCCAATCCCCCTTCCTTTGGTCACCCATGCATGGTAGGAGGGATGGTAAAAATAGTAAGCTTGAAAAAGGGAGGGGTTTGAACGAAATTAAAGACTAGTTCAAGGGCTGATTTGCAATGATAAAAATCAGCTAAACTAGCTGATTGGGTCAAATATATAGGATAGTTTTAGGCTACCAAATTTCTTCGTGGATCAGTTCTCTTCACTTAGCACAATTAGGCCCCTTTCTCTTCATCAAGCTTGTAATTAATTTTCACCCAATTTTTGTTAGACCAAAATTAATTATAAAATGTGTTTAATAAGTATTATTGGACCGTCCCTTGGTTGGAATAATAATCAGCCATCCTCTTGGGTCACTTGATAAAAAATCGTCCCAAGGGTTCAAGCTTCTCAAGGCGATTGCCGAGTCGATTTTCACCCTTTATGCAAAATAATCGAAAATAAATCAAATTTGAGTGAAATTATTATAAAATAATTAAAATTCAATATGTTCATAATTTTAGTGCAATTTAATTATTTTATGATTAAAATATGAATTTCGAAAAAAATTACTATAAAATTACATGAATTAGAGCTAAAAATGAGCTAAAAAAGTCTATATATTTTTGTGTTTTCAAATTCGTGCCTGTGTTTTTAGATAAGCAGATCCTTAATGTCTTTCAACTTTCAACCAAATGACCTTCTCCTCTATTCTCATACCATGAACTGCTTTGAGTGTGGGATCGAACCAATTGAATCAAAACACAGAACTAGACAAAAAATTTCCTTTTGGGGTGAAAACATAAATTCTCTCTTCTTTAATAGAAACTGGTAAAATTGGTATGCTGAAAAATATGTTTATAAGTTGAGAATAAATTCTCTTTATTTTTTGACAAAATAAAAATCTCTCAAAAGTCTTATTAATGCTCTACCAATGTCATCTATTTATAAGAAGAGAAGGTAAAACCTTTATAGAGTGTAGATGTTTATTTTAATTAGAAAAACAACATCCTACTTAGAGTAGGAGAGGGGTGAACGACTCACCCTTGTATTTCTACTAAGGTTGCCTCCCCCTTCATGTTATATGAGGAGTTTTGGGCCTCTCTCAAATCGAGTCCAAACCCCAATAAAATTTTGACAATTTTACCCTTTGATAAAATTTTGATGATTTTACCCTCGATAAGATTTTGAGAAAATTCATTCAATATGTCTCAACTAAACATGTTTACTATGACTGAATAGTTTATTTTCATTTTCGAGCTTCAAAACAGTCCAAAAACATAAACTCATTCTTCTATCATTTTTTAAGTAATCCTATATAGGATTGCAAGTTTCCATTTCCATTTTTAGAAATTTACATTCATTTTCAAATGATTCCATTTCTCAATTTAGGAGAAAACCATAATCATCCATGAATGTTTCCCATTTCTCTTTGTCTATTCATTTCGTTCATTTCTATTTAAAACATGCAATTCATTTTTGGTTTCAACGAGTTAGCAGAAGGACCGATTGAACATATGTAGTTGAGGCTTAAATTATTTATAATTAAGTTTCAGATTTTCGCCTATTAATTATAAACTCATTTAGTCACGAAGTCATTCCACTATAGTATTGTGACTGAGCTATCCCTAACGACATACCATTACGAAAGTAACTACTCAATGCTCGTCCAATGATCTTGTTATTAGTGTGTTACCCTCATAGGATATCCTTGATCTCTTTGGGATAATATTTGTTCTCCCAATATGATCATACTTTATCTCATGGTAATCATTACATCTTCCTTCATGAAAAGTCAATCACTATCAAATAATGATCAAGTCATCCATCACAAAGACGAATGACCTATGACCACATGGCCACGTTTACTTTTCATCAACCATGTAATGCGAATGAGAGGATATCATTTACCCATAAGCTATGAATTACACTATTGTGAATGGCACTACATACTACAGAAGTTGTACACCCAACGCACCAGCTTTTAGTTTCTTATCTATTTGAACTTAGGCTTTTACTTACATCAAAGTGTACGAGTCACACAGACATAGTCTGTCATCCATTCAGAATTTAGGTATGCTACACTATGAATGCCACAAGTGAACAAATCCACAAACATATTTAGGATATGTTTTACTTGGGTCATGTCTGATGTACTATCAGTTTAGTCACTTACATCTATGTATCTATCTTCTGGGAGTCATCCGCTCTGATGCCCAATACAAGGCATCTTCTCAATTGGACTTGATAGGTGACATATTTGTCTTTCAAACGGTTTGTTCATTTCTGATTAGACTAAGGACATGTTTAGGTTCGTCTAATAATATAAGTTTTCTTTCCGTACTACAATCTGACCACGTAATATCGCTTAGTATTAGTTAAATATTAGACAACTAATGGGCAACATTTGCTTCCATTTTGCTTTGCATGCAAAAACCATGTGAGAATAATAGAAAAAGTATTAATGTAATTTATGAATAATTTTTTATTAATCAATATATTCGAAAAAATTACAAGTGTACTTAGACGAAAATAATACACTCAGGGGACAAGATCCAACAATTCCATCAACCAATTATCAATTTGTATGCATAACATTATAATTCATCTTATCATAAAGCTAATTTTGCAATTACAACATTATACGATATATGCAAATCTATTCAATTTAGTCCTCTATCTCGAAGATCAAACATAATCTTATCAATTTAATTCAATTAAACTAATCAATCTCATATTTCAATTCATTATATTCAATTTATCAGTCAATTTGTCATTTCGTCACGATTTAATCCATATCTCACCTTTTTATATCAAATCGTAAATAATCAAAATTTCAATTAAAGATATTTACAATTATAATTTAAATACATAAAAATTTAAAACAAATATACCATATGGATTTACCTGGTCAAAATAGAAAATGATAAATTCTTTAATAACTAATCATCAAATTTGCCTTTTTCCCAATTAATTTTGATTTGGTCCAATTCCCGATCTATACAATTAGTCAATTCAATTTATCAATTTCAAGCCTTATATTTCATCCAATTATAATCATATATCAACTCAATTTCATTTTATGAATGCTCTCTAAAATTTTGCATTTTATTCAATTTAGTCCCTAAAACCGAAATAGTTATAACTTTCAAATTTGAGTCTCGATTTCAAAACCGATCTTAATTTAATCCTTCTAAAGCCCACTACTATCCATAATTATAGAAATTTCATACCAATTTTGAAATGTTTACACTTTATTTCCTATGTTCAAAATTAACAATTTTCACTTTACAAATTAATCCTTTTTCATATCTTAATTTAAAATCTAACCAAATAACACCAAAAGCTTCAATATTCAAATAGTTTGAAAAATTAATATACGGTCATTTAGATTAAGCTCCTAAAATTTTAAAAACATAAAAATTACAAAAAAAATTTACTAAATTTAACTCTTTTAAAAACCAAAACCCTTCGCCGAAATTTCTTTGTTTCCTTTAACGGCGGTTCGGTGTTTGGGGGAAGATGAATAGAAATGTTATCTTTCTCCCCACCAAACATAACATATACCTTATTTTAATTTTAATTTAATTATAAATATTATAAACTAATTAAATTTATAATACTCACACACTAAAAAGCCACCAACCGCCGTCCACTAACTTCTTGTAGTGTCAAAATTGCCTCTTAAGCCCCTTGTCCAAGTTTTAATTAAAGATTCTTATGCAATTGAATTTTTTTTAACTTTTACACTTTAGTCATTATACCTTAATTAGTCACCAATTCAACAAGATTACGTATCCATAATTTAATTCATCTATGTAATATGTTCATAGACATTTAATAAAAATATTTTCAGGCTCGTTTCATGAAAATAAGGTCTCGAAACCTTCTTTTCCAAAACTACTGATTTTCAGTACGAAACGTCTGTACCTTAACTAACTGACCAATTAATAAAATCTATAAAATCGAATTTTATAATAACATCATATTTAACTCGTAAATATTAAATAATATTTAGGGACTCATTCGTTGAAATTTTGATCTCGAAACCACTATTTTTAACGCCACTAAAAAGCAGGTTATTAACACCTATATTAATGTTTGTTTCCATATATTATGTGAACACATTTACCTAATTAGTTGGTCAAATTTTTATAGAAAATTCAATTAAATTTGAAGGCAATCATACATCCAAGTTTAACAAAAGTTTAATTGAATTTTTAAAATTATATGGCTTTAAAATGTTGAATTATTGTTTTTTAATAATGAATGGAAATATATTGTTTATTTTAGAAAACCATTAGCGAATCATCACTACAATTTATATCTTTAGTGGCGTTTGACAAAATAAACGTCGCAAAAGGGCAACCAAATAAGCGCAAAAAAGATTGCACAGGCAATAAAGTGTCTTGGAAATTAGATTTTACCGGCATCTTCGAATCTATTTGCCAATAACTATGGCGTTTTTTAAACCTGGCAGCCATTTTTTTATGTCCAATTTGTTGTGTAACGACCGAATTTCACCCGGGCCAATTTGCAAAATAAATTGCAAGCCCAAAATCTAAATGTCCAATACCCAAAATACCCCGGCCCAAATGGCCCAAAAATAAACAAAAAAATAGAAATCATAAAATCTCTAGCACTCAGCCGCGCCGCTGCCTCCATGTGCCTCTGCAGCGCGTCCACCGCCCGAGGCCTAGCCATTACACCGAAATGGCAAAAAACCAAGGACTACTCCTCGGATTGACCTGCAAACACGAAAAAAGAAACAGAAGCAGCCCCAAAAAAGAACAACAATAAACAATAGAATTTTTTATTTTTATTTTATTTTTATTTTATTTTCGGATATAAAATCCAGATCAAACAAATGTAAGAGGATGCATTTTCAGAAATAAAATAAAAAAAAAGTTTAAAACAAAAAACAAAGAAGCAGAACAGAAAGAAAAAGGTTTTTTCTTTTTCTTTTGGAACTCTGTTGTTTTTTTCTTTTTATATATTCATAGTATAAAATAAAAAAGGAAAAGGAAGAGAATTACCTGGTTCAGCCTCAATCCCGCCGTCAGTGGTCCTTTTGCCGTCGTTGGATCCGGGCTAAAAGGGGGCTAGGGTTTTTTTCTTCCGGTCTCTAAGGTCAAGAAGGTTCAGCCTTCGTACGGGGTTCAAAAACGGGGTTAATAAACTAATCTTTCGGCAGCTCCGACCACTGCTTACGGCGGAGCCACGGCGGCCATTCGCCGGAACCCTAGGCCGAAATCTGGCAAAAGGGAGAGCCCGAGAGAGAATGAGAGTGGTTTTTTCTGAAAAGGAAGAAAAAAAGAGCTATTTTTGAAAAATTTTAACTTTTATACTGCTAACAAAACGACACCGTTTCGTTTAGGGGCATTTAGCGCCAAAACAGCGCCGTTTTGCGCGACCCATGTGCGCGACCCGACCCGCTAAGAGATCCGCGTGTTTTGCCTTTTGCGCTATTTACACAAAAGATCCTTCCACATTTTAACCAGTCTGCAATTTAGTGCTTTTATCATTTTTTTTTAAATCTGCCCGGTGATTTTATTTTTTTATTTAGTCCTTAATGCAAACGCGCATTTTGGGACAAGGAATAAATTCCCAGAAGGCCCCTCTACATTTGCGCACATTCTATTTAGATCCTTATTCACGTTTTATTATTTTTTTATTACGATTTTTACCTTTAATTTTGCTTGAACTCTGATCTAGTCCTTTTTTGGATTTTTGCTATTGTTATCGTTATATCGAATAACTTGATATTGTTATTTCTATTTTTTGCTTAATGTTATTATTATATTTCGCATTATTGTGGTCACTACTATTATTTCTATTGTTTTTATTAATTACATCGTTGTTGGCATTATTATTGTTTGTATTATTATGTTTTTTTTTTGTATTATCAACCTCATTTCTAGTATTATTATTACTAATATTATTATCACCCTTTTATTTATTAATCTTATTATTAGCGTTGTTTTATTATTAATATTATTAGTATTATTGTTATTATTTTTATTATTATATTATTGTTTTTGCTATACTTTTTGTTTGCATTATTATTCCTATTGTTACTGCTATATTTCTTTTTATTTACATAATGTTTGCTAAATATACTTATTTTGTCATTTTATTACGTTTATTTATATCCCTTCTAATTTCAAATCTAGACTATCTACTACTACTAATAATACTAATGTCTTGCTTATTATTTGTTATTTGATTATTTATACCCTCTTATAATTCCAAACATTATTATTTTTGTATTATTAATATTATTATTTTCTTTTTAGCTGTTTTATGTACCATTTATTTACGTATTAGTTTATTATTTTTTTAATCTAGTTTTAGTTGTTTGTTATTATTATTTATCATCATCTCATTTATTTATTTTATTTTTGCCTTTATTAATATCGTTTACGTTATTGTATATATTATTCTATGCACATTAGCACCGTGTCTTATTCTTACATTTTACTATAAAATCACGTTACATTAATTTTACCCGATGTATAAATTATGACTTTAAAATAAGTAACACCTCATATTTTGAGATTCAAAAAGTCGTACTCTAACTTACGGGGTTTTGATTTTCTCGATAAACCCAAGTACACGAATCTTTTCAAACATAAGTTTTTTTTTTAAAAACGATCTCGAGAATTAACAAAAGATCGTGTTCTAACTTATGGGACATGATTTCTTTTCTAAACTCGAGATAGTCAAATATCTTTCAAATAAGTAAATTTTTTGGCATTTATTCTCGTATCGGGAATTCAAGACATAGTGTCCTAATTTACGGGATATAATTCTCTTTCTCGATTAACGTGAAATATGTCTTTTTTCTCAAAAAATTTTAGTATTTTAATAAAGGGTCGTATTTTAAATCTCTTTAAAGTTTCCAATTCTCGACATTAAGACATTAATTAATCTACTAGGTAGCGATTTTAGGCATTACGAGGGTGCTAATCCTTCCTCGTACGTAACCGACTCCCGAACTTATTTTTCTGAATTTCATGGACCAAAATCGTTGTTTTAATAAAATCAAATCGTTTATTAAAAACCACTTTTCGAGGTGACCTAATCACACCTCATCAAAAAAGATTGGTGGCGACTCTCGTATTCGTTTTCTTTTTAAAAATTAAAGTCGACCCCTTTTTCTTAAAAAATGATTTCGACAACTTGGCGACTCCACTGGGGACTAAAATAAGAGAGTCAAGCAGCAAATTGATTATTTCTTGTCTTTTTGTCAAAAATTGAAAACTTGATTTAAATATACAATCCTTTCTTTGCATTTCATTTGTCTTTATTATGATATTCATGATTGTGGTTTATAATTGCTGTATTGGTTTAAGTTTTGGTATCTTTCTGCACATTGCATCGCATGACCTCTCGATTATACCTTTTTAAGTGGGAGTGGGAAACTACACCTTCGTGAGGTTTTCTCCTCCACATGGGATAGTGGACCGCTTTTGGGATACATCCGTACTTATGTCTTCGTGAGATTTTCATCTCCGCATGGTCATAGGGAAATGTATTCCCCTGAACTGAACTCGGTCCATATGAGCCTATAATGGGTGAGGATTGAGGAATCTACCAGTTCGGGTACCTTTACTTTAGAGCCAAGCCACATATAATGAGCCCTAAGAGCCTACCCTAGGTAGAACTACTCCAAACCCCTAGTGGTCATCCAAATAGGTGCACTATTTATTTTTTCTTGCTTGTTTTTTCCTTGTACTAACCTGTTTTGTTTTGGTTATGATTGCATTGCATTTTCATCATAAAAAAGAGGTGTTGATTCACATTCAGTTGCTAAATAGAGAGCTTGTCATGGAAAACATATTTTTTGACAAAGTGGAAGAAAATACGGTTGTCTGAATATGGTCCAAGAAAACGTGATAAGAGAAGGATGATAGTCTAACGGATGACTACACAACTTTGCTTCGTTACCTGAGGATTCAAGTTGATAAAGATTATTCAAGAGTCGTCAATGTCCAGACCTTTTTTAAAATAAGCTAACAAGCATCACGAGGATGAGTGAGAAATGAGTCGCGACCTGGATCAAGCAAAAAAGAGCTAGTAGAGGTATCCATTGAAAAATTCACGAGATTCATTTTAACATTTGGATGAAGAAAAAGATCATTGTCCTCGCTTAGAATATGAGGGCAAAGCCGTATATATATTCGTTTTATGTAAAAAGATTTGTTTTCTAGTAAATTTGTTCTAATAGAATTGAACCAGAATCAACGTCTTTTTTTGCATTCATTTCATGCATTTGCATTACATGACATCATATACATTAAAATCTACCAAAATAGCCTAATTGATTCAAATTATTTCAGTTAATCTGGAAACCAATCTACCAATCGAACATCGCTACGGTACCCGCCACAAAACTAGAACAATGGATCAAAGATTAGAAAGATTAGAGCAAATGCAGAAAGATGTGCAAGATCAGCTGCAAGAGCAATTAGAGAAAGTACAACAAGAGATGAGGGATCAGATGCTAGAATCCCAAAAAAGTATGATGAGCCAATTAACGCAGTTACTAGTCGGAGGGCTTGAAAAAGGGAAAGGCCCAGTAGTCAACAGTGGGGATGATAATGAGATCCCCATCTATCCCCTAGGTTTTACCCCAATAAGTGTTCAGGCCCAACCAGACGCGCATCTACAAGGGGCACACGCTACTAACAGACCCCAACAATATCAGACCGGTACCTCGGTACCAATGAATTACCCGATAGGCTCAGGTTCCAATCCACGAAACAATCCAATCAATCTCGTAGTGCTTGATCTAGAAAAAATGACAGACATAGAAAAAGCAAGGGTAGAACTACCAAAGTAACTCAAAGATCGGTACAGGTGGTTGGAAGAAAAACTCAAAGCAATGGAGAATGCTGATTACCATTACGAGGTTGATGCAAAGGATCTAAGTTTGGTCCCAGATCTAGTACTCCTGCCAAAATTTAATACTCCAGAATTTGAAAAATATAATGGGACTAGCTGTCCTGAAGCTCACATCACGATGTTCTATCGAAGGATGACAGGATACGTCAACAATGATCAACTGTTAATCCACTACTTCCAAGACAGTCTGATTGGGTCTGCAGCCAAATGGTACAACCAATTGAGCCGTGCCAAAATTCACTCATGGAATGACTTGGCACAAGCTTTCATGAAGCAATATGGCCACGTGATAGACATGGTGCTCGACAGAATCACGCTGCAGAATATGGAAAAGAAGCAAAGTGAGAGCTTCAAGCAGTATACCCAAAGATGGAGAGAGGTAGCAACGCAAGTCCAACCACCTCTTTTGGAGAAAGAAACCACGATGCTTTTTATCAACACTCTGAAAGCTTCGTTCATTAACCACATATTGAGAAACGCTACCATGAGCTTCTCAGATATGGTAATGTCTGGTGAGATGATTAAAAATGTGGTAAGAAGTGGGAAGATAGATGTAGGGGAAAGCGTCAAAATATCGACCCCAAGGAACAGGGAAAATGAAGTGAATAACCTGAGTATGTATAATAAAGGGTATTCCAAATCAGTCACTGTAAGCCAGTCGAGGGTCGTGACTACTAGCTATCAGGACACCTCAAGATAAGAATCTAACTCGAGGCCAAACACAAAAAGACTCTAGTTCACACCCATCCCGATGACATATAGAGAGTTGTATTAGAACCTGTTTGATGCGCATGTAGTAGTTTCGTTCTACTCAGAACCCGTGCAACCTCCATTCCCGAAATGGTATGATTCAAATGCCCAATGCGAATACCACGCGGGAATAACAGGACACTCAATTGAAAACTGCACTACATTTAAAAAGTTAGTTGAAAGGTTCATCAAGATGGGCATCATGAAGTTTGACGATCCATCAGGACCTAATGTGGCAGGAAGTCTGTTACCTGGTCATCTAGACCCAGGGGTAAACAACATAATTGAGAATGGAGGAAAGAGAACCAAAACCAATGTTGCAGAAGTAAAAACCCCACTGAAATGGGTTTTGAAACAAATGATAGATATGGGGTTAATTATTCAGAATTCGGAGAAGATACCAAAATGGATGATGAGCTACTGTGAGTTCCACGCTGAGGAAGGCCATGAAATCCAGGAGTGTGCTGAATTCAAAGCTTTGGTGCAGAGCCTAATGGATAATAAAGAGTTGGAATTCCTTGAAGAAGTCACAGGCCCGAAAGAAATGTTAGGGAATTTGAATGTTAACACTGTATCCGAAGAGGGAGCCGAGGAAGAGAATTCATCATGCATTTGCCCTTACATACCTGGGAATGTTTTGAACAATGAGACTGTAGAAGAGACCCCTGTATTTCTTAGACTTAATTCGGAGTAATGTCCAAAACACGCTTATTGCTTTAAGCCTAGGAGCAATAAAAATCCTTTTGTGAGATAGGCTTATGTCCAACATCTTTATTTCAATAAAATGCATCTTTGTTTCTCACTTCGAGCAAATATTCTTTTATTGTTTCCATTTCATTCATAATCATCCCATACAGATAAATATTCCTGGATTCTTTTGTTATTTGAATCTTCCTTCGTCCCTATAATAGGTCTCCAGATATCAATGATATGAGCAACACTGCTATTGACTCAGAACCTCTTTTTGAGCAAAATATGTGTCCATGAGGAACCTCGGGACTTTGAAGATGATCGAGACTATAGCTTGTCTCTTGATTTGTTAAGAACGGTAGAACAGGATGAGAAATAGATCCTCTCTTACAAAGAATCAATAGAGTCCATGGCTTTTCTCTATGTGGGGCATAGATGTCATTGGGCCGATATTGCCAAAAGCTTCTGGCGGTCAACAATTCATTTTTGCAACCGTTGATTACTTCACTAAGTGGGTGGAAGCTGCTTCATATATCAATGTCACGAAGTCGAGAGTCAGTAAATTCTTGAAAGAAATCATATGTCGGTATAGAATGCTAAAAAAAGGGGATCATATCTGACAATGCACTAAATTTGAACAACAGTACGATATCAGAAGTTTGCAGTTTGTTCAAAATTAACACCATATCGCCCCTAAAATGAATGGTATAGTGGAGGCTCCAGAAAAAACACCTCTACCTGGCCAACGCCTTTCTCTTTGGCTTATTGCGGTTTTGCCAATTGAATTCAAGGTTCATTTTCTTTGAGGTTTTTGGATTCAATCCCGATTGAAGAGAAAGTTTCAAAGTTATCCGTCATGGTCAAATGTACCAAAAACAAATTATGCGAGCTTACCAAAAAATGTTCGCCCCAGATAATTCCGTGAGGGGGACTTGATATCGAAGAAGATCATTCCCATTCAAAAAGATTTTAGAAGAAAGTAGATGCCAATCTAGGAAGGACCTTATGTGGTAAATAATACATTTCCTAAAGGAGCTCTGATTTTGTCCGAGATGGATGGCAAAGAATCTGCCTAATCTTGTGAATTCAGATTCAACTAAGAAATACTTCTTAAAAAAAAAAAAAGAAAAGAAAATGGAGAGGCCAAGGTCAAAACCCGCAAAGGGCGCCTTAAGACCAAAGGGGTTGAATTGAAAACCTTGGAATAGGAAATTCAAATTTTTGATCAGAGGTGGGGCATGTGGTAATCTTGTCCTCTCCGAATTAACAAGAAGGAGAGATGCTACATCTTAGGGCATCAACAAAATCTTTTAGGACTTCTAAACACGTATCAAGTTCAAAGGGTCCTCAAGAAGTTTTGTGCAGAGAAGCTCATGCTACGATATCTAGGGCACCTGTTTTCATCTTATTCATTTCGTATCTTAGCAAAATTTTCTATCTTGATTAATTTATTCATTTCGAGCTTTGTTCCCAATAAAATTTCATCTTGTCCATTGTGATAATCTTTTTCAAGCATTTTTCATTGAAATAACGATTAATAGACTAATAATATTCAAGCAAAAGGAGTTCTGCATATTACTTTGAAAGCTTCTAAATAGTACGAGGACTTGAAACAGGACTGTTATTTAGAACTAACCAAACCTAAGGGTTGGAAACATTTGGTAAAGAATAGTCTAAATTGTGGCTATTTCTTCAGGTTTTCTGTCAAAGATACCAGCTAGCAAGAAGGCAGCATAATACGTCAGTGATAGAACCTTGATGAACAGTGATCAATGACAACCTAAGCATTAAAGAGGGATCATTCTCGAAAAATGACATTCTGTATTCATGTAAATATCATTCATGCATGCACATTTAGTTAGGATATTTTGATTCATTCCGATCATAACATCCTAATCACTAGGCATAAATAGGCCCATGAAGGGGATTCTACAGGTCATGTTCCCTAGAGGACAGATTAGTAAAACCACAAATCCTATCTCCCTGAACTTGAAATGGAGTGGATTAAAGACACCAATCTTATCTCCCTGAAGTTACAGTGGAGTAGACTGAAGGCAGCGAATCTTATTTCCCTGGCATTGCAGTGGAATAGATTAAAGCTAAAGGTAGCGAATCTTGTTTCACTAGTGTTGCAGTGGAATAGATTAAAGCTGAAGTGGAGAGGATTAAAGCTAAAGACAGCGAATCCTATCTCCTTGGCATTACAGTGGAACAGATTAAAGCTAAATGTAGCGAATCTTGTTTCCCTAGCATTGCAGCGGAGCAGATTAAAGCTGAAGGCAGCGAATCTTATCTCCCTAGCGTTAAAGCTGAAGACAACAAATCTTATTTCCCTGGCTTTATAGTGGAACAGATTAAAGCTAAAGGTAACGAATCTTGTTTCCTTGGCATTGTAGTGGAATAGATTAAAGCTAAAGTTGAGCGGATTAAAGCTGAAGGCAGCGAATCCTATCTCATTGGCGTTACAGTGGAACAGATTGAAGCCACTAGCCTTATCTCCCTGTAGTTGCAATGGAGCAGGCTGAAGATAGCAAATCTTATCTCTCTGAAGTTGCAGTAGAGTAGATTAAAGCTATAAGTCTTATCTCCCTGAAGTTGCAGTAGAACAGGCTGAAGATCATAAATCTTATCTCTCTGAAGTTGCACTAGAGTAGAATAAAGCTATAAACCTTATCTCCCTAAAGTTGCAGTGGGGCAGGTTGAAGACACAAGTCTTATCTCTATGAAGTTACAGTGGAGCAGACTGAAGAAACAAATCTTATCTCCCTGAAATTGCAGTGGAGTGGATTGAAGTTGCAAGTCTTATCTCCCTAAAGTTACAGTGGATTAGACTGAAGATATCAAATCTTATTTCCCTGAAGTTGCAGTGGAACAAATTGAAGCTATAAATTACAGATCACATCTCTCTGAAGTTGCAGTGGAGCAGACTGAAGATATCAAATCTTATTTCCCTGAAGTTGCAGTGGAACAAATTGAAGCTATAAATTACAGATCTCATCTCTCTGAAGTTGCAGTAGAGCAGATCATATCAAACCCTATTTCCCTGAAGTTGCAGTGGAATAGGTTAAAGTTACAAGTCTTATCTCCCTGAAATTGCAGTCGAGCAGACTGAAAGTAGCGAATTGAAGACACAAATCTCATCTCCTTGAGGTTGCAATGGAGTATATTGAAGCTACAAATCTCATCTCAGACCAGGCAAAATTGCCCCTTTTTGATGTCTTTGCTCTATTCCCATTACACGACAATGAGCAAAGAGGGGCAGCTGTAACGACCCAATTTCCCCCGGGCCCAATTTGCAAAATAAATTACAAGCCCAAAATCTAAATGCCCACTACCCAAAATACCTTGGCCCAAATGGCCCAAAAATAAACAAAAAATAGAAACCCTAAAATCTCTAACACTCAGCAGTGCCGCCGCCTCCATGTGCCTCTGTAGCGCGTCCACCGCCCGAGGCCTAGCCATTACACCGAAATGGCAAAAAGCCAAGGACTACTCCTCAGATTGACCTGCAAACATGAAAAAAGAAATAAAAGTATCCCCAAAAAAGAACAGAAATAAACAGTAGCATTTTTTATTTTTATTTTTTTTTCGGCTATAAAAGCCAAATCAAACAAATGTAAGAGGATGGATTTTTAGAAATAAAAAAAAAAGTTTAAAACAAAAAACAAAGAAGCAGGATAGAAAGAAAAAAAGTTTTTTTTTCTTTTTCGAACCTTATTGTTTTTTCTTTTTATATATTCATAGTATAAAATAAAAAAGGAAAAGGAAGAGAGTTACCTGGTTCGGCCTGCAGTCCCGCCGTCGGTGGTCCTTTTGCCGTCGTCAGATCCAGGATAAAAGGGGGGCTAGGGTTTTCTTCTTTCGGTCTCTAAGGTCAAGAAGGTTCAGCCTTCATACGGGATTCAAAAACGGGGTTAAGAAACTAATTTTTCGGTAGCTCCGACCACCGCTTACGGCGGAGCCACAGCGGCCATTCGCCCGAACCCTAGGCCAAAATCTGGCAAAAGGGAGAGCCCGAGAGAGAATGAGAGTGTTTTTTCTGAAAAGGAAGAAAAAATGAGCTATTTTTGAAAATTTTTAACTTTTATACTTCTAACAAAATGGCACCGTTTTGTTCAGGGGCATTTAGCACCAAAACAGCGCGGTTTTGCGCGACCCATGTGCGCGACCCGACCCGCTAAGAGATCCGCGTGTTTTGCCTTTTGGGCTATTTACACAGAAGATCGTTTTGCATTTTAATCAGTCTGCAATTTAGTGCTTTTATCTTCTTCTTTTTAAATCTGCCCGATGATTTTTTATTTATTTAGTCCTTAACAACGCACGTTTTGGGACAAGGAATAATTTCCAAGAAGGCCCCTCTACGTTTGCGCGCATTCCATTTAGATCCTTATTCACGTTTTATTATTTATTTTATTAGGATTTTTACCTTTAATTTTGCTTGAACTCCGATCTAGTCCCTTTTTTGGATTTTTGATATTGTTATCGTTGTTGGCATTATTATTGTTTGTATTATTATGTTTTTTTTTTGTATTATCAACCTCATTTCTAGTATTATTATTACTAATATTATTATCACCCTTTTTATTTATTAATCTTATTATTAGCGTTGTTTTATTATTAATATTATTAGTATTATTGTTATTATTTTTATTATTATATTATTGTTTTTGCTATACTTTTTGTTTTCATTATTATTCCTATTGTTACTACTATATTTCTTTTTATTTACATAATGTTTGCTAAATATACTTATTTTGTCATTTTATTACGTTTATTTATATCCCTTCTAATTTCAAATCTAGACTATCTACTACTACTAATAATACTAATGTCTTGCTTATTATTTGTTATTTGATTATTTATACCCTCTTATAATTCCAAACATTATTATTTTTGTATTATTAATATTATTATTTTCTTTTTAGCTGTTTTATGGACCATTTATTTACGTATTAGTTTATTATTGTTTTTTTAATCTAGTTTTAGTTGTTTGTTATTATTATTTATCATCATCTCATTTATTTATTTTATTTTTGCCTTTATTAATATCGTTTACGTTATTGTATATATTATTCTATGCGCATTAGCACCGTGTCTTATTCTTACATTTTACTATAAAATCACGTTACATTAATTTTACCCGATGCATAAATTATGACTTTAAAATAAGTAACACCTTGTATTTTGAGATTCAAAAAGTCGTACCCTAACTTATGCGATTTTGATTTTCTCGATAAACCCAAGTACACGAATCTTTTCAAACATAAGTTTTTTTTTAAAAACGATCTCGGGAATTAAGAAAAGATCGTGTTCTAACTTACAGGACATGATTTCTTTTCTAAACTTGAGATAGTCAAATATCTTTCAAATAAGTAATTTTTTTGGCATTTATTCTCGTATCGGGAATTCAAGACATTGGGTCCTAATTTACGAGATATAATTCTCTTTCTCGATTAACATGAAATATGTCTTTTTTCTCGAAAATTTTTAGTATTTTAATAAAGGGTCGTATTTTAAATCTCTTTAAAGTTTCCAATTCTCGACATTAAGACATTAATTAATCAACTAGGTACTAATTTTGGGCGTTACGAGGGTGCTAATCCTTCCTCGTATGTAACCGACTCCCGAACCCATTTTTCTGAATTTCGTGGACCAAAATCGTTGTTTTAATAAAATCAAATCATTTATTATTAAAAACAACCACATTTCAAGGTGACCCGATCACACCTCATCAAAAAAGATTGGCGGCGACTCCCGTATTCGTTTTCTTTTTCAAAATTAAAGTTGACCCCCGTTTTTTAAAAAAATAGTTTCGACATGTTGTGTGTCAAACAACTAGGGGCTGTGGTTAAATTGAATCGGAAATAAGGAAAAGTACTCATAAAATCTCAATAGGCTTTGTTTCGTTTGATTGTCAGTGTAATAACATAATAAAAAGTTTATTTGAGGCATGTGTTAAAATAATAAATTTAACATAAAAAATAATTAGTACAAATTTAAACATAAAAAAAATTTCTTTCTTAATACAAATGATATGTATGGCTAAAAATTAGTAAATAAAATTAGTTTATTTCTAACCCAAGTAATGAAATGTGATGAAAAATAGTACTTTTACCAAACTTAGAAACTAGTACAACAACCAAAAAGGCTTTATATTAAATTTAGGGATAAAACACATTTAGTCCCTAAATTTCGTAACTTTTCTTCAAGTAGTCCCTGAAATTCTTTTGTCCATGTTTGTTTAAGAACTTAGCAATTTTTTTTTAAAAAATTTTGATTCATGCAAGGATATAACACTATACATCAACAATAAAATTATATTTGTTTAATTTAAGTAATGATGTGACATAATTTTAAATTAATATATAAAATTAAAACTGAGAAAATTTACTAAATTTCAATATTAATATAAAAACACTAATCAATAATAAGTCGGAAAAAAATCTACTAATTTGATGCAATGCTCGGATGATCCACAAACGTCAATTCAATTGTATTTGTACACGACGAGTCAAATTCCAAAAGTAACATTTTCTTGTATTCTCCATTATTTTTTCTTAGCTGCTTCACAACCATCTTATCTTATATCCTTAGTGGCTTCACGAATTTCATGATGCTTCACTCACTCCCATTTAACCTTTTCGTTGATATTCATTTTACGTATGGTTAGATTTAATAACTATTGTAATAAGGCCCAATTGGCCTGGGCCCACATAATAAACCAAAATAAAGGAATAGTAAACAGGCTTAGGGGTGAGCAAAATTCGATTCGACTCGAAAAAATCGAAAAAAATTTTGAATTTCGAGTTAAACGAATCGAGTTATTCGAGTTAATCGAGTTATCCGAATCAACTCGAAATTTTTTTTCGAATTTCGAGTTCGAATCGAGTTGAGTTTTCGAATTCGAATAACTCGAATAATTCGAATAATTCGAATATCAAACTATAATATTTTATAGTTTTACCCTAAACTCCCAAACTTTTTTACTTTTCCCTCAAAACTTTTACTCCTTCCCACTTTCTCCCCAAAACTTTTACTCCCCTCCCCTCCCAACCCCCCAATCTACCCAAAATCCATTTCCCACCAAAATTTTACTCTTCCATTCATTTTTTTTTTAAATTTTACTCCCAAAAACCTTCAAAACCTTTTATTTTCCCCCAAAATTTTTACTCCCTCCCATTTTTCCCCTAAAACTTTTATTCTCTTCCCATCCCACCTCTCATCTACCCCAAACCCTCCCCCTCCAATTTTTTTTTAATATTTTCCCTCCAAAATTTTACTCCCCCTATTTACTTTCTTTCAAACTTTTATTCCCCAAAACTTTTTATTTTCCCCCTAAACTTTTACTTCTCACCCTTTACTTTCAAATAAAAAATCAAAATTATCCAAAAAAATCACTAAACATAAATAGTAATAATTTATTTATATATACTATTTATATTATTAAATTAAATTTCACATTTTATATTATTTATATTATTGAATTGTTTAGTCATATTGAATATTTATATTAAAATTGAATTCTTAATTATGCCATAAAATATTCGTGTTAAAATTTTATATTGGTATCAATTTCAAATTTTATTTTTAAAATAAATTTTATTAAAAAATCATATTTTTATATTTAATATTTTTTAATTCCAAAATACATAGTGACAAGAATCCGAAGATAATTGAAACAACTAAGTAAACAAATAAGCTAACCAGTATATAAAAAATTAATAAATAAATTATGAGGTGATGAAAGTTAATAAAAAAATTTGATTAAGGTGGACAAATTTTATTACGATGGGTGACAATGGTTACAAGGACCCAAAATTATTTTTTAAAATTTAACTCGAACAAATATATTCGATTCGATTCGATTCGAATTCCATCTCACTCGACTCGATTCGAGAAAACTTCAAATAAAGTTAGGATGATAAAATGAGATTCGAAAACTCGATTAACTCGAAAATTTTCGATTCGATCGAATGCTCACCCCTAAACAGGCCTACATTTTACATGGCCCAATAACAAAACTAACTTAAGCCCAATACAGACATTAGCCCAATAAAAAAAAGAACAAAAAACCCTAAGAAACCCTAGCCTCTCTCTATTTCAGCGCCGCAAGTAGCCCCAACGCCTCCAATAGACCCCGATCGACGCACGATTCGGGACTAGCTCCTCCACGCACGCGTCGTAATCTCCACGATACCTGCAAAAGCGGACTCAAAGAGCCCGAAGGAAGAAAGCAAGCAGAAAATAGCATTTTTTGTTTATTTTATTTTTCTTTTTCAGGCTATAAAAGGCCGACTTTTATTTTGTAAAAGAGGGGGATTCGCAAAAGAAATAGAAAGAAAACACTGAGTACAAAGATTTTTTAAGGTGAAATTGAATTTCTGTTTTTCTTTTCGTTATTTCCTATTTATTTATTTATCTATTTTATTTCATTTTTTTAAATAAATAATAAAAAGGGGTGAGGGGTTTACCTTCGAAGCTTCGCCGGTGAAGCCCACGATCGCCGCGCTCGAATCAGAGGTCTGGCGGAGGGCCGAGGCTGAAGCGAAGGCATGTACGGCAACATTAAGTGGGTGCTTGGGTGTGAAACCCTAGCAGAGGTCCCCTCTGCTGTTTGAAAAAAAGGAAAATAAGTTGGTTTTGGAAAATTTCAAGGTTTTTGTAACGATTGCAAAACGGCGTCGTTTAGGGCCTGTTTCTGTGGCCCCAAAACGGCGCCGTATAGTGTAACCCGCGCGGTGACCCGACCCGAAGGGGAGGATCCGCGCATTATTGCCTTGAACGGTATAATTGCGCATTTAGCCCCTCCCTTTTGCAACGCATATCAATTAAATCCTTTTTATTTGTTTTAAAATTGGGCCGCATATTTAATTTTCGTTTCAATTCGGTCCCTTTCTGCGCTGCGTTTTGGAGGCCTGGGTGAATTGCTCGATTGGTCCCCCTCTTATTGCGCGTTTTTTGGATCTGCTCCCTTCTTGTTTTTATGTCCTTTTTATTTATTTATTTATTTATTTATTTTTGAAATCAGCATTTAAATTTTGCTTGTTTGCAATTCAACCTTTAATCTTGTATTTTAGATTTTTTTAGCTTATTTAATTAATATTGCTAGTATCTTTTTTTTTTTTTACTATAATATTTTATACTATTATTACTATGGCTATGTACACGCACCTGTGTTTCTTATCATATTTTTGTATATACTGTATATATATTTAAATGTTTTATATGCATATGCTATATTCATTATTATTATTTTATAACATACAAGCATTGTTTTTTATGATACATATACATACGCATGGCTTTTATAATATATATACATATATATAGGCATTCTTTTATACAGTATGCATATACCTCTATATTTTATACATTTTTTTCTTTTATTTTCTAACTTTTACATATATAAATAAACTTTTATATTTTAGTTTTTATAAATATGTATATACATATGTTTTTTTATATTTTCTTTACGATATACTTATACATTTTTCTGTAAATATATATATGCATATTTCGATATTTTTATCTCCACAATTTTCATGTATACATACATATGTTTTGCCTGCATATTCTTAGAAATTATTGTAAGCTTGTCGTATATATTTTTACCTCCCTTTTTATATGTACACTTGTATTTACGTGTTAAATGCATGCTCATACATATTTTCAAGCTTACTTGTATATTGTGCTCATATATATATTTGTAAATATGTATTCATATACGTTTTGAATTAACTTTCGATATACCCATTTTGAAAATATATTTTGGTTTTAACCATTCATCAAAGTTTTTGATTTAAAGGTTTTTTTTTTGAATAAAAACATTTTTGGAGGTTTGGGATTTTCGAGGGGAATTGAGCCCTAACGTATTGGGTTCTGATTTTCCTTGTTGATCTTAAAAGCCGAGAATAGTCTTTATTCAAAATGCATAAAAATCAGTTTTGGGAACTTAACTTGTTATGCCCTAACGTATTGGGTGTGGCATGTTACTTTCTCAAAATGAAGATTTTCGAATAAAATAAAGTGATATTCAAAGTTCGGGAATTATGAGGAATTGTACCCTAACGTATTGGGACTCGATTTCTTTACATGACTTGAACAACTGATTATCCTTTTGCAAATTTCATCATTCAAGCCTATTTTAGAATCTTTTTTAACTTTCGACACTAAGACATTAAATAGTCAATTTGGTACCGATTTTTGGGCGTTACGAGGGTGCTAACCCTTCCTCGTGCGTAACTGACCCCCGAACCTGTTTTCAAAATTCGCAGACCAAAATAATTTTTAAGGTGGGCCGGTCACACCTTAATAAAGGATCGGTGGCGACTCCAGTTTTATTTTCTAAAAAAAAGGTCGACAACTAAACATTTGTTTTAAAAAAAAACGGTTTCGACAGCTTGGCGACTCCACTGGGGACCTTTGAGAGTCGAGCCATAAACTGATTATATTTGCCTTTGTGTCGAAAATCAAAATTTTTAAAAAATTTATGAGTTCCTTTCGCGTTTATCGTTTTTTTTCTTTCATCTTGGTATATTGGTAACCTTGCATTTGCATTTTGCATTTTTACCCTTTAAGTGGGAGCGAGAAACTAGTCCTTCGTGAGGTTTTCACCTCTGTGCAGGGTAGTGGACCGCTTCCGGGATACATCCGTACCTATGTCTTCGTGAGATTTTCATCTTCGTGCAACCTTAGGGAAATGTGTCCCCCTGAACCGAACTCGATCCACATGAGCCTATAATGGGTGAGGATCAAGGAATCTGCTGGTTTGGGTACCCTTACTCTAGAAACTAAACCTCATATAGTGAGCTTTAGGAACTTGACCTAGGTAGCACTATCCCAAAACCCTAGGGGATTCCTGTTTAGGTATTTCTTGCTATTTTATGCTTGTTTATATCTTTATATGTGATACTGACTTGGGTTTTTTTTGTTTTGATTGCATGACATCATGATTGCATAACATTTCATCCTAAAAAGGCGTTAGTTCATATTCGGTTGCTAGATAGAAAGCTTATCATGGAAAAAGGGTTTCTTGATAATGTGGAAGATAATGCGGTTATCCAAACCTGGTCTGAGACAACACAATAAGAGAAAGGTGATAGTTTGGCCGAGGGGTATGTGTCAGAGTTGTGGGACTTCACTCGTGTTAGCATGACTCAGAATAGCCTACAGGAACTAAAGGAAGTTTGGGATCAGTGGAATGATGAGATCAAGCAACTCTTCTACTCTAGCTATGGAGACCTACCTTACTTGCTCGACGTAAAGGTGGATAAGCGCCTGTTCCGTGCCTTAGCCCAATTTTGGAATTCAGTTTATTGTTGTTTCACCTTTGGAAGTGTTGATTTAGTGCCTATAGTGGAGGAATACACGGCATTGCTTCGTTGTTCAAAAATTCAAGTGGACAATGTGACAGCCCTAAAGTGACCCTAGTCGAAAAGCGGTCTCGGGACCGCTAGACCGAGTCACCAAATTATTTGAATGTGATAATTATTGCCTAAAATATGTGAATATAAATGTGTGAAAGTTTTAAGCTTCGATTTAGTTAATTGCATGTGAATTTAGTTGATAGGACTTATGTGAGAAAATTTAGAAATGTGCTAGGCAAATGCAAGTGGCCTAATAGTGCATGTAATCAAAGGGGTGGACTTGCATGTCAATTTCCCCCCATTTAAGTACTAGTGGCCGGCCATGACAAGGGATGATGGGCAAAACATGTCATGAAACATGTTGTGTTAATGGAAAAATAAAATAAGAAGCATGGGCAAAACATGTCATGAAACATGTTGTGTTAATGGAAGAATAAAATAAGAAGCATGGGCAATAAACTAATAAGAAATTGAAGGAAGAAAACAAAGAGAAAAAAATGTGTTCATCATTCTCATGCATGACCAAAAAAAAAAAGAAGAGAAAAGCTCTCATGTTGTTCTTGGCCGAATAGGAGAAAGAAAAAGAAGGAAAAAGAGCTTTGAGGAAATCGGCTATGGTGGTTTGATAGACTAAGGTATGTTTGATGATGTTCCATGAGATGCATGCATGTTTTAGTAGTTAGCTTGAGTTCTAAATAGCCCATAGTTCAAATCTTTACTATGTCATGGAGATGATATTCGGCCAAGGTGGATTGGTGTTGATATCATTTGCATGCTTAAAGTGAAACTTTGTAATGGTGCATGTGATGGTGGATTGATGATTCTTGAATCTTTTTTTAGCATTTTTGAGTGAGACATTAAGTTCTTTGTTTAACCATGACCAAAAATTGAAATGGTATGGTGTTGTGATGCAATCGGCCCCAACATAGACATGTAT
The DNA here is from genome assembly GCF_007990345.1 of Gossypium hirsutum. Taxonomy (NCBI): domain Eukaryota; kingdom Viridiplantae; phylum Streptophyta; class Magnoliopsida; order Malvales; family Malvaceae; genus Gossypium; species Gossypium hirsutum. Next base: position 15,655,940 of record NC_053438.1, read on the forward strand.
GTTCGGCCACATGAATAAGTACATAAGTTATGTGTATGTTCGGCCATAGGTAGCCTATTGATGGCTTTAGCTTAACTTAGAAAATTCGGCTAAGGGGAAATATTAGCTAGTATGTTGAATTCGATTCGTGATTTCGTACATATGTGACTCTAGTGTCTAATGTATATATGGGCTAAGTAACTTGAGCTTCTCTTTTGATGTTCGAATGAATTGTATTAAATTGCTTGATGTGATTAAAAATGCGTATGACCATTGTGTATTTGAGCTAAAAGGTGGCCATATGACCTATCAAACTCCTTGTCATAAGCTAGCAAAATGAGACTTTAATGAGTTAAATTTGTTTGAATTAAGCTCAAGAGCAAAGGGGAACTAAATCCGATAAAGGGAAGGAAAAAGTGGTCGAATAGCCGTCGAAACCGTTCGACAGCATCCGAGGTAAGTTCTTGAGTAATAGAGCTTAAATTATTATTTGATTAGATCATGTTTTAAGCAAATCAAAATCGTGCTCTTTGTGTGTGGCTATTGAGCCGAAATGGCAAGAGTGATAAGTGTCTTGTGTTTGAGTTTTGCTAATGAAAATGAAATACGAATGTGTCATGATTTATTGTTAAATGTGCATGGTTATTCGAATGATGTCCGGGCTAAGTCCCGAAGGCTTTGTGCTAAGTGACCATATCCGGACTAAGATCCAAAGGCATTTGTGTGAGATACTAATTCCGGGCTAAGCCCGAAGGCATTGGTGCGAGTTACTAAATCCGGGTTAAGTCCCGAAGACATTTGTGCGAGTTACTAAATCCGGGTTAAGTCCCGAAGGCATTTCTGCGAGTTACTATAACCGGGTTATGTCCCGAAGGCATTTTAACGAGTAGCTATATCCGGTTAAATTCCGAAGGTACGTGATTTGGGAATGAATGATCTTGCTGTAAAAATTTCAGTTAATACGCTTGTAACATCCCAACATTGAGGTATGTTTCGTATGTGCTTTGAATTAGTTGAGCCCTTACAAATAAGTATTCGCTCAGTTGATAAATGAGCTACCGGCCTTTGGCTAAGTTGATCTTTGTGTATGAATAAAAGGGTTGGTAATGTGAAGTAAGTATGATATTGAAAATTTGTGCATATGAAATTATCCGTTTAGCTACATGAATGCTATACTTTGGTTGTGTCTAAATTCTTTGCTCAAAACTTACTAAGCATTTAATGCTTACTCCGTTTCTTTGATTCTCTGTTTTATAGATTTTGGTTCTTCAGCTATCGGACTCGGGATTTTGAAGTCGAAGTCGCGCACACTATCAAAGCCCCCTTTTGGTACAATTTTGGTTGAACTTCGAAATGGCATGTATAGGACTACCCTTTTTGTTGTGGGTCATGGACCCTTTGGATTTGTATAATTTTGGATAGCCATGCGAAAATGGCTTATATATGTTTGAGCATAATGTTATACTCATTTGGTATGGATATGATTAACAAGGATTGGCCATGGGAATGTTTAATCACTATCATAATTTGTGCTATTTATGCTAAAAGGGCTAGTTGAATCATGGAAACTATGAAATAGGTAAAGTCTACCTTAAAGGCAGATGCTGACAGCAGCAGTGATGTAGATTTGGAAAATCACTAAAAATAGTAGGAATGGAATTAAATAGTGAATAAATTATGCAAACGAACCTTGATGAATCTATTTTCATAGGAAAGTAACGAAACGTTCATATGAATAGTATATTATGAGATGCTAAAGTTTTCGTGAGACAGGGCCAGAACGGTTTTTGGATTCCCTGTTCCGACTTTGGAAATTCATTATAAATTAACCAGAGATAATTAGAAGTCATTCCATATATGAATAGATTCCTTTTTGAGTCTAGTTTCTATAGAAACAACGAAATCAGTATTGAAGCCCTGTACAGGGAGATGTCCAAGTCGTAATGCGCAAAGGTTAGTGTAGTCGATCCCTGTAACATGGGAGACTTTGACTAATAAACTGTACTAATTGGCCCAACCAAAAATTCTAGAAAAAAATTTGTAGATGCATATATGAGTCTAGTTTCAGGGAAAAATCACGAATCTGATTTTCTAGTTGTGAAACTCAAGATATGATTTTTAAGGTGACAGTGACGCAGTTAGCCAGCTTGCCTGGAAAATTTAAAATGGATTGTGCAAAGAAGTGATTTAAGTCTGCAAACCCCTCGTGTCCGACTCCGGTGACGGACTCGGGTACGGGGTGTTACAATTTTATTGGTATTAGAGCTACGGTTTAGTCGATTCTAGGACTACCGTAATGCGTTGGGTCTAGCTATACATGCCATTTTATGTGATTATTTGATAGTGTGGTGATTTCTGACATTTGCAAATGTGTTTATTTATAGTAATGGATCCCGATCCCGACCGAGCGGTAGTTGATGATCTTGAGAGTGTAGCGCCTGCTCCCGCACAAGGGACAGCGCCGGTGGACTCTCAACCTAATGCTAGTAACCCGAATGATGAAGCTAGACAAGCTTTCTATAGCGTGATGAATGATTGGTTCAACTAATACATTCGAACTAATACGGCTGTTCCACAACCTCCATTCCCGACAAATACCACCCTCGCACCTACCATACCTCCGGTAACTGACCAAATAAGGTCAAATAAGCCCCCAGTTGACAGAATCCGAAAACACGGGGCTACTGAATTTAAAGGCACGGACAGCGATGATGCCAAGCAAGCGGAATTTTGGTTGGACAACACTATCCGGGTACTAGATGAACTATCTTGCACACCCGATGAGTGCCTAAAGTGTACTATCTCCTTGCTACGTGATTCTGCCTACTATTGGTGGAATACGTTGACTTCTGTTGTGCCTAGAGAGCAAGTAACTTGGGAGTTTTTCCAAACCGAGTTTCGAAAGAAGTATATCAGTCAGAGATTCATTGACCAAAAACGGAAGGAATTTCTTGAACTCAAACAAGGTTCCATGTCGGTTACCAACTATGAATGAAAATTTGTGAGGCTTAGCCGGTACGCACGAGAATGCATTTCCTCAGAAGCCGTGATGTGTAAACGTTTCGAGGATGGGCTGAATGACGATATAAAGCTGTATGTAGGCATTTTGGAAATCCGAGAATTTGTGGCACTTGTCGAGCGAGCTTGCAAGGCCGAGGAGCTCAGTATGGAGAAAAGAAAAGCTAAGGTGGGAGCAAAGGAGTTTCGTAAGAGGTCTTCGGGGAAGCCCTTCCCACAGTCATCGAAGAAATTTAGAGATGGCTTAGGCCGATCTAGAGACACTTCAGGCTTTTCTAGACGAGATCGCGATCGACCCCCTGATGATGGACGAGTCACTTCGGTCGCTAGTGTTGGAAATGATCATCGGGACAGAGCGGAGTGCCAGTATTGTGGTAAATGGTATTCGGGGAGTTGTAGATTCCATGATCGCTCCTGTTACAAGTGCAGATCAGCTGACCACTTCATTAAGGATTGCCCGAGGTTGTCTGAACAGAATATAAATCAAAGCGAGAAACCGGGTGCTACCACTGTTCGAGGTAGACCATCTAGAAATACAGGCAATGCTAAGGGTGGTCAGAGAGGATCTAGAGATGCTACGACCAGATCCGAGGCTCGCGCTCCTGCTAGGGCTTATGCTATACGCGCATGCGAGGATGCTTCCTCGCCAGATGTTATTACCGGTACTTTTACTCTCTTTGATACTAATGTGATTGCTTTGATTGACCCTGGTTCTACTCATTCTTATATATGCGAAACCTTAGCATCCAGTAAGACTTTACCTATTGAGTCTACTGAGTTCGTAATTCGGGTGTCAAATCCCTTGGGTCGTTACGTGCTTGTCGACAAAGTGTGTAAGAAATGCCCCCTAGTAATTCGAGATTCCTGTTTTCTGGCGGACATGATGCTTTTGCCGTTTGATGAATTTGATGTTATTCTTGGTTTGGATTGGTTGACCGCGCATGATGCGGTTGTGAATTGCAAAAGCAAGACTATTGATTTGAGGTGCGCAAATAACGAGATAATCCGAGTTGAGTCTACGGACTTAAGGGGGTTGCCAGCTGTAATATCAGTAATGTTGGCCCAGAAATATGTAAGAAAAGGGTGCGAAGCATACCTTGCGTATGTACTTGATGACAAAGAATTAGAAAAGAAACCCAAATCTGTGCCGGTGGTTTGTGAATACCCGGATGTTTTCCTGAAGAATTACCGGGTTTACCACCTGTTCGGGAGGTAGAGTTTGGTATTGAGCTTGTACCTGGAACTACGCCAATTTCGATAGCTCCGTATCGTATGGCACCAACCGAGTTAAAAGAATTGAAAGCTCAGTTGCAAGAGTTGACGGATAGAGGTTTCGCTCAACCAAGTTTCTCACCTTGGGGTGCACCAGTATTGTTCGTGAAAAAGAAGGACGGAACCATGAGGTTGTGCATTGACTATCGTAAACTGAATAAAGTGACGATAAAGAATAAATATCCGTTACCGCGTATTGATGATTTGTTTGATCAACTAAAGGGAGCCTCAGTGTTTTCAAAGATAGATTTGAGATCGGGATATTATCAGTTGCGGATTCGAGATTCGGACGTACCCAAAACTACTTTCAGAACGAGGTACGGTCACTACGAGTTCTTAGTGATGCCGTTCGGGCTCATTAATGCCCCTGCGGTATTTATGGATTTGATGAATCGGATCTTCAGACAGTATTTGGACCGGTTCGTAGTTGTGTTCATTGATGACATCTTGGTCTATTCAGGAGATGAGACCGAACATGCTGAGCACCTGAGATTAGTGTTGCAAATTTTGCGGGATAAGCAGTTATATGCTAAGTTCAGTAAGTGTGAGTTCTGGTTAAGAGAGGTTAGCTTCTTGGGTCATGTGGTATCCGCATCGGGTATTCGAGTTGACCCGAGCAAAATTTCAGCCATACTTAACTGGAAGCCTCCAAGAAATATTACCGAAGTTCAGAGCTTCCTGAGGCTCGCTGGTTATTACCGACGATTTGTAAAAGGTTTCTCGATGATAGCCACACCAATGACGAAGCTACTTCAAAACGATGTTAAGTTCGAATGGACGGAGAAATGTCAGAAAAGTTTCGATCAACTGAAAACTTATTTGACTGAAGCTCCAATTTTAGTGCAACCCGAATCAGGCAAAGAGTTTGTCATTTATAGTTACGCATCCCTACTTGGGTTGGGTTGCGTATTGATGCAATAAGGTCGAGTTGTGGCCTATGCGTCGAGACAATTGAAGCCACACGAGAGAAATTATCCGACCCATGATCTCGAACTAGCTGCCATCGTATTTGCTTTGAAAATATGGCGACATTATTTGTTTGGTGAGAAGTGCCATGTATTTTCGGATCACAAAAGTCTCAAATATTTGATGACCCAGCGAGACTTGAATCTGTGACAAAGGCGTTGGCTTGAGTTGTTGAAAGATTATGAGCTTGTCATTGATTACCACCCGGGAAAGGCTAATGTGGTTGCGGACGCCTTAAGCCGGAAATCACTGTTTGCTTTACGAGTGATGAATGTACACTTGTCTGTTCTACCCGACAATGTGTTAGTAGCTGAATTAAAAGCCAAACCATTATTGATTCATCAAATTCGTGAAGCTCAGAAAGTCGATGATGAATTGGTTGCAAAACGGGCTGAGTGTGTTCCGAACAAGGAATCGGAGTTTCAAATTGATGATGATGATTGTTTGAGGTTCAAAAGTCGTTTGTGTGTTCCAAGGAATTCGGAACTCTTTCCGATGATTATGAACGAAGCCCATTGTAGCCGAATGTCAATTCACCCGGGGAGTACGAAAATATACAACGATTTGAAACGTCAGTTTTGGTGGCATGGTATGAAACGAGAGATCTCCGACTTTGTTTCGAGATGTTTAATATGTCAACAAGTGAAAGCAGAACATCAAGTGCCTTCAGGATTACTTCAGCCGATCATGGTACCTGAATGGAAATGGGATCGAGCCACGATGGATTTCGTATCTGGGTTGCCAGTATCGGCAAGTAAGAAAGATGCGATTTGGGTTGTTGTGGATAGACTGACTAAGTCGGCTCACTTTATCCCCGTACGTACAGATTTTTCATTGGATAAACTAGCTGAATTGTATGTTTCTCAAATTGTGAGATTACACGGGGTACCGATTTCTGTTGTGTCGGATAGAGATCCGAGATTCACCTTGCGATTTTGGAAGAAATTGCAAGAAGCTTTGGGTACCAAGCTGCACTTTAGCACCACTTTTCACCCCCAAACCGATGGTCAATCCGAGCGGATAATTCAGATACTTGAGGATATGTTGAGATGTTGCATCCTCGAGTTCAGCGGTTCATGGGAACGGTATTTACCTTTGATTGAATTCGCTTACAACAACAGTTTTCAATCAAGTATTAAGATGGCACCTTACGAGGCTTTGTACGGTCGTAAATGCCGTACACCATTGTTTTGGACCGAGCTCGGTGAAAGTAAAATTTTTGGAGTTGATTTGATTAAAGATGCTGAACAGAAAGTAAAGGTAATCCGTGAAAGTCTGAAGGCAGCCACAGATCGTCAGAAATTGTATGCGGATTTGAAACGAAACGACATTGAATATCAGGTGGGAGATAAAGTGTTTCTTAAAGTTTCGCCTTGGAAAAAGATACTCAGATTTGGCCGTAAGGGCAAGTTGAGCCCGAGATTCATTGGGCCATACGAAATCTCCGAACGAGTTGGTCCGGTTGCGTATAGATTGATTTTGCCCCCTAAACTTGAAAAGATTCACGACGTCTTTCATGTTTCGATGCTTCGACGTTATAGATCCGATCCGTCACATGTGATTAATCCCTCAGAAGTTGAAATTCAATCTGACTTGAGTTATGAAAAAGAACCGATTCGTATCCTAGCTCGTGAAGTGAAAGAGTTGCGAAACAAAAGGGTTCCGTTAGTTAAGGTGTTATGGATCAAACACGGGATCGAGGAAGCTACTTGGGAAACCGAGAGCTCGATGAAAGAACGATACCCAAACCTATTTACCTGTACGATTTTCGGGGACGAAAATTTCTTAAGTGGGGGAGAGTTGTGACAGCCCTAAAGTGACCCTAGTCGGAAAGCGGTCTCGGGACCGCTAGACCGAGTCACCAAATTATTTGAATGTGATAATTATTGCCTAAAATATGTGAATATAAATGTGTGAAAGTTTTAAGCTTCGATTTAGTTAATTGCATGTGAATTTAGTTGATAGGACTTATGTGAGAAAATTTAGAAATGTGCTAGGCAAATGCAAGTGGCCTAATAGTGCATGTAATCAAAGGGGTGGACTTGCATGTCAATTTTCCCCCATTTAAGTACTAGTGGCCGGCCATGACAAGGGATGATGGGCAAAACATGTCATGAAACATGTTGTGTTAATGGAAAAATAAAATAAGAAGCATGGGCAAAACATGTCATGAAATATGTTGTGTTAATGGAAGAATAAAATAAGAAGCATGGGCAATAAACTAATAAGAAATTGAAGGAAGAAAACAAAGAGAAAAAAATGTGTTCATCATTCTCATGCATGACCAAAAAAAAAAGAAGAGAAAAGCTCTCATGTTGTTCTTGGCCGAATAGGAGAAAGAAAAAGAAGGAAAAAGAGCTTTGAGGAAATCGGCTATGGTGGTTTGATAGACTAAGGTATGTTTGATGATGTTCCATGAGATGCATGCATGTTTTAGTAGTTAGCTTGAGTTCTAAATAGCCCATGGTTCAAATCTTTACTATGTCATGGAGATGATATCCGGCCAAGGTGGATTGGTGTTGATATCATTTGCATGCTAAAAGTGAAGCTTTGTAATGGTGCATGTGATGGTGGATTGATGATTCTTGAATCTTCTTTTTAGCATTTTTGAGTGAGACATTAAGTTCTTTGTTTAACCATGACCAAAAATTGAAATGGTATGGTGTTGTGATGCAATCGGCCCCAACATAGACATGTATGTTCGGCCACATGAATAAGTACATAAGTTATGTGTATGTTCGGCCATAGGTAGCCTATTGATGGCTTTAGCTTGACTTAGAAAATTCGGCTAAGGGGAAATATTAGCTAGTATGTTGAATTCGATTCGTGATTTCGTACATATGTGACTCTAGTGTCTAATGTATATATGGGCTAAGTAACTTGAGCTTCTCTTTTGATGTTCGAATGAATTGTATTAAATTGCTTGATGTGATTAAAAATGCGTATGACCATTGTGTATTTGAGCTAAAAGGTGGCCATATGACCTATCAAACTCCTTGTCATAAGCTAGAAAAATGAGACTTTAATGAGTTAAATTTGTTTGAATTAAGCTCAAGAGAAAAGGGGAACTAAATCCGATAAAGGGAAGGAAAAAGTGGTCGAATAGCCGTCGAAACCGTTCGACAACATCCGAGGTAAGTTCTTGAGTAATAGAGCTTAAATTATTATTTGATTAGATCATGTTTTAAGCAAATCAAAATCGTGCTCTTTGTGTGTGGCTATTGAGCCGAAATGGCAAGAGTGATAAGTGTCTTGTGTTTGAGTTTTGCTAATGAAAATGAAATACGAATGTGTCATGATTTATTGTTAAATGTGCATGGTTATTCGAATGATGTCCGGGCTAAGTCCCGAAGGCTTTGTGCTAAGTGACCATATCCGGACTAAGATCCAAAGGCATTTGTGCGAGATACTAATTCCGGGCTAAGCCCGAAGGCATTGGTGCGAGTTACTAAATCCGGGTTAAGTCCCGAAGACATTTGTGCGAGTTACTAAATCCGGGTTAAGTCCCGAAGGCATTTGTGCGAGTTACTATAATCGGGCTATGTCCCGAAGGCATTTGAACGAGTAGCTATATCCGGTTAAATTCCGAAGGTACGTGATTTGGGAATGAATGATCTTGCTGTAAAAATTTCAGTTAATACGCTTGTAACATCCCAACATTGAGGTATGTTTCGTATGTGCTTTGAATTAGTTGAGCCCTTACAAATAAGTATTCGCTCAGTTGATAAATGAGCTACCGGCCTTTGGCTAAGTTGATCTTTGTGTATGAATAAAAGGGTTGGTAATGTGAAGTAAGTATGATATTGAAAATTTGTGCATATGAAATTATCCGTTTAGCTACATGAATGCTATACTTTGGTTGTGTCTAAATTCTTTGCTCAAAACTTACTAAGCATTTAATGCTTACTCCGTTTCTTTGATTCTCTGTTTTATAGATTTTGGTTCTTCAGCTATCGGACTCGGGATTTTGAAGTCGAAGTCGCCCACACTATCAAAGCCCCCTTTTGGTACAATTTTGGTTGAACTTCGAAATGGCATGTATAGGACTACCCTTTTTGTTGTGGGTCATGGACCCTTTGGATTTGTATAATTTTGGATAGCCATGCGAAAATGGCTTATATATGTTTGAGCATAATGTTATACTCATTTGGTATGGATATGCTTAACAAGGATTGGCCATGGGAATGGTTAATCACTATCATAATTTGTGCTATTTATGCTAAAAGGGCTAGTTGAATCATGGAAACTATGAAATAGGTAAAGTCTACCTTAAAGGCAGATGCTAACAGCAGCAGTGATGTAGATTTGGAAAATCACTAAAAATAGTAGGAATGGAATTAAATAGTGAATAAATTATGCAAACGAACCTTGATGAATCTATTTTCATAGGAAAGTAACGAAACATTCATATGAATAGTATATTATGAGATACTAAAGTTTTCTTGAGATAGGGCCAGAACGGTTTCTGGATTCCCTGTTCCGACTTTGGAAATTCATTATAAATTAACCAGAGATAATTAGAAGTCATGCCATATATGAATAGATTCCTTTTTGAGTCTAGTTTCTATAGAAACAAACGAAATCAGTATTTAAGCCCTGTACAGGGAGATATCCAAGTCGTAATGCGCAAAGGTCAGTGTAGTCGATCCCTGTAACATGGGAGACTTTGACTAATAAACTGTACTAATTGGCCCAACCAAAAATTCTAGAAAAAAAATTTGTAGATGCATATATGAGTCTAGTTTCAGGGAAAAATCACGAAGCTGATTTTCTAGTTGTGAAACTCAAGATATGATTTTTAAGGTGACAGTGACGCAGTTAGCCAGCTTGCCTGGAAAATTTAAAATGGATTGTGCAAAGAAGTGATTTAAGTCTGCAAACCCCTAGTGTCCGACTCCGGCGACGGGCTCGGGTACGGGGTGTTACAGACAAAGCCTATTCAAGAGCTGCTAATGTTCCAACCTTTTTGAAGAAGTTGGTAAATATAACTGGGATGAGTGAGCAATGAGTCGCCGCACGAATCAAACAGAAGGGAGATAGCAAATGTATTCCTTGGAAGAATCTGAGAGATTTAATTCAAGTACATCCAGACACGAAGAAGGGGGTTGATGTTCTTGCTTTGAGAATCTACGGCCTAGTTGTCTTTCCCAAAGCCTTGGGACATATCGATGAAGCAGTCACTGATCTTTTCGATCGACTTGATAAAGGAGTCACACCAGTTCCAGCAATTTTAGCAAAAACTTTCAGGTCACTGAACGAATGCCGAAGAGTTGGTGAAAGAAGATTCATTGGATGTGCGCAGCTTCTCCTGGCATGGTTTCACAGTCATTTCAGGAAGGTTGATAAATTTTCTTATCGAGTTTTTTCTGAAACTTATTCGCCCTTAAAAGAAATAGTGGAAATACCGATGCAAGATGGGGCCTTAGAAGAAAGATGGATTGCAATTCTTCAGAATCTTCAAGAGGAGGACATTGAGTGGAGAGCTCCTTGGTTGCTGTCAGATGAGATATTGTATAGATGTGAAGATTTTGATTGGGTTCCTCTACTTGGGATTTGGGGAGCTATTGGTTATGCACTGTTACTGGCATTGAGGCAGTATAGATCGAGGCAGTTCATACCTACAACCCAAGGATTAGCTCAAACTGAGTTCTCGTATAAGTGTGATGGTTACAAGAAAAAGATTCGAGAAATGACAAATGCTTGGAGGCAGACTCGTCGATTGAAGAAATTGTCAGTAGGTCCGTCGATGACTCCTGAATATATCAGTTGGCTGGGTAGGAGGTTCAATGATAATATACCTGTACCAGGTCAAGGAGATAGCCAATTAGTGGAAAAGCATGTACATATCGTCCCTTCTGAGCTAGAAATCATAAAACAAGATTTTGAAAGAAGAAATACTGAGCTTGAGAAGAAGATAGGGCAAATGGAAGAGGAAAAGATGAGTCTGAATCTGGATGTGGATGTTCAAAAGCTGGAAACTGAAGGCCTGAGGAAAGAAAAGCGCAAGGCTGAGGAGGATTTGAATAGCTTGAAGGTGGATTATAAGAGGCTACGTATGTCAATGAGAACTGCTGGATTGGGAAAAACCTCAAAGCAGTGGCGTCAAGAAATTCAAGAAGAAAAGGTCAAGGCTGATAGGTGGGAAAAGAGATTTCAGGAGGCTCAAAAGCAAAATAAGTCCTTTGAGAGGAGTTTGTCCGAAAGCCAGAACGACAAGGATGAATTAAAAGCTAGGGTGGCCAAACTGGAGGTGATATTACAAGACTATGAAGCCAGAATTGAACATCTGGAAACAGATGATCATCAAAATGAACAACTTCACTATCTTCAGATCAAGTTGCAAGAAGGGATCACGTCATGGGAGAAGCTGTGGTTCAGATTCAAGGGGTAGCTGAGCACCTGCAGACTTTGGCAGTACAAGCTGATGTACTAAGTGTGAAGTATGAATCGGAATCAGAACAGGGGCAAAAGTTGGCATCATTAGTTAGGGAGATTAAAGTTCTAAGTGTTAGGGCAAGGCCTTATTTATAGCCATTTTATGTAAAGAAATTTTTTCTCTAGTAAAGTTTTCTGAGTGGAATTGAATTATAATTAACGCCTTTTTTGCATTCACCTCGTGCATCGCATCATATGCATTAGCATCACATCATATACATTAAAGACCTTTATTAATTCCTAATTAATTAAAATTATTGCTCAGTTAACCTGGAAACCTACCAACCAACCCAACACCGATACGGCACTCGAGCAAAGACAAAAGATATGGATCAGAGATTAGAAAAGCTCGAATAGTACCAGAAGGAGATGCAAGACCGACTTCAGCTACAAATGCAGGAGCGGTTAGACAAGATGAAGCAAGAAATGTCTGAGAAGATGCGGGAATCTCAAGAGGATATAGTGGCAAAGTTAACCCGACTGATAACTAAGGGAGGTGACAAAGGAAAGGGCCCCATGGCAGATGTCGATGAGGGAAATGATGATGAAATTTTCTATCCTCCAGGTTTTACCCCTCCACATGAGCGAGCTCAAGCTGAATACCCGCGCAAATCTACTGTCACCATCATGCCTCAGCAATTTCGAGCTGGTGTTTCGAACCTCCAAACGGGGCCGAGTTTTAATCCCGAAAATAATCCTATTAACTCTGCCATTCCTGACTTTGATGAAGTGGTTGAGAAAGAAAGAGTGAATGAGGAGTTACCAATGCCTGGTATCGATACCAATTTGAGCTTTAAAGTTAAGAAAAATTGAGCAAAATTCAAAATATTGATACCTTTCACAAAGTATCAATTGTAACACCCCGAACCCGAGACCGTCACCGGAGTCGAACACGAGGTGTTAGCAGACTTTAACCACTTATAAAAAAAATTTCCCAGACACTGCCAATCTGCGTACTAGTCGCTTTAAAAATCATATCTTGAGTTTCACAACTTGAAAATCAGTTTCGTAATTTTTCCCTGAAACTAGACTCATATGCCCATCTACATATTTTTTTCTAGAATTTTTGGTCAGGACAATTAGTACAGTTTATTAGTCAAAGTCTCCCATGTTACAGGGATCGACTACACTGACCTTTGCGCATTACGACTTGGATATCTCCCTACACAGGGCTTCAATACTGATGCTGTTTGTTTCTATAGAAACTAGACTCATAGAGGAATCCATACATTTATGGAATGACTCCTAATTATCTCTGGTTAATTTATAATGAATTTCCAAAGTCGGAACAGGGAATCCAGAAACCGTTCTGGCCCTTTCTCACGAGAACCTGAATATCTCTTAACATACTGTCCATATGATCATTTCGTTACTTTCCTATGAAAATAGATTCATCAAGGTTCGTTTACATAATTTATTCACTATTTAATTCCAATCCTACTATTTTTAGTGATTTTCCAAATCTACATCACTGCTGCTGCCAGCATCTGCCTTTAAGGTAGACTTTACCTATTTCATAGTTTCCATGATTCAACTAGCCCTTTTAGCATAAATAGCACAAATCATGATAGCGATTAACCATTCCATACCAAATGATTATAACATTATGCTCAAACATATATAAGCCATTTTCGCATGGCTATATACATTAACCAAAATATTCTTCCGCCACTAGTCTATTTTATACATGCCATAAGACAATCCGAAACATAGCAGTACCAAACAGTGGATAGTGATAGTGTGACTAGTTGCTGACGATCCCCGAGCCTGTAGCTTCGCAATGAGATCTATAAAACAGAGGAAACAGAGTAAACGGAGTAAGCATTACAATGCTTAGTAAGTTTTAAGCAGTGTCAACAGATAACAATCAAATTATAACATAGTTGTTCGTATTTTTATTTCACTCTTCCTTCGGGCATACCATCCCTTTACCGAATCTGCGCATCTCATCATATACAATAGGAAGATAAACTTTCACATAAAAGTGAGCTCATGTGACATAGATATATCGTATGATTTCACATCACCTCTCACACTGATCCGATGTCACATAATCATAGGAATAGTCTCATAGATTGCTTTCGTATGCATCACATAACTACCTTATGATTTAGTGCAAATCAAGCTCACATATAAACTTGAAGTACATACCTGTTTAACCTTTCGCATTGAATATATTTATAAGCAATTCTTATTACAAAGTCTTACCCGGACATAATCTCCACACGAAGTTATCGGGTCTTCCCGGACAAAATCCCCACACGTAGTCATCGGGTCTTTAGAGCTCGGATATAGTACAAGCACGAAGCTTAAGGACATTAATCAGTGATAATATTCTCGCATAAAGCCTGCGGGGTTTTAACCCGGATATAGTACTGACACAAATGCCTTTCGGGACTTATCACATTTATGCACTTTCACATCCATTACGTTGGCCACTCGGCCTTGTCACATATATACACTTTCACATTCATCACATCGGCTATTAGGCCTTATCACACATATACACTTTCACATTCATCACGTCGGCTATTAGGCCTTATCACACATATACACTTTCACATTCATCGCGTCGGCTATTAGGCCTTATCACACATATACACTTTCACATTCATCGCGTCGGCTATTAGGCCTTATCACACATATACACTTTCACATTCATCACATCGGCTATTAGGCCTTATCACACATATACATACACTTTCACATTCATCACATCGGCCATTAGGCCTTATCACATATATACATACACTTTCACATTCATCACATCGGCCATTAGGCCTTATCACATATACATACACTTTCACATTCATCACATCGGCCATTAGGCCTTATTACATACATACACTTCCACATTCATCACATCGGTCATTAGGCCTTATCACATATATACACTCTCTTGGCTGAATCTACATCTATCATTTTCCAATATCACAATTTAGAATTCACGTATGGGTTTAATCGATAGCTCATGAGCAACTAGAACAAGTTTATCAAGGTTTACAACACAATCTCAAATTCAGCACAAGCTGTTTTTCCTGAGAAATAGTCACTAAATCATTTATAACTGGAGCTACAAAACTCCAAATCACTTTCCGTTAATTTTTCCTGAATATAGACTCGTATATCTTCCATCCATAAAATTTCCAGAATTTTAGGTTTGGCCAATCAATACCAGATTTTTCTTAAAGTTTCCCCTGTTCCACTGTTTGACTAATCTGACCACTCTTCACTACGAATCAAATTTCTCATTTTACAGAATTCAAAATGTGTTGTATTTGATTTTATTTGAAACTAGACTCATTAAGCTTTAATTTCGTGTCTCATTCAGCCTCTAATTCAAGTCCATAAATTTATGGTGATTTTCTAAAGTCACGTTACTGCTGCTGTCCGAAGCAGACTATTTCAAATTACCTTTAAATTCCCAAGCTCAAACACTTAAGAACTTACCATTTGAGCTTAGAACATATCATGGCCACATCATATCTTATTAAATCAGCTCACCATGTCCTATTATAATTGAATTTACTCAACGTTTAAACACTTAAAACTTACCTCGGAAGTTTCCGAACGATTACGACGGCTCTTCGATCACTTTTTTCCTTTCCCTTATCCAACTTTGATCCTCTAGGCTCTTGAGCTAAATCAAACAAATTTACTTCTCAATCAAACACATATATATGGCAACCATATACATTTCAAAAACCAATTCGTTCGTATCATTTGTCCATATATTAGCTTTTAGCATATTTGGTCATTAGAGTGACCTATTTAACTTTCAAGCATTCATTTCTAATTTTAATTAAACAATGCCGAATGCCATTAGCTACTAATGCCACACACACACATGTGCATAAAATTCACCCATACATAACCTCTAGCTCATTCGGTCATTCATCTCTCAAACCTATCAAAGTTTCATGTCAAACTCCCCTGGCCGAATACACATATAAGCACATAATGCACATTTAGAATTTTTTTATTTACTTCATGATACATTCGGCCTTGGCAACAATTTCATTAGAAATCCTTATTAGCCACTTCATCAATCAATTATATCATCTACTTAATATTTCATAACTTATCATGCTAGCTGAATATTATTTATTCAAGTTCATCATCTTCATATTCGGCATTAGCATCAAATATAATAGCCCATTTCTTCCCACTTTGAATTTATGCATCCATTTAATCATAGTTTGTTTAAGCACTCATACAACAAGATTCATCCAATTTAACAAGAAACAAAAACTTTATTCCTCCATAGCTACAATGGCCGAAAGATCTAGACATCTCAATACCGAAATTTCTAACATGGGTTGCTTAAAGAATTTGGTAGGGAGTTCAAATTTATCTAGCATTTCAAGTAATTTAACACATCCATATAGCTAACATGCTAGTAGTATCAAGGCATCAACTAAAATTTTGAAGCCTCTTAGCCGAATCCTAACTCTCCAACAACTCTAATTTCATCCATGAGATAAATAGAAGTAGGCTAACCCTCCAAAGGATGTGTAAACCTCCAAAAGCAACATTGAACATACCTTAATCTCAAGAACCACCTTGGCCGAACTTCCCCTCTTCTTCTTCCTTCCATTCGGCCATGTTGAACAACAAAGGAAGAATTTTGTTTTTCCTCCCCTTTCTCTAGTCACGGCAATGGGGAGTAAGGGGGAGACAACTTTGGTTTCTCCTCCCACTCCCCTCATATTTTATTATTCTTCCCACACATATTAGCATAAAATGTCTTTAATATGTTTTTTTTAATACTTATTTCCTATTATAAAACCATGTAGTCATTATAATATTAATACAAAATGCATATGCTTTGTATCCCATACCCTCATGGCCGGCCACTTCCTCTAAGGTGGGGAATTTGACATGCAAACCCATCATTTCACAACATGCATTATTAGGCCACTTTACATTTGCCTAGCACATTTCCAAATTTTCTCACATAAGTCCTATTTGATAAAATTCACTTACCATTAACAAAATTCAAACATGAAATTTTCACACATGCATATGTACATATAATGAGCATCAACTATGACGGTTAATTATCTTTATGACTTGGTTTAGTGGTCCCGAAACCACTTTCTGACTAGGGTCACTTTAGGGGTGTCACATCAATACTGTTTTATAGTTTGATGTTTTGAAAATTAAAGATTAATTGTCCAAGTATCAATACCCTCCCCAAGGTACCGATACCTCTGATTGCCTATAAATGTGTTATCATTTTTAGTAAAAATATCACACAAAAAATTATAAGAAATTGAATCAACAGTGTCCACAAGTATATGGGTCAAAATGTAATATAGTATTTGTGTACAACAGAACACAATAAGTATTCTGAGGATTGTACCCATTGGAGGATGGAATAAATCTATTGAAAATCTTTTTACAATAATAAGTCTAAATAGTAATAATCAACTCCTATATTATGACAAATCATAAAAGGGATTAATAATATAGAAATTAAATAACTAAAATAAATAAATAATAAATAGACAAACGACTAAACATATTAACCAATCAGGAAGATTAACTCGTTTCAGGGTTTGTAATTAACTTCAAATTAGGGTTTTAGGGTGGATTAGCTATCAATTAACCAATTATTACCTCCCGGCTTTTAACTGATTAATCAATTGGTTGATACTTGCTTATCTCCCAACCTCACTTTCTCAACCAAGATAAAGTACGATTTACTCGGTGAAACTTATCTCCCGATTTCGTTTAACCTAAATTACTTCCTAGGGTTGTCAAGCCAAAAGTTTAAGAATATGTAATCTATACCAACTAATCCTCTCGAGAAACCCTAAATCCTCCGTTAATCACGTCCCCATCCACTCGTTAATCTCCTCTAAGGGATTTGGCCATTCATGTTATTAATAATATTAATTTAAATTGAAATGAACATGTAATCAACATGATTGAATCGAAAGAGAAAAAAAGATTAGAATAACCCTAAATTTGATGTCGATTAGAGCGCGAAGTAATGAATCTCTTAATTGGAATAATCAAATATGGTCGATTTGGGTAGAAATATTAAGGGAGTTGTAAAGTTAAACCTTGTCCTTAAATGTTCATCAAATTAGTAAATTTGAGAAAATCCCTGGTGGTGGAAAGCTAAGGTAGTAGAGTAGGCAATTAGGGCTTAAACACTCTAAAATCATTGTGTTCATTGTCTCATTTTCTTATCCTTGCTTCCACAAAATTTTTAAAGGCTCATTCTCCCCTTTCTTGGCTATTTCGATTGATAGATTGAGCTAACAATTGGTATTAGAACAGGTCTCTAAGGACAATTTAACAACTAAGAGAAGATCCTTAAAGAGATCAAGCAAGCATCAACATTTTTCTCAAAGAATGACATCCACTTCTGATTAGTAATATATGGAGAATCTTAATCTAGGTCAAAGCCTCCATACTTTAATGGAGGAAACTACTCTTATTGGAAGATAAGGATGTTGCTTTTTATTCAAGCCAATGATCTTGCGGCTTGGGACATTATCATGGATGGTCTTTCTATTCCTCAAAAGCAAGAATGAGAGCTATTGGTGCCAAAGAGTAAAAAAGAGTGGAATGAATAAGATAGAAGGAAGATTCAACTTGTTCTAATGCCTAGTTCGGATGAGTATAATAGGGTTTCATCTTGTTCTAACGCCAAGGAGATATGTAACAAGCTAGAGGTCATACATGAAAGACCAAGTAAAGTAAAGAAGTTCAAAGTCTAAATTCTCACCCTCAATTATGAAACCTTCAAAATAAATCCCGAGGAAGATATCAAGGCAATGTCCAATCGATTCACAATCATCATAAATGGGCTCAAGTCATATGGGAAGACATATTCCAATTAAGAGGTGGTGAGAAAGATACTTAGAAGCTTGCCAAAGTCTTGGGAAGCCAAAGTGACTGCCATTGAAGAAGCAAAGAATTTGGAGACACTTACTTTAGATGAGCTTATCGATTCTTTTCTTACAGATAAGATGAGGCTTAATGAAGGGATAGAAGAAGAACAGAAAGTTGGAAAGAAGAATATTGGTGTTGCACTCAATCCACTACGAACGATGAAAACAAATCAAGTGATGAAGTGGATAAGGATAAAGAAATGGCTATTTTTGCTATAAGATTCAAGAGATTCATGTAGTTGGATAAAGGAAAAAGGTTTCAAAGAAAATAAGGATTGAAGCTTGAATCCAAAAAAGAGATAAATCCTATCATATGTTATGAATGCAAGAAGCCAGGACATATAAAGTTCAATTGTCCTGCCAATGTTGCTACTTGGAGCGATGAGGATTCTTCTTCTGATGAAGAAGAAATAGCCAACCTTTGTCTTATGGCCATTAAAAATTCTAAGGTAACTTCTAACTCATCTAGCTTAATTCCTTATTCATTTGATGAGTTACAAGATGGCTATGATGAGTTGGGTTTGGAATTTGAAGTAATGGTCAGAAAAAGCAATGAAAATTATTTCAAAATTGAATGTTGTAAATGATTTACTTTCCAAAATCAATTATTAACTCAAGAAGAAAGTAAACAAAATGCAAAAAAATTATTGATGATTTTGAGAAAAAGAATTTCGACTTGCATAACCTATTTTCAAAAGTTTATGAGGATCATCAAAAGCAACTTGAGTTGCTTGAGAAAGAAAAAGCCTTATCTTACAAAGTTTCTTAAAAAAGATTTGAAAAAGAAGAAAATTCAAAAACAAACTTTGTTAAATCAAGATTTAATCACTATAGACATAAAGGTCCCTCAAGAACTTATAAGGGAAAACTTGTTAGGAATGCGTGGGTCCCTAAAGAACTTAGCACTACTCAAGAAAAGTATATCCTCTTTAAGTGGATACCCAAAGGGACTAGGATTTTGGAAACTAATGTTAATAGACCCAAAAGAATTTGGGCACCAAAAATAAAAACTTGAATCTATGTTTGTAAGGGAAGGAACATTGCTTCAAGGTGAACAATATAAGTTGAAACTCATGGTACCTTGAGTTGGAACGCCAGTACTCCCTGTGGCGCAGCAGAAAAAAATTTCCAGCGATCATCAACCATGGATCCAAGTACGAGGAACAAATCGAGTTGAAACAAGGTTGCAGATATACCTTTCAATTTTTATCCCCTTGCACTGTGTTGATCCCAAGCCGCAACAAAACTGTCTCGGCCTCTATGTAGTCCACCCAGTCAAGGAATGGATAACTAACTCTCCTTGAACCTCTCAGAGAGAATTGATAAACTTGGATGCTAGACCCTTTTCAATTATTTTTCTTTGGTAACACATCACATAATTAGGGATTCAATTCCTTTTATTTAATATCATATATAAAAAAATTATCCCTTTAATGAAACATATGGAAAGTATTAAAACATCATATCCTTTCTAGAAGAATATTAACTTCCATGTTTTAATTTTTGACCGAAATTATTATAATTATTTATTTTAATAATTTCAATAAAATATATTAAGTTAATATTTTTATTAGAATCAAAGTCATATATTTATTTTAACTATGTTTTCTATTTGTGTACAACAAGTTTGTACATATAATGCATTCAACTTTTAACTGTCAAACTTTAATAATTAATTTAATTCATGTAACAACTAAAGACAATACCAACTATGTTTGGATTCTATTTGCTTCAACCATAGGGTGTTGTGACTCCCTCAACCTGATCTGATTTGCTGGATCCGGATCTTACTGTCTTTAATTAAAGTTGTTCATACAAAATTTTCAAACTTATACATCTTATTAAGTAATACTGCCCAGCCAACAATTCATCTGAGTGTACAATGTATACTTACAACCATTTAACAAAACTTTTTTTACCCAACGAGAACTTATAAGTAGAAATATATATATGAAACTTATGTTGCCCTTAAACAATATCACTGGCATCACTTATTTGGGTAACACATTTTATATACATTGTTAAGCTTACGAATAGTTTGCTTAGCCTAATCATAGTATTCTTCTTATACTTGAACACGTTGCTTCACTCGCTCTGTATGTATAACAGCCCAACGCACCCCTCCTTGGGTGTAGCCCTACCACCGTCCCTCCTGGCTTAGCCTCGATCGACTTACCTATGACATAAGAACACGGAGGCAAGTTCAATAGAACTTAGTAAGCCCTCATTTACCCGAGTCTCATTTGAGAACTCTTTTATTTATCTCATTATTTCTTATCCTTCAACTTAACTCTGGCGGATACATCCCTTTGATTCTATTCATTATACCATGGGTGTCATGCTTCTCACTGAGGTCATATCTTGCCTTTCATATCTTCTGTACCGCTTTCATGTTCCTCTTCTTATTCTTTTGTGATTCCTTAACTATTTCCGTTGTAGAGGGCCTTTTAGACAGAATGTTCTAGGTTTGCCACATACTCTGGCGCATTCTAGTCTTATTGTTCTTACCATGTTACTATACTAGGTTAACCATAACACTTGTTACAGAGCTTTTCTTCCAGAGTTCTCCATACTTATCGATCCTCTAGAAGACTTCATACGCCATTTTATCAGAGTTAGCCATGAGTTCCTTTCTTTCCTTTCAGAGCCCGCCACAGAGGCATTTCTTTCAAATGGTTGCTGCAAGGGTCATTCTTTAGATGGCACCACGAAGACATCCCTTTTCAAAGATAGCCACAAAGACTTCTTTATCTAGAGATTGCCACAAATGCGTCCTTTTCCTTAAGTACTTGCCACAAATGCTTTCCTTTCAGAGTCTCGCCATAAAGACGTCCTTTAAGAGGTTCACCATAAAGGCTTACTCTTCCAGAGTTTTTCCACAAAGGTTATCCTTTAACAGGTTCACCACAAAGGCTTGCCTTTCTAGAGTTTTGCCACAAAGGCTATCCTTTCACAAGTTCACTGTAAACAGAAAAATATATAGAATTTTTCCTATGTAATTTATTACCTTTTTACTTAAATCCATTGTTAAAACTAAGTAATTGTTTAATAAATTAATGAAATATGTGAAAATATGAAATTAGGACATAGAAATTATTAAAATGTGATTTTATGCTTTATTATATAGTTTGCATGCAATAAATGGCTTATTTTATATTAATTTAAATATATTATATTTTTTAAGACATAAAGTGGGCCATGCATGATTAAATTAAATAATAAAATATAAAATTATATTTAATAATTCATTTTAAAATATTTCATTAATAATTTGAGTTTTAATTAATTAATTAAAATGGATAAATTTAATTCTTTGGTCCTCTAACTTGTTGATTTATTTTGGACAGGTCTAATAGCTTTGTTGGATTACAAAACCATCCAAATTTGAGACCAAGTCAACCCACAATTCGGCTGCACATGGCTGTCCACAAACCACTTTTTGGTTAATTGCACAAGGTCCTTGAAGAGTTAAAGAAATTAGAGATTTACCTGAAGATTTGCACTTGACCGAGTCTCAGTCGTGAGTTGTTGTGGCACCCAAATTGACCAAAAATCAAGGAAAAATCATCTCAACTTACAAAAATTATGGCCGGCCAGCCAAGAAAGATGCTTTAAAATATGGAAACTCCTATTTTTAGCAAACTATCTCTCTTTCCTCACCTATAAATAAGACCCTCTCATTCCTTCATTCATCATCCCTCAAGCATCCATCAAGCATCATTCTCTCCTTTTCTCTTAGCCTTTTCCATTCTCACACCTAGCATCATCTCTTCATAGAGATTTTATCAATTAAGCCTCTTAAAGAACCATTGGTCAGCCATCATGGAGAACCATCAACAAAAGAGCAAAGGAAAGGAACGAAGGAGTCTCGTCAGTCAGAGTCTTGGGTGATAGCTACTCTAAATTGGGTTTAATCTTTCTTTTCTTTAACTTAATATAAAGATGTTTGCTATGTGTTCTTTGTTCTTGTTTACAACAATGTTAGCTTAATTTTATTTAAGCTAGGATGATTGTTTTGATTAAATAATATTTATTTGATTCATGCTTATAATGTTTGTGCCTCAATCGATCATGTTTTCAATTAAAATCAAGTCTGTGTTTCGTTCATACGTGATTGAAATGCACCTGAATTAGCTGAGCGATCCTAACCAGACGACGGCTAATGGATGCATAATTGAAATGTGCATGCTCAATTTAGATCCTAACACGATTAAATTGTAGGTTGCATAACAACTCTAACCAAGCTCTGTTATTTGCATAGATTTAGATTTGTGTGATTAAATTGTTTCAAACCTAACACATCCCTGTTACCTCACTTGAATGCTAAGAAACCCATAGTAAATAAGGATCAGTAGTAAAGGATTTCGAAAGGACCTAATGTGGTTTCCAAACTCATGAAAGATCGAGTTGCCATGGAATGTTTTTCCGAATGTTATTAAGTATGTTGATAATAAATTGTGTTTAATTTTACTAAAATCTATTTCATTCATATAGTTTGCATACTTAGGATAATTTGAATTAGGGATCATTGCATTTAGTTAATATATTTTAATCATCACTTCTCAACTATATTGTGTTTTTATTTACCAAATTGTTAATATAATTTTACAAATTAAGTGACTTAGCATAAATACAGTCCCTGTGGAGACGATAACTCGATACTTACTTATTACTTGATAACGACTGTGTACACTTGCACAAACCTAAGCGTTACATTCACCAAAAAGGCTTACCTTTCTAAAGTTTTGCCACAAAGGTTGTCCTTAAGTAGGTTCGCCACAAGGGCTTACCTTTCCAGAGTTTTGTCACAAAGGCTACCCTTTAGCAAGTTCGCTAAAAAGGCTTACCTTTCTTGGTGATTTAGGCGATAGAGATTTTCCTAGACTCATAGTTAGTGAGGTTTGCCCCTCATCGTCCTAGGACATATAGAGAACTACATTAGATAATAACATTCCTTAATTTTTCCATATGATGCCATAACCCACCAGTTATGATCTTTCATGACATGTTCTTCCCATATGATGCCATAACCCACCAGTTATGGTCTTACACGATATGGTCTTTCAGCGCCATGCCCATGGATTTGTCTTTTCAGAGATCCGTGTTTTTAGTCCTGACAGACCCCTTTGACGGCTCCGGAGACAGACACAGACTCATCATGCATCGACTCACTCATGACAGACATTTTTATGCTTAATAGACACACATGCACTTCCTATCAGACTCGTTCTTACTTTCAAAAATAAGCACACCATAATCATTCAGATTCATAAGTCTTACATTTCTTTATCAAATTCACCACATCATACTTTACTAGTTTCAATCTCATGCTTTGGCCACTTATCATAGAAGTTTCTAGGTGAGCATAATACACATGCAAGAGTCAATCTAGGGACTCACCTAATAAAGATGTTTAGTAGCTTGGGCTCTAGGCCTAAGGTCTTCTTAGAACTGCAGCAACCACTGCCTTGCATCGAAGAAGTCACTGATAAAATCCAGGGTTTCAATTCCAGCTTAAAGAAATACTGTCATTTTCTCCAGCCTTAGATTTCAATATTTTTTAAGAGAGAAGAAGAGAACGCTTTCAAACTTAAAGACTTATTAATATTATCTAAGTATTTATTAGAAATTGACAAATGTTGTATCACTATTGAATTGTCTTATCAAGGTCTACAACTTTTGAGAAACCTAATTGAGTATTTCCCTTTATCTTTCAACTATCTTGGTTCACATTCGATTAATTCTAACTAGCTTACCTTGTAACTTAACTGGTATGAGAGCATAGTTACGGGGACACTATACTATTCATGTGATTTATGTTAAAAAAAATTCATCTTACTAAGCCACAATTCTCATTCCTTTAACCTTAGTAACTTGAAATGGAAACCTTTATTCTCTTGTATTCATTTTAGAGTTCGGCCACGCCAAACGCCAAAATGTATTTGGGTGAATATCATTTCGCCAATTATACTTACTTAAGACTGTACTTATAAGGTTCTTTTACTTCATCCAATTCTAACACTATACATTCCCAAGATCTACCTTATATGTCTTACTTTCATAAATAATATTGTACACTTGGACTTCGTCGGGCGGGATGTTACAAGTGTGACCTTGTAGGCTCTTGTAACGTTAGTAGTAAAATGAGAACATTTCTAATGTGACAAGCAATGAGTGACATCTAGCAATGCATCATTTCTACCCAAGTTACAAAAAGTCGTAATTCGACATAACCTTTCTGTGATAAATTTTTCATGTATAATATCCTTTTGTCCTTTATATCTAGATTGGACACAAGTCATGGAATAGTCATACTTGTATAATCCAATCTCATATTTCTTCATATTTTGAGTAGACTATAATAAACAAATAAGTGTGATATCTCATATAAACTTATTTGAGTATGACCTTGCCTTTCTAGTCTCACTATATCAACTGGCCTAAGATATTGCTCTCATTATGTAGGATGGAAAAATCTTATCTTAATCAATCATATCCCATGACTACCTTCGAATGTACTAACGTCCAGAGTGTGAATATTGTAATAAAATATAGAAATATGAGGCAGTATTTGCAAGTATACGAGTTGAGTTGTAATATAGTTTTACAACGAAGTATGTGAGTATTCCGAGGATCGTACCCAAAGGAGGCGAGTGCTAGATCAATTCTAACCTAAACACTAAAATATCTAATTAGTACTATAAATCAGTTATAGTACAAAAAGATTTTTAAGGTTTTTACAATGATAAAATAAAATAACATAAAATAAATAAAATTCAAGAGATAGAAGAGTAGAGTGAAACAAATCTTGATTATGGGAGATTAGCTCGCTTCAGCAATCCCAACCACCTGCCGTTTGAGTTCTTTGTCAATCAACTAGTCGCTACCCTAGCAGGATCTTCTGATCTTCCATTAACATAACGAGTCAGTAAGGAATACTTATCTTTCAACATCACAGTCCAAACAGGTTTGTGGTGAAGGTGTTCATGGATGGGCAATACTAATTTTGGGTTAATTCCCACCTTGATGACTTACCGAGGTTGTCAGACCTAGGGTTTGTTTCACGTTCTTCCTTTCCCAAACAACTGATCCATTGAGTAACCTTACAAAATAGTTAATAAATCATACCTCCACTCGCTAATCTCCCATAGGAGGATTAGTTCCTCATGGCTTTCATAAACAATATGGAATTGGTGTGAAGAGAGAACATGAATAATGGACTAAAGTGTAGATTTTAAGAAAATGCCTGATTTGTATTAAAGATGAAAATGAATCCACAGAGTTTAACGATCTCCACAAATTATCTCTTGTAAACAAAGAACAACTGAAAATAAATTCTAAAAACCTAATAAAAAAAGAAAACTAAACTAAATTTAAAAGAGAGAATCTAGGCTAATTAAATTATGTCCATAGCATGTGCCAAATGAGCCTATTTATAAATTCTAAGTGGTTGTCATCCTTAACCCTAGGTCGATTGATGTTCTCGAGCTTTAAGTTTGATTGTGCAGACCAAAATGCCCGTATTTTGTATTTAATTTCCATTTCAGAGTCGATATCATGACACACCAGAACCTGTGTCGCGACCTCAAAGATGGTTTTGAAATTTCTCTATTTTTTCCCTATGTTGCACCACCGAGTCATTCGTGTTGTGATATAGCAACCAGTATCCATTTAGTACGTCTTCTAATGGTCTCCTACACACTCACAAAGTGTGTTAGCTCACCCTTAGGCCTCATTCAGCCCCTAAGGTCAATAAAAGACTCAAATTGCACATTTTATTCACTTATTAAAAACTTAAGAAAACATAATTCGAACCTTCTAAAAATTCTTGTTTTCAAGCTCCTAAAGTGCGATAATTCGTTTAATCTACTACACTGAATTACAACAAATCATCCTACTACATAGATTATGGTATACCTAACATCAGTCTTTATAGTACAACCTATTACGATAGACGTTTGATTGTATCAAAATATATGACTCACGATGTTGGGACAATTATGATATCAAGTCTAAGGATCATAAATATAGTTATCATTATGAGTAATGTTGTGACTATTACATAATAATCCAAGAAACATACTCATAGTGGGTCAGTCCAATATGTTATTCTCTAACAGATACTCGTGTATTGATTTTGACATCCTTATGTCAATGACAACACTTTGTCATCGATCAACTACACATTAGTCTCAATGTATTATTATTGTCCAAGCCCACAATAATACTTTACTAAGGACTTTTTAAGAATAGTCATATTATTGTCAGGACTTTATTATTAATCAGTTTATTTACATACATAGGAAAAGAAATTGAAATAACAATGGCAATGCCTTATATTAATAAACAAGGTAAAACGAGTATGTGATTACAATCATCTCATGATTGGTCTTTGGGCATACTCTAACACCTAGATAATGGATGTTCTAGACATATGACTGGTGACAAGAGCGATTTCATTGAACTAAAGCAAAAAAGTGGAGGAGTTACATTTGGTGGCAACTCCAAAGGACTCATTGAAGGGATTGTATTTATTGGTAAAAAATCTTTAATCTTTATTGAAAATGTTTTATATGCCAATAGTCTTAAGTATAATGTTTTAAGTATAAGTCAATTGTGTGATAAATGCCTCAATGCCATATTTGAGTCAACTGGGTGTAAAGTCATTAACATTGTTTCTAATAAGATTGTGCTTGTTGGTCATAGAATATAAAACATCTTCATGGTTTCTTTAGATGATTTACTTGCTTTAAACAATTTTTTATGGCTAAAACTGAAAATGCTTCTTGGTTATCAAATAGAAAGTTAGGACATGCTAGTATGAGCATATTGTATAAATTGGTTAAAATTGATTTAGTAAGAGGTTTGTCTAAAATTGATTTTGATTTAGATAAAGTTTGTGATTCATGTGTTAAGACAAGCGCAAATGAATTTCTTTCAAACCTATTAATGATTTGTCCACTAGTTTAGTTTTACAATTTATTCACATTGATCTTTTTGGTCCTACTAGAACTACTAGCTTGGGTGGAAAATTATATGCTTTTATACTTGTAGATGATTACTTTACTATGCTTAAAATTAAGATTTAATCTTTATATAGGATGGTCCTTTACCTTGACATGTGTGTAGCCTTTTTTTTTCATAAGAAAATGGTCAAATATCACTTTTAGTCCCTCTACTATATTAAAATTAATATTTAATTTTTAGCCTTAGTTTTTCAAATATTTTTATATAACAAAGTCAAACTTTAAAATTCTCTCTTAGTCAAAATTTGCAATCAATTGATATAAACTTCTAATATTATTTTCAAAGTATTTACAAACTCATCAAATGAAAATAAAGTTATAAATGCCTTTGAAAATCTTGATTCAAACCAAATTTTACAACTTTGGAGCACTTCTACTGATACAGGTGCATACAAGTATTAGTAGAAGCAAGTCAGAGAGCACCCCAAGCATTCTTCCAGACTTCTACTGATACTTGGAGGCTCTTCAATTGATACATCTCTAGTTGTAACAATACTTAAAGGGAGTTCTACCGGTAGAAGTAAGCTAGAGTGCATTCCAAGCCATCCATCAAACTTCTATCGATACAAGTAAGACAATGAGCAATTTTGGCCTCCCCTGCACCTTCTATCGGTACAACTATCGGTAAAAGTCTGAACCCTTGAAACTATCAGACAACTACAAATACAAGTGTCATTCCATTGATACATCGGTCTCAAACAATCATAAATTTGAAGACTTCTATCGGCATAAGTGTAACACCCCTTGTCTGACTTGATCATCGAGTCTGAGGTATAGGATGCCACATTTGTTTCCGAAGCAATTACATTTAATTCCAATACGATTTAACCAATCCAACATGCTAACAAGTATAAAAAATATTCTTGATATGCTATAAAATCATATTTGGGTCTTATACGAGCTTACAAAAGCTCTTTTGCTAACCCCAGGTCGGTTAAGGACTTAACTAAAAAGTTTTCAAAACCTGCGGGTTGATGTTGCAGCAACATGACTACCACATCGCGACTTCATCATTCAGTGAGTGCCGTCATAACTTCAGAAATCTCGACATCACAATGCCACTCACTATCAATTTAAGTTGCGATGTTGGGGACTTTTCGTCACGAAGTTACCCTTGTTTTGGAAAAAATTCACTTTAGGACACATTTGACACTTCTTACCAAAAACATTTATACATTTCTATGTTCATACCACATTCAACAAGACATCATATCATGCAATTTGGGTACATAAAGCTTGCTAAAATTCTTAATGTCCAAGGATTCAATATGCACTTGACACATATTCATGGAGTTGACATAACTTTTCCATTTTTCAACTTTAAAATATCAAGTTACCTCATTTTTCAAATTTAAACAAATAAGGCTTAAGCAACTTGGAAACCAAGAAATCAGATGACCTTAACATGACCAAATTAGGCATAAAATCGGCCATAACCAAGCTTAACATACAAACATAATCATAGCAAAAAATAAAACATTGGCATTCACAATTAGAGGTGACTATTTACTTAATAAAGGACCCTATATACATACCACATTATTAAGTACCAAAATGAACATAATTCTATCGTCTTGATGATAGTGTGATATATGAACTGATCTAACTTTGTGAGTTTTGCAATCTAGTGATCTACATTGTTTACCCTTGTATTTCTACTAAGGTTGCCGCCCCCTTCATGTTATATGAGGGGTTTTGGGCCTCTCTCACATTGGGTCCAATTACGAGTACCTTTTGGGCCTTTTTGACCCAGTACTCTGTAATGTGATCCAATCCCGATTCAGTTTTTCTCTTTCCCAAAATAAAATTTAATATTTACATATTAAATAATTTTCTCATCCTAATTTTACTCTAGTTAAATTTTGACGATTTTACTCCCTGATAAAATTTTAACAATTTTAACCCTAGTAAAATTTTGAGAAAATTCATTCTATATGTCACAACTGAACATGTTCTTTATGACAAAATGATTTATTTTTATTTTCGGGCTTCAAAACAGTCTAAAATCATAAACTCATTCTTCCATCATTTTATAAATGATCCTATATAGGATTGCAAGTTTCCATTTCCATTTTGGGAAACCTACATTGTAATACCCCGAAAATTACTACAGTAAGAAAGTAAGATAATATCCTTGATATAGTAAAATAAGGAAATAAAGTGATAAAAAGGGTAATATTGAGTTATGTCAACATTGGGAAGTATATTATGACATATTAATTCAAGAAAGGATTAAATTGCAAAAGTGAGAAAAGTTTTGTTACCCAAGAGTAAATACGAAAAAGTTGAAGGACCAATAGTGTAAATATTTAAGGGTGGAATAATCTAGAAACTAAGGAAAACGGATGAATTAGGACCAAATTAAAAATGTGAAGAATTTTGAGGGACTAAATTGCAATTTTACAAAATTAAGTGATGACTCAAGGATGAAATTTCAAAAGATTATAAAGGGAAAAATGGTTAAATAGAGAGAGAGAATTCTAGAAGGTAATGATGATGTTTGTGATATTTTTAATTAATTAATTAGATAAATGTTATTTAATTAATATTTTATTAAGATTTTTAGTATTATTTTATTATTAAATGATGAATATAAAAGGGAGGAAAGATGATGAAAAATCATCATCTTTCCATGCAACCAACGTTAGAAGAGAAGAGAAGAAAGAAAATTTTGCTTTCTTTACAATTTGGTCCTTTCACCAAAATTCACTATTTTCACTTAGAAATCAAAATAATTTCCATAGCTTCCAAGAGAGAAAAATAATAAGGAGATAATGGGGAGCTAGAATGTCAAGTTAGATTCAAGAAATAGAAGCTGGAGGAGAGAGAAAATCAAGTTAAAGATTGAAATCAATAGCATAAGGTAAGAACATCAAGATTTCAATATATTTTTAAGTTTGTTATTGTTGAAAAAGTATGGAAATGATGTTATAGTAGAGTTTTCTTAATTAAAGTCTTATGTTCTTGATATATTAGTGAAGGGAAATAAGTGAAAATGATGGGAAATATTAAAGAAAAAGGGAATAAGGGAGTTATAAATTTAGTAATCAACATCTTGCACTAAAACAGTTTTGGACAGCAGCAGTAGGTTAACTTTGAAAAGTCACCATAAATTGTGGAAATCAAATTAGAGGATGAAAAAAATATGGAATTAAATCTTATTAAGTCTAGTTTCTTATAGAAGAAACAATGTAAGTAATGGAATTGTAAATCATGAGATATAATAAATTTTTTGAGACAAGGTCAGAATGAATTCGGGTTACCCTGTTCTGACTTTCGAAAATCATAAAAAATATAATAAAAATAAATAGAGGCTTAAATTTATATGTTTAAAATCCTGAATTAGTATATTTTCAATAGAAACAAACAGAAACATCATCCAAATTCTGTACAAAGAGATAATTAATTTTTAGTGAAGAGGGGTCGGAACTGTCAAATAGTGAAACTGGGAAAACTTTAAAGAATAAAATGTACTTATTGGCTAAACCCAAAATTTTGAAAATTTTATGGTAAGAATATATGTGAGTCTAGTTTCATAGGAATTTATAGGATCTTAATTCAGAGTTACGTATCTCAAGATATAAATAATTTAGTGACTATGACTCAAGTGGACAGCTTTGAATTAATATATAAATAAATGATGGAATTATAGATAATGTTACATATAAGCATATTATACATTAAGGATGTGGAATGGAGAGGAGGAGGAGGAAAATAAATGATTATTCAACTAGCATGAGTTTTCATTAAAAATGGCCAATTTGCATGTTTTAGCTTTAAGGACTAAATTGAATAAAAGTAATATTTTAAGGGTAAATTGGTAAAAATGTCAAAAGTGACCAAATTGCATGAAATGATTTTTTATTATTTAAATTAATAAATTGAATGAAATATTAATTTAGATCATGATTGGGTGGAAATTCGAGGAAAATAGAAAATTACCAAAATGTCCCTAAATTTTTGGTATTTCTGCAACTTAGTCTGGTAAGTTTGTGTAACTTGAATTATATTCTTAAATGCTTGAAATATATGTTATTGATGTGAATATAATTTGAATTTTCATTGTATGAAAATTGATGAAACATTGATATATTTGATAAAAAGAGGAATAATGCATTGAATGGATGTGTGAATGTTTATCACACTATCCATTAATTCTATTGGTAATTTTGGATGTTTTGATTCTAGTCATAATGACATGTATGAGTTAAATTGGCCAACGTTAGCTCATTAATGTTTTGATTTTGATTGATTTTAAATATGAATACTTGATGAAATGAAATGTCTGTAAATTAATTTGTAAACTCCGGTAATGCTCTATAACCCTATTCTGGAGATGGATACGAGTTAGGGGTGTTATATACATTAATTTCCAAATGATTTCATTTCTCCATTTTGGAGAAAACCATAACCATTCCTGAATGTTTCTCATTTCTATTCAAACACACAATTCATTTTTGGTTTTAACAAGCTTGCGGAAAGACCGATTGGTTATATGTATTTGAAACTCAAATGATTTATAATTAAGTTCAGGCTTTTCACCTATTAATCATAAACTCATTTTCTTGCAAAGTCATTCCACTATAGTATCGTGACTAAGCCCTTATTAACGACATACCATTACGAAATCAACTACTCAATGCTCGTCCAATGACATTGTCATTAGTGTGTTACCCTCATAGAATATCCTTGACCTCTTTAGGATAATATCTATTCTCCCAATATGATCTTATTTTATCTCATAGTAACTATTACATCTTCGTTCATGAAAAGTCAATTACTATCAAATAGTGATCAAGTAATCCATCACAAAGACGGACGACCCGTTGCCACGTTTACTTTTTATCAACCATATAATGCTAGTGAGAGGATATCATTTACCCATGTTTTGGACTATGAATTCCACTATTGTGAATGATGTTACATACTATAGAAGTCGTACACCTAATGCACCAGCTTTTAGTTCCTTATCTATTTGAACTCAGGCTTTTACTTGCATCAAAGTGCACAATTCACGCATACATAGTTTGCCATCCACTTATGATTTAGGTATGCCACACTATGAACATCACAAGTGAACAAACCCATAAATGGATTCAGGATCTATTCTGCTTGGGTCCTTTTTGATGTATTGTAAGTCTAGTCAGTCACATCTATGTCTGTATCTTTTGGGAGTCATCCGATTTGATGCCCAAGATAAAACATATCCCCAATTGGACTTGATAGATGATGTATTAGTCTTTAAATCGATTTGCTCATTTCTGGTTATACTAAGTACAGGTTTAGGTTTGTCTACTAATGCAAGTTGTCTTTCCATACTACGATCTGACCCCGTAATACCACTTAGTACTAGTTAAACATTTAGACAACAAATAAGCAACATTTTCTTTGGTTATACTAAGGACATGTTTAGGTTTGTCTACTAATGTAAGTTGTCTTTCCATACACGATCTAACCACGCAATACCACTTAGTATTAGTTAAACATTTAGACAACCAATAAGGAACATGTTCCTCCATTTTCCTTTGCGTTCGAAACCCATGTGAGGAAAATTATACAAAGTAATGTAATCAATGAATTTTTTTATTAACCAATCTATTCAAAAAAATACAAGTGTATATTGACAAAAATACTACACTTAGGGCACCAAATCTAATAGCCTTCCACTTGCCCTAGTGAAGTAGATCAGTCGTGTTTCTCATTCCTACGCCTTCCATATGTTTCCCAAAGAGCTCTCTAGCTATAAGAGTATTGGCTAAACAAATCCTCGGGGTTTGTCCTCATATGCGATTTTTGACTACGTCTACAATTTCGTCAAACAATACCGTCTCCCTTATGTGTTTTGTCTTTATGTGGTTTATTTGGGTTTGGCTATATCCGTACTGCAATAGTGCTATAGCTTTCCGTACCTCATAGTCGGCCTTCCATAGAGAAGTTAGTAGTGTAACCCTACTTAACACTTATTCACACTTTGAACCCACCGTTTTGACAAAAACACAGCTCGATGTTAATTTCTTCGAATGCCGACACGTTTGGAAGTAAAAATCAATATATCCAATAGAAGTTAGATATCATCTAGATTATACACGCATACAATCCCTCATTCTCCGTAAATACTTGAGTATATGTTTAATTTCTTACTAGTGCCTTGGTCTTAGATTCGCCAACCCCACCACAAAACATATATCTGGGCGTGTGCATAACACATTATACATGAGAATTTCTATTTTCGAAGCGTAAGGAACCTTTCTCATGTTCTATTTTTCTTCCACTATCTCAGGAAAGTCCTTTAAAGAGAGATGAAATCTCGATATGGTGAGTTGATTTTCCTTCTTCAAATCGATCATTGCATAATGCTCTAATATCTTATCTATGTATGAAATCTGAGATAGTGCTATCACTTTGTTCTTTCGATCCCTTAGGATTCGAATACCTAGAACAAAATTAGCTTCTCCCAAGTCCTTCATGCCAATCTATTGGGTTAGCTATAATTTAACCAATGATAATGTCCCTACATGATTTCCAATGAGTAGTATGTCATCAACATATAGAACGAGAAATACCACCTTTCCATCCCCTAAACGTTTGTAAACACAAGGTTCATCTATGTTTTGTTCAAATCTAAAAGTCTTGATCGCCTGATCAAATCTTTAATTCCATGAGCGGAATGCTTGCTTAAGTCCAAATATGGACCTAAGCAATGTGCAACCTTTATGCTCATTTCCTTTAACTGTATATCATGTGGATTGCATCATGTAGATGTTCTCTTCAATATAGTCGTTAAAAATGTTGTTGTGACATCCATTTACCAAATCTCATAGTTGGGAGCCGCCGCAATAGATAGTAATATGTGGATTGACATGAGCAAGGCAACCACAGAGAAGGTTTCTTGTATAACCTTTTGCTATAGGTCTGGCCCTATAAGTTTCCACTTTTCCATTTGCATTTCTTTTCCTCTTGTATATCTGTAACACCCCTAACCCGTATCTGTCACCAGAATAGGGTTATAGAGCATTACCGGAGTTTACGTTTCAAAACTATCAAAAATTTTAAAAAATTTAATTCATATCATCAATCACAACAAAACCAATCAATAACATATGTATTGTCCCTATACGATCCCTCGAGGCCCTAAAAACACATTAGAAACAAGTCGGGACTAAATCAAAAACATATAGCATTTTTCAAAAAAAGATGAAAATTTACAAACTACAAGGGTTACACGGCCGAGAGACACGCCCATGTCTTAGGCCATGTGGACATTCGAAGTAGGGACACACGATAGTGTCTCAGCCCGTGTAACTCACTAACCGTGTGCCAGGCCGTGTACCCCTCGAAATGGCTTCACACGCCTGTGTGCCAAGCCATGTGCTAGGCCATGTAATAGCTTGACTTGCAAACCTTTGAAAGCTACAGGGGACACATGACCGTGTCGCCTGGCTGTGTGTCACACACGGTTGAGACACACACCCATGTCTTTTCCCGTGTGGACGAAAGATAGGCCATTTTCAAGCCATTTTTCTCACCCAACCTAGCATGTAACTTCTAGCACTCTTGCACATATTACAAGCCTTCAAAATTGCACCAAAACCATGCATAATCAAACCATTCAAATAATGTATAACAACATACAACCAATATGCCCAATGGCACTTCAAACTCATCATTTAAACATGTACCATTACATATTCAAATTAGCCAAAATGTTCAACTAACTATTGATTAAACTTGCATCAACAACAGGCCATTTACTTTACCTAACAAAACATACCAACTATACCATTCAACAATTTGCACCAAAGATCACATATGTCATTTATAGCAAATGTACCAAATTACCACATTCATACCAACCACAAGACATTTCTAATATGCATACCTAATCAATCATTCTAACTTAAACATTTTTAGCATAATAAGTCATGTTATCAACCAATTTAAGGTAATTTATAAACATACCAAAAACCAAACCTTTGTCAACATTCAAAATGCCATAATCACAACCAAGATACCATAATACAAGTCAAACCATATGGCTATTTTAACAACCAAAACACATAGGCCAAACATTAGCCAGAAATGCCTATAGATGCCATTACAACCAAAATCAAAACATCCGAAAGTACCCATAAAGCCGATAGATAGTGTGATGGATCTCCGACAAGCTTCCAACCCGATCGAGCTTCCGATAATTTGAAAAGTAAATGAAAACAACTATGTAAGCAATGAATGCTTAGTAAGCTCGTATAAACTTTAATCATATCAATCTATTTCAAATTAATACATAACAAGAGTAATCCTATACCGATACTGCAAGATTCATGAAACCATATTCAACAACTCGCAAAGTGAATAAGTTTATAGTATCACATATACATATCATCATAGTAGGGTTTTATAAAACTTTAAACCTTTTCAAATTTTCTTATTTTCATTTGCATTTCATTACTTTCCATTGCATTTACTCTCATTAGCTCAAATAACAACATCAATTCAATTCATCATTCCCTTTTTCATCATTCTACACTTCAGGTATGAACTTACTATTTCATTACCTTTCCACACCCGTTTCATATGCATAACACACAAGACATAAGAATATCATTTAATAATAGCCACAAGCTAGTGCATTTAAACATAATTCTTTTTAGAACTAACCACATGATAAACTATTTCATTAGGAATTACATAATTTAAACCTTCCCACCCTTTCATGATCACAAGCATATTTCCATTTCAATGAATAACTTATAATTTTAACGTGACATAATCCAACCACAGCTTGGCCAAAGCCTAAGCATGTACACCAAACATGTTAGCCAAATAAACATATAACATAAACATTATAAACATGGATGAGCACAACATTTATTCTTGTATCATATACATATATTATCCATTTCCACTTTCAATAAACCATGTAATATCATTTCAATGAAATTCACATGTATCTATAACTTAATTCATATCAAACTCTTACCATTTCATATCTGAATAATGCCCGTTGAACCATTTAGACTACCGTTGGATACCCGAGATAGCTCATACATAGTGTGCTAGCTTATATAATCATAATTCATCAATTCATGTACATGTATGCTCATACGAGCTATGAATCAATATGCTCACACGAGCTATAAATCGGTATGCTCACACGAGCTGTAAGTTGAAACGTAGCTACACGATGCTGTTCACATGAGCTGTGGAGTATCTGCAACACATGCAGGACCTCAACCATCTGTAGGATGTTTAAGGCTAGTACCCAAATAATGTAAACCCTAACGACATGTCATTTGTATCCTACAACTTCCTAAGGTTCAAACGAGACTCGATAATCATCGTACGTCGTTGGATTTACGTTGTTTCATTAAATAGTAAATTGCATACTAACATATATATTGATTTAATCACAATATAATCACATATTAACATTAAATTTATTCAAAATTATACAGAATACAATTCATACGAACTTACCTGGCTAAATTGCAAAAATACCAAAGTTTAGGGGAATTTTTGTAATTTCAATTTATCAATTTAGGCAGTAAAACAATGTATTTCATGGAATTTTGTCATTATTGAAATTTTTACATAATTGCCCCTAAAGTTTTACTTTTATTCAATTTAGCCCCTAAGCCCAAAACATGCAAATTAACCATTTTTTCCCAAAATTGAACTTAGCTGAATGTTCATGGTATCCAAAACAGCCCATTTGTGCAACAATTTCACATTAAATCCTTGTACTTTTATTAATTTAAGAATTTAGTCTCTAATCGGTAAATTCATCAAAAATCACTTAAGAAAATACTTTTAAATATCAATCAACATTCTAAATTCATAATTTAACATATAAAATCACAAGGTTCATCAATGGAAACATTCAAAATCTTTATCAGTTTCAAAATCGAAGGTACGAGCTAGCTGGACCTAGTTGCAACGATCTCAAAAACATAGAAATTAAAAGAAGTAGGGCTAAAATCACATAACATGCAAAGATAATACCATGGGCGAAAGCTTCATCAGAAAAATGGCTTTTTCCTCCCTTAGAATTTGGTGAAGATAGGTTGTAAAATATGATAATGGATTTTGGTTTATTTTAATTAATTTAATTACAAAATTACCATTTTGTCCACTTAAATTATCATCTAATTTCATGCTTTTAGTTGCCCAAAACCTCCACTAACCTCTTGAATGGTGAAATTCCCATTTAATTCCCTTTTCCTTTATTCAATTAACCATTTAATCATTCAAATCAAATAGTGATCAAATTTTACTTCTTTTATAATTTAGTCTTTTTTAATTAATTAACTATCGAAATGTTGAAATTTTTCAACGAAACTTTAATACCACCTTAATGACACTCCGTAAATATTTATAAAAATATTTACAGCTCAATTTAGAGAAACAAGGTCTCGATACCTTATTTTCTAAAACCACTTGACCTTAAGGTCTTACTACTTGAACTTAATAAATTGCTTATAAAACAAAAATCACTATATCAAAAAAATTTTCAAAGTCACAATTAACTTGTAAATTTTAAATATAACATTTATGAACTTACTCATCAGATTTGGTGGCCCCGAAACCACTATTTCTGACACCACTGAAAAATGGGCTGTTACAAGACCCACTTATACCCTATGGGTTTTATCCCTTCTGGTAAGTTTACAAGTTCCCACACTGAGTTGGAATACATAGAGTCCATCTTAACTTTCATAGCTATTTCCTAGAGCTTAGAATTTGCAATCTGTATTGCTTCATCATATATGAGTGGGTCATCATCTTCTTATTCGATAGACTTAGTGTTAAAAACACTTCCATCAGATTGGAAGAACTCAGGTCTATGAGAGACCCTCCCACTGCGACTAAACTCCCTACGATGTTGATCATTTGCAGGTATACTATTAAGAGTTGGTTCTAGAACCGTTTCCATAGGTTTTTATGTATTTCCTAAAGGCTCCTTGAGTACCTCTTTAGTCCAAGGTTTGAAGTCATTCATGTAACTTTCTTTAAGGAAAGTAGAATAAGTTGACACTACAACAGTTTGCTCTTTTGGGTTATAAAACAAACCACCCTGTGTTCCCTTTAGATATCCTACAAACATGTACAATTCTATCTGTGAGTCCAACTTCCTCACGTCTTTATCCAATATATGGGCTGGGCATCCCCAAATCCTTAAATGTTTTAGACTTGGCTTCCTATCATACCATAATTTGTATGGAGTTTTCGATGCTGCCTTAGTTGGCATATCATTTAGAATATAGCAAGTCATTTGTACTACATATTCCCAGTAAGATATTGGAAGCTTCGAATAACTTAACATCGATTGTACCATGTCTAAAAACTTTCAATTCCTTCTCTTTGCCACGTCATTCTTTTGTGGAGTGCCCGAAACGGTTAATTATGTAACACCCCTAGCTCGTATCCATCACCGGATTTAGGCTACAGAGTGTTACCGGAACATAACATCATTCAATGAACATTTAGTTAACAATAACAATTCATCACATAAATCATAGCAATATCAAATTAAGTCATACATACGGTCCCTTTTACGAGCCCTCGAGGCCCTAAAAAGACATTAGAAACAAAACGGGACTAAATTTAAAACTTATGAAATTTTTAGAAAAAATTTAAAATTTTTCAAACTGCAAGGGTCACACTGGCAAAAGACACACCCGTGTCTTAGACTGTATGGGCATTCAAAATAGGGACACACGGCAGTGTCCCAGCCCATGTCTGCACCCGTGTAACTCACTTAATTGGGCCACATGGCCAAACCACACGCTCGTGTGCCAGGTCGTGTACACTTTGAAAAAACCTCACATGCCCCTGTGCCAGGCCGTGTGGTAGGTCGTGTAACAACCTGAATTGCAACCCTTTGAAAGCTACAAGGGACACACGGCCGTGTCGCCTGGCCGTGTGTCACACACGGCTAAGATACATGCCCGTGTCTTTGCCCGTGTGGACGAAAAATAGTTCATTTCCAAGCCATTTTTCTTACCCAAACTCATACCTCATGCACAAGCCACTTGAACCTATAATCAAGCGTTTCAGACACACTTTACATATACATATTCAATCTTAGATAACATAGAAACTATCCATTCAACCAATATGCCAAGATGACACCTCAATTTCAATAATCAAACTTATCTAAACAACTAACCAATTCGTTCACTAATTAAACTACCAATTGAAAAATTTCAAGCCACATTTATTCGTATGTTCATATACCCAAAATTTCATGCACAACCAATACCAAATGACCATTTTCACAACTAACATGTACCACACCAATTTGACCGAAAGATCTTCACTTCCAAACTACCAAAACTAGGCATTATTAACATCGTGCTACATTCATTCCACCAACCATTAATTACTACCATACCATTTCCATCAACATTTCCTTATCATCATCTTAACCAACACAACATTAAATTATCAACCACACCAAATATCATATATACAAGCCACACATGATGGCTAAATTCATTAAATAAAACACCTATACATGCCATTATAACCATGACTCAAAATCTTCAAAATATACTGTTATAACCGATGGATAGTGTGATGGAATTCCCGACAACTTCCAACCCGCACGAGCTTTTGATTATCTAGAAACACAAGAAGATTAACACGAAGTAAGCATGAAATGCTTAGTAAGTTCGTAATTCATAAACAAAGCTTACCATTTCAATTTATAAGCACAAAAAAAATTGAGATAATCCAATATGATTTGGTATTAGCCTAAGCAACAACAACCTTTCAAGTTAAATAATCTCATAGCTTAGCAAATCATCTTAATAACATCATAACTTTTATATACACTACTTGTAAACATTCATACTTTCAAGCATATGGTTAAGCAAATATCAAACATCATCAACTCATACCTTTCCATACTTTCATAACATCACTTATTGAAGCATTTGACGAATCTTCCCTTTTTCATACCCGTTCAACCATTAGAATAATGTCAGATACGCAAGAATCATGCACACTATGTGTCAACATGTGGTCGAAACCACTACTATCTCATATCTCGTATCAATGCTTTCTCTCGAGCCATAAATGGGTCTGCTCAGACAAGCTGTTAGTCAGGACGTAGCTACACGATGCTGCTCAGTCAAGCTGTCAAGTAACCACAACACATGCCAGAAACTCAGCCACCAGCACCCAAAACATGGTAACCCCTAATGACATGTCATTTGTATCCTATATATTCCTAAGGTTCAAATGGGATCTGAAAGTCGTCGAAACTTTGTTGGATATTTTCGTAGAGTCATAATATCAAAAAATATAACACAGAAGCATTTTAATTCGAACATCGTTCAATGCTGTTTAAAATTAACGAACTTACCTCAAACACGAATGGAGAAATACGATCGATTAATCCAATATTTTTTCTTCTCCCCAATCTAAATCTGTACGTTGCTTTTCTTGATCTATATAATGAAATTTAGCTCATTCAATTTTCACTCTATTCAATTAAATCCAAAAATCATAATTTAGCAAAATTATGCTTTTTCTGTAAAAATTTTGAATTCATTTCAATTTAGTCCATAAAAATGAAAATTCATGCAATTTAGTCTACACCCATGCTAGTCGAATATTAATTTAGTTCCTAGCAATCCCCATATTTTATTTATTTCACATTTTTACCAAGAATATTTTTCTATTTTTCAATTAAATACTTAAATGACAAATTCAACAGAAATTCCTTTACAAAAGTTGCTCAACTATCATCAAATATTCATTTTCATCTATCAAGCATCAAAAGCAATCAATATACATTCATGGTAAAACCCTAGAATTTTAACATTTTTGCAAATTAGTCCCCGGGCTAGCTAGATTAAGCTCCAACAACTTCAAAAACATATAAATCATTAAAAACGGGATGAAAAATACTCACATGCAAGGGATTTTTTCCTAGCCGAATGTTGAATCTTGGTTATGGCCTCCTTAAGCCCTAGTTTCAGTTGGTAAAGAAGATGAAGAAAGATGATATCTTTCTTTACTTTAGTTTATTATAAATTGTTTTATTAATTTACACTTTTAACCTTTTCAATTAACATTCAAATCAATTAATTTAATGCCCATATTTGTCCACTTAAACAATCAACGGTCTAATTACCATTTAAGGCCACTCATATTTAAATTCCATAGCAATTTAACTCCTTTTTCTAATAGCACACAAGTTTTGCAGTTTATGTGGTTTAGTCCTTTTATCAAATTAAGCATGCAAACTATAAAATTTCTTCATGAAATTTTTATACGACACTACTAACATGCTGTAAACATTAAAATAATATAAAAATAAATTTTTTAATGTCAAATTTGTGGTCCCAAAACTACTATTTTGATTTCACTAAAAATAGGTTGCTACAAATTAGGATAGAATCTCATTCTCCATGAGGTACCCTGAGAACTCATCAGATAAATAGCCCCTACCTCAATTAGACTAAAGTGCCTTTATGGGTAAATCTAGTTGTTTCTCCACTTTCACCACGAAACTCTTTGAATTTATCAAAGGTTTCAAACTTGTAGTGCATAAGGTATACATACTCATATTTGGAATAGTCATCAATAAATGTTACATAAGACTTGTAACCACCTCTTGCACTAACACTCATGGGGCCACATATACCAGTGTACACAAGTTCTAGGGGTTTTTCGGCTCTTGTTCCTTTTTGATTAAAAGGTCTCTAGGGGTTTTTTGGCTCTCGTTCCTTTAGGATTAAAAGATCTCTTAGTCATCTTACCTTCCAAGCAAAATTCATGTTGTGGAAGATCAAATTTTTTAAGTGAACTTAAGATGCCATCTTTCACAAGTCTAGTGATTCTTTCTCGGTTAATATGACCAATTCTCAAATGCCAAAGGTACGTCTCATTAGAGTGAGAAGTTTTAAGTCTTTTATTCGATACTTCAATCTCAAGCAATGTGTACATCTTTGGTTTGATAAAATAGAGATTATTTGACATCCATCCATTAAGATAAGATTTTAGTTTCTAAATATTACAATTTCATTATTAAAAGTTACGATCAAGCCGTCTTTATATAAACATGCAATGGAAATTAAGTTTCTTTTAAAAATTGGTATATAGAAAACGTCTCTTAAAATAATCTTCCTAAAATTATCAAAATAAAGATGTGCATCTCCTACTACTTCAGTAACCACACTTGTCCCATTCACGATCTGCAACAAAAGTTATTATCTCTAAGATCTTTTGTCTCCTCGAACCCACGTAGAGAAACACAAACATGATTAGAGGCCCTCGAATCAATGACCCCGTGGTCTATTGAATATTCACTAAACAAGCTTCTATCATCAAGAGTTCCATACCTTTACTTTTGGTAGTTGTATTCCTTCCACTCGTTATCATTTGCCTTGAAGTGCCCTTTACTTTTTGGTTCTCTTCCTTTCCACTTGTGGTGGCTTAAAGACCTTAGTCTTGCCTTAGCGCACTTTTCCTTCTTTTTTGAGGGAAGAAGTGATAGTTATATCTGCTTCTGCTCTTCGAACCGACTGATCATCGTTCAACATCAACTCATAGGATTATTACTCCTTCATGAGTTGTGTAAGTGTCAGGTTTTTATTTCCAAGGTTATATACGACACGAAAACCTGCAAAATACTTTGCCAAAGTTTTGAACACCATATCAATTAAAGTATTCTAGTCCAGATTGCTCTCATTTTCTGTAGCCTCGACAAAGTATGCAATAAGAGTGATCATATGGTCTTTGATCGGGGTGTCGTGCTTCTTTTTTGGCATTCATCAAGCTAGTTATGACAGACTGTTGAGCCAAGGTAGCTTGGCCTCCAAACATGTCTTCTAGCTTATCTAGAATTACTTTAACAGTCTTACAGCTCTCCAGTAGCTTATACAGAGTACTGGTCATGCTTGCTAGCATATAACAATGAGCTATTTCATCTGACTCTTCCCAGCATTTTCTAGCCTCAGCTTTAGTGGTCGAAGGGACTTAGTATCAAGAACTGTTTTAAGTTTCTCACAGCTTAAGACAATTATCAGGTTCCTTTTCCATTTATTATTTTTATTTTCGTTCAATTTGTTTTCAGTGAGTATGTTTAATATGGGAGTTGGTGTCATTTTTGAAACTGAAAATAAAATAATCATATATTAATATATTTGTATTAAATAAATGTTTGAAAACATTTTGCAACATTACAGTATGCATTAAGATGATGCATGCGTCTTACATTAAACCTTCAAAACATTTTTAATTCTTTGTAATGATAATTCCCACACCCAATGAATCAAGCCACCATGGGGTGATCATGATCCAATTAGTACATAAACCTAATTCCTTAGGAATTC
Organism: Gossypium hirsutum; assembly: GCF_007990345.1. NCBI lineage: Eukaryota > Viridiplantae > Streptophyta > Magnoliopsida > Malvales > Malvaceae > Gossypium > Gossypium hirsutum. The sequence goes on from NC_053438.1 coordinate 15,699,890, forward strand.
ACACGTACTAATAATTGTGCAACGTTTGTCCATCATTCTAACTTAAGTAGTGCTCCATGGGGAGTTACTTAACTAGAAGATCTTAGGTGTATAACCATCAACTCAACACCTATCGCATCATGCACCAAAAATGAGTCATTGTGAGACAATCCCACTGAGTAGCATGCTTTGACTAGTTGTCCTCTTTTGAAGATAGAATTTTTTGACCCATCGCATGATAATGCCTACCACAAGGGCCAGTCAGATTATCATTTGGTCATAAGAAAATTCTTCTTACTTTCAAGAAATCTCTTTAGTGAAATCCACATGACAACATCTATCTTGGGTTAGGTCCATTTCATGCCATAACAAGAGACCAATGGTGGAGGTTGTAGGTCTTGTTTAGGTTTTTAATTTCCAGTTTCAATCATGAATGATTAATATATGCATGACAAGTACATGTGGCATTCTTTACTAAACTATATGGCATGCTTATCTCATGTGTACATGACATGCTATGGCAAATTTATAATATTCACATTCAATTATTCACAAGAGTCAATCAAACAATTTTGATTCTCTACAGTTTTTCTTTTAAGGAAAAAATCGAAGAAGTGAATGTGAACCATGCACCAGGTAGGTTCCCAGGAAAGGGAGGTGAGTCATATTTGACCACTTAAAATCCAAACCTTTCCTTGCCAGATCCAATCCTAGACATGCACCTTCTCATTACCACATTTCTTACAGTAATCGAATAACCTAAAGAAGTGATGGAACAATACAACACATATATTTTCTCATTACCACACTTCTCTTTGACAGATCAACTGTGGATCATCTCATACATATAATCACAATTATATCATAAAAGATTATTAATAGATATATAAAGAGATGAGTAATAAAATAAAATTGTTAATCAAGGTTTCCATGGTTCTATTTCTAGAAAATAAATGAAAAATAAAAATTACATAGTTTTTCATCATAAGGCATTCCTTGTGTCTTCGACTGCCATTTCTCCATTTTCTCCTCGTCATGGACCTTTTTTGGAAAAAATTATATTTATATCCTATTTCCATTTTTTGCTTATAAGAATTCCATAAATTAAAACAATCCTACGTGGAGATGATAGTCCATGGTCTATTTCTTAAGAACCACAACCTTGGAAAAAAATAATAATTATATAAAATATATATATAATATTTGCCACACTCTAAAATTTTAATTATTGTTGTTAGTTCATTAACAAGTAAGTGATTTGGTTTAATGGTTAAGTTTATTAACTCCCTAGTGAATCAATTTCAAGTCTCCATGCTCTTTTTTTTTTGAATAAAAATTGGTCAACCATGTCATGAAAGCTGTCCTTGCATGTGCATGTGTAAATCCTAGTTCAAATTGTCAAAGAAACTCCTTATTTCAAAATTTTTAAGTGTAGCTTTTATATTAAATTGCTGTTAATTCTTTCTAACATCTTTGTCCCCTCTTGAATGCTTTGTTGGATGGTTCTTGAACTTGTGTTGCCCCACCTATCCTCTCACAACCTGTCATTTTGAATTTCTTTCATATTTTCTCTCCTTACTCCTCCATCTTTACCATCTTGTGCCGCCCTAGTTTATTTACACCTCCTTGCTTTTCTCTTTTCTTTGTTTTATTTTGTTTGAACATATTGAATCAACACCTTTCAACCACTACTTTTTCATTTACTCAACACCTTCATGTTATTTGTTGTTAATATGTGATTTTTTTATAATTCTCATTGCGTGTGACATCATCGCATATTTGTTTATTATGATCTATTTACATTGAAAATTCGAAATATCTGTTTTGTAAAGCATGAATTACCATGGCTATCAATTTTTTATTTGTATACGGTTGCATGTTTAACATGCTTACTCTTTTGATATTGATTTTTCATGCCATGTCACATTTCATGGGGTTGGGACTTTATGGTAAGGAGGAAGATTTTTCAGTTTAATAATCAGCATTATTTGGTGGTTTAACCATACATTTGTTCTAGTAGCTTGACTGCGATTTTGGTGGCTTTGTCCACATATAACTATTGGTGTGTTTTGGATGGATGAGTTATGGGGAACTCCTTTTGGTGTGTAGTGGATATGGGTAAGAATTTTGTTGAAAAAAAGGTCTTCATGTATGTTTTATAAAACTATTGCATTGCATTAATCATGCACATAAAAATCTATAAAATTGAATATTATATTTTCTGTGATATTTTTCTTCTGTTTATTATAATTTCTGTTAACAACTTGATATAAGACTCACACTGGGCTTATTAGCTCACTACTTTCGTTTTCTTAAAACTTTTCAAATAATACTTGTGGTTAGGACTTGGATACAGCATTTGGAGGAGATTCTCGAGTCTATTTAAATAAAGTATTTAAAACTCTTTTGGGTTTGTTTTGGACTCTAGACATTGGATTGTTTTGAACATTTTAAGCTATGTCATGAGAACATTCCTATGATAATTTCAATACATGCATAACCTTTGGATTTCTAAATGCATTAATCACTGATTATAGAACTTAAGTTGTTTTATCATTTTTAAATAAATATAAATAATAAAATTTAAAAATTATTATTTAATCTACTGCAAAATTTTGAAAATAGAATATTTACAAAATAACATTTTAAATTTTGTAATGCAAGTTTTCTTATCTAAACTAATAAAAGTATTAACTAAAATTATTTTGAGAACTTACATAAATTAAACATGTTTTATTAAAGAGTTTTATTAACAATATTTCTATAAAAAATAATAAAAATGTTTTTCAGAAATACGATTTAAACACATTTGATTTTCTTTTAGTTCTTTTGTACGGGTTTGATGTAGCTTTCGAAATTTGGCCATAATGTCTAGGTCGGGTTTGGGGAGTTGTTGACCTGACTTGTGCTTGTGTGTTAAAAACAACGAATTTATGAAATCATTTAAACAACAGGTTTTAACTGCAAGCATACAGTTTCAGTTGTAATATTTATAGTTTTGATGGAACACGAAGTATTCTAAGAGTTGAACCTAAAGGAAGAGGCAATGGAGCAATAACTAGCATAAACAATAGAGCCTATGTGGCTACTAATACAATTTTATAGCACGGCAATTCATAACAAGACAAGTTTGCAAGAAAATGAAATATTCTACTCTAAGGACTAAATTAAAAGAAATGTAAAACTAGAGGGACTATCCAGCAAACAACTAACGGGGTTGGTTGAATTCGATGTGGTTCACCAAATCTCGAACTAAGGATATAAATCGTGTAAATTACCAAGTGGCTCCATTTTATCTTCCGATCTCATTTTTACCGACTTAGACGAATTAGGTCCAGTTTATCTATTAAAACACACAATTTGTTTCTAGTTTCAACGAGCTAGCGAAGGGGCCGATTGGACATATGTAGTTGAGGCTAAAATGATTTATAATTAAGTTTCAACTTTTCACCTATTAATTATAAGTTCATTTAGTCACAAAGTCATTCCACTATAGTATCGTGATTAAGCTCTCCACAACGATGTACCATTACGAAAGCAACTACTCAGTGTTCGTCTAATGACCTTGACATTAATTTCTTTGAGAGTATATTTGTTCTCTCAATATGATCCTATTTTATCTCATGGTAACCATTAAATCTTCCTTCATAAAAATTCAATCACTATAAAATAGTGCTAAAGTAATCTATCACAAAGACGGACGACTCATGGCCACGTTTACATTTCATCAACCATGTAATGCCAATGAAAGGATATCATTTACCCATATTTTGGGCTATGAATTTCACTGTTGTGAATGATGCTACATGCTACAGAAGTTGTACACCTAATGCATCAGCTTTCAGTTCCTTATCTATTTGAACTTAGGCTTTTACTTACATCAAAATGCATGAGTCACACATAAATAGTCCTCCATCCACTCAGCATTTAGGTAGGCCACAATATGAACATCACAAGTGAATAAACCCATAAACAGAATTAGGATTTATTCTGCTTGGGTCCTATCTAATGTACTGCCAGTCCAGTCAGTTACATCTATGTCTCTATCTTCTGGGAGTCATTCGTCTAATACCTAAGAGAAATTATCTCCCCAATTAGACTTGATAAACAATATATTAGTCTTTCAATAGTTTGCTCATTTGCGATTAGACTAAAGATAGGTTTAGGTTCATCTACTAATACAAGTTGTCTTTCCGTACTACAATCTGACCACGTAATATTGCTTAGTATTTGTTAAACATTTAGAGAACCAATGAGCAAAATTTGCTTCCATTTTACTTTGCGTGCAAAACCATGTGAGGAAAATTATACAAAGTATATTAATGTAATCAATGAACTTGTTTTATTTATCAGTCTATTCGAAAAAATTACAAGTGTATATAGACAAAAATACTACAGGTAGGGCAACAGATCTAATAAGATTGGTGTGTATGTTGGACCACTGGTAGGATATGTTAGTTGTTAACCAAGTTGGTAACCATTGGTAAGGTATGTTAGTTATTAACCATTTGGCATGGGTGCTAGGTTTGGTAGGGCATGATAGTTGCTAACTAGCCTAGCGATATGGGTGCTGCCTACGAAAGGACATGTTAGTTTTTAACTTTGTCAAAGAGCCCTGAACTCACGGGAACACACGTGTTTGAAATATTAAAAGATGTGATATTTGTTTTGATATGTGATTGGGGGATCCAAGGTTTACCCCAATGAAGAATTTGAATAGAGTAAGTTAGTATGACTCTCTATGTGATATATGTTATGTGTCAAAAATAGTAAGTTAATATCACTTTATATGTGTTATATGTTATGTATAATTGCTGATAGAAAAGAAAGTTGAATGTTGAGTGGTAAGTTTTGGTCCCTGTTTGTTATGTTGGAAATGTAGCATATTTGTTAAGTATTGGTATTTGGAGTATAAAATCTACCATCATGAATGTATGTACGATTCAGCATGATGAGATGTCTGAAATGCAAAGGTTTGTGTTAGAAAAGGTTGTGTTTCGCTGGGAAGTGTCAGCTCTGTTAATGTTTAAGTTCTCTTTTGTGTAAGGATGAAACTATACGCCCGAGGAAATGTTATCTTCCATGGTTATGTATTTGCCAATAATATGGGAGCGCCCGTTCGAATGTCTCGGTGTGTAAAGTTGGTGTACTAGTCTATGTGCATGAGTTTACAATTGTAATATCATTCTTGATTTTGTATTTCATCTAAAGGGTTAAGTCTTTTCTGTTTTGGAACTCACTAAGTTCCTTTGGACATACCCCTTTTGTACTTTTCCCCTCTTCCAAGTGGTATTCGTGGTAGGTTGTGGAAGGGACTCAGCTAGAAAGAGCAACCTCTGCAATGAGCTTCGCCTGTGTTTGTTTTGTAACATGCATATGATCTTTGTGGGTGGCATGTATTTCTATTTTGAATCCGAATCTTTAATAAAGTACCTTTTACCTAACTACAGTTTTATTTAAATGTTACCCCTTGAAGGATTAAATGAATTTTATGAATCATGTTATGTAAAGTGTTTTCTATTTGTATACACTAAACTGCTTTATATTTTATGACCACAGTAAAAAATATTTTTTTTTTTAAAATTCAACTAAAAGTTTAAAACTCAACTGCGTATACATTATGACGTATACCGGTTTAGTTACTTGCGTTTTCGAAATTATTTTCTAAGTTATCACCCAGTTCAATTGTTAAACTTTGGAACTAATTTTTAAGGATGCATTCCGTGTAACACCTCAGTCGGCTGTCGACGATTGGGGTGTTAAAAGCTGGTATCAGAGCCTAGGTTGAGCTGATTCTTGAAAAAACCAAAGGCTGAGTCACGCCCTAATATGCATGTTACGTATTTTTGGCTAGTCTCTTATAGTAATTGTGTTTGTGTGTGTGTATTTTATGATGTCTTTGAATTCATGTGATCTTGTTGATGAATAATTGGAGAATAATGATTTTTAGTCTCATGGTTCAAAACCTTCGGTTGATTTATGAGTAGCTAGTAACACTATGAAAGATATGTTTTGCAAGATGATTGAGAGATGGTATGATCAATTTATAGGAACTACTGATATGCCTTCACCTCAATCTCATTCAGAAGCTATACCATAAGGATCGACTGCTCCTGCTGTGCCAAATGCAAATCAGTTTCGAGGAGACCTTGTGAGGTTGATACACAAGCGTGGTGCTAAGGAGTTTTTAGAAGTTCAAAGTGATGATCTACTGTAGTAAAGCAATGGTTATGTCACTTGGGAAGAGTGTTTACACAATTGAAGTGTACACCAGAAGATAGTTTGCTATGCATTGTTTCTTTGCAAGTGAGGCTTGTCAATGGTGGGAACTTTGGTAAGTGTGACCTCAGAAGAACTCATAGATTGGAATTTCTTTGTAACAAAGTTTAGAGAGAAGTATGTGAATTTGATGTATGTAAAGCAAATGAAGAAGGAATTTTTGTATATTAGAAAATGGCAAATGTCAATAATGGAATATAAGAGAGAGTTTTTCTCCGTTAGTCGATATGTAAGGGATATGTTCTAGACCTAAAAAGCTCTATATGACAAGTTTGAATGGGGTCTAAGAGATGAATTTTGTGCTTTGGTAGCAACTTGAGAAGTTCAGAGTTTAGTAGTTATGATAGCCAAGGCTCACAAGATGGAAACGATTGTACAAAATAAAAGTAAAAGTCAAGAAGGAGAGAGAAGTGAACATGATAATGCTAAACCGTTTCTTGTTACAATTTTTTAGAAGCCTAATGATGTGAGAAAATCCTCTTATGAGTTAGCAAAATAGTCTTAAGTGGTGAAAAGTCGTGGTGATAATGGTGAATATCGAACTACGTCTAAGACGACTTCTGTTAGATCGAAAATGATAAAGACTCCTCCTATCTGTAATATTTGTATAAGGAACTATGTTGGAAATTTTTGGAATGTGAAGAAAGCCTGTTATGAATGTGGGTTACCTAATCATTTGGTATGATATTGTCCATCAAGAATTGGAGGCCAACATGATTGAACAATATAAGCATTTTGTAAGATTCAAACTGATATAAGAATAATGATTGTTGGGAGATCAAACTTTGCCCTGGGAACTTCAAGTAGAAATTACGCTAAGACTCATTCGAAAGTATCAACCAATGTTTGTGATTTGAGAAATCAAGATGATGTTGTTCCTGATAGTAAGAATTTTATGGTCGAAATTCCTTTTAGGTAGGAGAGTTGTAAGACTCTGCCCGGCGAAGCCTTAGATGATGGTTTATGTGGGTAGATAGTTAGATAAGATTAAGTTAAGGAAAGTTTGATTTGTGTTCTATCCACTAGTGTTGCGTTTTTGTATTATTTGTTGTGCCATGAGTGTCGGACAATTTGATTAATTTGCTAGGTCTGTAATGATTTTGATAGAATGCTTTGCCTTTTGGCAAAGTGTTAGGTTTTTGGTTTTGTGTTTTGGTGTGGTCATTGTGGGCACCCACCAATCAGTTTTTTCTCTTGGTAAGATATGTGATATATCCTTCTGTTAGTATACACCAATAGTGGATTGTGGGATTATGGGCCCGATTACATTCTGCTTGAACACGTGTGTTTACTGCTCAGTTTTAGTCAAGTCCTTGTTAAATTCTAGTTAGGAATTAACTAAAGTTTAATGATTATTTCATTTTACGATAAACCTAGAAAGATTATGTTGGCCACAATAGAGTATGAGTTAGCTTTCCATGTTAGCCACGTGTAAGTTGTGCGAGAGTTGTCTGAGCTATATATATCAGTTCTTCCTCTTCTCTTGTTTTTTATACTCTGATATCTTGCTTAAGGAAGAGTTCTTCGCTGGAGAGGAATCAAGGAGTGATCGTTTAGTAAGAAAGGGTTGTACGTGCAGCAATAGTGGATTTTTTGTGAGTATCCAGCTTGTTTTGCTCTTCTCTGAGTTTACTTCTATCTTGTGTAGGTCACTAATTGTAGTTGTTATAGCTTAGAATTCAGGTGAACCGAATGGCATGGAACCTTGTGAATCTGTTGCATGTGTGTGTACATGAAATGGATATGACTTCCTTGGGATATTGTGACACCCCTAACCCGTATCCATTGCTGGAATAGGGTTATAGAGTCTTACCAAAGTTTACGTTTCAAAACTATCAAAAATTTTAATCATTTAATAACTTAACATCAATCATAGCAAAATCAATCAATATCATTCATATTGTCCCTTATACGAGCCCCCGAGGCCCTAAAAATACATTAGAAATAAGTCAGGACTAAATCGAAAACATATAGAATTTTTCAGAAAAAGAAAAAATTTTCAAACTGCAGGGGTCACACGGCCGTGTGGCCAGGCTGTCTGGGCATTCGAAATAGGGACACACGGCCGTGTCCCAGCCTGTGCCCATGCCTGTGTAACTGCCTGAATTGGGTCACACGACCAAGCCACATGCCCGTGTGTCACACCATGTAACTCTTGAAATGCAACCTTTAAAAACCTACAGGGGACACATGGTCGTGTCACATGGTCGTGTGTCACACATGGCTGAGACACACGACTATGTTACTGGCTGTGTGGACTAAAAATAGGCCATTTCCAAGCCAAATTTTCCCACCCAATCATGCATACACCTACAACCAATTTTCCACATATAATCAAGCAACCCAAAATGCACCAAACCATGCAACAACAAGCTATCCAAATAAAGTATAGGTTCAAACAACCAATATGCCCAAAAGGCACCTCAATCACAATAGCTAAACATGTATAACCATATGCAAAGTTCAGCCAAAACGTACCATTTTGTTCACATATCAAATCCACACTCATACTACCAAATTAACCATTTTACATTTAGCACTATTAACCATATATGTCAACTACATTCCATATACCAAAATGACCATATTTGACCATGTCTAAGAACATACCATTACATACATTTTAAATACCATTTCAACTTCCACCATTTAAGCATCATAAAGACTACAAAATCAACCATCATAAGGCCATATACATATATCAACCGAACAACAATTTCAATCACTCAAAATACCATAATTACAAGCCAAAACAAATTGGTTATAGTATCAACCAAAACACCTGTACATGATCGTTTTGGCCATTTAAAGATACATTAATACATACCAATTTTGGTCATTTCAAAATGTACACCAATTTGACCATATTAACCATAACCAACAAGATATTACTAGTACCTTAAGTACCTCAAATCCAAGGCAACATTACATGTCATAATCATCAACCAAAATGAAACATATATACCAACTCATTAATTAAACATTAGACATAGTCCACCTATACATGCCATTAGAACCTTAACCAAGACATCAAAATCTGCCGATATAATCACTGGATAGTGTGATAGATCTCCGACGAGCTTCCAACCTAATCAAGCTTCCGATAATCTAAAAAGTAAAGGAAAACCAACTACGTAAGCAATGAATTCTTAGTAAGCTCGTATAAACTTTAGTCATATCAATCCATTTCAAATATGAAATTTATAAATATTATACCAATAACGCAAAATTCATGAAACCATACTCAACAACTCACAAAGTGAATAAATCCACAGCATCACATAAATATATCATCCCTATCATAGTAGGATTTTATAAAACTTTAAACCCTTTCAATTTTTTTTACACTTCAAGTATGAACTTACTATTTTATTACCTTTCCACACCCGTTTCATATGCATAGCATACAATACATAAGCATATCATCAACCATAGCCACATGCTAGTGCATTTAAACGTAGTTATTTTCAAATTAACCACACGATAAACCATTTCATAAGAAATTACATAATTTAAACCTTACAACTCTTTCATGAACACAAGCATATTTCCATTTGGGCACTTACTGTAACACCCCTAACTCATATTCGTCACCAGAATAGGGTTACGGAGCATTGCTAAACTTTACATTTCAAAACTATCAAAAATATAAATCATTTACTTAACAACATCAATTATAGCAAATTTCATCAATGACATACATATTATTCCTTATACGAGACCTTGAGGCCCTAAAAACACATTAGAAACAAATCGGGACTAAATTGGAAACATTTAGAATTTTTGGGAAAAGATGAAAATTTTCAAAACTGTAGGGGTCACACGGCCATGTGACTCACATGGTTGAGACACATGCTCGTGTCTTAGGCCGTGCGGACATTCGAAGTAGGGACACACGGTCGTGTCCCAGCCTTTCTAACTCTTTAACTTTGGTCACACGGCCAAGCCACACTCCCGTGTGCCAGACTGTGTAACTCTCGAAATGCAACCTTTAAAAACCTATAGGGGACACATGACCGTGTCGCCTGGCCGTGTGTCACACATAGCTGAGACAAATGCTCGTGTCTCTGACTGTGTGGATGAAAAATAGCCTTTTCCAAGCCATTTTTCTCACCCATTCATGCACACACCTATAACCAATTTACCAGATGTAATCAAGCATCCCAAAAAATACCAAACCATACAACATCAAGGTATCCAAATAAGATACATATGTATACAACCAATATGCCCAAAAAGGTACCTCAATCACAATAATTAAACTTGTATAACCATATGCGTAATTGATCATCTTGCCACCATTTTAAAACATATCATGCTTAACTTATACCTTGTCATTAGGACTTATCATTTGAACTATAGTTTTCATGCATCCCAAATATACATATATCTAACTTATACATATTTGACCATAAATGAGCCATATATATATCGTTTAATTCCATACCAACTTATACCATAATTGACTATATGCCAAAATCACATTTAAACATACCAATGTGGTTATTCAAAACACAACTTCAAATGACCATTTCAACTCCAACAATCAAGGCCATCTAAAAGGTTATAAAGTCATCCATCAAAAGGCCACATATATATATATCCACATATCAACCATTTCAATCATTCAAAATACCAAATTCGTAAGTCAAAAAATAATGGCTAAAACATCAACCAAAAACACCTATACATGTGCATATTTATCCAATTATCAATTAACTTGTTTCCATGCCAAAACATAACATAATTGCTAAATAATCACCACACCGTATTAGATTCATGCCATATCTAGTTTAAAAATTTTCCAAAGCATACCATATCTTGACCATGTTGAGGCCAGTTCATCATATATCACTTTGGCCATTCAACCATGCTTTAACACAATATCAAATTAACACATATCAATAAGGCGCCAAATGTACCAAGGCTACATCACAAAAATGTCGTATACATTCCAAATACATCAACTAACTTTCAGCAAATCATCAACCATAAGTTCACCTATACATGCCATTATAACCTTAACCAAAACATCAAAATCTACCGATATAACCGCTGGATGGTGTGATAGATCTTTGACGAGCTTCCAACCCGATTGAGCTTCCGATAACATGAAGAGTGATGGAAATAAAACCATATAAGCAATGACTGCTTAGTAAGCTCGTATAAACAATAAGCATAATATTACATTTCAATAATGGACATTATAGGATAAATCAAAACCTATACCAATGTCTCAAGATTTACCAAACCATAATTACCAACTCGTAAGTGAGTAAATTCATTTATGTCACATATATTTATAAATCATAACATGAAAGGATTTTATGAGACGTAATGTATAACCATCAACCTTTCTATAAAATTATACACCTTTCAATTTACTTACTTTCCTTTTCGTTCCCAATGCTTTTCATAAGCCTCAACAACATTATTAATTCTCAATTCAATGTATTTATTCATGACATCGATAGATTCAGTCAAAGCATAAGAAATTTACTATCATATGAATACATAATTTATTTCATTAAACCTTTTATAACACCATATTACATCCCAATTACGTGCTTACTGTATCATTCCCTTTTCTTACATGTTTCATATGCATAGTACAAGCTTAATCATAAATATCAATATTATCCACAAGCTTGGCATAAGCCTAAGCATCCACACTAAACATGTTAGCATACATGGTAGAAATCATAGGCAAAATTAACATATATAGCCATTGATCTTGACATAAACCATTAGAAATTGTCAGCTATCTCAACTTTCATAATTTCCATGTAACAACGTATCAAAGATATTCATATAGTTTCATGTCTTAATTCATATCGTTTTCTTTACCATTTCATTTGCATAACACATAAGACATAAACATAACATCACTTAAATCATACTTTTCATAATCATGAATGTTCTTACTTGAATCATCAATGCATCATACCTTTCTATAATTGTCGTAGTGAAATCAATCGGACCCCTTACCGGTTCATCCCCTTTCATACTCTGTGAACCACTTAGAATAATACCGAATAACTTGTATAATAACATATGTATATTGATTCATTTTCAATAAAATCATATATTAACATTCAATTTAATCAAAATTATACATAATACAGTTCATATGACCTCTCCTAGCTAAATTGTAGAAATACTAATGTTTAGGGGCGTTTCGATAATTTTCTATTTTCCTCGATTTTCCACCCAATCTTGATCTAAATTAATAATTTCATTCAATATTAATTTAGACAATAAAAAATTCATTTTATGCAATTTAGTCTTTTTTATATTTTTACAAAATTGCCCCTAAAATTTTACTTTTATTCAATTTAGTCCCTAAGCCCAAAACATGCAAATTAACCATTTTTACCCAAAATTTAGCCTAGCCAAATACTTGTGGCATCCAATACAGCCCATTTATGCAATAATTTCACAACAAATCCATGTATTTTTATTGTTTTAATAATTTAGTCCCTAATCGATAAATTCATCAAAAATCACTTAATAAAATACTTTTAAATAACAACTAATATCTCAAATTCATCATTTAACATCTAAAGTCACAAGGTTCATCAATGGCAACATTCAAAATCTTTAATAGTTTCAAAATCGAAGGTATAGGCTAGATGGACCTAGTTTCAATGATATCAAAAACATATAAATTAAGAGAAACAAGTGAAAAATGGACTCACATGCATCCATGGAAGATTGGCCGAAGCTTGAAGCTTCTCCCCCTTTTTGTTTTGACTAAAATTGTGAAGAAGATGAATGAATCATCTTTCAATTTCTTTTTCTTATAATGATAAGATTATAACATGTTAGAATTAAATGACCCGAATCTTTATTTAAATAAAATACAGTGGTAAAATAAAATAAAAGTAAAATCCCTATAGAACTACACTTCTTTTATTTTATTTTAGAATAAGGTTTTTTTAAACCTTATTAAACTCCATCTATTTGATATTGATTAGAATAAGGTGTTTCAATCTTACTACACTCCTAGTATAATATGGTTTTACAAGCTTATAAATAGACATAGTCTACTCCTCTTGTAATCATTCCAATTTGACATAGTGAATTTTCTTCTCCTCTGCTAGTGGTTTTTTCCAAAAAAAGGTTTTCACGTAAAAATTTGTGTTCTTTATTTTTATTTCTCCTTTCTTTGCAATATATTATCATTACCAACATTCTATTTTTTTACAAATTGGTATCCGAACTTCCGGGTTGTTCATCTCGATCACGATAATGACATCTTTGAAGTATGAAATTCCACTGTTGGATCGCAACACCAGATTTGCATTGTGGCAGATTAAGACACAAGCAGTTCTTATGCAGATAGATCTGGAGGATGCCCTACTAGGGATAGATAAAATGCCTTCGCCATTAACGGATGAAGAGAAGAAGTGTAAGGATCGAAAGGCGTTAACACAATTACATTTGTATTTTTCTAACGAAATTTTGCAGGATGTGATGAAGGAAAAGACCGCCGCTACATTATGGAAGAGGCTGGAACAAATATGCATGTCGAAAACTCTAACCAGCAAGTTGCATATGAAGCAGTGTCTTTATGCTCATCATTTGGAGGAAGATGCGTTTGTGCACGAACACTTAACAGTGTTTAAAGAAATTCTCTCAAACTTAGAGGCCATGGAGGTTCAGTATGATAAGGAAGATCTAGGGTTGATTCTACTTTGTTCGTTACCCCCATCTTATTCAACCTTTAGAGAAACGATTTTATATAGTCGCGAGTCTCTCACAATTGATGAAGTTTATGATTCTTTGATCTCGTATGATAAGATGAAGCATATTGTGGTTAAACTCGACTCTCAGAGAGAGGGTCTCATTATTCGTGGGAGACAAGATCGAAATGCTGATGATGATCATGGAAGGACACAGGAACGAAATCCTCGCGGTAAATCTAAGGGCAAATCGAAGTCTTCAAACGGAGCTAAAACTTGTAACTTTTTCAAAAAGAAATGGTACATTAAATCTGAGTGCTATAAGCTACAGAATAAGATCAAAAGGGAGGTTGTAAATCAAAAGGGAAAACAACCAGAAAATTTCGGTGAAGATGATGCTGTAGAAGACTACAGCAATGGTGAACTTCTATTCGCTTCTATCAAAAATTTTAAAGTGAGCAAGGAGTGGATCCTTGATTCAGGCTGCAGGTTCCACACGAGTCCCAATTGGGATTGGTTTACAACTTATGAAACAGTGTCTAAAGGTGTTGTTTTGATGGGAAATAATGCTTCGTGTAAAATCACAGGTGTTGGAACAATTAAAGTTAAGATGTTTGATGGAGTTATCAGAATACTTAGTGACGTACGACATGTTCCAGAATTGAAGAGAAATTTAATTTCGTTGAGTACTATTAATTCAAAAGGGTAAAAATACACAGCTGAAAGTGGGGTTTTGAAGATTTCTAAGGGTTCTCTCGTTGTGATGAAAGGGTAGAGAAAGACTGCCAAGTTATATGTTCTATTGGGTTCTACTATTACTGGTAATGTAGCTTTCGCTTCCTCTTCCTTGTTAGATGATGATATTACTAAACTTTGGCATATGCACTTACGGCATATGAGAGAGAATGGCATGGCAGAATTGAGCAAAAGATGACTTCTTGATGGGCAAGGAATTTGCAAACTGAAGTTCTGTGAGCACTGTGTTTTTGGGAAGCAAAAGAGAGTTGGATTCACTAGAGGAATCCATAACATGAAGGGAACATTGGAGTATATTCATTTTGAATCTAGAGTGCCTTCGAGAGGTGGAGCTAATTATATGCTAACTTTTATAGATGATTTTTCAGAAAAGTTTGGGCGTTTTTCCTGAAGCATAAAAGTGATGTGTTTTCCGTATTTAAGTCTTGGGAAACTATGATTGAAAAGTAGACGGGGAAAAAAATAAAATACCTCTGCATACTCCACAGCAAGGATATATTCATTTTTCTGATGAGTTTGATAAATTGTGCAAGTCAGAAGGGATCGTGAGACACTCGACAGTTCGACATACTCCACAACAAAACGACGTTTCAGAATGAATGAACCGAACGATCATGGAGAAGGTTCGATGTATGTTGTCAAATGCCAACTTACCAAAGTCATTTTGGGATAAAGCAGCCTCTAATGCATGTTTTTTTGATCAACTGATCTCCATCTATTTCCATTGAGAAAAATACTTCACAAGAGGTATGTTTTAGTAATCTTGCTGACTATTCTGATTGAAAGATCTTTTGGTGTCCTGCATAGCTCATGTTGATAATGTAAAATTGGAACCGAGATCTATTAAATATGTTTTTCTTGGTTATAAAGCTGGTGTACAAGGGTATAAGTTATACTGTCCTAAAAATAGAAAAGTTGTGATTGGCAGAGATGTTGTTTTTGATGAAACTACTATGCTACCTAACTTATCTCTTAAACACTCTTCCAATAAAGAAAATCAAAAGTAGGTGGAGCATCAGATTAATCCAAAATCTACAATAGAGTCGAATCCTTAAGCCAGTACAAAAATTTAAAATAGAGTTGCTTCTTCACCATAATACTCTATCGCCAAAAACAGAACTAGAAGATAAATTAAACCTCCAAAGAAGTATATCGAGGCTGATCTAGTTGCTTATGCTTTAAATGTGGCTGAAGATATAGATGCAAACCAAGAGCCATCTAATTATTCTGAGGCGATTAGCTATGAAGACTCAGAAAAGTGGATGTTTGCTATGCAAGAGGAGATGGAATCACTCCACAAAAATAGAACATGGGATCTTGTGAAACTTCCTAAAGGTTAAAAGGTTGTTCGTTGTAAATGGGTGTTTAAAAAGAAAGAAGAGACTCCAGGAGTTGCAGAACCCAGATATAAAGTAAGGCCTGTTGCAAAGGGTTACAGTCAAATTCCAGGAGTGAACTTCACAGATGTGTTCTCCCCAGTTGTTAAGCATAGTTTGATTCAAGTTTGCTTGGTATTGTGGCCATGCATGATTTGGAGCTTGAGCAGTTAGATGTAAAAACTATATTTTTGCATGGAGATTTTGAGGAGAATATTTACATGCAACAACCAGAGGGTTTTACAGTCATCAAGACAGTGGTACAAGAGGTTTGATTCCTTTATGACTTCTGATGATTTCAAAAGAAGTAGCACTGACAGTTGTGTTTACTTTAAGAAAAACAGTAATGGTTCTTTTGTGTATCTACTCCTTTATGTTGATGACATGCTGATAGTAGCAAAAGATAAAGGAGAGATAAGAAAGGTCAAAGCCCAACTAAGTGAAGAATTTGAGATGAAAGATTTGGGACCAGCAAAGAAGATACTTGGTATGGAGATTCTCAGAGATAGAAAAGCAAGTAAATTGTACCTAAGTCAGAAGGGGTACATTGAGAAAGTTCTTTGCAGGTTCAATATGCAGAGTGCTAAGCCTGTTAGTACTCCTTTAGCAACCCATTTCAGACTTTCATCGGCTTTGTCTCCACAATCAGATGATGAGATTGAGTACATGTCACATGTTCCATACTCTAGTGTAGTGGAATCTCTCATGTGTGCTATGGTTTGTTCATCTCTAGATTTATCATATGCAATCAATGCAGTTAGCAGATACATGGTGAATCCTGGTAGCAGTTCAGTGGATTTTAAGATACTTACAAGGTACTAATGATGTTTGCTTACAGTTTGAAGAACTAGAGATGGTGTAATTGGGTATGTTGATGCTGATTTTGCTAAAGACCTTGATAGAAGAAGATCTCTCATAGGTTATGTCTTTACAATCGGAGGTTGTGCAATCAGTTGGAAAGCCACTTTGCAAACTACAATCACTTTTTCTAGCACTAAAGCTGTGTCCATGGCAATTACTGAGCTTGTAAAGAAGCCATTTGGTTGAAGGGACTCTTTAGTGAACTCAGTGAAGACCTTCAAATCAGTACAGTATTTCGTGACAGTCAAAGTGTCATCTTCCTTACAAAAGATCAAATGTTTCATGAGAGAACAAAAAAAAATTGATGTTCAGTATCATTGTGTTCGTGATATTATTACTCGTGGTGATATTGTTGTTAGCAAAATTAGTACTCATGAAAATCCTACAGATATGATGACTAAGTCACTTCCTATAACCAAGTTTGAGCATTGCTTAGACTTGGTTGGTGTTCATTGTTGAAGTTAAACCCTTAAGGGGTTTTATGGAAGAGGTGGAGAACTTGTTCGTTGAGAGTTCGCGATGAAGAACTTTTTCATTAAGAATTCGTGTCAAGGTGGAGATTTTTAGAATTAAGTGACCCGAATCTTTATTTAAATAAAATAAAATGGTAAAATAAAATAAAAGTAAAATCCCTATAGAACTACACTTCTTTTATTTTATTTTAGAATAAGGTTTTTTAAACCTTATTAAACTCTATCTATTTGATATTGGGTAGGATAAGGTGTTTCAATATTACTACACTCCTATTAGAATATGGTTTTACAAGCCTATAAATAAACATAGTCTACTCCTCTTATAATCATTCGAATTCGACATAGTAAATTTTCTTCTCCTCTGTCCGTGGTTTTTTCCCGAGAGGGTTTCCACGTAAAAATCTATGTTCTTTATTTTTATTTCTCTTTTCTTTACGATATATTGTCATTACTGACATTCTATTTTTTTACATAACATAATATAATGCTTTTATAAATTAATAAACATCATTTTTTTAACTAAACAACCCCACCACCGTCCACCAACTTAAGAATGGGTAATTTACCCATTAAGGCCATCTAATTATAATTCTTTAACCAATTTAACACCTTTAAACTAATAGCGATTCACTTTTTTAAATTTTACAATTTAGTCATTTTTGCTTGATTTATAGAAACAAGGTCCTGATACCTCTTTTTCTAAAACCACTTGACCTTAGGTCATACCACTTGAACTTAATAAATCGCTTATATAACAAAAATCACTATATCAAAAACCTTTTTAAAATCAAGTTTGACTCATAAATATTAAATAATAATATTTACTAACTTACTCGTCGGATTTGGTGGCCCCGAAAACACTGTTTTCAACACCACTAAAAAATGAGTTTTTACACTTACCATTTCAATGCATAAATTATAAGTAAGTATAATACAATCCAAGCAATAGCTTGGCCAAAGCCTAAGCATTCACACTAAACCTGTTAGTAATATAAGCATAAGGCATAGGCAATTTACTCATGAATGATCACAACATTTAAACATGTAACATATGAATATATCATCCATCTCAACTTACTTTTATCCATGTATCACCAATTCAATGCAATTCATATGTGAACATGTTTTAGCTCGTATTGAACTCTTACTATTTCCTTTCAAATCATGCCCGTTAAACCGTTAAGAATACCGTTGGATACCCGAGATAACTCACACAAAATGTGCTAACTCATATAACTTTAATTCGTCAATTCCTGTACATATATGCTACACGAGTTGTGAAAATGGATCTGCTCACACGAACTGTGGATTGAAACGTAACTACACGATGCTACTCACACGAGCTGTGAAGTATCTGCAACACATGCCAGACCTCAACCATCACTAGGACGTTCAAGACCAACACCTGAATCATGTAAATCCTAATGACATGTCATTTGTAACCTACTAATTCCTAAGGTTCAAATGGGGCTCCGTAGTCGTCGTACGTCGTTGAATTTCTCTCGTTTAATGACATTATAAATTGCATAATAATATCTATATATTAGGTCATTTACAATAGATAGCACATTAAATAGTCAATTTAACTCACATTTAAGTGTTTATAGTTCATACGAACTTACCTGGCTAAATTGCAAAAATGTTAAAGTATAGGGGCATTTTAGTAATTTTCTATTCTCCTCGATTTTCCACCTGATCTTGATCTAAATTAATAATTTCATTCAATTTATTAATTTAGATAGTAAAAAATGTATTTCATGCAATTTGGTCATTTTTGACATTTTTACAAATTTTCCCCTAAAGTTTTACTTTTATTCAATTTAGTCCTTCAGCCTAAAACATGAAAATTAACCATTTTGACCCAAAATTTACCCTATTAGAATACTTATGGCATCAAGAACATCCCATTCATGCAAAAATTGCACATCAAATCCTTGTACTTTTACTATTTTATCAATTTAATCCCTAATAAAAAATTTATCAAAAAATCACTTAATAAAATAATTTTAAATAAAAATTAATATCTAAAATTCATCATTTAACATCTAAAACCACAAATTTCATCAATGGAAACATTCAAAATCTTTAACAGTTTCAAAATTGAAGGGACGGGCTAGCTGGACCTAGTTGCAACGATCTCGAAAATATAAAAATTTAAATAAACAGGTGAAAAATGGCTTACCAGTTTGGCTTTTAAAATTGCCAAAAATCCAAGGTTAAAAATTGCTTTTTTCTCCCATAATAATAGGTGAAGAAGACAATGTAAAAGATGAATAAACAATTTGGTTTTATTTATTTTAATTTAACTATCAAATTATCATTTTAACCTTGGTTAATAATTAAATAAAACATCAAATTCATGTCCACTATTGTCCACTAACACCTTGAATGGTCTAATTACCATTTAATTCCATTTTCCTTTATTCAATTAACCATTTAATCACTCAAGTCAAATAGTGATAAAATTTTACATCTTTTACGATTTAGTCATTTTTAATTAATTAACTATCGAAACGTTGAAATTTTCCAATGAAACTTTAACACTACCTTAATGACACTCCGTAAATATTTATAAAAATATTTATGGCTCAATTTATGGAAACGAGATCCCGACACCTCATTTTCTAATCCCACTTTACTTTAGGGTCTTACCACTTGAACTTAATAAATCGCTTATATAACATAAATTATAAAATTAAAAACCTATTTTAAAATTTGGCTCGTAAATATTACATAATAATATTTACGAACTTACTTGTCGGATTTGGTGGCCCTAAAACCACTATTTCTGACACCACTAAAAAATAGGTTGTCATATATAAAAACTTGATATCCAGAGATAAAGAGACATTGGTAGGGTATGTTAATTGCTAACCAAATTGGCTTGTTGATCACCTTCGAACGTATTAACATCCAGAGTGTGAATACTGTTGTAAAAGATATAGATACATGAGGCGGTATCCGCAAGTATACGGATCTAGTTGTAATATAGTTACAACAAAGTAGGTGAATACTCTGAGGATCATACCCAAGGGAGGCGAGTACTAGATTAATTTTAACCTAAACACTGAAATATCTAATTAGTACTTTAATTTAGTTATAGTATGAAATTGAAATAAAAGGGTTTTTAATATTTTTATAATAATAAAATAAAATAAAGTAAGAAATAAAATTCAAGAGATCAAATAACAGAATAAATCAAATCTGATTATGGGTGATTAGCTCGCTTGGGTAATCCCCATCAACTGTCGCTTTGAGTTCCTCGTCAATCAACTAGTCACTATCCCAGTAGGATCTTCCGGTCTTCCACTCAAATAATGAGTCAGCAAGGACTACTTATCTTCAGACCTCACAGTCCAGACCGGTTTGAGATGAAGGTGTTCACGGATAGGCCATACCAATTTTGGGTTAATTCCCACCTTGATGACTTCCTAGGGTTTTCAAGCCTAGGGTTTAGGTTCTTCCTTTCCCAAACAGCTGATCCATTAAGTAACCTTATAAAACAGTTAACAAATTATACCTCCACTCGCTAATCCCCAACAGAGGGATTAGTTCCTCATAGGTTTCATAAACAATATGGAATTGATGTAAAGAGAGAAAATGATATATGAATTGAAGTGTAGAGTTTAAAGATGAATATGAATCCATAGAGTTTGATTGTCTCCATAAATTAGATCTTCGATAAAACAAAAACAACTGGAAAATAAATCTAAAACCCTAAAAGAAGGACAAATCTAAACTAGAATTACAAGTAGAAAACTAAACTAAGGGATTAGTCCTCATAACATGTGACAAATGAGCCTATTTATACATTTTAGGTAGTCTTATCCTTAACCCTATGTTAGCTAACGTTTCTGAGCTTTAAGTTTTATTGTGTAGACTAAAATACCCCCCGGCTCGTGTTTAATTCTTATCCAGAGTCAATGTCGCAGCACACCAAGACCTGTGTCGTGACACAAGAGTCAGTATAGTCCTCCTGAGATATCTTTAGAGGTATTTTGCGACACCCTTAAGATGTGTCTCAACATTGAATGCAATATCGTGATTTCTCCTTTCTGCTCCCTATATTGCGACAGTGATCATTCCATGTTGAGACATAGTGACCAATATCTTTTTATTACGTCTTCTAATGGTCTCCTGCACACTTAAAAAGTTCATTAGCTCACCCTTAGGCCTCATTCGACCCATAAGGTCAATAAAAGATTTAATTTGCAAATTTTACTAACTTAATGAAAACTTACGAAAGCATAACTAAAACCTAATAGAAACGGTTACTTTCAAGCTTCTAAAGTGCAGAAATTAGTTTAATCTGCTACACCGAATTACGGCAGATCAAACTCCCCCACACTTAAGTCATTACTTGTCTGCAACCGACACAAACGAAAACAAGAAAAAGAAAAGAAATCCCTTGAGAAAATATCAAACAAGTATTCGCTTTGGAGCACATGACTAGTTAGTTCATATTCACAGACAACATTAACATGATGAATAATTGACTTACCACTTTTGTCCACAAACAACGAAGTTCAGTATATTACAAATAATACAAACTTTAAGGGTCTCACCTGTAGGGGTCCATCAATAAATCTTACAAGTAGTTTGATTATCCAAGCAAAATACAAATAGTCGTTTAGGCGATTATTTTATATGATGTCCATTCACGCATAAGGATATTTAGGCCACATAGGACTCTTCGGCTTGTAACGTTTTAAAGTTTAGGACAGGTATGTAATTCAAAAATAGTAAGCATCAAAAGGGCTACAAACATGAAAATATTTTGGCACATCGTACTGATCCCTATTCTTCCCCTTTCTTAACCCTTACCCGCTCACCGCCTTATTTCTCCTTCTCTCACCTTTATTGTTTCTCCACATAGGAAATCATAGCATAACATAGTAACTACGGCTAGCCTACAAGTTTTTGTCCACTAATGAATGAGTTTTCTTATTCTTGTAATTTTTTCACTTTTCTTTTACAATTTATCTTACTCATGAATGCTTTTTTCTTTTCAAGAACTTTTTCTACTCGTATTACTTTCCTTTTGAATTTTTCTTTTGTTTTTCACTTTCAAGCTAACCTATAGCTCCCATATCACACCAACCTTTCCTATTCCATATTGTTTTTTTCAAAATCCGCCATGATGTATCACTTAATCCTTAATACGTATGGCTAGACGTATATAGCAGTGCAGTTCAGGATCACAGAAAAAGGGCAAATACAAATTAACGTTTTAGGTTCGGGTCTTGTAATAAGGTTCATTAAGAAATATTACAAGGTCAAAAATTGGTACTAAAGGTGCATAAATATTAGTCAGCTTTTTTTTGCTCTAGGTATGTTCCAGACAATGTCTTAGGTCATCCCTTAATATGTCAACATGCACAAATTTAATCAACCAAACAAACTTAAATTCAATCATTTATCATTCATACTAGCATGCTCGTTTCCTTGTATTTTCTATACCATTTGGTACAGTTGACTACTTAATGCCTATTTACAGTGTAACATATAGAACTTAGTAGTCTAATGATCAACAATTTAAAATCACCTATCATCATGCCAAATTTATTTGTAAACATAACCAACCTATGTACATGTTCCTAACCAATTATTTGTTTTTCTACAAACTTAAGCACACATACGACAAGAAAAATCAAGAGAAAAGAATAAATATTTAAAACAAATTTTCTATGTTACTCCCTCACACTTTAGTTGACACATTGTCCTCAATGTGTGGCTCATAAAAAGATAAAGAAGGAAGTTACTCGATTGATCGTGGTTGCTCCAACCACTAATAGTGGGTGTTTCCTCATTTGTTCGTTAATAACTTAAATTGTTGAGTCTCCTTTGTGTTGGGTTCCTACATATAAAATTTAAACAAAATACAAAGCAACTAACAATCTACTATTATTTTTACTCCTACTTACTCAAAAATAAATTATCATCCATTAAAGTTAGTACAATCCAGTCAAAAGCATAAAAAAGAAATAAAATTCAATCCTCTTCTGAATCATCTAGGGGAATAGCACGCTTCTACTCTATCAGTGCCTTGCCCTTGCCCGAGTCGTATTGTTGATGGGAGCTCCCACCTTTGGAATATTTTTGACATTCTGGGATGCGAATGACAGGCCCTTTTGGTGTTGAATGTTGCGGCTAGAATGTCGATTCTTCTTCTGTCCCAAGGTACTCTTGAGTAGCACCTTCCTCCTCGGGATTAGCCACCTGATCATAATGAGTTGGGGTCGAGCTGAACATATCCTTAGGGTAATTCAGAGTGCGTAACCCATTCATTCTTGTGAATTCTTGGAGCACTGGTCCTGTCTCCTGCATCCATCTGATCATCCCAACAAGCTTTGCTTATGCTTCCACTGGCTCTTTTTCTAACTTTCTCCTGATCTCGCCATTTTATCAATGTTGGAACGTCCTTCTTCTTCTTCCTCCTTTGGTTCCAATCAATGATTTGCTTTCGTTGAAGCTCAACGTATAGTGTATATAATGTATCTCCAATTATGCTCCCCATTGGCTTCACAAATTGCTCATTTTTGCTCATTGGCACTTCTGCCTTTCGGCTTAGTGCTGTCACTAGATAAGGAAAAAAAGTCAAGCTTTCTGGCTCTGCATGCATCATTTCATTTCTTAGAAGATCTAACGCCCTACACAGATTTGTTGACGCTGTAAAATACCATATAGCAAAATAACTCGAAAGACATTAACATTAGAAACATTTCATACTGGTGCAATTCTGGTGGCAATGAATTGCATCCACATTTTGGTGACAGGAAACATCATCGCCTGATTAAAATTTGTTAGTAGCCTCGTATCTAGCCTATAGTTCCAATTACCCTTACCTTGAGTAAAATATTTTATAACATCCTCCATATCAATATTTTGAAATTTTTTCCAAATCTACACTATCAATAAAATCTTTTTCATAATATGGAATGTTATAAAATTTCCAAATATCACTAGGGGATATTGGAACTTCCTCCCCTCGCACTGCTACCTCACTTAAAACCTCACCATACATGCCCTTAATTATTTAATCCTTGAGGGATGCATAAAATTCCTGCACTACAGGTATGACGGTGTTTTCGGTGGGAGTGACACAGAACTGCTCCCATTGATGGTATTGCACCAAAGTCCAAATTTCTTTGCAATGGACCATAGAGGATTCGAACCCTCATTCTTGAATTAATGGTCTCCTTTGCAATTCAAGAAAATATTTCTCCACGTTTAAACTGTGGAATCATTTTTTGCCCAAAACAATTGGTGTTTCTTAGACCATAGTTCTTTTGCTCTTACGTGGAGGCATTCTCTAATATTTGAGTTGAAAATAAGTAAATAGAAATTACTAAAAACTAATGAATAGTAGAATGAGTAAAGGATTACGTAACCTCGACTTCCTAACAAATATTTCTGTTACTCCTCCAAGTGCTTGATAAAACTCCAAATAAAGCTTTAGAAATCGCAATAGAGATTTGGTTTGTTTAGGGTTTAAGATAGAAAAGGGTTTTGAAGTTTGGAGGTTTATAGAAGAGTTTAGTGGTTTAAAATAGTTTAGAATGTGAAGTTTAATGCATTTTTAGGTTTAAAACAAGGGTTTTAAAGGTTAAAAACTAGTTAAATTAAAGCTTAAGCTGTCGGGTCGCACGAATGGGCCGGGTCAACCCTGTAAAAATTGCAATGATGTCGCGACACAGTAGATTGCTCACACCGCGACACCGGGGTTCGACGTCGTGACACCCCTGTAATTTTTGAAATCCTGGAAAACTGTTCGCAATGTCACGACACAGTATAGTGGTGTTGCAACATTGATATGATTTTTGTAATTCTTCTGGTTGACCATGGTGTTGTGACACATTGTGCCTGTGTCACGATGTTGACCCTATTTCCCAAATTTTCAATCTTCAAAGTGCTTTCAAATGCTCGATAACCTTGTCTCTGCGTTACCTGTAATATTTTGATTAATCGGTTATTAAAATATACAATTTTATACAGTTAGAAAAGGTTATTATGTAAAAATGTTAGGCCTTACTGTCGAACTCGTCTGTCAGCTCAGTTAATATGTATGGGGGTGCTCCTTGTAAGTGGTCTTCGCTTGTATTGGTCCAACACCCATCTTGCCATTCTATTCGTTTGCGATTAGCTCTCTCTCTGAACTTGCCTTTTTGGCTTGCTTTAACCACCGACAATTCTTTTTGTAGATCATAACTATTAATTATTTATAGGACCACATCACCGTGTAACCACTATAATTGTTGCTTGATGCTCTTGCTTCATAAGAAAGTTAAGAATTGTGGTTCATACTTGTCACTCATTTTGTTTTTGTCCATCTCATCAATTAGGAATAACTTTTCAGGAGTGTGTTTTGAGATGATTGGCAAAGAGATTTGCACTTATCTTCTTAAACTCTGACTTTGTGGGCTTTTAAATTTGTCCATTTGGTTGTAGATAATTCTCCTGAATTGTTATTATGAGAATTGAATATTTCGTGGCGCTCGTAACTCAATGCCTATGTTCATCAGTTGTCCGGTTTGATTGAATTTTTTATATGATCATAAGTCCTGTCTATATATATTTGTCCAATTCTTGTCAACATCTGGAAAATTCATAGATCATTGAACTTTTAGGGTGCCTGGTATAAAACTAAAGGCATGAAAAAGATAGTCAATTCAAGCTTGTCAACAGGGACTATTGGTTTCTCTTTATTTTGCTCTGTGAATTCCTAAAGCGATAGATATTCTTCCACTAAGTTAGTTGTGAACATAATTGTCTCTATTGGTGGGTCTGTGTTATATTGCTTCTGTGCTTCTGTCTTATCAGAATGACTCAAGATTATTAGGACGATAAGTTTGATGCCTATTAGATTCGTATATTCACTAGCCATTTTCCCAACTAGCTCTATATCTTCTCTTGTTGCAGTTTCTTCAATTTATCTGGATATTCTTCCTTTCCCTAACAGTTGATCCATTGAGTGACCGTACAAAATAGTTAACAGATCATACCTCTACTCGCTAATCCTCCATAGAGGGATTAGTTCCTCATGGCTTTCATAAACAACATAGAATAGATCGAAGAACTAATCGTAATGAATGAACTGAAGTAAAGAGTATAAGAAAATCCTTAATGATATTGATAATAAATGCGAATCCACAGAAGTTGATCCCCTTCACGATTCAGATATCTTGAAATAAAACAAAGATAAATAAACTAAACTCTAAAAAACCTAAGAAAGCAAGAAAACAAAACTAAATTTAACGAAAAAATCCAAGCTAATCGAATGTTGTCTATAACATGTGCCAAAGAATCCTATTTATAATCTTCAGGTGGTCGTTGTCCCTAACCCTAGGACAACTGATGTTCTCGAACTTTCAATTTGATTGTGTAGAACAAAATTCCCCTGTTTCGTGTTTATTTTTTGTCTTAGAGTCGATGTCACAACACATCAGGACCTATGCGACAGAGGTGTAGTATACCCTTCATTGAGACATTTTTAAGGGTATATCGTAACATCCTCAATCTGTGTCGCGACATCGGAGGCAGTTTTCTACTTTCTCCATTCTGCTCTCTATGTTGCGACATCGGACCTCTTGTGTTGTGACATAGCATCCAGTGTCAGTCTAAAATGCCTTCTAATGGTCTCTTGCACACTCACACGGCACGTTAACTCTCCCTTAGGCCTCATTCGGCCCTTAAGGTCAATAAAAGACTCAATTTGCACATTTTATTGAATGTAAGTAAAGCTAAAGAAAGTTAGCTAAAATATAACGAAAATGTTTGTATTCAAACTCCTTAAGTGCAAAAACTAGTTTAATTTGCTACATCGATTTACGGTAGATCAAACTCACCCACACTTAATTCATTGCTTGTCCTCAAGCAACATAAATAAAAATGGCAAACAAAAATGACGACCCTTGCGCAAATATCATACAAAGATTGACTTTGGAGCATATAATTTAGGCATTTCGTGCTTACTAACAACTTTAACATGATGAATATTTGACTTACCACTTTTGATTTCAAGCATCTAAGTTCAATATGTTACAAAATATACAAGTATTAAGGGTATCACCTATAGGAACCATCAATAAATCATACAAGTACTTTGATTCTCTGAGCAGAATACAAATAGTCATTTATGCGTATGTTTAGTATGATGTCCTTTCATGCGTAAGGATGTTTAGGTCACATAGGACTTTTCGGTTTGTAATGTTCTAAGGCTTAGGAATTTAATTCTCTGATTAGAATACAAATAGTAATTTATGCGTATGTTTAGTATGATGTCTATTCATGCATAAGGATGTTTAGGTCACATAGGACTTTTCGGCTTGTAATGTTTTGAGGCTTAGGACAGGTATGGAATTTAAAAATAGTAAGCATCAAAAAGGGTTACAAACACGAAAATAGTTTGGCACATCGTATTGACCCCTATTCTTCCCCCTAGTGACCCTTACTTGCTCACGGCCTTATTTCTCCTTCTCTCACCATCCTTGTCTCTCCATATATAGTAAGTCATAGAATGACATAGTAACTACGGCTAGCCTTACGAGTTTTTATGCACTAATGAACGATTTTTTTGTGTACTTTGTGACTTTTCTTTCTTTTTCAATACATCTCACTCATGAATGTTTTTTCACTATTTAAAAATTTTTCTACTCATACTAATTTCCTTTTTGGATGTCCTTTCTTATTTCTCACATTAGGCTAACTTATAGTTCCTATATCACACCAATCTTTCCTTTTTCATTCTATTTTTTCAAACTCCATCGTGATATATCTACTTAACCCTCAATACGTATGGCCGGATGTCTATAATCGTGTAATGAAGAACCAAAGAAAAAAGGTAAATACAAATTAATGTTTTCAAGCTTAGGGCTTTTAATGAGGTTCGTCACTAAGTGTCAACAGGCTCAAAAAATTGGTACTAATGGTAAAATATAAATAGGATAGCTTTTTGGCTCTAGATGTGTTCCAAACAATGCCTTAATTCATCCCTAAATATCTCAACATGTACAAATTTACTCAGCAAAATAAATACAAATTCAACCATTTATCATTCGTACTAGCATGCTCGTTTCCTTGTATTTTCTATATCACTTGGTACAGTTGATTGCTTAATACCTATTTACAATGTCACATATAGAACTTAGTAGTCTAATAATAAAAATTTTAAAATCACCTATCATCATGCCAAATTTATTTATAAACACAAGCAACCTATGTACATGCTCCTAACCAATCACTTGTATTTCTACAAGCTAAAGAACACAAAAGACAAGAAAAATACAAGAAAATTTTAAAAACGCATTACCTATGTTACCCCTCATAGTTTAATTGACAAATTGTCCTTAATGTGTATCCCATAAAAAGATAAGGAAAGAAGTTACCAATTGATTGCTCTAGCTTCTATTGATGGGTGCTTCCTCCTTTGCTCGTAAAGGTTAGAATTTTTTCTGTCTCCTTCGTGTTGTGTTCCTTCATAGAAAACTTAAACAAAATGAAATAATGATAATAATAATAATAACTACTACTAGTCCTGCTCCTACAAAGTTAAAATTAAAGAAGTATCCAAAACTTAATACAAGTTTTCAAAAAAAATGTTCAAGCATCCTCTTTAAAATCTATCTCCTCACTTTTGTCATCCTCATCATCCTCTTCTTCTTTTTCCATATCCGTTGGCCCAAAAATGTTAGGTGTATAATTGGGGACCCGAATGTTGTTTTGCTTAGCAAATTCTTGAAAGATTGGTCTCAATTCCTACATCCACTGAATCATCCAATCGTGCTTTGGATGACTACTCTCACCAACTTCTTATTGAGCTTGTGTCAACCTCTGATATGAAGCTGGTGTAGACGTCACTTCTTGTTGTCGCTTGTTCCAATCTTTTATCTATCTGGCTCGCAGCTCAATATATTGTTAGAACAATGTGTCCCCGATGATACTTCTAGAATGTTTTAGTGACTGCTCAGTAGATGTCATAGATAGACCCGCCTCTTTGTGTAAGGTCGTCAGTAGATGGGGGAAGAAAATTCACACCTTCTGGCTACAGATGCACCTCTTCATATTCTAGTAGATCTATTTGCCAATATAGACCTGCTTTTTCTACAAAAATACAATAGAGTAAAACTACTCTAAAAGTATTAACGTTAGAAACATTTAAAGTAGGTACTATTTGTGTGCACATAAATTGAATCCACATCTTAGCCTTAGGAAACATAACCGTTTAATGAAAAGATACTGAGATATTCGTACCTACGTGATATTTCCATTCACCCCTCCCTTCAGTCAACAGTTTATAATACTATCCATATCTATGTCTCAGAAATATTTTAGATCATTTTCATCAATGAAATCATTCTCATAGTATGGAGCATTATAAAAGTTGCAAATAATTTGAGGGGTTACTCATACTTTCTTCCCCAGCACAAGTACCATATCCCACATATGGCCTTTAGTATTTCTAAATTCCTGGTCCCGTAAAGATGCATAAAACTCCTGGATAATAAGGACCAAGACATTGTCTTTAAGGATCATCCAAAAATGTTCCCACCTATGATATTTGACTAAAGGCCATATTTCCTTACACAAAACCATTAACGGGTCGAATCCCCTCACTTAGATAAAGGTTTTTCCTCGAAGTTTAGTAAAATATTTTCCAATATCTGGGTTTGCGAAATTAAGGGGGTTTGGACCCGTTGATGGTTCGGGTTCATTTGTTCTTCTAATTTTTCTAGAAGGCATGATATTTCAATCTTAATACTAAGCAAACAATTAAATGGAACAGTAAAAAGTTAAATTTAGGAACCCTTAACCTTAAATATATAGTCAAATTTTATTTGAACTCCTTGCTCCCGCGATGTTCCCGTTCCTTTTTGCACCTAATATGATTGAAGAGTAAAGAAAATATGATGTTTAAGAGATTTTTAAGAGATTTAAGAGAGTTTGAGGGATTAAGGGTTAAGAGATATTTTAATTAGAAGTGAATATGGTTTTAGGTTATAAAATAGAGTTTTAAAAGGTTAAATTGGGTTAAATAAAGGGTAGGTTATCGAGTTACGCAAATGGGTCGAGTTAACCTTGCAAAAAATTGCAGCGATCTCGTGACACAGGGTTTCCATGTTGCTAATCCCTGATAGCTCAACGTTCTTGCGACATAAGGGTTCTGTGTCGCGACACAACTTCTAGTTTGGAAATTCGGGAAATTTGTTCTCTATGTTGCGACATAAGAGTGTGGTGTCGCGACGTCAAGTTGGTTTCTTCAATTCCTGCATTCTGCACAAATGGTCAACCCAACTTTCTATCTTGAAGATGTCTTGATGTCAAAATAAAAATATATCAAATAAAAGTTAACATCTAAACTATATGGCTAGTTAAATATACAAAAAATTACAAAATTTAAGCAATAATTTAAATAATTTTTAAATTTTACTATCGGATGAATCTAACAGTATCATCAATTCATGTATGGGCAACTCTTTCATTCTATCAATATTAGTCCATCGCCCTTCGTGCCATTCCACTCTTACCTACTTGTCTCTTTCCTTGAACCTATTTATTCTTTCTGTATTCATAAAAGGAAGTTTGTCCCTTGACATGGGATTCTTAGAAACATATACTGTTTGTATTGTTCCCCTAACTTCCTCTCCTCGTTCGATTTATGATCACATTTAAATTTTTCTATCTCACCATTGATTTTCATAGTTCATTTATTTTTCTATAGATCAATGGTGGACCTAGAAGTGGCCAGGAAAGTTCTACCTAATAAGATCGGTATCTCACGATCCTCTTCAAAATCAAGTACCACAAAATCTGTGGGGAAAATAAAACTTCACACTTTGAATAACACATCTTCCATTACCCTTTTCGGGCGTACCAAAGACCTGTCAGCCAATTGTAATGTTATCTAAGTAGTTTTCAGATCCCCTAGCTTGAGTTTTTCAAAAATCGATAGAAGCATTAAATTAATACTAGCTCCTAGATCGCATAGAGCTCTATTAAAATGAATGCTCCCTATCTTTATGGAAATAGTAAAACTTCCCGGGTCTTTCAATTTTTGAGGCACCTGTCTTGAAATAATTACCCTATAAAAAGCACTTAAGTTAACTTGTTCTCCTACCTTAATTTTCTTACGCCTCGCCATCATTTTCTCTAAAAACTTGGAATACTTGGGAACCTTCTCAATTAACTCGATTAAAGGTAGATTAACATTTAATGTTTTAAATAGGTTCAAGAAACTTACAAATTCATCCTCATCCCTCTTTTATTTTTTTTTTCAAGTCTCACAGGGAATGGGATTTTTTTGATTTCGGCATCTTTAGGTGTTTCTTTTTCTAATTCAGCCAATGGTGCCTTTATCTCTTTTGGCCTTGGTTCTTCTTCAATTTTTAGGAATTCCTCCTAAGAATCATTAGTATTCTCCATAACTACCTCCGGAGTGGGGTTTTTTAGGCTATTTTCAGTACTTTGCCCTATCGAAGTGCTATCGCCTTTACATGGTCCTTACCTTCCCTCCATGGATTGTCTTCTGTATTTCTAGGAATACCTGTGCCAATTTGTATTTTGATGTTGCCCATCATGCTCATCAATTGACTCATTTGATCCTCAACTTTAGTCAATGTTCTTGTGGAGTTGGTACAGTCAGATTGCACCTGCTTGACATATATTCTTATTGACTACATAACTCCCTCAATTCTATCCAGACGCTGACCACATGCAGTACAGTCATTTGGGTTGACCCTATCCTGGGGTTTCTGCAAATAACAAAGTTGGTAATTAGTGTTTTTAACTTGATTTAAATTACTACCTGCTCTTTCGTTCCCCTATCTCAGATTTTGGTGATTTCTCCAATTGGGATTATATGTATTTGAATAAGGGTTTCCACCCCTATTCCAGACATAATTTACATCTTCAACCGGATTGTTGATATAATGGAAGAGTGATTTGCCTACCCCATGCATAGACGATGTAGAAGTAGATTCGATAAGGTTGAGTCTATCCACTAACTATTGATACTTGTCATCCTCTTGGATAGCTTTTACCGTAACGGGTTTCTGACCATATGTGAATCGTTCAATTGGCCACTAATAGGAGTTTAGTGCTATGTTCTCAATGATTTTGTACGCATCCTTGTGTGTTATGTTCATAAGGGCTCCTCTTGCTGCTCCATGTAATCCAACCCATTATAAAATACCTATAGTTTCGTCCACTAAGGAAATTCGTGGTGCGGGCATTTTTGAATCAACATTTTGAAACGTTCCCACACCTCATAGAAAATTTTTCCTTCCATCTGTCTAAAGACAGTAATCTCTTGTCTAAGCTGAACTACTTTGCTAACTGGGAAGAACTTTTGTAAGAATTTTCTAGCAAGTTTATGATAGATCTTGGTGCCTACGAGTCTAACCAAGAAAAAGTGTTATCAATCAAGGAGAAGGGGAATAGCTGAAGATGAATAGCATCATCAGTGACCCCGTCATATTTAAAAGTATCATAGAGTTGGAGAAACTGTTTTAAATGTTTATTAGGGTCCTCTGTCATAGTGCCCTTGAAATGCAGATTGTTCTAGATCATTTAAATCATAGTCGGTTTGATCTTGAAAGTATTAGTTGTAATTTCCAACTTTGTTATACTTTTTTGAACCATATCTAGACTTGGTAATGCATAATCCATTAAAGTTCTATCATTTCAAGCCATGTTTATGTTTCTAGAAAGCTATGGTACTAGTGGATTTCCTAAGGCATTATCGTTACGTCATCAAACAGTGGATTTCCATGAGGTACGTTACCTACAGCAGGTGATGGATCTTGCATCTGCTGCTGTTTTTGCTGATGGCAATTTCTTCATATTATTTTTTTTGGATCAGTGGCAACAATAATAGGTATGCCCCTACTGCGAGTCATGCACTAAACCCAAAAAGAGGAGATTAGTAAAAATAAATAAAATCATACCTATAACCTACAAGTTTCCTAATTATTCTTTTACATGCAAAAATTAAAATTAACCTAGTAACGTTACCTCCCAAGCAACGATGCCAACAACTTCACCGCCTCCAGACGTACTAACGTCCAGAGTGTAACAAGCCATTTTTAGTGAAATCAGAACAGTGGTTTCGGGACCACAAATCTGAGCTCAAAAGAAAATTTATTATAATACTATTTTATGGTCTACAATATGATAGGAATATCGTATAAAAATTTCGTTAAGAAAATTTTACCGATTACATGTTTAATTAGATGGAAAGGACCAAATTGCATAAAATGCAAAAGTTAAATTTTACTAGCTAATGGGATCAAATAGCTATGGAATTCAAAATTAAAGGTCCTTATATGGGAAATAGACCATTAAGAAGAGTTAGTAGATAAGTATGATTAGTCATCAATGGAAAATTAGAAAAGGATAAAATTGGAAAGATGATAAATAAAGATGATAAATAATCAAATAAAGAAAAATATCATCATGTATCATCATCTTTCCCAAATAAAATATGGAAACCCTAGCCATGGAGAATTGAAGAAAGAGAAACTTATTTGGCCTAATTAGGTGAGTATTCAAGTCTCATTTTTAATGATTTTTATATATTTGAGATCGTAATAGCTTAATCTAGCTATCTCGGTGATTAATTTGTAAAGTTATCAAAGTACTATGGTTTTTCCATGGATGAATATGCATGAATTATGAATTTTGTGGTAGAAAATGAAAGGTTGTTGATATATAAACAACTTTTGTAAAGTGAATTTTTATGAAATTGTGATTTAGGAACTAAATTGTAAAGATGTAGAATTCATGGAAAAATTCTAAATTTTATGAAATACATGGGCTGTTAATGTTACATGTAAAAATCGGTTAGGCTTGGAATAAGGATTAAATTGCATGAATTTCATTTTCCAAGACTAGGGATGAAATCGTCATTAATTAAAAGTATAGGGGCAAAATGGTAGTTTTGCCTAAAATGTGAATTAAATATGAATTATATCAAATTGAGTTGAATTTACTCATATAGATCCGGATAGACAAAATACGGATTTAGATCAAGGAAAAGAGAAAGTGTCGGATTAGTAGACAACAAATCAACGAACACTTGTTAAGGTAAGTTCATGTAACTAAATTGTGTATATTTATATGCTTGAATTGAACGTTGTGTATGTGATTGTAATGTTTTTATAATATGAAATTAATATTATATCCGACAATTCTTGACAAACATCAAGTCCCGATTAAAAAACTGAAATTCGATGGATACAGGATTTCCCGTATTGGTTGTGGTCCTGCATATGTTGCAAACACACCGCAGCTCGAAATAGCATCCCGTTATTAGCCATCTCGAGCTTCCCATTATATGGTTCTTGTGATCTTCCCGTTAATAGCTCTTCGGAGCATCCCGATTGTTGTGACTCTACATCTGTTGTGGACACACCGCAGCTCTTATGAGCGTCCCGTTATATGGCTCTTTATGAGCTTCCTAATTCAAGGATCTTTGTAAGCTTCCTGATTAATAGCTCTCTGGAGCTTTTCGATATGGCTAGCTTGAACTTCCTGATATATGGTATCCAAAGCTTCTCGATTAATGGCTCTTCGGAGCTACCCATTATTGGCTCGCATGAGCTTCCCATTTATGGCTCTTATGAGCTACCCATTATTGGCTCGCATGAGCTTCCCATTTATGGCTCTTATGAGCTTTCTATTATAAATCCCAGATAAGTTCCCGTTATATGACTCACATGAGTTTCCCATTATATGGCTCGAGAAAGATCTTCCCATTTATCTGCTCGTACTCAAAAGCTCGTAAAGGTTGGAAGTCGGTCAGACCAACATCACACTATCCTTCAGCTCACTTTGGTATAAATAGCAAAATTTCTTTTGGGTATAATGGCATGTATAGGCTATGTTTGGCCAAATGATTGCATATACGTGTGCTGGTTGTGATTTGCCATTGGTATGGCTTAAGAGAATATATTTTTATGTAAACATATATATATGTGTGTGGTTTTATTATGTTTGATATGTGTTTGGTATAAGTAAGCAAATATGAGTTTTGATCATCATGGTAAATGTAAATGCTAAGATATATGTGACAAAACAACTTGTTTAAAACTTGGTTTAGGTTGATTTGAGTGATTCGTTGTAACACCCCAATTTGGTCTAAACGTTATGACCGAATCTGGCGATGTCACATTGAAACACCTCTTACCCGTATTCGACACCGGAATAGGGTACGAGGCATTACCAGAACACATACACTTATAAACATGTTAAACCGAGTTATAAAATTTCATTCAAATTTAAACTCTTCAAATTTTTAACATGCTTTTATAAATCTTCACGTTATAACTTCAAAATACTATATTTGCAACAAATATGGCTTCTGAAACCCAATACATACTTATGTAATTCAATACTTCATTTCCATTTCATTTAATTCACGATTCTCATGTTCACGATTCAATTCAATTTCTCAATCCAATATACATTTCAATACCACAATAATTCATTTAATTCAAATCATATCCTTTGCAATTTCCATTTAATTCACGTACAATTCAATTTCATTAAGTTCAATACTA
Source organism: Gossypium hirsutum (assembly GCF_007990345.1). Lineage (NCBI taxonomy): Eukaryota > Viridiplantae > Streptophyta > Magnoliopsida > Malvales > Malvaceae > Gossypium > Gossypium hirsutum. Next base: position 15,735,853 of record NC_053438.1, read on the forward strand.
ATACATATTTATCGTTTAACTTAACGTCCTCTTTTTGCATCATTTTACACTTCAAGCATGAACTTAGTATTTCATTTCCTTTCCACTCCCGTTTCCTACGCATATCACACAAGATATAAACATTCCACTCAACCATAGTCACAAGCTAGTCTTTTTGAAGACTAACCACATGATAAACCATTTTAATAAAGATTACAAACTTCAAACCTTACCACCCTTTTATGATCAAAAGCATATTTCCATCTAGACATTTACCATCTCAATGCATAATTTTATAAATTTAATGTGGCGTAATCCAGCCACAACTTGGCCAAAGCCTAAGCATACACACCAAACATATTAGCCAAATAAACATATAGTATGGGCATTATAAGCATGGATAAGCACCACATTTATTTATGTATCAAACTTATCAACACGAGTTAATTCATAAACCATTTCTAACATTTCTACATACCAAATCATATACCAAGTATACCACATACACATACTATGAAACTTTATTTTCTCATATGAACTTTAACTATAACTAATAATGCACAATTATAAACATCATTTCTTTTCAATCGTTTATCGATTATAATAGAGCATATGGCCAATTATACACAAATAATTCATATGTTCTTCCACTTTTCCTCCTCCTTCTCTCCATTCCACATCCTTAATGTGTATAACACACTTAAACAACATTAAATACAATTTAACTATTCACTCACATGTATATTCAAAGCTGTCTATTTGAGTCAAAGTCACTAAATTATTTTTACCTAGAGCTAAAGAACTCCAAATTAAGATCTGTAAACTTTCCCCAAAACTAGATTCACATATCTTTAAAAAAATAAAATTTTCAGAATTTTTGGTTTAGCCAAATGGTACAGTTTACTCTTTAAAGTTTCCCCTATTTCACTGCTCAACAGTTCTAACCTCTCTTCACTAAAAATTAATTATCTCATTGTAAAGAATTTGGATATTGTTTTTGTTTGTTTCTATTGAAAATATATTCATTTAGGATTCTAAACATATAAAATTTATCCCATAATTATATTTTTACAATTTTTGACAATTTTCCAAAGTTAGAACAGGGGATTTCGAACTCATTCTAACTTTGTCTAACTAAACTTCAAATATCTCAAAATATATATCTCTTTTGCTTGCTCTATTTCTTTTATGTGAAAATAGACTCATTCAGCTTAAATTTCATATATTATTTAGTCTCTAATTCAATCTCCACCATTTTTGGTGATTTTTCAAAGTCACATAATTGTTGCTGTCTAAACTGTTTTATTGCTAAATGTACTCTTTCATAATTTCACTTTTTCACTTTCAATCACAATTCAATTCAAAATTCACTTTTCCATTTCTAAGTCGATATTCAATTCAATTCCACACCTATATTCATTATTCAATTACACTTAGTTAATTTCCCAATGAACACTTCAGAATAAAAACATATACTCGGTGGATTCAGCACATAGCAACCACCTTATTAATCAATGATGTCCGGTGGAATCAGCACATAGCAACCACCTTACTAATCAATGATGTTCGGTTCACATAGTAGCCTGCACTTAGTATTACACATGTGACCATTACCATCCTATACAAGTATTAGCCTGCACATGGTACTACACACATGATTGAAACTATCTGGTATTCATAGTAGCCTGCACATAGTACTACACATGCGACCTATCATTCCGGTACACGTAGTAGCCTGCACATAGTACTACACACGTGACCATCAATTTCACTTTTACATAGTGGCCTACACACAATCCGTGCCACACATGTGATCATTTCTGTCACTTCATTTGTATCCTTTTTTATTCCAAAATTTCATTCGGGAATTTTTCACTTTTTCTCACTTTTCTTTTTATCGATCAATTTCAATTTCTCGTCTTTCTTGATTTACAACAATACATTTAACTTATATAACCTTCACACTATTCATTCCAGTCCAAAAATCATACTCTTGTCAAATTACATTTTTGCCCCTAAAGTTTCACAAAATTATGATTTTACCCTTAGGCTCGTAAAATAATTTTTATTCAATTTCCTTGCATTTTAGGCCTACCTAAACCATTTTCATAACTATAGTAGTCCACAATACTCACTTATCCACACACTTGTGACATATTTTATAACTTTTACAAATTAATTCTTTTAGGCATTTTCATCGAAAATTACTTAGTACAAATCGTTTATCACACTCCAAACATTCATATTCTTCCATAAAACATCAAAATACATGCATATCATTCATGGGTAAATTTTTTAACACAAACCCTAGTTCAAAATAATGGTAAAAATAGGTAAATCTTGTTACGAGAATTTTAAAAATGTAAAAATCATTAAAAGGGGGGATAGAACGGACTTACAATCGAGATTGGAAGCTTGAAAAACCCTATCCATGGTTTCTCCATGCAATTTTTGGCCTAGGGGTTGAAGATGGACATAAATTGGCTTTTAATTTTGTTTTTAATTCATTTTAATAACTAAATGACCAAAATGCCCTTAATGAAAAACTTTGGAAACATGCCAACCATACCCATTTTTGTCCACCAACTTAACGAATGGTCTAATTACCATATAAAGACCTCCAATTTAAAATTTCATAACAATTGGACACCTCTAACATTTAGAACTCAACTTTTGCACTTTTTACAATTTAGTCCTTTTGACTAAATTGAATGCCCAAACGTCAAAATTTTCAAACAAAATTTTCACAAAATAATTCTGTGAAATAATAAACCATAAAAATATAATGAAAATAATTTTTTTTCTAATCGAATTTGTGGTATCGAAACCACTATTTCGACTAGCCCCAAATTCGGGCTGTTACATTGGTATTGCCTTGTGAATGTATTTATGTATTGGTGTAGGTGTGAGAAAAGTTGGGTGAGAAAAGTGGCCTTGGAAAGGGCCTATTTTCATCCACACGAGTAGAGATAGGGGCGTGTGTCTCAGCCGTGTGTGACACACAGCCTAGCACATGGGCCTGTGTCTTGGCCGTGTCTCCCCTGCATCTTAAAATTTCAAAACAGAATGCTCAAGATTTTTTACACAACCTGGCACACGGGTGTGTGGCTTGGCTGTATGTCCCCTGCACCTACACACGGCCTAACACACGAGCATGTGACTTGACCGTGTGACCTAAGTCAGAAAGTTACATGAGTATGGACACGAGCTGGGACATGTCGTGTACCCTATTTCGAATGCCCATACGACTTGAGATACAGGGGTGTCTATTGGTCGTGTGAGCCACACGGCTTGACCACACGGGTGTGTGTACCCTGCAGCTTGGAAAAATTTTGAAATTATGCGAAAAATTATTTGAGTACCCGGTTTAGTCTCGACTTGTTTCTAATGTATGTTTTGGGCCTCGATGGTCATATAATGGACTTTATGGATAATTTCTGACATGAATGTTAAATAATATGAAATGTCCGTATTTAATCTGTATATTCTAGTAATGCTACATAACCTTATTTTGATGATAGATACGGGTTAGGGTGTTACATTTATTGGTAACAGAGCTATAGTTTAGCTGATTCCTGGACTTACGAGATTAGTTATACATGTCATTATATAACCTGTAATAGTGTGATATCTCCTAACCATTTTAAATATGTTTTTTATATAGTAATGTCATCCAACCGAGTTGAATTCGAAGAAGCTAAGAGCAATGCTCAAGCTTTAGATCAAATAGCAGCATCAAGTAGTAGAAGGCCCGTATTTGAGGGCCGAGGAGGAGAGGCTAAAAAAGCCTTCTTCTAAATGATGAACGAGTGCTTTACAGAGTATGTAAGAACAAACCCGGCTATACAACAACCTCCACCCCCTCCTATCTCTCAACCGGTTCTCGATATGCCACAAGGTACAAAACTTGTAAGAACTGGTAAGCCTCCGGTAGATAAAATTCGTAAATATGAAGCAGAAGAATTTAGAGCTACAGTTGATGATGATTCTGACGAACTATCTTGTAAGAACTTGTAAGAGCTGAGTTCTGTTTAGAAAACACTATCAGAGTTCTTGACGAACTATCTTGTACACCAACTAAATGCCTGAAAATGTGTTGTATCTTTGCTAAAAGACTCAGCATACCAGTGGTAGGATACACTGATTTCTATTGTACCGAAAGAGGTGGTCACATGGGAATTTTTCCAAACTGAATTCAAAAAGAAGTATATCAGTCAGAGATTCCTAGATCAGAAATGAAAGGAATATTTAAAGCTTAAATAGGGGAATATGACCGTATTTGAGTATGAACGAGAATTTGTATGAATAAGTAAGTATGCCAGAGAATGTATCCCGACTGAGATTGCCATGTATAAACGGTTTGAAGAAGGTCTAAATGAAGACATAAAGTTATTAGTTGGAATTCTTGAATTAAAAGAATTTGTTATACTGGTTAATCGAGCTCATAAAGACAAAGAGTTGAGTAAAGAAAAGAGACAAGCTGAAATTAAAGCTCGAACTTCTAGTAAAAGATTTACGAGAAAATCATACCAGTCAACCTCGAAGAAAACAAAGAAGTATCATGACCATTCTACTACCTCTATGGGATACTTGGAAGAGACAGAAGTACTTGATATTCCAGTCCAATATCTCAGGCTACATCTGTAGCAAGTGCAGGCAATGTTAGAAATACCAAACCCAGGTGTAAACACTGTAATAAATTTCATTTTGGTGAGTGTCGCATGAGAAGCGGAGCATGTTTTAGATGTCGTTCTTTTGACCACTATCTCAAAGACTGCCTGAAAAAGCCTGAGAGAGATACTGTACAGACTTCAAAGCGAAGCAACTTTGTCACAAGAGGTAGACCACATGGTAACTCCAGCAATGTCAGTGGTAGTCGAGGTACGATAAAAGATTCAACTGTCAAATCTGAAGCACGAGCACCGATAAAAACATATGCTATTCGTGCACGTGAGGATGCCTATGCACCCAATGTTATTACTGGTACTTTTTCTCTCCTTGATACTAATATAACTACTTTAATTGATCTTGGTTCGACACATTCATACATCTGCTCGCATTTAGTGTCTATTAAAAATTTGCCTGTCGAGTCCACTGAATTCGTGGTTAAAGTATTGAACTCCCTGGGCCAGTATGTGATGGTGGATAAAATTTGTAAGAATTGTCTGTTAATGATACGAGGTTTCTGTTTTTCAGTTGATTTAATGTTATTGCCATTTGATGAATTTGATGTGATTTTGGGTATAGATTGGTTAACTCAGCATGATGCTGTGGTAAATTCTAAACAGAAGCATATTGTGTTGAAATGTCAGAACAAAAAATTACTTTGTATTGAATCTGATAATTTGAATGGGTTATCTAATGTGATATCAGCCATATCAGAATAAAAATATGTCAGAATGGGTTATGATGCTTATCTTGCTTATGTGTTACACACTAAAGTATCTGAATCGAAGATTAAATCAGTGTCAGTAGTTTGTGAGTATCCTGATGTGTTTCTAGAAGAATTACCCGGCTTACCACTGGTCAAAGAGGTTGAATCTTCTATAGATCTTTTTCCGAGGACAACACTGATATCTATAGTACCCCACAGAATGGCTCCGACAGAATTAAAAGAGTTAAAAGCGTAGCTATAAGAACTGACTGATAGAAGCTTTGCTCGACCTATTTTATCACCTTGGAGTGCACCAGTTCTGTTTGTTAAAAAGAAGGATGGACCCTTGAGGTTATGTATTGATTACAGACAGCTCAACAAGGTTACAATTAAGAATAAGTATACACTGCCTCGTATTGATGACCTGTTTGATTACTTGAAAGGTGTCACAGTGTTTTCAAAGATCGATCTCCGTTCTGGTTATTATTTGTTACGAGTAAAAGATTCAGATGTACCAAAAACAACTTTTAGAACCAAGTGTGAGACAAGTTAGGTAAGAAAAGTGGCCTTGGAAAGGGTCTATTTTCGTCCACACGAGCAGAGACACAAGCGTGTGTCTCAGTCGTGGGTGACACATGGCCTAGCATATGGGCCTATGTCTTTGCCGTGTCTCCCCTGCATCTTAAAAATTTCAAAATAGAATGCTCAGGATTTTTCACACGACCTGGCACATGGGCGTGTGGCTTGGCCGTGTGTCCCCTACACTTACACATGGCCTAACACACGGGCGTGTGACTTGGTCGTGTGACCTGAGTCAAAGAGTTACACGGGTGTGGACATGGATATGGAGACGAGTTGAGACACGACCGTGTGCCCTATTTTGAATGCCCACACGGCCTGAGATACGAACGTGTCTGTTGGCCATGTGAGTCACATGGTCTGACCACACAGGCGTGTGTACCCTGCACCTCGAAAAAATTTTGAAATTTTGCGAAAAATTGTTTAATACCTGGTTTAGTCCCGACTTGTTTCTAATGTATGTTTTGGGTCTCGAGGGTTCATATAAGGGACTTTATGAATAATTTCTGACATAAATGTTAAATAATCTGGAATATCCGTATTTAATCTGTATATTCTGGTAATACTCTGTAACCCTGTTCCGGTGATAGATACGGGTTAGGGGTATTACATAGAGTGTGAATACTGCAATAAAATATAGAATGACAAGGTGGTATCCGTAAGTATATGGGTTGAGTTGTAATATAGCGTTACAATAAAGTAGGTGAATACTTCGAGGATTGTACCTAAGGGAGGCGAGTGCTAGATCTATTCTAATCTAAACACTAAAAAATCTAATTAGTACTTTTACATAAATTATAGTACGAGAGAAAAAAGGGGGTTTTTATGGATTTTATAATAATAATACTAAAATAACATATAATAAATAAAACACAAGAGATAGAAGTGTAGAGTAAATCAAATCTCGATTATGGGTGATTAGCTCGCTTTGGTAATCCCCATCAACTATTTTTTAAGGTTTCTCGTCAATTAACTAGTCGCTACCCTAATCGGATCTTTCTATCTTCCACTAACACAACGAGTCAGCAAGAACTACTTATCTTCCGACATCATAGTCCAGATTGGCTTGGGGTGAAGGTGTTCACGAATGGGCAATACCAAATTTGAGTTAATTATCACCTTGATGACTTTCCGGGGTTGTCAGGCCCAGGGTTTGTTTCACATTCTTCCTTTCCCAAATAGTTGGTCCGTTGAGTGACCTTACAAAATAGATAACATATCATTCCTCCACTCGCTAATCCCCCATAGAGGGATTAGTTCCTCATAGCTTTCATAAACAACATGAAATATATTGAAGAATTAATCATAATGAGTGAATTAAAGTAAAAAGTTCAAGAAAAGCCTGATTGATATTGATAATAAATGCAAATCCATAAAAGTTGTTCTCCTTCATAATTTAGATCTCTTGAAATAAAACAAATACAAATAGACTAAACTCTAGAAAACCTAAGAAAGCAAGAAAACAAAACTAGATCTAACGAAAAAATCTAAGCTAATCGAATGGTGTCCATAACATGTTCCAAAGGAGCCTATTTATAGCCTTCAAGTGGCCATCGTCCTTAACCTTAAGTCAGCTGACGTTCCCAAGCTTTAAGTTTGATTGTGCAAACCAAAACACCCCTGCTTTGTGTTTATTTTTCGTCCCAGAGTCAATGTCGTGACACAGTAGGACCTGTGTCGCAAAAGAGATGGCAGTATACTCCTCATTGAGATGTCTTTAGGGGTATGTCTCATCACCCTCAATCTGTGTCACAACATCGAAAGCAGTTGCGTACTTTCTCCATTCAGATCTCTATGTTGTGATATCAGGCCTCCTATGTTGCGACATAGCGTCCAGTGTCGATCTAAAAGGCCTTCTAATGGTCTCCTGCACACTCACGTTAACTCCCCCTTAGGCCTCATTCGACCCTTAAGGTAAATAAAAGAATCAATTTGCACATTTTATTAAATGTAAGTAAAGCTAAAGAAAGTTAAATAAAACATAACGAAAATGCTTCTATTCAAACTCCTTAAGTGCGAAAAGTAGTTTAATCTACTACACTGATTTACAGTAGATCAATATTCTCAAGTATAAGGGTCTAGTTGTAATATAGTTACAGCAAAGTAGGTGAGTACTCCAAAGATCGTACCCAATGGAGGCGAGTGCTAGATCAATTTTAACCTAAACACCGAAAGATGTAATTAGTATTTTAATTTAGTTATAGTACGAAAGTAAAATAAAAGGGTTTTTAAGATTTTTGTAATAATAAAATAAAATAAAATAAAGAAATAAAATTCAAGAGATCAAAGAACAGAATAAATCAAATCTGATTATGGGTGATTAGCTCGCTTGGGTAATCCCTATCAACTGTCGCTTTGAGTTCCTCATCAATCAACTAGTCACTATCCCAGCCGGATCTTCCACTCAAATAACGAGTCAGCAAGGACTACTTATCTTCAGACCTCACAATCCAGACCAGTTTGAGATGAAGGTGTTCACGGATAGGCAATACCAATTTTAGGTTAATTCCCACATTGATGACTTCCTAGAGTTGTCAAACCTAGGGTTTATGTTCTTCCTTTCCCAAACAGCCAATCCGTTAAGTAACCCTATAAAATAGTTAACAAATTATACCTCCACTCACTAATCCCCCACAGAGGGATTAGTTCCTTGTAGTTTTCATAAACAATATGGAATTAATGTAAAGAGAGAACATGATAAATGAATTAAAATGTAGAGTTTAGGAAAACGCTTGATTTGTATTAAATATGAATATGAATACACAGAGTTTGATTATCTTCACAAATTAGATCTCTCAATAAAATAAGAACAACTAGAAAATAAATCTAAAAACCTAAAAGATGGAAAATCTAAACTAGAATTACAAGTAGAAAACTAAACTAAGGAATTGGTCCCCATAACATTTGACAAAGGAGTCTATTTATAGATTTTAGGTGGTGGTCATCCTTAACCCTAAGTTAGCTAACGTTTCTGAGCTTTAAGTTTGATTGTGTGGACCAAAATGCCCTTTAGCTCATGTTTAATTCTCGTCCAGAGTTAATGTCACAGCACATTAGGACCTGTGTCGCGACATAGGAGTTAGTATACTCCTCTTGAGATATCTTCAGGGATATGTCACGACACCCTTAGGCCGTGTTGTGACATCGAAGGTAGTCTCGTGATTTCTCTATTCTACTCCTTATGTTATGACATTGATCATTCTGTGTTGCGACATAGCAACCAATATCTATTTATTACGCCTTCTAATGGTCTCCTGCACACTTACAAAGTTCATTAACTCACCTTTAGGCGTCATTCGATCCCTAAGGTCAATAAAAGACTCAATTTGCACATTTCATTAACTTAATGAAAACATATGAAAACATAACTAAAACCTAATAGAAATGCTTGCTTTCAAGCTCTTAAAGTGTAGAAATTAGTTTAATCTGCTACACTGAATTACGACAGGTCACATGTATTTTGGGCCACTAGCAGGACATGTTAGTTGTTAACCAGGTTGGTAGCAATTGGTAGTGTATGTTAGTTACTAACCAGTTAGCATGAGTGCTAGGTTTGATAGGGCATGGTAGTTGCTAACCAGCCTAGCGATATGGGTGCTGCCTATGGTAGGACATGTTAGTTGTTAACCATGGCAAAGAGCCTTGAACTCACGGGAACACTCATGCATTTGAAATGTTAACAGATGTGATATATGTTCTGATATGTGATTGGGGGATTCGAGGTTTAACCTAAAGAAAACTTTGAATAAAGTTAGTATGACTTTGTATGGGAGTGTACGGCCGAATGTCTCGGCCTGTAGAGTTGTTGTATGAGTTTATGTACGTGAGTTTATAGTTGTAATATCATTCTTGCTTTTGTATTTCATCTAAAGGGTTGGGTCTTTTCTTTTTTGGAGCTCACTAAGTTCTTATGAACTTGCCCCTATTTTCTTTTCCCCTCTTCCAGATGGTACTCTTTCATAGGTTGTGGAACGGATTTAGTCAAAAAGAGTGACCTCTGTAGTGAGCTTCGCTTGTGTTTGTTTTGTAACATGCATATGATCTTTGAGGGTGGTGTGCATTTTTATTTTGAATCTAAATCTGTAATAAAGTACCTTTTATCTAATTATAGTTTTATTTATTGAATGAATTTTATGAATTATGTTATGTAAAGTGTTTTCTACTTGTATAAGCTAAATTGTTTTATATGTTATGACCACAATTAGAAATATTGTATTTTCAAAAGAAAGATTTTCAACTGAAAGTTTAAAACTCAATTGCGTATACCAATTTGGTTACTTGTGTTTTCAAAATCATTTTCTGATTTATCAACCAGTTCAATTGTTAAGCTTTAGAACTAAGTTTAAGTCTACTTTCCGTGTAATACCTTAGTCGACCATTGGGGATTGGGGTGTTACAGTTAAGTGCATGGAATGGTATAATTAAGTGTGTTGTAAATTGGTGTCAAATGTGGCATATTGGTTAGATGTTTAGAAAGATGGTTATATGTTATGTTTTTGGATTGTTATTGAATGGTTGAAGTATGATAGATAAGTTAGTATTTTGTCAGGTGATATGAAGTGTGTTGGTGCCAATTTAAGGAAAATTGAATTGGGTGATTTTGGTATGGACTAAGTGATGAAATAACATGTATTTTGAGGTGTTTTATGTAGGTGTGATGTGTGCTTTTAGGCATATATTGTATGCATTATGGTTTAGGCATGAAAAGGGACCAAAATGTGATATTTTTTACCTTCTAGCAAAAAGTATCGATACTATGGGTTGAAGTATCGATACTTTACCAAATGAACAATATTTTAAAACGACAGAACGCCAATTTGGTATCAATAACGACATAAAGTATTGATACTTAATCCCAAAGATAGATACTTTATAAAGGTATCGATACAAATTGACTTGTGTCCGTAATTTTGAAAATGACAAAATGCCAAAACGAGTATTGATACTTCTTAATAGGGGTACCGATACCTAATTCCAAGTATCGATACTTGTGTATTTTAACTTGATTTTAGAAACATTGAAGCTAATAATGGTATCGGTACTTGACTTGGGTATCAATACCTATGCTTATATTTTGAAAACTTTTTAGTTTGGTCCTTATTCATGCTCGAGTCAGCTTAAGAGCTTTCGTAAGCTCGATTAAGTTTCGATTTTGATTGTATACTGTAATGTGCATGCGTTTATGATCAGAATCGATGATTGAATAAATTGTTATTGTGATTTACATGCGATTTGCTCCGATACCAGAAGTAGCATCCTGAAACTCGGGTTCGACGATCGGGCCGGGTGAAAGATGTTATAATTTCCAATACAAAATACTTGAGAAATGACCAGAATATCCTTTTATGGCAAATTTATCATTTTACCCTTTTTCACACTTTGCATAATTTCTTAACTCCATGATTATTTATCAATCCAAATTTCATAATTCTCATATTAACCTTAATATAAATCCATGAATGGTGAAAATTACATTTTTACCCTTTCCCCGAAAAAAGGGGGAAATTTCTAATTTAGTCTTTGAACTTTCAAATACTTTCCAATTGGGTCCCAAAAGTGATTTTCATCACACCAACACATCAATAACTCACATTTCTCAATTTGGCCAAATTGCACTTTAGTCCTTAAACTTTTTAAAATTTGTGATTTGATCTTTTTTCCACAATCTCAGTTCTAAAATTTTTTTTCATAAAATTTCATATCTAAAATCAACTATATTTCCAGAAAAATCCTTTATTTGATAATTTTTCCAGATTTCTCGTAAATTCAATGTATCTATTATCGGAATACTGTTGCCTGTCTGTTCAATGTAGTCTATTCAAGCATATATTTAAAGTCTTTAAATGTTAAGGGATTAATATTGTAAATATAAGCTAAAAAGAAAAAGAAAATAAAAGAAAGTACAAATGTTTAATGCAATATATTGCAACAATTAGAGTCTAACTTTTTTTTGTGTGTATTACTTACTATGTAAGTTAAAAAAGATTATACTATGCATAAGAAAAATATCTAATATAAATGGTTTTGTTTTCATGGATCGGGTCAATGGTGTAGTTGAAGATTTATCTTCTTCCTTACCAAAAAAAAAAAAAACTTTATCTTCTTCCTCTTTGAAAATATTTTTTATTAGGCTTTTCTCCCTATCGTTTCTTCTAAAGATGAAACTTTATTAGGTTTTTCTCCCTATTTGGAAGTTTATTAGGCTTTTCTCTCTATTCATTTATTAGCCACAGACATCCTCACAAAAAAACTTCAACTATTTTCTTTTATCTTCTTCCTCTTTGAAATTTTTTTAGGCTTTCTCCCTATCATTTCTTCTAAAGATGAAACTATATCAATGGTTAGGGCTAAGTCAATGAGGCCAAATAGTGCTAGATGATGCCATGAAAAGTCTTTCTAGGTAATTCGTTTTTTCCATCTCTAGGGGATTGAACACCTAATGATGCCATAAAAATCATTGAAAGTTCTGTCTATTCTCATATGGATTTTAAAAGAAAAAATCACAAATAAAAACATATCCTTTTTTTCAAAAAATAAATACATGAAAAGAAAATTTATAAAAAAATAACATTTTGAATAAATAAAGTTTGGGTGTGTGTTTTCAGAAATACCTTAAATATCCTAAATCAAGTTTAATAGGAGATTTTGAAGTGAGTGAATAGATATGTTTATAGGGTGAAAACATGTCTACAATTAAATCTTCTGTCCTTTATGCATTTTTAATTTGTTTTCATATTTCTCATTAATTTATTCCCTTTTCTTTCTTTTTTTTACTCAATTGACGACTTGTTCTTCTATTTTAGTTGATAGAATTTATTCATTTTTCCATAATTGATATACATGGTTTTTTTTATATGATATAATTGATAATATAGAAGTGTGGTCTATGGGTCAAAATATTGGTGTTTTGAGGTTCAACTTTGAAAATTTTAAGATATATTTGATAATATTAAAGGTAATATCAATAATTTTCCATTAACGTAATAGATTCCGAATAATTTTGTAAATTACTTCATCAATATAGAGACATAAAATGAATTTAATTACCTTAAAAATTGAATATATATTTTAGTCACTATAACATTATTATAGCTATTCAATTAGTTTCCCGATTTTGAATATATTGTGTTTACCTAGAAATTAAGCATTTGTTTGATTGAAAATTATTTTTGGAAATTTATTTATACAAAATATTTTTTTTGTATTTGGATGAATTTATGTAAAATATTTTCTGTTGTTTGGCATATTTCCTGAAAATATTTTATAAAAATTGTTTCCAATGAAACAAACATATATTTGAGATTTATGATAAAAAGTTTAGATGAATTACTGAATTGATTACAAAGTGATGTTAAGATGAAATTATAGTAAATAATGAATCTTCATGATGTTAAAAGATTAAATTGTAAAATTTATAACTGAATCAAGAGAAGTGATATGCATGAAAATTTGTTATGTGAAATAAGATATTATACTGAATTATTTGATTAAAGTGTTTATATGGTGAAAAATAAATTACATGGCAATAGGGACTAAATTAAAAAATGTACAAAAGTTTGAGTGTGAAACAATTTAATATGTAAAAGAAATTATGATAAAAGTTTAATGAATGTGTTATGAGATGATGAAATGTGTATAAAGTATTGTAAAAGTGAAATTGTGGGAAAATATGGAATTTTTATGATGACAAGGATTAAATTGTTAAACTTGAAAAAATATGTGGATGAAATAATAGAAGAGACTACTTAGTGAAACAAATGTGATAATGTAACTTTCTTATGATTTTGATCAATACCTTCCAATGTATACCAAATGTTATAAAGTAACTTTCTTGGCAATCAGATTCCACTGAAATCATAATATGGGAAAGCACTAAATGCTACCCATATGTTTCTAAAATATTTATATTTCTTCTTTTATAATATATATGATATATACAATTCGTCACACCATCTTGTCAAAAAGTTTATACAAATATAAATATAGACATACATATCAAAGGGTTATGATATGCTCCAAGTTCTTATACTCTTTGTACATTTAGAATTTAATTTTTATACTTTTATTTTGAATAATTTAATTCCTCTACTTTTCAGATTTAAAAAATACAAGTCCAATTGTTAAGACGGTTAAAATATTTATATTAAATTCTGATAAATTACATGGTTACTAAATGAGTTTTTATATTATTCCATTTCATTAAAGAATTTAAATAATGTTAAATTAGATCTAAATTTTAAAATCTAAAAAGTAACAAAAATTAAAATTTCAAAAATATAAACCACTAAAATTTAAATGTACGAATAGGGGCATATTTTAACCATATCAAAATAATATATATTAATATAATTTTTGTGGTAAATACGTAGGGATTTGAAACCGACTATTCTAATTCGCTGACTAAAACAAGGTGCACAAAATTAGACCCCTTCAATACTGAGTAGAGTCAAAAAGGTGATTAGAGAAAAATAGGTCATTTTTGCCATAAATTTGATTTCCATTTCAGTCTATTTCACGACAATGTCATTTTCCAACAAACTAACCACCAAATTTGCAAATGTATTATGACCCCATGTATTACAAAAATGACTTAAATAATAAAATATATCAAATTTTGGTATTTATTTATCATAATTATGGAAGACATTATGGAAAACGTAATCCAATTCAGGAAAATCATAACTTTGTACATATAAAATTTGGAATATTAATTAATAGTTTATATTATATAAAATTTAAAATTACTATATATTTTTTATATCAATATATTAAACTATTTAAAATTATTTTTTATCGTTACACTATTTAAAATAATATTTTTTAAAAATATATATATTTTAATTTTATCTAATAATTCAAATAATAGAAAAACCTTTAAACTCTTTCTGCTCCCAAGAGTGCTTTGCTTAGAAGTCCTAGAGATAGCAATAACTGTTGCGGCTTGGGATGGAAGAAAGCGGTGGCGACGACCGAGAGGGGAGGGATGAGATCTCTCTTCTTGCCGAAGAACTAGTTCAGTTATTAATCAAGGGCTCAATGGTGGTACCAAGTTCTAAACCTACATTGATATGTACAGTTTGGACAGAAAAGCTATACAACCCAAACAGTTTTAGGGCTCATATGAGAGGTATATGGAAGACAAAGAAAAAGTTTGAGATACAGATGGTGGGACAAAACTTATTTTTAATAAATTTTGAGTTGGTAGAAGATCTGGAGATGATTCTGGAGGGGAGACCTTGGCTTTTTCGTAAAAGTATTATTCTATTTGATAGATTATGTCAAGCGGTGGAAAGAGATCAGATTAGGCTTATTTCATCCCCGTTTTGGATAAAAATTGACTCGTGTTTCCCAAAGTTCGATAAGAAAGATCTATTGCATGCTATTGGTGCCACGTTTGGTGGAGTTCTCAGATCTGAAATTAATGAAGAATTTTGTCGGCTCAGAATTAATTTGGATGTCCAGAAACCACTTAGAAGAGGTATCTTTGTCTCTACTGATTATGTTATGCGGAAGAATGGCATGGGATAAGTAATTGCACTAAGATATTACCTGCAAGGAAAAACAAAATTAGTGAAAATTCTCCTTATTCGTTGGCCTTAAAAGCAGAATCAAAATTAATCGGAAAAGAAAGTATGAAATTTAATAGTTTGTTGAAGCAGGTGGGGGCTCAAAGTTCTTATACTGGAGGGGAAAGTGTGTCGTCGAATAATATAGAAAGTGCTGAGAGAGGGAATAATGAGGTGGGGGATTCACAGGAGATTTGGAATTGATGGGAGGGGGGAGATACTAAAAGAGCAGGATAGTTTTTTGGGGTTAGGGGAAGCTGAGAAGTTGAACGATTGTATTAGAAAAAAAGGGTCAAAATCCATATCATGAGAAGAAGGTAAATTGGACAAGAACCCAACCTGGCGCAACAATAATTAAAAGGTGTTATAAAGAAAATAATACGAGGAAGAGGAAATCCCTAGATGCAGATATTAAAAGGTGTTATAAAGAAAATGTAGACAGAGATGGAATTAAAAGGCTGAAATAAGATATTTCAGAAGATTATGACAAAGGCCCTTCAGAGGTGAAGGCAGACAATTCTGAGCACCTTGATGTTCAAAACTTTTTAAGATCAGCGGCTGCCAGCAGGAAAGCCGACCGTGCGCAATGAAAATTATAAGCTGGAATGTTCGTGGATTGGGGAAGTCCACGAGCTAGAAGAAGGCTGTGTTACTTTCTAAAGCGGCACAATCCCCAAATGGTCTTCCTAATGGAGACTAAAATTGATAATAAAAAAAGATGGAAAAAGTTAGATGAAGTTACAGTTTTATAAATGGAATTGATATTGAAGCAGAGGGTTCGATAGGAGGATTATGCTTAGCATGGAAAGGAGACACTAAAGTTAGTTTACGAAGTTTCTCTAAGAAATCATATTGATGTTCTGGTTAAAGAGGAATAGGTTAAAGAAGAGTAGAGATTTACAGGGTTCTATGGTTCTCCATATGTCCACAATAAGAGTGATCGTGGGATCTGTTGATAAAACTGGGGAAAGATAAGAATTACCCATGGTTGGTAGGTGGTGATTTTAATGAGAACATGTATTCTTTTGAGAAATGTGGGGGTGTCCCAAGGGATGAGAGTAGAATGCACGCATTTCGAGAGGTCCTAACAGATTGTCAATTAGAAGATTTGGGAAATTTGGGAGTGTGGAAATCTACTGGAGACAAATATTACAGAAAGACTCGATAGGGGTGTGAAAAATGATAAATGGAGGTCTCTTTTTTCGACAGGTAGCGTTATCCATCTACCTAACACGATGTCTGATCACTGTCCACTTTTAATTAATACAAATGGTGAAAGCATTCATAAGGGCAATTTAAAATTTAAATTTGAGGCGTGGTGGCTGATGGAAGTGCGAGAAAGTAATCAAAGAATCTTGAGAGTTAGGAACAAGCACAGTAGTTGAGAAACTTGAAAAATTACAAGCAGACTTATGGTATGGGCGAGAATGATTAAGAAAGGTCGAGAAGGACTAAAGAAAAAACTAACGAAGCAACTTGATATGTTAATGGAAAAAGAAAGGAATGACAACACGATGGCAGAAATTATTGACACTAAGATCCACCTGAATATGGAAATTGATAAAGATAAAGTTTATTGGGAACAAAGGGCAAAGGCAAATTGGCTTAGAGTAGAGGATAAGAACTCAACCTTTTTTCACAGGTTTGCTACATATCGAAGACGTATAAATTCAGTATCCAAGCTGGAGACAGATGGAGGAGGAGAAGCTAATAAAGTGAGTGAGATTAATGAAGTAGCTACCTCCTATTTTCAGAAGCTCTTCACGTCAAAAGGAGTTGGGGATTGTTCCTATCTCTTAACAGGAATAAAGGAAAATATTTCGACAGATATCAATAGAGAGCTAATGACAACTTTTACAGCAGAGAAGTGCATGCGACATTGAAGGAAATGAGACCTACCAAAGCACCAAGACATGATGGTTTTCCAGCCTTTTTCTTTCAGAAGTTCTGGCATATCGTCGGTAAGGAAACAACAAATCTCTGTTTGGAAATTTTAAATAACGGTGCAAGTTGTGGTACTTTAAATCACACGGACATTGTGCTAATCCCAAAAACCTCAAATCCTAAAAACAATTGTAAACCAACTGCAAGCAGTTATTGGAAGATGTATTGATGCTGCTCAAAGTGCATTCGCTCTGGGAAGGCTAATAACTAACAACGTGCAGCTAGCTTATGAGATCTTGCATACTTTTCGACAGAAGCGCACAGGAAAAAAAGGATATATGGCAGTAAAGCTTGATATGAGCAAAACCTATGACATGGTTAAGTGGGGATACTTGAAGGAAGTGATGTTACGAATGGGTTTCACATCCGATTGGGTGAAGCTGGTTATGAATTGTGTTTCCATAACGTCCTATTCAGTTAATATAAATGGAAAGTGAAGGAATCTTTTCACCATCTAGAGGCCTGTGTTAGGGAGACCTTCTGAGCCCTTTTCTATTTTTGATGTGTAGTGAGGGATTATCATCTTTGATGAGAATGGCTTCAGAAGTGGGTTTGATAAAAGGTGCAAAACCCAGCAGAAGAGGACTAGAAATTTCACTTACTTTTTGCAGATGATTGTATTTTGTTCGGGGAAGTATCAGATAAGGGTGCTAGGGTACTAAAAGAAAATTTGAAAGAATATGGAAAGTGTTCTGGGCAATGTGTTAATTTCAATAAATCTACCATATTTTTAGCACAAATACATCCGAAGAAAATATGGAAAAAGTTTCGACAATATTGGGGGTAAAGATCTCAACAAACTTATAACGATACTTAGGGCTTCCGAATGTAGTTGGTCGACATAAGAAAGAATCCTTTCAGCATTTAAAAGAGAAGATTTCTACTAGAATTGATGGGTGGAGTACTAGAATGTTATCTCAAGGAGGTAAATAAGTCTTTATTAAATCGATGCTACAGGCCATTCCAACCTATGCTATGTCGTGCTTCGTATTACCAAAGACTCGTGGAGAATTTGAAATCATATTTGCTAAATTCTGGGGGTAGAAAGCGCATGGGAGAAGAGGTATCCATTGGTGTCAGTGGAAGTACTTATGCCGACCTAAAGAAGAGGGTGGGTTGGGTTTTAGAAATATGGCTCAATTCAATATCTCACTACTAGCTAAACAGGGGTGGCGAATTTTGAATAATCCAAAAATCTTTAGTAGCACAAGTCTTAAAAGCAAAATATTTTCCAAAAGTTGATTTTTTAAATTCATAATTGGGGAATAACGTTTCATATACATGGAAAAGTATTTGGGCTACTAAGGGTATTTTAGCGGAGGGATTATGTTGGAATGTGAGTAGAGGTACGAATATTTCGATAAGTCGTGATTATTGGATTCCAGTTTTACCGCGTGGCAGGTTACCAGTTTTAACTACGAATTTGACTGATATTAAAGTTGCGGAGTTAATAGATCAAATAGTAGAACATGGAAAAAGGAGTTGATAATGTATAACTTTTCGGAGGATGTTACCGAGATGATTCTCGGTATCCTGCTGGCAGAAAGACCACACGAAGATTTCCAAGTCTGGAGTGCTGAAGCGTCGGGTGAGTACACAATACGTAGCGCCTATAAACTATTACAAAGTACTGAAGATGATCCTAGAGCTTATGCTTTACAAGCCGACTATAAGGACTTTTACAGAAAACTATGGCTACTAGATCTTCCTTCAAAGATAAAAATTACAGCTTGGAAGATATCATGGAATTTCCTAGCTACACGTGTTAATATGCTACTTAGAAGGCTAACGAATACATCAGTATGTCCCCGGTGTGGCTCAGGAACAGAAACTATGGACCATTTCTTCCGTGAATGTCCTGTTTCAACATCAGTGTGGAGAGAGTTATCATTTCATAAGTGTTTGCAAGATAATCAGATGGGGTTTCTACAGTGGCTAACCTGGGTTTTTTCACAAAGCTCGGCATCCCAGTGTCGGATCTTTTGTTGTGCATTATAGGCTATCTGGGGAGACAGGAATAATAGAGTGCATAAAAAAGAGAGTAAATCTTGAAAAGATATAGGGAGATTTGTTCATAGCAACACATCAGAGTTAAATGAGGTTGGTAAAAATAGATCACAAACTTCTATACTTGTTAAAAAATGGAAAAGGCCATCTGACCGAGTTGTTAAGATCAATTTTGACGTAGCATATGAAGGTAGACAAAATAAAGCGGTTGTGGGAATAGTGGCCAAAGACATAGAGGGTACAGTTCTCCTATCTTGCTTGGAGGTCCACCAACGGGTTTCATCAGCCTTTGCTACGGAGGCAGTCGAGTGTCGAAAAGTACTCCAGATCGACGTTTACATGCAGTGGGAAAAAGTTATTATTGAAGGAGACTCTTTGTCAATAATAAGGAAATGCAAAACAAAAAGCCCAGACAAATCATTGGTCAGTGCGTATATTCATGACATTCATCAGCTACTGTTAAATTTTAAGGATTGTAGGTTTGAGTATATCCCAAGATTAGCAAATAGTCTCGGCATATCTTAGCAACTGAAGCGTTGAAGAGTAATAAAGGAGATTACCTGGTCGGAAGTGTCCCTGAAGTTGCAGAAAAACAAGCGGAAAATGAAAGAGTGAGAGAACCAGATTGAAATAAGAAAGGGGATAAAATGGAGTGAGGGGAGTCTGAGAAGGGTAGGTAATAGAGTGACTAAAGCAGGCCCTTGGGTGAATTGAAAACGTCTTGAAGAAGTAAAGAAAGATGAAAAGACAAGACGTTTATTTTCTTTTGATGCTGATTGGGCAGGTAGAACGGCAACATTAATTTGTTTCAGACTTTTGTTTCCTTTTTTGGTTTCCTAGGCGATTAGGTTTCCATTTAATTTTGTTTTAGTTTTACCTTTTGTTGGGCCAAGTCTAATAACTGGGCTCTTTCTCTTTTCTTTTTAGGACCATATGTGTAGTAATGTAGTTTATTTAAATAAAGTCCAATCTGAAATTTTATTTAAAAAAATAAAAAAAATATTTTTTCTAAGATTAAAGAATCAAATAAATTAACTTTTCACCATTTTATTTGCTATTCAATTAATGTAAACAAAGAAAATTGATCATGAATTAATGATGTGATGGTAGACAAGGGAAACATTTTCTTGTCGAAGAAATTCAAATCCCAAGGTTAATTCGGGCATATTCATTAAATAAATTTATAATTATATTTAAATAAAATAATAATAGTTTAAATAAAGCAATTGCTTGTGGAATGGTTTATTTCCAGCGGAGGGAAAACTCAAAGACTGGAAATGGAATAATTATTATGGTACGTGAACCATCATCATCAGATTCCGGCCTCCACCAAATCAAAAACAAATCTCCACCGTCCGGTTCCTCGTATTACTGTGACCGTCCAAACGCAGTATCCATCACCAAATCAAAAACAACCCCCGCTAATAAATAATGAAAAAGACCGGAAGTTAGCCGGTTCAACCCGTGGCCCCCACCCTGGTTCGAATATTTGATGGCCAAAGAATTCACGCTTCTCGATACCTGAAGACAAAATTCCTTTTCCCCCTCGACCATCAATTTTTCCTTTTTTAATAACATATTTTAATATTTAAGGTCTGATTGAGAGTAAAATATTTTTCGTAAAATGATTTCTGGAAAATATTTTATTTTTCTGTAAAATAATCTACTGGAAAATATTTTTTGGTGTTTAATTGAATCTGTGTAAAATATTTTCTGCTGCTTGACAGATTTTTTGAAAATATTTTTCAGAAAGTTGTTTTTACATATATTAATTTATATTAATAAATTTTTATATTTTAAATTATTTTTACATATATTACAATGATTTATTTATAATAATAATCAATTATTAAGCTACATATTAATCGTTATAAATTGAAAAAAACTAATATCAAATAAATTATTTGTAATTGTGTTAAAAAAACAAGTATTGAATAATTAAAAAAACAAGTTACTGAAAAATCGATAAATAGAAGCAGTTTTCTACCGGAAATGAAAGAAGGAATGAAGGAGACGATAAAGAGAAGAGCACGAAAAATGTCTTACGAAAATTGAAAGGGTAAGACATTTTTCCTAAAATGTAACCCATTTTCCCTTGTTTTGGAGTTTATTTTCCAAATGAAAAATATTTTCCGCCAATCAAACACACCTAAGTTAATGTCCCTTTTTAATATTATTTTCCTTTTATTTCCCTTTCTCCCTGTAAAAATCTCGATCTAAAAAAGGGAAAAAATTTATTGTCTGAAAATCCTCCGAGCTCAACAAGAAGCTTAAACTTTCACCTTTTTGCTAACCCAAGCAATATCGACATTCTTCTCCCACTGCCACTCCCTTCTAGATTTGTTTTTTTTTTATTTTTATTTTTTTATAAAATTATAACATTATTCTATTTTTCGAGATCACGGTGCAGTTCAACCGTCTTGTTTCAGTCCACACCAACGGCTACGGTTGCATGTTCGACGGCCGGAGTTTGTTCCATCGCGAAAGCGATCAAGACGGGTACGTCGTTGGAATCTATGTATAGTGCTGAGATTTGGAGAGTAGGATTTGCCGACTACTTTGGATGCCTATTGGTATTGGCTGCAGGATAAATGCTTTTTATTTGGGATTTAGGGTTTTCGAGCCTGGTGCTCGTGCTTTCCCTCCTTCCTTTGATCGGCTTTTTCGTAAGGCGGAAATGGCAGTTATCTGTAGCAAGGCAAGCGGAGATAAAGAGGCTCTTGATTTTGGCCTCTGAGGAGGCGGCTAGAGTCGAGCTTGAAGCGACTATTGAATACGGTACGGTTTCTATTTCGTGGAACTATCAACAGTGTGCTGTTTGTTATTGTCCTACTACCACGCGGTGCGCTCGCTGTAAAGGGGTTCGATATTGGTACGTTAGCTTGTTAATTTCGTGTTATTGTTCTAATTTATTTATAATT
This sequence comes from Gossypium hirsutum, assembly GCF_007990345.1. Taxonomy (NCBI): domain Eukaryota; kingdom Viridiplantae; phylum Streptophyta; class Magnoliopsida; order Malvales; family Malvaceae; genus Gossypium; species Gossypium hirsutum. Next base: position 15,758,223 of record NC_053438.1, read on the forward strand.
ATTGAGATTTTTTTTTGTTTAGGCGATTTTGTTTCAAATGTATTTGAGATAAAACTGATTCTTTTATCTGACAATACTGTCTTAAAGAGTATGTAATCGAAAAAATATTTGATTAGATAAGTGTTTCAATTAGCGCAGGGCGAGTGTGGGTCTAGTTGAAATACGCTTTAACATGTGTGAATGTACGGTAGTCGTGTAAGTGTTTATGTAGTGAGCAACGAAGCAATTTAGAAGACTTTGTGAAAATTAATTTTAAACCCAACATCCACAATCTATCATTGATGGGAAGTTTGGAGTTGGTCTTAAATGCTGCAATTTTTTGGTGGATGTTTATGCTGATTTTCTGAAAATGTTTTGGTTTGTAAATTACATGTTTGAGCCTCCTATCTCTATGTTACAGAGACAGGATATTAGAAAAACAATTCCTCTTGAAAATGACCTTTTCCTTTGTGCCTTTTTTGTCTGCAGTTTAGGAGTTCTTTTTAATGTAAGAGTTGAGGTTGTGTATGTTCACTAACTACATTTGCGAATCATTAAAAATGTGGTTCATTTGATGGAAAAGTAACAAAAAGAAAATCCACCTAATGAATAGAGAAAATATTTTTAGCTTTCCCCCAATCACTTTGTTGTAATTCTAAGGATTTCTTTTACTGATTTGAAGGGACAACAATAGTAAGTTATGTCTGTGTTTAGCATTATTTTCTAATGATACAATTGATTTTGTAGAAGGTCTTTTAACAGTTTTTCTTTTTATACCAAAAATTGGATGTTTTAGTTCTGCGAAGTGTCAAATTATTCACTGGCGGCAAGGTCACAAGGAAGAATGCCACCCACCTGCCATTGCCGTACACCAAAATCATGATGAGGGGAGCGATTATGGTCAGAAGGCGATAAATCAAGACCAATATGGAGATAGATATGAGATTGAAGAAAAGTCGCATGCAAAGTTAATTGGAACATCCTCTACTGAATCTGCATTGTTTAGTTCCATCACAGGACCTGCATTATTGAGTTCCTCTAGCTCTTCTGTGGTTTTAGATGGGAAGGATGATGATGCAAAGGTTGAGTTTCATGCTGATAGGGAAGGACTGAGCTCTGCTCCAGAATCTTCCAGTGCTTCATTTTCAGGATTTTCGTCTGCAGCTGGTAGTGAATCATCTGATGATGTTTCTGTGTGTGAGAGCGTAAGTTCAAATGAGCTTGATAAATTGGATGGTTCCTCATCTGCTGATGTTAATCTTGACACGTTTTGGACTTCTGTTGTCAACAATGTGGATCAAACCAATCCATCATCCCCTAAATTTGTCAGGTTGGTTGATTCTGTAGATGAAATTTCTAAATTAAGTCATAGCAAGCCTGATCAAAGTGAAGAGAGCCAGTGCAGAGCAACTAGTTCTTCAGGATTAGGTGTTAGTGATATGTCTGAGGGCTCAAATGCTGAGGCTTCTAGATTTTCTTCTGATTTTTGGGGCAGAACTTTGGAATCAGTTCCATCTACAAGTGTTGATGACAATGAGTCGTTTAACTCTTATCATAAAGAAGGCGGTAAAAGGGCCTTACTTGATTCTGGATCATCCTTACATTTTTCATTTACTTTGGCTGGAAATGCTTCTTCCTCATATCCGCAAGTCTCCAAGGTGAAAGATGCCAAATTGGATGATGCTACTCAATGTGCTACTACTTTGGGGCATTCCAAGCTTTCAGATGGAGTAGTTTTGTCCGAAAATGCTGGTTTAGATTCTCCGAATGAAGGAAACTCTAAGTCCTTAAATTCTGAATGCACCAACCAGGGGGAGTGCGGATCTAACAATATTCAGCATGTTATAAATCCCAGAGAAGCTATCAATATAGATGTTCCACTAGTCGGTAGCTTGTCATCTTCCCATTTTGAAAAATCAGGCTCTACTGTTGTCACTAATGGACCTAGCATTAGCAATGCTTCTCATTTGTCAGAGTCATCTGATTCTTATTCATCCAGTGACAGAGTGCATGCTGTTCCCAATGTGAAATCTGGAAAATTTGATGATGTTCATGCAAATTTCGCTAAATTATCTCAGTTTTCAAGTTATTCTTCTAACGGTAAGAATGGATTGAAAACCTCAATGTGGAAAGTTGTTGATCAATTCAGAGTATCTAAATTTCCAAAACACCATCCATTTGGAGTTAGTAATGAGGTTGGTGGAGAATATAATGATAAGCCTAAAGTTGTTTTTCCTTTTGCCTTACTTTGCCTTCAACATATTAGCTTTTTGTTAGAATTTTGTTTTGTTTTTGCAGGGAATTTTTCCTTATGAATCATTTGTCAAGCTTTATAGTTGGAACAAGGTGGAATTACAACCACGTGGCCTTGTAAATTGTGGTAACAGGTAGCATAAGATTTTTCTATTATCATAATGAACAATTATGGAAAAAATTATTGAACATGATCTGGTTTTTATATTATATTATTGGGTAAATCCACCTACACCTATTGCACTTTAAGTGTTTCCCGCGTAGCCACCTTGACTTTCTTCTGATAGCACCCTGATGTTCTTTTCGGTTCCATAAGGGTTATAATTTGTAGCATTAAATAAAAAGATAATGAAATGACTCTAACACCCTTTGTATGAGTTCTAAATTTCAGAATTGTGCGATCAATCCCTATCAAAACCTTAGAAATAAACAAATATATGGACCTTTGGCCAAAAGATATTTTATGAACCGATAACAGCCCTATCCTAAAATAACTTTTCTGCAAGGTTAAAATCCATAACAGTCCAAAATTGCCTATTTAATTATGATGCCATTGCTAACATATTCAAATCCAGATCTGGGACCCTTAAATGCACCTGAAAAAGAGGCAAGATAGATAAAAATCCATGAAGGGAAAATTTTTTAAGTAAAGGTATATGGCAATCTAGAAAAAGGAAAAGAAAAAGAAATCTAAAACGTAAGAAATATAACAGAAAATTATTTTCTCACATCAGGTCATCACAAATAAAAAGAACAGAAATAAACAAAAAATTACGCCACTAAATCTAGGCTAACAGAAATTGCAGAAAAAATTGCAGAAGTAAATGTGTGGACTTGAAGGACAGTTTGGGTTAGACTAGTCCAATTGTTACCTATTTTCTGAATCGGGAACAATACTGCTAGATCATGTTTCTGCCCCATGCTGTTTCAATTAGTAATTCCTTACATGCATAATTTTAAATTTTAAGTTTTCATCCTTTAAGCTGTGTTGTACCTTGGATGTGTATATTTTACTATTTTATTCCTTGTTTCTCACTTTCTGTTAATTTGCTGTTTACTTTGCACAGCTGTTATGCCAATGCTGTCCTTCAATGCTTGACTTTCACTCCTCCTCTGACTGCTTACTTTCTTCATGGAATCCATTCCAAAGCATGTATGTCCCTCTAATGTTCCAATTGGAATTATTACATTTTTGTGCTTCAAGGTAGCATGTTGGATGACTTACTACAAATTTCTTTCTTAGGTGCAAAGAAAGATTGGTGTTTCACTTGTGAGTTTGAAAAATTAATTTTGAAGGCTAAAGATGGGAAATCACCGCTGTCCCCTATGGGAATACTTTCCCAACTACAAAATATTGGCAGTCAACTTGCTAATGGGAAAGAGGAAGATGCACATGAATTTTTAAGGTGAGATAGGTTTAGCAATATTTAATTCTTGAACCATTTGAATAATGTTTTACTCCATGAGAAATGAGCAATCCTTTAAATGATGTTGCACTAGTTTATTGATGAATTACATTTGACAGGTATGCTATTGATGCTATGCAATCTATTTGTCTTAAAGAAGCTGGGTTGGCTGCATCAGGTTGTTTAGAAGAAGAAACAACTTTAATTGGCTTAACATTTGGAGGCTACCTTCGGTCAAAGGTAAAAACTAAGACCAACCTGTTTTTTGGCCCCACTTTCTCCTCTCTCTCTCTCTTGTGCACTAGAGCTCTTATTTGCATCAGGAGTTTGTGTTAAAATGCAAATGATGCATGTAAACTTGTTACTATTTTCTGCAGATAAAGTGCATGAAGTGCCAAGGCAAGTCCGAACGTCATGAAAAAATGATGGACCTAACAGTTGAAATTGAAGGAAATATAGGAACCCTAGAAGAGGCTCTTCGGCGGTTTACTAGGACTGAAATTCTGGATGGAGAAAATAAGTACCAATGTAGCAGGTTGATTCGCTTACAAAATTTTTCAGAAGTTTCTTTAGATATTGTATAAATGGTATCATCAATATCATGCAAAAAGACTTGAAGATGAACTTTTATGGAAACAGTCCTATGCTCAAAATCTTGTTCTTTTATTTGTCCCCCTTTTTGGTAGGTTAAAATTTGACAATTTAACTTTTAGATCTCCTTAATTCCTAACTTGATAGGCTTAAAATCAAAACCATTATTTCTTTTTCTTCGGCTTCTTTCTTGAACTTGTTGGAAATATGGTCTTTGTTTCTATAAAGAGTATACTTCGAAGAAGCTCTAGGCTGTATTTTGATGCTTCTGGAGAAAAGATTTACCTTAAATTTTGGAAGCTATAAGAAGTGTTTATGTACATAATACATTTTTCTTTTTGTCTTCTCTGTCATGTGATTATGCAGAGATAGCTCATTGAGTCCCCCCCCCCCTTTTTTTTGCCAAAATTTCATTGATAGTTGAAATGTGACAACTCTATCTTATGTTTGTGATAGATCTGTATACTGAAAAATAAACAAATTTAACAGAACTTCTGTAATGGAATTAAAATTGCATGTGAAAAAAGTTTGTCTTTCCTCAAAGATTGATAAATGGCATAGAATTACTCTGATTGATTTTATTGAACATACCTTTTCGTTGAGTTTTTGTGTTTGTTGACATTGGTGATGGTACTGTGCCACTACATGCAGTCTGTTTGGTTTCAGGTCCTGAACTAAATTCTGTACTTCTAGAAGACATCAATTTTTGAGGTTTGTTCACTTTGTCTTTGTTTTGTTCAGATGCAAATCTTATGAGAAGGCCAAAAAGAAGTTGACAATATTAGAGGCTCCAAATATTCTTACAATTGCATTGAAGAGATTTCAGGTACAACTTTCGATAAAGAATGTTATTTTGCTCTTTGTTCTTTGCAGATTCTTACAGTTTAAGTGTGTATTATGTCGCAGTCCGGTAAATTTGGAAAGCTTAACAAAGCGATTCGGTTCCCTGAGATTTTGAACTTGGCACCATATATGAGTGGGACAAGTGATAAATCACCCATATACAGGCTCTATGGAGTAGTGGTCCATTTGGATATCATGAATGCAGCATTTTCGGGTCACTACTTGTGCTATGTTAAAAATGCTCAAAACAAGTGGTTTAAGATTGATGACAGCATGGTATGTTCTCTACAACTATCATCTGCATGCCTTAAGCCATTTCATTTATTTACCGCATGCTTCTTTCCTCGATCTATGTTTTCATCTACATTATATTTTGATTTCCTACCCTTAATTTTTGTAATAGCATGTTTGGCTTGTTCTCCCTTAATTTAATGGGTTTTTCCCCCCATATGTAATGTTTTAGCTGTAGTTGCCATGTTAATAATCATCGATTCTTTTAAATCCTTTGCTTTACAATCACTTAATTTTCCTGGGTAAAAGGAGTTGTACAAAAATACTCCCTAATGTTTTGAAATAAACCAAGGGTGACTTTGTATTCTTCCTTTTGATTCTGGACTGCATTAAACAATTTTTTTTTTCTAATGGCTTTTGAGATAGTGAAAAAATTGGAAAATACTCCGGTTGGCATCTATTTTTGATGTCTAAGTTGGAGGCATTTTATATTTTTCTGTCTGATGCACCAATCTGTAGGCCAAAAATGCTACCCTAAAGCACAAGATATTGAGTTTGAAAATATTCACTCAATTTCACCCGCTTTATGTTCTATCTTCATGTTACTCATTAATGTTATGTTTTAATTATGTTAAATCACCTCTCAAGTTTTTCCGGGGCGGTAATAATTTGGCAGGTAACATCTACAGAACTCGAAAGAGTTCTAACAAAAGGAGCATATATGCTTCTTTATGCCAGGTAAAGAATCTCAGTTCTTGAGTTTGCTTTAGAAGTTTATATGACGTCATTGCTTGGTTATTTAACCAAATTATCTTGCAGGTGCTCACCTCGGGCCCCAAGATTGATGAAGAACAGAAGTAAAGCCATTCCATCGAGTGTCAATTCAAAAAATCCGCTGAAGTCCAATTCTTTGACATATTCGGGTCTTGATGAATTCCACCCCAGCTTGATTCATTCAGATACTCCTAGCAGTATTGAATCTTTTTATTCAAAATACAATCAACTGCAAAGGATTTTAGAGGACTCGTCGTCAAGTGATAGTTCTCTTTTTAGCGTCAATTCTGATGAAGGTTCCTGCTGTACTGATAGCACACGTGATTCTACCAGCACTGATGACTTAATAGATTCTATATTTGGTGATTCAGTCCAAGGGTGGAACAGCCCATGGAGGAGTTGTGATTCAGATGCTTTTTCTTCATCATCTTCTTCCTCCCTTTACTTGAGGCATTCACCTGTTGCTGATTTAGACCGATATAGTTCGGGTTCACCCAAAATTCGCAGCTCTCGAATGGATGAGGAAGGTAAGCGAGATGATCTCTTTTTCCACTCCGACACGATGAGTAAACAATGTAGAAAGGTAGTAGTAGCTTAGGAAAACTGACTCAAAGAGATTAACCTCTTAAAAATGATGCATGTTTTAGAAAATCAACGAGGGGAAGAAGAGATTAAAAATCTTATTACGATATTTGAGTTAAAATGAGGTAAATAAGTGTTTTTGGGAGGGTTGGATATGTAATGTACTTACTCATGTAGTTAGCTTAGCTATGTTTAAAGAAAGCAGCCTATCCCTTTTTGTTCATAGCTTCCCGTTCTCTGGGTAAATAATACACCAACCTAATCCTTAGGCCCCGGTTTAGCATAATTGTTGGCATAACTTTTGAAAAAAAAGAAAGTTTTCATTTCATCGAAAATGTAATTTTAAATTGGTAAAAAAGTTATAAATTAGCTCATAACCTTGTATCTTTTTTGTATTGAGCAAGTAAAGATCCAACGAATCAACGTTCATTGCATGAACTTAGAACTTATAGATTACTTGGTATTTTCAATCATTTCGTAATTTTTACTATCCAAACCACATTTTGTATAATTATTTCCCCTCTTTTCTTTTGTTAGTCTAATGCAAATATCTTTCACTTCATTCGTCTTTCCGCACCATGACATTCAATAGAATTTTCAATTTCACTAAGAGGGGCTATCATAACCCAACACGTGTACCCTTTTTCCACCCTCTAAATGATCCTCCCTTGACTACAAGCACGTATTACACACAGCCCTGTATATACATGCACAGTAGTGTCACTTAGTACCTATCACGACCGCGTATTACTCACAACCTTGTATATAAAGTAAAGTTGAATAATCACGTTCCAGTCAAAAGCATGCCAAAGGGCGAACTTTGTTTTGTCAAAGAAATTGAATTTTATTTTGTTGGTGTAGAAAAGTATAGAATAATTTTTTTTTGCCCATCAATGAAAAGCCTATTTGAAGGAAGAAAGTTGGTTGGTTTTTGAAAAGCAGATTTAGATTAAAAGCTAATCATATTTGAAGAAAGGCCAACATTTTGATTTAAGAGGGAATAAGGGCTTGACTTTTCAAGCTCCTTTTAAGTCAGAAGCGATGTCTCAGAAAGCTAATGGCTTATTGTCGTGTCACGAATTTAGAGAGAAAGAATAATGAATTTGATTTTAGGATACAAGTAGTGACATCATATTCATAGATGAAACACATTTTTTATAAACAAAAGTCGTAATGTTTAATGAGTTGAAGTGAATAATATCTTGTAATATGATGTGAATCGTGACATTTATTAGCAGAGAAGCCATGAAACTTGCATTGACCATATATTAGAATTGGTACATATGTTCACACCAGCTTCAACATTCAAGGCGCATTTTGGGGACAAAACCATGAGGTTAACAATACCTTATAAAACTAGTCTATATAATGAAATAGTGAGTGCCTGCGGGGTCACATGTACTCATATTATTCATCAAAAACGAAAAGACAAAAAAGGAGGAAGAAAAGAAAAACCAAAATGATGCGCAAGCGCAAGTGGGAAATGTTGTAGCTTCTCGTGGCGGCCGTTGAAAAGGCAGCAAGTGTCCCACCACTTGGAAGAATGCATGAATATGCAATATTATTGCATTTTATCAACTGTCATCAATGGAACTTCTATAACAACTTGGAGCTAAAATGGGACCCTCATCCCGTCTCCCAACTAATTGTCTAGAGACAAAGATCAAATCCCAAAATGGGCAAATTGCATAACTTTCTTCCTTGCCTCTTCCATGCCTTGTTTTTGTTCACTCAAAAGTGTTTTAACCATTGATTTTTACCCTGAAAAAACATTCAGCCAGGAGTAACTGCATATATGTATATGAATATGCATGTCTCGGAGATGTCGGGGCAACGCAACAAGACACAATCAGACAAGTCATGGATGGTTGTCTTAAAAGATCTTTTTCATCTATAATACATACATACATACATACATCAGTGTCAAAACTAAGTCCTGTTTTGGGCTGAAAGACAGTGGCATTTGTCCGTGCCTGTCTTGAACTTACCGTCATACAAACTTAGCATCTTACCGTCAAATATAGTATGTATTTGATCTCTCAGAGATTATTATGCTCCAAAATTCCTCTTGTAATTGATCTGCATCACCAACCAAAACTACAAAAAGGGTTTTTTACACCGGCATGCGCAACATACTACGACTATTTTTTTCTTTCAAAATCCCTTAATTCCTCCAATAAATTTAGTAAAACTATATATATATATATATTACTAAAGAGCTTATCAATCGATACAGCCAAATGAGCCGGAATTGAAGAGTCGAGCTCTTTAGCTCTCTTTGGATGGGTAGTGAAATTAGATTCAATAAGATTAAAAATAGTGGTGGCGGTGATATTTGTAACACCCCTTACCCAAGACTGTTGTCGGAGTCGAGCACGAGGCGTTATCTGATTTAACTTACCAGTTCGGAGCATAAAAATTTACTTTTAAAATTAATTCGCTCACGTTCAATCAATATGTCTCTAAAAACAACCTTCGAGACCCTAAAACATGCAATGGAAATAATTTGGGTCCAAATCAGAAACACTAAAAATTTTCCGAATACTTAAACAAATAAAAAATAACTTATATCACTATTCCCAGTAGAGCTATCCACTCGCGTGATAGTCACTAATTTAATTATAACTCGAGTTATGAAACTCAAAATTTAGATCTGTAAATTTTCGCTGAAACTAGACTCAAATATTTCTTACTATAAAATTTCCAGAATTTTAGGGTTAGCCAATTAGTACAGTTTATTAGTTAAAGTCTCCCTTGTTTCTCTACTTGATAGTTCTGACCTCTGTGTACTAAAAATCAGTTATCTCATTTTACATAATTCATATAATGTTCTCATTTGTTTCTTTTGAAAATAGACCCACTAAGGATTCTAGACATATAAATTATGAATCATAATTCTTTCTGTACAATTTTTAATGATTTTCTAAAGTCAAAACAGGGGACTTCAAAAACAACTCTGACCCTATCTCACTAAAATTCAAATATCTCCTAATATAAAATTTCTTTTCCTACACCGTTTCTTTGGTGTGAAAATAGACTCGATAAGCTTTAATTCTATATCTCATTAACCCTCTAATTACATTTCTACTATCCTTGGTGATTTTTCAAAATCACGTCACTTCTGCTATCCAAAAACTGTTCCATTGCAAATTTTTACTCTTTTATAGTTTCTTTGTATTTACTATCATTTAGGCATCCATAACACCAAACATGTTCTTAATTAGCCATTTCAATAGCTAACCATTAGCCATATCATATAAACACACTCAAAATGTGTAACACCCCGAACCCGAGACCGACACCGGAGTCGGACACGAGATGTTAACAAACTTTGAAAAATTTTTCCAGACACTGCCCAGTCTGAGTACTAGTCGCTTCAAAAATCATATCTTGAGTTTCACAACTCAAAAATCAGTTTTGTGATTTTTCCCTGAAACTAGACTCATGTCCCCACCTATGTATTTTTTTCTAGAATTTTGGTCGGGCCAATTAGTACAGTTTATTAGTCAAAGTCTCCCATGTTACAGGGGTCGACTACACTGACCTTTTCCCATTACGACTTGGATATCTCTCTGCACAGAGCTTCAATACTGATGTCGTTTGTTTCTATAGAAACTAGACTCAGAGAGGAATCCATACATATATGGTATGACCCCTAACTATCTCTGGTCAATTTATAGTGAATTTCCAAAGGCGGAACAGGGAATCCAGAAACTGTTCTGGCCCTGTTCCACAAGAACCCGAATATCTCTTACTGTACTGTTCCTATGATTGTTTCGTTACTTCCATATGAAAGTAGATTCATCAAGGTTCGATTACATAATTTATTCACTATTTAATTCCACTCCTATGAATTCTTGTGATTTTTCCAATCCACACCACTGCTGCTATCAGCTTCTGTTTCAAAGTAAACCTTACCTAATTTGGGGTTTCATGGACCAACTAGGGCCTTGTCATACATAAGCCCACATATGATCATACTTAGCCATTCCAGTGGCTGATCATTTGCTCAACACTTCCATTCCAACTATAGTTACATCATGAAACCATCTATACATTCATAAACACGAATGGTCTAATGCCATACTCCACTTCTACAAGCCATTTTCGCATGGCTGTACACTTATACATTTCATAAAGTACTCAAAAAACAACAATGGGTAGTCCTATACATGCCATGTCAAGATTCAACCAAAATAGTACCCAAAAGAGCCTTTGATAGTGTGGGCGACTTCGACTTCAAGATCCCGAGTCCGATAGCTGGAGAACCAAAAATCTATAAAACAGAGGAGCAGTGTAACGAGTAAGCAATTTATGCTTAGTAAGTTTGAGCAAGGAATTCCAGCATAAACAAAGAATAACACACATTTGGCTAAATGGAATATTTCATAATACGCAATTTACCGATATCAAACTTGCTTCACAACATTAACAACCCTTATGTACATACACAATAGACTAACTTAGCCGAAGGCCGGTAGCTCGTTTATCAACTGAGCGAACATTTATTTGTAAGGGCTCGATTAAATTCAACACATACGTAACATATCCCCATATTGGGATGTTTTTCGAGTATTCGCTGGAATTTTACAGCAAGCTCATTCATTACCAAATCACGTACCTTCGGGATTTAACCGGATATAGCTCCTCGTTCAAATGCCTTCGGGACATAGCCCGGTTTTAGTAACTCACACAATGCCTTCGGGACGTAACCCGGGTTTAACAACTCGCACGAATGCCTTCGGGACTTAACCCGGATTTAATAACTCGCACGAATGCCTTCGGGACTTAACCCGGATTTAGTATCTCGCACAAAGGCCTTCGGATCTTAGTCCGGATATATTCGCTTAGCACAAAGCCTTCGGGACTTAGCCCGGACAGCATTCAATTAATCATGCACATCTAACAATAATTCATGGTACATTCATATTTCATTTTCATTTGCGAAACTCAAACACAAGGCACATATCATCCTTGCACATTCGGCTCAATAGCCTCACATAGAGCATGATTTAATCACATCGTAATTTAAGCTCTCTTACTCAAGAACTTACCTCGGGTGTTGTCGAACGATTCCGCTAGCTATTCAACCACTTTTTCCTTCCCTTTATCGGATTTATTTCCCCTTTGCTCTTGAGCTTAATCAAACAAATAAATTGATTTCATCATTTAGGCATCAAAAAGATGAACACAAGGCACTTAGCCCATATTTATACATTAGACATTAAAGTCTCAAACATGCAAAAATCATGCATCAACACAACATATTAGCTAAATTTCTTTCCCCTTGGCCGAATATGCATGTCTATTTTTGGGGTCGATTTCAACACTTAATACACACATATACACACTAGTAAAGCATCCTCCCCCTTTTCATCAATTTAACACATGCATTGCTCATTAACATGCAAAGTTACATTCGGCCTTAGCACACATCTTGCTAGCCGATTCTTCTCCATTTAGCAACCAATGCACATATGTGCTCACACAAAAAATGCTAAAAAGGAGGTTCAAGAATCATCAAGCCATCATCACATGCATCATTAACAAGCTTCATATTTTGCATGCAATGGCATTAACACAACCTCCACCTAGGCCGAATCTTAACTCATCCTCTTGCCTCATCACCACAACATCAAACATCAACCAAGAATGATGCATCCATGGTCAAGTGCCATTTCCATCACATAGCAAGATTTAGACCATGGGCTAGGTAGAACTCAAGCTAACAACTAAAACATGCATGCATCTCATGGAACATCATCAAACATACCTTAGCCTAGCTACATGCATGGCCGAATCTCTTCACCTTTCTTCTTCTTTCCTCCTTAAAATTTTTGGCCAAGGATGAACCAAAGGATGAGAAATTTTTTTCTTTGTTTTTCTTTCTAATTTAGGCTAAATGAAGGTGAGAAAGGATGAACACAAATTTTTTCTCTTTTCTTCTCTTTAGCTCACGGCAATGGGGGGGGGGCAACCACACTTTTTTTTTCTTTTGTTTCCATTTCTTTATTACCCATACTCCTTATTTTATTCTTCCATTAACAAAACATGTTTCATGACATGTTTTGCCCATCATTCCTTGTCATGGCCGGCCACTACTCATTAGGGGGGGAAATTTGACATGCAAGTCCCCCCTTTGTCCACATGCACTAATAGGTCCTCACACATTGACCTATCACATTTTAAAATTTTCTCACATAAGTCCTATTGACTAAATTCACATGAAATCAACCAAATTGAAGCTTGAAATTTTCACACATTCATAATTACATATTCTAGACAATAAGTATCACATTCAAACATTTTGGTGACTCGGTTTAGCAGTCCCGAAACCACTTCCCGACTAGGGTCAACTTTGGGCTGTCACAACTCTCCCCCACTTAAGAAATTTTCGTCCCCGAAAATCTTACCGGTAAATAGGTTTGGGTATCATTCTTTCATCGAGCTCTCGGTCTCCCAAGTAGCTTCCTCGATCCCGTGTTTGAGCCATAACACCTTTACTAGCGGAACTCTTTTGTTTCGCAACTCCTTCACTTCACGAGCTAGGATACGCATCGGTTCTTCTTCATAGCTCATGTCGACTTGAATTTCAACCTCTGATGGGCTAATTATGTGCGATGGATCAGATCGATAGCGTCGAAGCATCGAAACATGAAAGACGTCATGAATCTTTCCAAGCTCCGGGGGCAAAATCAATCTATACGCGACCGGACCAACTCGTTCGGAGATTTCGTACGGCCCAATGAATCTTGGGCTCAACTTGCCCTTACGGCCGAACCTGAGTATCTTTTTCCAAGGTGAAACCTTAAGGAACACTTTGTCTCCCACCTGATACTCGATGTCTTTTCGTTTCAAATCTGCGTATGACTTCTGACGATCCGTGGCTACCTTTAGACTTTCACGGATTACCTTTACTTTCTGTTCAGCATCTTTAATCAAATCAACTCCGAAAATTTTACTTTCACCGAGCTCGGTCCAAAACAATGGTGTACGGCATTTACGACCGTACAAAGCCTCGTAAGGTGCCATCTTAATACTTGATTGAAAACTATTGTTGTAAGCGAATTCAATCAAAGGTAAATACCGTTCCCATGAACTACTGAACTCGAGGATGCAACATCTCAACATATCCTCAAGTATCTGAATTATCCGCTCGGATTGACCATCGGTTTGGGGGTGAAAAGTAGTGCTAAAATGCAGCTTGGTACCCAGAGCTTCTTGCAATTTCTTCCAAAATCGTGAGGTGAATCTCGGATCTCTATCCGACACGATAGAAACAGGTACCCCGTGTAATCTCACAATTTAATAAACGTACAATTCAGCTAGTTTCTCCAATGAAAAATCCGTACGTACGGTGATGAAATGAGCCGACTTAGTCAGTCTATCAACAATAACCCATATCGCATCCTTCTTACTTGCTGACAAGGGCAGTCCGGACACAAAGTCCATTGTGACTCGATCCCATTTCCACTCGGGTATCATGATCGGCTGGAGTAATCCTGAAGGCACTTGATGTTCCGCTTTCACTTGTTGACATATTAAACATCTCGAAACAAAGTCGGAGATGTCCCGTTTCATACCATGCCACCAAAATTGACGTTTCAAATCGTTGTACATTTTCGTACTCCCCGGGTGAATTGACATTCGGCTACAATGGGCTTCGTTCAGAATCATCGAAATGAGTTCCGAATTCCTTGGAACACACAAACGATTTCTGAACCTCAAACAATCATCATCATCAATTTGAAACTCCGATTCCTCGTTCGGAAAACACTTAGCCCGTTTTGCAACCAATTCATCATCGACTTTCTGAGCTTCACGAATTTGGTGAGTCAATAATGGTTTAGCTTTTAATTCAGCTACTAACACACTGTCTGGTAGAACAGACAAATGCACGTTCATCGCTCGTAAAGCAAACAATGACTTCCGGCTTAAGGCGTCCGCAACCACGTTAGCCTTTCCCGGGTGGTAATCAATGACAAGCTCGTAATCTTTCAACAACTCAAGCCAACGTCTTTGTCGCAGATTCAAGTCTCGTTGAGTCATCAAATATTTGAGACTTTTGTGATCCGAAAATACATGGCACTTCTCACCAAACAGATAATGTCGCCATATTTTTAAAGCAAACACGATGGCAGCTAGTTCGAGATCATGGGTCGGATAATTCCTCTCGTGTGGCTTCAATTGTCTCGACGCATAGGCCACGACTCGACCTTCTTGCATCAATACGCAACCCAACCCAAGTAGGGATGCGTCACTATAGATGACAAACTCTTTACCTGATTCGGGTTGCACCAAAATTGGAGCTTCAGTCAAATGAGTTTTCAGTTGGTCGAAACTTTTCTGACATTTCTCCGTCCACTCGAACTTAACATCCTTTTGAAGTAGCTTCGTCATTGGTGTGGCTATCATCGAGAAACCTTTCACAAATCGTCGGTAATAACCGGCGAGCCCCAAAAAGCTCCGAACTTCAGTAACATTTCTCGGAGGTTTCCAGTCAAGTATGGCTGAAATTTTGTTCGGGTCAACTCGAATACCCGACGCGGATACCACATGATCCAAGAAGCTAACCTCTCTTAACCAGAACTCACACTTACTGAACTTAGCATATAACTGCTTATCCCGCAAAATTTGCAGCACTAGCCTCAGATGCTCAGCATGTTCGGTCTCGTCTCTTGAATAGACCAAAATGTCATCAATGAACACCACTACGAACCGATCCAAATACGGTCTAAAGATCCGATTCATCAAATCCATAAATACTGCAGGGGCATTAGTGAGCCCAAACGGCATCACTAAGAATTCGTAGTGACCATATCTCGTTCTGAAGGCAGTTTTGGGAATATCTGAATCTCGGATTCGCAACTGATAATAGCCCGATCTCAAATCTATTTTTGAGAACACTGAGGCTCCCTTCAGTTGGTCGAACAAATCATCGATGCGCGGCAACGGATATTTGTTCTTTATCGTCACTTTATTCAGCTGACGATAGTCAATGCACAACCTCATGGTTCCGTCCTTCTTTTTCACGAACAATACTGGTGCACCCCAAGGTGAGAAACTTGGTCGAGCGAAACCTCTATCCGTCAGTTCTTGCAACTGAGCTTTCAACTCCTTTAACTCGGTTGGTGCCATACGATACGGAGCTATCGAAATCGGCGTAGTCCCTGGTACAAGCTCAATACCAAACTCTACCTCCCGAACAGGTGGTAAACCCGGTAATTCTTCCGGAAAAAACATCCGGGTATTCACAAACCACCGGCACAGATTCGGGTTTCTTTTCTAATTCTTTGTCACCAAGTACATACGCAAGGTATGCTTCGCACCCTTTTCTTACATATTTCTGTGCCAACATTGCTGATATTACAGCTGGCATCCCCTCCAAGTCCGCAGACTCAATTCGGACTACTTCGTTATTTGCGCAGCTCAAATCAATAGTCTTGCTCTTGCAATTCACAATCGCATCATGCGTGGTCAACCAATCCAACCCAAGGATAACATCAAATTCATCAAACGGCAAAAGCATCAAGTCCGCCGGAAAACAGGAACCTCGAATTTCCAGGGGACATTTCTTACACACTTTGTCGACAAGCACGTAACGACCCAAGGGATTTGACACCTGAATTACGAACTCAGTAAACTCAATAGGTAAAGTCTTACTGGATGCTAAGGTTTCACATATGTAAGAATGAGTAGAACCGGGGTCAATCAAAGCAATTACATTAGTATCAAAGAGAGTGAATGTACCGGTAATAACATCAGGCGAAGAAGCATCCTCGCGGGCACGTATAGCATAAGCTCTAGCAGGCGCACGGGCTTCGGATCTGGTTATATCATCTCTAGATCCTCTCTGACCACCACTAGTATTGCCCATATTTCCAGATGGTCTACCTCGAGCAGTGGTAGCACCCGGTCTCCCACTCTGACTTGCATTCTGTCCCGACAACCTCGGGCAATCTTTAATGAAGTGGTCAACTGATCCGCATTTGTAACAGGAGCGGTCAGGAAATCTACAACTCCCCGAATGCCATTTACCGCAATATCGGCATTTCGTCCTGTCTCGACGTTCATTCCCAACACTGGCGACCGAAGTGCCTCGTGTACCCACAGGGGGTCGATCACGATCTCGTCCAAAAAGGCCCGAAGTGCCTCTAAACTGGCCCGCATCATCTCGAAATCTCTTCGATGTCTGTTGAAGAGACCTTCCCGAGGATCTTTTACGAAACTCTCCAGTTCCCTCATCAACTCTTTGCTTTTCTTTTCTAAGCTCTTCGGCTTTACAAGCTCGTTCAACAAGTACCACGAACTCTCGTATTTCAAGAACGCCAACGAACATTTTTATATCTTCATTCAGCCCATCCTCGAAGCGTTTACACATAATAGCTTCGGACGAAACACATTCCCGAGCGTATTTGCTAAGTCTAACAAATTTTCGCTCGTAATCAGTAACCGACATGGAGCCTTGCTTAAGCTCAAGAAATTCCTTCCGTTTTTGATCAACAAATCTTTGACTGATATACTTTTTCCGAAACTCAGTTTGGAAAAACTCCCAAGTTACTTGCTCTCGGGGCACAATAGAAGTCAGAGTACTCCACCAATAGTAGGCAGAATCACGTAGCAAGGAGATAGCACACTTTAGGCATTCATCGGGTGTACAAGATAGCTCATCGAGTACCCGGATAGTGTTGTCCAGCCAAAATTCAGCTTGCTCGGCATCATCGCTATCCATAGCCTTAAATTCAGTAGCCCCATGTTTTCGGATTCTGTCAACTGGGGGCTTATTTGACCTTATTTGGTCCGTTACCGGTGGTATTGTAGGTGCGGGGGTAGTATTTGTCGGGAATGGAGGTTGTGGAACAGCCATATTAGTTCGAATGTATTGGTTAAACCAATCATTCATCACGCTATAGAATGCTTGTCTAGCTTCATCATTCTGATTACTAGCATTAGGTTGAGAGTTTGCCGGCACTGTCCCTTGTGCGGGAGCAGGCGCTACACTCTCAAGATCATCAGCTACCTCTCGGTCACGATCGGGATCCATTACTATAAATAAACACATTTACAATTGTCAGAAATCACCACACTATCAAGTAATCACATAAAATGGCATGTATAGCTAGACCCAAAACATTACGGTAGTCCTAGAATCGACTAAACCGTAGCTCTGATACCAATAAAATGTAACACCCCGAACCCGAGACCGACACCGGAGTCGGACACGAGATGTTAACAAACTTTGAAAAATTTTTCCAGACACTGCCTAGTCTGAGTACTAGTAGCTTCAAAAATCATATCTTGAGTTTCACAACTCAAAAATCAGTTTTGTGATTTTTCCCTGAAACTAGACTCATGTCCCCACCTATGTATTTTTTTTCTAGAATTTTTGGTCGGGCCAATTAGTACAGTTTATTAGTCAAAGTCTCCCATGTTACAGGGGTCGACTACACTGACCTTTTCCCATTACGACTTGGATATCTCTCTGCACAGAGCTTCAATACTGATGCCGTTTGTTTCTATAGAAACTAGACTCAGAGAGGAATCCATACATATATGGTATGACCCCTAACTATCTCTGGTAAATTTATAGTGAATTTCCAAAGGCGGAACAGGGAATCCAGAAACTGTTCTGGCCCTGTTCCACAAGAACCCGAATATCTCTTACTGTACTGTTCCTATGATTGTTTCGTTACTTCCATATGAAAGTAGATTCATCAAGGTTCGATTACATAATTTATTCACTATTTAATTCCACTCCTATGAATTCTTGTGATTTTTCCAATCCACACCACTGCTGCTATCAACTTCTGTTTTTAAAGTAAACCTTACCTAATTTGGGGTTTCATGGACCAACTAGGGCCTTGTCATACATAAGCCCACATATGATCATACTTAGCCATTCCAGTGGCTGATCATTTGCTCAACACTTCCATTCCAACTATAGTTACATCATGAAACCATCTATACATTCATAAACACGAATGGTCTAATGCCATACTCCACTTCTACAAGCCATTTTCGCATGGCTGTACACTTATACATTTCATAAAGTACTCGAAAAACAACAATGGGTAGTCCTATACATGCCATGTCAAGATTCAACCAAAATAGTACCCAAAAGAGGCTTTGATAGTGTGGGCGACTTCGACTTCAAGATCCCGAGTCCGATAGCTGGAGAACCAAAAATCTATAAAACAGAGGAGCAGTGTAACGAGTAAGCAATTTATGCTTAGTAAGTTTGAGCAAGGAATTCCAGCATAAACAAAGAATAACACACATTTGGCTAAATGGAATATTTCATAATACGCAATTTACCGATATCAAAGTTGCTTCACAACATTAACAACCCTTATGTACATACACAATAGACTAACTTAGCCGAAGGCCGGTATCTCGTTTATCAACTGAGCGAACATTTATTTGTAAGGGCTCGATTAAATTCAACACATACGTAACATATCCCCATATTGGGATGTTTTTCGAGTATTCGTTGGAATTTTACAGCAAGCTCATTCATTACCAAATCACGTACCTTCGGGATTTAACCGGATATAGCTCCTCGTTCAAATGCCTTCGGGACATAGCCCGGTTTTAGTAACTCACACAATGCCTTCGGGACGTAACCCGGATTTAACAACTCGCACGAATGCCTTCGGGACTTAACCCGGATTTAATAACTCGCACGAATGCCTTCGGGACTTAACCCGGATTTAGTATCTCGCACAAAGGCCTTCGGATCTTAGTCCGGATATATTCGCTTAGCACAAAGCCTTCGGGACTTAGCCCGGACCGCATTCAATTAATCATGCACATCTAACAATAATTCATGGTACATTCATATTTCATTTTCATTTGCGAAACTCAAACACAAGGCACATATCATCCTTGCACATTCGGCTCAATAGCCTCACATAGAGCATGATTTAATCACATCGTAATTTAAGCTCTCTTACTCAAGAACTTACCTCGGGTGTTGTCGAACGATTCCGCTAGCTATTCAACCACTTTTTCCTTCCCTTTATCGGATTTATTTCCCCTTTGCTCTTGAGCTTAATCAAACAAATAAATTGATTTCATCATTTAGGCATCAAAAAGATGAACACAAGGCACTTAGCCCATATTTATACATTAGACATTAAAGTCTCAAACATGCAAAAATCATGCATCAACACAACATATTAGCTAAATTTCTTTCCCCTTGGCCGAATATGCATGTCTATTTTTGGGGTCGATTTCAACACTTAATACACACATATACACACTAGTAAAGCATCCTCCCCCTTTTCATCAATTTAACACATGCATTGCTCATTAACATGCAAAGTTACATTCGGCCTTAGCACACATCTTGCTAGCCGATTCTTCTCCATTTAGCAACCAATGCACATATGTGCTCACACAAAAAATGCTAAAAAGGAGGTTCAAGAATCATCAAGCCATCATCACATGCATCATTAACAAGCTTCATATTTTGCATGCAATGGCATTAACACAACCTCCACCTAGGCCGAATCTTAACTCATCCTCTTGCCTCATCACCACAACATCAAACATCAACCAAGAATGATGCATCCATGGTCAAGTGCCATTTCCATCACATAGCAAGATTTAGACCATGGGCTAAGTAGAACTCAAGCTAACAACTAAAACATGCATGCATCTCATGGAACATCATCAAACATACCTTAGCCTAGCTACATGCATGGCCGAATCTCTTCACCTTTCTTCTTCTTTCCTCCTTAAAATTTTTGGCCAAGGATGAACCAAAGGATGAGAAATTTTTTTCTTTGTTTTTCTTTCTAATTTAGGCTAAATGAAGGTGAGAAAGGATGAACACAAATTTTTTCTCTTTTCTTCTCTTTAGCTCACGGCAATGGGGGGGCAACCACACATTTTTTTTCTTTTGTTTCCATTTCTTTATTACCCATACTCCTTATTTTATTCTTCCATTAACAAAACATGTTTCATGACATGTTTTGCCCATCATTCCTTGTCATGGCCGGCCACTACTCATTAGGGGGAGGAAATTTGACATGCAAGTCCCCTCCTTTGTCCACATGCACTAATAGGTCCTCACACATTGACCTATCACATTTTAAAATTTTCTCACATAAGTCCTATTGACTAAATTCACATGAAATCAACCAAATTGAAGCTTGAAATTTTCACACATTCATAATTACATATTCTAGACAATAAGTATCACATTCAAACATTTTGGTGACTCGGTTTAGCGGTCCCGAAACCACTTCCCGACTAGGGTCAACTTTGGGCTGTCACAAAATGACTAAGTCTCTATACATGCCATAGCTTTATAAGTTTCGAAATCACATAATACCAAGATGTCTATAGATAGTGTGAGACGAACTCCGACGTCCTTGTGATCCTCGAATTGACTTGGCGATACTATAAAAATAAGGAAAATAAAGAAAGTAAGCATAAAACTTAGTAAGTTTACAAGTAAATAAATAACAACATTTATCATAAATAATCATACTCATAAATTTCATCAAACATTAGAATCTTTACTTGCTTCTTTACTTACTCACTTACTTGTTTACTTACTTGCTTACTTAAATAACTCATGATTATAACTTACTCCTCCCTTGCTGAAATTTCTTTCTCAACTGATAACTGAGATATTCTCAATCCTTATAACTCACTTAAATTTATTATTATGCTTTTATCTAAACTTTCATGTAACATGGTCTATTTACTAGCCCGTTGAATCACTTGGAATACTAAGGATACTCGGGTCTCCTGTCTGATAATACATGCTAAAGCTATGTCCCAAACATAGTCTTACATGGAATATTTTCTGTACTGCCAATGCCATATCCCAGATATGATCTTACATGGGAGTTCTCATATCGGTGCCCACGCCATGTCCCAGACATGGTCTTACGGGGGACCTCTCATCTCGGTGCCAACGCCATGTCCCAGACATGGTCTTACATGGGACCTCTCATCTCGGTGCCAATGCCATGTCCCAGACATGGTCCTACATGAGACCTCTCATAATCTCAATGATGCCAATGCCATGTCCCAAACATGGTCTTACATGGGATCTCATTCCCTTAATGTCATGACATTTGTATCCGATACATTCCCAATGTTTCAACGGGGCTTTTATCACTGATTCTCTGTCATCTCATACTTAAGTCAACATTAGATATTTTCATGAAATAAATACATAATTGCTGAAAAACAACAGCATTAATAATAATTATCAAAATATTGCATTTATTTACCGTAAACTTACCTCGGTACAAAATATGATTAAATCTAGCACTTTAGTCTTCAACCTTTTTCTTTCCCCGGTCTAACTCCAGATTTCGTTCTTCTTAATCTATAATAGCAAATTTGTCTTACTTAATACTCACATTCATCAAAACAATTCTTTACTTGAACTTTAGAAAAAATACGATTTTGCCCCTAAACTTTTGCATAATTAAACTTTTGCACCAAAGCTCGAAAATTAAACTTCATCCCTTATTCTTATGTTTTATGACATGCTGAACATTTTTCCCTTCTATGACAACATCAAATTCCCACTCTAACACTTATGAACATTAGATATTTTTACCGATTATGTCATTTTACTCGTTTTCACTTAAAATCGCTTAGCAAAAGTTGTTTAACATAATTCCAAGCTTCTTATTCTACCATAAAACATCAAAATAAACACATTTCACCTCTGGATATTTTTCCAAATATGAACCCTAGGTTAAATTATTGCTAGAATAAGCTAAATCAAGTTACCGGGACACAAAAAACGTAAAGAACATTAAAAACGAGGCTTGGGATCACTTACTATGGAGCTTGGAAGCTTGAAAACCCTAACTATGGCTTCCCCCTTGCTAAATTCGGCCAAATGAAGAAGATGAGCATATTTTGCCATCTTTTCCCCTTTTTAATTCTTTTTTATTACTAAATGACTAAAATACCCTTCACTTAAAAATATCCTATTTCACTTATCTCATGTCCATTTTTGTCCATAATTTAACCAATCGTCTAATTCCATTTAAGGACCTCCAATTTAAAATTTCATAACAATTGGACACCTCTAACATGTAGAACTCAACTTTTTCACTTTTTACAATTTCGTCCTTTTGACTAAATTGAGTGCCCAAACGTCGAAATTTTCGAACGAAATTTTCAAAAAATCATTTCGTGAAATTTTAGACCATAAAAATATAATAAAATAAATTTTTATCCTCATCAGATTTGTGGTCCCGAAACCACAGTTCCGACTAGCCCGAAATCAGTATATTACATTATTACTATATCAGTATAAATGAATAATGTACCATTAAAGTTAAAAATAATGGTGAAATATATGTTTGGATTCAAATGCAACTTATTGAGGGGTAATAGTTGACAGAAACTACCACAACTATTCACCTGATGAGCTGAGAGAGGTGAGATTATAGGGGATGGAGAGGAGAATGAGAAAGAGATTGGGGGGAGGAATGTGTGTTGATAGAGCAGTGTCTGTGTCCTTATGGGATTTGGAGAGGTATTCAAGGGGTCATTTGTAAGCCATGTGTCTTCTTTTGATTGGAGGTTGTCATATGGCGTAGGCCTCTCCTTAAGTTGACTATGTGACTTAATGTGACGAAGTAGCAGGATATGTTAATGACGAGTGACAATGATCTTGTCAGGGTGGTATGGTTGAGCTTAGCATGGCCATGGTCCTAGTGAGGTATAGTGCACAAGTGAGGCATGGTGTTTGGTGATGTAATGTCCTTAGTGAGGTCTGGTGAAATATGTGTGGCACCATTGTAGCTGTGATTAAGAGAAAATAAAAAATGACTATTAAGTGTGTTAGACTAAAAATTGTATACAAGAACTTTTTTTTAATTTATTTTATTTTTATAAAATTATTAAAAATATATCAAATTATAATTTTATTAATAAAATACTAATATATATAATAAATTATTATTAATGTAATTATTTATTGTTTATAATTTAATTAATCCATGATTATTTTATAAGCATTTTCAATGATATTTAACATAGAGAATTTTAATAATGTCATTTTATATGTTTGTATAAAATTTTAATTAAATGATGTTACTTTCTATATATCTTTCTTTTTTTTTTTGGCTAAATAAAGGATATAATGTTAGTATCTAGTGTTCTAAGATTAGTTTATTCGTCATTTGTATTTGTAATTTTTCAAAAAAAAAAGAGTTTAAATAAAAATTTTATTGTTCTCATTTATATCTCTTACATAATATCCTTAACGATTTTTGCACACAAAGTAAAATATAAAGCAAATATTGGTTCACTGGTTACCAAATATTTAACTAATACTAAGTTGTATTATGTGGATAGATTATAATGTGAGAAGACAACTTGTATTAGTAGATAAGCTAAATGTGTGATGAATCCAAATTGAGCAAATTGGTTAAAGGACTATTATGCCGTCTATCAAGTCCAAATGGGGGATATCTTGTCTTGGGTATCAGAATGGTTGACTCCCATAAGATAGATATATAAATGTGATTGTTTGGATTGACAATAAATAAGGTAGGACCCAAATCAACTTCATTTTAGATCCATATATGGATTAATTCACTTGTGACATTCATAGTGTGATTTACCTCAATTCTAAATAAATGATTGACTATATGTGTATGACTCGTATAGTATGATGTATTAAAAGCTTGAGTTCAAATAACTAAAAATCCAAAAGTTAGTACTTAGGTATATGACTTCTACATAACATAACTTAATTTACAATAGTTGAATTCATAGCTCAATAAAAGGTTAATGCTATCTTCTTATTGACATTACATAATAGATTGTCACATCCCAAAAATCGAGTTAGTAAAATTGAGATTGTGAATCGGGCGTGGTCACGCCCTGGTTTTAGGACTATATTTGTGCGTTTGGAAAATAAATGAGTTATTGGTTCATGCTTTAAGTGTTAATGAAGCTATCCTTGAAACTCAGGTTCAATTCTCTTCCCTTGCACCATTTTGGTTATTTTGCAAATTTTACTTCAAACCTTAGTATGTGTTACGCCTTGTTTCAAAAATAAAATTTATAAAATTATTTAAAGAATGAGCCACTGTCTTAATGGTTAAGAGAAAATAAGGAGATAGTGTAATTGGCTTTGATATTCGAGTTTGAATCCCTTATTGAGCAAATAAATAAATTATGTTATTTTTGCTCCCACTCCCTGAGTGTGCTGTCCAACCTAGTGAAAACCCTAAGTAGAAAAGTTATTTCTTTTATTTTTTTCAGCTTTTTTCACTTCTTCCTCTACCCTAGCCGTTCCTTGTGTCATTCCTAGCTTAGTAATTTTCACCATCGTTGTATCTCCTCATTGATCTATTATTTTGTTATCATTCTTCTAGCCTCATTGCTGGTATTTTTAATCACCAAATCAACCCCTTTTTTGCCTTAAAACCCTTCTTTGAGCCACCTAAATAAGCCTCTCCTTGTTGCCATTAAAACCTCCATTGCCACCCCCTCTTCTCCGCTCGTGGTGTATTCGTTTGTTTCTATTTCCTTCTCAATTCTTTTTCTTTTGCTTGTTGATTTTTGCTACTATTTTTACAGCCATTTTATTACTGATTCTAGCCTCTATCCCCTTTTCTACGAAAACCTATTTTTGTGCCGCTCCAAATCAACCAGATTCTTGCTGCCACTTGTAGTGGTGTGCTGCCCCTTTGTGTACCACTTGTGGACTGCTATTTTTCTCTTCTTTTTTTGCCCATTACAGAAGTGTTTCCCTCAATTTTCATTTCTTTAAAACAACATTTAACATTATTAATTAAGGGTGTATCCAATCTTATTCAACCAACATCTCAGATCTAGTTAACGTGAAGCGTAAGTGCAGATTTAAGCGAGTTATTGTGTTGTATTCATTTCGTTAAATTTTTTGGTTTGGTCGAATGTTCTAAGGCCTTTAATTGGTTATTGATTACTGATTTTAAAGTATTATTTCAATATTAGGTACTAATTTGAACGTGCCAGATCAGTAGTGAAGTCGAATTCCGTTTGTGCCCTCGTTTCGCATCAAATTAATGTAACTTACCTTGCCAAATTGGATCTGAAAATTTGTTGGTGTAACACTAATTTGGCCGAACCATTAGGGGGTGTTTCAAGGCTTGTTTTAACAGTATTTTAAAGCATTAAATGTTATAATTTGGTTTTAGGCATGTTTAAGGTTTAAGTGTGGAAGCACGAACTTTGCGGATTAGTGTTGTGGACTTGCGATTTAAGGTGTGGGTCTTAACTTTCTATAAATAGTTGTTATATTAATATAATTCTTAAACTGATACTAAATTCTTGCTGGTCGAGCATGGCTTAATGGCTTAATAAGTGAATTAAAGGTCGTTGAACAAGTTACGTGAATTAAAAATCATTGTTTGAGTGATTAAGCCCTTATCAAGATTGTTTGTTTGCGTAATTGTTGTATTTGAGTGTCTCTTTGATTGCCAATGTTATGGATTATTGTATGCTGGTTGTGACATTCTTTGAAATGATGTTATATCATGTTCATTGATTATGGGATGCATGATTAGTGTTCAACATGTAATGTCACTATTCGAATTGCATACTAAGTTTGACAAGATTGTATCACATGTTACATACCAATAAAATTGTTGGTTTGATTGACTGAATGTTTACAAAACTAAAATCGGACATGTATTGAAAGCATGATTGAATTATTGTTATTAATAAATGAAAAGTATGCAAGGCATACATCAACTCTGATTATTGATATGCATGGTAGGCATGCCATTGAATTGAATATGTTACTGTAAGCACGAAAAACATATCATTGTACTGAAACTGAACTGAAAGCATGATTTTGCTAAATGATTGTATGTCATAATGCATATGAATGGGGTGGGTTATTGTGGTTGACGGAGGAGTTCCGTGGAGTACCAGCGGCAATTAAAGTCCGCACTATTGTTGTCAGTGCACTGCACTGGGAGTACCAAGGAGATTGGCGATTTTATCGCATTATAGGCAGTTTGTCTACATATATTGGCAGTTTATCTGCACTACTGTACTGGTGGTTTATCCACATCGAGCTATAGTTCGCACTATTTAGTGTTCAGCAGACGTGTTCTGGGAAACTCGTGGTGTGTAGCAGATGGTTGGGTAGGAACCTTTGCTTTGCACCATTTGCATCACCCCATGATCATACGCCGTTTGGTACCGTATAATAATTGTTATGTATCGACATGAATTTGCAATGTTAGCTCTGTGTTTTTCTGTTAACACTTATATGCATTGCTTGATGAAATGTCGCGTTTATTATAGATATTGTATTAATGATTCTCTGCGTTACCGTAGCTGAATGTATGTTGGTTTAAATAATTGTTTGACTCACACTGAGCGTTCATAAGCTCACTTCCCCATAATGTTTAACTTTTCAGGCAAACCTCGAAACTAGGACCGGACCCAGCATACAGAGTATTATCTCGGGCATCGAACTATTTTTAATTAATTATTATTAATAAGTCTATTGGTTTTGGTTTGTAATTTTAATTATTTTTGGTTTGTGGCTTGGTAACTTTTCATTTAGGGATTTTTGTAGTCATGGATTACTTAAACATAATAACCGGTAAAGGCATGATATCTGGCTTAAGTATGATTGACATTAATATCCAATTTCCATTGCATTGCAAAGAAACTATTTTTGGAAAAACAAACAAACCGATAAGGCAACTAGGTTTCCAAAATGACACGAATAGTGATTTTTTCTACTTCATTAGTTAGCATCGAATTCTTACAAAGAAGAGCAACAAACAACATTGACAACAATAAAATGAATCTAAAGTATGAATGACCTAATAAATGGATCTTTTTAAACCAACTCAAAGTACAACTGCATTTATTTTCCTTTCTCTCTAAAATGAGTCAATTTAAGGTCTTTAAAAGTATCGTAAGTTAACTTAGCCATTTCGATGGCTAATGTAGCTTTCTAAATCTAGCCATAACGTTTAGGCTGGGTTAGGGAGGTTACATAGATGGAAAAACAATATGGCGATGGGTAATTTATCTAGGACAAGTGATTTAATTACTATTTGTTAGTAATTGACTTTTTCATGAAAGTGTAATGGTTACCATGAGATAAAATATGATCATATTGGGTGAACAGATTTAACCCAAAGATATAAAATATAACATATGAGGGTAACACACTTATAATAAGGCATTGAACGAGCAATTATTAAAGTTTCTTTCGTAATGATATATAATAAAAGATAGTTCAATCATTGTACTTTTATGGAACGACTTATGATTAAATAATGTTGTAAATAATAGACAAAGGATTGAAACTTAATAATAAATTATTTGAGCCATAATTATAAATATCCAATTGGTCCCTCCGCTAGCTCAACATAAACCCGAAACGAACTATATATAGAACCGATAATATGGAATGAATGAAAATGATGATTAAGAGAAAAAAGATCGCATGCATCACTCTCCACAGTGAATGCATTTTCTCCTTAAGGAACAAAAATGACTTGGAAATTAAATTAATTTTTTCAAATTATTATTTAATAAATTGAAATTAAATAATTGAAATTCGAACTGAAAATTAAAATAATTAGTCATCGTATTTTTATTGAATAGGGAAATTAAATATATTTCTTCATAGAATCTAATACGATAAAGTTACCATGGCTTTAACGAAATTAGAATTGAGTTGAGAAAATAATTTAATTGAGTAAAATAAATAAATAATATTTTGAGAAATAGAAAAAATCAATTATTGGGTTTGCTAAATTATTTGAGCTGGTTAAAAATTCAGACAACACATATAATTGCACCTAATACACGAGACATGCTTGAGAGCCCATCCCAATACACAAAGGGCGACAAACCCTAGCCCCAATAAGGGTTGTCACCGCCCCTTGGGGTTTCCTAACAAGGAAACTATATATATATTTTATTAAAAAAGTATTATTTAATTACCCTTTGCTCAAGTAAAGCTCTTGTAACTTTTTTTCTATAAATAAATAACTACGGGATGACCTAATAGACACTAGTTGAGCATTGTTACTTTATAAAAAAATAATGTTAATTTATTTACAGAATAAATTCTATTTTCTAAAAATTTCAAAAAATTTTATGGTCTCCCATAGAGAGAAATTAACTTTCCTACTGAAAGTTAATCAATGTTTTCATTTTGTGCATTCAATTCGTGTAGTTTGAGCCTACACTAAAAGCAAGCAAGGGTTCGATGATAGTGGAAAAGATCGTTTGGTAGAAAACTAAGAAAGGACCTAAGTCGCCTCACTCAAAACACATTTGATAATTCGATCTAGAGTTTAATACTATAAATACTACAAAGCTCGGTCTTAAGAAAAATATCTTCTATTATACTACAAACATTCTTTTTTAAACTAGAACTAATTTTTGTAACACTATATCAATACTCAAGATTAAGGTATGTAACACTATGAATGCCACAAGTGAATAAATCTATTAACAGATTTAGGATCTATTCTACTTGGGTCATGTCTGATGTACCGTCAGTTCAGTCAGTCACATTTATGTCTCTATCTTCTGGGAGTCATCTGCTCTAATACCCAAGACAAAACATCTCCCCGATTAGACTTGATAAAAAAATGTTAGTTTTTCAACCGATTTGCTCAATTCCAATAAACCTAAGGACATGTTTAGATTATCTACTAATAATAGTTGCCTTCTCACATTATGATCCAACCACGTAATGTTGCTTAAGGTTAGTTTAAATGTTAGATAAATAATGAGCCAACGTTTTCTTTCATTTTGCTTTGCGTGCAAAAATCGTTGAGGACGATATACAAAAGATATTAATGATATTGATGGATTTTATCAAGCCAAATTGTTTGAAACATTACAAGTATATAGACAAACTCACTATACTTAGGGCACTAGATCCCAACAGTTATAGAAAAGTATTGTTTCATAACTTGGAATATCTCTTTATAGTGGTCTTTTTTTCTTCTGCACTTTTAATGTTAGTTCAACCACAGAGTGTGATGACGAATGAACATGATTAAAGATTTTTTTCCTCTTAATACTTGATGACATTACCTTGACAAAATCCAGGTAAATGATATTGTTCCTCCTTATACAAGCTTAGAAAACCAATCATCTATGGATATCACGAATTCAGAAATAATATTTTCATATAGAAAAAGTACAAAAGAATATTTGCAATTTTAAAATAAAATAAAAAATATAAAAATGAATAAAATTGTTCTAAGTAACTATTAACCAAAAAAATCTTTAACTTCGTCATGTGGTTAGAAAATTCAAGTCTTGTCTTTTAATTGATTGGAGAAAAATTCTATTATCATATGTTGTTCTTTTCCAATCAAGAAACGAAAAAAAGCACATGTTGAAATCACATGTTATCATAATATTTTATGTTAGTTAACTTTTTCTTCCAATATAGGGTATTTGCTAAAAATGTGAAATGTATGCTTTATACATATTCTGTCTATAACTCAATACAATCCTATAAAAATATAAATATCATTCGAATCATTAATAACTTTTATTCAATATATATAAATTATGTAAAATTTATCTTAAAGTTAGGCTGATATATTATATCGTGTTGACCTTCAATTGGTCTAATTGTGTTTATTCTCATTTGAGCTAATATGTGCAACTTATTAATAAAAATTCGATTAACAGATTCACTATATTGCTGAAATTGCTCTTTTACATTCCAATTTGAATGTCTTATTAATAAAAATTCGATTAATAGGCTCAACTAACGGGTTCACTTACATAACAATTGTGACTATTCTTATTTATCTTATCAATTTAGTGTAAGATTATCATAATTAATTTCTAATCTAATAGATATTGTCTAGATATTCATAACCTAAAAAAAACTAAACAAACAAAAAGAAAAGAAAAGAAAAAACACATTTGTATTTTATGACATTACATGCAACACAAAGGTTTAACAAAAGCATAACATTAGATCATCATACATAGAAAGAATCATAAATCAGTCTTACCCATTAAGTTTTCACTAAGTTTTGCAATTACAAAGGTTAAAATGGTAGATAAACCCTCCAAAAAAAAAAATATATATCAATTAAATTTATTACCAAAATGTGTATTTAATTGAGCTCTTTGAATCATTATTTGTATTTAATTATGACCTTTGAATTCATTTTTTTGTTGAAGTCCTTGACGGATAATTAAGTATTGATGTGACAAATGATATGAAAAAATGATGACGTGAAAGGTTTCATTAATTTTTTTGTTATATTACCATGGTTTAATTGATTATTGAAGTAAAAAAAATTAAAAAATTAAAAAAGTATAAATTATAGAAGTCATAAAAAATATTAAAAATATTAAAAATTATTATAGAAATTTATAGAAAATTTGTTAATATTATTAATTTTTAGGTAAATCACACTCGAGCTTTCTCTAAATCTTATTTTTGTCTAAAATTTTAGATAATTTACTCCAATTAAAATAATTATTTAAATTAATTATAAACTCACTGATGAATTGCAGAATGACCACGTTAACATTTTCTTTTTTAGTTTTGACTAAACCATAAGAACATCTCTATCTTTTTTTTTTGTCTTCACTTTGAGAAAATAATTAGCTGTTTTGGCCAAAAGCCAGTGGTAGTGACTACATGGTGGAGTGCCAAAGAGAAATCCTCTTACTCCATCGCTACAACCGCTAGCAACTAGGGCCGGCCCTGGGGGCTGTTTTGAAGTGCAGCTTCCCAGAGCCCAAAGATAAAAGGGGCCCATAAAATTATTTACTCAGCTTAATTTGGGAAAAAAAAGTAAAACTAAAATAAATTAATTAAATGCTTAGGGTTTTCAATTATTAGCCATAAATACTTCAACTCATTGGCTTCTCCAAACCTCCTCTAATTCCCAAATTCCAACTCCTACCATTAAAGTTGAAAAATAATTTTAAGTTTTTCCCAAAAAAATCTACTGTTACTAGCATTCAACCTTCTTTATTTTCCCAAAACCATGCCAATGAGAGAAATTTTCTACAAATTAAATAGGGCCAAATTTGATTTGAGTAATACATAATTTATTAGTCATTAGCATCAATCAATTGAAGCTATGAATTTTTACTTTATATTTGAGATATTGAGAGCCTCCCATCCACAGTCTATCGGATCTAGCATTATTGCAGGTATTATTCTCCTTCCTTCCTCTTCTTTCTTACAATATTTTCATTCTTAATTTGATGATATTTTTGGGTTTTAAATAATATAGTCATAAATTCATCCTTATATTTAGCTTCTCCCCCTAATTCCTTTTTTGATGAACCATAGTACAGTATACTACTACATACCCTTTCTTTATGACTTTATATGATTGAAATTTTAATTGTTTTTGTTACTCATTTATTTTTTTAATTGCATTTTCCTCAAATAATTGAATATTGTTAACTAAAGTGTCTATTTGTAATGGATTATTATAATTATATTTACAGAATTCTAGTGACTCAATTTGACTTTTGAAATTAGTAAATGTGAAAACAACTATTCAACTTGGAATTCTTCTATTAGGTGCTATTGTTTTATTTTATTGTGTTACTTGAGTATTTGATTCAAAGAATTTATCTAGAAGTGAAAAAAGAAAAAAAGAGAAAATGTGCTGAAGAGTTAAAAAAATCACAGCAATTTGCTATTGATAAATTTGTTTTTTTTTAAAAAGTAGTTTTTAATGAAAATTTGGATCAATCAAATGAAAGTTTGCATAACGATGTCAATGAGAATGATGAAATTAATGATCCAAATGAGTCTAATGATGTGCCAAATGTATCCAATATTGAAAATCTTGGTCTTAATAAATATCAAACAATTCCTCTTGATATTGGCATTGATGAAGAACAAACAATTCCTCTTGATAATTGGCATTGATGAAGAACAAACAATTCATTCTTTGGATATTTATGATCCTAGAAATTGGGCTAAACTTGATAACAAAACAAGAGATATTTTAGTTGAAAAGGGGCCTATAAGAGAAATGAATATTGATTTTCCTCTCGATAACAATAATAGGCATTTTTCATATACTTATTTTTCTAGAAAGTTGAGCAATGGTGAGATTAGAGATAGAAAATGGTTGGTTTATTCCAAACATGTTGACAAAGTGCTTTATTTTTGTTGTAATATGATTTTATTTTATTATATTTTATAATTTTTTAAAAAGGCTCGATTTATTGTTTCGCCTAGGGCCCAAAAAATGTCAAGAATAGGCCTGCTAGCAACGCTGTCACCGCCACTATCAATAGTAGCACTGCCATTACTCTAGGCAACAATCTCCGAAACCTTTCGATCTCTGCCGGTTGTTGGTGGTGGTGTTCCCACCTAGCAGAAGACCCATTGAAACCAGCTAATGGGATGGTCCCAGAGAATAAAACAAGTTCAATGTGGTGTGCCTGCGCTATAGTAGCTGTGGTGCAAAAGAATTGATTCCCGAAACAACTGAAGGAAAGCCGAAGATCTTGATTGTGGCTGCTATCCTTGAGAACAAATCTAGCAGATAATTTTAGAATTGTATAGAAGACGGCGCCTCACTTGAAGTTCCCAATGGAAAACAACCTTAATTATATCCGCAATCTCATCAGAAACTAACGAAGGTGGAAGAAAACCCGAATTATTATTGGGGTTATCTCTCATTTCTTGTTCCTGAGGACTTTGAACTTCAATCCCCATTATTGTAACCTTTCTTCTCCGAGTACTCGACCTAGCAACAAGGTTTTCCACTAGGTTTCCACTATGGTTGATGTGGAATTGATACGAGTTATCATTATCGATTGCTGTTGTCGAGTTTTGGTCTTATTGGTTACTAGTTTTAGCGATCGAAGTGCCCGTATCCAAAGTTTTAGGGTCTCGAGGAGGCAGTTTAGCGATCTCATCAATGGCAAGTTTCTCCATTTCTAGGGTAAAAGGAGAAGAGGCATGAGAAAAAAGTTTTGGAATAATTACAGGATATTTAAACTTTGGTTAAAAGTTAAAAAAATCATATTCATTAATTTACTAATATATCATATCAATAATTTGTTTGTGGATGAAAAGAATTTTTAATTGGAATATTTAGTTTGAATAGTTATTTTAATTAGAGTAATTAAGTTGAGAAAAAAATTAGAGTGATCAAAATATGACAAATTCTATTTTAGAGTGACCTTGAGTACAATTTACCCTAAATTTTTTTAGAAAAATATAAAAGATATAAATTTATTAAAATATTAAAATATAAAAAAATAAAAAAGCTAAAGATGTTATAAAATAATAACAATGCAAAGAACACAAGAATAATAGATAAGAATAAATGGAGATTTCTATTGCATTTATCTTTTTTTCCATCCTCATTACAAGTAGTATACTCCTATAAAATATATAGGGAGATTAGACTCTTCATATTTTAATACATAAATAAGAAATGAGTTACAAGAAGATGAAATGCGAAGAGTTAAGGAAGATGAAAGGTGACAGGTTGATTATAATTAACATCCACTTAATAACATTCATAGCACTCCCCCTTGGATATTCATTGTAAGGACATGCCTCATTAAAAACCTTACTAGAAAAAAGCTCTGTGGGACAAAAACCTAGCAAAGGAAAAAAGAGTACATAATCTTTTAATACAGAATATGTCACAACCTTAAAAGAAAAATGTAGTGTGAATTTACTCCTCCTTATGTAAGCATCACTTAAAATCTTTGAAGTGATGCAATCCAATGCTGAAAGTTTACTTCTCAAATGTAGCGATAGGGAGTGCCTAATTGAATTCTTGACTATTTTTTTTTGCATTGGGTGAGGGGTGTTACAACAGTGCATATTTTGCTCCCCTTATTTGAACATCATTTTATAACTCAATATTAAGTCATTCAATATTATTTATCAATAATAAATCATCAACATATACAACAAATTTTGTTAATGCGTATCAATATAGTAATAAAATTAAATTCAATTGCATTCTCACGCTTTAGATGTCACCAACAACTTTATAAAACATGATGTATTGTATCATTCACTATTACCAATATAATGAGTGCATTGGGAACATAAAAAACTGGTACTTCAAGACCATCATTTTATAACATTATTGTTTGATCATTTGTATTCCTTTTCAATATCTCCAATCTACATGAAAAATTAGCCTGATTAGTTTTGATTATATAAACACAATTGGATACTCAATAGTAATTCTTTATAATATTATTGTGTAACAATTTTTTCTTATTAAACACTCCATCTTCACACCGAGACAATTTTCATTTTTAGATATACTTTTAGTATAAACTTTATCTATCGAATAATTATTTCTCTTGGAAATTCTTCAGGAACTCCAATGATATTCAATACATTAATATCAACAATGATGATAATAACCTATATGTATAAATACATTAACTAATAAAAACTGCTAAACAAAATCATATTCACATTTAATGATTTTCTCATGAAACTCGAGTTTTATGCTTTAGGTATTAATACTATCAAATAATTTATATCAGTTGAATACAAATTCACTAGATGTAAATAAATAACTTTATTTGGTATTTGTATCCACCAGAAATTAATCATTTTTATAACGAAAACCAAGTATCTTGTGAATGTTCTTATTACAAGTAAATTCTATATATTATGACTTATATTTTTTTCGCTATTATGCTAACATGTACTCCCTTTGGCTTTACATCTTCCGAGTGTTTCGACTTCTTGTCTGAGATACATTTCATAAGTTATAATAGAAATGTTTATTTATTTTGATGACTTGTTCTCATCTCAATGCTTTCAAGTATATTTTCATTCAAGATCCTCATTTTTCCATAAAATTGAAGTGTTCTACGTATATTATCATTGCAGACAACAATTTCATTTTGTCACCTCCATCATATTTGGTTATAACATAACTGATTGAGATATCCCATTATATTCATAATTTCAGGTACCTGAACCTCTTCTGGGGTTTTATCAAAAGTTATACATTGGGTCTCTTCATGAGTACCCTCCTCCTTTAGAATGTGAAAATCTTCATTTATTTCTCTTTTCTTTCAAGAATTTTTCATTTTATGGAGCATGCCTAAGACTTATTTTTATCACATTATCCTTTTAAGACATATACTTATTTGGAGCATTTTAGCGGTATATGTATAAGTTAACATATGTAATCTCTAAATGTCATCACTAAACATGTCTAACAAAAAAAATTTATCCTTCAAACTTTGGCACATAATATTAGTGAGGATAAGAAAAAATGATGACATAATTATTTAACAAATTCATCCCCCCTTAATGTTGAGAAAAATTTTAAAATTTTAAAATATCTCCCCTTCAACTTTTAACATCTAATGAAAAATTTAAAATTTCTCAACTTCAAACTTGATGATCTACCTTAGTGCATTATGGTGGAATATGAAATAGATATTGCACATCCACATATTCTTAGATGAAATCTATTGGGTTATAAATGAAAGCAGTTCTCACGAGACAAATATTTCTTACATGTTGGCTTGATGCAAATAACATGCTTATTGTAAAGCCATTCTAGTATTAATGGTTAAGCAAATAAATGGAGGCATAGTTTTGCTAACCATTAAGTATAACATATATAGGCATAGACAACTTAATATTATCCCAGTTAAAACTACGAAAATCAAGCTTGGGATATAATGCACCAGCGTTGTTAGCACAAATTGCATACTATAGAGATTATGCACAATCAAATTATTTCAAGAAATAATATTGCAAACTTCAGGTTGCACACATGTGATACATGAGGTCATATATTATTTGGTTATCATCTAAAAATGCAACTGACCTCTAACTTTAGCTGGTGTTAGTTCAATATGTTGTCCAAATAACTAGTATTGATGACAATTATTAAAATATAACTTCTAATTCTTAAATTAAATCATATAAATTTTCATCAAATTATTATGCACCATCATCAGCTTGGGAGGGTCTACCTGATCATACCAACACTATGAACTTTTTTTCACCATATTATACGTCAATTATATATATGTAATGTATTCCTTCGGGAAATATTTATTAAAAACACGAATATCTAATGTCATTTCTATCCATGGTGTTAATGCAAAACATATAAAGATTTCCTTTAACATATATCTTTTTGATCTGAAAAATAATATAATTTTTTACAAAATTTTGCATCACAATAAGTTAAAATATTAACTCTTAAAGAGCTTTTTACATTTTGGTGCAATATTAGCTCTTCAGGAGCATGTAATCGTTTTATTTTATAACCTTAATGAATGCTTAATTTTTTTTAAATAATATACACTTTTGCACTTTTTTCAACATGAATGATAAAAAAAATTTATATTAAAAAACTTTATTTATTCATATAAAAATAAAATGAATAGGTATAAAAAAATATTAAACATAATAAATAATAAATTCATGTTGCTAATAAATCCCTATGGTTAGATAATATATATTTTTATATATAGCAGAACACAACAAAATGCAAAATATTATAAGGTCAAATTAAAGTAACTTTATAGCTATAAAGGTTTAAATATAAACATTTTCTAATCTCCACCTCAATTATGAAACTATCCAGACAGGGTGAATATCCTAGAGTTCATGACAAGTAAGTACTTTTACTCCAATTCCACAATAATCATATAACTTAATCAAAATTAAAATTAAACTAATCAATTCTATTAAAGATGAACCAATAAAAAATAAAAACATTTATCTCTACATAAAAATCCTAATAACTAAATAGGTGAAGAGATCTAAAAAGTCATAGAATTATGGATAGAGAACTATATAAATTAAACTTATTAATAGAAATCAAATCAAATTTCAAAAGAAATTGATTAGACTGACTTAGGTTACGATGGATGAGAAGCAGTGATTATAAACATTCTTTGTAATGAAGAGAAACATTGCATCCCCAAGTAAATATCAAGTAGCCATTGATTCTAATGATTCTTAAACAAAACACTTAAATTTTAATGCTTAGATCCCAATTTTTTTTAACACAAACTAAGAACATATTAATCATCCTTGTATGCATGGTTAACTTTAGCATTATAGTAAAAATTTTCATCTTTTGTCAAAAAATTATCCTTCATTTCATCATTTTGGGATAATGAAATTTATCTCAATATTGTTTCTTTTTTTAATGGATGCTTTGATAAAGTTTTACTAGATGCTTAAACATATGACATGTACGTGACCAATGCATTTTCATACCACATTGGTAGCATGAATTTTCAATAACCTTCGAATATTTTGACCACCATTTTCTTGTTTTTCCTTATTATTATTTTTTCTACTGGTTAGAATTGTCACTTCTATAACCACCACGATAAAAATTATTAGTATGTCTTCAAAAAAAATCCTTAATTACAACGACAACCATGACCTCTATATTTTGGTTTTTCATAATTGTTATGTATTGTTATATTCACTTCAGGGAATGAAGTCTTTTTCACTTGAAGGCATGAGATTGTTTCAAAATACTTTTTAAAGCCTTTTCACAATATTATCATTGCAGGATCACATAAGATATTTTAATCATAACAAACTTTAGAGAGTATTATTGTTTCTTAATAGTGAAGTCATTCTTTCAAATTATTACGCAATTCAAAATTTAAGAGAATATTTCACAATTAGATATTCAACTTTTAAACCTTCATGCAGATGATGTTGGACAAATACAATTGTTTTTTGCTTTGTCTATATAAAAAGTCAAATTTGTTTATACTCACAAATCATGTGTAGCTCTATTAGAAATAATCTAAAATGCAACGTAGTTATCATATCAATGACATATGTTACGAAAGATATACATATTTAAGAAAAAATATTGAAGTTGCTGATACTTCAATCTTATTCAAAGTCTTAGATCATAAACAAACATACCATGAAATATATAAAATATAAATTCATACTTAAATATGATGAAGAAGAATGAGCATCATTTTTAACTTTTTTTTCATCAGGAATATTGAAATCTCAAAATCTTTCAAGCATGTATAAAAAATCACATACCTTAGGGTTGTTGCTTCATCAAGGGTGTTGGTAATCTAGATTGCTTGTTCTCTAACGGAATATGGAATACTATCGAGAAAGATTGTGTTGATAACGTGTTAAAAAATAATAATAACGTAAAGAACATAAGAATAATGGATGAGAATAAAGAGAGATTTCTATTGCATTTCTCTTCTTTTTCATCCTCATTACAAGTAGTATACTCCTACATATATAGGGAGATTAGGCTCCTCATTTTCTAATACATAAATAGGAAATGGATTACAAGGAAATAAAAGGTGAAGAGTTAAGGAAGATGAAAGGTGAAAGGTTGATTATAATGAACATCGACTTAATATATAACACCCCAAACCCGGTCTAAATGTTATGACCGAATCTGGCGATGTCACATTGTAACACCCCTTACCCGTATTTGACGCCGGAATAGGGTACGAGGCATTACTAGAAGACATACATTTGCATACGTATTAAACCGAGTTACAAAATTTCATCTGAATTAAAAATTTCAAATTTTTAATGTGCTTTTATAATTCTTTACAACATATCCTCGAAATATTATATTCATAACAAATAGGGCCTACGAGATCCAATATTTACTCATGTAATTCAAAGCTTCATTTCCATTTCATTCAATTCACAATTTCTCATGTTCACAATTCAAATCAATTTCTCAATCCAATATATATATTTCAATCATCTAAGAATATAATTCAAGTTACACGAACTTACCAGGCTAAATTGCAGAAATACCAAAATTTAGGGACATTTTGGTAATTTTCTATTTTTCTCGAATTTCCACCAAATCTTGAATAAATCAATATTTCATTCAATTTATTAATTTAAATAATAAAACAATTCATTTCATGCCATTTGATCACTTTTTGACATTTTTACAAAATTACCCTAAAAATTTTACTTTTATTCAATTTAGTCCCTGAACCTAAAACATGTAAATTAGCTATTTTAAAATAAAATCATATTAGCTTAATATTCACATATATTTTTCCTCCCCCTCCACTCCATTCCACATCCTTGATATATACATAATACCACTATTAACTTGTTTACTCATAACAAGTTGTTCACTTGAGTCATAATTACTAAATTAATTATATCTTAAGATACAGAACTCCAAATTGACATCCGAAAATTTTATCTGAAACTAGACTCACATATATTCTTACCATAAAATTTTCAGAATTTTTTATTTATCCAATAAGTACA
Source organism: Gossypium hirsutum (assembly GCF_007990345.1). Classification (NCBI taxonomy): domain Eukaryota; kingdom Viridiplantae; phylum Streptophyta; class Magnoliopsida; order Malvales; family Malvaceae; genus Gossypium; species Gossypium hirsutum. The sequence continues at coordinate 15,798,126 of NC_053438.1, forward strand.
GTTAATTCTTTAAAGTTTCCTCTGTTTCACTGTTTGACAGTCCCGACCCCTCTTCACTAAAAAATAATTATCTCTTTGTACAGAATTCATATGATGTTTCCATTTGTTTCTAATGAAAATAGACTCATTAAGGATTTTAAAAATATAATTTATAACCCATAATTATTTTTTTAAAAATTTTTAATGAATTTTCCAAATTAGAACAGGGGAACCCGAATTCATTTTGACCTTGTCTCAGAAAATGTATTATATCTCATGATTTAAAATTCCATCACTTACACCGTTTCTTCTATGAGAAACTAGACTAAATAATATTTATTTCCATATTTTATTCATACTCTAATTATATTTTCACAATTTATGGTTATTTTTTAAAGTTAACCTACTGCTGCTGTCCAAAACTGTTTTAGTGCAAAATGTTGATTATTAGGTGTATAACTCCCTTATTCCCTTTCTCTATAATATTTCCCATCACTTTCACTTATTTATCTTCACTAATATATCAAGAACATAAGACCTTATATAAGAAAAATCTACTATAACATTATTTCCATGCTTTTTCAATAATATGAAACTTAAAAATATATTGAAATCTTGATGTTCTTATCCTGTGCTATTGATTTCAATCTTTAACTTGATTTTCTCTCTTCTCCAGCTTCTATTTCTTTAATCTAACTTGATATTCTAGCTCCCCATTGTCTCCTTGTTATTCTTCTCTCTTGGAAGCTATGAAAATTCTTTTGCTTTCTAGGTGAAAATGGTAAATTTTTGGTGGAAGGACCAAATTGTAAAGAAAGCAAAACTTTCTTTCTTCTCCTCTCTTCTCACGTTAGTTGCACGGAAATATGGTGGAATGGATGATTCTTCATCTTCCTTTTCTTATATATACTAAATAAAATACTAATAAAATAATACAATATCATTTAAAAATTAAATTAAAATATTAATAAACTAATATTTAATTAATTAATTAATATAAAATATCTCCAACATCATCATTATCTTCTAGATTTCTCTCTCTTCTAATTGACCATTTTACCCTTTATAATCTTTAAAAATTCCATCCTTGAGTCATCACTTAATTTGGTAAAATTGTGATTTAGTCCCTCAAAATTATTCCACACTTAAAATTTGGTCCTAATTCATCCATTTTCCTTAGTTTCTAGATTATTCCACACTTAAAATATTTACAATATTGGTCCTTCAAATTTTTCGTATTTACACTTTAATCCCTAAAATTTTGAGTATTTACTCTTGGACAACAAAACTTTTCTCACTTTTGTGATTTAATCCTTTCTTGAATTAATATGTCATAATATAATTCCCAATGTTGCCATAACTCAAAATTTCCCTTTTTGTCACTTTATTTCCTTATTTTACTATCAAGGATACCTACTTTTTTACTGTAGTAATTTTCGGGGTATTACATAATAGCATTCATAACAAGAGAAAATTTATAAAAAGAATTAATACACCTTTTTTTCTCTCTCACACATTGTCCTAAAAAACAACGGAAGAAAGGGAGAACATGAGAAAGGTTCCTTATACTTCGATAGTAGAAAGTCTCATGTATGCTATGTTATGCACATGCCTAAATATCTATTTGCAGTGGGGTTGGTAAGTTGATATCAGGCAAATCTAGGACCAAGACAGTGGCAAACTATTAAGCATATACTAAAGTATTTACAAAGAAAAAGGAACTGTATGCTTGTGTACTTCGGAGGTCTTACCCCTATCGGATATACTAATTTTGACCTCCAAACATGTCGAGATTTGAGGAAATTGATATCAGGCTGCCTTTTTTGTCCTAAACGACGGGTCCATAGTGTTAATAAGTGTCACGCAGAGTTGCACTGCTAACTACACTATAGAAGGCCAAATATGAGGTATGGAAAAACTATGGCACTGTAACAGTGCAGATATAACTAAAACTCAAAGAAACCATATAAGGACGAAACACATTGATATAAAGTATCATAAGGGAGACGATAGTGTTTGGCAGAATAATGGATGTAGTCAAAAATCGCATCTGAGGACAAATCTTGGGGATTTGTTTTTCTAAGACTCTACTAGCTAGAAAGCTTTTTGGAAAACATATGGAGAGGGTATAGGAATGTGAAACATGACTCATCTACTTCACTAGGGCAGGTGGAAGACTGTTGGATCTCCTAGGGTTGCCAATCCTAGGGTTTAAGCGTACATAATTTAAGCCAACTAATTCTATGGGGAACCCTCATTCTTTTGTTAATTACTCTCACATTCGCTCATTAACCTTCCTAAAGGACTGTAACACCCCAAACCCGGCCTAAACGTTATGGTCATATCCGGAGATGTCACAAGGAAGGGTTTTTGAAAACTGAGTCGTTCGATAAATCATTCAAATTTTGGAACTCTTATTCGTTTGTAACCATTTATCGAAAGCGTTATTTAATTAATTTATTTTCCAAAATATAAATTACAGCGGAGTCATAAAAATGTTATATTTGGCAATCCCGTTCGTATTTTCAGAAAACCTTTGTTTTAGTAAAAATCATGTTTTTAGCTAATCGTCTCAAATAAAGTGTTAAATTGAAAACCCAAAACCAAAATAAAACCAACAGTCTGGAGAGTCCATAAATTACAGAACTCCTAGAAATAATCCTTAATTAAATAAAAATCAAAGTCTTAAATAATTACGAACTCGTAGTCACCATGAGGCTCCGTCACACCAATCCGCCTAAGTCCGTGGATTACCTGAACAAATCAAAAAAACATATGTGAGTTTTCGTAAACTCAGTGTGTAACCCAACAGAATTAGACATGCTATTCATACATACATCACATACACAGTTTGATTTAGATTCAAATAACAAAATCAGATATGCAGAACAAATATACAAAATCCTACCCCCATCCTCTACACACCAACTCCGACCATCCTATTACACCATGTTAGGTTAAAAACATCCACCCATACCTACACACCATATCGTGTCATCACGACACATATCAGATAATATGCAACCAAGATGCCAGAATATAGGCGATGGTTTCACACTGAACACTTCCTCCACATATACAATTCTCACCCAAATCATATATACAAAAATATCATGTTTACATGCTCATATACAGATATCAAATATATTTTTAACACATTAATCAGACATGCATAATAGTGTCATACTCAGAGCAGAATATCAGACTATCAAATCACATAATTTTAGGGTTTAGTTAGCCCTTACCGACCCTACGGTAGGCCCACAGTCGATCGGAGTGATCCGTGTGACCCTAGGGAAATTTTCAAAATTATGGGCCCACATGCCTGTGTGGGCCCACACACCCAAATTGGCCTTGCTCGTGTGGCCCACACGACCTACCCCAAAACCCACACGCCCGTGTGGCATGCCTATGTGGGCCCACGTGCCCAACTTAGCCTAGCCTGTGTGGCTCACACGACCACACCCACATCACCACACAGTCGTGTCTTGCGCACGGCCATGCCCTCGTCAAACACACGGCTGTGTCTCGTACAAGGCCAACCACACGTCCAGGCACGCCCGTGTGGCATCGACAGTATGGTTTTTCAACTTTCACCGAAGCTCAATTTTTTGTGTTTTGGGAACACACTTGGTACGATTTTGATGCAAAAACACTCCCAAGCCAACCAACACCTAAAATCGACACAATAAAACTTCTAAAATTAGTCTATACTCACAGATAAACCGAACTGATGAAACCGACAATGGTGAAAACTCGAGTGTTCAACGCTTACCCAATATCTCGAACGACTCCAATGACGATTCCACGAAAGGAGAGTCTCGTTCTTAACGATTCGCTGCTACCAAAAACAAAATTTCACTAGCAACCGAAAAACAACATCGTTCTAAAAAAATTTAAAAGAAAAACACTTTGACCCGGGCAAAGCATTCCATCACCACTTACCAATCGCACAAGGAGACCAAAAAGCCGAAACACAAATATTGAATAATTAAATTGACAGAAATCAAAGAGCAAGGAAACAGAATTTTCAATTGCCAAAAACCACAAAAAGGAAAACCAACGTCAGAATTATTGAGGGAGAGAGAGAACCAAATTTTTTGAAAACAAAATAAAAATAAAATAAAATCCCTATATCTATCCTAACCACCCACTAACCATCAAATCCCACTAACTCACAAATCCTTCAGACTTTCACTTCCACCGAACCTCTATCACACCACCGAAACAAAAATTAATACCCTTGCTCCTGCAGGGATTCAAACACAAGACCTCCAACACATTAAATCCTTACCACTCGAACCTGTAAGCTCATTCTGATATGAGTTCACTAAAGATAAAATATAACCTCACTCACCAAGGATAAGGATACGATTAGAAAAATAAAGAAATTTGGTAAACGTGGGACTTGAACCCAAAACCTCACACACACACTCAAAACACTTAACCACTGAAGTAGATACTCATATGTGTCAGAATTTACACAAACAAGAATAAATAAGTTAGGGCATTACAAGGACTTAACTAGTCATGAATCTAGAGACCATTTTCTTAAGAATTAATTTAATCATAAACTGGATGCACTCGGTTCTACAAAACCCTTTAACAACTAGTGAGGTATCGGTGTTGGCAAGCAAGAAGTGAAAGAAAAATATAAAATACTTAATAACGAAGTCTTGGACTTAAATTGAATTTAAGTTAGAACAAGAAATAAAAACTGTTTTGAAAAGAAAATAAAAACCTAATTAAAATCCTAATCAAGTTATAACTAAAACCTAATATCTACCCTAAAAACTTGCCTTCTTAGCTTAGCATAAGCTTTACTATTTATAGGCAAAGTTAGCTGCTTAATTAAGTCAATCACAAGCATTAATTACACTAAATATGGATTGTACGGACGAAAACACCATTAATTAGTTTTTCTCTCTGTCAGACTTGTGCCATGACACAAGCTTATGCGTGTCGCGACACACATCTTCAAACTTGACTTTTGGAGTTCGTTCAGCTATGTTGTGACCCTGAAAGCTTGTGTTACGACTCGGTTATCATTCTTAATACTTTTAAGCCTGAAAATAGGTGTCATGCACACTCAATTAACTTGTTAAAACTTGGCCCAAGAGGTCAAGTAACTCAAAATTATGCGTAAAAACACTTAATTTGTAAGAAATTAAATCTGAACTACTAAAACTGATAATGTAATAAAATAACATAAAACGACTTAAAAACAAGTTGATTAAGCGCCGGAAAGTATCTAATTTACCACTACAAATTGTGGTAGGTCAATTTCGATAAAAGGTTTATCTATATAAATATCACAAACCAGCTAGGTTTTCAAAATTTTAATTTTTCACTGTGTAAGAAAATTGTTTTTGAACCGGATTTTTTCCAACAATTGATATCAGAGCTTGGTTGTGCTACATTTATAATATAAATTGATACCAAAATTTTTTCTCTCATCTTCATATGTGATTAATTTTGATAAGATATGACATTCTTGTAATTGTATACATGTTTAGGGGAATGTATGCTTTTATTTTTATTATTTTGTAAGGTAAAGTAAAATTTCCAAAGTTGTAATTCTTAGAAAATTAAATGTAATTTTATTAATTTATCGGGTATGTATATATTAGATCATTGACTATCATCTCCACATAAGATTTTAATTTTATTAATTTAGATTAAATTATGCAATTCAGAAACAAACATAGGACCTATGTAACCTATATTTTTTGACAGAACTCAGAGAATTGAGACACATCCAGGCTGATCGAGACGATGAAAACTAGACCTAAATAAATTGATAGTAAACCAACGTTGGTCTAGCAATGGAAGGCTTTTGGTGGTTCGACTGTGATGTTCGATGACAAGGGACGATGGTAGAGGTCAACAATGGCGGTTAGCAGTGGTCCAACAGTGATTGGTGGTGGTGGTGAAAAGACGACGCCAGTGACAATGTGAACTAATACTGCATCTAAAGTCCATGGTGAGAAAATAAAAGACCCAAAGTTTGGTGTGAATTCCCTAATTTTCACTTTTTTTAGGATGGAATCATGAAAACTTAAGCTAGTCAGGGCCATTTAAAATTTATGCTTTTATATTTGATAGCATGATGGTATTTATTTGATTACGAATGTATGTTCATGCATATGTATGATAAGCATGCCATATAGGTTAGGGAATAATTCCACATATACTTTTCATGCATATATGGATCAGCCATGATTGTAACCGACATTAAAAACCTTGCATGTTTATAAAAGATTGAGTGGGAAAAAGTTCCTAAACATGGCCTACGGTCTCCATCAATGGTGCCTTCTGATGGTGCAACAATTTAACTACCCTACGATAGGATTGTCATGTGTATCTCATTGAGGAGATTTTTTTGAAAGTAAGTAGAACTATCTTGTAATCGTATGATAGTTGACTGACCTACCACTCAAGCTGAGGCTAGAAAACGTTGGGAAGAGTCTGAAGAGATACTTCATTGCTATATGTTGGAAAGTGTGACCAACACCTTTTATAAGCAACTGAAGAGCTATAAGACTGCCAAAGCGATTCTAGAAAAACTAGATGACTAATAACTCTTGTTTATATAGACTTTATTAGCACCTTTTGACTTATAATTTGTGTGAATTCTGAGTATTTTTACATCAAATTTTGCGATTTTATTACAAAATAATTAATATGGACCAAATTAATAACAAATCGCTATTTTTAATTATTTATATACCAAACTTACATATTTTTGCTAAATTTGCAGCAGTTTGGTGCAAAAGGAGAAAAAACAATCTCGAAGCTCACATTTTTTACGGAAAAATGCTACAACTTTCATGTCACATTTTCCATGAAAAAGAGGGCTGATAATTAATCAACTATGGACATCCAAATTAATTTAATTTAATTTGTGGATCATGGGACAAACTTTACCCAGCTTGAAATTTGATCACTGAATAATGCAAGCCTGGTCTTATTTTTGGAAGTCAAACTGTCCATTAAGGGGGCAAAGGCCCAAATTCGATTATGAACGGGCCAAACGTCCAAGGATTAATTAATTGAGGGTCCTTAGGCTTGTTTTAAAACTCACAAAACAATCCAAAGTATTTTCCTAAGTGATCGTTCAGCTCCATCCCTTAAATCAAGCCTTGGATTAGCTATTTTTAGTAATGTCATCCATTCCTTCCTCTTCTCAAGGTGGCCAACAAAATAAGGGGGGATTGGCATGCTATTTTTGGAAAACTCAATCCATCCCATCCTAGTAAAAATACCCCCTTCACCCCCTCACTTCATCATCCCTCATTCATCCATTCATTTCTCTTTTCTCCCCTTTTTATTTTTTCATTTTTCAAGTGAGTTTTGAAAGGCTTAAAAGTAGCCCCATTCAGCCATAGGAAGAGAATTTTTTGGTGATTGCTATAGCAAGGAGTAAATCACAAAGGAGGAGAAAAGTGAGCTATGCCTTAGAGAACCACCAGAAATAACTTTGCATTTCTTTCCCTTTACTCTTTTATTTTCTTGTTGTTCACTTTAAGAAATATGTTTGCAATTGAAGTTTTTGTTTTTAATATAATCATGGTTGCTTAATTCCTTCGGCGTTAGAATATTTTAATTACCATAACTTGGATTATTAATGTTGTTAATGATGTTATGTGCCTTGGTTGTTTATGCATCCAGATAAAATTATGTTTATGTTATTAATGCATTTTAAATGTAGGGATACAATTAAATTAATTATTAAATCCTAACCAAACTGTAATTAATTGACACAATATCTAAATGGTGCATATTTAATCTATATTTGAGAAAATTATGTTAAAGTTCGTAATAGTTCAAGAGAACCTTATTACCTTGCATAATCCTAGGATTCATGTGATTAAATTGTTTCAGTATAGAAATATTACTATTACCTCACATAATCTATTTTTCTGCTTAATAAAATACTAAGTTGTTGACATGACATATGCTATACTTAATAATTTAATAAGTTGATTCCTTAGACAATGCCTAAAAAGGTAACCTTGAAGTCATAACAAACATAGACATATACAGACAAGAGGTTAAACTTCAAACATCGAGAGAAGCTAAAGTACTTGTAATTAAAATAGGATTAATAAATAACCGAGTTGCTGATCTGCTGCAATTCAGTGTAGCAGATTAAACTAGTTTTCATACTTTAAGAGCTTGAATATGAGCATTTTTATTATGTTTTAGTTAAGTTTTCGTATTTTACTATAAATTCAATAAAAAATGTATTTTTTGTATTTTATTGACCTTAGGGGCCAAATGAGGCCTAAAGGTGAGCTAACATACATAGTAAGAGTGCAGGAGATATTTAAACGCACAGGAGCTGAAGGTTGGTCATTGTGTTCCAACATGGGAAGTTCAATGTCATAAAATAGGGAGCTTAATACAAGAATCTCAAGTCTTCCTTTGGTGTCGCGACACACCCTTGAAGCCACCTCTGAACCTAGCATACTACCTTTGATGTCGAGACACAGACACTAGGGTGTTGCGACACCGACCCTATACGAAAATTAAATAGGCTCAGCTAGCACTTGTTTGAGGACAACTTTTTCATATTCTAAGTTTTTCTTTGTAATTTTAGTTTTAGTTTTTCTTTCTCTTAGTTTTAGATTTATTTTACAGTTCTTCTCATTTTGTGTTCTTCAGAAAATGTGATTTGTACACGTATCAAACCCTACTGGATTTTCTACACTTCATCTTTCAAATATAAACATGATTCTCTAAACTCTATTCTTGGTTTACTCTTTATGCATATATTTATTATCAAGTTCATTGTGTTTATGAGATCCATGAGGAACTAATCCTCTTATGGGGGATTAGCGAGTGAAGGTGTGATTAATTAATTTCTATGTAGGGTTCTATTAGTAGATCAGCTGTTTGGGAGAGGAAGAACTTAAACCCTAAGCTTGACAACCCTAGGAAGTCATTTAGGTCTGAATTAACCCAAAATTGGCATGACCTATCTGTGAACACCTTAGCCCTGAACTGGTTTGGACTATGAGGTCGAGAGATAAGTAGTTCTTTCCGACTTATTAGTTTAGTGGGAGATCAAGAGATCTTGCTAGGGTAATGACTAGTTGATTGAATAGAAACCTGAAATAGGAATTAGTTATGACCACCGAAGCGAGCTAATCACCTATGTCTAGATCTGATTAAGTTTTTAAGTTTGTATTGGAAGTCTATTTTATTTATGCTATTTTTATTTTATTTCTTATCAAAACCCAAAATCTTTCCTTTATGTTTTATCGTAATATAATTTTGTAACACCCCTAACCTGTCTTTACCGTCAGATAGGGTTACGAAGTGTTACTATACAAAACAAAACATTAAACTTCAAAACAACACAATAACTCAAATTAAGTATAAATTTCCAATAATTCAATCCAATTATAGCAAGCATACACAATTGGGACTTAAATCGAACTTTTGCGGCCGTAAAAACAATTTAAAATGATTGGGGATCCTTTTGAGTAAATTAGAATATTTAGGAAAAATCTGAAAAATTGGGAAATCAGGGGTCACACGGTCGTGTTACAAGGCTCAGACCGTGTGGATAGTCGAAGTAGGGACACACGATCGTGTCTCAGCCCGTGTTTATATTCGAAATAGGGCCACACGGTCATGTCGCAAGCCGTGTGTTAAATTGTGTGGCAAACTATTTTGAAACACGATCGTGTCTTAAACCGTGTGAAACCTGCACTTAAAATATAAATGATACCCGACCATGATAGGGACACGGCCGTGTGATAGCCAGTGTCTCAGGCTGTGTGCTCCAATTTATCCCCTGAAAATAAGCCATTTCAAAACCTAAACTTGCATACCAAATCACACCTTTCCCATGCACATTCATATGACTAAAACACACCTTAAACACATACAAAACATACCAATTCAACCATCCTATATGTTTTAACCAATATGCCATTCAAAGACACCACTTTTCAAACACTTAACCTAAATCAATTTAACATCATAAGTTCAATCATTTAACACTTCAAATATACCAAATATCCATATCCAAAAACATATCAATCAAACATTTCCTTCCTAATTTCAAAAGGCCATGCACAACCATTAACATCTTATAGATACACTTCAAATACATGCCATCAACAAAAGCATTAAGGCATACCAAGGCTTGGCACAGTCCAACACATACCAAATAGACATACAACCTTATACATGCCACTTATAACCATTTCAATATATTCAAAAGCTACCAAAGTGATTCGGTGGATAGTGTGATCGTGCTTCGACAACGATTCTAACCATGCGAGTGTTCCGATGATCTACAAAACAAAGAAAACAACTATATAAGCAACTAGTGCTTAGTAAGCTCGTATAAAGGAACTTAAACATACCAATTGCATTGAATTAATCAACCCTAAGTAATTCTATTTAGTGATAAACCATATTTCCTTTTCCTATACACCATACCTCATAAGTTTAGTAGGTGAAGCAATGCACATATAAATTCAACCCAATCAATACATATAACATATCAAACATTTCAATTTCACCATTCATCTATAATATGACTACCATATACCTTCATTTTCTTTTAACTATACTTATCATATATTCCATATTCTTACTTTAAATCATAGATCATTTCATATAGTCATATACTCTGTAAAGCTTTAATTACTCGTTCTTATAATGAAAAGAATTTTACTTTACAAATCATTCGTCCACATAATTCAAATGTTACCTTTTCAATCCAAATACATCAAAACAACCTCCATTTCAATGGAATTTTCCATACCATAAATCACATTCACTCAAAGTAACAATCCGTACATGTAACTAAGAAACTCATTATAATATCTTTGACTTACCAATACTATAAATATGCCATAATATATAAACACATAAATAAATTGTAATTCAATTATTTCATAGCTCGATGAACTAGTAACTTGACTTGGATACTCAAGTAACTACACCACACTAGAAGCATCGTAGATGCGTAACAGAGGCACCGAAGTATAGACAGAGGCACAATTATGCAATCAGAGGCACCAAAGTGCAAACAGAGGCACAATTGTGTAATCAGAGGCACCAAAGTGCAATCAGAGGCACCAAAGTGCAATCTCGTGCAAGCGTGCATACTAACCCTATTGGCATGCTAATTGTATCCTAGCAATTATTATGTTCAACAGGGCATTATAAGAAAATCTATTACCTTTATACATATTTATCAACTAGAGGTGCTTCATCGTTTCCGTACACATATTATAAATTCCTTATACTCATGTCAAAAATGTGAAATCACATTGTCACCATCCATTATTCATTTTCATATACATTTATACAAATAACTAGAAACAATATTATAATATCAAGAAACTTACATTTACATATCAAAACACTATGAACTTACCTTAATCACTTTACTAATTGTTCACCTATCCTTTAATTTGGTTAATTTCTCTAATTGATCCATAATAACAATTTATCACACTTCATCAATTTAATTTAAACATAACATAAATATTTATTTACATTCACCCAAAATAGAAAATAATGATTTCAATCCTTCTACGAATTTACCTCAATTAGAACGGTTGTTAAAATGGAGTCAGTAACTATTCCAAAATTTAAGCTTTTCCTCAACTTACCAATTGTAGTGTTTCTTGATCTAAATAATAATTTTCAATCAATTAAACCATTCAGTTAAATTAAAATAATTAATACAACTTATAACCTTTACAATAGGAAATTTACACATTTACCCCCAATGTTTTACCTTTTATACAATTTAGTTCCTAAACTCGAAACTTGCAATGTAATCACAATTAATAAAATATCATGTTAGCCAATTTTCCTAGGGTTCCATATAAACCCACATTTTTCCTCATTTCACACAATTTACCTTGAATATTACTATTTCAACAATTTAACCCCTAAACATTTAAATTATCAAAAATCACTTAACAAAACTTGTTTATTTAGCAACTAAATTTAATAGTTCATCATCTAAATTCAAAACACATCCTAACTCTATCATAGTAAGTCCCTAAATTTTTAAAAACTTTACAAATTAACCCCTAGGTTAGTTAGAATAAGTTAATACGATAACAAAAACATAAAAAAACATTAAAAACTTAAATAGAAAATGCTTACCTGCAAAGTCTCTATGTTGGCCGAACCTTAAAGCCAAGAAATAATGATATTATTTAGTCTTCAAATTCGGTGGAAAAGAACCATTTAGGAAGATGATACATTTTGTCATCTTTTACTTTAATTACTAATTACATATTTACTATTTTAACCTTCAAAATCATCAAATTTTACACGGATACCAAACCACTTCACTAACTTAATATATGGTATTCTTACCACCTAAGTCCTTTCATTTAAGATTCCACATCCATTTAACCCTTTTAACAAAAGAAATCAACTTTTTTACCTTTTCCAATTTAGTTCTTTTTAATTAATTAACTAGGTAAACATTAAAATTTCTTAACCAAACTTTAATATAACCCTAATAATACTCCGTAAATATTTAATAAAATATTTACGAGCTTGGTTTATGAAAACAAGGTCCTGATACCTCATTTTCTAAAACCACTTGACTTTAGAAATTAACCACTTAAACTAGACTATACGTTTAATTAGAAAATTTTATTAAATCAAAAATTCAATAATAATATGCTTGACTCATAAATATTAAATAATTGTAGCACTCCTAACCCGTTTCTGTCTTCGGAATAGGGTTACGGAGCATTACCGTACAATCAGAGCCATTTTAACTTGATAACATTCAATAACTTAATAATATAATAAACCATACATTCACATGCATACTATCCCTAAATCGAGCCCTTGATGCCCTAAAAATATCTTAGAAATAATTCGGGATCAAATGGAAAAAAATTGAAAAGTTGCAAAATAAGGGTCACACGGCCGTGTGCCTCACATGTAAAATTTGCAAAACAGGGGTCACACAACCATCTGCCTCACACGGCTGAGACACATGCCCATGTAACCTTCAAACTAGGGACATACAACCGTGTCCTCACTCGTGTAACTCTCTGAGTAGGGTCACACGCCTGTGTGCCAGGCCGTGTAACTCACTGTCTTGCACCTTTAAGAAATCATCAGATGACACATGGTTGTGTCGCTAGGCCGTGATTGAGCCACACGCCCTTGTCTCAGGCTGTGTGGACCTAAAATATACCTAAAATCAAGTCATTAAAATACCATTTCATGTGTAAAAATTCAACCTATTTCAGCACACATTCAAGGTACATAAACAGCATCCAAACATGCAGAAATATGCCATTACAAACAACCTAATTCACTTCACCAATATGCCATTCAAAGACACCTCAACTTGTATATAAACATTAAGACTTAAACTAGAGCAGTTTAACCATTTCACATTACACAACCTAGTGCATTTAACTGTCACATGCCAACATAAATGATTAATTCCTTGCCATCACAATATCCCAATGGGTCACATAGGCTATCACTTAAAGGTACTAAAATTACATAGTTTAACACGCACTTCCAAGTCTATCATATAAACATAAACTTCAAGACATAAGCATAATAGTTCAACCATTTAATACATCCATGAACCTTCAACACAAAAGACCAATACATGCCATTATAAACCTAAGCCATAATACCCAAAAAATACCGATTTGATTGCTGGATAATGTGATAGATCTCTGACAAGCTTCTAACCAAATTGAGCTTCTAACAACCTATAAAACATAGAAAAGAAAACACATAAGCAACAAATTCTTAGTATGTTCGTAAAAACTTAAACACAACTTACCATATCTATTAAGCAATTCATAGATTAAACATAAATCATCACCAATGCCATAAGCTTAGTATAGGCCTATTGGAACACCATCAAACTCACAAATTACTAAGTTCACTCATCCATAATATAAATGAATTCATCCACAACATAAATAGATTTTCCATATATAAACACATCATTTATTTCATCAATCTTTTTATAATATCATGTTATATATGAGATCACCAATAATATATGAAATTTACAATGTATGAACATAACCTTTAATTTATCAACATCCCATAATCATCAACCTTTACATTTACTTACTTACCATTCCATTCCAAATGCTTAGAATAAACCTAAACAACATCATCAATTCACAAGTTAGTGCACTTGTACATGATTCGAATGCATTCATCCATAAAAGAAGTAGATATATGCACGTAATCACACCATTTGATTCATAAATCCTTTCCATAATTTCATGATTCATTTTATTTGAATACTAACCATTCCGTGTCCTTTTCATGCCCTTTGAACATCTAGAATTACATCGGATACTTGGGAAAGCTCACACATAGTGTGCCTTTACATATAACTGTAACCTTTCCTTTACATCAGTGCTCACACGAGCTATGAAATGGGCCTGCTTACACAAGCTGTGGCTCGGAATGTAAACTACACGATGCTACTCACACGAGCTGCGGAGTATCCGCAACAAATGCAAGACCTCAACCATTGATAGGACATTCAAGACTAGCACCCAAAACATGAAATCCCTAATGACATGTCATTTGTATCCTAAGAATTCCTAAGGTTCAATCGAGACTTATTAGCCGTCAATTCATCATAGCATTCATACATTTATATAGTAATTCGTTAACATTAAAATGACATAATAATTATTAAATATATATAAAACTAAAACAATTATAGTTCATATGAACTTACTTGTCTAAATTACAGCAATGACTAAGTATAAGGGTTATTTGGTAATTTTTTCTTCTCATCGATTTTTCACTTGTTCTTGATCTAAAATAATAATTCCATTAAATTCAATAATTCTAACAGAAACATCAATTAATTTTATGAAATTATGTCCTTTTTGACATTTTACAAAATTACCCCGACATTTTACTTTTATACAATTTAGTCCTTAAGCCCAAAACATGCAATTGCACCATTTCTAATTAAAATTCATGCAAACCAAATTTTACCTATTTTTATAGCAGCCCATATTTATTATCCATTTGCAATATTTTCCTTGAATTTTACCATTTTCATCAATCAGTCCTTAAACATGAAAATCATCAAAAATTACTTAACAAAATACTTATATTTAACAACCAAGCTTAATAATCTAACATAATATTTCAAGAACACCACAAATTCATCCATTGTATAATCTATAACATTTATTAGTTTTAAAAATTAACCCCTGGATTATCTGGATCTAGGTGCAACGATCTCAAAAACATAAAATTTACGAGACATGGATAAGAAAATCACTTACATGCACCCAATTAAAGAATGACCGAAGGTTTTGTTTATTTGGTTATGGAGTTTCGGTTCAAATACAAAGAAAAGGAGGAAGATGATGCTTATGTTTCTTTATTTTGTCTTTATCTTAATAATAATATTAAATAAAACATTTTAATAATATAATTTCATATCTTTCAGTCAACTAGTCGGCCATTATAATAATAAAGGTCTAATTTCATTTTAAAACCTTTATTTCATACTTTTATAACCATGTAATACAAATAACCTATAGTGATCAACTTTTGCAGTTTTTACGATTTAGTCATTTTTACTTAATTAATTATCTAAACGTTCAAATTTCTTAACCAAATTTTAATACAACCTTAATAATACTCTGTAAATATTTAATAAAATATTTATGACTCAATTTATAGAAATGAGATCTCGATACCTCATTTTTCTAAAACCACTTGACTTTAGAGTCATACCACTTGAACCTAATTATTTATTCAAATAGCATAAATTGTCAATTCAAAATTTATTTTAATACCATATTTGACTTTAAAATATTAAATAATAACTTTTACGAACTTACTCGTAATATTTGTGGCCCTAAAACCACTATTTCTGACACCATTAAAAAATTGGCTATTACAATAATAATATTTAAAAACTCGTCGGGTTTTTGGTTCCGAAACCACTGTTTCTGACACCACTAAAAAAGGACCTTTTACAAATTTATTTAAATTACTAATTATTTCAATTTTCATTTATGTTAACATTAATTTAGTACTCGCCTCCCTTAGTTACAATCCTCAAAGAAGTCACCTAATTCATTGTATAAACTATATTACAACTTGATCTGTATACTTGCGGGTACCGCCTCAATTCCACATATTTAGTTGTTACATCCGGAGGCGGTCAAGTTGTTGGCACTGTTGCAGGGGAGGCAACGCTACTAAATTGATTTTAATTTTTACACTTTAATAGGATAATTAAGAAGTATCTAAATTATAGATACGATCGTTATTTTATTTTTACTAACATCTTATATTTTATTTTTAGTTTCAGTGTATGACTCGCAGTAGGGGTACACCTATAGGGCCAGCCATTGACCTACAGAGAATAATTCATAGGAATCATCGACAGCAACAGTAGCAACGAATGATGCAGAATCAACCACCGACTGTAAGTAATCTACCACGTTATAACCCATTGTTTGAGAAGATTAACAAACATAACATCCAAGATCTACCACCACCACATTTACCAGCAAACCCACGAATGGCGCGCAAAGAAAGAACACTAAAGGAATATGCGCTACTAACAACCTCCAGATGCACTAACGTCCAGGGTGTGAATACTGAAGTAATATATATATAAATGAGGTGGTATTCGCAAGCATACGAGTCCAGTTGTAATATAGTTAAAATGAAGTAGGTGAGTACTCCGAGGATCGTACCCAAGGGAAGTAAGTGCTAGATCAATTTTAACCTAAACACTTAAAAATCTAATTAGTACTCTAAATCAGTTATAGTACGAAAACATAATCAAATGATTTTTTAAATATTTCTAAAATAATAAATATAATAACATAAAGAAATAAAATTCAAGAGATCAAAAAGTAAAATAAATCAAATCTGATTATGGGTGATTAGCTCGCTTTGGGTTCCTCGTCAATCAACTAGTCGCTATCCCAACAAGATCTTCCGATCTTCCACTTCAATAATGAGTCAAAAAGGACTACTTATCTTCTGACTTCACTGTCCAGATCGATTTGAGGTAAAGGTGTTCTCGGATAGACTATACCAATTTTGGGTTAATTCCCACCTTGATGACTTCCAAGGGTTGTCAGGCCTAGGTTTTAGGTTCTTCCTTTTCCAAACCACTGATCTGTTGAGTAACCCTACAAAAAAATTAACATATCATACCTCTACTCACTAATCCCCCATAGAAGGATTAGTTCCTCATGGTTTTAATAAACAGTATAAAAACGATATAAAGATAGAACATGAAGAATGAATCAAAGTATAGAGTTTAAGGAAATGCCTGATATGTGTTAAGAATGAATTGAATCCACGAGTTTATTGTCTTCCACAAATCAGATCTCTCGAAATAAACAAAGAACAACCTAAAAATAAATTTGAAACCTAAGAAAAAAACCTAAACTAAAATTAAAAACATAATTCTAAACTAAGTAATTGGTGTCTATAACATGTAAAAAAGGAGCTCATATATAGATTTCAAGTGGTCGTAGTCTTTAACCCTAGGTTAGCTGATGTTCCTTAGCTTTAAGTTTGATTGTGCGGGCTAAAATGCCACATGGCTCATATTTAATTCTCGTCTAGAGTCAATGTCGGGACACACTAGGACCTTTGTCATGACATAGGAGTCAATATACTCCTATTGGGTTATCTTTAGGGGTATGTTGCGACACCCTTAGGCTGTGTCGTGACTTCAAAGGCAGTCTCGTGATTTCTCTATTTTTCTCCCTATGTTGCGACATTAAGCATTCCGTGTTGCGATATAGGGACCGATACCAATTTATTACACCTTCTAATAGTCTTCTACACATTTACAAATGTCATTAGCTAACCTTTAGGCTTCATTCGGCCCCTATGGTCAATAAAAGACTCAATCTACACATTTATTAACTTTAGGAAAACTTCCAAAAACATAATTAAAACCTAATGAAAATGCTTGCTTTCAAGCCCCTAAAGTGCATAAATTATTTTAATCTGTTACAGCGAATTATGGAAGATCAAACTCCCCCACACTTATGTCATTGTTTTTCCTTAAGCAACATGAACAAAGACAAGAAATAAAAGATGTCCCTTGCGCAAATATCATACAAATATTGACTTTGGAGCACATAATTAGGTATTTTATATTCACGAACAACTTTAACATGATGAATAATTGACTTACCACTTCTGACCACAAAAATCTAAGTTCAGTATATTACAAATTATACAAACTCTAGGGGTCTCACATGTAGGGATCCATCAATAAATTATACAATTAATTTGATTATCTGAGCAGAATATAAATAGTAATTTATGTGGTGGTTTAAGATAATGTCCATTCATGCATAAGGATATTTAGGTCATATTGGACTTTTCGGCTTGTAACACTCTGAGGCTTAGGACAAATATGAAATTCAAAAATAGTAAGCATCAAAAGGGTTACAAACACGAAAATAGTTTGGCACATCGTATTGATCTGCTGTAATTCAGTGTAGTAGATTAAACTAGTTCTATCATTTAAGGAGGTTGAATACAAGCATTTTCGTTATATTTTATTTAAGTTTTCTTAGTTCTATTTATATTCAATAAAATGTACAAAGTGATTCTTTTATTGACCTTAGGGGCTGGATGAGGCATAAGGGAGAGCTAACGCACTTTGTGTGTGCGGGAGACCTTTATAAGTTGTACTAAACCGATGCCAGTCACTATGTCACAACATGGGATGTTTGATGTTGCAAGTTAGGGAGCAGAATGGAGAAAGCTCAAGACTAATTTTGATGTCAGGACACAACCTAAGGGTGTCACGACACACCCCTGAAGATATCCCAAGAGGAGTATATTGACTTTTATGTCGCGACATAGGTCTTGGTGTGTCGTGACATTGACTTTGTGATGAAAATTAAACACGAAGTAGGGGCGTTTTTATTTGCACAATCAAACTTAAAGCTCGAGAACGTCAATTAACCTAGGGTTAAGGTTGGCAACCACTTAGAATCTATAAATAGGCTCCTTTAGCACATGTTATCAACATAAATGAATTAGCCTAAATTCTCTCGTTTTCAATTTAGTTTAGTTTTCTTTCTTAGGTTTTAGAATTTATTTTAGCTATTCTTTTTGTTGGTCTCAAGAGATCTGAATTGTAGAAGCATTCAAACCTTTTAGATTCACGAATAAAACTCAATACAATTAGACTCTTTCGTATACTCTATATTGTTGATTTATTTAGCATGCTTTCTCTGTATATTAATTCTATATTGTTTATGAAAACCATGAGGAAATAATCCCTTTATGAGGGATTAGCAAGTGGATGTATGATCTATTAATTGTTTTGTAGGGTTACTCAACGAATCAACTATTTGAGAAAGGAAGAACGTGAAAAAAACCCTAGGCCTGAGAACCACGAGATGTCATGAAGGTGGGAATTAACCCAAAGATGTTATTACTTGTCCGTGAACACCTTCACTCTAAGCCACTTTGAACTGTGAGGTTGAAAGATAAGTAGTTCTTGCTGACTCGTTATGTTAGTGGAAGATCGGAAGATCCTGCTAGGGTAGCGACTAGTTTATTGACGAGGAACCCGAAACAACAGTTGAGGGGAATTACCGAAGCGAGCTAACCATCCATTATCAATATTTGATTCATTCTATTCTTCTATATTTTGAATTTTTAGTTCTTTTATGTTATTTTATTTTATTATCAGAAAAACCCTTTATTTTATGTTCTCGTACTATAACTAATTTAAAGAACTAATTAGGTCTTTTAGTGTTTAGATTAGAATTAACCTAGCACTCGCCTCCCTTGGGTACGATCCTCGGAGTACTCACCTACTCCATTGTAAAAACTATATTACAACTCGACTCGTATACTTACAGATACCGCATTGTATTTCTTTATCTTATTGTAGTATTCGCACTCTAGACCTTAGTACATCCGGAGGCAGTCACGTATCGATCCCTATTCTTCCCTTTAGTGACCCTTACCTGCTCACTGCCTTATTTTTTTCTTCTTCCACCTTCCTTGTTTCTCCATATAGGAAATCATAGCATAACATAGTGTTGATAATATTAATCCTTTTTTCTTGTATATTCCAATAGAAAATTTTACATGGCTATTTATACTAAATGAGTAGACCTAACTAAGGAAACATAATCAGTTCATTAAATCAATAATCCTAATTTAAGATAATATAATCCCTAAAAATTAGTAATGAGATTAGTTGAGATAAGCTATCAACACTTCCCCCAAGTTGGTGCATAGATGTCACACATGCCCAATTTGCAAACCAAATTATGATAGCCTTGGTTTTTAAGTCCTTTAGTGAACACATTAGCTAATTGCTTGTCAAAGGCTACATGACTTAAACCCAAGATGTTGGAAGTCAACTTTTCTTTAATGAAGTGTTGATCAATTGCTGTGTGCTTTATTCGATCATGTTGTATTGGGTTTTGCGCTATACTGATGGCAACCTTGTTGTTGCATATAAGGATAATTTTCCTTTATTTGAAAGCTTTAATTCCTCCATAACTTTTAATAACCACAATAGCTCACAATTCCTTGAGCCATGGTTTTGTATTCTGCCTCAGCACTTGATCGAGCAACCACACTTTACTTCTTGCTTCTCCAAGTGACTAAGTTTCCTCCCACAAGTGTGCAATATCTAGATCTAGACCTCCTATCATCTAGAGATCCAATCCAATCTGTATCTATAGAATCTTTTATCTAGAGATGACCATGTTTAGAAAAGAGGAGACCATTTCCTGGGGTAGACTTTAGGTAGCGTAGAATGCGAAAGATAACCTACATATGAGACTCTCGAGGATCATGCATAAATTGACTTACCAAAATGACTACATATGCTATGCCAAGTCTAGTGTGTGAGAAATAAGTTAGTCTACCAACCAATCTTTGATATCTTTCTTTATCCACTAACTCTCCTATTCCAACTTGCAACTTATGATTGCTTCCTATAGGTGATTCTGTGGGTTTGTATCCCATCATACCTGTCCCAGTCAAGAGGTCTAGGATGTATTTTTTTTGAGATATGAAGATTCCTTTCTTTGATCTGGCAACTTCAATTCTTAAGAAATATTGTAACTTTCCTAGACCTTTTATTTCAAATTCTTGAGCCAAACATTGTTTCAATCGAGCCATTTCTTCCTTATCGTCTCCTGTCATCACCATGTCATCAACATATACAATAAGAAGAGTGATTTTACCCTTGTGATGCTTCATAAAAAGGGTATGATCAACATTTCTTTTTTTTATAACCAAAAGTGATCATAGCTTTGTGGAATTTGTCAAACCATGCTCTGGGAGATTATTGTAATCCATACAAGGCTTTCTTCAATCTGCATACTTTCTCTTGCGTTTTTGCATTATCAAATACATGAGGAATCTCCATATATACTTCCTCTTCTAAGTTTCCATGTAGGAATGCATTCTTCACATCAAATTATTTTAGGTTCCAGTCAACGTTGGCTGTACAAGATAACAAAATTCTGATAGTGTTCATTTTGGCAACAGGGCCAAACGTCTCTTGGTAGTCTACTCCATAAGTTTGAGTGAAGCCTTTAGCAACCAATCTGGCTTTGTACCTTTCAATTGAACCATTAGAATTGTGTTTCACAGTTGCATCCCACCAAATTCTTGTCTACTAGAGGAGTTACTAGCTCCCAAGTCTCATTCTTTGCTAGTGCCTTCATTTCTTCAACCATGGCTTCTTTCTACTAGGGATCTTCAAATGCTTCACGCCAATCCTATAGAATAGACATAGAGGACAAAGACAAGGAAAATACTTTATAGGGAAGGGACAATGTATCATAAGAATAAAGTTAGACGTAGGATGTCTAGTAAAGGATTTAACATCTTTTCTTTTGGAAATTGGTTTATCTAAATCATTAGGAGGTAACTCACTAGAAGAGGAAGATTCGGGTAACTCACCAGAAGAGGAAGATTATTTGCACATAGTAGGTTGCATGATGGCTTTTTTTGTTCTAAGACTTCTTGAATACTTCTTTAAATCTGGTTTGTCCAAACGCCCAACAATCTTATTTTGAATAGTAGTCTCCCCTTGAGCAATAGTTTCCCCTTGAACAATGATGTTTCCTGGAACAATAGTCTCCCCCTAAATAGTAGCTTCATTTTGAACAATGGTGTTTTTTGGAATAAGGTTTTGAATAGTTACTGAGTCAAGTATCGATTCTTCTCTCTCATTGTTCTCCCCTTGGAAAGGTGATTGAGTTGTACCATAATAGGTCTCAGTTTCTCTAAATGTAACATCCATACTAATGAAAGTTCTTTGTAAATAAGGATGATAACACTTGTAACCTTTCTGTGTTGGAGAATACCCAATGAACACGCATTTAAGGGCTTATGGATCTAATTTGCCTGCTTTCTGATCATGGACATAACAGACACATCCAAATATCTTGGGAGGAACTGCATAATTATTTTTAGCTTGTAAAATTTCAAAGGGACTTTTGAAATTAAGGGTTCTGAGTGACATTTTATTAATAAGGTAGGTAACTACAAGAATTGCATCCCCTTAGAATGGTTTTGGAAGGTTCATCAAAAACATAAGAGATCTAGAAACTTCTAGCTAATGCTTATTTTTCCTTTCAACAACCCTATTTTGTGAACTAGTACCATGACAAGTTGTTTGATGAATTATCCCATAAGACTCCAAATAGGTATCAAAATTGTACTATGTACCATTTTCTATTCTAAAAACAATATCTTAGCATCAAATTGAGTACATACAATTTTATGAAAATATTAGAAGCATGTAAACACATCATTTTTTGATTTTAGAAAATACACCAAAGTCATCCTAGTGCAACAATCAATAAAAGTAACAAACCATCGATTACCAGATAATGACGTATGTCGAGTTGGTTCCCAAACATCAGAGTGAATAGTCATAAAAGGAGTATTACTCCTATTATTTCTCAAAGGATAATAATTTTTAGTGTGTTTAACAAACTCACAAGCTTCACAAAACAATGAACCAAACCGAGTCTTTGAAAATAATCTGAGATATAAATTTTCCATAAAAAATGATGGATGTCCTAACCGTTTATGCCAATTCATTATTTCTTGGTTGATAATCTTATTACCTTCAAAAAAGGCTTGAACAGATTCACTACTGCTCTCCAACATATATAAGCCATCATGCAATCTACCACTGCCAATCTTCTTCCCTGTTTAAAGGTCTTGGAATACACAATGATTAGGAAAATATTTAATTTTGAAATTTAAGGTATTTGTGATGGCACTAATAGATAAAAGGTTAACCAGAAAATGAGGAACATGTAGTACAGAGGATAGTTTAATATTCGGTGTATAGTTGACAGAACCTGATCCAGTTATAGGAGTAAAAGACCCATAAGCTATCCTGAAACTTTATTTTGTTCGACTTGGGAAGTAGTTTAAAAAATTTTAGAGGAACCTCTCATGTGTCTACTTGCACTAAAATTAATAATCCATGAGTCAGTATTAATATGAGTATTAAAGGCATTACTTGACTTTACAGAACTGGATGTTGGATTTTTTTTTTAATTTTTCAATTTTTTTCTCTAAAAAAAATACACCACAAGAGCCAATAACAACAAGGAAGACTGAAGAAACACCAAAAGAGACAACGGTGGTGGTTAGGGAATCAAACTCGACGGATGTAAGCAATTACGTCGAAGCTATGGGTGACGCGTGAGAGCCATGCGTAGGGAGTTTGGCCACGAAATTTTGAGGTTTCACTAGAGATAAGACTACAACTTTTTTGAAGGGGGCGGTGAGAATAAAATAGACCGAAAAATTGAGAGTACCAAATTGGATTTTTTAAGGCTTGGGAATTTCGAAAAAATAGGCTCCCTAAATCTAGATAATATGAACCCTTTTTTCTTGTATATTCCAATAGAAAAATTTACATAGCTATTTGTACTAAAAGAGTAGACCTAACTAAGGAAACATAATCAATAATCCTAATTTTAAGCTAATCTAATCCCTAAAAATCAGTAAAGAGATAAGCTGTCAACACATAGCAACTACGGCTAGCCTACGTGTTTTTGTGCACTAATGGACTAGTTTTTCTTAATCTTGTGACTTTGTCATTTTTCTTTTTCAATTTATCTCACTCACGAATGTTTTTCTTTTCTTTTCAAGAACTTTTTCTACTCGTATTGATTTTCTTCTTGAATTTTTCTTTTGTTTTGCATTTTTAAGCTAACCTATAGTTCCTATATCACACCAATCTTTCCTATTTTAGTCTATTTTTACAAAATCAGTCATGATGTATCTAATTAACCCTCAATACATATGGCTAGATGTCTATAGTCACATAGTGCAGGACTAAAGAAAAAGGGCAAATACAAATTAACGTTTTAGGCTCGAGTTTTGTAATAAGGTTCATCAAGAAGTGTTAACAGACTTAAAAATTGATACTAAAGGTAAAAAGAATGTAGATAAGCTTTTGGGCTCTGGGTATGTTCCAAACAATGCCTTAGGTCATTTTTTAAATATCCTATTATGCACAAACTTAATCAACAAAAAAAAACTCAAGTTAAACCATTTATCAGTCATTCTAGCATGCTCATTTCCTTGTATTTTCTATATCATTCAGTATAGTTGATTGGTTAACACTTATTTATAGTGTAATATATAGAACTTAAGAGTTTAGTAATAAAAAAATTAAAATCACTTATCATCATACAAACTTTATTTGTAAACACAAGCAACCTATGTACATGCTCCTAACCAATCACTTGTATTTCTACAAGCTCAAGCACACAAATGAAAAGAAAAATCAAAAGAAAATGTAAAAATTTAAAACAAATTTTCTATGTTACTCCCCAAACTTTAGTTGATACATTGTTTTCAATGTGTAGCCCATAAAAAGATAAGAAAAGAAGTTACCCGATTGATTGTGGTTGTTCCAACTGTTAATTGTGGGTGATTACTCCTTTGATCGTGTAAAGCTTGAATTGTTTGTGTTTCCTTTGTGTTGGGTTCCTACATAGAAAACATAAACAAAATGCAATATTGTGACAACCCAAATTAGACCCTGGTCGGAATGTGGTTTCGAGACCACATTACCGAGCAAAAAATTTATTTTTGTGTTTTAATTACATAAATTTTTGTGTGACAGCGAATATATGAGAAATTAAATGCTTAATATTAGCTTTAGGATTGTGAATTAATTCAAAAAGGACCTAGTTGACGAAGTTAGAAAAGATGATAGATGAATTATAAGGAGTAATTAATAATAGGGAGAGGAAGCATGGCTTTGCATGTCAAATTTCCCATGAAATACATGGTGGCCGGCCAAGGAGTGATGATGCTCCACTCATTCTAATTTAATATGTTTTTTTGGTTAACAAATGATGGGAATAATAATAGGAAAGTGAACAAAAAAAAATGGGTGCTCATACTTGCCATCTCCTAGCCGAAAAACCAAGAAAAAGAAGGGGAGAAAAATTTTGAAGAAGTTCGGCCATTGCTTGTATCTAGGAGAAGTGTTTGATGTTGTGGCATGAAAATGAGGGAGTTTGAATGCTTAATAAGGAGGGAAGAAGGAAAGTTCATGTTTTCTTTCTTTTGCAATTGCCGTAACTAGAGCAAGAAGAGGAAGCAAGATTCGGCCAAGGTGGTCCTTTAGATCAAGGTATGTTCAATGATATTTTTGGAAGTTTACACAACCTTTGGGTGATGAGTCTAAATTCTATCTATCCCATGGTTGGATTTGGGGTTGTTGGAGAGTTAGGATTCGGCTAAGGAGCTTAAAAAAATTTTAGTTGATACCTTGATGCTATTAGCATGCTAGTTATATGGATGTGTTAAGTTGCTTGTTATGTTAGCATGAAAGTTGAAATTGTTAAGCTATTTTGTTGGAGGTGCCGAATTTAGGACTAAGAAGAGAATGAGTATTCGGCTAACATAGTGGAAAGGTGGGTGTTGCCGATTGCTAGATTTAGACTATGGGAGTGGCTATAATGGGCATTAAGATGTGGAACTTAAGAAATGTAGTTATATGTGGATTTACATGATGTTACAAATAGATGTGAAAATATGCTAGATTAGGAAAATTCGATCAAGTGTTCATGAGATGAAATTAGGTGTTTAAATGATGTTATAGTTGACATTGTACATATATACATACATTCGGCCATCTAATTGAGTATGAAGGTGGTGTTAAATCTAATTGTGATGCCCATTCCGAAGTATATATATATACATATATATGTATATATACATAAGTATACCCATTCGTGATGTTACCTTTAATTATGTGTATAATCGACTAAATGGGTAATTAGTGAGGATGGTTGCCGAATATACAAACATACATATGCATGTGTAATTGAATTATGAATGTTTAGCAAGATGGTTAAACTAGTTGATTTATTGAATAAGCTCAAGGAGTTAAAGGAGGAGAATCAAGCAAAGGCAAAGAAAAGATCATCGAGTAGCCGAGTTGGAACCGTCTTACCCAACACAAAGTAAGTCATTAAGCATATAGTTTGTATTAATTTAAATGATCATAACGTCTATGTAATGATGCTGAATGGAATGATAAAATATATATATACATGTATGTATGTGGTGATGAAAGTGTTGGATGAAGAGAAAAGAGGTGAGATGTATTGAGTTGTTGATCTCGGCACTAAGAGTGCGGGTATAAACATTTATGATCATGAGATTGGCGCTAAGTGTGCGGGTTTAAATTGTACAGCACTAAGTGTGCGAGTTTGATTATGTAGCACTAAGTGTGCGAGTTTGATTATATAGCACTAAGTGTGCAAGTTTGATTATGTAGCACTAAGTGTGCGAGTTGATTATATAGCACTGAGTGTGCGGACTTAATATATACTTTTGAATCACTATGGACACTAAGTGTGCGACATTATTAAGTTGATCACGTACAGCGGATCGGGTAAGTACCTTGAGTTCGTGACTAATAGGCGCTATGTTTATATTTGAAGTTGAGCTTGGTAAGTTTGAACCTATGTGACAATTATAATTGAAGTCACGTACATAAGATTTATCGTGGAATAGGTGAAAGGTCGTTTAGTTGTATGATTGTAACGAAAATAAAATGATGTATGAAAATGCCTCAAATATCCTATTGATTAGTACATGGAATGTGAATGCTTGACTTGGTATGAGATTGAACCGATAGGTTTAAGGAACTATGGTATGGTTCGGTATGGATGGAGTAACTAGCCTCGTTCCATTTTGTTTCCTCTTGTGATAATGTTATCAATGGATGGTAGTGCATTGCTTATGACTTACTGAGTTATATACTCACTCGGTGTTTCCTTGTCACCTATTTTAGGTTTCTTGGACTCGTCTCTTTTTGCGTGATCGGGCCGTCATTGGAGTCATCACACCGGCTAGCAAGTTTTGGTACTTTCTTCTTAGTCGGCTTAGGAGAATATTTCGGCATGTATAGGCTATTATGTTGTGTTTGAACTTTGGTATGTAAACTTTTAGCCATGCGAAAATGGCATAAATGTTCGGTTGGGTTTGGTTTCATAACGTTAGGTCGTAAATCTTGATAATTCGACCTTTTTATGCCATATGTCATGGTTGATTATTTTTGGTGTTAAAATTCATGATATGGCAATAGTGTAGTAGGGAGATGTTTGACAATGATTAGCCTTTGGCGTGGCTAGTCATGATCATAATTGGTGATATGTATGATGAATTACTAGTTAGATCAAGGAGAAATCACGAAATAGGCATAGTTGCTTTCGTAACAGATGCTGGCAGCAGCAGTGACGTGAGATTGAAAAATCACTAAAAATATTAGGAGTGGAATTATTTAATGAATAAATTATTTAATTGAATCTTGATGAGTCTATTTTCATATAGAAGTAACGAAATGATCATATGGACAGTATGTTAAGAGATATTCAGGTTCTCGTGAGACAGGGCCAGAACGGTTTCTGGATTCCCTGTTCCGACTTTGGAAATTCATTATAAATTAAACAGAGATAATTAGGAGTCATGCCATATATGTACAGATTCCTATCTGAGTCTAGTTTCTATAGAAACAAACGGCATCAGTATTGAAGCTCTGTGCAGGGAGATATCCAAGTCGTAATGCGCAAAGGTCAGTGTAGTCGATCCCTGTAACATGGGAGACTTTGACTAATAAACTGTACTAATTGGCCCTACTAAAAATTCTACAAAAATTATACCATATAGGTGTATGAGTCTAATTCCAGGGAAAATTTACGGAACTAGATTTCGAGTTTCAGAACTCAAGATATGATTTTTAAAGCGACTAGTACGCAGATTGGCAGCTTGTCTGGGAAATG
The DNA here is from genome assembly GCF_007990345.1 of Gossypium hirsutum. Lineage (NCBI taxonomy): Eukaryota > Viridiplantae > Streptophyta > Magnoliopsida > Malvales > Malvaceae > Gossypium > Gossypium hirsutum. The sequence goes on from NC_053438.1 coordinate 15,826,433, forward strand.
TCAAATAAGTGGTTTGAAGTCTATTAACACCTCGTGTTCGACTCCGGCGACGGTCTCTGGTTCGGGGTGTTACAATTTAATTGGTATCAGAGCTATGGTTTAGTCGGTTCTAGGACTACCATAGCACGTATGAGTCTAGCTATACATTCCGAATGTTAATGTTTAAATGTGTGATGACTTCTGACGGTTAAAATTTATGTTTTGATTAGTAAATGGATCCCGGTGTAGAGAGAACCTTGGCGGATGACATTGAAAGTGTAGCGGCTGCTCCTACACAAGGGACACCGCCTGTTGAACCTCAGTCATCTGCGAATAATCAAGGTGAGGGGGCTAAATAAGCCTTCTTTACCATGATGAATGAGTGGGTCGCACAATATGCCCGAACCAATCCGGCCGTCCAACAATTCCCGAATTTGAATAATCCACCCCAAGAGCCCGTAATGCCATCAGTCGCTGATCCTGTGAGGCTGAGTAAGCCACCTGTAGACTTGATTAAGAAGCGCGGGGCTGAGGAGTTCAGGGCCATAGTTACTGATGATGCTGAAAGGGCCGAGTTCTGGCTTGATAACACCATTCGGGTGTTTGATGAACTGTCATGCACACCCGATGAATGTCTAAAGTGTGCTATATCCTTGTTGCGGGACTCAGCCTACTATTGGTGGAGGACCCTGATTTCCATAGTCCCAAATGAACGAGTTACTTGGGACTTCTTTCAGACGGAATTTCGAAAGAAATATATTAGTCAACGGTTCATTGATCAAAAGCGTAAGGAATTCTTGGAACTCAAGCAAGGCCGTATGACAGTATCTGAATACGAACATGAATTCGTAAGACTCAGTAGGTATGCCCGGGAGTGTGTAGCTGATGAGGTTGCTATGTGCAAAAGATTCGAAGAAGGATTGAATGAAAATTTAAAGCTACTAGTGGGTATTTTGGAGATAAAAGAATTCGTAACACTAGTCGAACGAGCCTGCAAGGCGGAAGAACTTGGAAAGGAGAAGAAGAAGGCTGAATTTGAAGCTAGAGACTATCGTAAAAGATCGACGGGTAAAGCTCCGTTCTCAGCTGTAAAGAAGTTCAGGGAGGACACTAATAAGTCGAGGACGACTGCGGGAATTTCCATCAGAGCACGACCATCGACGAACTCCCGAGCTACTTCGGTAGCTAGTGTGGGCAATAATCGTCAAGAGAAACCTGAATGTCCCCAATGCGGGAGACGACACCTAGGTGAATGTTGGGGTAAGTCTACTAACAGGGCCTGTTACGGATGCGGTTCGAAGGACCACTTCATTAGAGATTGCACGGAGCTTGATGAGAAGAATAAGATTCAAGGTGCAAGACCTAGTGGAGTGACAACTAGAGGTAGACCACCGAGAATTTTAGGAGGTAGGGGTGGTAGTCAGAGAGGGGCCTCTGATACGGCTGTTCGAGCCGAGAACCGTACTCCTGCTAGAGCATATGCCATTCGCGCACGAGAGGAGGCATCCTCCCCCGACGTCATCACTGGTACTTTCACTCTCTTTGATACTAATGTGATTGCATTGATTGACCCTGGCTCTACTCATTCATATGTATGCGAAACCTTAGCATCCAGTAAGACTCTACCTGTTGAGTCTACTGAGTTCGTAATTCGAGTGTCAAACCCTTTGGGTCAATGCGTACTTGTTGATAAAGTGTGTAAGAGATGCCCTCTAATAATCCGAGAATCCTGTTTTCCGGCCGATTTGATGCTTTTTCCGTTTGACGAATTTGATGTTATTCTTGGTTTGGATTGGTTGACCGCGCATGATGCGGTTGTGAATTGCAAAAGCAAGACTATTGATTTGAGGTGCGCAAATAACGAGATAATCCGAGTTGAGTCTACGGACTTAAGGGGGTTGCCAGCTGTAATATCAGCAATGTTGGCCCAGAAATATGTAAGAAAAGGGTGCGAAGCATACCTTGCGTATGTACTTGATGACAAAGAATTAGAAAAGAAACCCGAATCTGTGCCGGTGGTTTGTGAATACCCGGATGTTTTTCCTGAAGAGTTACCGGGTTTGCCACCTGTTCGGGAGATAGAGTTTGGTATTGAGCTTGTACCTGGAACTACGCCAATTTCGATAGCTCCGTATCGTATGGCACTAACCGAGTTAAAGGAATTGAAAGCTCAATTGCAAGAGTTGACGGATAGAGGTTTCGCTCGACCAAGTTTCTCACCTTGGGGTGCACCAGTATTGTTCGTGAAAAAGAAGGACGGAACCATGAGGTTGTGCATTGACTATCGTCAACTGAATAAAGTGACAATAAAGAATAAATATCCATTACCGCGTATTGATGATTTGTTTGATCAACTAAAGGGAGCCTCAGTGTTTTCAAAGATAGATTTGAGATCGGGTTATTATCAGTTGCGGATCCGAGATTCGGACGTACCCAAAACTGCTTTCAGGATGAGGTACGGTCACTACGAGTTCTTAGTGATGCCGTTTGGGCTCACTAATGCCCCTGCAGTATTTATGGATTTGATGAATCTGATCTTCAGACAGTATTTGGACCGGTTCGTAGTTGTGTTCATTGATGACATCTTAGTCTATTCAGGAGATGAGACCGAACATGCTGAGCACCTGAGATTAGTGTTGCAAATTTTGCGGGATAAGAAGTTATATGCTAAGTTCAGTAAGTGTGAGTTCTGGTTAAGAGAGGTTAGCTTCTTGGGTCATGTGGTATCCGCATCGGGTATTCGAGTTGACCCGAGCAAAATTTCAGCCATACTTAACTGGAAGCCTCCAAGAAATATTACCGAAGTTCAGAGCTTCCTGGGGCTCGCCGGGTATTACCGACGATTTGTAAAAGGTTTCTCGATGATGGCCACACCAATGACGAAGCTACTTCAAAAGGATGTTAAGTTCGAATGGACGGAGAAATGTCAGAAAAGCTTCGATCAACTGAAAACTCATTTGACTGAAGCTCCAATTTTAGTGCAACCCGAATCAGGCAAAGAGTTTGTCATTTATAGTGACGCATCCTTACTCGGGTTGGGTTGCGTATTGATGCAAGAAGGTCGAGTTGTGGCCTATGCGTCGAGACAATTGAAGCCACACGAGAGAAATTATCCAACCCATGATCTCGAGCTAGCCGCCATCGTATTTGCTTTGAAAATATGGCGACATTATTTGTTTGGCGAAAAGTGCCATGTATTTTCGGATCACAAAAGTCTCAAATATTTGATGACTCAAAGAGACTTAAATCTGCGACAAAGACGTTGGCTTGAGTTGTTGAAAGATTACGAGCTTGTCATTGATTACCACCCGGGAAAGGCTAATGTGGTTGCGGACGCCTTAAGCCGGAAATCGCTGTTTGCTTTACGAGCGATGAATGTGCACTTGTCTGTTCTACCCGACAATGTGTTAGTAGCTGAATTAAAGGCCAAACCATCATTGATTCATCAAATTCGTGAAGCTTAGAAAGTCGACGATGAATTGGTTGCAAAACGGGCTGAATGTATTCCGAATATGGAATCCGAATTTCAAATTGATGATGACGATTGTTGGAGGTTTAGAAGTCGGTTGTGTGTTCCAAGAAATTCAGAACTCATTTCGATGATTCTGAACGAAGCTCATCGTAGCCGAATGTCAATTCACCCGGGGAGTACGAAAATGTACAACGATTTGAAACGTCGGTTTTGGTGGCATGGTATGAAATGGGACATCTCCGACTTTGTTTCGAGGTGTTTAATATGTCAACAAGTGAAAGCGGAACATCAAGTGCCTTCAGGATTACTTCAGCCGATCATGATACCCGAGTGGAAATGGGATCGAGTCACAATAGACTTTGTGTCCGGACTGCCATTGTCAGCAAGTAAGAAGGATGCGATTTGGGTTGTTGTTGATAGACTGACTAAGTCGGCTCACTTTATCCCCGTGCGTACGGATTTTTCATTGGATAAACTAGCCGAATTGTATGTTTCTCAGATTGTGAGATTACACGGGGTATCTATTTCTATTGTGTCGGATAGAGATCCGAGATTCACCTCGCGATTTTGGAAGAAATTGCAAGAAGCTTTGGGTACCAAGCTGCATTTTAGCACCGCTTTTCATCCACAAACCGATGGCCAATCGGAGCGGATAATTCAAATACTTGAGGATATGTTGAGATGTTGTGTTTTAGAGTTTTGTGGTTCATGGGAAAGATATCTGCCTTTGATCGAATTCGCTTACAACAATAGTTTTCAGTCAAGCAGATGGCACCTTACGAGGCGTTATACGGTCGTAAATGCCGTACCCCATTATTTTGGACTGAACTTAGTGAAAGTAAGATCCTTGGGGTTGATTTGATTAAGGATGCCGAGCAGAAAGTCCGAGTAATTCGTGAAAGTTTGAGAACCGCTTCGGATCGTCAAAAGTCGTATGCGGATTTGAAAAGAAAAGACATTGAATATCAGGTTGGAGACAAAGTATTTCTCAAAGTTTCACCCTGGAGGAAGGTGCTTAGATTTGGTCGTAAGGGCAAATTGAGTCCGAGGTTCATCGGTCCGTACGAAGTATCCGAACGAGTTGGACCCGTTGCATACCGATTAATTTTGCCCCCTGAGCTCGAAAAGATTCACAACGTTTTTCATGTCTCGATGCTTCGACGATATAGGTCCGATCCATCGCACGTAATTCCTCCATCGGAGATCGAGATTCAATCTAATTTGAGTTACGAAGAAGAACCAGTTCGTATTTTAGCACGTGAAGTAAAAGAACAACGAAACAGGAAAATCTCATTAGTGAAGGTACTGTGGCATAAACACGGAATTGAAGAAGCCACTTGGGAACTTGAGGACTCTATGAAGGATCGATATCCAAAATTATTTACCGGTAAGATTTTCGGGGACGAAAATTTCTTATGTGGGGGAGAGTTGTGACAACCCAAATTAGACCCTGGTCGGAATGTGGTTTCGAGACCACATTACCGAGCCAAAAATTTATTTTTGTGTTTTAATTACATAAATTTTTGTGTGACAGCGAATATATGAGAAATTAAATGCTTAATATTAGCTTTAGGATTGTGAATTAATTCAAAAAAGACCTAGCTGACAAAGTTAGAAAAGATGATAGATGAATTACAAGGAGTAATTAATAATAGGGAGAGGAAGCATGGCTTTGCATGTCAAATTGCCCATAAAATACATGGTGGCCGGCCAAGGAGTGATGATGCTCCACTCATTCTAATTTAATATGTTTTTTTTGGTTAACAAATGATAGGAATAATAATAGGAAAGTGAACAAAAAAATGGGTGTTCATACTTGCCATCTCCTAGCCGAAAAACCAAGAAAAAGAAGGGGAGAAAAATTTTGAAGAAGTTCAGCCATTGCTTGTATCTAGGAGGAGTGTTTGATGTTGTGGCATGAAAATGAGGGAGTTTGAATGCTTAATAAGGAGGGAAGAAGGAGTGTTCATGTTTTCTTTCTTTTGCAATTGTCGTAACTAGAGGAAGAAGAGGCAGCAAGATTCGGCCAAGGTGGTCCTTTAGATCAAGGTATGTTCAATGATATTTTTGGAAGTTTACACAACCTTTGGGTGATGAGTCTAAATTCTATCTATCCCATGGTTGGATTTGGGGTTGTTGGAGAGTTAGGATTCGGCTAAGGAGCTTAAAAAATTTTAGTTGATACCTTGATGCTATTAGCATGCTAGTTATATGGATGTGTTAAGTTGCTTGTTATGTTAGCATGAAAGTTGAAATTGTTAAGCTATTTTGTTGGAGGTGCCGAATTTAGGACTAAGAAGAGAATGAGTATTCGGCTAACATAGTGGAAAGGTGGGTGTTGCCGATTGCTAGATTTAGACTATGGGAGTGGCTATAATGGGCATTAAGATGTGGAACTTAAGAAATGTAGTTATATGTGGATTTACATGATGTTACAAATAGATGTGAAAATATGCTAGATTAGGAAAATTCGATCAAGTGTTCATGAGATGAAATTAGGTGTTTAAATGATGTTATAGTTGACATTGTACATATATACATACATTCGGCCATCTAATTGAGTATGAAGGTGGTGTTAAATCTAATTGTGATGCCCATTCTGAAGTATATATATATACATATATATGTATATATACATAAGTATACCCATTCGTGATGTTACCTTTAATTATGTGTATAATCGACTAAATGGGTAATTAGTGAGGATGGTTGCCGAATATACAAACATACATATGCATGTGTAATTGAATTATGAATGTTTAGCAAGATGGTTAAACTAGTTGATTTATTGAATAAGCTCAAGGAGTTAAAGGAGGAGAATCAAGCAAAGGCAAAGAAAAGATCATCGAGTAGCCGAGTTGGAACCGTCTTACCCAACACAAAGTAAGTCATTAAGCATATAGTTTGTATTAATTTAAATGATCATAACGTCTATGTAATGATGCTGAATGGAATGATAAAATATATATATACATGTATGTATGTGGTGATGAAAGTGTTGGATGAAGAGAAAAGAGGTGAGATGTATTGAGTTGTTGATCTCGGCACTAAGAGTGCGGGTATAAACATTTATGATCATGAGATTGGCGCTAAGTGTGCGGGTTTAAATTGTACAGCACTAAGTGTGCGAGTTTGATTATGTAGCACTAAGTGTGCGAGTTTGATTATATAGCACTAAGTGTGCGAGTTTGATTATATAGCACTAAGTGTGCAAGTTTGATTATGTAGCACTAAGTGTGCGAGTTGATTATATAGCACTGAGTGTGCGGACTTAATATATACTTTTGAATCACTATGGACACTAAGTGTGCGACATTATTAAGTTGATCACGGACAGCGGATCGGGTAAGTACCTTGAGTTCGTGACTAATAGGCGCTATGTTTATATTTGAAGTTGAGCTTGGTAAGTTTGAACCTATGTGACAATTATAATTGAAGTCACGTACATAAGATTTATCGTGGAATAGGTGAAAGGTCGTTTAGTTGTATGATTGTAACGAAAATAAAATGATGTATGAAAATGCCTCAAATATCCTATTGATTAGTACATGGAATGTGAATGCTTGACTTGGTATGAGATTGAACTGATAGGTTTAAGGAACTATGGTATGGTTCGGTATGGATGGAGTAACTAGCCTCGTTCCATTTTGTTTCCTCTTGTGATAATGTTATCAATGGATGGTAGTGCATTGCTTATGACTTACTGAGTTATATACTCACTCGGTGTTTCCTTGTCACCTATTTTAGGTTTCTTGGACTCGTCTCTTTTTGCGTGATCGGGCCGTCATTGGAGTCATCACACCGGCTAGCAAGTTTTGGTACTTTCTTCTTAGTCGGCTTAGGAGAACATTTCGGCATGTATAGGCTATTATGTTGTGTTTGAACTTTGGTATGTAAACTTTTAGCCATGCGAAAATGACACAAATGTTAGGTTGGGTTTGGTTTCATAACGTTAGGTCGTAAATCTTGATAATTCGACCTTTTTATGCCATATGTCATGGTTGATTATTTTTGGTGTTAAAATTCATGATATGGCAATAGTGTAGTAGGGAGATGTTTGACAATGATTAGCCTTTGGCGTGGCTAGTCATGATCATAATTGGTGATATGTATGATGAATTACTAGTTAGATCAAGGAGAAATCACGAAATAGGCATAGTTGCTTTCGTAACAGATGCTGGCAGCAGCAGTGACGTGAGATTGAAAAATCACTAAAAATATTAGGAGTGGAATTAATTAATGAATAAATTATTTAATCGAATCTTGATGAGTCTATTTTCATATAGAAGTAACGAAATGATCATATGGACAGTATGTTAAGAGATATTCAGGTTCTCGTGAGACAGGGCCAGAACGGTTTCTGGATTCCCTGTTCCGACTTTGGAAATTCATTATAAATTAAACAGAGATAATTAGGAGTCATGCCATATATGTACAGATTCCTATCTGAGTCTAGTTTCTATAGAAACAAACGGCATCAGTATTGAAGCTCTGTGCAGGGAGATATCCAAGTCGTAATGCGCAAAGGTCAGTGCAGTCGATCCCTGTAACATGGGAGACTTTGACTAATAAACTGTACTAATTGGCCCTACTAAAAATTATACAAAAATTATACCATATAGCTATATGAGTCTAGTTCCAGGGAAATTTTACGGAACTGGATTTCGAGTTTCAGAACTCAAGATATGATTTTTAAAGCGACTAGTACGCAGATTGGCAGCTTGTCTGGGAAATGTCAAATAAGTGGTTTGAAGTCTATTAACACCTCGTGTTCGACTCTGGCGACGGTCTCGGGTTCGGGGTGTTACAAATATAACTAAGAACACACTATTAATCCTACTCCTACAAAGTTAAATTAAAATTATCCAAAAATTAATACAAGTCTTTAAAATAGAATTTTAACAAATTTCAATCATCCTCCTCCTCATCCCAATGGCGTTCGCCTCATTTCAATCGAGGCTTTTCCCTTTCCTGAGCCATTTCTTGGTGGGAAATCTCACCAATCGAGGGCACTTAGCGAGTTGGGCTCTGGATAATGGGCCCCTTTTGAGTAGAAAATTGTGGCTGAAATGTCGCTACATACTCATCTTCTGTTATTGGGGGATTCTTCGCATCCCCTCCATCTTCGGAGTCCTCCCCTTCGTTACTCCCTCCTTTATCGTGATGGGTTGGTATTGCATCTAATAGATCAGGTCGATAATTCGGGGTTCGCAACCCATTTAGTTTGGCAAACTCCTTAAGTATTCGCCCCGTTTCCTGCATCCACCGGATCATCCTAATAAGTTTATCCTCAATAGTTCTACTTACTCTACTTCTTGTTGATTGCTTCTTTCATTTAAGTGATTCCAGAATATCAATTTTCTCATTCCTTCTCTAGTTTCACTTGGTAATTTTCTTCTTTTGGAGCTTGATATATTGGATATACAACAAATCACCAATTACAATCTTAGTGGGATTCATAAATTGCTCATTTGTGCTCATCTGAACTCTCGCTTTTTGGCACGGTGCCGTGACAAGGTGAGGAAAGAGAAGTCCAATTTTTTGCCCACTTACACAGTGTTTCATCTCTCGGACGATCCATCTTCCTATGCATACCTGTTTCTACTGCAAAATGCTATACAAAAGAATAGCTCAAAAAGTATTAACATTAGAAACATTTAGTGCAGGTAAGATTCTAATACCTATGAATTACATCCACATCTTTCCCATAGGAAACATTATAGCCTGGTTAAAATTCGTTGGAACCCAGTATTTGGTCTATAATTCCAAGTACCCCTACCTTGAATCAAATATTATATGACACTCTCCATATCTATATTCTCAAATTTATGTAAATCAGTACTATTAAGAAAATCGTTTTCATGGTACGGAGCGTCATAAAAATCACATATTTCACTGTGGAATAAGGGAACTTCTACCCTTTAGGCTGTGATGGCAATCACATATACCCCGATTCCATCTAAAATTGTAACACCCCTAACCCGTATTCGTCGTCAGAATAGGGTTACAGAGCATTACCGAAGTTTACATTTCAAAACTATAAAAAATTTTAATCATTTAATGACTCAACATCAATAATAGCAAAGTCAATCAATATCATAAATATTGTCCTTTATACGAGTCCTTGAGGCCCTAAAAACACATTAGAAGCAAGTCGGGACTAAATCGAAAACATATAGAATTTTTTAGAAAAACAGAAATTGCTGAAATTGCAGGGGTCACACGGTCGTGTGACTCACATGACTGAGACACACGACCGTGTCTTAGGCCATGTGGGCATTCGAAATAGGGACTCACGACCGTGTCCCAGCCCGTGTCCGTGCCTGTGTAACTCTCTGACCTGGGTTACACGGCCAAGCCACACGCTCGTGTCCTAGGCCGTGTAACTCTCGAATTGTAACCTTTGAAAACCTATAGGGGACACAAGCCCGTGTGTATGGCTGTGTGGATGAAAATAGGCCATTTCCAAGCCAATTTTCTCACCCAATCATGCATACACTTATAACCAATTTTCCACATATAATCAAGCATTCAAAATCCACCAAATAATGCATCAACATGCTAAATCAATAAGGTATATGTTCACACAACCAATATGCCCAAAAGACACCCCAATAACAAAAACTAAACATGTATTACCATATGCATAGTTTAGCCAAAACTTACCATTTTGTTCACATATCAAATCCACACTCATACTACCAAATTGACCATTTAACATTTAGCACCATTAGCCATATATGTCAACTACATTCTATATACTAAAATGACCACATTTAACCATGTCAAAGAACATACATTTTAAATACCATTTCAACTTCCATCATTTAAGCATAAAAAAGACTACAAAATCAACCATCATAAGTCCACATACAAGAATCAACCTAGCAACCATTTCAACCACTCAAAATACCATAATTACAAGCCAAAACATAATGCCTATAATATCAACCAAAACACCTATACATGTGCATATTTAAACGATTATCACTTAACTTGTTTTCATGCCAAAACATAACATAATTGATACATAACAACCATACAAATTTTGGTCATTTCAAAACATACACCAATTTGACCATATTAACCACAACCAACAAGATATCAATTGTACCTTAAGTACCTCAAAACTAAGGCCACATTTCATGCCATAATTATCAACCAAGATGACATATATATATACCAAACTCATCAATTAAACATTAAACATAGTTCACCTATACATGTCATTATAACCTTAACCAAGACATCAAAATCTACCGATATAATCGCTGGATAGTGTGACAGATCTCCGACAAGCTTTCAATAATCTAAAAAGTAAAGGAAAAATAGCTACGTCAGAACAGAATGCTTAGTAAGATCGTATAAAATTTAGTCATATCAATCCATTTCAAATATGAAATTTATACAAATAAAGAATAATCTTATACCAATATCGCAAGATTCATGAAACCATATTCAACAACTCACAAAGTGAATAAATCCATAACACCACATATACATATCATCCCTAGCATCATGGGATTTTATAAAACTTTAAACCATTTCCAAATTTTCTTACTTTCATATGCATTTCATTACTTTCCATTGCATTTACTTTCTTTAACTTAAATAACAACACCAATTCAACTCATCATTCTTTTCTCATCATTTTACACTTAAAGTATGAACTTACTATTTCATTACCTTTCCACACCCGTTTCATATGCATAACACACAAGACATAAGCATATCATCAACTATAGCCACAAGCTAGTGCATTTAGACATAACTCTTTTGGAATTAACCACATGATAAACCATTTCATAAGAAATTACATAATTTAAACCTTACCACTCTTTCATGAACACAAGCATATTTCCATTTGGGCACTTACCATTTCAATGCATAACTTTATAAGTCAACATAATACAATCCAACCAATAGCTTGGCACATGCCTAAGCATCAAACAACAACACATGTTAGCATACTTGAACATATTTCATATGAATTCAACATGGATAACCATTATACTTGAATATGATTCATTTGGATATAACATCCTTCATAACATAACATACTCTCCATATATCTCATCATTTCAATGTATTTCATATATACATGTATTTGTTCGTATTGAACATTTACCGTTTCCTTTCCAATTAATGCCCGTTGAACCGTTTAGGATACTATTGGATACTCGGGATAGCTCACACAAAGTGTGCTAACTCATATAAATGTAATCTGTCAATTCCTATACATATATGCTCACACGATTTGTGAATAAGTATACTCACACGAGCTGTGAAAATGGGCCTGCTCACACGAGTTGTGGGTCAAAACGTAGCTACATGATGCTGCTCATAATAGTTGTGGCGTATCCGCAACACATGCCGGAACTCAGCCATCAGTAGGACATTCAAGACCAGCACCCAAATCATGTAAACCCTAATGACATATCATTTGTATCCTATGAATTACTAAGGTTCAAACAGGGCTCGGTAGTCGTCGTACGTCGTTGGATTTACATCATTTCATAACATGATAAATTGTATAATAACATATATATTGATTTATTTTCAAACAAATCATATAATAAAATTCAATTTAATCAACATTATACATAGTATAGTTCATACGAGCTTACCTAGTTAAACTGCAAAAATGTCAAAGTATAGGAGCACTTTGGTAATTTTCTATTCTCCTTAATTTTCCACCCGATCTTGATCTAAATTAATAATTTCATTCAATCAATTAATTTAGACAGTAAAATAATGTACTTTATGCAATTTCTCTCAATTTCTCAAATTTGAAATTTTTACAAAATTGCCCCTAAGGTTTTACTTTTATTCAATTTAGTCCCTAATCCCAAAACATGCAAATTAACCATTTTTAATGACAAATTATAACATTCAAAAATTCATGGCACCCATATCAACCCACATTTGCAATAATTTTACCTCAAATCCATGAAATTTTTTATTTTAAGAAATTAGTCCCTAATCGGTAAATTCATCAAAAATCACTTAACAAAATACTTTTAAATACCAACTAATATTTCAAATTTATCATTTAACATGAAAAATCACAATATTCATCAATGGAAACATTCACAATCTTTAACAGTTTCAAAATCGAAGGTACGGGCTAGTTGGACCTCGTTGCAACGATCTCAAAAATAAAAAAATATTGAAAACTAGACTAAAACGGGCTTACATGCATCATCACAAGGTAAGCCGAATCTTCAAGGTTTTCCATGGAGTTTTTATCCAGTCAAAATCGATGAAGAAGACATTAAGATGATGATAAACATTTTGGTTTTATTTTATTTTAATTTAATTATCAAATTACCATTTTAACCTTGATTAATAATTTAATAAAACACCAATCTCATGCCTATAATTGTCCACTAACTTCTTGAATGGTCTAATTACCATTTAATTCCCTTTTCCTTTATTCAATTAACCATTTAATCACTCAAATCAAAACTGAACAAATTTTACATCTTTTACAATTTAGTCCTTTTTAATTAATTAACTATCGAAACGTTAAAATTTTTCAACAAAATTTTAATAACACCTTAATGGCACTCCATAAATATTTATAAAAATATTTACGTCTCAGTTTATAGAAACGAGGTCCCGATACCTTATTTTCTAAAACCACTTGACCTGAGGGTCTTACCACTCGAACTTAATAAATCGCATAAATAATATAAATTATCAAATTAAAAACCTTTTCAAAGTCACAATTAACTCATAAATATTAAATAATAATATTTACAAACTTACTCGTTAGATTTGGTGTCCCCGAAACCACTGTTTCCGACACCAATGAAAAACGGGCTGTTACACGAACTATTTGGTGTTTAAAAGATGCATAAAATTGATGAACTACAGGAATAACTGCATTTTCACTAGGAGTGATACAGAATTGATCCAATGGTGGTATCAAACTAAAGTCCATATTTCTTGGCAATGGACCATAGAAGGTTCGAACCCTCACTCCTATATAAAAGGTCTCCCCTGCGACTCAAGAAAATATTTTGTTAGTCTAGTAACCTTGTCTTTGATCTAACTGTAATATTTTAATGAATTGGCTAGCAGAATATACAATTTTGTACAGTTAGTAATAGTTTTTACATAAAAATGTTAGATCTTGCTACTGGTGATAGCTGTCGTTATGACCACCAGATTAAATCCGTTATTTAACCAACACTAACTGGTAATATAGGGTAAATAGGGAATCGTCCCACGAAGAAGCTCGTTTTAAATCTATTTGAAGGGAATTGTAACTAAGGTAATAAAAAATGCAGACAAGAAAGAAAAATGGGGGGGTTTGCTAATAATGATCTATAGTAACGAATAAATTATAGCTTAAATTGTGATTGCTAAAAAATTATCAAATTAAAGAGAAAGAATGCTTAGTTATTGACGCCTTAATCCACCAAGCACAAGTCCTTCGCGAACTTAAATTATTTTAGCAGTCCAATCTAGCAACAAGGCTGAAAATTCACTTACGAAGTGAATTCCTACCCCAAGTAAATTTAAATTCAATTAGAGAACATTCGTAATTGAAGTCCTACCTTTAATTATTCTTTATTGACTAATTAAAAGTGCATTCAGAAATTTAGAGACTTCACCTTGTGTTAATTAAAGAAAATCCTCCAGCGGCTTCCAAAATTAAATCTGTAGTTGCTTCAATTAGCGGTATGCCAATTAATCATCACCAGTTCTAAATGTAATTAAGAAATTCGATTACTCAATTGCACTTAGATGATTATGAGAAAAGTCCTAAATTAAGTAGGTGATCAATCTAATTGATTTAGAAAAATTCCTTGAACGATAAAACAAGCAACTCAAGAATGCAAAATCCAAAGTTAAACAAAATAAATCTTCAAATACTTTGTGCTAGGTTTCATAAGTGTCTAACTAAGCTTGAATATCCTAACCACTCATAGCAATTGAAGCGAAACAAGAATCACTTGCAAACAGCATAAATTACAAACTGAATCTTGGAGAAGAAAATTCCTCAAATCATCGAGCTTCCCTTCTTTTGATTAGCTGAAATTTTGGGCTACTACTTCAACTGTTTGGTCGGCTTTTGCTGGTTCAATTTGAGGTTTTCCTTTGCTCGAGTGCCACGCCCCTCTGCTGCTGTATATTTTTTTTCTCTCCCCTTTTCAACTGTTGTTCATCTCTATTTATGGAATAATAACCTCCAACAATTCAAAACTAAATTTGATCTTATCCCCCTTTTTCTAGCTGAACCTGTCGCATAAAAATAGCTTCAGCTTAGTAGAGTTTAACTTTAAATTGAACTCTTCAAGGCTGATTTGATTTCCTTGAATCAATTGGAGTCGGCCACCGCTAGCAAGAAGGAAAATTGGAGAATTAAAAATAATTCTCCTTGCCAACCGTTTGTACATTCGGCCTGCTGCTTTTCTATTGGACCGAGTTTTGTCCCAATATTAATTTAATTCCTTTAACCAGCATATGATTGTCATTCAGCAGCTTATTCATGCAGATTAAACTCCAAATTGAGCCCATACGGACATCCAAATGTCCCTCACCTGCATATGACTTAAAAATTTAACATTAAATTATTGAATTGGAGCAAAAATACATTATTACGGCATGGGATGTTCTTGCTGTAATTTAGACTAATTTAAAATTAAATTCCTCAAAATTTAATCAATAATTTAAATAATTTAGTTGGATAAATTAAGCTCAAAATTGAACTTAGCAAACTCCCCCATACTTAAGCTATTGATCGTCCCTGAGCAATCAAGTTGAAAAGAATGAAGAAAAATTTCAAGAAAATCAAGACTAATCAAGAGTTGTTGCATCGCCCATACTTGGGATGAATTTTGAAATCAACAATTTAGATTTTGGTTAATTTAGAAGAGGAAATTAATCATGCGTCTTTGATCAATTCTCACCGGAAGAATAATTATTAACACTCCTCACTCATTGTGTTTAGGCTAGTATAATGCTCTCAAATTGAAATTGATCGTAATTAACCACCATAGGCTTGCTTGTCCATCTTACCTATAACATAACACATAAAATTCCATAAATATAATCGAGGCTAAATAAAGGTTGTAATGGGGCCGAGGTAATGTGCAGTGGACGGGAGGAATTTATTTGAATGGTGGAGCTAGTTCTCTTAGGCTAGTGAAACCATTCGAAAGTCATCAATTCCCTTGTTTCTCTTCTTTTTTTTTGTTTTTTTTTCTTTCAAAACAGATGACTAATCAGCCTTTCATCGTTTCCATCTCCATACCACTTGATTCAACCGATCCATTTCATGCTTCGTTCATAGGAAGGCTGCAACTTATTGATATTAATTTTTTTCCTTCTCTTTTTTTCTTTCAAGAAAATCAGCCCTTAATTTCTAGCTAAAAACCACCCCATATTGGCCAAAATATGTCGAAGATGAACTTCCAAACTGAATTACCTAGCCTAAGAAGGTGAGTTGATTCAGGCTTTGGTTTAATTTCTACAGGTACATAAAAACAAAGTAGGAAATTAAGGCTTCAAATTTGCTAACTAATTGGAATGTCAAGGTTGGCTTTTATGAGTAATCGTGGCTTAATTCCTAATGCCTCTTAAATCATATTAATGTAAATCAAATGTATTACTAAACTTGATAAGATCTAAAGCAAGTTCTAGAGTAATTGATATTCGATAACAAGAATCACACATGAATGAATAATAACCTCTCAAGTTGGCATGGATGTCCCAACTTACGCTCTAGGCTCAAATTCCTCACAAGGACAACATAATTGATCAATTAAGCAGACTAAAAATTTTTATTATTAACCAAAATCAGTCAATTGAAAACAAAATTTACCCGACCAATCGACATACAACCACCCCAATCAACTTGAATTCATGAAATGCATCTTCATTCTTTTATTTTAATATTTTCCTAAAGAAAATCTAACAAGTCTTATTCATGAAAGTTGCTAAAAACAAAACAAGCATCAAATACGTTAGAAAATCAATGAATTGATTCTCCCCCATACTTAATGTTTGCATTGCCCCTAATGCAAAAGAGAATTAAAATTAAAAATTTACTTAATGGAAAGAAACAATAATAACAGAAAAGATAAAAGAAAATTTCCCTGAATATGTGGGTTGCCTCCCACAAGCGCCTTTGTTTTTAAGTCGTTGGCTCGACATTGCAATTCCTCATGGATCCTCAAGATTGATCTCCTCCATCCAAGAAGCTCGCTCCCGTTCATAAAAATGTTTCAACCTGTGACCATTTACTTTGAAAATTTTATTAGTATAGAGGCTCCGAATTTCGACTGCCCCATGATGATGCACCTCGGTTATTATAAACGGTCCAAGCCATCTTGATTTCAACTTACCGAAGAACAGTTTATGCTTAGAATTAAATAATAATACCTTTTCCCCTACCTTGAATTATTTGCGAACCAGCTTTGAGTCATGAAATGCCTTCAACTTACCTTTGTAGATGACCGAATTGTCATAGGCCTCCAAGCACAACTCCTCCAATTCTTGCAGCTTTAACTTGCGCTCTTCCCTTGCCAAACTATAATCCAGATTGCATTACTTAACAGCCCAAAATGTCATATGTTCAAGCTCTACGGGAAGATGACACGCCTTCCCAAAAACAACCCTATAAGGCGACATCCCTATTGGCGTTTTGGAAGCTGTTCGAACAGCCCACAATGCTTCATCTAACCCTTGGCTCCAATCTTTCCTATTAGGCTTCACAATTTTCTCTAAAATTCCCTTAATTTCCTTGTTACTACTCTCGGCTTGCCCATTGGTTTGAGGGTGATAAGCTGTCGACACTTTGTGGGTGACACCAAATTGTGCAAATAAAGCTTTCAAGGTTCTATTATAGAAATGTGTTCCCTTGTCACTGATTATAGCCCTTGGTACCCCATATCAATTTAAAATGTTGGTCTTAAGAAGTTTCACCACAGTTCTAGCATCATCGACCCTCGTTGGAAATGCTTCTACCCATTTCGACAAGTAATCAACACACACAAGAATGTATAGATAACCGAAAGAAGAAGGAAAAGGGCCCATAAAATCAATACCCCATACATCAAATATATCACAAACATAGAAATTATGTAATGGCATTTGATTTCTGCTACTTAAATTGTCAGTTTTTTGACATGATGTGCAATTTTTACAAAATGCATATGAATCTTTATGAATGGTTGGCCAAAATAACCCACACTCAAGTATTTTATGAGCTATTCTCTTAGGCCCAAAATGTCCTCCACCCTCTCGAGAAAGACAAAAATTAAGCACCGAATCTATCTCACTATCATCAACACAACACCTAATTATTTGGTCACTACAAAATCGCCAAAGGTATGGCTCTTCCCATAAGTAAAATCGGGCTTGACTTCTAATTTTTTCTTTTAAATGTCTAGGTGCATTCGTAGGGAACTCTTTAGTCACTAAGTAGTTCACTATGTCGGCATACCATGGTAAAACACTAGACACACTATAAAGTCTCTCATCGGGAAATAAATCACTTGGCTCATTCCTCAAAATTCCAGTTTCTATCCTACTTAAATGATCGGCCACAAGGTTCTCTTTACCTTTCTTATCTTTAATTTCCAGGTCAAATTCCTGCAGCAGCAAAATCCATCTAATCAATCTAGGCTTGGCTTCTTTTTTATGCAACAAATATTTAAGAGCACTATGGTCAGAAAATACAACAACTTTGACTCCTAACAAATATGCTCTAAATTTTTCTAAGGCAAAAACTATGGTATAGAGCTCTTATTCAGTCGTGGTGTAATTGCATTGAGCTGGGTTTAATAGCTCGCTAGCATACCTAATAATATAAGACTCCCTACCATTTCTTTGCCCAAGTGCCGCACCAACAGCCCTATGACTAGCATCACATAAAATCTCGAAGGGTGATGCATAATTCGGTCCTTGAATGATAGGAGCCGTGATTAATTTCAATTTCAATTCATCAAAAGATTTTTTGCAATTCTCATTAAATTCAAATGTGACATTCTTACGTAGCAATGCACACAAAGATGACGATATTTCCAAAAAAATCTTAATGAACCGACGGTAAAAACCTACATGTCCCAAGAAGGATCGAATTCCTTTCACAGTAATTGGATAAGGAAGATTTTTAATTACCTCGAATTTGGCTTGGTCGACTTCTAATCCTTTAACTGAGACGACATGTCCCAACACTACACCTTTCTCAACCATGAAATGGCATTTCTCAAAATTCAATATCAGATTAGTTTCAATGCAACGTCTAAGAACTAACACAAGATGATGCAAACATTGATCAAATGAATCACTATAAACAGTAAAGTCATCCATGAACACCTCCATTAAATGTGAAATAAAATTTGAAAATATGCTCGTTATACCTCTTTGAAAAGTGGCTGGTGCGTTGCACAATCCGAAAGGCATTCTCTTGAAGGAGTAAGTTCCAAACGGGCAAGTGAAGGTGGTCTTCTCTTGATCCTCGGGTGCGATGGGTACCTGTAGATAACCTGAATAGCCATCTAAAAAACATAAATGTGAGCGACCAGCTAGCCTTTCTAACATTTGATCCATGGATGGGAGGGGGTAGTGGTCTGTTTTAGTGGCTTTATTCAGCTTCCTATAATCTATACAAACCCGCCAACCGTTCTGCACCCTTGTAGGAATTTCCAACCCTTCTTCATTGGTAACTATTGTGATTCCTCCCTTCTTAGGTACAACATGAATTGGACTTACCCATTTTGAATCAGCTATAGGATAAATGACATCAGCTTCCAACCATTTTAGAATTTTAGTCTTAACTACCTCCATCATTGGTGGATTCAATCGGCGTTGGGGGTCTCTTTTGGGGATTGAATCTGGTTCTAAGGCTATCTTACGAGTACATAAAGTCGTATTGAGGCCCCGAATATCGGCTAGTGTCCAATCGAAGGCTTCTTTATGCTCCCTAAGAACTCTAAGCAACTTAGATTCTTGCATCTCGGTTAAAGCATTCGACACTATCAATGGTAAAGTTTGATTTTCCCCCAAATAAATGTACTACAAATTTTTGGGCAGCGTTTTTAACTCCAATTTAGGTGGTGAAATCAATGAAGGAACTTGCTTATCAGTCGCCGTAAGGTCAGGGAGGATCGGCTTGAATCGTGTCAATTTGGGCGAGTCTAATGCACAAACTGAGTCAATTAAAGAATCAGAAACGATAAATTCTTGCTCATCAATATAAAAACTGCTCTTAGCCAGAACGCTTTTCAACTCGTCCTCATCCCCTAATTCATAGACATCTTGAACAAAATTGTCAATCACATCAAGAGTAAATACGGAATTAATATCAGTGGGATATCTCATAGCATCAAATATATTAAATTTAATTATCTCACCATCAAATTCCATAGTTAAATTCCCTTTATGCACATCAATTTTCGTTCTAGCTATCTTAAGAAAAGGTCTTCCTAAGAGTAAGGGCACATCAATTGAATTATCATTAGGTCCCATGTCTAAAACATAAAAATCAGCTAGAAAGACTAACTCATTTACTTGCACTAGAACATCTTCTAAAACACCATCAGGGTAGGCATTACTCCTATCTGCAAGTTGAATTATCAGTCCTGTGTCTTTTAATGCACCTAATTGAACCCTATCGTAGATACTCCTAGGCATGACATTTATAGAAGCTCCCAAATCAGGCATAGCTCTATCAAGTTTAAGGTCTCCTATCTTACAAGGTATCGAAAACATTCCCGGATCTTTGCATTTAGTTGGGAGTTTCTTTTGAAATACCGCAGAGACATTTTTGTCTAAGCTAATTTTTTCATTTCCAATTAATTTCCTTTTAGATGTGCATAATTCTTTCAAAAACTTAGCATATCTAGGCACTTGTTTTATTGCATCAATCAATAGAATATTAACTTGTACCTTGCGGAAAGTCTCTAGAATTTCGGCATTGACATCGTCTGACTTTTCCTTCCCCAAACACTGTGGAAATGGTGCCTTTGGCACATAAGACCGAGGTTGATTATTAGTGTTCTGACTTGCCTGTGCTCGAAGCTCGGGAACCCTCGTTTCTTGTTCAAAATTTGCTGCATCGTGCGAAGCAGTGGGCTGTTGTAAACGTGATTTCCCTGCTTCCTTTGGTGCTACTTGCAACGGTTGTAAATCAGCCTTTGGCAAGGCTAAGTTTTCCCCTCCAATATCACTAAATCGAACCTTTTGTACCTCAGTGTCGTCTTCCTTGTCGCTATTTTGGACCTTCTATAGTATCGATATCAACTCCTTCCCACTTCGTAAGGTTATAGCACTGACATTATCCCTCGAATTTGCCACGGGCTGTGATGGTAACCGATTATTTACCTGTGCTTGCAAGTTCCCAAGATTTACGTCGGTCGACGAGGCTCTGGTTAGCAACTGCTTCACTGCCGATTCCAAATACTGAAACCTTCCATCGGTTTCTTTCTTCTGGTCAGCCATCATCTTCATCATTTGTTCAAGCATGGTATGGGTCTTGGCTTCGGCACTCAAGTTTTGATGGGTTGGTTGTGACATATTATATGGTCGGAAATTTTGCTGCTCAAATCCTTGAGGCGTAGCTTGATTTTGATATCTAAGATTAGGGTGATCTCTCCATCCCTCATTATAAGTAGCCGAGTATGGATCATACCTCCTCTGATTTGGAAAGACGACGTTAGCTTCCCCTTCCTGTAATGTCAGACACATATTTGTGGTATGTCCCTCTAAACAACAAATGCCATATAGTGAAGCTTTCGCAGTACCTCCAGTCATCAACTTACTTACCATAGTCGTTAAATTAGCTAATTGAGTCTCCATCATACTCGACTGGCCCTCATCTATTTGTTTACCCAAATCGGACCTCCTGAGACTGAATTGTTGTGTATTTTACGCCATATTAGCGATCAAATTTTGGGCTTGCTCAGGAGTTTTATCAACCAATGCACCTCGACTCGCGGCATCAATCATTCCTCGATCTTGTGGCGTCAGACCTTCATAAAAATATTGCACTAAAAGCTGCTCGCTAAGCTGATGCTGTGGACAAATCGCACATAGCCGTTTAAATCTTTCCCAGTACTTATATAGTGACTCACCTACCAGCTACTTATTCCACAAATTTCTTTCCTAATCGACCCTATCCTTGATGCCGGAAAATAATTCTCAAGGAAAGCCTTATGTAACCCTGTCCAAGTTGTGAATGAACCTGGCGGCATGTAAAATAACCAGTCCTTCGCCAAACCTTGTAACGAGAAAGGGAAGGCTCAAAGCTTGATTTGTTCCTCTTCAATGCCATCTGGTTGCATAATTGAACAAGTAATTAAAAATTCATTAATATGACGGTAAGGGTCCTCACCTGGTAGTCCATTGAATTTCGGTAACAAATTCAGAAATCCCGAATTGAGTTTTAATGGCCTATCAAGGGTGGGATAAGTGATAGATGGTGGTTGTGCAGCCAAGTTAGGCGCGGCCAATTGCTTCAAGGTCTGGTTGGCCATGTTGATATCCTCTGAAACGTTATGCTCAACGTGGAGGTAGGGATATTCAGCTTGCTGATCGGTAATGTTAACAGGGTCTTTCGATGTTTGGCGTCCGCTCCTTAATAACATGTACTATAGGGTCTAATCCACCTGCATAGACAAAAACAAGAAAACAAAATAAGTTCTGCAAATCAAATAGATTTGACTACGTCGCTTCCCCGGCAACGGTGCCAAAATTTGATAGATGTCATTATGACCACCAGATTAAACCCGTTATTTAACCAACATTAACAGGTAATATAGGGTAAATAGGGAATCGTCCCACGAAGAATCTCGCTTTAAATCTATTTGAAGGGAATTGTAACTAAGGTAATGTAAAATGCAGACAAGAAAGAAAAATAGGGGGGTTTGCTAATAATGATCTATAATAACGAATAAATTGTAGCTTAAATTGTGATTGCTGAAAAATTGTCAAATTAAAGAGAAAGAATGCTTAGTTATTGACGCCTTAATCCACCAAGCACAAGTCCTTCGCGAGCTTAAATTATTTTAGCCGTCCAATCTAGCAACAAGGCTGAAAATTCACTTACGAAGTGAATTCCTACCGCAAGTAAATTTAAATTCAATTAGAGAACATTCGTAATTGAAGTCCTACCTTTAATTATTCTTTGTTGACTAATTAAAAGTGCATTCAGAAATTTAGAGACTTCACCTTGTGTTAATTAAAGAAAATCCTCCAGCGGCTTCCAAAATTAAATCCGTAGTTGCTTCAATTAGCGGAATGCCAATTAATCATCACCAGTTCTAAATGTAATTAAGAAATTCAATTACTCAATTGCACTTAGATGATTATGAGAAAAGTCCTAAATTAAGTAGGTGATCAATCTAATTGATTTAGAAAAATTCCTTGAACGATAAAACAAGCAACTCAAGAATGCCAAATCCAAAGTTAAACAAAATAAATCTTCAAATACCTTGTGCTAGGTTTCATAAGTGTCTAACTAAGCTTGAATATCCTAACCACTCATAGCAATTGAAATGAAACAAGAATCACTTGCAAACAGCATAAATTACAAACTGAATCTTGGAGAAGAAAATTCCTCAAATCGTCGAGCTTCCCTTCTTTTGATTAGCTGAAATTTTGGGCTGCTACTTCAACTGCTTGGTCGGCTTTTGCTGGTTCAATTTGAGGTTTTCCTTTGCTCGAGTGCCACGCCCCTCTGCTGCTGTATATTTTTTTTCTCTCCCCTTTTCAACTGCTGGTCATCTCTATTTATGGAATAATAACCTCCAACAATTCAAAATTAAATTTGATCTTATCCCCCTTTTTCTAGCTGAACCCGTCGCATAAAAATAGCTTCAGCTTAGTAGAGTTTAACTTTAAATTGAACTCTTCAAGGCTGATTTCATTTCCTTGAATCAATTGGAGTCGGCCACCACTAGCAAGAAGGAAATTTGGAGAATTAAAAATAATTCTCCTTGCCAACCGTTTGTACATTTGGCCTGCTACTTTTCTATTGGATCGAATTTTGTCCCAATATTAATTTAATTCCTTCAACCAGCATATGATCATCATTCAGCAGCTTATTCATGCAGATTAAACTCCAAATTGAGCCCATACGGACATCCAAATGTCCCTCACCTGCAGATGAGTTAAAAATTTTAACATTAAATTATTGAATTGGAGCAAAAATACATTATTACGACATGGGATGTTCTTGCTGTAATTTAGACTAATGTAAAATTCAATTACTCAAAATTTAATCAATAATTTAAATAGTTTAGTTGGATAAATTAAGCTCAAAATTGAACTTAACAACTGGACTCATTCGTCAGCTCAGTCAATATACACCGCGGTGCTTCCTGTAGGTTATCTCTGTCTGTATTGGTCAAATACTCATCGTGCCATTCTATTCATCTGCAATTGTATATCTCCCTGAACGTGCCTTTTCGGCTTGCCTTAACAGCCGACAATTCTTTCCGCAGATCATAGCTATTAATTTTTTGTAGTACCATGTAACCACACAACCACTTTAATTTTTGCTTAACATTCTTGCTTCATGAGAAGGTTGAGAATTGCGGTTCATACTCATCGCTCATTATGTTTCTGCCCATCTCATCGATCAAGAATAGCTTTTCAGGAGTTCTTAAGGTGATGATTGGCAAAGAATTTTTAACTACCTCACTTGGATTCTAAATTTGCGACATTTTGAATTTTTCCATTTGTTTATAGATAGTTTCATTGAATGGCTCTTGTAATGACTGAACATTCCGAGATGCTTGCAGCTCGATGCCTATGCTCATCAATTGTCCAGCTTTATTGAGGCTTGCTATTTGACGATAGGTCCTATATATATATTTCTAATTATGATAAGCATTTGAAAAATTCCTAGACCATCGAATTCCTGAGGTGCATGGTTTATGACGAAGGACATGCAAAGGATAGTCAATTCAGGTTTATTAGCCGGAACTACTGGTTTCTCTTTATTTTTCTATGTGAATTCTTGAATTGACAGACATTCTTCCACTAGATCAGCCATGACTACTATTGTCTCCATTGGTTGGTCTCTGTTGTGCTACTTTTCTGTTCCAGACTTATTGGAAGAACTCAAAATTCCTGGAATAATGAGTTCTATGCCTATCTGATTCTTCGGTTCACTGGCCATTTCCCCTACTAGATCTATACCTTATTCTGTTGTTGTTTTGTTCATCTTATCTGAATATTCTTTTTTCTGCTCAAACGAATAACAGTTTAGGAACTAGTTTAGGAGTTCCTTTCACTCACAAGCATCTTTAATAACATTCTCTCCTTTGCTCAATTCTAGCCTTGGCACATCTTGATGCATTTATTAGAGTATACTAATGTGATTGTTATCATATTGGGAAAGAGCTAGGGTTTCTCCTCGAACTTGACTTAGTTCTAGAATTAATAATTGTTGGTTCTCCTGTATCTCCCAGTCTTCATAGAATCCCTCTTTGTAAATATTGGCATCGTAATCTAAGTTTTCATCTGACCATATATAATGGAAACTATCCATTCTCCTGTTGACCGGTCTACTTTATCTACTATGTCTGTAATTCTAATTTGGAATGCGCACTAAGGGGTTCCTAAGAAAAATAGATAAGTAATAGTGAAGTTAGTTAGTTGAATAATTTAAAAATCATATCTTTAACCTAAAAATTTCCTAATTAGTCTATTTTGAAGTGCAAAAATTAAAATTAAACTAGTGATGTTGCCTACCAGGTAACGACGCCAACAACTTGATCGCCTCCGGACGTACTAATGTCCAGAGTGTGAATACTACAAGAATATATATATAAATGGGGTGGTATCCAAAAGTATACGAGTCTAGTTGTAATATAGTTACAACGGAGTAGGTGAGTACTCCAAGGATCATACCCAAGGGAGGCAAGTGCTAGATCAAATTTAACCTGAACACTTAAAGATCTAATTAGTACTCCAAATCAATTATAGTACGAAAACATAATAAAATGATTTGTTTTAAAGATTTCTAAAATAATAAATATAATAACATAAAGAAATAAAATTTAAGAGATCGAAGAGTAAAATAAATCAAATCTGATTATGGGTAATTAGCTTGCTTTGGTAATCCCCATCAACTGTTGCTTTGAGTTCCTCCTCAATCAACTAGTCACTATCCCAACAGGATCTTTCAATCTTCCAATTGAATAACAAGTTGATAACGACTACTTATCTTTCGACCTTATAGTCCAGACCAGTTTGAGGTGAAGGTGTTTACGAATAGGCTATACTAATTTTGGGTTATTTCCCACCTTGATGACTTCCTAGGGTTGTCAGACCTAGGGTTTTAGGTTCTTCCTTTCCCAAATAGCTGATCCATTGAGTAACCCTACAAAACAATTAACAGAACATACCACCACTCGCTAATCCCCCATAGAAGGATTAGTTCCTCATGGTTTTCATAAATAATATAAAAACAATATTAATATAGAACATGAAGAATGAATCGAAGTATAGAGTTTAAGGAAATGCTTGATTTGTATTAAGAGTGAATTGAATCCAGGAGTTTGATTGTCTTCCACAAATCAGATCTCTCGAAATAAACAAAGAACAACTTGAAAATAAATCTAAAACCTAAGAAGAAAGAAAAGCTGAACTGAAATTAAAAGTATAAATCTAAACTAAGTAATTGGTGTCTAAAACATGTGACAAAAGAGCCTATTTATAGATTTCAAGTGGTCGTCATCTTTAACCCTAGGTTAGCTGATGTTCCTTAGCTGTAAGTTTGACTGTACGAACCAAAATGCCCCCTAGCTTGTGTTTAATTCTCTTCTAAAGTCAATTTCGTGACACGACTCTTTCGTTATCTTTAGAGGTATGTCGCGACACCCTTAGGTTGTGTCGTAAAATCCTAGGCAGTCTTGTGATTTCTCCATTCTTCTCATTATGTTCCAACATTGAGCATTTTTTCTTGCGACATAGTGACTAATATTAGTTTATTACGCCTTATAATGGTCTCCTAAAGACTTACAAAGTTTATTAGCTCGCCCTTAGGCTTCATTCGGCCCCTAAGGTTAATAAAAGACTTAATTTGCACATTTTATTAACTTTAGGAAAACTTGCAGAAACATAATTAAAACCTAATGAAAATGTTTTCTTTCAAGCTCCTAAAGTGCAGAAATTAGTTTAATCTGTTACACCGAATTATTACAGATCAGCTATCCAATCTAGAAATGGTTGAAAAAAATCACAAGGAAATCCATCACAACAAATAACTTCAATATCAAACCGGCCATGACCCAAGTGATCCAAAATAATCTACAGTTTAAAGGCACAATGGCGGAGGATCTAAACAATAATCTAAAAAGGTTCCTTCAGCTTTGTGACACATTTAAATATAACGGGGTCATCGATGACACTATTCATCTCTGACTTTTCCCTTCTCCTTGATTGATAGCGTGTTTACTTGGTTAGACTCACATGCTCCAGGATTGATCACAACTTGGAATGGTCTTACGGAAAAACATCTGTAGAAGTTCTTTCCTATTAGCAAAATAGTCCAATTGAGGAGAGAGATCGCCACATTTAAACAACTAGAAGGAGAAATCTTTCATGAAGCCTAGGAGCATTTTAAAATGCTGATACAAAGGTGCCCATACCAACATTTACCAAAGTTGTTGAGATTGCACATGTTTGATAATGGATTGGATGCATATGTACGTTCAAAATAAGATAGAACCACAGGAGAAGCGCTGATGAATAGGACATACGAGGATGTGTATGACCTAATTGAAAACATGGCGATGAATTCCTGCACTGGCCAAACAAAAGATTTACTTGCGGTCAGCAGTCTACGGTAAAAGCTATCTAGGAACACAATTGATACTAACAGATTTTGGACAGACTTAATCGTATAGAATCCTCATCCAGTGTGTCATCAATATGTCGAGGAAAAAAACCTCTCCTCCATTCTCTCAATAACCCAACCGAGAATGTGAACTACATTAGGAATAGGGGTGGAAACCTTTCTTCAAATACATAAAATCTGTAACGCCCTAAAATTTGATCTAAGAATTATTGGGCCTTGAGAAAGGGAACAATTAAGAAACTGTGCACAAAAGTATGTCAACTTTAGTGGTTAAGGGTCTTGAGAGGAGTTGAAAAAGTCTTGGGTTCATACCTAGGCTTTAGCAAAAATTTTTGTTTTAAGTGGATGAACCCTGGATGCTTGGATGTTGGCCTTTTAAATTTTTGTGTGAAAAAAATGTCATAAGGAAGCATGTGGTCTAGTGTTTGTAGCGTCATTAAGGTTACAAGGGAGCCTAGGTTCAAGTCTTGGCTCTTGCAATTTATTTTGGTTTTTCTTTTAAGGGAACCTGGACTTTGGCCTTTAGACTGTTTTATTAATTCGGCTAAGGGGGTATTTGGGTATGTATTTTCGAAAATTGGGAGTGAATAGGTGCTGATTTTCCTCTCTGTCATTTAGGGGATTTGTTTTTTTTGGCGATTCTAGTTTCTTTTCTCCCTAAGTGCTGATTCTGTAAGTTACCTTTCGTGCTCTTTTGGGATTTGATTAGTGTAAGTTTTAGTGCCAAAATCCCTATTCTCAACTTCCTTTCTTCTAGTTTTGCCGAATCACACTACTCTTTTACCTCTTACTCCTTTGTGACCAATTCTGCCCTCCTTACCTCTTCACTTAGTTTTGGTTTAGTGGTTCTTCTCTAGTAGTCGTGAGTACAATCATTTCTGGTTAGTGTTTCTTAGATCTTTTTCTTGTTATCTCTGCTTTAAGCTGAATACTTCTCCATTCTCACTTCCCGGGGTTCGTGTCTATTGGGCTTCTAGGCTTTAACAAATGGCCGATTGCTTTGTTGTTCTACCATTCCTATTAGTTGATTTGGTGTGCTCAAATCCTTCTACTGGCATTAAATTATTTTGGGGTTAAGTGATGTTAGTCGAATACTCTATGACTTAATATTGGGACTTTAAGCCATATTCTAGAAAATAGTTTTGCCTAATAAGGTTCGTTGCCTGAGCAGTTAATCATCGAGATCGATCCTTAGTTAGCGTTAAGAGCAATAAATCCTTTTTTGCTCTTTCAGGGCTTTAGAGCACGTGGATGATTCATACATTTTGCAATAAGGTGTGTAAGTGTACACCGAAATCCTTTACTTTCGAAGAGCTGGAAAGGAGAGTATTCACACCCCTGTTTAACTGTAGATCGACAAAAGCCGAAAGGCCGAAATGCCAAAGCCTCGGATTTTGAGGCCTTACGAGTGTGCGAACGCACGTGGGTGAACCGAGTCTATGAGACATAGGTATGAGAAAGTAGAGGCCACCATGAGCGTTTTCGTGCTCTTGGGCCATTATGGGCCTTGTTGGGCTAAAATGGGTCGTGTGGTCTCAATGGGCTCGTGGGCCCAAGATGAATAAAATCTACGTTAAGTGACAAATACTAGACTGGGCTATGTAGTACGCATAGTCGTGACTGAATTTAGGCTAAATGGGCCACACGAGCATGTGGGCCCACTTAGGCTGAATATGGGCCTTGGGCCCATTTGCACCGTTATGACCATTTACGTTATCTGTGTTGCTTGAGGTGACTGTAGCCCTTCTAAAAGGTTATGAAATGATCTAAATACCGTCGAAGGATAAAATAACCAAAATACCCTTAGGGGTAAAATTACCATTTTACCCCTAACTGACGAAATGACATCTACACCCGTAGTGGTAGGTTGACTGATGTATGTAGGAAACTTATATGACTGATACTGAGCATGACATCCTACATTCACGTATGTTACTATGGCATGTCATCCTGCATAGGGTTGGGTTAATATTAACGGAGAAAGTGTATGGCTTATAGCCGTTCTGTTCAAGGCTTACTACCTTTCTGCTTATGGATTTTAGCTTTCTGCTAACTGGAAACGTTGCTGCAATATTTATGGCTTTTAACTGTTCTATCTAAGGTGCCGAGCCATTCTGTTGACTTAGTGCCGCAACCGGTGTTAAGCTTGGTGTGTTGGCTGGGTGGGTCGACTTTATCCCCATATGGTGTGTTGGTTGGTATGGATGGTGTATTGGTTGGATTGGGCTGGATTTCTGTCTACATATCTGCATCTGATACTGATTCTGTAATGGGCTTAGGTCCATCTGGTTCTGTTAATGGGTTAAGGCTCACCTGATACTATGCTTGTGATGGGCTCAGGCCCAGTCTTCTTATGCTTACCGTTTATCTTACTATTTGTATTATAAGGGATTATACACTGAGTTTTTGCAAACTCACCCTTCTATCTAACTGTGTAGGTAATACCCAGCCTTAGGCGATTTAGAGCCGCGAGAGACTCGAACGTGGCCACACGACCGCTGACGCTTTGCTGTAGCCTTTTTATTTGAATTTTATATTTTAGGTTTTAATACTATTGTAAGGTCTTTGAGGGATTAATTTTTTTAAAAGGGCTTTAGATTTCCTTATCTAAAACTGCTAAACACGAATTTTCAAAATTGACAACTATTTTCCAAAAAACACTTAAAAACAGACGTTTTTACATTTCAAACTTTAGTAGCTTCTGCGATTGGAATAACCTAAAGTATCAATGTCAGACATTAAGTAAACGATTTTGACGAAGTGATTTGCTAAACTTGTGCAAATGGATTTAAACATAGAAATGAACTTTTAACGACAAACTCAGTAATTGATCGACACTTTGATGTGACACGCCGAATTCGACCATAATGTTTGGACTGAGTTTGGGGTGTTACATTTAGTGTATAAGAGCCAGGTTACGAAACTCTTCTATGGAATGGTTTTTCAAAATTTTGTATTACAATAGGTTGGTTTCAAATATATGAAGTGTTTTGAGGTATTTTACTGAAAACTGTGGCACACCGAGTCTCCGGTACCAAATCTGTAAGTTCTCTGACTTTTTTTACTGTTATAAACTGAAATGTTATATTGAGAAACTACTATAGATAATAGCACTACATTGAAACTCCATAGATAGAGTAGACTGAAAAACTGTAGTGAGCTTGCGAATGCGAAAACAAACTCTAAACTACTATTTCTCATAAGAAATCTTCTTAATTACTGAAATTGTAACTAAATTGCATAATTTTTTTTAAAATTAGATAATACGCAAAGATAAAATGAGTGCTAGAAGGGGTGCAAGAGGCCACGGTAGAGGCCGTGGTAGTGCTAGGGTTGGGTCTTCGGCGTCAGGCCACATGCCCAATGTTGAGGTGAGGGAAGCACAAGCTTCACCGGTAGCTGAGACTAGGTCGTTTGATCGAGTGGCTGGGGATGACGCATTGTCCCAAGCAATATTAAGGATTTGAGAAAGGGTTGCGGGTCTGCTAGGTCGAATACCATTACTGTGGGCCGCAGGTCAGTTACAGAACGACTCTGGTCAAATGGAGCAGAGATCTTTAGAGGAGTTTTTAGGGTGGCCCCGACTGTGGCAGAATACTGGTTGGAGGCCACCGAAAGAATTATGAATGACCTCGACTATACATCGGAATAAAAGTTGAAGGGTGTTGTGTCCTTGCTGAGAGATAAAGCCTATCAGTGGTGGCCTACAGTAAAAGAAGGTACTCCGTCTAACCGTTTGACCTGGGAATTCTTTAAGTCTACGTTTCTAGGAAAGCATGTGGGATCCAGTTATGTCGATGCTCGTAGGAAAGAATTTTTGAATTTGGTTCAAGGTGACAGATCTGTGGCTGGGTACGAGGCAGAATTTTTGTGACTTAGTTGGTATGGCCGAGGAATAGTACCAACAAAATACGAGTGCTGTGTTCTGTTTGAAGATGGCCTCAGGGACAACCTCTCAGTGTTGATAGCTCCACAGAGGGAGTGGAACGTTGCAGCGTTAGTAGAGGAAGCTAAGATTACTGAGGAGGTAAAGCGCGCCAAGCGTCAGAACCGGGAAAAGGAAAGGAGCAGAGATATGAGGGATTTAGAACCCTCCAATTTGGATTGAAGGCCTAAGAAATAGGCCAGAATGGAAGGGTCAGTTCAGGTTAGAGCCCTTGCTGCTGTTAATGGATTACAGCCTTGTATGGGTTGTTAGAGTTATCATCGGGGTGACTGTCGGAAAAGGACTGGGACGTGTTTCAGGTGCGGACCAGTGGAGCACTTTGTGAGAGATTGTCCATAGAGGCCTAGGTAGATGCAGGCTGTAGGTTAGGGTTTTGCTCAACCAGGGAGAGGTGGACAACAACCGCCAGGTCAGGGGTGGAAACGGTGTGGGCCGTGGAGCACCAGACAGAGCTGCTGGTCACGTTGAGGTGAGGCAACCAACTTTGGTCTATACAGCAAGTCATTGAGAGGTCGGAGAGCTCCAGATGCGGGTACTGGTACGTACTTAAACCACAGTGTACTACATTTAATTTGGAACTAGAGTGCGCAGCGGGAGCGTAGTGGTGTAAATTGAGCTAAGCAGCTGTTTAGATAGTTGGAAATTTTGAGGATGAAATTTCTTTAACGGGGTAGAATTGTAACGGCCCAGAATTTGGGCCTAAAAGTATTGGGCCTTGAGCAAGGGAACGGTTAGGAAACTGTGCACAAAAGTACATTTACTTTAGTGGTTAAGGGTCCTAAGAGGAGTTGGAAATGTCCTGAGTTCAAACCTGGGCTTTAGCAAAAATTTTGGTTTTAAGTGGATGAACCCTGGATGCTTAGATGTTGGCCTTTTAAATTTTTGTGTTAAGAAAATGTCATAAGGAAGCATGTGGTCTAGTGGTTGTAGTGTCATTAAGGTTATAAGGGAGCTTGGGTTCAAGTCTTGGCTCTTGCAATTTATTTTGGTTTTTTTAAGGGAACCTGGACTTTGGCCTTTAGACCTTTTTATTAATTAAAGATAAAATGTGACACAAAAGAGCTTGTGGCAAGGAGGCAGGTGGCGTGTTGAGCTATTGAGGGCGGCTTGGGTTTGAATCCTATTGCAAGCAAAAAGGATAATTATTTTGCTAGTATGAGGCGGCAGGAGTTTGATGTGGTTTTGAACTCTATAATGTGAAGTTTGAATTGGTCTTGGATGGAATTGTGGAGCAAATAAAAGAGGAGATTGGGGAGAAAATCAAGGAATTCAAATTAGGGAGTGTTGTAGCCGATTGGGAGACTTGTTTGTGGAATTCGGCTAAGGGGGTATTTGGGTATGCATTTTCGAAATTTGGAAGTGCATAGGTGCCGATTTTCCTCTCTATCATTTAGGGGTTTTTGTTCTTTTTGGCGATTCTAGCTTCTTTTCTCCCTAAGTGTCGGTTCTGCAAGTTACCTTTCGTGCTCTTTCGGGATTTGATTAGTGTAAGTTTTAGTGCCAAAATCCCTATTCTCAACTTCCTTTCTTCTACTTTCGCCGAATCACACTACTCTTTTACCTCTTACTCCTTTGTGACCAATTCTCCCCTCTTTACCTCTTCACTTAGTCTCAGTTTAGTGGTTCTTCTCTGGTAGTCATGAGTACAATCGTTTCTGGTTAGTGTTTGTTATATCTTTTTCTTGTTATCTCTGCTTTAAGCCGAATACTTTTCTATTCTCACTTCCTGTGGTTCATGTATGTTGGGAATTTAGGCTTTACAAGTGGCCGACTATTTCATTGTTCTACCATTCTTATCAGTTGATTTGGTGTGCTCAAATCCTTCTTTCGGTATTAAATCGTTTTGGGGTAAGTGGTGTTAGCCGAATACTCTATGACTTAATATTGAGACTATAAGCAATATTCTTGAAAATAGTTTTTCCTAATAAGGTTCGTTGCCTAAGAAGTTAATCATTGAGATCGATCCTTAGTCAGTGTTAAGAACAATAAAGCCTTTTTTGATCTTTCAGGGCTTTGGAGCACTTAGGCGATTCGTAGTTTCGTAATCTGGTTTGTAAGTGTACACCGAAATCCTTTACTTTTGAAGAGCTGAAAAGGGGAGTATTCACACCCCTGTTTAACTATGGATCGGCAAAAGCTGAGGGGCCAAAATTCCAAAGCCTCAGCTTTCGAGGCCTTACGAGCGTGCGAAAGTACGTGAGCGAATCGAGTCGATGAGACATAGGTATGAGAATTAGAGGCCACCACGACCATTTTCGTGCTCTTGGGACATTATGGGCCTCGTTGGGCTGAAATGGGTTGTGTGGGTTCAATAGACTTGTAGGCCCCACATTGGATTGGGCTATGTAGTACGCATAGTCATGACTGAATTTAGGCTAAATGGGCCACACGAGCATGTGGGCCCACTTGGTCTGAATATGAGCCTTTGGCCCATTTGCACCGTTATGACCATTTAGGTTATCTGTGTTGCTCGAGGTGACTGTAGGCCTTTAGAAATGTTGTTAAATGACCGAAATACCCTCGACTGGTAAAATGACCAAAATACCTCTGGGAGTAAAACTACCATTTTGCGCCTAACTGATGAAATGACCGCTAACCCCTAGTGGTAGGTTGACTGACCTATGTATGAAAGTTATATGACTGATACTGAGCATGACATCTTGCATTCACGTATGTTACTATGGCATGTCATCCTGCATAGGGTTGGGTTAATATTAACGGAGAAAGTGTATGGCTTATAGCCGTTCTGTTCAAGGCTTACTACCTTTCTGCTTATGGATTTTAGCTTTCTGCTAACTGGAAACGTTGCTGCAATATTTATGGCTTTTAACTGTTCTATCTAAGGTGCCGAGCCATTCTGTTGACTTAGTGCCGTAACCGGTGTTAAGCTTGGTGTGTTGGCTGGGTGGGTCGACTTTATCCCCATATGGTGTGTTGGTTGGTATGGATGGTGTATTGGTTGGATTGGGCTGGATTTCTGTCTACATATCTGCATCTGATACTGATTTTGTAATGGGCTTAGGTCCACCTGGTTCTGTTAATGGGTTAAGGCTCACCTGATACTATGCCTGTGATGGGCTCAGGCCCAGTCTGTTTCTGCTTACCGTTTATCTTACTATTTGTATTATAAGGGATTATACACTGAGCTTTTCAAACTCACCCTTCTATCTAACTGTGCAGGTAATCGCCAGCCTTAGGGATTATACACGACCGCTGACGCTTTACTGTAGCCTTTTTATTTGAATTTTATATTTTAGGTTTTAATACTATTATAAGGCCTTTGAGGTATTAATTTTTTTAAAAGGGCTTTAGATTTCCTTATCTAAAACTGCTAAACACGAATTTTCAAAATTAACAACTATTTTCCAAAAAACACTTAAAAATAGACGTTTTTACATTTCAAACTTTAGTAGCTTCTGCGATTGGAATAACCTAAAGTATCAATGTCAGACATTAAGTAAACGATTTTGACGAAGTGATTTGCTAAACTCGTGCAAATGGATTTAAACATAGAAATGAAATTTTAACGACAAACTCAGTATTTGATCGATGCTTTGATATGACAAACTAGAGTCGACCATTGTGCTTTGAAGAGAAGAAGCAGCTAAAAGCAATTGTTCTTTGCTCGTGTAAAGTATTGGGTAACCCAAAAAACCCAACTAAAGGGAACAAAGAGGATTTCGAAGATCTTCAAGAGAACTCTGAACCAGCTGAAATTAAACCAGAACCAAATGAGGTAGTCAAGCTGGCAGCTGAGCTAGAGAAAGAGCCAATCAAGGAATATGCACTAACAAGGGTACCATTCCTTTCACAGTTAGAAGATAAGCAAAAATGAGATGAAGAGTTCGTAAGTTTCTTAAACTTATTTAAATCTCTAAATGTTAACCTACCTTTAATAAAGTTAATTGAAAAATTTCTAAATACTCCAGGTATTTAAAAGAAATTATGTCTAGGCATAGGAAAATTAAAACAGGAGAATAGGTTAATATAGACGTATCTTGTAGTGTGATGATATCTAAGCAGATTCCCCCAAAATTCACTTTAGAAAGGCTCCATGTGATTTAGGAGCCAATATTAATTTAATGCCCTTAAGTATATATGTGAAACTCGAGTAATAGGAACTTAAAAATACCCAAATCACACTACAATTAGCCGATAGGTCTTCAGCACAACTGAAGGGGGTACTTTGATATGTTGGTGAAAGTGCAAAGTTTTATCATTTCGGTCAATTTCGTAATTCTAGATTTTGAAGAGGACTGTGAGATACCCATTCTATTGGAAAGACCATTTTTAGCAACCTCAAGGTCCACTATTGACCTAGAAAATAATGAGTTAATTATGAGAATCAATGGTGAGATGAGAATTTTTAAATGTTGACATCAGTAGAATAAATAGGGAAACATTAAGGAAACAATGTTATGAAATATTTATACAAAACCCTAATTACCTTAAACTAAAAAAGGTTTTTTCAGTGATTAGTGTAGGGCAAAAAAGTAAATTCAGAGAAAGAGATAAGTAGAAGGAGGTGGAGTGGCACGATGGATGTTGGACCAATACCGATAGAAACAAAACCTAAGGAGCATCCCCGTGTACATTAATAGGACTGGTGGATGAATTTGACAACAAGACTTGACAGTTTTTATTTGAATTTTAACTTTACGTATATTATTATACTTTCAACTAACCAATAATTTAAAACCTAATCTTTATTTAAATTTATGTTTAATATAAACTGAAACACATTGAAATTGAGAATTGAGAATTGGTGATTAAACAATGTCAATGTCACAACATGAAACCTTTGGGTCGCAACACTGATGATAGACTTAAGAAATTGAGCAAATTGGCTCGATGTCACGAGACAACATGCATAATACCCCAGGGCTCAAAAATTACAAGGTGTGTCATGATATCGAACCCTGACGTCGAACGACATCAGCATCCTATTAGGGATGTTGCGACATGGAACCCCTATGTCACGACATCGCTGTAATTTTCTGTAGGGTCGATTCGACCTGTTGCGCAACCTATCGATTTCAATCTTATTTTAACCTAAATTTAAAGCTTAAAAACATCAATTTTTTTAACCTAAACTCATTGCTACTTTGTTTTAAACCCTTAACAACTTCTAAACCTTTTCAAAACCTTAAAATTTCTTAAACCCTAAAAAACCTTTTTCTACTCAAATTCTTATTCTTCAAATCTCTTTCTTTTTTTTGATTCCACGTGGAGCAGGAACGGAAGTGAATCGTGAAAGAGTTACATCAACATGATCTCTATGAATAATTAGAACCAAAAAAATCGAGGTTAAGGGTTCCTATCTCATGTTACTATTTCATTGATTATTGTTTGAAGTTTGTTAGCTGGCCTACATTTAGAAATATAGAATATCCCTCTGACAAAATCTAGGAGAACTAATGAACTTGAACCATCGACGGCTATAATCCCCTCTAATTCCCCAATCAAAATGTTGAAAAATACTTTTTAAAACTTCAAGGGAAAATGTTTATTCAAGAAAAAGGGTTTGAACTGTAACACCTTGCCCGACAAATCCTTAGTAACTAGATATTAATTAAGGAAATACGACGGATAAGACAAGTTCTGGTCGCATATGGTATCAGGAGTTTATGTAAAATTAGAATTTCTTGAGCACGCCTACGACGCCTTAGCATTGTAGAACATTAGGACTGAAGCATAGATCAAAAGGAAATTTATTATGAAGTAGT
Organism: Gossypium hirsutum; assembly: GCF_007990345.1. Lineage (NCBI taxonomy): Eukaryota > Viridiplantae > Streptophyta > Magnoliopsida > Malvales > Malvaceae > Gossypium > Gossypium hirsutum. Next base: position 15,863,380 of record NC_053438.1, read on the forward strand.
GTTCGCTCAAAATGTAACACCCCTTACCCTTGTTCCTCGCCGGAACAGAGTATGAGTTATTACTAGACACAAACACTTGTTATCATTCCAATTGAATTTTTTTAATGAAAATTTTGACATAATCCCCGTTATAAATATGTAACCTCACCTGCAAATTTTCAGATCGTAACCCAGCCAATTCCAATGTTTCAACCAACATTTATATTCTCAAATATATTTAAATCATACGTAACATTTTAACTATCATCATTAGCATTGTATAAAATAATTTATCAAATAACATATACTAACATTTAGGCTAAATACTTTGTAACGTATAACTTCAAAATCAAGTCTTCTATACATGCCATAATTTAGAAATATTGATTACAAAATACCAAAAATTGTGGATAGTGTAGATGAGTTCTCGACTATTTTTGAATTTTGACCTGACTAGTAAACTATAAAACAAGGAAAAGGAAAGAGGAGTAAGCATATAGCTTAGTAAGTAAGTATGTAAACAATAAACAAGTCTTTAACATGTTTTCATAGATACATAATTTAAATCACTTATAACTTCACTATACATTCAAATTCCAGCAAGCTGTTTTTCTGCGTCATAGTCACTAAATTATTTTTATCTGAGGCTACGAAACTCTAAATTAAGATCACTAAATTTTCCCTAAAACTAGACTCATATATATTTTTACCATAAAATTTTCAGAATTTTTGGTTTAGCAAATTGGTAAATTTTATTCTTTAAATTTTCCCCCTGTTTCACGACTTGACAACTCTGACCTCTCTTCACTAAAAAATAATTATCTCTTAGTAAAAAATTAAAATGGTTTTATCATTTGTTTCCCCTAAAAATGTACTCATTTAGGAATTTAATAATGTAAGTTAAAAACCATAATTATTTGTTTACGATTTATAGTGATTTTTCAAAGTTGAAACAGGGGATTTCGAAATCATTCTGACACTGTCTTGCTAAAAATTAAATATCTCAAAATTTATAACTCTTTTACTTACTCTATTTCTTTAATATGACAATAGACTCAATAATCTTTAATTTCATATTTTATCCAACATTTCATTCACTTTCCACTATTTTTGGTGATTTTTCAAATCGATACCATTGCATGTTGTCCATACAATTTTTATTGTTAATTTTACTCAATCATGTTTTCTTTGCATTAATTCTCACTTACACTCACATAACACTAAAGTATATTCATAATTAGCCATGCCAATAGCTATTTATCATCAATTATTTACAAATCTTCATTGTAACACTTGTTCCATATCAACTTCATTCAAGTTTGACCACATATCGCGCACATTGCCCACAACGTATTCACATTCTTTTACACTTAATCATTTTCCGGTTGAACACTTAGGAATATTATTGGATACGTCAGAAGTTTACACATAAGTGCCTCACTTGTAGCAAAAGCTACTTCACATCATTTTTCACATAAAATATTATTCTCGAGCTATTCACTTTCACGGGTCTACTCACACAAGCTGTCAGGTATCCGCAACATATACCGATATACCCAGCCACTGATAGAACTTAAGACCAGCACCCGAGTTCACATTAATCACAGTTTTGCATTACGGGCCTGCTCACACAAGCTGTTAGCCATTTGTTACTACTCAGTGTTGCTCACACAAGCTGTTAGGTATCCGAAACATATGCCAGTATAGCCAGCCATTAGTAGAACTTATGACCAGCACCCGAATCCACTTTATTCACAATTTCACATAGGTCTTTAATGACATGCCACTTGCATCCCATTCTATTCCTAAGGTTCAACCGAGAAAATTTCTGACACTTCCTCGGTGCAAAATATAGAAATTTTTGCAGTTTAATCTACAATATTTTCCTTTCCCCATTTGAGATTGATTCCGCGTTCTTCTTGATTATGGAGCTTGGAAGCTTGAAAACCCTAACTATGGCTTCCCCCTTGTAAAATTAGGCCCTAGCTTGAATATGGACAAAAATTGGATTTTAATTTTGTTTTTAATTCATTTTAATAACTAAATGACTAAAATACCCTTCACTAAAAAAATATCCTATTTCACTTATCTCATGTCCATTTTGGTCCACAATTTAACCAATGGTCTAATTGCCATTTAAGGACCTCCAATTTTAAATTTCATAACAATTGGACACCTCTAACATGTAGAACTCAACTTTTGTACTTTTTACAATTTAGTCCATTTGACTAAATTGAGTGCCCAAACATCAAAAATTTTGACCGAAATTTTCACGAAATCTTTTCATGAAATTGTTAGCCATAAAAATATAATGATAATAAATTTTTTTCTCGTCAGATTTGTGGTCCCAACACCACTGTTCCGACTAGGCCCTAAATCGGGATGTTACACAAAAACCCATTTGGCGTACAGAATAAGCTTAACTAAAATGATAAGGGTTCTATTTCAAGTTTCTAGGACAGAATGAGTAGGACTTATGGTTAACTAAAATGACTTCTAATGTACGAGCTTACGACAGTGGTTTAATATAACTTATAACTATGGCTCCGTGTTGGTTAAGCTATAAGGTAACCTGGTTAGGTATTAACTAGAAGTAAACCAGCTTAGTTATAAACAAAGGGAAAGTACTCAATTAAGCTTTTTTGGAGTTGAGGAGCTTGATAAGACAATTCAGTAAAAAGGTGACACTTGTTAGGTTTCAATAAGGCTATAGGTTATATAGATAGATATGCTGGATAGGATAAGGAGGCCTTTCTTCACTCTTCTAACATTACTATTTGGAAGGGTAGGAAGGGAGATTCTTTATGCTAGGACTGGGATCCTAGACGTCACCAGCAATTTCTACACGACAAGGTAAGGTTTATAAACCTCCCAATTAAGAGAACATAGATCTGTAAGAGTACTTGGAGGACAGACGAACCATACAAGTTTATAAGTCAAAGAAAAGTTAGGGGTTAATAAATGAGTCTTAGTGACATCCCTCTATTCCATTAAGAAGTGGTTGTTGCAGTACCAAGTCAACTGATGGAACTAGAGTTTAAGCAGCTACTTGTAACCACAAGGTGAGTCTCTAGACTGACTCTTACATATATGTTGTAGTCTAGATATGTTTATGCTAGTCGACTAAAGTATGAAACTGAAACTAGTAAAGCATGACTCTATGACTTTGAAAAGGAAAGGAATGGTATGTGTACATGTATTAAGTTAGTTAGTCTTTGAAAAAGTCTATTGTGAAAGTGTCTGTCATGAGAAAGTCATTTCCTAAAAAATCTATGCATGAAGTTTAAGGGGAATGTGTTACATGTTTGGAAGTACGAATGCATCTGTTATGAAGAATTTTGAAAGGAATAAGTCTGTCAAGAATGAGTGTACATGTTGAGCATGTCTCTGTGTTTGGAGTTGACTAAAGGGGTCTGTCGAGACTAAAAACATGAAGCTTAAGCTAAAGGGGTCTGTCAGGATTAAAAATATGAATCTCTTATAAGGACAAGTCCATGGCCATGGCACTCTAAAAGCCATATAGTGTAAGACCATGGTTGGGCCATGACCTCATATGGAATATGTAAAGGATGATTGGGTGAGTACTAGTGATGAGTGGTAAACCTCATGAAAATGAGTTTAGGCAAATTGTTATCATCAGAAACACCAATTTCCATATAAATGAGCCTTTGTGGCTATCTCTAAAAGGAAGCTTTTGTGGCAATCTATTTTATAATGAAGGCTTTGTGGTGATCTCTGTTATAAGAACGCCATTGTGGCAATCTCTATTATAAGGATTCCTTTGTGGTGGTCTTTTCTATAAGGAAGCCTATGTGACAAGCTTGGTTATAAGGCAGTCTTTGTGGCAATCTTTGTGAAATGGAAGCCTTTGGGGTGATCTCTATTAAATTGAAGACTTTGTGGTGATCTTTGTTAAATGGAAGCCTTTGTAACGATCTCTATTAAATGGAAGCCTTTATGGTGATCTCTGTTAAATGGAAGCCTTTGTGTAAATCACTATTAAAGGATGCCTTCGTGGCGAGACTACGAAAGGAAAACTTCTGTGGCTATCTTTGGATAGGGATGCTTGATCGCCTCTGGACGTGCCAACGTCCAAAGTGTGAATGCTGCAACTAAATATATAGATTTGAGATAGCTTTTCCAAGTATACGGGTGAGGTTGTAATATAGTTTGTTTACAATGAAAAACTTGGTAAGTATTTCGAGGATCGTACCCAAGGGGTTGCAGTTTGGGGAAAACTATTATCAAGCCAATTATGGGAAATAATTACTAATCTACTCGAGTCATGAATTAGCAGTGTTAATCAAGAAGCAAGATGATAATAATAATAAACTAAATAAATTTAGCTAAACCTAAATCTATTCCTAGGCTCTTGTATCAACTTTTTCTATTCCTTGTTTTGACTATGAGAGTTTCTTTTAGTCTAGATCCAACAGTTTCACCTAATTAATTATTGAAGTAGAGTTTTAATCAATCAGAACGATTCGAGGTTAAGGTGTTCACGGATAGGCCATACCAATTTTGGGTTAATTCCCAACTAAATTACCTCTTAGGGTTGTCAAGCCTAGGGTTTGTTTCACGTTCTTCTTTTCCCAAACAGCTGATCCACTGAGAAACTCAATCATTTAAGCAATTAATTAAGTTAAAGCATCAAAAACATGCAAAATATGTTAAAATCACAAATTGATTCTAGTCTTTACACAAACATTCATCTAACAATGTTAAAGACAGAAATACAAAGAAGAGAATAAGGAAAAGAAATGCTCATGGATTTATCGATGAAATCATGGTTTTGGAATAATCTCCCCTCATAGAAGTCTCATTTCGGGTTAGGATCTTCCAATTACAAGAACCTAAAATAACCTAAGTAAAAACTAAGAATGAAAAAAAGCTACAAATCAAAACCCTAAAATTGTGTGTTTAACTTGATTAGAATGGCCTTTATATAGGCTCAACTTGGAATATTAATGTACTTAAGTTATCCTTGAAGTCCTTAGAGTTCAATTATGATAAATATACCTAATTTCCCTCCAATACGTAGTTAAAACGTGCATGAATTTTGGGCTGTGCATGGGGTATGTCCCGACATCGGAAGGCTATATCACGACATTGAGGGCAGTTTCACTTTAGAACTCGTTTCTAACTTTTTTTCTTCGATGTTGAGACATCAATATCTTGGCGTCATGACATAGGCACCAGTTTTGGCCCAAACTAGTCCTCTGTCGCTTCTGATCCCTCTTAGTAGTGGGTTTCCTAGATAAAGCAGCTGAAGCTCCCTTCTTAACTTAGGGTGTATTCAAAATGCTTTTGATGTCCACGCCTGACTCTGGGTTGGGCAAAGCATGAGACTTGGAAAAAGGCCCTACACCATCAATGTGAGTATTAACTTCACTTGAAGAAGAAGAAGAAGAAGTAGGAGGGAGAGTACTCTAAGTAACGAGCTAGTTTCAGAGATGTATTCCACAATATTCATAAAAGAAAAATGAGGGCTCCCCTTTACACTTGGTTAGAATTCAAGCTAAGATAGAATTTCCATTATGAGGCCAAGCATCTGAAGCCAAAGAAATATTGTAATAATCTAGCCAACTAATGCGATCAATTTCTCTACGACTATTGGGGGCTTTCGTTCGACAAAAAAATTAGAAAAAATTTCTGACAGTTACCAAACCTATCAATTCAAGAGTACGTCCCTTGCTTAGGCACTTAATCTGCTTGTTAGCAATCTTTTAGTCTATAGGCAGACTGCGAGAACAAACAGATTCCGTGGGAATACACCAACATGTGGGGAAACCAAACCCACTCTCTAATTTACAAGTGACTCGTATAAATTTCCCTTTTTCCCAATGCAAGTTGGAAAGACTATTTTGGGTGATAGGTTGAAAGCCAGAACAGACGCTGAAGTAGGAAGAACTAATGCCAACCCCTTGTGTGGTAACTTTCAGTTGGTAAAACCTTTAAAAGACTCTGAGAATTGGAGGCTCGTTTTGTCTACATCAATCTAAGAAATAGGCAATAAGGGTCCACCAGGACAAGGCTGATAGCTGCCCTGGTGCGATGCCATAAACCAATAACATGAAAAAAAATAGATGTAAAGGCAAAAGGAAACCAACCTCTAATAGAATCAAGGGAATGATGAAACCTTGAGAGTTTTCACTCAAGCGGCACCTCAAGGGTATTCCGACATCGTAAGAAAAGTTAGGATGGTGGAAGCCTCGAGCTACTAGGAATCGGTCTACTTCCTTTTGGGTTATACTACATTTGAATTATGGGGTCGATATGTTTGGAGGGGGTACTTTCGAAGTCTTGAGGACCAAAAATGGTGAGATTTGTGGGAGACGAGGAGAGATTTCTTTGGTTACGACCACGAATGTTCATATTGGACATGGTGAATGGGAATAAGAAGAGAAAAGAAAAGCAAGAAGAATTGAGATTTACCTTTGAAGATTCTAAAAATCGAAGGAGACGAAGGCTATGAAAGAGGAAGTTTGGACGACTGCTTGATCTTTCGTAATTCAGTGTAGTAGATTAAACTAATTTCCACACTTTAGGAGCTTGAAAACAAGTATTTTCTCAAGTTTTAATTATGTTTTCTTAAGTTTCTTTTAAGATAATAAAATGGACAAATTGAGTCTTTTATTGACCATAGGGGTTGAATGAGGCCTAAGGGTGAGCCGGTGAACTTTATAAGTGTGCAGGAGGCCATTAGAAGGTGTCATAAACTGATACTAGTCGTTACGTCACAACACAGAATGCTTAATGTCGCAACATAGGGAGCAAAATAGAGAATTCATGAGACTGCCTTCGATGTCGCGACACAGACTAGTGGTGTTACGACATACCCCAGAAGATGTCCAAAGGAGGAGTACACTAAGTACTATGTTGTGCCACCGGTCCTGATGTGTCACGACATCGACTCTGGACAAATTAAAACATGAGTCTGGGGGTGTTTTGGTTTGCACAATCAAATTGAAAGCTCAGAAACGTCAGCTAACCTAGGGTTAAGGATGATGACCACCTAAAATCTACAAATAGGCTCCTTTGTCACATGTAAAAGGTACCAATTACTTACTCTTGAATTTCACTTTTAATTTCAGTTTAGTTTTTCTTCTTCTTAAGTTTTAGATTTATTTTTAGTTTGTTCTTTGTTCAATCTCAAGAGATCTGATTTGTGGAGACAGTCAACTCTGTGGATTCATTGATCATCTTTAATACAAGTCAGATGTAACAACCTATTTTTTAGTGGTGATGGAAACAGTGGTTTCGGGGCCACAAATCTGTCATGTCAATTTGTAAATATTTATTAGTTTAAAATATTTATGAGGTCATTAGTGTAGTATTGAATTTTGGTTGAGAAATTTATCATTTAAATGTTTTAATAAGAAAAAGGACTAAATCGTAAAAATTGTAAAAGTTGAATAGTTAAATTAGAGGGGTTAAAAGGATATTTAAACCATGGAATCTAGTTAGTGGAATGGAATCATGATTTGCATGAGTGGAAATGGTTTTATTAGGCTTAATCTAGGATTAATTAAGGTTTAATTAAGAAAGTTATAATATTTACAAAATTACCAAAGTATATATATTAAACCAAAGAAAGTAAAATTTAAAAATTCTATTCTATTTCATTGTCTTTCCCATGACAATAGAAGAAAAAAAATTAGGGCTTTCATGCTTTTGATTGAAGTTTTGATTTGGTTAGTGTATTGATGCCCATTTTTAAAAATTTTTATGTTTTTTGACTCGTATTAGATTAATCTAGCATGCCCGAGGATTAATTTGTAAACCTGTCAAACTATGTGGATTGTGCCATTTTTGAGTTGAGTTGTTTTCTTGAAACTGTTGAAAGATTTCTAAGCTTTCTTGTTAGATTAGACTATTTTGTAAAGTAGTTTTTGATGATTTTAATGTTTAAGGACTAGATTGCTAAAATTATGAAATAGTTTGTACTTGAAAGGAAATAAATGCATGTAGGGGCTGGTATGAGGCCATGGAAGAATTAGCTAGATTTTGGTGTAAAAGAAATGGGTAAATTGCATGTTTGGGGCTTAGGGATTAAATTGAATAAAGGTAAAAAGTTGAGGGCAATTTTATAAAATGTTAATAAAAGACTAAATTGTATAGAATGATTGATTTTGGTTGTTGATTTCATTAATAGAATGAAACTATTGTTTTAGATCACGAGCGTGTTGACGATTGTGGAAAAGAAAAGATTGTGGAGTAGTTCCTGTGCTTTTGCGATTACTACAAACTAGTCCAGTAAGTTCGTTTTATGTATATGCATGGTTATACTTCATTCCTTATTAATGATTTAAATCTTTTAGTTCTATTATGTATCGTTATTTAAATGTTGAATCGTACTATATACTCAAAGAGGTGTTATTTAGGCTTAGTGCCTAGTAGGGTTAGTTCCGGTGTTATTCAGGCTTAGTGCTGGTGGTATTCAAGCTTAGTGCCTAGCAGCCTTGGTGCCAGTGATATTCAGGCTTAGTGCCTAGTAGGCTTAGTGCCGATTTTATTCAGGCTTAGTGCCTAGTAGGATTAGTATTGGTGTTATCCAAGCTTAGTGCTTAGCAGGCTTTAAGCCACTATAGTAAATGTTAGCGTTCCTTTGAAATTTGGTATTTGATAGCGAATGAGTTAAATTATCAAACTTACTAAGCTTCCTTATGCTTACTCGTTAATTTAATTTTTGTAGGACTTTTGGAATCGTAGCATCGATTGGATCAACTTGGAAGCTCACACACTATGATCTATACCTTGGTAGTCATTTTGTACTTGTTTTGAAGTTGGTTAAAAGTGGCATGTAATAAGAAGAGTCTTGTGGTACTATGATGTTTTGTGATGAAATTAGATGATATAAAGGTCATGTTGATGTTTGTATGATAGGTTTGATATTTTGTGTTTATGTATGTAAATATGATAAGTGATGCATATATATATAATGTCTGAAATAGTTGAGGTTTTTATTGTATTGCTGTTTAGGTTGTAAATGTATGATTTTACAATAATGTTTGGTATAATTGTGGTGCCTCTGAATGACATATTGGTAAGATGAATTAGGATGTTTGAAATGGTATGTTTAGGTGTGTTTGAGTGATGTTTAGACCCCTTGAATTTATTCCCAAATGGTATGGATGGTTAGGTATAAATCGAGTTTTGAAATGGCTTGATTTTAGCTAAGTTTTGGTTCACACAGCCTGGAACACGGGTTGTCACATGACTGTGTGTCATTTGAGAAATTCTATTGTTGCAAGTCAGTGAGTTACACGGCCTAGCACACGGCCTGGCACATGGGCGTGTCTGGCAACTCAGTGAATTACACAGGTGAAGACACGAGCTAGGACATGGTCATGTGTCCCTTGTTCGAAAGTTACACGGCTTGGGGTGATGTCACACGGCCTGGCCACATGACCGTATGACCCCTGTTTTTTCAATTTTTACATTTCTTTCTTAAATATTCTAAATTGTTTCAAATTAGTCCTGAATTTCTCCTAAAACATTTTTAGGGCCTCGAAGGCTCGATTTAAGGACGAAATGCATTTGATTGAATGGATTATAATGGGTTTAAACTATTTAGTGTTATTATGATAAATGTTTTTTGATTAATTGATAATGCTTCGTAACCCTAATCTGGCGACGTATACGGGTTAGGGGTGTTACATTAGGCGTTTTCTTAAACTCTACACTCCAATTCCTTTACCATATTCTCTATTTACATCCATTCCATATTTTTTATGAAAGCCATGAGGAACTAATCCTTCTATGCGGGATTAACGAGTGGAAGTATGATCTATTAATTATTTTGTAGGGTCACTTAATAGATCAGCTGATTTGGAAAGGAAGAACTTAAAACCCTTGGAAGTCATCAGGTGGGAATTAACAAAAAATTGGTATGGCCTATCCGTGAACAACTTCACCGCAAACTGATCTGGACTGTGAGGTCGGAAGATAAGTAGTTCTTGCGGATTCGTTATTCGAGTGGAGGACCAGAAGATCCTGCTGGGATAGCGACTAGTTGATTGACAAAGAACCCGAAGCGAGCTAATCACCCATAATCATATTTGATTTAGTCTATCTTTTGATCTTTTAAATTTGATTTCTTTATGTTATTTTATTTTATTATTATAAAAACCCTAAAAAATCCCTTTAGTTTACTTTCATACTATAACCTAGTTAAAATACTAATTATATCTTTTTGTGTTTAGGTTAGAATTGAGGTAGCACTCACCTCCCTTGGGTACGATCCTCAGAGTATTCACCTACTTCGTTGTAACTATATTACAACTACACTCGTATACTTACAGATACCACCTCTCATATCTATATCTTTTACTGCAGTATTCAGACTCTGCATGTTAGTACGTCTAGAGGTGGTGAAGTTATTGGCATCGTTGCCGAGGAGGCAACATCACTAGCTTGATTTTAATTTTTGTACTCTACAAAAAATAATTAGGAAATCTTTAGGTGACAGATATGATTTTATTTTCTTTATTACCAATCTTCTCTTTTTGGGTTTAGTGTATGTCTCGTAGTAGGGGAACACCCATAACAGAAGCAGCAAACCTAGAGAGAATAATTGGGAGAAATTGCCGACAACAACAGCAACATTAGTAGCAGTAGTAGATGCAAGATCTACCACCACCTGCTACAGGTAATGTACCACATGAGAATCTGCTGTTTGGCGACACTAACGATAACATTTTAAGAGATCCACCAGTACCACAACTACCAGTGAATGAACACATGGCTCGTAACGAGAGAAGCTTAAGAGACTATGCATTACCAAGTTTGGACATGGTTCAAGAGAGTATAACAAGGTCGGCTATCACAACTAATAATTTTGAGATGAAGCCGACAATAATTCTGATGATCCAGAATAATATGTAATTTAGTGGCACAATGACAGCGGATCCAAATCAACACTTAAAACGGTTTCTCCAACTTTGTGATACTTTTAAGTAAAACGGGGTCACCGATGATGCTATTCATCTTCGGTTGTTCCCCTTTTCTTTGATGGATAGCGCCTTTTCTTGGTTAGACTTGTAGGCACTAGGGTCTATCATGACATGGGATGAACTTGCTGGAAAGTTCTTACAGAAGTTTCTCCATTAGTAAAGCAATTCAACTAAGAAGAGAGATTGTTGTGTTTAAATAGCTGGAAGGAGAAAGTTTTCATGAGGCATGGGAACAATTCAAAAGGCTGATTCAGAAATGTCAGCACCACGAATTCCCTGAGTGGATGCGATTACAGGTATTTTACAATGGGTTGGATGTGAATGCAAGATCAAGACTAGACTGAGCAGCAGTAGGAGCACTTATGAATAGGACGTACGAGGGTGCGTACGAAATAATTGAAAATATGACAATAAACTCCTGTCAGTGGCTTAATGAATGATTCACATATGGTCAAAAATCCGCTACGGTAAAAGTGATCCAATAAGATGATAGGTATCAATAGTTAGTGGATAAAGTTAATCATATCAAATTTGCTAATAAACCATCTATGTGTGGAGCAGACAAATTGCTCTTCCACTACATTAATAATCCTACTGAGGATGTGAATTATATCAAAAATAGGGGTGGAAATCCTTATTCAAATACCTACAACCCTGGCTGGAGAGATCACTCGAATTTGAGATGGGGAGGAAACCAATGAGGAGGTAGTAGGAGGAATCAAGCTAAAAATACTAACTATCAACCTCCTTATTTGCATAAACCTCAAGATAGGGTCAACCCAAGTGACCATACTACATGTGGTTAACATCTGGATAGAATCGAGGGAGAGATGCAATGAATGAGAATAGATGTAAAATAGGTGCAGTCTAAATGCACCAACTCAACCAGAATATTGACTAAACTCGAGGATCAAATGAGCCAATTGATGAGCATGATGGGTAACATCAAAAGACAAATTGGCACTAGTATTCCAAGCAATACATAAGATAATCCTCGAATGGAAGGTGAGGACTATTCGAAAGGTAAGGACCACGTGAAAGAAATAGCCCAAAAAACCCTGTTTCGAAGGTAAATACGGAGAATGAGGATGATCCTCTAGAGCAATCCTTAGAGGCTAAAGATGAACTAGGAATCAGATGAGGTAATTGCATCGCCAATGGAGCCAGAAAAAGAAATAACTAAAGATGCTGCCATTACAAAGATCCCATTCCCTTCAAGACTAGAATAAAAGCAAAAACGGGATGAATATGTGTTTGTAAGCTCCTAAACTTGTTCAAAACATTAAATGTAAACCTACCTTTAAATTTTTTAAAGGAAATTATGTCTAGGCGTAGAAAAATTAAAGTAAGAGAATAAGTTAATTTAAGTGCCTCCTATAGTGTTATTATTTCAAGACAAGTTCCTCAAAAATTGAAAGACTCAGGAAGTTTTACTATTCACATAGAGACAAGGAGTATTCATTTTAATATAGTTCTATGTGACTTAGGAGCTAATATTAATTTAATGCCTTTATCCCTTTTTTAAAAACTTGGGTTGGGGGAACTCAAAACTACTCAGATAACACTACAACTGACTGACAGGTCTTTAGTACATCTGAAAGGGTATTGGAAGATGTGTCATGCCCTAGATTTTATTTATTAAATTGTGCATCATTTTATCATAGGGAGTTAGTAGTTATAAACTTAGTAATCAACATCTTGCACTAAAATAGTTTTGGATAGCAGCAGTAGGTTAACTTTGAAAAATCACCATAAATTGTGGAAATTGAATTAGAGAATGAACAAAATATGGAATTAAAGCTTATTAAGCCTAGTTTCTCATAGAAGAAATGGTGTAAGTAATGAAATTGTAAATTATGAGATATAATAAATTTTGTTAGACAAGGTTAGAATGAATTCGGGTTCCCCTATTCTGAATTTGAAAAATCATAAAACATTGAATAAAAATAATTAGAGACTTAAATATATATGTTTAAAATCCTGCATGAGCCTATTTTCAATAGAAACAAATGGAAATATAATCCAAATTCTGTAAAAAGAGATAATTAATTTTTCAAATAGTAAAACAGGGGAAGTTTAAAGAATAAACCATACTTATTGGATAAATAAAAAATTCTAAAAATATTATGGAAAGAATATATGTGAGTCTAGTTTCATAGGAATTTAGCGGATCTTAATTTGGAGTTCCGTAGCTCAAGATATAAATAATTTAGTGACTATGACTCAAGTGAACAGCTTTGAATTAATATATAAATAAATGGTGGAATTATAGATAATGTTACATATAAGCATATTATACATTAAGGATGTGGAATGGAGATGAGGAGGAGGAAAATAAATGATTATTCAACTAGAATGAGTTCTCATTAAAAATGGCCAATTTGCATGTTTTAGGTTCAAGGACTAAATTGAATAAAAGTAATATTTTAAGGGTAAATTGGTAAAGATGTCAAAAAGTGACCAAATTGCATGAAATGAATTTTTTTATTATTTAAATTAATAAATTGAATGAAATATTAATTTATATCAAGATTGGGTGAAAATTCGAGGAAAATAAAAAATTACCAAAATGTCCCTAAATTTTGGTATTTCTATAATTTAGCCTGGTAAGTTTGTGTAACTTGAATTATATTCTTAGATGATTGAAATATATATATTGGATTGAGAAATTGATTTGAATTGTGAACATGAGAAAGTGTGAATTGAATGAAATGGAAATGAAGCTTTGAATTACATGAGTAAATATCGGGTCTCATAGGCCCTATTTGTTATGAATATAATATTTTGAGGATATGTTGTAAAGAATTATAAAAGAACGTTAATAATTTAAAAGTTTTAATTTGGATGAAATTTTGTAACTCGGTTTAATACGTATGCAAATGCATGTCTTCTTGTAATGCCTCGTACCCTATTTCGGCGCCGTCGAATACGGGTAAAGGGTGTTACAATTTGACATCTCCAGATTCAGTTATAACATTTAGACCAGGTTTGGGGTGTTACATTTAGTGGTATCAAAGCTATGGTTTAGTCAGTTCTCGGACTAACATAGCGTATGTGAGTTTAGCTATACATGTCATTTTATTACTCGTGGTAATGTAATATCTTCCGACTCCAATGAAATTGTTTTGTAAGACAGAGATGACTTCTAACCAAGTTGTTTCCAAGAATGCTAAAATAAATTATGTTGAGGTGATTGAAATGTGTTTATGATGAAACGAAATTTAGAAAGGTATGAATAGAAAATTCATGATAAGTATGTGTTAACGTATGAAGTAAGACAACCATGAGTTGAGAAATGTAGAAACGTAGAATAAAATGAAAGTTTATATGGTGATATGCTCATCCGTATTTGCTTGGCGCACATATGATGTTATGTGCTCAACATATTTGATTAAGTAAATATCGTAAGTAAATATACACAAATAGATGGAAGGTATGTTTATCTACACTTGCTTGAATAAGTGTAATCAGTATGTTTATATGATAGAATCTGACGTTTAATTGTTAAATTAGAAACAATATGATGTTTGTTTTATGTCTTTTCTATTGAACCATGAATATTATAATAGTAGGAAAATTGAATTGAAATATCAAATTGAGTAGAACACAGGAATGAGAACTTTCATTCAGTGATATGTGATGAATTGATGGAAAAGACCATGGTTGGGCCATGGCAACATGTGATATGTGATTTCTGTATAAGACCATATCTGAGATATGGCATCGGCGTGCAATCTCGTATAAGACCATGTCTGGGACATGGCATTGACATTGATATGTGAGCCATTGTAAGACCATGTCTGGGACATGGCATTGGCATTATTGAAATTATGAAAGGTCCATGTAAGACCATGTCTGGGACATGGCGTTGGCACTGAGATGAGAGGTCCCATGTAAGACCATGTCTGGGACATGGCGTTGGCACCGAGATGAGAGGTCCCCCGTAAGACCATGTCTGGGACATCGCATGGGCACCAATATGAGAACTCCCATGCAAGACCATATCTGAAATATGGCATTGGCAGTACAGGAAACATCCCATGTAAGACTATGTCTGGGACATAACTTTGGCATGTTATATTCATATAAGAGACCTAAGTATCCTTAGTATTCCAAGTAATTCAACGGGATAGTAAAGAAATTATGTTACATGAAAGTTCAGTTAAAAGTATGATAAATAGATTCAGGTGAGTATAAGGATTCAAAATATTTCAGTTATCAGTTGAGAAAAGAATTTCAATAAGGAAGGAGTAAGTTATAATCATGAGTTATTTAAGCAAGAAAGTAAACAAGTAAGAAAGTAAATAAAGAAGAAGTTAAATTTGATGAGACAAAATATTCAGGTATGATACCTAAAAGAATGTATGTATTAATTGGAAGTTTTTTTTTAGAGAATGGAATAAAGTGAGGTTCGTGATAACAGAATTAGTCAGAGAAATGATAATTAAGTGGTAAAGATGTCTGTGTGTGAAGGTTACAGTCGAAATGAACATGATGATCTTTTCTGGATATTATATATATTCTTTTATTCTCAGAGATATGTATGTGTAATTGTTCAGTTCTAATAGAGTTCTTATGTTGTGAGAATGTTAGCTAATTATAATGTTAGACGAAAGCCCTGTTGGTCTGGTCGGTTTATGACCGGTTATTATTCTGTTTTGCATGCATATTTAGAAAGTGTATTGTTTTGCTACAAGAAATATTGTGTTGATAACTAAATTGCAAAACATGTAAACATGATATGTGAAGTACATGATATGGATTATTAGTAAATTACGGATGAATAATGAATTTTGAAATATAATACATGCACTAAAGGTAGAGAAGATATAAATATACGAATTATTGATACAAGAATTAAATTGTAAATCATGTAAAAGCATTATGAGAAAAGTGTAAAAGTGATATGTATGCATGAAATAACTTACCCAAGTAGATGAGATTAGAACTATTAGGATATTAAGGGAGTTTAGCGTGCTCTCTGATTATTAGCACATTTATGTTCTCTGTATAATACTTTAGAGCTTTTTGTTTAACAGTCCATAATAATGCACCTCTGTATCAGTTCCGTATATCCTAAGTATTTTGTTTAATCTACTGGGCCTTTGCTAAAAAAGATAAATAATTTTCGTTACAAGGTAAATATTTACCTCTGATTCATGTTTGAAATATTGAATTAAAAATAAATTGTGAAATGAAAGGATAGAGAATGAATACAAATACTAAGCTAGGTAAATATGTACAGAAGGGAACTATAGAATGATAGAGATGACTTTAAGAAAAGTAAATGAAGAAAGGACTTCTGGTTATGAAGAAAGAGAGAAAATAAGAACTCGATTAAGTAAAAAGAAGAATATTATTGAAAAGGAAGTACAAAATGATATAAAAACTAGAAATGTTAGTGATAAGAATGGATAGAAAAGGATAATTGAAAAAATATAGAAATGAGGAAGCTCATTATCAAAATAAAACAAGGAAATTTTGAGGACGAAATTTATTTTAAGGGGGAGGGAAATGTAATACCGTGAAAATTACTACAGTAAGAAAGTAAGATAATATCCTTAATATAGTAAAATAAGGAAATAAAGTGATAAAAAGGGTAATATTGAGTTATGTCAACATTGCGAAGTATATTATGACATATTAATTTAAGAAAGGATTAAATTGCAAAAGTGAGAAAAGTTTTGTTTCCCAAGAGTAAATACTCAAAATTTAAGGGGTTAAAGTGTAAATACGAAAAAGTTGAAGGACCAATAGTGTAAATATTTTAAGAGTGGAAAAATCTAGAAACTAAGGAAAATGGATGAATTAGGACCAAATTGAAAAGCTGAATAATTTTGAGGGACTAAATTACAATTTTACCAAATTAAGTGATGACTCAAGGATGAAATTTCAAAAGATTATAAAGGGCAAAATGGTCAAATAGAGAGAGAGAATTCTAGAAGGTAATGATGATGTTTGTGATATTTTTAATGAATTAATTAGACAAATGTTCTTTAATTAATATTTTATTAAGATTTTTAGTATTATTTTATTATTAAATGATTAATATAAAAGGGAGGAAAGATGATGAAAAAAATTATCATCTTTCCATGCAACCAACGTTAGAAGAGAAGAGAAGAAAGAAAGTTTAGCTTTCTTTACAATTTGGTCCTTTCACCAAAAATTCACTATTTTCACGTAGAAATCAAAAGAATTTCTATAGCTTCCAAGAGAGAAAAATAATAAGGAGACAATGGGGAGCTAGAATGTCAAGTTAGATTCAAGAAATAGAAGCTGGAGGAGAGAGAAAATCAAGTTAAAGATTGAAATCAATAGCACAAGGTAAGAACATCAAGATTTCAATATATTTTTACGTTTGTTATTGTTGAAAAAGCATGGAAATGATGTTATAGTAGAGTTTTCTTAAATAAATTCTTATGTTCTTGATATATTAGTGAATAGAAATAAGTGAAAATGGTGGGAAATATTATAGAGAAAGGGAATTAGGGAGTTATAAACATAGTAATCAACATCTTGCACTAAAACAGTTTTGGACAGCAGCAGTAGGTTAACTTGGGAAAATCACCATATATTGTGGAAATCAAATTAAAGGATAAAAAATATATAATTAAAGGTTATTAAGCCTAGTTTCTCATAGAATAAACGGTATAAGTAATGGAATTGTAAATTATGAGATATAATAAATTTTGTGAGACAAGGGCAGAATGAATTCGGGTTCCCCTATCCTGACTTTGGAAAATCATAAAAATTAAATAAAAATAATTAGAGGCTTAAATTTATATTTTTAAAATCCTTAATGAGCCTATTTTCAATAGAAACAAACGGAAACATCATCCAAATTCTGTACAAAGAGATAATTAATTTTTAGTGAAGAGGGGTCGGAACTGTCAAATAGTGAAACAGGAAAAATTTTAAAGAATAAAATGTACTTATTGACTAAAAAAAATTCTGAAAATATTATGGTAAGAGTATATGTTATTCTAATTTCATAGGAATTTAGCGGATCTTAATTTGGAGTTCCGTAGCTCAAGATATAAATAATTTAGTGACTATGACCCAAGTGAACAGCTTTGAATTAATATATAAATAAATGGTGGAATTATAGATAATGTTACATATAAGCATATTATACATTAAGGATGTGGAATGGAGATGAGGAGGAGGAAAATAAATGATTATTCAACTAGCATGAGTTCTTATTAAAAATGGTCAATTTTCATGTTTTAGGTTCAAGGACTAAATTGAATAAAAGTAATATTTTAAGGGTAAATTGGTAAAGATGTCAAAAAGTGACCAAATTGCATGAAATGAATTGTTTTATTATTTAAATTAATAAATTGAATGAAATATTAATTTATATCAGGATTGAGTGAAAATTCGAGGAAAATAAAAAATTACCAAAATGTCCCTGAATTTTAGTATTTCTGCAATTTAGCCTGGTAAGTTCGTGTAACTTGAATTATATTCTTAGATGATTGAAATACATATATTGGATTGAGAAATTGATTTGAATTGTGAACATGAGAAATCGTGAACTGAATGAAATGGAAATGAAGCTTTGAATTACATGAGTAAATATCGGGTCTCGTAGGCCCTATTTGTTATGAATATAATATTTCGAGGATATGTTGTAAAGAATTATAAAAGCACGTTAATAATTTAAAAGTTTTAATTTGGATGAAATTTTGTAACTCAGTTTAATACGTATGCAAATGTATGTCTTCTAGTAATGCCTCGTACCCTATTCCGGCGTCGAATACTAGTAAGGGGTGTTACAATGTGACATCGCCAGATTCGGTCATAACGTTTAGACCAGGTTTGGGGTGTTACACTTTCTGCTAGTGGCAAGCTGTTGCTAGAGGTACCGAACTTGATGGACTGACTTGGGAATATTTTCTTGAGCCTTTCCCGAACAACTATTTAGGGAAGTTTTATGTTGAGACCCATTGACTGGAGTTCATTGAGCTCAAACAAAGGGATAGATATGTGGCTGAGTATAAGACTCGTTTTTTTGTGGTTAAGTCACTATGCCAAAGTATGGTCGCGGCTATGCAAGATAAGTGTGTCAGATTTGAGAACGGGCTGAGGTATGAGTTGATGATGCAAGTGGCCCTTCTACAAGAAAGGGTTTTTGAAGTGTTAGTTGAGAAAACCAAGATTGTGGAGGAAATGAAGCGTTTGGAATGCGAATCGAGGGATAGAGCTAGAATCTGTACTAAGAGAGATGCCAATCCTACTAGTCAGGCTCTACGACCTAATAAGCAAGCCCGAGACAATCGACCTTGGCAAAATATTGTTGCTTCTGCGTATGGCGGGAGAGCCCCATATTGTGCCACTTGTGGTAAGAGGCATCCGAGTGAATGTTGGAGGAGTTTAGGTGCATGCCTAAGATGTGGATCTTTGGAGCACAAGATCAAGGATTTTCCACTTTGTAGCGAGTAGATGGTAGCTGTCGTGTGTGAAATGATATGTAAATTCTGAAAGTATACACGTCGAATCAAGTAATAAAGTGATAAGTGAGATCATTTCCATAGGAATCAGTTTGGTATAAAATGGTCGAGTGATTATAATGAGTATGATTAATGTTATGAAAAAAATAATGATAAGAATGTAGTGGTAATTTGAAGGAATAATGATGTCTGCAATACGTGTAACTGAAAATTAATGGAAAATGCTACGACAAGACAAGAGTAAGAATGCAATGGCAAATTCGAGAAGAATTACGTGAATAATATGAAAACAAACAAGTAAACAACTAAAAACGCTATGGCGAAGATAATACGACAAAG
Source organism: Gossypium hirsutum (assembly GCF_007990345.1). Taxonomy (NCBI): domain Eukaryota; kingdom Viridiplantae; phylum Streptophyta; class Magnoliopsida; order Malvales; family Malvaceae; genus Gossypium; species Gossypium hirsutum. The sequence continues at coordinate 15,883,106 of NC_053438.1, forward strand.
AATAGAGGGTCTACGATGTTTATTTGGAAGGTCGAGATTACTAAGAATATGCCCTTACTGATAATAATGCCTCGACAACACCATACTCAATCTACTTTTTATAAGAGTTCTAAAATGGTTTGTTTCTTTCGAGAACAAGATATCAAGTTACCTCGCCTTAAGCGATATATGTCTATAGGACTTTACCACGGTACCCTACACTATTTTGTTTTCATTTCGTATGAACACTGCTCTATGTTTAGAGGTTGCTACAAGTATTCAATCCAACACTTGCTCATATAATTCAATTTCAATCTCATTAACCTAACCTTGTCATAATTAGATTAATTTAATGAACATGTTGTACATCCATCTATGTCTAGAGTTTGCAACCATGCAATTTTGTAAACAAAACCATTAAATGAAACATTGTTTTAAAGCATATCTATGCTTCAATCATTAAAGAAAATAAAAGTTTCATCAAGTAATCCCAACCCTATGAGATTTAGCTCATGGGTTCGTAATTAAAATTCAAATCCAAAGTATCATTCAACATCATTTTCATCAAATCAATTCACAAAGAGTAATCTCGAAATAATGAAAGAACTTCAGGAAGTTAGCTTCCGCTTATCCTGCCTCCACTCCAGTGATGCAATGTCTTGTGGTGGCTAAGAAGGACTGCCTTCGTCTTCCTTTTCCCGTCTCTACTTAGCCGCTACCCTTTATTTTTCTTTTTTGCCTAAGGATCTCCATTTTTTTCCTCTTTTGTTTTTTCGCCCCCTTTAAGGTTTCCTTTGGCTTTTATAATCATTTTCCCTAAGGTAAATCCAACAACCCATGTTGTTATTTCCTCTTTTTTAGGTAGATATATCTAGTGCAAGTTCAACTGGGCCTAAGACCGATACTCTTTGAGTGCTGACTGGACATCTTTCCAGCATTGCAACAACATTCGTGTTGACAAACTGTCCAACCTTTTACTGGGACAAACCTTCACTCCTTTACTTCTTGTTCCTTATCCTGTACCTACCAATCCACCACCATACAGAACCCTTCCACAAGCAATTTAAAAATAACAAAAATTTAAGTACAGTCCAAGCTTCTAATGTAATGCTAAAACAAGAAAAATACTAATGGCATGTCTTAAAATGAACTAAATGCACCTAAGTACATGCAATTAGCTAAGTCTAAAGGCATGAAATATAGCTATTTTCAAGAGTTATCACACCCCAAACCTAAAGTAATGTTTGTCATCAAGCAAAATATGCACGAATGCAACAATTTTTGCCTACGAACATAACCACCTTGTACTTCCAGTCTATTCAAATAACAATATATACTTTAGTTCTCAGCAATCTTTTATCTCTAAAAACTTGTTCGACTTTCAAATTTTTGCTCAACAAAGGGAGTGCAAAAAATTGCTTCCTAAAACTAAAATTTTCTAAGTACTTGATCGGTTGTTTAACATCACAGCAATAATGTGCAAGTGTACACTGTCGATGCAAGTATAGTAGACAGATGTGAGTTTTTCGGATATCGATCCCACAAGGATGGTTGTCTTTTTTCTTTTAATGTCGGTGCAATAACTAAATAGAAACAAGATAAATTGTGAGGATAATTGTTGGAGCAACAACTTTAAAATAATAAAATAAAATATGATAATGATAAACTGGGATCCCCAACATGAATATTCAGTAGAATACTAAGTGCTCACAAGGTATAAAAGGATAGGTGATTGTCGAGGCAATAAATTTCAATGTATATCTTACCAATCGTCACTCCTCTGTTTGATATTAGACTTAAACATGCACATTAACCCCCACCTTCTGATGATGGCAATATGGCACTATTAAGAAAATGTGGACTAAATTCCTCTAACCCTCACACAACTTCCGTTGTAATGCTTGTTGGCTTGAATTGTCATTGCACTTTCTAGTGTCAATGACTGTAATAACACTTCTATGTTAAGAAACATTCAAACCCCAAGATTAAACAATAAAAGCAAAATTGAATAAGATAAAATTTAACCAAGAATTCATGTGTACTTGCATAGAAACAAAAAAATAGAGAGTAATCACCAGCATTTAGAAAGAAATAAGAAAGAATCGAGTGGAGAATACTATTCTAAGACAATTCGACTGAACCTCTCTATTCCCTCTTGTCTCACACTTAGGTCTCCTTGTCAGAAGCTAATCTATATCAATTTTCATGTTGGCTCACCCGTGAGAGACTTAAGCTGCCATAGCCACAAGCTTTAAGGTAGGATAAAGACGATGATGGTCAAGAAAATGCTTTCCTCTCTTTATTTTTCTTCCCACGTCAATCTTTTATGTCCTCCTCCAACAGTACATGTTTCCTTTCCTAAGAATTATTTTGTCATTGTACGTACAGGTTGGTTATACCAGACTGGACAGCTCACGCATTTTTAGTTCTTATCCGGACAGTTGTCAGGTGCGGCTACAATTCTAGACGCAATCGGGAATTAACTCATGCAACGACATTAATGCAAAAAGATAAAAAAAATTAAGGATAAAATAGGTTAGGATTCACTGAGTTATAAAATGCAATTTACTAAACTGAAAATGCTAAAATATATGCAAAGGATAACTAAATGGGAAAAATTTAACCAATAAGTAAGGAGGAAATCCTATGTTCTTTCTAGTGCTATCACACCCCCAAACTTGAGTTTTTACTTATCCTCAAATAAAACAGAAACTAACAAGGCTACAAAAATTTTACTAAGGCAAATGATTATTCTAGCAACTTGAACCTTCTAAATTCCCAATAATGAATCACATTTAGATGAAAGAATATTGCATCGACAATACATAAGCATGAATGAATAAGGTTGCAACTTCATCAATGCTAGCATCATGCTCCAAACCCTAAGTTCTATCTACCAATACAACATTTATTGTACAATAAAAATTTTTTTATTTTTTTATTTTTTTCGGAATAAGGGATATTGTTGCATTACTATAACCTTGTTCCTAAGAAGTAATGATGGAGTGCAACAAACCCCCAAGAAGTATGTAATTGCGTTGACACACACTCATGCAGCGATAGCCTTTGGCCAGATTGATTTTTCTAACGCTTGTATTGGAGTGTTCCCTCTTTAACATTTCATACTACACCCACTTTGGAGTTTCTTTAATTTATAACTATATATATAAGTAGCTATAAAAAGTAGATTTATTCAAGATTTAAGGAATGATAGTAGTCATCTATTACTAGTCCAACCTAATTCATTCATCAAAGAATTGAAGGTACAACCTTCTGTCAAATTTATCCAACTTATTCATTGATAATTCACATGATTCAAGAATTAAGGATCGAATGTAACAAAAAATTTTGAACAATTTTCATTAACTATAATTAAACCTTGCATGCTTCATTACTGAAAAAAAATTGAAATGTGGGTGCATTTCCAAGCCCCATGTGCATTCCACCAAACTTAAAGGTTGCATTGTCCCCAATGCACAAACATGAAAATGTAATGACAATAAAAATGCAATGCAAATGTGTACTTATCAAAATAAAACTTATAGCTACATGCAATGCATGAATACTACAGCTAAAGCTTAAAATAAACGACGTTAGTTATCCTCAGCCATTGATGTGGATACACGATGTTTCTTCCTCCTCCTTTTCTTCTTTTCATTCTTTCATTTTTTTATCCTTTGAGCATTTTCTCTTCTTTTTTTGGGCTTCGCACGGTCCTCGGATTGGTCCTCATGTTTTGGCTTTTCCCCGGCATCATCACCTACTTCCTGTGTAGGAGAGGCCACCTAGAGTGGTCCAGTGTAGACCACTATTGCCAATGAATTGCATTGCTCCTCACTAGTTACCTCAGCAACTTCCGCTGGTCTCACTCCATCTCGCTCTAAATTATTAATATTTGCACCCATAGACTCAGGTGTAGTGAAAATGTTTACAACAGAATCTTCCTCTTCTTTTTCTTTTTCATCTTCAGCAATTTCTTCTTCTGAAGCAACAAACTCCTTTTTTGCAGTAGCAACTTCCTTCTCAACAACAGTGTCCTCTTGACCAGCAAAAATACCATATTTAAAGCTATCAATCTTTCACAGGAATTCTTCAATGTCCCTAGATTCCTCTTATTTTTCATTATCAGAGACCTGCACAATGGAAGGGGATGCCACCGATTTGTCTCGGTCTTCTAAGTCATCATCCGTGGATGAGAGTTCATAATTTCAAATGATTGGTTGAAACACTGGGAATTTCGGTAGTGGGGATGGGATTAATTGGCTTAATGTGGCTACAATAGAACTGTTTTAGGCTTTGGTATTAGGATAAAACAAATTATAGGATTTCTCCACATCTTTTATTGTAGCAACAAGCCTGGTCTTCCTATTGTTGATGGAATTGACCATTTTTTCAACATATTTCATTTTGCACCATAATGATGTCTCTGCATTCAGGTTTGTTCCTTTGTTATCGGATTTGGTTTTGCCCTTCATTGTCTTACTTGTTTTTGCCTCCTTCATTATCGGTGTATCTTTGCCAAGATTCATTCTTTCTGTAAAAGCTTTATTAATCAGACCCTTACTTTCTAGGACTTCCTCACCATCACAGGGCACAATTCCTTTTGCTGGCACAATAACACCACCAATGGTAGGAAAACCAAGATTCCAGTTTACCTTCCGGCAAAATAAGCAATTTCTTGGAAGAGTATTACGCCGACATCAACCGTTTTGCCCTTGACAATGGAATCGATAAGACACATTCTATCGAAGGTGACTATGGTGTTTTGTGAAGAGGGCTTTAGCCTATAGTTGACAAAATGAAACCAGATTTTGCTTTGCAGCGTCAGGAAGCGATGGTACATCGTATAATTCTATTGATAGGAACCCATCCACAATGCTCCTTCGACACATAAGTCTTTCACCAACAGGTCTCATTTTTCATCTGTGATATCCTCAATGAACTTCAAAAGTTCATCTACATCCACCTCGGTGTTGTACAACTTGTTGATTTTTTTAGCGTCCTATGGAATTAAACCTTCTCGAACAAAAAGGAACTCTAACTCATGATTATAAAGGTTAGCATAAAAATCATGTACCAGTGAAGGAGAATAACTTCCAGGATGGGTGCAAAAAGTTTCCCACTTTAACTTCGAGATGGTTTTGTAGACTTGGTTACCCAAGTCTTGTTGTTGTGAAAGGGAAATGCCTTTTTCAGGGTGGAATTTTCGCTTCAACATGTTGTCTTGAAATAATTCCTTTGCCACTTTATTCAAAAAGATTATTGGCTCCTTTTTCTGCACTGGCCTAGAGGATTTTGATTCATAAACTGTGGTAGCAGAGGACGCATGTTCTTCAGCAGATTTGGTGGCTTTCTTGACCAAGCCTTTTATTTTTGCCATCTTTTGATGTGGGAAAATAGTTTAAATTTGAAAACATATGATCTTGAAAAGAGAAAGAAAATAAAAATGGTTGCTTGAATACGTTATAGTCGATACAGTGGGAGAATATTTATAGTGAGTGAAATAGGAAGAAGAGAGGCATGTTATTTTGTGGAGAGATATAAAGCTGGCAAGAATAGCTGTGTTTAATAGAAATTGTGCCCACTCAGAAGGTTCAAATGGCTGAGTGATTTTTTATCCAACGGTGGAATCTAAATTTCCCTAAATTCTGATGAGTTATAAATGGTAGTATAGAATTACAAAATATGTTGATAGCAAAATTTCAATGCATCGACAAATGTACCTAATTATTCTGGAAAAAGGAAGGAAAACAAAATTTAACAAAACATAAATAAAATAAACTAAAATCACGGAGTAATAATTAAAAGTTAAAACTTTTCGACCAATTTAATGGTCTCTGCCTGCTTTTGACCACTATTGCCAAAATAGTGTTTCAGCCTTTGTCCATTTACTTTGAACTAGTGTCCATGACGTAAATCTCGAATTGTGACTACACCATGAGGAAATATATCGAGAACTTCAAAAGGTCCAGACCATTATGAATGCAATTTACTTGGGTGCAATTTAAGTTGAGAATTGAATAATAAAACTTGTTGACCCGCGATAAATTGTCCCTATAAAATAATCTTGTCATGCCATCGTTTGGTCTTTTCCTTATAAATCATAGTGTTTTTATAGGCATTTCTCCTAATCTCCTTTAGTTCAATGATATCCAACAGCCATTTCTTTCCAGTTGCGTCATAGTCCATGTTCATTTGCTTCATTGCGCACATTGCTTTGTGTTCCAGTTCAACTGGCAAGTGACATGCTTTCCTAAAAACCAATTGATACTACGACATTCATAATGGAGTTTTGTATGTTGTTCGTAATGCCCATAAAGCATCATCCAATCGAAAAGACCAATCTTTCCTCGAAGGGTTTACAACCTTCACAAGAGTGTTCTTAATTTTTTGATTCGATACTTCGGCTTGTCCATTGGTTTACAGATGATAAGTAGTAGTCATTCTATGATTAACTCCATATCTCTTCAATGCGGTTTCCACTTGGTTGCAATGAAAGTGTGTACCCTGATCACTAATCAATGCCTTTGGTGTCCCAAAGCGGGTGAATATATGTTTGTGAAAAAATTTTAGCATATCTTTTCATCATCCTTTGGGACTGCAACAGCTTCAACCCACTTTGAGACATAGTCAACAACTACTAATATATAAATATTTCAAAATGAACTAGAAAATGGTCCCATAAAATCCATACCCCAAACATCGAATAATTCAATCTCCATAATTAGCTGTTGTAATATTTCATTACGTCGGGATATAGAACTGGTGCGTTGACATCTATCGTATTGATTCACAAAATTGTGGGCATCATTAAATAATGACGGCCATTAGAATCCTAATTGGAAAGCTTTAGTAACAGTTCTCATACCACCGAAATGACCTCCATAAGGAGCATAATGGCAATGCTTTAGGATTGAAAGCATCTCCTCTTCCAGAACACAATGTTAAATGATGTTGTCATTACATACCTTGAATAAATACGGCTTGTTCCAATGATACTTCACTACGTCATGAAGAAATCCTTTTTTATGGCCTATAACACCTAATGGGAGTTTTCCACAAACTAGATAATTAACAAAATCTGCATACCAAGCAGTTGCATCTATAGCAAATAACTTCTCATCTGAGAATGGGTCGACAATTTGAAGTATGTTTCAGTATTTGCTGTCAACTTCCAATCGAGATAGATGGTCTGCAACTTGATTCTCTGAACCCTAATGGTTTTTTATCTCAATGTCAAATTCTTGCAATAGTAATATCTAGCGTATCAATCTTGGTTTGGCATCCTTTTTCGCAAAGAGATATATCACCGCCGAGTGATCAGTGAATACAATAACCTTTGCAGTGATAAGATAGGAACGAAACTTATCGAAAGTAAATACTACAGCCAACAATTCTTTCTCTGTGGTGGTATAATTGAATTGAGTCTCTATAAGAGTTTTGTTAGCATAATAGATAGTGTGAAGTATTTTTCCATTTCGTTGTCCTAGAACCGCACCCATAGAAAAGTCGCTTGCATCACACATAACTTCAAAAGGTTGAGACCAATATGGTGAAACGATAATGGGTGCATTCACTAGCTACTTTTTTAACTGAATAAAGGCATCTAGACATGCATCGACAAAGAAGAATTTTTGATTCTGTTCCAGCAATGAGCATAAAGGTTTTACAGTTTTCAAAAAATTTCTAATAAACATTCGATAATACCTTTCACGTTTTTTGGTGGAGGTAAATTCTCAATGATTTCCACCTTAGCTTTGTCTACTTGAATGCCTTGACTAGAGATGCGATGTCCTAACACAATGCCTTCAGTTGCCATGAAATGACATTTTTCCCAATTCAGGACAAGATGCGTGTCCTCACATCACTTCAATACTTTATGCAAATTGTTAGCGCAATGATCAAAATCATTCCCATAGACTAAGAAATCATCCATAAAAACCTTTAAAGAATCTTTGATCATATATGAGAATATTGCCATCATGCACCTTTGAAATGTGGCTGGTGCGTTCCAAAGACCAAAAGACATACTGCGAAAAGTGAAAGTACCAATGGAGAGGTGAAGGTTGTTTTCTCCTGATCCTTCGGTGCAATAGCAATTTGATTGTACCCAGAATAGTTGTCTAAAAAGCAATAAGGCCTTTCCAGCAAGCGGATCCAGTATTTGGTCATTGAATGGAAGTGGGAAGTAATCCTTCTTTGTGGCCGCATTCAATTTGTGATAATCCATTTAAATTCGCCATCCCATGGGAATACGTGTAGGAATTAATTCGTCCTTATCATTCCAAACAACAGTGATGCCACTCTTCTTAGGTATGCATTGGACTGGACTTACCCAATTGCTATCAAAAATTGGGTAAATAATTCCAGCATCAAGCCATTTTATGATTTCCTTCTTGAAAGCTTCTTTCGTCTTCTCTCTTAATCTTCTTTGTTGTTCAGTCGATTGCTTGCCTTCATCTTCCAACTTGATCTTGTGCATGAAAAAAGGACTAAAACCTTGAATATCGGCAATACTGCAAGCAATAGCTCGTTTATGTTGCTTGAGAATATGGACCAATTTCTTGTCTTGAGTTACATCCAGTGTTGTGGAGACAATAATTGGAAGAGTATTGTGGTCACCCAAAAAGAAATATTTAAGATGATGAAGTAGTGGTTTCAATTCCAGAGTAGGAGCTTCTTCAATAGATGGTTTGAAAATTGGGGTTGTTCTGTTGGCTTGGTCTAAGGATTCAATCTGCCATCCATGCTTGAATTCAAGATTATTAGCTTCAACCATGGTATCACAATCGTCTAAGGACTCAGCATCCAATGTCACTACAAATTCTTCAGAAAGTACTATTCCTTGGTCATTGAATTCTTCCTTAATTAGATCATCTAGCACATTGATAGTATGGCATTCTTCTTTGTCCTTGCATTGAATAGATTCAAAAACACTAAAGGTGACTTGCTTATCATTAAGTCACATGGTTAGTTCACCTTTGTAAACATCAATAAGAGTTCGGTAGATGGCTAAAAATGGTCTTCCCAAGATTATGAGAACCTTCTTGTCTACCTCACAGTCAAGTATGATAAAATTAATCGAAAAAATGAATTTATCCACACAAACTAAAAAATATTTGATTTTCCCTTCAGGTTGAGCCAAGGATCGATCGGCTAGTTGTAATGTTACTGCAATAGATTTCATGTGACCTATTCCCAACTTTCTGAAAGTAGATAGTGGCATTAGGTTATTGCTAGCTCCCAAGTCGCATAAAGCCTTGCCTAATTAATGATTGCCAATTGAACATGGGATGGTAAAGCTCCCAGGATATTTCAATTTATGGGGCAACTTGTTTGTCAAAACAACACTACAGCCTTCTGTGAGTGCAATAGTTTCAATATCAGTGAGCTTCTTCTTCTTGGACAAGAGGTCTTTCATAAATTTCCCACAACTCAGAATTTGTACTAGAGCATCTACAAAAGGAATGTTGATCTGCAATTGCTTCAATGCATCTAAGAACTGTTGATATTGCTTGTCATGCTCATTCTTCCTGAATCTTTGTGGGAAAGGTAAAGGGTAGAGATACATCTATTTATGTCGACACCTTTGATTGTGTCAACAGTTTCAAAGGTTGAACAGTGGATGTATCGAAAGATCCTACTAGAAGCAGATATCGACTAGTTGATTGAAGAGGAACCAAAGCTACAGTTGATGAAGAGTACCGAAGCGAGCTAATCACCCATAACAAGATTTGATTAATTTTACTTTTCAATCTCTTGATATTTATTTCTTTCTTATATTTTTATTATAAAAATCCTTAAAAACTCCTTTTATTTATACTTGCATAATATAACCTATTTCAAGTACTAATTAGATATTTTGGTGTTTAGGTTAAAATTGATCTAGCACTAGCCTCCCTTGGGTACGATCCTCGAACTACTCACCTACTCTGTTGTAACTATATTACAACTGAACCTATATACTTGTGAATACCACCTCGTTTATAAATCTTTTACTGAAGTACTCACAGTCTAGACGTTAGTACATCCGGAGGTGGTCAAATCATGAGATGGTTGTAATTACATACTCTTTTTACCTTGTTTATTAGTATAAGGCAATGCCATTGTTATTCCAATTTATTTTTCTATGTATATAAATAAATTGATCAATAATAAACTCCTAAGAATAATATTATTATTCTTAAAAGGTCCTTAGTCAAATTTTATTGCGGGCTTGGACAATAATATTGCATTGAAACTAATGTGTCGTTGATTGATGACAAAGTGTTGCCATTGGCATAGGGATGTTAAAATCAATACATGAGTATGTGTTAGAGAACTACATACTAGACTAACCAGCCCTGACTATGTTTCTTGGATTATTATGTAATAGTCACAAACATTACTTATTGTGATAACTATGTATATGATCCTCAAACTTGAGATTATCATTGTCTCAACATCACGAGTCGTATATTTTAATACAGTCAAACATCTACATAATAGGTTGTACTATAAAGACTGATGTTCCATGTACCACAATCCATGTAGTGGGATAGAAATGATCAAGATAGGATATATCCCTCCTACATAATAAGGTTAATATCTTAGGCCACTTGATAGAGTGAGACTAGAAATGTATGGCCATGCTGAAATAATTTGATATGAGACACCACACTTGGTTTTTTATTGTAGTCTACTCAATATATCAAGAAATATGAGATTGAACTATACAAGTGTGACTATACCATGACTTGTGTCCAATCTAGATATAAAGGATAAAAGGATATAATACATGAAAAAATTATCACAGAGGTTATGTCGAATCATGACTTCTTGTAACCTGGGTAGCAATGATGCATTGCTAGATGTCACTCCTTGCTTGTAACATTAGAAATGTTCTAGTATTACTGCCAATGTTACAAGAACCTACAGGGTCACACCCTATGGTTAAAGCGAACAGACTTCATGCCAATAGAATGGGCATATATCTTAAACCCTATTTCAACCTTACTCTTACCTCGTGCATGGACTTGTGGTTGATGATCGCCAGAATAATTTTTCCACTGCACCAGGGAGCATATCGATGATCCAACACAAATACCCATGGCAAACTGACCTAACCTGGCGGACTCCTCTATTTGGTGATCACTCTATAGGAGAAAGCCCCTATTGTAACCCCTCCAACTGAGCCTAGATGTTACGGCCCAATCTAAGTGATTACATAGGCCTTAGATATTGCAAGAACCTAAGTTGAAGCATATTTGTTCATCTTTGAAAAAAGGTGTTGTTATTTCTTTTAAAATTGATAAGGTTAATTTCAAAAAGCTTTGATAGAAATCCTTCGTCATTATTTGGAAAACAACTTACTGATTTTTAAATTCAAAATTGATAAATTGAGTTTGAAAAAATAGTCTTATTAGGAAAAAGTCCAATTTATTTAATCCATAAATATAATCCATGCATAATGTCCAAATGTCCAAGGTTTAAAATCCCATGCCACAGTATCGTAATTTAACATAAAAAGTCCCAAATAGAAATAAAGTCCTTAAAAATCCAAACCATAAATAACAGTTCATAGTTATTCTAAAAACCATTTTTGAAAGCATCATCGATGACCACATTCGAGCCCTAAGCACAATGATTATCTTAAGCACATAAGTAACATGGGTGAGCTTTCAAGCCCAATGTGAGATTAACACCAATAAAATTATATACTTATCAAACTATCAATCTCGACATACCGATTATCATAATATTCATAAATTTAACAATGATAATTATTCATGAATCATGTCAGTGTATACTTTAGAAATGATCCACATTTTATAAAATTTCCAACCTATCTTCTTTACACACCAATATTGAGTTCCCCAGAACTTGTCCAACCTAAACACCATTTGTGGACAAGCCACCACTAATTTGTAGATAATCTGCCATTGATAATACTTTGTGGACAAGCCACCACAGATATGCAGATGTATTACCACAGAAACATTTTATGGACAAGCCACCACTGACATGCAAATATACTGCCACTTAAAGATTTTGTGGACAAGCCACCACTGATTTGCAAATAAACTTCCACTTACTTCCTCCTTTAATAAAATCCTATCCCGTGCATGTGATACGGAAATTTTACTTTTTAACACATATGAATCACTTTTATTCCTAGGCATGTAGACATGCTCATATAATCACATATCATTTAGTAATCACTTTAACATGTTTAACATGCTTTTCACATTAGATCATGATCTCAATATTAACATACTCATTTGCAGATATGACATGTTTAAATCATCAAACGTATCACATAAGCCATGCATCACATATCATGTGGATAAGATCTACACATACATTATTATCATAGTAATAATTACATCATATACCTTGTAAGACCCCAAATTTTGGGCCTAGAATAAATAGGTTTTGAACAAGGGAACAGTTAGGAGATTGCACATAAATATTTAGTTGTGCAAGGAAGTGACACAAATTGCTTGTTTGCTTTAATGGCTAAGTGATTTGGGTGTGTATGGGAGTGTTTGAGAAGATTGGGTTCAAGTCTTGGCTTTTGAAGAATTTTTAGTTTTGCTTTTAAATGAATCTGGACATTGGCATATAGGCCTTATAAATAATAGTGTTTGTTTTATGACACAAAAAGAGCTTGTGGTCTAGTGGCAAGGTGGTGTGTGGTGTACCTGTGAGTTCTGAAGTTCAAGTCCTGGGTTGTGCAATGGAGTATTTATTTTGCTGCTTGAGCTGTGTAGGAAGTGGAGTTGGACTGAAACACAGCTAAGCAGAGTTTGAATGGAATTTGAATGGAGTTGTTGGAGGAGTTGAGGAGAAATCGGTGGAGGGATTCAAGGAGGGATAAGAGGAGAGATTTTAGCAGAAAATCAAGGGAAGTGAGGGGAGAGGAGAGGTGTGGCGAAATTGGACTTTGTACCCAGGAAAATTCGGCCAGAGGGGAGATTGCTCATTTTTGGTAAACTTTCATTTCGGTTTTGTATGGTGTTCTCACTCTTTTTGCTTGAATGCCGATGTGGTAAGGGGCTTTTGCATATTCTTCTGTCTCTTTTTTTGTTTGGTGTTGGCAACCTCTCTTTGGCCAAATATTTCCTCTCTCAATTGTCTCTTTTTCTTTCTTTTCCAAGTAATTCTACTGGTGGCTAATCTATCTTTTCTCTTTTTCCATTCTTTCTTTCTTTACCCTCTACCGAAACCTCTTCATCTCTTAAACCATTCTCCTCCCTTCTTGCTGATTTGCTCTTTTTTTCTACCCTCTTTGTGCTGACTTTTTCCTTGCTCTCTGTCGATTTTGTAAACAATTCTTATTCTACGGTTTTATACTTTCGGTAAGTTGGTGTTCGTTTTGACTTAAATTGTTTTAATAGATAATTGATATTAAGGGGTTCAACTAGATTACACATAATAACCCCGAGATCTAGTGACCAACGTTGTTTCGGTGAGTGAAGTGCTTACAGATTCGGTTGTTCAATCAAGGTAATTGATTGTCAATCAAGACGTTATGTGTAATGAATATGATTATTTTTAAATTCAATTGATATGTGATTAACTGAGTGTTACAGGTGAACATAGGTTCAGAAGTATTCAAGGATTGTCTCCGCATCTTCTCGTAAACAAGTGTGTAAACACCCCATTGCAATCATAGAATGACAAAAGCTGAAAAACCAAAAATACGGCATTTGAGACCACACGAGCATGTGATCGCTCATGTGGTAAGCCCAACCCACAAAACATGGGCGATAGAATATAGAGGCCTCTACAAGCATTTTTATGGGCTTAGGCCGTAATGGGCAACGTTGGGCCAAAATGGGTCGTGTGGGCTCAATTGGCTTATGGGCCCCACACGAATGAAATCCAAGAATTGTGGTAAGTACTGGACTGGTCTATGTCGATCTCATAGCCGTGGCAAAATCTAGGCTGAACAGGCCGCCCGAGCGTCGCGCTCACTTGGGTCGAGTAATGGGCATTGGGCCCATTTACACTGTTATGACCATTTAAGTTACCTGAGTCGTTCGAGGGGATTGCGGACCTTTTGAGAGGTCGATATCTAGACCAAAATACACCCATAGGGTAAAATGGCTGAAAAACCCCAATTGGATAAAATAACCGAAATACCCGCATAGGGTAAAATGACTGTTATACCCCTAGGAGATGAAATGACTATTATGGCCTTATGTTATGTATGACTGATTTGCTCTATGATATATATGTCTATGATTGAGCATGACACTTTGCATACACGTATGATATTATGTCACGATATATTGCATGGGGATGGGTTGTTATATTTGGTGGAAGTGTACCGTACTGATAAGGTTGCACGAGTTGCCCAAGATGACTGTGGACTGGCTATATGCCTTTTATTTTACTGGCTGCTTTACTGCAATACTGTTTAGTACCGCAACCAGTGCTAATCTTAGTGTGTTTGGCTGGGTGGGTCGATTTTATCCCCACATGGTGTGTTTGGCGGGACGGAGTGGTGTGTAAAGGTTGGATTCGATAGGATTTCTAGGTGCATATTTGCATTGATTAATGATTTTGTACTGTTACTGCATCGATTAATGATATTACATATTGTTCACTGCATGACTGATATCTGTTACTGTAATGGGCCAAGGCCCCACTGATACTATTACTAAAATTGGGCAAAGGCCCAACTGATTACTGTCATTGTGATGGGCTCAAGCCCAATCGTTTACTGTTACAGGAAAGGGATTAGGCCCACACTGAGCTGGACTTTTACTGTATCGGGCTTAGGCTCAAACTGTATTTATCTACTGTTTAATTGACTATTTGCTTGTTAGGGTGTTACACACTGAGTTCTCGTAAACTCACCCCTCTGTTTAACTGTACAGGTAATCCCCAGTTGTAGGCGGGTTGGTGCTACGAGGGACTCGGTGATGGCCACACAACCGCACCAGCTTTCATTTTTAGCCTTTGATTTATAAGTAACTGAATTTGAGTATTTTTATGTAAAAATGCCTCTTTAAAGTTATAAATGAGATTTTGGAAAATTTATAACGTTTTAAAAGTGATTAGCTTTTAATGATGCACACTTGGAAATGAACAACCCGTTTTGGAATCACCGTTTAATAACAAAATGATTAATTGATTTTAAAGATTTCAACGATAATAAGTTTTACGCTAAACACCTCAACGTGACACCGCCAGATTCGGCCATAACTCCTAAGCTAGGTTTGAGGTGTTACATATCTTGCATTTCATAAAATGTACTCGGTTAGAGCCACTTAGTTAGGTACCTTTTGAGGAGTTTTTCAACTCCTCTTTGAATACTTAATGTACTCATAGTTAATTATAATTGAATTATTAATATAACAAAAACAAACACATTATACACAACTTGTAACAGCTCGATTTTTAGTGGTGACGGAACAGTGGTTTTGGGACCACAAATTCCATTGTTTCGACTCATAAATATTATTTTTAGAATATTTATGAAGTCATTAGAGTTTTATTAAAATTTTATTAAGAAATATTAACGTTTACTTAGCTATTTAAAGAAAAAATATTAATTTGTAAAAGGTGCAAAACTTGGTAATTATTACATTTAGTTAATTAAATAGCTTGAAAGTTAAATGAGGAAGGACTTAAGTGGTAAATTGATCCTAACTAACTTAGTTGGACAGCTAAACAAAAGAAAATGATAAAATAATGTGATTTTAATGGTAAAATGGTAATTAGCTTAAAATTAAAATAAAACAATTGGAATAAATTAGTTTTCTTCTTCATTTTTTCTTCTTGATAACCGAATGTTCATGGTTTTCTAAGCTAGGAGAATCGACCCAACTATACTCTTTGCATGTGAGTGAT
Organism: Gossypium hirsutum; assembly: GCF_007990345.1. NCBI lineage: Eukaryota > Viridiplantae > Streptophyta > Magnoliopsida > Malvales > Malvaceae > Gossypium > Gossypium hirsutum. Next base: position 15,898,928 of record NC_053438.1, read on the forward strand.
TCCCTTAACTGTTTCTTGTAATTTTTATGTTTTTAAGATCATTGCAACTAAGTCCAGCTATCCCATACCTTTGTTTTTGATTCTGTTAAAAATTTTAAAAGTTTCCATTGATGAATCTTGAATGTTTTTTATGAATACCATGTATTTGGAGCTTTGGTTGTATTTTTTGATGAATTTGTAAAGAGATTTTTGTTAGATTTTGATTTTAGGATTAAATCGTGAAAATATCAAAATTTGAATGGAATATTGACTTGAGAAAAATGGTTAATTTGATGAATTTTGAGTTAAGGGACTAAATTGAAAAAATTATAAAATTTTAGGGTAATTTTGGAAATTTGAAAAAAGGGTATTAATTTTAAAATGGATTGGAATGTGAAATTTAAGCTAATAATTGTGGAATTTTATATTTTAGATCAAGATCCTGTAGATACTTGTGGAAAAGGAAAAATTACGGAATAGTCCCTTAATTTCTGCAACTACTACAATTTAGTCCAAGTAAGTTCATACGGCTTAGCTTCATGAGTTACTTTTGGTTTAAATTGTGACATGATGAGGTACTCGTCAATTTGGTGTATGCTTCATCGTGATTGTCAAGTCAAAAACAGTTTTGTGACATGACTAAATCCACTAATATGGTTTCCATTAAAAAAAAGGAATAAGAAAACAAAAAGAAAGAACAGAAAAAAGGAGAATAAATATATGAAAGTGGGAATAATATATTATGATATGGGCATAAAGCAAGTGACTTCTGTTTAGGTAACGAATGAACTAAGTGAATAAAAAGATATTTGCTATAGAAAGAAAGAAAGAATGCATAAGTACTTAGGAAATTTTGTTTTTATGGAGAAATTTTTGCACTACCTTTGCTAAACAAACCTTTGACATTCGAATAAATTTTAGGATAAGAGAATATTGCTGAGAATGGAGATTAAATGGTTTTTCGAATAGCTAGTACAAGAAGGTTTTTTTTTTTTGGCCAAGGCAAAATAGGTGCAATTATGCATTTAGGTGTATTTTGATTGAGGACAAGCAATAACTTAGGTTTGGGGGTGTGATAACTCTTGAAAAGAGTTATATTTCATGCCTTTAGACCTAGCTAATTTCTTGTACTTAAGTACATTTTGTTGCATTTTAGGGCATTTTAGTTAGCATTTTTAATATTGCATTAGAACTTGGACTGTGTTGGAATTAGGTTATTTTAATCACTTGCGGTGCAGCTTTTTGCGTGGCACGAACAGGTTTTGGAACAAGGAAATAAAGGAGTAAAGTTTTGTTAAGGCAAAGTGTAGATAGTTTGCCAGCACAGATGTCGTGGCAATATCGGGAAGACCAAATCAACAATTTTTTGCACAGCAGTCCCAGTTTAAATTCAAACTTGTACCAGATAAATCCCCCTAAAAGAGGAGAAGATAATCATGAGCTGTTAGCCGACTCTAGTCTAATCTATCTATAAAAGCCAAAGGAAGAAATCCTAAACGAAGGAACAAAAAAAGTGAAAAAATAAAAGTGGGAGAGATCCTTAAGTGTGAATAAAGGTTAAGCTGTGCAAAGGAAAGGAAGTCACAAGCATTATTTCTTAGCCATCACAGGACACTGTGCTGCTGAAGTGTGGACTGGGCAAGCGAAAGTTGTTTCCCAAAGTTCTTCTGTTATTTCCATTAGTGTTCCTTTGAAAGATTGAATTGAAGTAGTTGAACACAATGTTAGATAATATTTTTGTTTTGAATTTTATTTCCCAACTCATGAGTTAAATCTCATAGGGTTGGGATTACTTTCGATGAAATCTTAAACTGATTTTATGGATGTAGTATATACCTAATACACTTCACTATTTCATTTGATTATTCTTATTTCTTAATTACAATGCAAATGATATCTAGACATAGAAGACTATTCACATACTTATAAACTGATTCTAATTCCGAAAGGGTTGGATTGGTTGGATTATAATTAAATGAAATGAGCAAGTATTCGATAGACACTTGTACTTGAGATTTTTCTGTCGTGAGAGGCAAACCATTTTAGAACTCTTTTGTGCAGTAAAGTAGATATGACTTTGCCAAGGCATTATTAACTGTAAGGGTCGATTCTGGGTAATCCCGACCTTCCGAATCAACATCACTCTACCTTATTCTTTGTCGTAGTATCTTTGGCACAACATCTTTAGTTGTTTATTTCTTTGTTTACAATCTATTCGGATAGTCACTCTCAATATTACCATTACATTTATGCTCCCACTTTTTCCATAGCATTTCCAATAATTCATCATTTCCATCTATTGTATACATTATCATTCCTTTGAATTATCACTGCATACTTACCTTAATTTACCAAAGCATCTTATTCATCAGTCTTGCCATATCATTAACCATATTACAATAACTAGAACAATTTTGATCCTCAATCTGATCCTTGTGGGAACGATACTCACTCATCACTTTATTACTTGAACCGATATATATACTCGCACAATTCGCACATCATTTTGCATGCGACAGTAGTCCACACACATCCTCATAGTACCATATTTCTTTTTCATAAACAGGACTGGTGCTCCCGACGAAGACACACTAGGTCTGATGAACCCTCGATCGAGAAGTTCTTGATGATAATCTTTCAATTCTATAAGCTCTTTTGGTGCCATGCGGTAGGTAGCAATAAACACTGGAGTTGTACTTCGCAAAATCTCAGTACCGTGCCCAACCTTCCTATCCGAAAGTAACCCCGATAATTTCTTGGGAAATGTATCCAAAAATTCTCTAACTGTCTGAATATCCCCACTAGAAGATTCCACGAAACTTAAATCTTACAGATAAGTCAAAATTTACTCACACCCTTTCCAGACTAACTTTTCGACTGCAAAAGTGGAGATTACATTGGAGAGGTAATCTCAATACTCGAAGATCATGATAATCTCCATATCATGCTCAGATATCAAAGTTACTCTCTTAGTAGCATATTTTCAGCTAACTCGATACTCCACGAGTCAATCCACTCCCATTATCAAATCAAACTCTCTAAATAGTAACTCCATCAGATTAGCTAGAAACACAACATGATGTATCTCCAACGAACACCTCCATAAATCTTGTTACCCATACCGACTGACCGAGTGAAATAATTACAGAAACCTCACCAAAAGTACTCTCAATTGGAATTCCAAAATTTACAAAAATAGAACTAGATATATAATAGTGTGTTGAGCCAATATCTATCAGTGCAAAAATATAGAACATAATTAATAAAGAACGTACCAACTATCACATAAGCGGCGTTTCTGTCCTTGTGGCACCATGCCACATTTACACCTTTGCTCGGTGCTCTCTAACCCCTACCTAAACCATTACCACCTCTAGCCTACCACGACTCCTAGGTGGTTGCTGAACTGCGTTCTGAGGCTGAACCAAACCCAGATTTGGAGCTTGCACCTAATCAAAATGGAGCGAAAAATCCCTAATGCAGTGCTCCAAAGACCCGCATCACAGACAAGCTCCCAACCTCCTCCAACATTCGTCTGGATGGCACCTACCACAGTCCCCACATAATTGAATCCCAGTAGCTGCAATCGGTACCTCAACTCATGGAGGCCTATCAAATTTGGCCCATTTCTTAGGCCACTGAAAAGAGCTAGAAGGACCCAAATCCTTGTTATTCCTACTGTGGACACTCTTTTTCTCTCTTTTCGTGCTCCGCGCACTTTATGTCCTTAGTAATCTTAGCCTTCTCTACCAGAGTTTCGAAGACTCACTCCCTCTGAGGAGCCACCAATACTTTAATGTCATAATGCAAGCCCTCCACAAACCGAATACTCTTATCGTAGTTAGTCACTCAACCTAAAAAATTTGACCTCAATTCAGCCATAGTCCTATGAATTAGCCCCACAAACTCGCATCTACTGGCATCCACATAACTTGCCCCCATATACTTGTTCTAGAAGGCGTTCCAAAAATCATCCCAAGTAATCCTTTTAGGTTGAGTACCCTCCTCAATGGTCAGCCACCACTGGTAAGCTTCATCGTGAAGCAAGGACATTGCACCCTTTAATTTCTGCTTAGGAGTACAGTCTATGTCATTCATAATCCTTTCTATGGTCACCAACCAATACTCAGCCACAGTCAAGGCAACTCTAGTGATGCCCCTGAATACCCTTACTCCATTGGACCAGAGTCGTTCAATTACCGACCCTTAGCTCCCAGATCTAGAATGGGTCCCAATGATCCTCTCAAGAACTCTTAACATGGCTTGGGACAATGCGTTGTCCCCAATCATCTAAATTTGAGACCCTATCTCAGTAATAGGCGTACCCATAGTCTCGCTCGTATCTAGATTAGGCATACTGCCCATCGAGGACGGATCAGCTCCAACTCCTTTTTGGCGCCCGCCGCACCCTCGGGTGCCTCGTCCACGAGCACTTACTGTATGTTATCTACATTACCAGAATTTTATGTGACAGTTTTGAAGTTTATTATTGAATATTTTATGTCCAGATTTTTATCAGAAGAGTTTACAAAGTTGTTATAGTCTCTAATTATCGCATATTGATTCTAATATCATATTGTTTTTATAAACTAAAAGTTTAGCTAAGGTAGAAAAACTTATAGGATCAGTGCCAGAGACCTGACTCTGATACCACCAAATGTAACACCCCAAACCCAGCCTAGACGTTACGACCAAATCTTGAGAAGCTACCATGACACACTTTGAAATTCAGAATTCATTAGGGCTTGTAGAAATATGGAAAACTTGTGATGAAAACAGCTCCAATTTATTTTTAGTTAAAATATCTTTCTGATTTAATTTGTTAATTCTGTCGACTAAATTTATATTTACAAAATGTTCTTATTTGCAGTGAAACTTTTAATTAAATTCAGTTCGGAAAACACGATATATATTTTAAAAATCCAGCGTTTTGCTTATAGTGAAGTTTTCACTTAAAAACGATAAAAGATTTAAAATAGTGAATAGAAGTCTAAAAAAACAGTCCAAAATGTTCAAAATAGTCCAACAATACCAAAACAGAACTAACTAGATTTTTAATTAACACAAATAAAAGTGTTTAACTGAGCTCGTATTGCACCGAACTACCCTATGTCTAAGGATTACCTGAGAATCAAACAAACAGAGAATGAGCTTACAAGCTCAATGTGTAACTTAAAACATATCAAAAACATATCAGTTACGATTTTAGACATTCTTTCGAATTTCAGTTAGACATATTTCATATACAGAAATGAAATCAAAACATACCAAATACAAATTTATAATCCTACCCCATCCGCTACATACCATCTGTGACCATCCTTACCCACTGTATAGGGTATTAAATACCCATCCAATCCTACACACCACTTAATAATTGTATGTCACTTTTTAGAACATTTGTAGTCTAGATCATTAGGCAATAATTTGCCAGTAACAGAAATATATGTGGCTGAGCCACCAGATATGACAGATAGATTAAACTGCCCAAACCTCCTCCACAAAGACATTTCCCACCCCAATACACATGCAGAACTAACAGATATCATAAATGTATATGACATACATGTCTTTTAATAACAGATTTAGACCATATTTACCATAATAAAGATCATACTTAACATATAAATTATTACTCATGCGAACATAAATCGTATTTAACGCAACAAAAAATCATAAATCATGATTTATAGTCTAATCTATATCATACGAACCCTACAGGAGGCCCACATTCGACTCGTGTACGACCCTAGAAAATAATTTAAAATTTTGGGCCCACACCGTCTGGGACATAGTCTCACACACACCCGTGTGGCCCATGCGACCTAGTTGGCCCAGACAATGTGGCTCACATGGTCTAGCACACGGACGTGTGGCGTCAACAGTCCCAAATTTTAGATTTCTTCATTCATTATTTTCTTGGGTTCTAGTTATACACTTGAATATTTCCTGACGACAACTCCAAAAAGAAGTAATCCCACACCTATATTGACAGCTAACACAACCAATTTTAGTAAAGATTCGTAAACCTTAATCAAGAATTTATCACAAGCGACCTCATTTGACCCCAGAAAACACATTTGTACACTTACCGTTAAACAAACAGTAACTACATCAAGCTTAAGTCGCTGGAGGAACACCATATGCCTCTCGATCTTTCCCTAAAATGTATTGATTTAATTAGATAACACAAAATATAGATTTTAGCACCACAACCTCAAAATTTCAAAATCCTCAAATGCCAACAAACAATCTCAACTAAAGAACAGAGTAGGAAACAATGAAACCTTACCCCTAAGGATTGAAACCAACCAAACAAAGCAATAGGATCAAGAACAGATTTAAGAAGATAGCAAAAATGAAGGAAGGAATGCAAGAATGAAAAAATAAACAAATTAAAAGAAAGAGAACAAAACATGAAAAAAAACAAATGGGGAAACGTGAGAGTAGGAGGAATTTGGGAAAAAATTAAATTAATAATACTTTTAAAAAAATCACAATCCCAAACTAACTAAATATTCTGATAATTTATTAGATTTTCCCCACAGACAGAATTCGATTAGACCACAACAACTACATGGTCAGCTCAAACGGAAATAGCAAAAATATTGTCAATTCGCTCACGCTATGATTTGAACACAAGGCCAAGGGATAAGCTAAAACCTCACCTCTAAACCAACAAACTCATTCTATCACAAGTTGAACGAAAATAATATTAAAGCTGAATAAATAGAGATAAGGCTAGGAATAAAAATAACTAAATTTTCCCAAAAAAGTGATTTGAACCCATGACCTCCAACACACAATCAAGGCTCTTAACCACTAAAACAAATACTTACTTATGACAAAATTTAACAAATTAGGTATTCAAATTTTAAAGCGTTACACAAACTTGAAAACAAGGTCTTTTAATGTTAGATTCCCAAGATGATTCCATTCATATTGGAACTGAGACCATAAATAAACAAGTTCTTTTTGCACAACTCCACTAAGATGGGTCTCAAGAGAAATTTGAATATTTCTAAAATTATCCTTACACAATTTGTCCTTAATGAATTTTATCTTATCTTTTCGATTTATAGATTTCATCCCAATAGATTGAAATTGACCATTACAGGTCCATCTAACAAACTTGTGACAAATCACTCCAAGGCGTTTTGCTATTCGTTTTCTTGCATAACTGCTCCTACCTGCACTAGGTAAATGTAAAAAATGAGGATATTCCTCAAATCATACCTTTCCTTCGATGGTCACTCGTATGTCTGTAGGCATTCCCTTATGTATGAGCATCCTTAATCTTTTGCACCTAACCTTGTAAAGTTTCCCTAACATATTTCTGCGGAGACAATAAAATCATTTGTGCAACTCTGAAACAACGTTATCTCTTTTGAAAACAAAGAAGGCTTGAGAAAAAGATTAGAGTACCTTGGAACAAAGAAAACGAGATAGGAGAGAAGAGTAAAAGGTTTTAAATTGGAGAAAATTTAAAAGTAAGAATATACAGTATCATTTTTATGGGTAGTTGATAGGACCGACTGTAAAGTCACGGAGTACCGTTATCTACATTTAACCAAGGTAAAAAAATAAAGAATTGAAATAAATAGTAACAATAACAATGATAGTAATATTTATAATAATATGAACTCCTAATTAGTAAAATATATATTTACACCTAAATATTCTCGTAACAAGGATCAGAAAGACAAAGAATTTCATCTTGAGCAAATTGATTTTCTAGGAATAATTTGAGTTTTTGTCCATTTACCTTGAATACATTATCGTTTTTTAAATTCTCAATGTCGATGGCCCCATGAGGGTATACATGCTTTATAAGAAGTGGATCACTCAACCATGACCTTCAGTTTCCAGGAAATAAGTGAAGTTAGGAGTTATAGAGCAAAACCTTTTTTCCAATATAAAATGTCCTTTTTAACACCATCTTGTCATGAAAAGCTTTGGTTCTTTCTTTATTTATTTTTGAATTCTTATAAGCATCATTTCTAATTTCTTCAAGGTCATTAATTTTCAACTTTCTTCAAGTTCATTTTAGTTGCCCAATATGCCTTATTTCAGGTTCCACAGGTAAATCACAAGGTTTTCCATAAACTTATCGATAAGGAGACATGCCCAATGATGTTCTGAAAGCAGTTCGGTAAGCCCATAATGCATGATTAAGTCTTACAAGCCAATCTTTACGATTTGGATTAACCATTTTTTTCCAAAATATTCTTAATCCCCCTATCTGCATGTTTTGCATGTCCATTTGTCTAAGGATGATAAGGGATTGCAACTTTGTGTGTAATGGTATATTTCTTCATTAATGGTTCAAAAATTTTGTTGCAAAATGTGTGCCCCTATCACTTATAATAGATTGAGGAATCCCAAATCGACTTAAAATATTTTCTTTAAAAAAATTAATAATTGCTTTGTGATCATTATTTTGACATGGAATTGCCTCTATCCATTTTGAAACATAATCTATTGCAACCAAACGAAGATGGAAAAGGTCTCATGAAGTGAATACCTCAACAATAAAAAAATTCAATCACCAAAATTTGATTCAAAGGCATCATGTTTTGTTTTGAAATGGATCAATATTTTTGGAAATTTTCACATGATTTGAAAAAATTATAAGCATCATTAAATAAGGTTGGCCAATAAAATCCACATTGTAAAATTTTTGCAGCAATTTTCTTGGATGAAAAATGACCACCACATACCTCAGAATGAAAAAACTAATTACACCATGTATCTCATTGTCAAGTATGCACCTTCAAAAAATTTGATCAGAGCAGTATTTGAACAAATGCAGATTATCCCAATAATTTTCTTTTTTACTTTAGAAAAGAATTTCCTTTTATCTTGTAAACTCCACTGAGAAGGAATTTTTCCTATGGAAAGAAAATTAGCAATGTCACAAGCCACGATATAACAAAGATATTTAGATGTTGTTCATCAAGAAAACTATCATTAATTGGGGATGTTTCAAAAGATTCATTACAAAAAAGTCTTGACAAATGGTCAGCTACAACATTTTCTACTCCTTTATTATCTCGAATGGTGATGTCGAATTCTTGAAGAAGAAGAATCCACTTATTCAACTTGGGTTTGGCATCCTTTTTGGAGAGAAAATATTTTAAAGTTGCATGATCACTAAAGACAACAATAGATTATCCAACAAGGTAATATATTAATATTTTTCAATGCAAAAACTAATGCAAGTAATTCTTTTTCAGTAGTAGAATAATTCATTTGATAACTATTTAAAGTTTTACTTGCCTAATAAATGACATATGGTTTCTTATCTTTCCTTTGTCCTAACACAGCATCAACAATGTAATCACTAGCATTACACATTTGCTGTTAGATATAGGGTAAATGATTCCATCCAATAGTTTAATAACTTTATTTCTCACCACTTCTTTCATATTAGGATTAAACCTTCATTGTATTTTTTAGAGGGTTTAGAATTTTCCTTTAAATAAATGTTATGTGTTCTAATCAATGGGTTAATTCCTTTTATGTTAGTTATGGTCCATCCTAATGCATTTTTATGCATTTTCAAAAATTTTAGTAGCTTACCTTCTTGGTGTCAGAAAGCTTTGAGGAAATTATGACTAGAAAAGTTTCGTTCTCACCGAAAAATGAATATTTCATATCACATAGTAGTTTTTTCAAATCAAGCTTGGGTGGTTGATCAGCTGATGGTACTAAAACATCTGTAGTTGTTGTTCTTCAAACTTTTATTTCAAATAAAAGTTCTTATCTTGTGTTTGAAAAGAATTTAACACAAAATCAATGCATGAATTTTTTGTTTCATCATCAATTTCAAATTTAGTTAAATAATTTGCAAAAGAATTGAATAATTTCAAATTGATGAACTATTCATGGACAAGCTATTCAATCAAGTCTACTACATGTATAACAGAATCTTCAGCAGGTTGCTTACAAATATTAAACACATTTAATTCTAATGTCATGTTTCTAAAATACAAGTTTAGAATACCATTCCTAAAATTAATCAAAGCATTAGAAGTTACAAGGAATGGATGACCTAAAATAACAGGTATTTGTACAATAGAATCTTACACAGGATGCATGTCCAAAATAATAAAATCAACTGGAAAGTAAAAAATTTTCAATTTGAACCAACACATCTTCTACTATCCCTTGAGGAATTTTGACAAATCGATCAGCTAATTGAAGTGTGACAAATGTTGACATAAGATCTCCTAAACCAAACTGATGATAAATAGAGAAAGGAAAAAGATTAACAGTAGTACCAAGATCAAGCAAAGCACGGTCTATTTGGAGTTCCCCACTATGCATGAAATTGTAGGGCAACTAGGATCTTTATATTTACGTGGAGTGATATGCTCAATGATTGAACAAACATGTTTAGTTAAAAAGGCTTTCTTTTACATATTATGTTTCCTTTTAATTGTGCAGATATCTTTCAAAAACTTAGCATATGACAGAACTTGTTTAATCACATCCAATAAAGGAATATTAATCTTTCATTGTTTGAAAATTTCTATAATTTTAGCATTTTGATTCAAATTCCTTAGTGGTTGTAATATTTGAGGGAAAGGAGTAGAAATCCCATTTTTTTTCTTTGTATAGATTGTCAAACCTTTTAAGCTTACCATCATCCTTACCATTACTTTGCAGAGCAAGAGGGGGCACTTGGGCTTTGGAAAGAATGCACTTGTCAATGGCTTTCCCACTTCGAAGAGTTGCGATAGAATTAACGTCCTCTTTTTAGATTTCTTTAAGACAAGAAACATGACATTGAGTAGAATGATTAGGTTGTAGTTGAGCAAGAAACTTACCTTCTTCTTGAATACGCAATAAGGATGACAGCATAGAAAGTGTGCTCTTGATTTCATTAATATATTGTGAAGTCTGATTGTTGACATTTGTTTGTGTCTGCACGAAGTCTTGGAATGTCTCCTATAAACTTTTAACATGCGGAGATAGCTGGTCAGAGTGTTGGGAGGTTTTGGAGGATGGGGGAAGTGAGCACAATTATTATCCTAGCAGTTGAAGTTAAGGTGGTTTCTCCATTAAGGGTTGTAAGTGCTTGAGTTTGGAGAACGAAAGGGCTTTTTGAATGTTCCCACAACATTTGCTTGATCATAGAACATTTCTTTGAAAACTGAAATGTTTGGACATTCCACAGTAGAATGTCCAATCATTTCACAAATACCACTAATTTCTTCAGTTTTTACTGGTTTAACTTTTTGTACTTTCCTAAGCTTCATGGCTTCAACCTTTCTTGTTAAACTAGCCATCCTAGCACTTAGATCATCTTCTTAACTAAGGTGATATTTTCCTTTACCATTAGTAAAAGTTGATCTAATAGAACCTTCAAAAGGGTTAACTACATGCCAAGATTGTGAATTTTCTGCCAAATGATCTAGGTAGTCAAATACCTTTTCAAGTTCTTTATCAAGGAACTCAATGTTATACATTGTGTCAACAAATTGTTTAGTTTAGGGAGTTAAAACTTCATAAAAGAAACTTAAAGTCCACCAATTTTCAAAACCATGATGTCTCCTATAAACTTAACAAATCGTTGAGACATTCCCAACATTAAAAAAATGGTTCATTTGAATTTTGCAAGAAAATTTTAATCTGCCTTTTAAAAGCATTGCTCTTTTGTGTTGGAAAAAATTCTTTAAAAATTCAATTTTCATTTCTTACCAAGTACTAATTGGTATTGGTTTAAATTTCTAAACCAAATTTTTGCCTTATCTTTTAAAGAAAAAGGAAATAATTTAAGTTTATCAATTTCATTAGCACAAGGTGGATCATTAAAGGTTGTACACACTTCATCAAAATCTTTAAGATGTAAGTAAGGACTTTCAGACTCTAAGCCATGAAAATTAGGAAGTAAAGTTATCATACTCGGTTTGAACTAAAAGTTATTTGCATTCAAAGGTAAAACAAAGAAACTAGGTGTTGAGTTTCGAGGAGGTTGCAAGTAATCACGCATGATGTGCACTTGTCGAATCTCATTTTCATCAAAAGATCTTTCAATTTCATCCATGATTGGTGAATGTGGAGGTGTCTCAATCAAATTGTCAACAAAAGTTTCACAATTCTTTCTAACTAAATGAAGATAATTAAAATCACAATGTCAAATATGCATAAACAAATTAGATGATAGAACCAGCCAAATATATATATGTAAATAAAAAGAATATTTATAAACTTATAATCTAATTCTTACCTTCCTCGACAATGGCGCCAAAAACTTGATAGGGACTTTCTAGGTCTACAACCCAAGTGTAGGTTATATTCAAGTAATAACATCTTTGGAGTCTGAGGTCGATCAATCGGGAAGTTCATTAAAACTTACAAGATTACAAGTATTATGCTAGAACAAAATTTTAACACTTAACTTTGGAATGAGTATCGATAATGAAAGTAGTAGAAAGAAACACTAGAAAAAAAATAAAATTCAACTCAAGAAATTAACTAAAAATAATAAAAAAACAAATACCTGGAAGAAAATATGCTGAGGTTAGAGGATCAATTTTTGGTGTCATATTAAGATTTAAATTTTAGTACTCAATGTCGTTACTCAATCAGAATCCAAACAAAAATGCAGGTCCCAATCGAATAATCTAGCAATGTACGTCCAATAATTAATCATATGAATCCATGAACAAAGGTATGTCAATCAAAGGACTCCAAAATAATTGTCCAGTAAGTCCAATAGTTTAGCAAATGATCCATTGTTGGGACCGCCAATACGCCTCGTGGAGCAACGGAAAAAAAAATTATTCTGGCGATCCACGACCAAGGATCCATGTACGAGGAACAAATCGAGTTGAAAATATACCTTATTTATTGAAAACATTGAAAGGATGTTGCTGATTCGATGTTAATTCCAAGCCACAACGAAAACGTCCCACCCTCTATGTAGTCCATGACGTAAAAAACGAACAACCACTTTTTCCTGAACTTTTTCAACAGAATTAAAAATGGTTGCTAGATCTTTATTTTATTAATTTGGTAACCTTCACACACTAAGGGATTATCATCATTTTATCCTCTTTGATATCACATATTAAAAAGGAAAATCAGGACTATTCTCTTATTAATAGAGAAGGCAAATGGAAAGTTACAAAAAGGAATTATATTCTTTCCAAATGAAAAATAATTTCAATGTCTTTTATATTTTGATCAAAATTACTTAATATAACTATTTATATTAATAAATTTGGTAAAATATATACAATTAATATTTTGTATGAATTAAATTAATATATTAATTATATTATTTCCAAAATAAAATTAATTTTCATGTCTTTTATATTTTGAACGAAATTAATTAATATAATTGTTTATATTAATAAATTCGGTAAAATATATACAATTAATATTTTGTATGAATCAAATTCATATATTCATTATATTTTTTCCAAAAAAAATATTAATTTCAATTTCTTTTATATTTTGACCAAAATTAATTAATATAACAGTTTATATTAATAAATTCATTAAAATATATACAATTAATATTTTGTATGAATCAAATTCATATATTAATTATATCTATGTTCTCTATTTGTGTACAACAATTTTGTACATATAATGTGTTTAATATTTAACTATCAACTTAAATTAATTCAACAATTAATTTAATTCATGTGACGACTAGAAAAAAAACAAATGCATTTGGATTCTATTCGTTTCAACTATAGGGTGTGACCTTATAGACTCTTGTAACGTTGGTAGTAATACTTGAATGTTTCTAACATTACAAGCAATGAGTGGCACCTAGCAATGCATCATTGTCACCCAAGTTAGAAGAAGTCATGATTCGGCATAACCTATCTATGATACTCTTTTCATGTATTATCCTTTTATCCTTAATATCTAGATTGGACATAAGTCATGTAATACTCACACTTGTATAGTCCAATCTCATATTTCTTGATTCCCTGAGCAGACTTCAATAAAACAAATAAGTGTGATATCTCATATCAACTTATTTGAGTATGGCCATGCATTTCTAGTCTTACCCCATCAAGAGGCCTAAGATATTGCTCCCATTATGTAGGACGGATAAATCCTATCTTGACAAATCATATCCCACTACATGGATTATGGCATATCTAACATCAGCTTTTATAATACAACCTGTTAGGGTAGACATTTTGACTGTATCAAAATATATGACTCACGATGTTGGGACAATGATGATATCAAGTCTGAGGATCATATACACAGTTATCACTATGAGTAATATTGTGACTATTACATAATAATCCAAGAAACAAACCCACAATAATGGCAATATTGTTGTTCTCTAACACATACTCATGTATTGATTTTAACATCCTTATGTCAATGACAATTCTTTGTTATTAATCAACTACACATTAGTCTCAATGCATTATTGTTGTGCAAGCCCACAAGAATACTTGACTAAGGACCTTTTTTAAGAATAATCATATTTTCTTCAGACTTTGATTACAATTCAGTTTATTTATATACACAGAAAAAGAAACTGAAATAATAATGGAAATGTATTATATTAATAAACAAGGTAAAATGAGTATGTGATTACAATCATCTCATGATTGGTCTTTAGGCATACTCTAACAATCTCCCGCTAGCACTAAGACCAATCAACCATATATCTAATATCGAGTGACTTAGTGTGATGATCATGCTTCTATTGTGTCAGAGGCTATGTTAGTGGATCAACGATGTTGTCATATGTTAGTACTCTGCATATTTTCATATCTCCTCGATTAATTATTTCTCGAATGAGATGATAGTGCCTAAGTATATGTTTAGATAGCTAGTGAGATCTGGGTTTCTATGCTTGCGCAATAGCTCCTTTGTTGTCACAATGAAGTTCTATAGCATCTGATATGCTAGGTACAACACCTAGTTTAGATATGAACTTCTTGATCCAAATAGCCTTTTTTGTAACCCCACTAGCTAGAATATACTTGGCCTCAGTTTTAGAATCAACAATTATATCTTGCTTTGAACTTTTCCAACTCATAGCGCCATCATTAAGGCAAAACACAAAACTCGATTGCGGTCGTGAACCATCCTTGTCGATTTGGAAACTAGCATCATGTAACCTTTTACACTCAACTCTTCCTCACCTCCATATATAAGGAATGTATCCTTAGTCCTTCTCAATTACTTAAGGATATTTTTAACTACAACCCAATGACTTTCACCAGGATCTACTTGGTACAGACTCGTCATGCTTAAATCATACGATACATTTGGATGAGTACGTAGCATGACATACATGATAGATCCAATAGCCAAAGCATATTGAATCTTACTCATACGTTCTCTTTCTTGTGAAGTTGAAGAACATATTTCCTTTAAAAGTGATGTAACATGTGCCATAGGTAGAAATCCTCTCTTAGATTCATCCATAATCTATGTCTGTACTTTGGCTTAGACCTAGGAATCGTCTTGATCTATATCTATAGATTTTGATTCCTAATATGTATGTAACCTCACCCCCAAGTACTTCATAGAAAAACAACTTCTTAACCAAATCTTAATAGACTATAGGGTAAGTATGTCATTTCCTATGATAAGTATGTCATCTACAAATAGTACCAAGAATACAATAGTGCTCCCACTAATTTTCTCAAAAACACAAGGCTCATCTTCATTTTTGATAAAATCAAACCCTTTGGTCGCATCATTAAAATGAAGATTCTAACTTTGACAAGCTTGCTTTAATCCATAAATGGATATTTGTAGCTTGCACATCTTACCAACATCTTTTGGATCGACAAAACTTTTAGGTTGTGTCATGTACACATACTCTTCTAGTTTCCCATTAAGGAAAGCTATTTTGACGTTCATCTACCAGATTTCATAATCAATGAAATGCAGCTATTGCAAGTAAGATCCGAATGGATTTAAACATAGCAACAAGAGAAAAGATTTCATCATAACTAATACCATGAACTTGGTGAAAACCTTTAGTGACTAACCGCGCTTTGTATGTTTATACATTACCATCCATGTCGGTTTTCTTTTTGAAAACCCACTTGCACCCTATGGGTTTAACCCCTTCAAGTGGGTCAACCAATATCCATACTTGGTTTTTTGACATGGAATCCATCTCAAACCTCATGGCCTCAAGCATTTTTCAAAATCTTGGCTCGCCACAACTTCTTGATAAGTCTTAGGCTCATATTGCTCCATAACTAGAATATCACCATGCGTTGTAATGAGAAATCCATATCTTTCAGGCACATGGTGTTCTTTTAAATATCTTCGCGATAGCTGTGTTTCCAAAACAAATGATTGTTTCACAACAACTTGTGGAACCTATTGTTGTTTAATCTCTGGTTCAATGATCTGTTGTTATTTTTGAATTTCTCCAACTTCTATTATTTTCACCACTTCCTTTTCTAGGGACAAATTCTCTTTCAAGGAAGACTCTTGTCCGAGCAACAAACACTTTATTCTCGGTAGGATTGAAGAAATAATATCCTTTAGTTTCCTTAGGATATCCCATAAAGATGTACTTTTGAGATTTGGGTTCAAGCTTAATAGAAGTCTAACGTTTAACATAAGCTTCACAACCCCAAATCTTCATGAAAGACATATTAGGACACTTCCTAGTCCACATCTCATATGGTGTATTTTGATTAAATTTAAATGGAACACGATTTAGTGTGAAAGTAATTGTTTCAAGTACATGTCCCCAAAAGGAAGTAAAAAGATCAACATGACTCATCATTGATCAAACCATGTCTAACAATGTTTGATTTCTCCTTTCAGAAACTCCATTCCATTGTGGAGTACTAGGAGGTGTAAGTTGTGAGACAATCCTACATTCCATCAAAAAATCATCAAACTCTAAGCTTAATTATTCTCCTACTCGATTTAATCAAATTGCCTTAATAATTTTACCTAGTTGGTTTTTGATAACTGTTCAAAAGAGTTATAATTCATGCCTTTGGACTGGGTCAATTGTTTGTACTTAAGTGAACTTAGTTTCATTTGAGGATATTATTTTAGCATTTTTAGAGCATTCCATAATGAGCTTGGACGGTGCTTAAAATTTATTATTTGTTACTTTTAATTGTCTACGGAAAGTATTTATTTGGTAGTAATTGGCAGGTGCAAGATATGAAGAAAGGAGTAGAGGAGTGAAGGTTTCCCGTGGCAATTCCAGGAAGAAGACCAAGTCAGCACTCAACACATACCATTTTCAGCCTAATTGTACTTGCACAAAAAAATCTGCCTGGAAAAGGGGGAAGAAAATCATGAGCTATTGGATTTACCTTAGGGAAAATTATTATAAAAAGCCAAATGAGGAAACATAAAAAGGGGGAAAACAAAAAAAAATGGGAGATCCTTAGGCAAAAATAGTGGGTAGCGGCTAAGCAGAGTTGGGAAGAAGAAGACAGAGGCAGTCCCTCTTCGACACCAAAGGGCACTGTATCGCTGGAGTGCAGGCTGGATAAGCGAAAGCTATCCTTCCATAGTTCTTACATTATTTCTTGATTGCTCTTCATGAATTGATTTGTTGAAACGATGTTGAATGATATTTTGGATTTGAGTTTTGACGACCAACCCATGAGCTAAATCTCATTAGGTTGGGATTACTAGATGAAACCTTTATTTTCTTTAATGACTGAAGTATGAATTTATTCAAAATATATTGTTCCATTCAATGGTTCTTTAAAAAATTACATGTTTTCAAACTCTAGACATAGATGGATGTACAAAGAGTTCATTAAATTAATTTAATTCTGACAAGGTTAGGTTAATGAGATTTAAAAAATTACTTGTAGCAGCCTCTAGACATAGAGCAGAATTCATATGGAAAGAAAACAAATAAGTGCAGGGTACCAAGCTAAAAGCCTATAGACATATATCACTTAAGGTAAGGTAACTTAAGGTCTTGTTCTCGAAATAAGCAGACCATTTTAGAACTCTTATGAATAGTAGATTGTGTAACAACCCATTTTAAGTGGAATCAAAATAGTGGTTTCGAGACCACAAATCTGACGTAAAAATATTTATTTTTTTATTTTATATTTTTATTATTACTTTAATGTCTACAGCATGATAGCATTACCATATAAAAATTTCGCTAAGAAATTTTACCGTTTACATGCTTAATTTGATGAAAATGACTAAATTGCATAAAGTGCAAAAGTTGAGTTCTAGTAGCTAAAGGTATTAAATGACTATAGAACTTTAAAGTATGAGTCTTTATGTTACAATTAGACCATATAAATTACTAGTGGGCTTTTATGGTCATTAAAATGATATTATAAAGGTTAATTAATAAGGCTAATATTGTAATTAGACAATTAAAAGATAATAAAATATAGAAATCAAAAGAAAAGCTTTAGTGTTCATCTTTTTCAACTGAATATGGAAGGAGGAGAAGCCATGAAAGCTTGAAACTTTTGGCCATCACTCATTTTCTTGCATGTGAGTAAATTTTGTCTCGTTCTTATTGATTTCTATGTTTTCAGGATTGTTGTAGCTTAATCTAACTAGCCCGGGGACTAATTTGTGAAAATTTTAAAATATTAGAGTTTTTCCATGAATTAACATGTATGTCTTTTGATGTTTTATGGAAGAAAATGGTTAATTGTTGGTAGATAACAACTTTTGTTAAGTGATTTTTTATGAAATTGTCAAATAAGGATTTAATTGAAAAATAGCAAATTATACATGGTGAAAATTGTGAAATAAATGAAATATAGGGCTTGCTAGGGACCTAATTGATATTTGGCTATGCTGGGTTATGGTTGGATTACATGAATTTTCATTTTTATGAGCTAGGGACTAAATTGAAAAGAAATCAAAAGTTTAGGTTAAAGTGTAATTTTGTAAACATGTGAATTTGGATTGAATTGAATAGAATAGTTAATAAATTGGTTGATTTTATTTATTTAGATTAACATAAATCTCAACCGGATCTAAATCGAGGGAAGGCGAAAGTCGCAGATTAACCGATCGTACTCCTACGCAATAGTTGTCGAAGTAAGTTCATTGTAATAAATTATATAATTTAATTTCCTTATGTATTTGTATTTTATAATCAAGTAGTTAATTGTTATATAATTATATCCTGATTGCACGTACGTGCCCTTATTGTACTTCGGTAGTCCTAATTGCATATACGTGCCCCTGCCGTACTTCGGTACTCCTGATCGCACATACGTGCCCCTGTTGTACTCCGGTATCCCTGATCCCACATACGTGCCCCTGTAGTACTTCAATACTCCTGATCATACATATGTGCCCCTGTCCTACTTCGGTACCCTTAATCTCACATACGTGCCCTTATTGTACTTTGGTACTCTTGATCGCACATATGTGCCCCTGTTGTACTTCGGTACCCCTGACTGCACTTACGTGCCTTGTTTACATTTTGGTAACATTAGTCAACTAAAATAATGGCTTCATTCAATTAATGTTAAGTTAAATAATTTTTTATGTTCTTATTGAGCTTTATAAGCTTATACGTGTTTGTGTGTTATTTTGTAGATTACTCTTACTTGCATTAGGACAGATCGAAAACTCGGCTCACACTATCTATCGATGTTGTAGCTTTTGAACTCTTTAGGGTTGTGGCATGTATATGTGGCTATATAAGTATATATATGTGTGTGTCTAGTTCACTTTGGTATATTAATGAACTACTAAGTTATGTGTTTAGATACTTTGTTTTCTTGGTTGTATATATGTATCTTTTGACTTGATAAAATGATAAGGATGGAATCACTTGTGAATGGTTTAATGTTGATGAATTAAGTTGTTATGCTAAAATTTATATATTGGTTTGGTGTTTGAAGTGTGGTGATATGGTACCTTTTTGCTGTGTGGTTGTTTGGTAAATCAAATGGCATATGTTGGTGTAAACTTAGTTTGAAGTTAGTGAATATTTTGGAAATTTAAGTATATGATTGTATATGTATTGATGTTGTGATTGAGGTGGTCTTTGGGCATATTGGTTGGATGTATACATATCTTATTGAGATTGCTTATATATGCATGGATTTGGTGCTATTTGAGTGCTTATTCATAGGTACAAAAGTGATTGTAGGTTTATGCTTGAATAGGTGAGAAAAATGGCTTGGAAATGGTCTATTTTCATCCACACGGGTAGAGACATGGGTATGTGTCTCAGTAGTGTGTCCCCTAAAGCTTTCAAACAGTTGCTAGTCAGGCTATTACACAGCCTAGCACACGGGCGTGTGAGGTCATTTCGAGGGGTACACGGCCAGACACACAAACGTGTGGCTTGGCCGTGTAACCCAAGTCAGAGAGTTACACAAGCACAAACACGGGCTAGGACACGGTCGTGTGTCCCTATTTTGAATGCCCATAGGGCCTACGATACGGGTGTGTCTATTGGTCGTGTGACCCTTGCAGTTTGAAAAGTTTTTCCTTTTTTTTGAAAAATTTCATATGTTTCTAATTTAGTTCCAATTTGTTTCCAATGTCTTTTAAGGCCTCAAGGGCTCATTCGCCTCTTCCACCCCCTGTTATGCCTCCTCCGGCACCCTTGAATACTACCACCCCTGTACCGGTGATGGTTACTCGGGTATTAGCAAATAAGGTTCAAAAATGTGGAGTGAAAGATTTTAGAGGTACGGTAAATAATGATCCCTCAAAAGTCAAATATTGGCTTTTAAATACAAAGAGAGTTTTTGCAGAATTATTGTGCACCCCTAAAGATAGTTTGAGATGCGTGGTGTCTTTGCTGAAAGACGAGGCATATTTGTGGTAGGATACCTTGAGCATAATGGTATCGGATGATCGAATTAATTTGGATTTCTTCCAGAATGAATTCAAGAAAAAGTATGTTAGCCTATTATTTATCGATCGAGAAAAGAAAGAATTTCTCGAATTAAAGCAAGAAAACCGGACTGTAGCCGAGTATGAACAAGAATTTGTGCAATCAAGCAAGTATGCTCATAACATTGTA
This sequence comes from Gossypium hirsutum, assembly GCF_007990345.1. Taxonomy (NCBI): domain Eukaryota; kingdom Viridiplantae; phylum Streptophyta; class Magnoliopsida; order Malvales; family Malvaceae; genus Gossypium; species Gossypium hirsutum. The sequence continues at coordinate 15,919,875 of NC_053438.1, forward strand.
TCGACCGAGGAGGAAATGTGTATTAGATTTGAAGAAGGGTTGAACGATGAGATCCAATTGGCTATAGCAGCATTAAAGTTACGGTAATTTAAAGAACTACCCGAGCAAGCACAAAAGGTTGAAGAGATTTGTAAAAGTGAACAACAATCGAATTCAAGATTTAGATACTATAAAAAGAGAGGGTCATTCAAGCCTGCTCAGTCGTCTCCCTCAAAGAAATTTCAAAATGACACAAGTCGGCCAGCTGCTCCTTCAGAGTTTGTTAACCAAAAGAAACCAAGAAAAAGTAATTTCTAGTCAGTCAATGCTCCAGCAGCGAGTAATGGAAGTGTAAGAAATGTGAAGAGAGCCATTCCGTGTGATGACTATAATAAAAGACACTTTGTTGAGTGCCGATCAAAATTGGGAGCTTGTTTTCGTTGTGTAGCTACCGATCACTTTCTCCGTAACTGTCCCAAGAACCAAAACGATTTTGGGAATCAACCAAATAAGCTCAAAAAAACCTCTCATAGGGGTAGAAGGTCTAGAAATGCAAGAAATACTACTCCCAGTCGAGGAAAGAATAGCGAGATGAGTGAATGGTCAAAAGTAAGAACATCGGCTAGAGCGTATGCAATCCGGGGTCGAGAACAAGCTACTGCTCCAAATGTTATTGTGGGTACTTTTTCTCTCTTTAATATTAATTTATATGCATTGATTGATCCTGGATCAACTCATTCATATATATGCACTACATTAGTAGATAAAAAGAAAATACTTATTGAATTCACTAAATATGTTGTTAAAGTTACAAATCCATTGGGTCGGCATGTTTTAGTTAATCAATTATGTAGGTCTTGCCCACTAAAAATTAGGGGTTAGAACTTTCCCGCTAGTTTGATGTTGTTACCTTTTGATGAATTCGATATGATTCTGAGAATGGACTGGTTAACACAGCAAGATTCTATTGTGAATTGTAGGAGAAAATATATCATGCTAAGATGTTAGGATGGTAGGTAGGTTCGAATTGATTTAGAAAAATTGGACGATACATCTATTATAATCTCCATTATGATGGCACTGAAATATGTTTAAAAGTGTTGTGAAGCATATCTCGCTTATATAGTTGACTCTAAAACTTTAGAAACGAAACTAGCATCGATTCTAGTGGTATGTGAATTCTCGGATGTATTTCCAAACGAATTTCCAGGGCTACCTCCAACTTGGGAGGTTGATTTTAGAATTGAGTTCATGCTGGGAACATTTCCGATATCTATAGCACCATACAGTATGGCACCTAGAGAATTGAAAGAGTTGAAAGCCCAGCTTCAAGAGTTGACAGATAGAGCCTTTGCTTGACCTAGTTTTTCTCCTTGGTGTGGTCCTATTTTATTCATTAGGAAGAAAGATGGAACTATGTGGTTATGTATCAATGATCGACAACTCAACAAAGTGACGATAAAGAACAAATATCCCTTGTCGCGTATTGATGATCTGTTTGACCAGTTGAAAGGTGCAACAGTATTTTCAAAGATTGAACTTCGTTCTGGCTACTATCAGTTGTGAGTTAAAAATTCGGGTGTGCCAAAAACTGCATTTAGAATGAGGTACGGACATTATGAATTTTTAGTGATGCCGTTTGGTTTAACCAATGTGCTTGCAGTATTTATGGATTTGATGGACAGAATTTTTAGGCCGTATCTTGATCGATTTGTTGTGGTTTTCATCGATGATATTTTGGTTTATTCACGGGAAGAATCCGAGCATGCTGAAAATCTGCAAATAGTTTTGCAAACTTTATGCGAAAAATAATTATTTGCTAAGTTTAGCAAATGTGAATTCTGGCTACGAGAAGTTTGTTTTCTGGGACATGTGGTGTCGGCAGATGGCATCAGAGTAGATCTAAGAAAAATTTCAGCTATTGTTGATTGGAAGCCTTCAAGAATATATCTGAGATTAGAAGTTTTATGGGACTAGTTGGATATTACAGAAGATTCGTCAAAGGATTCTCGATCATAGCTACACAGATGAAGCGACTATTACAAAAAGATTTGAAATATGAATGGTCCGAGAAATCTCAACAAATTTTATATCAATTGAAAGCATTGTTGATCGAGGACCTATTCTAGTTCAGCCTGAATTGCGTAAGGAATTTGTGATTTTTAGTGATGCATCTTTAAATGGGCTAGGCTGTGTTTTAATGTAAGAAGGCAAAGTAATAGCTTATGCTTCCCCACAATTAAAGTCGCACAAAAAGAATTATTTGACACATGACTTAGAGTTCGCAGCTATTGTGTTTGCATTGAAAATTTGGCGACACTATTTTTTTGGCGAAAAATGTTACATTTTTACCGATCATAAGAGTTTGAATTATTTAGTGTCGTAGAAAGATTTGTACCTGGGACAACGCAGATGGCTAGAGTTGTTGAGAGGCTATGATTTAATTATTGATAATCATCCAGGAAAAGCAAATGTAGTGGTTGATGCTCTGAGTAGTAAATCTGTGTTTGCTTTACGAGTGTTGAATACGAGATTGTCATTGTCTGTTGATGGTTCAATTTTAGCTAAGTTAAAAGCTAAATCGTTGTTCTTACAATAGATTTGTGAGGCCTAGAAATGCGATGATGTGTTGGTTGCTAAATGAAATTTTTGCGAGTCGACTCCTGATTCAAATATTCAAATTAGTTCTGATGATTGTTTACTTTTTAGAGGAAGATTTTGTGTACCGAGGGATTTAGAGTTAATTAAGAAGATTTTGTATGAAGCTCATTGTGGTAGTTTGTCTATTCACCCTGGTAGCAGTAAAAATGTACAATGATTTGAAATAGATGTACTGGTGGTTGAGTATGAAGTGAGAGATTTTAGACTTCGTATCAAGATGTTTAGTATGACAACAAGTTAAAGCTGAACATCAGGTACCTTTTGGATTATTACAGCCAGAAATGATACCGAAATGGAAATGGGATCGAGTTACAATGGACTTCGTATCAGGTTTACCCCCATCTCTGAGGAAGAAAGATGCAATTTGGGTTGTTGTTAATTGTCTGATGAAGTCTACACACTTTATTCCGGTACGCATATTACTCTCTTGAGAGATTAGTTGAGTTATATGTTTTCGAGATCGTTAGATTACACAGGGTGTCAATTTCTATTATTTTTTATAGAGACCCACAGTTTACATTGTGATTTTGGAGAAAGTTACAAGAAGCTCTTGGTACATGGTTGCGTTTTAGCACCGCATTTCATCCTCAGAACGGTGGTCAGTCCGAGCGAGTAATCCAGATACTCATGGATATGTTTCCTTGTTGCGTATTAAAGTTTGAAAGCAACTGGGAGAATTACTTACCGTTGGTTGAATTCACGTATAATAACAGTTATCAATTGAGCATAAAAATGGCACCGTATAAATCTTTGTATGGTCGAAAATGCCGGACTCCGTTATACTGGACTGAGCTTAGTGAGAAAAAGATTCACGGGGTTGATTTGGTTCGTGAGATTGAAGAAAAAGTGAAAGTGATTTGGGATAGTTTGAAAGTATCTTCGGATCGATAAAAATCATATACGGATCTTAAATGTAAAGACATTGAATTTCAAGTCAGGGATAGAGTGTTCCTGAAAGTATCACCCTGGACAAAAAGTTCTTTGGTTCGGGAGCAAAAGGAAGATAAGTCCGCGATTTATCGGGCCGTATAAGATTATTGAAAGAATCAGACCTGTAGCATATCGATTAGCCTTACCGTTCGAATTAGAAAAGATTCATAATGTCTTTCACAAATTAGAAAAGATTCATAATATCAATTAGCCTTCACATGTTATCTCTCAGATGGATGTCGAGATTTAGCTTGATATGTCATAAATTGAGGAATCAATCAAAATTCTGGTTCAAGAAGTTAAAGAATTGAGAAATAAGAACATGGATATAGTAAAGGTTCTTTGGCAATGTCACTGGATAAAAGAAGTCTAGTTTGTTAGCAAGTTAAAGTCAAGCATCAGGTACCATCTAGTTTGTTAAAACCTATGATGATTCCAGAGTGGAAATGGGAACGTGTCACGATGGACTTCGTATCAGGATTGCATTTATCCCCAAGAAAGAAAGATAATGTGTAGGTTATTGTAGATCGATTGACGAAATCCGCACATTTCATTCCAGTGCATATAGAATATTCACTTGAGAAATTGGCAGATTTGTATGTTTCTGAGATTGTTAGATTGCATGGTGTGCCAATTTCTATTATCTCTAACAGAGATCCACGACTTATACCTCGATTCTGGAGCAAGTTACATGAAGCTCTAGGCACTCGACTAAATTTTAGTACAACATTAAATCCATAGACCGATGGTCGGCCAGAGCGAGTAATTTAGGTACTCGAAGATATGCTTCGCTGATGTGTTTTAGAGTTCGAAGATAGTTGAATTTGCGTATAAAAACAGTTATCAACCGAGCATTAAAATGGCACCGTACGAAGAATTGTATGGCCGAAAGTGTCGAACTCCGTTATACTGGACTAAGCATTGTATGGCACATTTCATTCGTTGTTGATTTGATTCGAGAAACCGAAGAAAAGGTTAAAGTGATAGTGACAGTTTGAAAGTGGCTTCGGATCGATAGAAATCTTATGCAGATTTGAAAGGAAAAGATATTGAATTCCAAGTCGAAAACAAAGGATTTCTAAAAGTATCACCTTGGAAGAAAGTTCTTTGATTTGGTCAAAAAGGAAAGCTTAGTCCGAGGTTTATTGGGCCGTATGAGATCATTGAGAGAATTGTGCTAGTAGCTTACTGATTGGTTTTACCATCAGAGTTAGAAAAGATTCACAACGTATTCCACGTATCGATGTTACGATGGTATCGATCAAATCCTTCACACGTGATTTCACCTGTTGATGTTGAGATTGTTAGAGTATGCCCAAAGATCAATCATGAGATGGTTGTAATAACATACTTGATTTATCATGTTTATTAATATAAGGCATTACCATTATTATTTCAGTTTCTTTTCTGTATGTATAAATAAATTGTTTTATAATAATGTCCTGAGAGTAATATGATTATTCTTAAAAGGTCATTAGTCAAGTATTATTGTTGGATAGGACAACAATAATGCATTAAGACTAACATGTAGTTGATTGATGATAAAGAGTTGTCATTGATATGGAATGTCAAAATCGATGCATGAATATGTGTGTTAGAGAACAACATATTGGACTGACCGGTTATGAGATTATTTCTTGGATTATTATGTAATTGTCACAACATTACTCATAGTGATTAATATGTATATGATCCTCAGACTTGAGATCATCATAATTCCAACATCTGAGTTGTATATTTTGATACAGTCAAACGTACACCGTAATTGGTTGTTCTATAAAGGTTGATGTTGGATATACCACTATCTATGTAGAGGGATATGGTTGATCAATATAGGATAAGTCCCTCCTACATAATAGGAGTAATATCTTAGGCCACTTAATTGAGTGAGACTAGAAATGCATGGCCATACTCAAATAAACTGATATGAGATGTCATACTTATTTGTATATCATAGTCTACTTAAGATATCAAGGAACATGGAATGGACTATGCAAGTGTGACTATTCCATGACTTATGTCCAATCCAGAGATAAAGGACTTAAGGATTATTGCATGAAAGGTTAATCATAAAAATGTTAGGTCGAATCATGATTTCTTGTGACTTAGGTAGCAATGATGCATTGCTAGGTGCCACTCATTGTTTGTAACATTGGAATCGTTCTAGTATTACTGCTAACGTTACAAGAACCTACAGGGTCACACCCTATAGTTGAAATGAGCGGAATAAAACATAGTTGGTATTGTGTTTGGTTGTCGCTTGAATTAAATTAATTATAGAATTAATTTAATTGGATAATAAAATATCGAACACATTATGTACAAGGTTGTTGTACGCATAATGAGAACATGAATTTGGTTAGTATATAAATTCAAATAAATATATAGTTTACAGAAATCATTATTATAATTAATGTAATTATAATTTTCGGTTTAAAACATAGTTATATTTATTTAATTTCTAGAAACCCTAAAAATAGATATAAAAATCCCATTTTTTTCTTTGCTTGGGGTCTAGCAGCCGTCAAAGAAAAGTTTTCAAGAACAGTTTTGGGGATTCCTTTCGTTCATTGTCAACTGGGTGGATTACATAGAGGCCGGAGTCATGATAGATTGTGGCTTGGTTCGATAGTAGATCAGATTACTAGTTGCTGAGGCGTTGCTGTCTACTCAGAATAAAGATTCGATAATTTGGAAACCTTTATGTCACCCTGTTTCATTCCTCACACAGGGATCCATGGTTAGGATCACCGAATGTTTTAATTTTCTGTTGCACCGTAGGGGTGTCGGCGTTCCAACAGAGATATATCCAGATATGACATACACTGAAGAACCAATTAGAATTCTAGCTCGGGAAGTTAAAGAATTGAAAAATAAAAATATAGCTTTAGTTAAAGTTCTCTGGAAATGACACGGAATAGAATAGGCTACCTGGGAACTGAAAAAAGCTATGAAAGTGATATACCCGAACTAATTTTCTTGTAAGATTTTCCAGGACAAAAATTTCTTTAGGAGGAGAGTGTAACAGCCCTATTTTAATGAAATCAGAATAGTGGTTTTGAGACCATAAATCTGGTGAATACATTTTTATTTTATTATTACTTTAATGTTTATGGGATGTTAGTAAGGTCGTATTAAAATTTTGTTCAAAAATTTAGATGTTTGCATGATTAATTAAGTAAAAAGGACTAAATCGTAAAAATAATAAAAGTAGAGTTTCATTAGTTAAAAGAGTCAAATAGCTATAAAAATTTAAATTAAATGGAATTAGATGGTAATTATACCATTCCTAAAGCTAGTGGACATAAAATTAAGTGACTTTAATGTTAATAGGCAAGGTTAATAAAGTAATTTAATTATTAGGTAAAGTAAAATAACGTAAAAAGATGGTATCGTCTTCTTAATTGAAAGTCACCACCTAAATTAAGAAACAAAAATACCATCTTTAGGGTTTGGAGCATTCAGCCAAGTTGTTTTTCTTGCGTGTAAGTGTTTTCAACCTCGTTTTTAATGATTTCTTTATTTTTGAAGTCGTTTTAGCTTCCTCTAGCTAGCTCGGGCATCAATTCGTAAAACTGTTAAAGATTGAGAGTTTTTTCATAAATGCTTTTGTGTGATTCTTGATGTTTAATGATAGATTATGAGTCCTTATTGATAAATAAACATGTTTTGTAAAGTAATTTTTTATGAAAATTTCATTTAAGGACTCGCTTGTAAAAATAGTAAAATTTCATGTTAAATTTATGAACTTATTATTTTTATGGTTGGTTTAATTCCCTAAAGAAATTAGGTAGCTTGAGAAGAGGATTAAAATGTTTAAATTTCAATTTATGAGCTTAAGGACTAAATTGTTAAAAGTTAAAATGTTAAGGGAAAAATAGTATTTTTGCAAAAATATGAAATGTGGACTAAATTGAATGCTAGGGATATTAAATGGATTCAATTGTTCTATTTAGATCAGGATAGACCACGTACGTTCTAGATCAGGGAAAAGCTAAAGCCTCGGATTAGTCGATTATGAATCTATGCCCTAGTCGTCAAGGTAAGTTCGTAAGTATGGATTACTATGTTTATGTTTTTCAATTGTATGTTATTATGTATTTATAATTCTATTAATCAACGTATATCCAAAGATATGCCATGACAGTTATCGAGTCCTAGTTGAACCTTAGGAATTCGTAAGATACAAATAACATATCATTAGGGATTTCATGTTTCGGGTGCTGGTCTTGAATGTCCTACCTATGGCTAAGGTCCTACATTTGTTGTGGATACTCCATATCTCGTGTGAGCAGCATTGTGTAGCTTACATTCCAACCCACAGCTCGTGTGAGCTGGCCCATTTCACAGCTTATTTGAGCAATGATGTAAAGGAAAGGTTACGGTTATATGTTTAAGCACACTTAGTGTAAGCTTTTCCGAGTATCCGATGATATTCTAGATGGTTCAACGGGCATGAAAAGTAAAGGAATTGGTAAGTGTTCAAATGAAATATATCATGTACTTAGGAAAAGGAAATGGTGATTTAAATGGTATGAACAAAGATGTAAGTTACTTGTTATGGATGAACACATTTGAACCATGTATAAATGCACTAACTTGTGTATTTGTTGATGTTGTATAGGCATTGTGCCAAGTTTATGGTATTGGTTGATGCTTTAATTATGCTATTTACATTATGCAAATGAATGGTAAGTTGTGTTTATGTTATACGAACTTACTAACCATTATGTGCTTACATAGTTTTCTTTCCTATGTTTTATAAATTATCAGAAGCTCGACCGGTTTGGAAGTCGTCAGAGATTTATCACACTATCCAGCATAAATTTCAGTAGTTTTTTATTTTGGCCAAGGTCATAATGGCATGTATAGGTGGAATTATAATGATGTTTAGTTGAATGTCTGGTTGATGATTTGGTTTGTATAAGTTACTTGGTTTGGTACTTTTGATGCCTTATTAGTATATGTTAATGTGGCTATGTTGTTTCATGTTTGAATGGCTAAAATGGTATGTGTTGAATTGGTTTCAATATGGTCAAGATATGGTATGTTTTGGGAAGGTATTGAGCTATATGTGTATGATTGAAATGTGGTAAAGTATACATGTTTACGTAAGATTTGATTAAATGTATTTGAGGTGCCTTGAATGGCATATTGGTTGGTTGCTTTAGGACTATTGAATTAGTCACTTTATGCAAGTTTTGGTAAGTTTTTGAGGTCTCGAGTATGTGCACAAAATACCAATAGGTGTCTGTATGAGTTGGGGTTGGAAATGGCTTGATTTTGGGCAATTCATGTACACACAGCCTGAGGCACGAATGTGTGACTCAGTCGTGTATCTCTTGTAGGTTCCTTTGTATGCAAGACGGTTAATTACATGGCCTAGTACACGGCCTGGCACATAGGCATGTGGGGCTATTTCGAGAGATACACGGCCTGGCACACGGGCGTGTGACACGGCCATGTGACCCTACTCAGAGCGTTACACGGGTGAGGACACGGGCTGGGACATGGTCGTGTGTCCCTTGTTCGAATGTTACACAGCCTGAGACACAGGTATGTGTATCAACCGTGTGAGGCACACAGCTTGGCCACACAGCCGTGTGACCCCTGTAGTCAAATTTTTCTAACTTTTTTCTTAGACTTTCCAAATGTTTCCAATTTAATTCCGAATTGTTTCTAAGGTGTTTCTAGGGCCTCGAGGGCTCGATTTTGGGAAAATATGTATGCTAATGAATGTTTTATAATATGTTTTTTATGATGTATGAAATATATGTTTTAATGTTCCATTTGTACGGTAATGCTTTGTAACCCTATTCCAGTGACGGATACGGGTTAGGGGTATTACACCACCTAGAGCCATATGCTCATAATGTCACAAGTAAAGGTGAGTACCCACAATTCGTATGGCATGGCAACTATGTCTGATGGATCCACCATGCATGTTGCCAATATATTCAGTCAAACATAGTATATAAATTAGTCATTATTGTGCTCAATTTAATATGACAAGATGCCTATGTGTGACTTGTAACATAGCCATTTAACATTCAATTAAATCAACCAATTCATTTGTCAATTTCCCATATTCAATTACTAATTGCAACTCCAACATATCATGATAAAAAATTCCAGTACACATGCTTTTGACCATCCTTAAGATTAATCTAATTAAATAACACAACACTACCCAAAAGCTTACATACAATTTTTTTCCAATACAAAATCATTTTTTTCACATTTAATACCAGTATTGTAAAATCAACCATTCAACCATAATTAATTAATTTAAATCATTAATTAAGCTATTAGTTAAACATAATTGATAGTCAATTTATGAAATCGCCCTTAGAAACACTCACCACACAATTTTATTCTATCACAACAAGTGATCAACTAAGCAATTCCAAGCTTCAATTCGGGTTATCTCGGTCTTCTTCAAGATTCAGAGCTTCAACAGAGGTAAAGTAGACATTACCACATTTCTAATGTTATAATAAACACAAATTTTAATTAACTATACTAATCAAAATTCTCTCACAAAGAACCTTACTAGATTAGTAACATCAAGTTGAAAACTCGATTCCTCAAAAAAATCGATCTCTCTAGCCCTCTTTATCTCTTCCAAACATCAATATTAGACCAAATACACATATACTAAGCATCAATTTCACAGAATTCTAGAAAATTGATTCATGAAGATGATGAAATTCGTGTTTCTTCAAATTACCTCACAAATCATGTTTAATCTTGATAAATAAGACCAAAAACCTTTTAGTAGATCCATTTTGAGTTGGAACATCCAGTGATTTGTGGATTTCCTCTCAAAATTCAAGATCCACCATTAAAGAACCATGTGTTCTTGGAAGAAGATGACACTGATAAAAATCCTTTAATTGACTCTCAAAGCATGCAAAAATGTTTCTAATATTCATAAAAACAAGTTTAGGATTCAATATTACCTTTGTTTTGCTCTAAATTCGTTGATTGAAAATCTTGATTTAATAAGCTTGAGAAATTTCAGAAAAATTTTTGCTACTTTTGAGAATAATTTCGGGTGAATTGAGAGAGTATTTTGAGAAGAAAATTGGTTGGATTTATTCTCTGGTGATAGATCTTTAAAACCATGCAAAGAATCGAATTTTATAGCTCTCTAATCTGATGTAAATGGTGTGAAAAGTAGGCTAGATGCATTGTGTTTAAAATTGAAACAACCCACTAGAAATTTAAAAATTGGGAAATTTGCACAATTGATCCTTTACTTTATTTACCAATTGATCTTTTCCCTCCAAAATTCTGAATTTTAAGGTTTATTTTCCAAATAAGTACTCCAAAATTTCTCTTATTTTATAATTAAATCGAATTTAATTAATATTTAAATTTAACTTAAATTAACCCCCAAAAAATTATTTTAAAATTCTTTTTCGACCCAAATTAATTATTCTCACTAATAATTATTTAATTACTTTAAAATTAATTTTCCAAAAATATTTTATTTTTCTAGATTATTGTTTAATCGATTTTAGATGAAATTAACTTCCTAAATTAAATTAAAAATTACTAGAAACCCCATAAATTCCTAGTTTCACACTCGGAACCCAAAAAATATACCTGAAACTACTAGACCCAGTTTAGTGATATTACATTCCTTTTTTCTTTGGTCCTGCACTGCACGAATATATTTGTTTGGCTATAAATATTGAGGGTTGAGTAGATACATCACGACGAAGTTTGTAAAAATAGAGTGAAATAGGAAAGATTAGTGTGATATGGGAACTATAGCTTAGCCTGAAAGTGCAAAACAAAAGAAAATTTCAAAAAGCAACAGTAATGCGAGTAGAAAAAGTTATCGAAAAATAAAAAGCATTCTTGACTGAGCTGAGCTGAAAAAGAAAGTGACAAAGTCAGAAAAGAAAGAGAAACTCGTTCATTAGTGCATAGAAACTCGTAGGCTAGCCATAGTTACTATGCCATGTTATGATTTCCTATATATATTGAGAGACAAGGAAGATGAGAGAATGAGAAATAAGGCGGTGAGCGGGTAAGGGTCAATAAGGGGGAAAATAAGGATCAATATGATATGCCAAACTATTTTTGTGTTTGTAAACTTCTTAATGCTTACTATCTTTGAATTTCATACCTATCCTAAGCCTCAGAATGTTACAAGTCGAAAAATCCTATGTTACCTAAATATCCTTATACAAGAATGGACATCATACTAAGCATACGCAAAAATGACTATTTGTATTATGCTCGGATAATCAAATTACTTGTATGATTTATTGATGGATCCCTACAGGTGAGACCCTTAATGCTTGTATACTTTGTAGCATACTGAACTTAGATGTTTGAAGTCAAAAGTGGTAAATCAGTTATCTGTCATGTTAAAGTTGTTAGGGAATGTGCAATGCCTAAGTCATGGGCTCCGAAGTCAATACTTGTATCATATTTGCTCAAGGGTCACTACTTTTATTTCTTTCTTATGTTTATGTTGCTTGAGGACAAGCAATGACTTAAGTGTAGAGGAGTTTGATCTGCCGTAATTCGGTGTAGCATATTAAACTAATTATCGCACTTTAGGAGCTTAAAAATAAGCATTTTAAATAGGTTTAAATTATGTTTTCTTAAGTTTTTAATAAGTGAATAAAATTTGTAAATTGAGTATTTTATTGACCTTAGGGGCCAAATGAGGCCTAAGGGTGAGCTAACGCACTTTGTGAGTGTGCAGAAGACCTTTAGAAGGCATACTAATTTGATATTGGTCACTACGTAGCAAAAGGGGATGTCCAATGTTGCAACATAGGGAACAAAATGAAGAAATATCAAGACTGCCTTCAATGTCACGACACAGTCATAAGGTGTCGCGACATACCCCTGAAGTTAGTTTAGGAGGAGTATACTGACTACCATGTCATGACACAGGTCCTAGTGTGTCACGATATCAACTCTGGAATGGAAATTAAATACGAAACAAAGGCATTTTGGTCTGCACAATCAAAGTTAAAGCTCGAGAATGTCACCTAACCTAGGATTAAGGAAAACGACCACCTAGAATCTATAAATAGGCTCCTTTGGCACATGTTATGGACATCATTCAATTAACCTAGATTCTCTCTTTCAAATTTAGTTTAGTTTTCTTTCTATTTTAGGTTTTTAAAATTTATTTTTAGTTGTTCTTTGTTTTTAAGAGCTTTGATTTATGGAGATCATAAAACTCTATGTATTCGTTTCAATCTTTAATACACAGCAAGCGTTTTCTTAAACTCTACACTTTAATCCAATCATTATGTTCTCTACTTACATCAACTTCATATTGTTTGTGGAAGCCATGAGGAACTAATCCTTCTTTGGGGGATTAGCAAGTAGAGGTATGATCTATTAACTGTTTTGTAGGGTTACTCAACGGATTAGCTATTTGGGAAAGGAGGACCGTGAAACAAACCCTAGGCTTGACAACCCCGAGAAGTCATCAAGGTGGGGATTAGCCCAAAATTGGTATTGTCCATCTATGAACACCTTCACCCCAATATAGTTTGGACTGTGAGGTTGGAAGATAAGTAGTCCATACTAACTCATTATGTTACTGGAATATCGAAAGATCCTGCTAGGATAGCGACTAGTTGATTGCTGAGGAACCCGAAATGATAGTTGATGGGGATTACCGAAGCTAGCCAATCACCCATAACCAATATTTTATTCATTCTACTATTCTATCTTTTGAATTTTATTTCTTTTATGGTATTTTATTTTATCATTATAGAAACCTTAAAAAACCACCCTTTTCTTATGTTCTCATACTATAACTGATTTAAATTACTAATTAGATCTTTTAGTGTTTAGGTTAGAATTGATCTAGAACTCGCCTCCCTTGGGTACGATCCTCGGAGTACTTACCTACTTTATTCTTAAACTATATTACAACTCGACCCGTATACTTACGGATACCGCCTTATATTTCTACATTTTATTGTAGTATCAACATTCTAAACATTAGTACATCCGGAGGCGATCAATTACACTATAAGCATCAGTTTTCCCAATGAAAAGAGAATGTAAAAAAGAGATCGTGTGATGTTAGGGACCTACATTTACAAAAGTCATTAAAAATTCAAAGGCTAAATTTTGAATAGTTGGATCTCAATTTTGGTTCGGTTAGGATGGAACTAGCTGGTTTTATAATGGGAGAAAAAATTATTAAGAATGATTGGTTGTGGCGATCAGTGGAAATCGTGCCAAAGGAGTGTATATATAGGTGTGAGTGTGTGTAGAGACAAAATTTCTTAATTCTATTTACACATGATTATTTCCATACCATCATATTCTTCAATTACTCTGAAAAAGAAAAGGATTTAACTAAAAGATGCTTTCCATGATAGCAGCCGAGTGAGTTGACGTTTGGTAGTAGAGAAGTTGAGGAACTGGTTAGTTTCCTTACCTCTCAGTACTTATGGATTAAAGAAAGAGATAGAGTAAAAATTCTTAAAAGCTTCCCGCAATGATGGATTTTGGGTTTTAAGAGTTGGAAATCTTTAGCTTCCCCAATAAATAGTTGTCATGCTTAGCTTCTAGAACAAAGGAGGCTTTGGTGATGAAGACGAGCTAAACTGAAAAGGATAAGGAAGCGAGGTGAGTTTCTATACTCCATCCCGAGAATGTTGAGTTGTTGGCATGATTCTATGATGATTTATGAAATTTGTTGATTTTGAATGCCAAGCATGCCTAAGATTGTTTCATATATGGTATCCACCATGTAGTTAAGTGTGCATGATCATAACAATAGGAGAATAATTGATGGGATAGATGAAGTTAGGATCTAGAATGCAAATTTTCTATTAGATACCGTCATACGGTACTGTTGAATGCAACTGTGATGTACAAAGATCCAGGCCTTGCAGAGGGGAGACTACGGTGTTCGAGGGTCAAGGTTGGGACAACAAATGGAGGAATAGGCGGAGGAACAGGGAAATTGGAATTCCATTAATATTTCACCATCCAGGATTGTTGGGACCAAATTATGATGTGCTAAGCTCCGGGACTTATGTAGAGGACATTTCGGTGTTAGAGCATCAAGGTGAAATTTGAAATAGGTTCTTCAGGATGACACTATGATGATGGTTATTAGGTTACATAGAGCAACATTACAATGGTGATCAGTAGTATCTATGGGGCGACACTGCGGCGATGGTAAGGTCCTATGGGGCGATACCTTTAAAGAGGTCTAACTTGTAAGACCATAGCTCAGATATGGCAACCAGCATTGTATGTCATGACACTAAACATGGGGTAGTCTGTCAGGGTAGTAAACATTGGATTACACTGGGAAAGTCCACAAATCAGTATACCAATATAGAATCCGCCAAAGGCGATGATAAGAGTTGCCACAGAAATGTCTCAAACTAAAAAGTGTGAAAAGATGAAGTGACTCTTTAGATAAGGTGGTATACAAATTATGTTCGATCCGAGTCTGCTGAAGAAGGTGTGGATCCCACGCTGATTGATTGGATGCAGAATTAGACTAAACCGTACACTAACTTCAAAGGTAGGCGAACCATGAAGTAGTCACAAGTTTGGGAAAACCTATCAAAGTCTTCTGAGAAGAAAGTTTCAGCTTAAGGCTAAATGACTAATAAAGTTCGCCAAGGCTAGTGAAGGGCGAAAGTCCATCAGGACTATGAAAAGTGATAATGATCCAGTTAATCTACCCCAGATAGGAGTCATAGGTCCAATGAAACCCTTTAAAATATGGATTGAAAGAGTGGGTGCTATGAAGGTTACAACATAAACATAATTTTTCTCAAGGAGAAGAGAATATTGAGAAGAGATCGTGTTTTTTTCGGGACGTGCATTTACGATGGTCATTGAAAAACGCTAAATAATGCCAGTCCAGAGCAATAAATATGAGTATCAAGGATCTTGTCTGCCAATGAATGACTCGGAGTAATTAAGGCACTGGTCTTACCAACTAAGTTGGCAAATTTTTCCTATGAAATCCAAGGAGTTAAATTCTCAGTAAGATACTTTAATTTCTCAACATTTATGCAGATATACACACGTTATGTGCAGTTCTCACTAAGTTCTTCTGAACTTATAAAATTGTGGCGTTGGAGCAAGTGGTGCACTGTAGTTGTTCACATATAATTAAGCTTAGTTTTTAGTTCATATTAATGTTTAGTTGATTGAGAAAGTATTGATTTGTGGTATTTGGTAAGTTTTGATTTGGTTTTGTGCAGGTTTGTAGGGTATTTTAAGCACCATTTTAGTTTATTCCTATTTTGGCATGAAAAGGGGTCAAAATGGAAGATTTTGACATATTTGGAATTGAAGTATCGATACCTCGAGTGAAGGTATTGGTACATAGTATTTTTCAATTAATTTTTTGAACATCAAATTTCAAAACGATATTGATACCAGACTAAAGTAATGATACTCTACATCAGTGTACCGATACCTTACAAGGGTATTGATACACTTGGCCTTTGATCAATTTTTACAAAAGAAACAAAATCACCGAACGGTATCGATAGTAGAATTTGGAATCAATACTTATAAGAAGAGTATCTATACCATAATTCCAGTATCAATACATGTTAATTTAAGGGTGAACTTTCCAAACTTTGAAACTAAATTTGCTATCAGTACGTTTCATGGGGTATCGGTACTTATTTTGAAATTTTAAATTTTTGAAAATTTTCAATTTGGCCCTATTTCATGTATAGATTAACAATTAAGTTTTTGTATGTTCAATTGAGTTTCTAGATATTTTATTGATCATGTAATGACTAAAATTTTGAAATGTTTATAATATTTTTGTTGGTAGTTGCTCCGATAACAGCTATAGCATCCCATAACTCAAACTCGATGGTCAGTGTCGGGGGAGGGGTGTTACATCCACAATGATCTGAATTTGAGAGTTCTGCAAGCTAGAGATCTACAATTGAGGAAAACAACCATAGGTAAGCATTCAATGCTTAGTAAGTTTAAATGGAAATTACAACACTTACCTTGCTCCTAGGCGAGATTGTTACTACCAAATATTAGGCACAAATTTGGCTAGAACATATCACATAGTCACAACAAAATAAGCATAATTGGCAAAGATACATATAAGATTTACTAATTATAACTTATCCAAACATCACCAAATTATACCAAACCACATAAGATCATTACAATTTCATATACTATCATCAATGTACAAGTTCATACCATTTCAATTTGAGTCACATATCATTGTAACACATCAAATTTGATTTTTTTCCCTTTTCCAATTTCAAGATCCACTTTCAATATTTTGCCCAATAGAACCCTAGTAAAATGGACTCAGATATGTGGGTGAACTACACCACACCAAAATAGCTCGTATGCACTAAAATACACCACACCAAGGCACCGAAGTGCAAAGCCCGTACGCATCAAACGTTTAAACATTGTCAATAACATCCCTCCACCACACCAAGGTCTCCATAGAGAAAAAGAATACTCAATAATCCACAATAGATGCTGGATCCCAAAATAACGTGTCATAATCTCCATATCATCAACTATCTCATACAAAAGCACGCATTAACCCTATTGGCATGCCAATTGTATCCTAACCTTTTACTAAGTTCACATGGGCATCAACCATTCATATTTCCATAGTCATACCATGTAATCATTCATATTTGCATATCCATACCCTATACTATCACATATCAATCACTTATCCCGTTTCATTTCAATTCAATCACATTTACTAGCCTTGAATGTCAATCTTTATCAACATTTCAATTATGTTCAAACTTAGATAATAAAAAGAAGAGGAAAATAACAAAAACCAAACCTATTAAACAAGGAATAGTAGTAAGTTCTATAAGAACTTACCTTTCCGAACACAAACGAGCAGATTCTTTAAGGACTATTCCACAATTCTCTCTTTTCCTCTAAAAGCTCCACTTTTATCCAATCTCGGCTCTTAACAAATATATATTTATGCCAATCAACATTATATAATAACACACAATAGCCATTCAATGGCTCACAACAAAATGGCATGAGATGCATGATTCGATTAGTCCCCTTTTCCAGTTTCACACATATTTTTTATTTTATTCAATTTAGTCCTGGAACTCGGGATAAACATAACTTTCGATTTCTAGCTTTAGATTGAAATATGATTTCACATACTTTCATTAGGGACCTTATACTTTCTATTTCTAGCATAAATTCATGAAAAATTTTATATTTATCAATTTGGTCCCTAATTTTACAAAACTAATAAAAAACTTTAATTAACTTTACAATTTAGTCCTTTTCATAATCTAAGCTCAATATCTATCAATTCCAAGCCTAATTCATCAATTTATCTACAATAAAAACTTGCTAAAATTTTAAAATTGAACAAATTGATATATGGGCTAGCTAAATCAATCTCTTATGACCATAAATCTATAAAAATTACATCAAAAAAAGGCTTGATTACCTTGAATTTTAGCTTGCCCAAATAATATAAGAACTTTGAAGTTTTCTTTTGGTTTTTAAATATGGTGGACGGTAGGAAGATTGAAGAAGATGGTGGGATTTTCCATTAACTCACTTATTTATACCTTAATTAATCATTAATTAATCTAGTTTAATTAATTTACTCACGGTTTATTAGCATAATTTAATTACTAATATAATTTAGTGGAAAATGTCATCGTCATCCATTAACTCTTAATTAAAAATGGTTTAATAACCACTTTGGCCCTTTGATTAATTATTATCTAGGTCCTCAAGTGTTTTTTTAATTAAAACTCAATAACAATTAGACTTTTACAATTTAGTCCCTAAGATTTAATTAACTATTTTATCGATGAAATTACTTGACCATTCTTTATCATATTTTTGTATTAACTTTGTAAATATTTCTATTTTATATTTACGGACTCAATTTACAAAAATGGGGTTTTGAAATCGTATTTTCTAGTAACATTAAAAATCGAGCCATAACATGGTAAGACTCAAAATTATTTTCCAAAGAATGTTAATGATGAGTTGGCAGATTCCATTAGTCAACAACTCCAATTTCTGCGTGTGACTGATTTGGGTCATTATTGAGGAGTTACATTGTTTCACGAGTGAGTTACAAAGAATATGTTTCAATTTGTTCTTGTTAAAGTAGTAGTCATTTAAATGGATGGGATGTGAGGCTTTTATCTATGGTCGAGCGAGTCATATTGGCAAAAGAAGTACTTATGGTTTTCTAAACCTGCCTCACTTATTTAACACAAACTACGTTAACTATTGTTAGTGTTTGTGTTGAGATTGAAAAATTAGTCCGTAATTTCATCTGGGGTGCTACAAGGGGGAATCAGAAGATCGTTTTGGTGAATTGGAATGTTCTATGCCAATCGATTGTCTGGGGAAGACTAGGAATATGGCACCTAAATGATCAAAATAAAGCTTTCCTACTAAAACTAGGATATAAAATTTTGATAAACTCCAATGCCTTATAGGTGCAAGTTATGCTAACTAAATACCGAGTGGAGAAAGGCGGGACAAGTTCAATTGCAAGGCCGAATAGCTCTTTTCTTTGGAAATCTATTGCTAAAGTTTGGAATCATTCACTTGATTTTGTCTGTTGGTCAATTGGTTTTGGAAGACGGGTTTGTTTTTGGCTTGATGCTTGGGTCTCGAGCCTTTAGTCACTTAAAATTTACTACTTGGAGCAAGTTTTGTTGGACCTGATTGGTTTGGTTTCTAAAATGGTTGATGGTGAAGGTCAAAGGAGGTGGTGAGAGTTTGCATCATTACTTAGCAATGACATCTTACTTCGTATTACGACCACCCGACCTCCTGCAAGGGATGCAGGGAGGATGTTTATGTATAGAGGAACACTAAATATAGTTAGTTTTACATTTCAAATGCGTATGCTTCCTTTGTCAAAATTCAAGGTATCAACCTAATCGTCTTTGGTCTCTTATTTGGTAATTTCCAAGTATGCAACGAGTGCATCATTTTCTTTGGCTGGTGGAGTACGAATATCTTATGAATAATTTTAAAAGGGTTTGAAAGGGCTTGACGAAGTATGTGGGTTGTTTTGTGTGTGGAGCTGATAATGAGAGCCTAATTCAGTTACTCTAGGACTGCTCAAGTGTTTCTCTATTGTGGAATAATTGATTACCTCTGTACAAGTGACATTTATTTTTTTCTCTCCCATTGCAAGCTTAGCTTTAAGTGAATCTCGCCAATACTTTTAATGTTACAATTTCTAATTTGAATTAGGTTACAGTGTTTGGTTTAGTGTGTTGGTCAATATGGAAGCATTAGAACTTGTTGGTACTTGGAACATGGAAATTCAATAGTAAATAAATAGTTACACAAGCCATGACAAGCGTGAAGTATGTACGTATAGTGGAGGCTACGAGTGGAATGCGAAGGTCGCAATCCTTGGCTAATCGTGTATGGTAACCACTAAAGGAGGGCTGGGTAAAGTTAAACTAGAATGGGTCTGTACGAGGAGGAAGTACAACTAATGGAGGAGTTGTGCAGGATCATTGTGGGAATTGAGTGTTGGGCTATTCTCGTTTCTTATGAATTTCTAATGAACTTAAGGTGGAGCTTTATAGACTTTTGGATGGGCTGAAGGTCACTTGGGAATCGGGACTACGTCGAGTGATTGTGGAATACGACAGTAGTAAGGTGATAAGGTTGATTACAATGATCCATGAAGGTCAATGTAGTATACAGGTGGTGCAAGAGATAAAGTCCCTATGTGAAGGATTAAAAGAAGTTTTATTTGAGCATGTTTTCGAAAGAGAAATCAACTAACATATGGGATGGAAAAGCTATTGGATGTCTCACGAGGATAGAACTTTAGTCTAGCAAACCCCGCAACCTTAGGAAATTTCTTGGGCTCAAACCCGTCTAAGTTAGCCTTACTCTTAAAAAATGAGAATTCTTATAGAAATTCTCTAAGGCACCAAAGCAAAATAGAAGCAAACTCAGAAGAGAATGAAGTCACGACAAATAGAAATGCCATAGAAAAACAATGTACACCAAGTGTTTGAGTAAATGCTCTCAAAAGCATTCTATTATTTTGAAGGTTTACAACTGAGTGATTACAATTGAGGGTGGAGGACCTCTATTTATAGTTAAGCTACCCCAAATTCAATGATACAAATTGAATTACACCAACAGTTAATATTAGTGTTTATCTACAATATGAAAGTCCTAAGATATTTAAACTCTGTACATCTTTATCCCTTAGGATTTACATTAATTACCCTGGTAACTCTAGTTTTACTAGAGTGTTTCACTTGGCCACCAAGGCTTCAAGTAGATGGGTTTCTTCATATGTTCCAAGAATCGGGTCAGTTCAAATGAGTCAAATGAGCCCCATTTAATAAGTTGAACCCCATAGGACGTTCTGTGCATAACGGTCATGGACTTTGATCTACGGCTCGTGACATATGGGCATGGTTTTGAGTTGCAATAGTTCAACTCCCCTCCATCTCGACTATCCAATGACTTTTAACAAAATGATTTAGGAACTTTGTAGGCATATAGCTATGGTTTATAGTCTATAACTTCTCTTTATTACAAAATAAAAAACGATAAGGTGGGTGAATTAAAGAGGCTTAGTGAGGTTAATTATAATAGAGTTTCTTTCCCAAACTATAATTAGAGTGACCGCTCTAGTTTTTATTTTCCTTACACTCCATCTAAGAATAAATAAATAAATGTTAATTTTTGGTCAGCTGTAGGGCTTTTTCCACCCCCTTGTTAAAGAAATTTACCTAGAATTAGGTAGGAAATGTTATTTCATATACCCATATAGCCTATATTAGATTATTAGTTTGGTCAATTAATCGGATATCAATCTAATTGAAAAAAAATTATTATAATGGTTTTTATGTGTTTTAATAATTTTATAGTTACTTTTTAAAAAACTAAGCATATTACACTATAATTTAAAAAAAATCTTAAAACGGAGGAGTAATTAAGTTAGGAGATTTAAGATATTTAGTTATAGGTTCAATCCTTCATGTTGTGAGTATCACCTACTATGGTATTTTCAAATTTCATCATGTTTTTATAGCATCCGAAATGTTTGATATTTTATTATTCTTTATGTTATGGTTTAATTAGTACATATTGTGTTTAATATTATCAAATATAATTTAACATTTATTTTTGGACCAACGAAGCTACATTTAACTCCTAGAAATATTTTTATTTTTTATTTTCCTTTATAAAAAATAATTTCCATTTTTTTTCAATAATTAAAGCTTGTTTGTTATCTATTTTCTTATAATAAAAAATGAGAAATAAAATAAAAACAACCCTGAAACTTAAAACCTAATCTCTACATTTATATGAGAAATTGGGTAAATTAGCGATATATGCCAATTTTAGAAGATAATGGAGAAAATTGGTCGATTTTTTCGATATTTAAGGAAGTAAGTCGATTTTGAAGAGAGAAACAAAAAAATACGTCCTACAGGAAGTATTTTCTGTTGACTTGTCTGAAAACGTGTTCTATAAAAAACATTTTCTTTAATAACTTGACACATTATTGTTTTTGGTTAAATGGTTAAATTTTAGTGGTTTTGTCTTTAAGCCTTGGGTTTGATTTCTCTCTTACTCACTTTTTTTTTATTTCATGTTTCAAATTTTTTAAAAAAAATTATTTAATAATTAATAAATATTGTTTTTAAGTTTTTAATTCAGCTTTTTAATTAAAAATTATTTTATTTATATAAATAAAATAATAAATATGTAATTAAATAATAAAAATATATTTTATATATACCATTAATGTTATTCGTTGTGACAAATTAGGCTCTCTTCATCACTTAGAGCTTCTATTCAAGTAGTTTTCTATATTTTTATTTCATTTTTAGAATTAATTAATTTTGAATTTAAGTTTAATAAATGGAGTTTTTAGTGTTGTTTTATGACCTGTTATGCCAATTTAGGCCTAAGGAGGAACTAACATGTTAATTAAGTGTGCAGAACAATATTTTTAGTTATTAATTAAAAATATTTTTAACATAATTATATATAATATATATTGTTATTATAGAATTACATATTTATTATTTTATTTATATAAATAAAAGAGTTATTAATTAAAAAGAATAATTAAAAAACTTGAAAACAATATATTTATTAATTATTAATTAAAAAAGTTTAAAACAATATGAAATAAAAATTAAAAATGTGAGAGAAATTAAACTTGGGGCTCAAGGATAAATGCACTGACATTTAAACATCTAACCAAAGAAACTAATATATTAAGTTATTAATGAAAACGTATTTTGTAGAATGCGTTTTCAGACACGTTAGTAGAAAACACTTCCTGCAAAACGCGTTTTCTATTTCTCTCTTCAAAATCAGCTTAAATCTCTAATTATATTTTTAAAACTGTTATAAAATAAAGAAAGATGGAAAGAATAAAGAACAAAGAAAATATGAAAGCAATAGAAAATGTACTTTATTAATCAAAGGGATGATCACAATGCTTCATCAGAATCTCTATTTATAGGCATAAGAAGTATAAAAGAAGTAGAGATCTAATTCTAATAACTATTAGAATTTAAAGTACATCAAAATTTTATCTTGATCATGATGGACATCCACTTAATAAGATATTCATAACACTTCCCCTTGAATGTCCATTGGTAGATAATGTGCCTAGTTAAAACTTTATTAGGAAAAATCCTGTGGGATAAAAATCTAATGAAGGAAAAAGAGTACACAATCTTCTATTACAAGTTGTCCCATTAAAAACCTTTACCAGGAAAACCCAATGGGACAAAACCTTGGTTAAAAGAAAAGAGTACAACTTGTTTTAGACTCCCCCTAATAGCAACATTACATTACATCTTTGAGTTGATGCATTCTAATCTTGTGTAATAGTCTTTTAAATGTTGAAGTTGGCAATGCCTTAGTAAAAGGATATGCTAAATGATCACTAAAACAAATTTGTTGAACATTTATATCACCTCTTTTCTCAAAATCATGGGTGAAGAATAATTTTGGCAAAATATGTTTCGTTCTATCACCTTTGATGTAACCACCCTTCAATTGAGCTATACATGTTGCATTATCTTCATATAAAATAGTTGGCATCTTTTCTTATAAAGGAAAATTACATATCTTATAGATATGTTGGGTTAATAACCTTAGCCAAACACACTCTCGACTTGCCTCATGCATTACAATTATTTCTGCATGATTTGAAGAAGTAACAATTAATGTTTACTTTGTCGAACGCCATGATATGGTAGTACCCTCACATGTAAATAAATATCCTGTTCGAGATCTACCTTTATGTGGATCTGATAAGTATCCAACATCAGCATAGCCAACTAATAGGGATTTTGAATCATTTGAATAAAATAACCTCATATCAATAATCCCTCTGAAATATCTAAATATATGTTTAATTTCATTCAAATGTCTTCATGTAGGAGAAGAGCTATATCTGGTCTTGTGTTATTTCTAAGATACATCAATGCCCCTATGGCACTTAGATATGGTACTTCAGGACCAAGAAACTCTTCATCATTCTCGCAAGGACAAAATTGATCTTTATTCACATCTAACGATCGTACAACCATCAGAGTACTTAATTGGTTGCTTTATCCATGTAAAATTTTTATAATATCTTTTCCAAATAAGTTGATTAATGAACATGAATTTCATCTTTTAAATGCTCGATTCGTAAGCCAATATAAAACTTTGTTTTTCCAAGATCTTTCATTTAAAATTCTTTCCTTAAACAATTTATTGTATTTTGAAGCTCTTCAGAAGTTCCAATAATATTTAGATCATCAACATAAGCAACAATTATCACAAAATTTGATCCAAACCTTTTTATAAAGACACGTGGACAAATTAGATCATTTTTGTAACCTTCTTTTAACAAGTATTCACTAAGACAATTGTACCACACACGTCTAGATTGTTTTAATCTATATAAACTTTTCTTTAATCTGATCGACCAATTTTCTCAAAAAACTCTATATTCTTCTAGGATTTTAAATCCTTCAGGGATTTTCATATATTTACTATCAAGTGTACCATATAAATAGAATGTAACAACATCCATTAGATGCATGTCAAGTTTTTCACGTACTGTCAGACTAATAATATATCTAAATGTGATTACATCCACCATAGGAGAATATGTCACTTCATAATAATGTTGGGCCTTTGTGAAAATCCTTGTGCTACAAGTCGAGCTTTATATCTTACGACTTCATCAATTGCATTTTATTTTCGCACAAATACCCTTTTATATCCTACCAACTGTACACCTTTAGGTGTTTAGACTACAAGTCCAAAAACTTCACGTTTACAAAGTGAATTCAATTCTTCTTGAATTGCATCTTTCTATTTTGGCCAATCTTTTCTATTTTTTACATTCCTTAATAGATTTAGGCTCAAGATCCTCATTTTCTTTTGTTATTTCAATAGCAACATTATAAGTAAAATTGTTGTCGACAACCACATTTTGTTTTTGTTCCATATTTTTCTTGTATTGACATAACTTATTGAGATCTCTTTATTTTCATCATTTCCATTTTCACTTTTAGGTACCTGAATCTCTTCTTGAGTTTTATAATTAGTTATGTTATGGATTTCTTTAGGAACCCCCGCCTCCACTATATGACCATCTTGAATATTTGCTCCCTTTTTTTTACGAGGATTTTTATCTTTGGAACTAACCGATCTTCCACGTTTCCTGCATGGATTACTTTCTTTTACATTAACAGTTTGCCCTATTAGCACATCAATTCGTATTGGAGCATTTTCAACTAGTATGTGAGATTTAATGAATCTGGCAGTTGATTTGTAAAATGAATTATCTGTTGAACTTCTGGTTCACATTGCTTTGTACGAGGATCTTAGACATTGATAATTCATTTCAAATACTTTATTAATCTAGCTTTTCATTCTCTCCCTCTAATATTGAGAAAACTGACAACTCATATCATAACTAAATATCAAATTAATAGCTCAAAAATATTATAAAGAGACTCATATAAATATACATTCTCAATCTCTTATTATGACCCATCTTTCTGCGTTGTGGTGGAGTAGTTGGAACATATATCGCACATCCAAAAATTGTAAGATGGGAAATATTTGGCTCTTGACCAAAAAACAATTGTAATGGTAAGTATTTATAATTTATTGGCTTGATGCGTACAACATGTAAATTAATACAATTTCATGCTGAAATAGAAAGTTTTGTTCTCATAAGTAATGAGTTAGCTATTAGTTGGAAGCATTTGATAAACAATTCAGCTAAATCATTTTGTCTGTGAACATGAGCAACAGGATGTTCAACTTTTATCCCAATTGACATGCAATAATCATTGAAAAATTGGGATGTAAACTCACCAACATTAGCAAGATGAATTGTTTTAGTTGCACCATCTGAAATTAATCATTTAAACAAGCAATCTCGCAAACGACAGGTTGCAAGTTGATAACGCATGTGATTATTTGTAGATGCATCTACCAAAATCATATAATATCAAAATCATCCACATGGTGGATGAATGGGCCCATATTCATTTCAGAAATGTAAGACATTAAATCTCAACTTTAGCTAGTGAGTTTCTAAAAACCAATTTTTATTGAGAACAAGCAACAAATGAAAATTCTTTAAATTAAAGAATCTTCTGGTTTTTTAATAGATGTCCATATGAATTCTCAATTAATTTTCGCATCATATACAATCCAGGATGGTCTAACTGGTCACGTCAAGTAGTAATCGCATTTGTATTAGTAAACTACTAGTTTACTTTAACATGTGTTTCAATTGTACTAAATTGTAAACAAATTGATAATTTTATTATCATTCCTTTTAATTTGTATCCACATATAAGTACTATTGTGACATTGACTACTGAAAATGTCTAAATCAATGTGAAGTCTATAATGTCACCAAGTCAATAAATATAATTTCCAAATATGCCAAAATCTTCAAATGCCCAAAAAATCCATTAATAGAAAACTTTGAGAGTGGATCTTATTTTCCAAGTGTACAACAGGTACATAACCAATGACTTTTTATACATAAGTTTTCTCTCTTGCAAGTTCTCATCAGTAATATTTTACCACGTAATTTTAATTGAGAACTTATTTTGAATATTGTAAAGTTATACTCACAGTTTTAACAACTTACAACTTCATGTGCATCCAACGATAACGAGCTTTAGATAGAATTATCATATTCTACTACTCACATTTTTCTTTAAATTATTCCAAATTTTAAGTAGATCTTTCACAGTCTAATATTTTGCTTTCAACCCCTTAGGGAGGATGATGATAAAAGAATATCACAAAGATTATAAAATAAATATAAATTAATAACTCAATCCCCTGTTTTATTCATATGGAATATAATGTTTTCCTCATTCACAATCTCAATATGGGATCCATTACAAATAACTTTTAAAAGTAATGCATTAACCATCACAAATTTTGTACTTTTTAGATAGTGATATATTAGCTCTTCTGAAGCTTTCAACTAATTTTGTATTATCAGATATTGGAATAATATTTGTTTGTTTCAATACCAAATAAGATAAATATTTTCTATCTATAATGATAGAATTCATTACTACATTTTTATATCATTCCTCAAATAATATTAACATAAACAAAATATTTAGGCATACGCGACATATGTCGCCACTAATCTTTCATATCACATGGATAACATAAGTTATCTTTACCCTTTGAAAAGTTATCTTGAGAACTCCCATTTATTACTATATTCCCACTTTTAGTGGTCCATGAGTATATCTTTTATTTTCTTTATATTTACATTCACTTCGAGGAATGCAATAGTTTTACTGGGACGAACTTATAAATGTCCCAATAGATTCTTTATTTCATAATCACCGTCGCAAACATGCGTAGATTTTAAATTAGAATCTATCTATTCATGTTGTCATGATTAGTCTCCAATTATAATAAACATGATATAATAAATAAAATATAGTAAAATATACCCGAAGATCTTTAACATCATTGTCATCACCTTGACAAATCTATTCTTGCCCATGCTTGTACAATTATAAATCAAAAATCAGGAATAAGAACCACAATCCATTATGAGATTGAATCTTTCAACATCCTGAAGATGAAGTTGTAAGGGAGAAAGTTTAAGGTCAAAAGGAATTTGATTTGTGGGATGACTTCGAAAGATTTTGAAAAAATAGAGAATCATCGTGCTGATAACGTGTTATAAAATAAAGAAAGATAGAGAGAATAAAGAACAAAGAAAATATGAAATCAATAGAAAATGTACTTTATTAATCAAAGGGATGACCACAATGCTTCATCAGAGTCTCTATTTATAGGCATAAGAAGTATAAAAGAAGTAGATATCTAATTCTAATAACTATTAGAATTTAAAGTACATCAAAACTTTATCTTGATCATGATGGACATCCACTTAATAAGATATTCATAACAAAAACGAAATTTTCTTCAAATTTACCTCGAATAAGTCTTACATTTAACAAAATATTTTCAATATTAAAAAAATTCAAAAATATATTTTTGCATTTATATGGGTTTAAATAAGAGTCAATTTATTTTAAAGTTTTTATTTTCAACTTTTCAATTTTACAAAGCATTTTTAATAAAAATATTTGTTATATTATTTTTCTAATTTTCACATTTTTTCCATTTCCAAAAATCAATTTTCAAATCAAGCATAGTTCTTTGAATTTTTTTTTCCATTTTAAAAAAAGAAAAGAACAATTACTTCTATTTTTTAAACCAAATGGAACCTAATTAAATTTTTTTAAAAAAAATAAATGGAGCCTTTTCTTTTTTTTTAGTATCCAAAATAGGAGGCAAAGTTGTTGGGACTTGGGAGCTGTTAGCGTATAGAATATAGCATTAATAGAGGTGCATTATCATGTCAACATTTTTGTAACTCTTTTTTTTGGGGGGGGGGTGGTGGGGGGCGCTAAAGACGAGAGGATAATCTGTAACCATTTATTTCCAACTAAAATTTAAATCTCTCAACGAAAACTAAAATGTAAATCTTCTCTTTGTTTTTATTATAATTCAAAATCCCATTTTGTCATTACATAAAAAATTGTTAAATGAATTCTTTTTAAGGTTTGTTAAACGAACTATTACATAAATATTAAATGATTTTTTATAATAATAAATAAAATTTTAATTTTATATTAAATTATTTATATTTATTAGATAAATATTATTTCATATTAAAAAAATTGGTAAAAAAATAACGGAATCAATTACAAACTAAAAAAAGTAAAATTTTAAGTTGAAGATAAAGACTTTATATCTAAACGAATCTTATCAGCAACTTTAGCAGGGGAGACTTGAAATACTTGTCGACCATATGAGAAATCCTTCATTAAGCTTGCCAGTATGTGCGGTGCAAAATTTGCATTTCTTAGAATTTATTTGATGACCACATGCCAATCTTGCTTACAGAGTTCTTGAATTCTTAAGACCAAGTCTCTATTCATATCTTTTAAGGCCACCAAGGATATCTTTGACAACAGTATCACAATGAGTCTATACTATAACTTCTTTCTATTTGACTCTCCATGCATATTGTAACCCATCGTATATGGCTCAAAGCCCAGCTTGTTCAACACTACATCTACTAATATTTCTCCCAAATCCCCATATCTATTTGTCATGCTCATCTCTGCAACGGCAACCGAGGAAGCGAGACTCGAAGATGGGTATATTTAAATTATTACATTTACATTAACCAAAAAAGAAAAAAATATATACATTCCTTTTGTTTTGAATGGTAAATTTTAATTATTTATATAATAATGTACTCTATCTTTCATATATAAAATTTTATAAATAATGCATTTATATAATCTAATCTAATATATTATCATTATTATATATTATTTACAACTATTATGATGAATTGATTCACTGTTAAGAAAAAAAAGAAAGTAGAAAATATAATTTACAACTAGATTATGGCATACTTTCAATGTGGGTAAAAACATTTATGTAACAAATTTATAAAAGAAATTGATATATAATCAAATGTGATTTTAGTTGAAATGGTAAAGTTAAGATGGTGAAATATTAAGGCAATTTGAGTTTAAATCCTATAATTCTCATAATGTGCATGTACTTTTCTAGATTTATCAAAATATTAAAAGACATAAATACTTTTAAAATAGTATTTGTTACTTTACAAAATGAATAACCTTTTGGTAATTTCACATTGAGTTTGGAATCGATTGATACCGGGTAACATCAACTCAGTGAAAGCTTTAATATATAGTATATATATATATATATATCAACTTTTTATAGTTTGTACAAATGATTTAATAATGATTATGAATTTTTCATTAGAACTCAAAATAAATGATATACATTAATTATGTTAATTAGTTATTATTTTGAATAGTGTTTCTTTGTATTAATTATATGAAATGAAACTATATTATATGCTAAATATCATAAAAAAAAACTTTAATTATGATTAAAAAATTTATTATTATAATATTTGAATTGTTAAATAAGTTAATATATTTTAATTATGTTCTATAATTCAAATATATAATATCATTATACATTAATTGCAATAATTAAAAATACATTATTTGAAAAACAAATGAAAAAACTAATCACACAAAATCACGTACAACGCTTGTGACATTAAAACCTAGTATATATAAAGCACAAGTTTGGAAAAACTTTTGAACCGAACTCATATAACCTATTGTTTATTATATCACTCACTTTGTCATTTTAAATTTTTTATTATTTATAACATTGATTGTAGCATCCTCAACATGACCTAGACATTAGACCCGAATTTGGGAGATTACATCAGCCACTGAAATGGTCTAGTACGATCGGAGTTCATAAAACTGTCAATTTAAAACATTTATTTATTTTAAAAGAAAACTTGGCCTATTTTCAAAAAAACCCTAGAGTTAACAAAAACCAATTAATTTTAACATTTTTCTTATAACCGGGACTATTTTTGAAAACTTAGTTAATTTATTTATTCTTTCAAAACTTATTTACAAACTTAGCAACGGAAAATGATATTTACTTAGTTTTAATAAAATCTATATTTAATGCATATTTGACTATAATCCTTATTTCGCCATTTTAAAAGAAAACAATTTAAAAGTCATGCATGCTAATTAAAAACAAAACCTAAATATGAGTCTCATGCTACAATATAAATAAAACAATATAGTTTCGAAATAACATAAATTATAATGATAATAATAATAAGCCTAATAATACTTTCATATAAGTAAAACGATTCCGAGCCCTCCATGTTGAGTCCATTCCTAACTTGGTGGATTATCTGTAAAGATGAAAATTAAAAAGGGAGCAAACTATGAAGCTCAATGTGAGTTTAGTCACAAGAAAACCATAACAAAGCAACAAACAAACAAAGCACATGAGTTAGCAATTCTGAGATTAAACACAACCATAAAGCACCTCAGATTAACTATTTTTCACATAAAACACGTCACTTTATTAACTATTTTTATTGCACATGAATGGAATGCAATTTCATATTAATAGAAATGTCCTATTGGTCGGCTTCACATGTGCGCATTAAAATAATGAATTTATAAAAAAAATTTTAAAGCCCGATTTTACTGCAAGCATACAAGTTAGTTGTAATATTTATAGTTCCGATGGAACACAAAGTATTCTAAGGGGTCGAACCCAAAGGAGATGGTGGTTGAGCAATAACTAGCATACACAATAGATTCTAAGTGGCTACTAATAAGATTTTATAATACGACAATTCATAACAAAGAGAATATTGCACGAAAATCAAATATGCTACTCTAAGGACTAAATTTCTAAGAATGTAAAATTAAAGGAATATTTAGTAAATAACTAATAGGGGTTGGTTAATTTCGATGTGGTTCATCAAACCTTGGACACGAGACTTAAATCACATAAATTACTAAGTGGCTCCATTTTATCTTCCGATCTAAATTTTACTAACTTAGACGAATTAGGTCTGATTTATCTTCTGATCTCATCGATTAATCCGGGCTAATGAACGAGTGTGCAACAAAATTACCTTCTGGTCTCACTTGCCTATATGTTCCCTTAGTGGCGTCAGTTCCTAAGTTCTTAGGTCTATTCTATTTAGTGTAATTTATTACGATTTAGTCCTTTGTCCAAAGATTTTAGTTTACCCACATCTCTATCAACCAACATTATTTGGATTTAGCTACTCATGCTCAAAATGAAGAAAATAAACATGGAAATGAAAAATAAAGCAACCATGAAAATAAAGCTTAAGAAAATATGAAAGTTGAGATTTTTATGCAAGAAAATGTAAGCAATAATAAACTAAAAGAAATAACAAGAATATCTAAAGTAAGAAACATAAAGGAACAAAATTTAACAGATTTAAAGTAAAATAAATTGAAATACATTAAACTAAAGCCCAAAGAGTCTTGAAAGCAAGGTACAAAGATTGAAAATGTAACTAAACCTTAACTACAGTAATAACGAACTAAACTAACACTAAAAAAATCAAGAACAAGAAGTAAATGCAAAAAATAAACTCTAAACTAGGGTAGAAGAAGAGAAAATAAAAACCCTAGAAAAAGTGCAAAGAAAACTAAGAGAAACCTAGAGAAAACTAAACTCTCTCCTCAACAATTTTATATTGTTTTCAGGTGTCTTCTAGTGACTTTTTATTGCCAAAAATGCCCCCACACAAGCCTTGAGTGATTGGTGGATCAAGTAGATAAAGACTACCCTTTTTGTCCAAGTTTGTCCCCTTGATAAAGGTGATATCGTGATACCCGGAAGAGGATATCGTGATACCAAGAAGAGGATATCGCGATACCACTGAAGGGAGTCTTCACTCTTCTATACTGTTGGAGGTATCGCAATTTCAAGGTGTAGACATCATGATACCCTTTGCCTTGGTGTCATTCTAGCTCATTTTCAATCTCCAATATGTCCCTACGTCACTCAATGACACGTTAGGCCTCCAAATAGTGCTATTGGCCAATTTGGGTCACAAATGGGTAAAAAATAAGACATTTCCACTTATTAATTGAAAATATAAAAATAACAAAAAACTACACTACCAACAATATTTTGCTCGATAAAAGTCTCCTTAAGTACGTCGACAATGCCTAATTTGCCACATCGATTTGTGGCAGGTCACCTACCCAACTCCACTACACACCTCACTTATGAGTTCCCCAAAACTCATCTACCATATCACTCTAGATTATGGACAAGCCACCGCTACTTTGCTGTTAAACTGTCACTTTGTAAAGAAAAATATGGGTAAACCACTATTATTTTAGATAAAAACATTTGTAATTACTGCCACTTGTTGTGAGTGCACAACATGGTTGCAGATTAAATAAATTGTCGTTGGGTTTGTGGACGAGCCACATATTTGTAGTTACTATCACTTGTTGTGAGTGCACAACATATTCGCAGATTAAACAAACTGCCACTAGGTTTTGTGGATGAGCCACCACTTCTTTGTAGATTTAATAAATTTTCACTCTTCCTTCGTACAATGTCCCGCCCCATGCAATGCAGTATATCATGTTTCGTATTATAATAAATCAACACTAGTAGTGGACATGTAACATGTACTCAATTCATCACTAACACTTAACATGTTTATCATGTTCTTCGTAGGACAGTAATAATATTATCACTTTAACAGTTTCACTTTATCAGAAAACACATAACATTCGCATATTATGTGATGTAATAAAAGCACTTAAGGCATTAAACATAAATTTCAAGATTCACACAATATTA
The DNA here is from genome assembly GCF_007990345.1 of Gossypium hirsutum. Taxonomy (NCBI): domain Eukaryota; kingdom Viridiplantae; phylum Streptophyta; class Magnoliopsida; order Malvales; family Malvaceae; genus Gossypium; species Gossypium hirsutum. Next base: position 15,953,247 of record NC_053438.1, read on the forward strand.
GGGACCTAATTAAAGAAAAACTCTAAAAATAATTCAGGGAATGTACAGGCATTAAATTGAACATATCATACTTTGACAAAATATTAATAATTTAAATCAATTACTCATGGAATCTAGACTAAATCATTCTATTAGGGACTTAATTGAACAAAACTAAACATAAAAAAATAGTTTGGGAATTAATCAGGGACTAAGTTGAACAAGTTATAAAATTATGCGTTAAAACTATAATTTTTGGGTTTTAGGGGACACACATCCTTGTGATTAGACCGTATAGGAAGCCTTGGGCCATGTGGAGGGGGTACACGATCATGTGGCTAGGCCGTGTGAGAGACTGGTCGTGTGGCATTCGAAATTTTAACCTATAGGGGAGACACGACTATGTGAGAAGCGAAAACCTATGGTTACAAGGAGGACATGGCCATGTAATGAGGTCGTGTGGTCCACACGGATGGCCCACATGCTCGAGTGGTTGGTCGTGTGGTCTATCCTAAGCTCGATTTTGTTTCAATTTTCTCGTAAAAGAATACACACCTTTCACTAGGAGTCTGATCGACGTTCCTTGCAACCAAATCTTATCTAGGATACCTACAATGAGTCTTTCAATTGACAAATATGCAAGGATTAAAAATGGTTTTCAAGAAAAGTCAAGATTATCGATAAGATTCATAAAAGATCGTTTAATCGATCTTAAAATGAATGTGAATAGAAATTCTACATGTATTTGAGATCTAAACATTGGGATTCGTAATGTTCTTATCGATCTTGGCAATGTTAGAGACGAAATTTGACGGCGTTACGCTAAACCGATAAGATGAACGGTTGAACAAAGGTCGATTTCTGGTTCGGGATCAAAATAAGTTTTTTAGCAATAAAGGAAAAATATTTGCAAAGGGGAATATGAAAAAGAAAAAGAGGGAAAATTAGGGAAAAAGAAATAGGGGGTGAGTGGCATGACTTGAACCTAGAGAGTAAAGGGAGAGATGCAAAAGTTTTACACTTTGGGCTGTTACTCACACTTAATATATTTTTACCAAAACTAATATATATCCTAGTTCAATTTTGTTCCTTGGTTGTTGAAAAATTAAAACAAAGAAATGGGAGAGGAGTGGATTGAACCTAAGATTTTTAAAAAAACACTAACAACTTAACAATCAAGCCTATTCAATTATTTAATTATTCATTTCATCTAATCCCCTATATTTTGGGACGTTACATTGAGCACATTAACAAATAAAATTTTTAATTTTAATAAAATAATTGGTTAGAAAAATTTACTTGATACGAACATTTATCATACTTATAAATAAGAATTTTGATTCTATTCAAAAAATTTATTATATAAATTTATATAATAATAAATAATATTATATTATATTAAAATTATTATGTTTTCATTAACAAAAAAAGTTAAAAAGAAAAAACATATTACTTTTGCTTTAAATAGTAAATTTTAATTGTTTACAATATTTTTTATAGTTTTTACAAATGCTTTAATAACAATTAGAAAATTTTTATTAGCTTTATATTTGAATTATTAAAATAATTTATATATTTTAATTATATTAATTAGTTATTATTTTAAATAATTTTTCTTTGCATTAATTACATGAGGTAAAATTATATTGTATATTTAATACGTTAAAAATGCATTTGAATTTTTTATTATAATATTTAAATTTTTAAATGAGTTAATATATTTTAATTATATTTAACTATTTGAATAATAATATGTTTTACACTAATTATGATAATTAAAAAATAAAATTTTAAAAACTAATTAAAAATTAAACACGTTAAACATATGCCATGTCACATTGCAAATTGGTTTTCGTAAAAAGAGAAAATAATTTAAATTTTCTAAAATTGATGATAATTATAAACACTATTAAAAATGTGTAAACTACCTAGTTAGTCACCCAACTTTTATGGCGCTTCTATTTTGGTCATTTACAATTTCATCACCTAACATTTAAGGCACTTTCATTTTAGTCAACCAAGCATTAAATTTCTAATACGCCACATCATGTTTACGCTTTCATTTTGGTCACCCAGAAAAATATATTTTTTATAAGTATTGATTGAGGTAAAGAAAATTAAAGATTAAAGTGAAAAAATATATTTTTTATAAGTATTGATCGCCGACAATGACTTCAAACACGACGGGGAGCGGTGGGTTCGGAAGCAAATCATGAGAATAGTCGGTATGGATCTCGTTTTAATGTACTTTCCAAATTTAGAAAGAGGGAGGATGTAATTGTAACGCCCCAAAATTTTAAATTTTAGAAGTGTTGGGTCTTGTCATGTAATGTGTTCAGTTTGGGTGGTTAAGTGCTTGGTATATATGCTTGAGGTTTCTTGGTAAGATATAAGCTTTCCCTATGGTCGTGCGTTCAATCCTCTGTGAGAGCATTATGAAAATTTAATTTTATGTCAATTTTGGTGCCATCTCTGTGGATAAGTTTGGATTTTATTAAACTCCTAAAAATTTGGTTAGTTAATAGTGGGATAAGATTTGAATTCTTTTGAAAATAAATAAGTTTTAGTTATTAAACTAATAGTTTAATTTCTTTTTCCTAAAACCATATCCCCACAGTCAATGGTTTTGTTTGTATGTTAGTTATGTTATATTATTTTTTATTATTATTCTAATTGATTTTCTAGAAATTTGCTACTATTTTTCTTTCCCACGTTTGTGCCTTTATTTTCCAATTTTTCATGCCGTCATTACTGGACAATTTATCAATAAAAACCCTTTTTTTTAAAAAATTTATCGAAATGGGCCTATTATTTAATTATTTACCGGAATGGTTCTTTTTTGCGAAATCACATCCACGTCACCGCGATGTCAGGGTACGTGCCAGGAAATCGTGTCCACGTCAGCAACTCGTGCTGACATGGACGCGATTTCGAGCCGCGCGTGAACAGTACCCAACGGTCAAAAATTTGACCGTTGCCCCCCCAACGATCAAAAAAACTATAAATACCCCCACCCCTTTTTATTTTTTCACAAACAAATCCTCTCTCATATTTCCTCTCAATTCCTCTCAATTTCCTTCCAAAATTCTCTCAATTTCCTTCCAAAATTCTCTCAAATCCATATTTAATTTCAATTTCCTCTCAATTTCCTATTTTAAAATAATTTTAAAATTTTTTTATATTTTTATAAATCGTAAAAATTTGTACGATTTCATCAATGGCCGGATCATTGACTCGTCTTGATAGACATCACATATCGGTGGAACAAATGACAATGGTAAGTGTTAAATTTAATTTTTAAATATTATTTAAGAATTTTTTATTTATGCATCTTTAGATAATTATTAATTTATTATTTGTTATAAAAATCTGAAGATCGGGTATTGGAATGCAATATCCGGAACATGCATGGTCTTCCATCACCGTTGGTAGAGAACTACCTGTGGGAAACGGGTTTTTGGCACGTGGCAACGGTAGGCTGGGGATGCAAGTTGGATCCAAAACTGATCAGTGCGTTAATCGAGAGGTGGAGACCTGAGACGCACACATTCCATCTTCCATGTGGAGAGTGCACTATCACTCTAGAAGATGTTAGTCTGCAGTTGGGATTGCCGGTGGACGGGCACCCAGTCACTGGGTTTTCCCAATCTAGCAATTGGGAGGCGATGTGCTACAAGCTTTTGGGCGCTATTCCGGAGAAAATGGAGGGAAGTAAGGTCGAGATGGGCTGGTTACATGACACATTCCCTGATCCAGATGAAGATTCAACCGAAATTGAAAGAATCTGATATGCTCGGGCATACATTCTTCAAATAATTGGAGGTTATCTGATGCCCGACACGTCACGAAGCCGCGTACATCTAAGATGGCTGCTAAAACTCGTTGATTTTAGTGCAGCCGGTGAATTGAGTTGGGGGTCTGCCATCTTGGCAACATTATATCGGGAGATGTGCGGGGCGACGTGACCGAGGAGAGCAAACATCGAAGGTTGCCTGTCACTACTGCAGTCATGGGCACGGTTTCACTTTCCAAATAAAAGTATGCTAAAAATTTATTTAATTAGGTGGAACCATTCGGCAAGTTATGCTCGATTACCGTCCTCTCTTGAAGATATATGGCTTCTATTGGACCAATGGTCGGAAGCAGAAGTAAGTATTATTACAAATAGATATTTCCATACATTCGTTATTCGATTGATATTTAGTATTTAGTATTTAGTATTATGTATATAACTAATATTTCTATCATGTTCATATAGTTTCAATGGACACCATACGAGGATCTGGCAATTCGGGCAGTAATCCCGGAAGAGTTTTTCCAAAATCCACAAGCTTGGTACGTGAAAGTCGTGTTGGTCAACTACGTAACCGTGGAACCGCACCAGACAGACAGAGTGCTACGACAGTTTGGATGTAGACAACCGATTCCGGTGGATCCTGAGGTGTTTGACGATCAACACAAAGTCGACCTTCGGCAATTGAATGTGGATTGGACGAGATACTGGTCTGAGTACATGGAAATGTGGGAAGATCGGCATGAATATCTACCTACTCGGGAACCAATCGTCGTTCCGGAGTTATCGTGCGTTCCAGAATACATGTCATGGTTTAGGATCCATGGCAAGCCGTATTTACTGACGCCAGAGGAGAGGCAGTGGCAAATACGTGTCGAAAGGGTAAGGCGCGGGCCTCTAAATCCAAGACGACAAGATGAACGCAGCCCCTCAACGAGGCCCAAACATTCACCCGGCTCATCATCAGCGGCCATAAGATCACCAGGCCTAACGAGAGCACTGACACAGTCACCCGACGTAGCAGTTCAACTGATGATACCCACGCAACCGCCTTTTCAGATGATGCCAGGTGCGTTTCCTAGCCCTTATATGTACCCTAACCCTTATATGTATCCTTTTCCGAGTCCTATGGCAAGTTTGAGCCAAATGCCCGGTTCAGCTCCATTTCCTGTTATGCCGAGCGGACCGCCGATGTATAGGCCAGCGGCGCACGAGGGATTGCAAGGGGGGCCGTCGGGGAGCTCTCCTTTTTACCAATCCACACCAACATATGGGTTTCAAACATTGTCGTCGTTCCTGATGCAAACACCTCCACACACACTATTCTTTGAAGGTGGATCATCGTCCCAAGTCCGACAACCAGATGCCGAACTGGAAGAACCAGAATTCCCACCGGAGGAACAACAACCACCACCGAAAGCTAGAGAAAGGAGGAATCCAGCGCGTAACCGTCGACGGCCGCCATGTGGCACTGAATCCCTCGGGCATAGACATTGATTGCCATATTGAAATTTATTTGTACAAAATTTTGAATATTTTGATATTATTTTATGAAAAAAATAGAAATTTTTTGAGTTATTTTGATATTATTTGATGTAATAAAATAGAAGTTTATTTGATGTAATAAAATAAAAGTTTATTTGATGTAATAAAATAAAAAAAATTTCGAGTTATTTTGATTTTATTTGATGTAATAAAATAGAAGTTTATTTGATGTAATAAAAACCCTAACCTAATTTAATTAAAAACCCTAACCCTAACCTAATTTAATTAAAAACCCTAATCCTAACCTAATTTAATTAAAAACCCTAACCCTAACCTAATTTAACTAAAAACCATAACCCCTAACCTAAATTAACTAAAAACCCTAACCTCTAACCTAATTTAATGACAAACCCTAACCCTAACCTAATTTAATTAAAAACCCTAACCCTAACCTAATTTAATTAAACACCCTAACCCCTAACCTAATTTAATTACAAACCCTAACCTTAACCTAATTTAATTAAAAACCCTAAACTCTTAACTTAAAAACCCTAACCTAATTTAATTAAAAACCCTAACCTAATTTAATTAAAAACCCTAATCCTAAGCTAATTTAATTAAAAACCCTAAACCCTTAACTTAAAAACTCTAACATTAACCTAATTTAATTAAAAACCCTAACCCAATTTAATTAAAAACCCTAACCCTAACCTAATTTAATTAAAAACCCTAAACCCTTAACTTAAAAACCCTAACATTGACCTAATTTAATTAAAAACCCTAACCTAATTTAATTAAAAACCCTAAACCCTTAACTTTAAATTAAAAACCCTAACCCTAACCTAATTTAATTAAAAACCCTAAACCCTTAACTTAAAAATCCTAACCTTAACCTAATTTAATTAAAAACCCTAACCTAATTTAATTAAAAGCCCTAACCCTAACCTAATTTAATTAAAAACCCTAAACCCTTAACTTAAAAACCCTAACCTTAACGTAATGTTAGATTTGGAAAAATGTGTTGACTGGTACTAACAAATAATAATTTTACATAATTTGATAATTTTACTAACCATTAATACAATTTTTTGACTTAATAATTTTACATTCACATAATGTTAGATTTGGAAAAATGTTTTGAATGGTACTAACAATTAATAATTTTATATAATTTGATAATTTTACTAACCATTAATACAATTTTTTGACTTAATAATTTTACATTCACATAATGTTAGATTTGGAAAAATGTTTTGACTGGTACTAACAATTAATAATTTTATATAATTTGATAATTTTACTAACCATTAATACAATTTTTTGACTTAATACAATTTATCAATTAATAATTTCACAAACTTAATTTTTTTACAATTACATTCAACTATTACGATTAGGGCATGATCGACTTGTATGGCCTGGATTCCTACACCATCCGCACAACTTCGTTTGACTGGTTGTTTCTCGGGTATCCATATTGTTACGTATTCTAGTCGAGCAAGGTCGACTCTTTGGTTTGCGACGTAATTCTCTATTCGGTGACAACTTAAAAGGAGCAAGAGATACGGGCGGCCACTTACGTTCATCTGGGACCAGTGGGAAAACGTGTCTCCATACGTTGTACATGTTTTCTAATTTGTACACTTCGTCCACATAACTCATCGGATCCAGACGGAGTTTCTGACAAGCTGCAATAACATGAGCGCATGGATAACGAAGTGCATCAAACATCCCACAGCCACAAGTCCTATTTCGCAAGTGTACACGATATTGCCTGCCAACAACACCTTGGTGCGGTCTGTCAAACTCTGTCACGTGAAACCATAAATTGTCTCGATCGTGACACACTGCATGCATAGTGTTTGCCCTCGTCTTGGCCTTGTTAATTTCTTGAACTACCTTACTGCACCATACATGGCCTCCTTGCATCTGGCCTGCATAACTTGCTGCTCGCTTTGGAAATAGCGCCCCCAAACGAAAATTTCTCTCGCACAACCGATGTTATCAGTAGATGGCGCGTTCCTTTAAGAACAGAATTTATGCATTCTGCCAGGTTCGACGTCATATGGCCATATCGTAGGCCGCCGTCGTATGCTTGTGCCCACTGTTCGAAATGTATGTTACAAAGGTAGTCCGCCCCTTTTCGGTTTTGGGATCGTAAAATTACCAACATCTCATGAAAACAATCTTTATTTATTTCATACCCTGCCAATATAATATCATAGCGAATAATTTATACCACTTCTACCAATAAAACTAATTCAAATTGACAAACGAAATAACACAGATATAGACTAAATACCCATGTTGGTCACTTGTCGTCGTTCGTTCTTAGATGGATATTGCCTGTAGTAGTTCGAAGCATCGTGTCTTAGGCAATATCTATGGTGTCTGCACTGCCATAAGCTTCCCTCTCGATCAAATGCAGTTAGTATACCGGCGCCCTAATCTAAAATAACACTGATATCAGGTTGGGGGCACACATGCCTACTTAACCTAGAGAAAAAGAAATCCCAGTCATCAGACGACTCCCCCGGTGTTATTGCAAATGCAATTGGAAGAATTCTCCCATCGCCATCCTGTGCCACTACAAGCAATAGCCGATGAGTATACCTCCCGAATATGAAGGTACCCTCAATTTGTACTAATGGCTTGTAGTATGAAAATGCGTCTCAGTATTGCTTAAAGGTCCAAAGCAGGCGTTTGAACACTTGGCATCCACGTAGCAATTGGCCGTTGTAGTACGCATGTTCCGTTTCAAGGTCTGTGATGGCACCAGGGACCTATCTCTCTAGCACCTGACACTACTGCCATATTTCAGTATATGAGGCATCCCACCCACTATGCATCTTCTCCAACACCTTTTGCTTAGCTATCCAAGCCTTGCGGTAAGAGGGTGTGTACCCCATTTGGCTACGAATATTGGCAATTAACACCGGCACTGAAGTCCTAGGATCTGCTTTTATCGTGGGCAGTATCAAGCTCGCTAACATAGCTGAATCCATTTTAGGATGATCTTGTGAAACACCTACAAAGAGAGTACATTAAATAATGCAACATTGCATAATAAAAGTATTATTCAGATACAGTCAATACTGTACCTGCAGCACATGTATGTGGACCTTTGTACTTTTTTATCTCCCCCAACCCTGTCATTTTCCTTAACAAGACGTAGATTTTCCATGAACATGTGCTGTCTTGCACCGCACACTTCGCCTCAAACTTATCAGATTTTGATTTAACGACGTGGTAGTTAACGCCGTTTTTTATGCTATGTTGTTTCAAAGCACCAATAAAACTATCCTTGTTGGTAAACTGATTACCAACTTCAAGTTCACCGAAATCTATCCCCGAACTTGTACGATCATGCAACCGGTGTGGTAGATCTGGAAACTCTAACGCATCATCTACAGATAGATTGACGTTATGCATGTGGGCAGGAGGTGAGTATGCTCTGAATAGTGGATTTTCTTCCTCATCTGAACTCCTATTAGCATCTTCAGCTTCTATTGGAATAGGCTCTAGTTCAGAAAATAAGCCAACTTCTGTACCATCCGGCCCGGGCTCTCGAGGTGGATCCACATCGGAGTCATCTTCTAACCCACAATCATCTGCAGTGTACGAGGTCCCCTCACCGGTTGACGTCGTAGGGAGTACATCATCCCTTCTTCTATGTATTTGATAATGTCGCCAATTGGATGTAGATTGCCACCCGCTAGAACTTGATGCCGCTCCCCAGTATGTATTTCCAGCATCAAACATCGAGCCACCGACATACATGTCTCATCCACCAACAGAGTGTCTTACAGGGATGTGCATTCGACACCGCTATCGAACATCGGTTGTTCCGTATTTTGTAACCCGCTGACCGAGTGTCGGCCAGGGGTGGTGTATACATCTCGAACAACGGTCGCTGGTACATCAGTTAGTGATGTAAATTGTACATATAATTCAATATAAGGTGCTCCACTAGCAAGATGAGTCTGCACCATTGCCTCCAAGATACGAGCACCTTTTATGTCGAACGAGTCATATGTCACCAGATCAACAGAAGAACAAAATTGATACGTGATAGACAGAACTTTCATTGGTGTCGTTCCAAAAATTTTACGCCTAATCCTTTTACGAAGTTCTTTCAAATCTATGTTCTGGTTAAAAACTAGTCGCACCGTATTCTTCGACAAAAAAAACAACACCATTCTCGATGTGGCAAACCTCACCATCGTAGTAAATAACAACACTAATTCGTTCACTCATATTTGAAACTCTAACCTTCTTAGCCTCTCTAAATTGTTTTTGCTGTGACTTATGCATTCTGAGAACATTTTCTGCCTAATTTATAGCCTCAGCCCAAACATGCTACTGTAGCAAAAGCGCGTCCACGAGGGCGCGATTTCATAAACTCTTCTCAAATAGCATCCTGCTAGAAGCGATTTTATATTATTTCTCAGAAACGTCAAAAAAATTATTTCTTACATGACCTACTCTAGCAGAAGCTCGCTGACGAGGCCGCGATTTCACAAATTCTTCTCAAATAGCATCCTGCTAGAAGCGATTTTATACTATTTGCTCAGAAACTTCAAAAAACTAATTATTTCTTCTGTGACCTACTGTAGGAAAAGCGCGTCCACGAGGGCGCGATTTCACAAATTCTTCTCAAATAGCATCCTGCAAGAAGCGATTTTATACTATTTTATCAGAAACGTCAACTCGAAATTATTTCTTCCAGGACTTAAAAACCCTTAAAAGCCTGAATCCTAAACCCTAAAATCCAAAAAAACCTAACGTGCAAAAAACCGCAAAATTGCGTCCACATCAACGCAATGTCAGGGTACGCGCCAGGAAATCGCATCCACGTTAGTGCGAGTTGCTGACATGGCAGTAACTCGCACTGACGTGGATGCGATTTCCTAGCGCGTACCCTGACATCGCGCTAACATGGACGCGATTTCGCGAAAAAAGGACCATTTTGATAAATAATTAAATAATGGCCCATTTCGATAATTTTTGAAAAAAAAGGACTTTTATTGGTAAATTGCCCGTCATTACTCTTTCAGCCTTAGTCATTGGAATTTCTTTAGTTTTCTTTCGTTCATTCTCTATATTTACGACGTTACGTCCACTCGTTCTTGCTATTCGTTTCGATTTCGGCGTGTGTGGTTTTTTTGCCGGTTGTTTGTGTAAGTGCTTTTGAACCCTTCTCGTGTTGTAAGTGGGTTCATTCTTACAGTTATTTTCCTTAGTTTGTGGGTTGAAAATGTTCAGTAAGTTTAATCGATTGCTTTTCTAGGTGGAATTGGAGAGGCAATTAATCCACCAGCGACTTAGGCTTCGTTTGGATGGGCGATTGACTGTGGTGCGGTGCGTTTAGCTTACTTTTTATCTCACGCTACAGTATCACTACAGTATTTAATCTCACCGCTACCACTGTTTTTACACTAACCGCAGCTAAACGCACCGCCTATCCAAACTCACCCTTAGAATTGTTGGTGGACTACTATTTCTTGAAGGTGAGAAGTTGATTTGAGTTTTAGTGTTGAAATTCTGTGATAGTACGTTAAAGTTAGTTTTATTGTTGGTTGTGAATTGGGTTAGAAAATCGTCTCAAATAGTTTTCATTGATGTGTTTAGGTTTTAGAAGTGTCGTGGGTATTTTTGCAACAAAATCAAACTAGGTGTGTAACGAGAAACCCGAAAATCAACAAACGGTAAAAGTCAAAAACACTATCAACGCGACATGGCCTTGCAGTATGCGACACACGGTCGTGTGATAGGTCGTGTGCTGGACCTTGTGTATCACATGGTCTGGGCTATTTGGGTCTTGTGGATCACCTGGGCGTGTGGGCCACAAGGGCGTACAAGCCCAAAATTTAGAAATTTTTCCCAGGGCCGTACACATCGTTCCAACCGATTATGGACCTTCCGTAGGATCTATATATGATCAAATAATCTGTAAAACATGAGATCCTATCATTTATTAGTATACTTCTGATTATATGTATGTGTATTTGAGATAACGTATGATACATTAACCTTGTAATAGGCTATCTATTATGACATGCATGTATTAAAGTAGCATGTATAATTCCTGTTCTGATTATATCTGCATCGGGGACGAGTTATATTTTGTGGAGGAAGTGTTTCTGTGAGAGGCGTTATCTCGCCCATTATTCTGGCAGCACAACTACAAATATTCTGAAAAGTGTCATAATGACATAAAGTGGTGTGTAGGGTTGGATGGGCGCTTCATACCCCATATGGTGTGTTGGGATGGTCGGAGATGGTGTGTAGTGGATGGGGGTAGGAAAGCATGTCTGTAACTATTCTGCTCTGATATGATTTTATTTCTGTAAAATCTGTCGTACATAATTTACTGTTAAGTTATTTGTTACACACTGAGTTTCGACAACTTAAATTCTATTTGACTGATATTTTTAGGTAATCCTCATATTTAGACGGGTCGGTGCAATGGGAGTTCAGACAACGTTACTTTCTACAAAAACAACGGGTTTCAATTAACAAACTATTCTTTCAAAAATACATCTTTCTAAGGGTTTCTGCTGCAAAATCATAAGTTTTAGAAAATATTATCAAACATCACTTTCAAAAAAATAAAGAAAATATATAGTTAGATAATGTGTTTTTGAATAATCTGAGATTTTAAGAGTTTTTGACGAGTTTCAAGATACACGAAAACTAAATTTTCAATCATTTTAAGTAACAACTCCAAATTTGGCCATAATATCTAGGCTGAGTTGGGGGTGTACATTTAGTAGTATTAGAGCTAGGTTACAAAACGCGGGCTGTGAAATTTAGTGTTCAAATTTTTTTGAAAATTATTTTCTGAGTAAAGTATATTTTTGCATTAATTTGAAAAAAATCTGTGAAATACCAAGTCTTCAGCGCCAATCCTGAAAGTACTTCTGACTTAGTTAAACTCTTAGTTTAGAAAATTCTGAAACCATTAGAACTACTTTGAAATAGTTAGACTAAAATGAAACTCTGTAAATTCTTCTGATAATATTCTGAGTATGAAAATTCTATAAATGAAACATCTGAACTAAAACATAAAACTTTGTAATGTAGTTAAACAAACTATGAGTGATGGAAACACGAAAATGTACACACTTTTTTATGCCCTTTTTAACTCAAATTCATGCAGTTTCGGTAAAATTCTTGTCGAAAAATATATAATTATTATAAAATAATTATTTTGTACTTAAATTATTAACATGTTTAATTTTAATTAATTTTATATCAAATTTTGATTAATTTTGATTTTTTTCAATAGATATGCACAAAGGGCGAAAAATGGCTTGGCAAATATTGCTATAAGAGCAAAACCGAGAAGCAATTTTGAAGCATCAAGAAGAATTAATTTTTCAGCCTAAGGTGGTCCAAATTATGTTTATTAATTCATAATATAATTAATTTTAATTTTAATCTAATTTAATTTGGGTTAAATAAATTATTTTTAATTAATTATGAAAGGTGGCCTAGTTGAGTTGAACCAAGAAAATCGATCCAACCGAACACTGGGCAGCCCAAAATCGTCCCACATGCTGACCTAATCAGCTTGTTTGGCTGATTATTTGACTTACAAAATAGCCCTTGAAGAGTCTTTCAAATTGCATTCAAACCTCTCCACTATTAATGCCTTTCTAGATTTGCCTCTACCTTAAAATATTAAGTTTTAAACCTTCAAACTTGTCACATGTGTGGCCGGCCATGGGGGGACTCTATGGCTGCTGATTTTTTCTAGTTTTAGCAGTCTTTTCAACCTATAAATAACCTTCTTGGCTGCTCACTTCAAACACATCCCAAACCTATTCATTTCTCCACTTCTCTCTCACTTTTCTCTCTTCATTCCCTTCCATTGTTCTTCATTTTCTTCCCCATTCCCTTGCCAATTTCACCTCTTGAAAAAGAGTCATTCATCCACCATTTTAAGTAGCATTCAAGTGTTCGTGGAAGCCTCGGTTCAACAAGAACAAGCGGAGAAGGAGGAGCGGAGCAAACTAGTCAAGCCTCAGAGAAACACTGGATTTGATTCTTGTTCCCTTTTCTTTTAATTTTATTGTTGTTGTTATGAACATGTCTATGAATATTTGTGATGTTGATATGTTTAATTTAATTAATATGGCTTAAATTTAATTCATGTTAGGTTGATTGCATTTCGTCTACTTGAGTTATTAAAATTGTGTTTGTGTTGTTATAAGCCTCGGTAAGATGTTTGATTAAGTAAAACCATGACTAAGTTATTCTTGCATTACAATTGTAAGGTAACTAATGAATTAATTATTTAAATGGATTGAAATTGTAATTAATTGACACGATACTTAATCAGTTCATGTCTAATCATCTAAGGTAGCTGACGGTTAAATTAGCAATGGTACCTAACGATACATTAGCCTTACGTAACTTGCAAGATTATTGTGATTAAACTGTTTCAAGGTAGAAATACATTGTTACCGCACGTAATCTTTTATGTGCTTATGAAAATAGAATTAATTGTTTGAATTGGTATAGAGATATGTACAAGAGATTATTTTAATTTCATAAGTATGTATGTGCATTAACACATTTGCTTATTAAAATTTGTTTAATCGGTTGAATTGACTAGGGGTGAGCATTCGATTGAATCGAATTGAATCGAAAATTTTCGAGTTAATCAAGTTTTCGAATCTCATTTTATCATCCTAACTTTATTTGAAGTTTTCTCGAATCAAATCGATTGAGATGGAATTTGAATCGAATCGAATCGAATATATTTGTTCGAGTTAAATTTTAAAAAATAATTTTGGGTCCTTGTAACCATTGTCACCCATCGTAATAAAATTTGTCCACCTTAATCAATTTTTTTATTAACTTTCATCACTTCATAATTTATTTATTAATTTTTTATATACTGGTTAGCTTCTTTGCTTGCTTAGTTGTTTCAATTATCTTCAGATTCTTGTCATTATGTATTTTAGAATTAAAAAATATATTAAATGTAAAAATATGATTTTTTAATAAAAGTTATTTCAAAAATAAAATGTGAAATTGATACCAATATAAAATTTTAACACGAATATTTTATGGCATAATTAATAATTCAATTTTCATATAAATATTCAATATGACTAAAAAATTCAATAATATAAATAATATAAAATGTGAAATTTAATTTAATAATATAAATAGTATATATAAATAAAATTATTACTATTTATGTTTAGTGATTTTTTTTTGGATATTTTAATTTTTTATTTGGGAGTAAAGGGTGAGAAGTAAAAGTTTAGGGGAAAAATAAAAAGTTTTGGGGAATAAAAGTTTGAGGGAAAGTAATTAGAAAAAAAATTGGAGGGGGGAGGGTTTGGGATAGATAGGAGGTGGGATAGGATGGGAAGAGAATAAAAGTTTTAGGGGAAAAGTGGGATGGAGTAAAAATTTTGGGGGAAAATAAAAGGTTTTGAGGGTTTTTGGGAGTAAAATTTTGAGAAAAAATAAATGGGAGAGTAAAATTTTGGTGGGAAATGAATTTTGGGTAGATTGGGGGGTTGGGAGGGGAGGGGAGTAAAAGTTTTGGGGGGAAAGTGGGAAGGAGTAAAAGTTTTGAGGGAAAAGTAAAAATGTTTGGGAGTTTGGGATAAAAATGTAAAATATTATAGTTTGATATTCGAATTATTCAAATTATTCGAATTATTCGAGTTATTCGAATTCGAAAACTCAACTCGATTCGAGCTCGAAATTCGAAAAAAAATTCGAGTTGATTCAAATAACTCGAATAACTCGATTCGTTTAACTCGAAATTCAAATTTTTTTTGATTTTTTTGAGTCGAATCGAGTTTTGCTCACCCCTAGAATTGACATAGATATATAATCAAGAGATAATGGATTATGGTAGGTAAGTATGTTCATAAGTTAGCAAATCACTGAGTTGTCGTGAATTTATTTGTAACAACATGAACATGAGTTTAGTAATTCTAAGTTAAGAAATGTAATTAATCTAACACAATTATGTCATCTTGATTAAAATCATCTTTTGAAATCGTGCATTGGAACATTTATTTTATTTTTATTTATTTTACTTAGTTAAAATCCTAGTTTTTAATCACCTCCTCAAATCAAAATATTTTTCTTCACCAAAGTGTTTTTAAATTTACATTAATAAATATGTGGTTAATGGTTGAAGAGGGTACTCAACCGAATCAGATTACTTGAAAACACTTCAATAGCGCCTTCCAAAGTAAATATGTGGGGGCAAGTTATGTGGATACTCATAGACGTGAGTTTCTGAGTTTTACCCAATGGGATAGGACTATGGCCGAGTATGAGACTGAATTTCTGAGACTGAGTCATTATGCTCATGGGATGGTGTCAACTGAATACAAAAAGTGTGTCCACTTTGAGAAAGGATTGAGGGATAATTTGAGGGTTCTAATAGCTCCAAAGAGGGAGCAATTTTTTGTCGTCTTGGTGGACAATGTGAGAATTGCAGAGGAGGTTAAGCGCGTTGAGCACGAAAATAGGAAGCATGAGAGGGGTAAAAATAAAAGAGATTCGGATCCCTCTAGTTCTGCTCAGAGGCCTAAGAAATAAGTCAGATCTGATGGGCTTTCGAGGGTTGAGGTTCCGGTTGCACCTACCATGGCTTAACCGTGTAGAGATTGTGGTAAACATCATCCGAGCTAGTTTTGGAGGAGGTTAGAAGCTTGTCTACAATGTAGGTCGATGGAGCACCGTATCAGAGATTGTCCATAGTGTTATAATCAGATGCAACCTCCAGCTCTAGGATTTGTTCAGCCTTAACCGGTAGCTCAGTAGCCGCTTAGCGGCCGCGATCTGGCTAGGGACAGTAATGGTTTAGGGAGGGGTCAAAGAGCACTAGGCAGAGGTGATAATCAGACTAAGGCGAGGCAGCCTACACTGCTATATGCTGCTAGACATCGTGATGATAGAGACGTCGAAGATGTTATCACCGATACGTTTTTTATTCATATTGCTCCATATTTTTCCTTGATAGATATAGGACCAACACACTCTTATATAGCTAGTTCTATTTTTGTAAACCTGGGGATTCCTGTTGCGTGCACTTCTGGAGAGATTACATTACTTAGTTCATTGGGTCAATCTGTTCGGGTGGATAGACTGTATAGGAATGTATCGTTGAGATACAAGGGGTGGTGTTTCCAGCTAATCTGATGGAGCCACCATTTGAGGAATTCGATTTGATTCTGGGAATGGACTGGCTCATGGAACATCAGGTCAGTTTGGATTGTGCTTCTAAAAGAGTAGTTTTGAAATCAAAAAGTGATATTCCTGTGTGGAACTATCAAGGTATAAGACACCCAAATTTTCACAGATTTCTTAATGAGTATTTATAGGAATTTGATCCTGATGTAGTTGCTCTAGTTGAAATCCAAGTTGGTGGCTTTAAGGTAGATCGTGTGATTAGGAGTATAGGAATGTTAAATTCTCATAGAGTCAAAGCCAATGGTTTTTCAGGAGGATTTTAGATTTTTTGGAAGGATATTGTTAATGTAATGGTGGAAGTAAACCAATTTTAGTTTGTGCATTTGAAAGTGTGACTTCCTAAGCTTAATGGTTGGGCTTCTTTCACTGGGATTTATAGGAGTCCTCGGTGGACAGTCAAGAATAAGCTATGGAACGAGCTTAGTGTTATTGCACATAATATGAGGAAAAGAAAAAATAAGACTCAAGGAAATGTGGAGGCAACTACCCATTGTTCCAACAATTTTGCCAAAGTTATAGTCTGAAAGATCTTGGTTTTCAAGGACCGAATTTTACATGGAATAAAGGTCCTGTGTATGAGCGACTCGATTGAGCTTTGTGTAACTCTCAATGGGATTTTTTCTTCTTAAAATAACGGTATATCATTTATCAGTCTGGCTTGGTAAGGACAATGTCAGGAACCCTTCTCGATCGTTCTGATTCTTGAGTGGATGGTTGTCTCATAGCAGTTTCTATGATTTGGTTAATAAGAATTGGAGGAATGGTGGCCCATTAGAGAATTCGATGATGAAGTTTGTAATAACAGCAAAGAAATAGAATAAGGATGTCTTTAGGAACACACTAAAGAGGAAGCGAACCCATTAACACAATTAGGTGGAATTCAAAGATGTTTGGAGAGGTATCAGTGAAAGAAGCTTATTGATCTAAAGAATGAAGTGCAAATTGAACTTGAAGGTGTGCTTGATAATAAAGAACTTCTCTTGAAACAAAAATCTCAAAGTGATTGGTTGTCCCTCGATGACCGAAAGACTGAGTACTTTTATTGTCGAGCTAATAGAATATGAAGATTAAATCAGATTAAAGCCCTGAAGTTAGAGGATGGGTGTGGTGTTATGGTGAAGAAAGGTTAAAATACGAAGTTGCTTTGTTTTATCAGAGATTGTATATTATCGATGCACCTAATGCGGGTAACTTTCCTATTAAGAATGTTTCCTACTGTTGAACCTGCTTTATTAGAAGAACTTAGTAGAAATTTGTCTACTCAGGCAGTTCATAATGCATTATTTGATATGACACCACTCAAAGCTCCGGGATTTGATGAACTACATGCTCAGTTCTATCAATCGTAGTGGAACGTGGTCAGGAAATCTCTAGTTTATATGGTTAGGAAAGTTTTTTAGGGCAATAATCTAGAGGGTTTCTTTAACAAGACTTTACTTGTTCTTATTCCAAAAGTGACTGCCCCAGAGTCTATTACGCAGTTTCGACCCATAAGTCTCTGCTTTGTGCCGTACAAGATCCTCTCTAAGGTAATTGTGAATCGACTCAAACCTATCATGTCAGTTCTTATTACATATAACCAAACTATCTATATGTGAGGTCGGATTATTATGGATAATGTTGTCATTGCTCAAGAAGTTATCTAGTCTATGAGGGTTTAAAAAGGGAATAAAAGTTGGATGGCGGTAAAGATAGATATGGAGAAAGCATATGATAGATTAAGATGGGATTTCATCAAAGACACTCTTGAATATGCTCATCTACCAAATAATATTATTCACATAATTATACATTGCATATCAACGTCATCAATAAAAATATTATGGAATGGAGGTTTTACGGATGAGTTTTTACCAACGAGGGGTGTAAGGTAGGGTAACCTGATCTCGCCATATCTTTTTATTTTGGCAATGGAGAAGCTTGGCCATGCGATAAAGTTGGCAGTGTCAAATCAAAAGTGGAAGCCTATAAATTTAGGAAGAGGGGGATTATCTCTCTCTCACACACATTTTTTGCAGATGACTAGGTATTGTTTGGGGAAGCAGGTTTGGAGAATGCTGCAAACATGAAGAATATTTTTGAGAAACTTTATGTGTACTTAGGCCATAAAATGAATTCTAACAATTCAAAAGTCTGCTTCTTGGTTAACACAAAGGCTACAATTAGGATAATGCTTGGAAATGTCTTAAGATTTCAAGAGGTGGAGGACCTAGGTACTTACTTAGGAGTACCACTATTTCATAAAAGAGCCACTAAGAGCACGTTTCAGTTTGTTATTGATAAAGTACAGAGGAAAATGAATGGTTTTGATGGCAATTTTTTGTCATTGACAGAAAGAACGACGTTGGCAAGATCGGTGTTGTTACCTATACCTAGTTACTTCATACGGTCAACAATGATTCTTGTAGGTGTATGTGAGAAAATTGAGCAGATTGTCTGATAGTTTGTTTGGGGTTCAATAAATAGTGAAAGGAAGATGGAATTGGTCAAATGGTATATTTGTTGTCAACCTATGAAGATAATGACCAAGTCAAAAATGCTATAGGTCAGAGTTCTGCATAATAAGTATAATATGTCAGAGGTATGCCCTCTCGTGGTAAATAGATCTAATTTCTTTTATCTATGGTGTTCGATATCCAATGTTTGGGACCAATTTCGAAAGAATTTGTATTGGAGATTAAGGAATAGAAGATCGATTAGTTTCATACAAGATATTTGGATCCCTGATGTGAGGCCTCTACATGAACATCTATCTTCTGATGCAGTTATCTAGGTAGACTTTGAAGTGGTTGATTTTGTGGATTCAGATGGATGTTGGAAGTGGTTAGAGTTAAGGCTCTAGATTATATTGTTGCATGCCACCCGCCTAATGATGCTTTGGGCAAAGATAAATGCTTATGGAGGCCAAATGTTAATGGTAAGTTCTCAGTTAAAACTGCTTTTAAGAGTATTGATGTTTCCCATGTTAAAAAAAGGTGGAAGGAAATTTGGAGTAATGCCTTACCTCCAAGAATTAAACACTTCCTTTGGTTAGTGATGTACCGAAGACTTCTTACTAATTATGAAAAGGTTAGGAGAAGATTGACTAACAAATAGGCTCTTAAGAAACTAAATTACATGTATTTAGAGATTGTTGGTTTGCGATTGAAGCCTGGCTGAAGATAATTTTAGTTGATTGTGTCTCTAGATTTTTGTACTTGGATTTGGACGAGTGGGTGAGTGTCAATCTTAAAGGGGAATTTTAGATTGGATTTGGTAGAGCTAAGCCTAGAGTTATCTTTGCGGTTTTTTGTTGGATGTTGTGGGAAAATAGGAATAAGTATGTTTTCCAGGAGGTGATTGACCAAATGGAAGATATGGTAAAAAGTGCTGAGTGTTTCGCCATTAATGTTTGGGAAACAAAACTCAAGGGTAGTAGATCTAAAGACTCCCAAGTTGCGATGGCTAGGTGGTGCCCACCCAATCATGGATAGATCAAAGTCAACACGGATGGAGCAGTCAATAGAAATGGAAATTGATTGGCGGCTAGGGTGTATTACGAGACTCATCTGGGAACTGGATTGAAGGGTTTCAAAGATTTGTTGGGAGGGGCTCGATTGTGAATTCAAAGCTGTGGGAGATTCTACATGGCTTAAAAAATAGCTCAACTTAGAGGCTACACTAAGGTAATTATGGAAATTGATTCCATGATGGTTTTGGATATGATTAAAGAATGCTTGGGAAGTACACCTTCAATGACTCTTGTCAGGAAAATCAAGGAAGTGTCTCGACAGTTTTTAACAGTTAAGTTTCAGTTTGTGAGTAAGGAAGGAAATACGGTTGCTGATTGTTTAGCCAGATCATGTCATTCTAATGATGTTAATTTAGTTAATATTGATGTTTCTACATTCCATGTTAGGAGGCTACTTTTAGATGATAAAATAGGTGATCCCCATGTAAGAATAAATTGATCTAAGGCAATGTGATGCCTTCTCTTATCTATCCCAAAAAAAAAATTAATTCAATCTCCTTCTACAATTTTAAATTTTATTTTATGTTTTCAAATTAAAATCAACTCAAATAACTCATATTTAATAATTGTTTACGAAACACAAACTTTTTATTATATGATTCTGAATCTTCTATGCTAAGCTAAAAGTAAAGAAAATCATTATAATTAATTTAATTAATTAATTTTATCTTCCATGCCAAACAAAACTCATAATTTTTTTCATCACTTCATTACCCAAACAAAGAACAAGTAATCAAGAAATTAGAAAAATACGTCTGCTAACCTAGCACGTCTCTGTCTATCTCTCTGGCAACTCTAGGTTTTCAAAAGTTATTTTTGGCCCCATGGCTGACATCTCTAGTGTTTTGAATAATTTTTTTTCATGTATTACGAGCATGGAATCAGAATTTGCCGGTTTATCCATTGATGATGAAGAAGAAATCCTGCAAGCACAAGGAGATATAGAATCGGTAAGTGAATAAGAAGTTCTAAGTCTAGTTGGATGTTTTCTTACAGCCAGTATCATCCATTATCCAGCAATGAAAAGTACCATGGCTAACTTATGGCATCCTATTAAGGGTGTTCAAATCAGAGATCTGGGGGGAAAGAGGTCTATATTTAAATTCTTTCATATTATGGATATGGAAAGAGTTATAAAAGGGTCCCCTTGGACATTTAATAATCATCTGCTGGTTTTGCACCCTTTGGCTTTTATTCTGAAAATCTGGCCAAAGTGGCTTTTATTCTGAAAATCTGGCCATACAATTAGGGAATTTTATTGGAATTTTCCAAGAGTATGATATCTCCAGTTTGGGGAAAGAAAATATGAATTTTATGCGGATTGGAGTACAAATAGATATTCGTCGTCCTCTCAAAAGGAAAAAAACAAGTTATGTTTAAGAATAAGTGCTCTTATGTTAGATTTAAGTATGAGAGATTAACTCTCTTTTGCTTCTATTGTAGCCGTCTAGGTCATAATGACTCCTTTTGTAAAGCAAAGATGGAGGCTGGGGTTGAAATTGATGAGATGGGTTGGGATTTGTCTTTGCGTACACAGTCAAGAAGAGCCCAAGCAATGAGCAGTGCCTGGTTAAAGGAGGAGGGAAGAAATAATAGAGATGAATTCAGGGAAAATCGATATTTGAGGAAGGCAAGAAAATTTGAGAGCATTCCTAATCCTATTTTAGGTTTTAACCTGGAAGGTAATGGGTTCTCCCCAGGTCTAGGGAGAACAAGAAAGTTAATCGATAATAATCACATGGCGATGGAGCATGATTTGGAGAATGAGGTAGTTATAAGAGAGGAGGGGAAAAAGAGAGCAAGAGGGGATATTGAAGAAAGTAATGAGATGGGAGGGAGAAATAGGAGAAAGGCTGAAGTCAAGCATTTGTTGTCGGCAGCTGCCAATAGGCAAGCTGACCGGTCGCAATGAAAATCTTAAGCTGGAATGTCCGAGGTTTGGGGAATCCTTGGACAGTTCGACGACTTCGGCATTCGCTGAAGCAACACTATCCCCAAGTGATCTTCTTAATGGAGACAAAATTAAACAAAAATAGGATGGAAAAATACGAAGAAGCTTTGGGTTTCAGTTTGGAATAGATGTGGATTCGATTGGATCTAGAGGTGGGCTAAGTCTAGCATGGAGTGAAAATGTTAACATTAAGCTCCAAAGTTTTTCAAATCGACATATTGATGTGATTATCGGGGAGGGAGAAGATGATAAAATATGGAGATTTACAGGTTTCTATGGTTCTCCTTACTCACATGACAGGGATGAAGCATGGAATCTGTTGAGACAATTACGGAATCATGAAGAATATCTATGGCTGGTTTGCGGGGATTTTAACGAAATCTTATATGGATTCGAGAAGAAAGGTGGATTACCTAGGGAGGAAAGAAAAATGGAAGCTTTTCATCAGGTTTTAGAAGATTGCAGCCTGGTTGATTTGGGCTATTCAAGTAGGTGGTTCATGTAGGAAAGAGGGAATTTATTTGAAACAAATATCTAGGAAAGACTTGACAGAGGAGTTGCAACGGAGCAATGGAGTGCTTTATTCCCAAATTCTCTGATCCGGCACCTCCCACATTCATTCTCTGACCATTGTCTACTTCTTTTGGATACGGTTTACAGGACTAGAGGGACGGCAAAAAGAAATTTCAAGTTTGAAGCGGGGTGGGTATTGGAAGAAACATTCTTTAGCGAAACTAAACAAATTTGGGAAAATTCTACAGGGGATTTTGTGAACATGATGGAAAAACTAAAAAGAGGTTTGGAGAGGTGGGGAGCTAAGATCCAAGATAATAGAAAGATGAAAACAGAGGCTTTGACTTCAAAACTGGCAACATTACTTGAATCTGATAGAAGTGATGAGAATCTGGCAGAGATTATTGATACAAAAATCCATCTGAATTTCAAGATTGAAAAGGATGAAAGCTATTGGGAGCAGAGGGCCCGAACTAATTGGTTGAAACTTGGCTACAGAAATACAGCTTTTTTTCACAAGTAAGCATCACAGAGAAGAAAACAAAATCAAATACATAGGTTGCAATTTGAAGATGGAAGGGAAACAGAGGAGTGTAAGGAGAAGAAGGAAATCGCTAGAACGTATTTTCAAAAATTATTTTCAACAGGAGGACAAAAAAGTTTTGAAAGAATTTTGACAGGAATTGAAACATGTATTTTAGAGGAAGACAATAATAATCTAAAGGCAAGATACACGAAGGAGGAGATATTGGAAGCTCTTTCAGAAATGGGACCTACAAAAGCTCCAGGAGAGGATGGTTTTCCAGTCTTATTTTATCAGAAGTGTTGGTCAATTATTGGAGAGGACGTATCTAAATTTTGTCTTCAGAAGTTAAACAAAGGTATGGAGTTACGTTCATTTATAATACAAACAAAGTGCTTATCCCAAAAATCTTGAATCCCTCAAGGATTACTCAATTTAGACCAATTGGCTTATGTAATGTGACCTACAAATTGATAGCTAAAGTCATTGCTAGAAGACTCCGGGGAGTGATTCATAAATGTATTGATTTAGCACAAAGTGCTTTCGTTCCAGGAAGGCTGATTTCTGATAATGTTCTTATTGCTTGTGAAATTCTACACACTCTAAAACTCAAGAGGGTGGGGAAAAAAGGATTGATGGCTTTCAAACTGGACATGAGTAAGGCATATGATAGGGTTGAATGGGATTTTGTGGAAGGGGTAATGAAAAAAATAGAATTTGATCCAAGATGGTTTGACTCAGTCTTAAATAGTGTCTCTTCGATCTCATATGAGGTGATTGTCAATAGAAACATAGGGAAAACAATTATTCCATCCAGAGGCCTAAGACAAGGAGATCCTTTAAGTCCATTCTTATTTTTACTTTGTGCAGAAGGACTATCGAGTCTAATGAGGCTTGCAAAAGAAGAGAACATTCTTAAAGGAGTTAAAGCAAGCCGAAGAGGACCAACTATCTCCCATTTACTCTTTGCAGATGATTGTATCTTATTTGCAAAAGCTACGAAAGGGGGGCACAATCTTTAAAACAGATACTACAGGAATATGAGTTGAGCTCAGGGCAATGTGTGAATTATAAAAAATCGGCTGTCTTTTTCAGTACTAATACAGAAGAGAGTGCAAGGGGAGACGTCTCAATGATCCTTGGAGTTAGAGAGCAAATGATATAGAGCGATATCTAGGGCTTCCTAGTATAGTGGGGAAAAGGAAGAAATCATCTTTTCAAGTTTTGAAGGACAGACTCAAACAAAGAATTGACAACTGGAGTATTAGGTTTCTCTCCCAATGGGGAAAGGAAGTATTTATTAAAGCGGTCCTACAAGCTATTCCAACTTATTCGATGACTTGTTTTTTATTCCCTAAGACCCTTTGTACAGAATTGGAAAGAATAGTTGCTAATTTCTGGTGGCGGAAGAGATGGAATAAAAAGAGTATTAATTGGTGCACCTAGGAGAATCTATGTTTATTAAAAGAAGATGGTGGCCTTGGTTTTCAAAATTTTGTGAAATTTAATATTGCATTATTAGAGAAACAAGGTTGGCGTTTGTTAATTACCCAAATTCATTATTGGCTCGTGTTTTGAAAGCTAAGTATTATCCCAATTTAGATTTCTACAAAGCTCGGTTAGGAAATTTACCTTTGCTTACCTGGAAAAGTGTTTGGACTGCGAAAGGTCTACTTGAAAAAGGTTTTTGCTGGAGGGTGGAAAAGGGTGATAAAATTTCCATTCGAGATTATCTGTGGATACCAGGAAACGAAATGGTTAGAGTACCAAGTCAAGAAGTTAATGGAAATCTTGAATTAGTTTCGGATTTAATTGACCCAAGTAACAGAAGGTGGAAAATAGAGTTAGTAAGAGATACCTTCCAACCGGATGTAGCGGAGAAAATTTTGAAGATCCCACTGGCGGAGATGGAACATGAAGATTTTCAAGTTTGGAGAGGGGAGTCGACCGGGGAGTTTTCAGTTAGGAGCACCTATAAACTATTACATGAGTCTACCTTGGATCCTAATGATTTAACTTTACATACCGAAACTATAAATTTCTATAGAAAGCTATGGAAATTACATATCCCGTCGAAGATCAAAATGATAATATGGAGGATTTCATGGAACTCTATCCCATCCTTTTTCAACCTCAAAATAAAGTGGGTAGTGGCGAATACTCAATGTCCCAGATGCGATTGTGAAGAAGAAAACAGGTGCCATATCTTTCAACAGTGCCCTACTATGATTGAAGTTTGGAATCACTTAAATATGTCATGGATACTGAATCAAAGAAGTGAGAATATGTGGAGATGGCTTACTGGAGTCTTTGGTCAAGGAAATGAAGAGCAGCTTCGACTTTTCTGTTGTGGTCTTTGGTTTATCTGGTTCAGTAGAAATCAACTCGTATATGAAAGAAGACAAATGTCAAGAACTGAAATCGCAAGGAAAATTAGAAACTATATTTCAGAACTTGAAGCAACAAAATAAGGAAAACTTACTCTCCACTCTTCTGACAGTTTTCAACAGGTGTTCAAAAGGGGAAGGGCAACGGTTCATTTTGACGCAGCATTTGACTGTCAGACGTTCAGATCGGCATTAGGGCTAATAGTATGGAACGGGGAAGGGGAAATCATTGCATCACAGGCAGTTCATCACTCCAACATTGAAAATCCATTTACAGCAGAGGCATATGCAGGATTACAAGCAATAAAACTAGGTATTAGCTTGGGAATCAACAAAATCGAAGTTATGGGCGACTCAAAAACGGTTATCAAGAAGTGTCAAAGTTCTATTACAGATAGATCGGTTATTGGAGCAATAATCAGAGATATTCAAAATAGGAAAAACAGCTACCAAGAGATTGAGTTTTCTTTTATCCCAAAAGCAAAAAAACATCTATGCTCACACTATTGTAACGGAGGCTCTCAAGAGAAGAGAAAGCTTTTACCTGGAGAGGGGAGTCCCAAAAATGGTCCGTCACGCGTTGGAGAGACTCTGGCCGAAACCTCCAGACCGAAGAAATGAAGAGTTTTCTCTTCTGCAATAAAAGATAGTAGAGAAATAGAAGCATTGGAACCTACTATCATAAAGGCTGGTCGGTGAATTTGAAAGGAAATGACTAAGTGGTATCCAGCTATATTGATTTGACTGGTATAGGATAAGAATGAGTTTTATTTTAATGTTGTTTATTTGGATCGAGAAGTATTTGTTAGGCCCAAATTTGTTTTTCCGTTCCCAGAATATTCTTCAGTATAGACATAGACCCTTATTTTTTTGGTTTCCCTTAGTATATAAATAAATCCAGTCAAATTATTCAAAACAGAACAAGTAATCAATTTAATTAATGGCAAAGATTATTTTTCCTTTGTTTTTAGCTTAGTATGGAATATCCATGAAATAATAAAAAAAATTTAAACTTTGTAGGTAATTATTAAATATGAGTTATTTAAGTTGATTTCGTTAAAGATAATTTGGAAGCATAAAATAAAATTTTAAAATTTAGGAGATTAAAGTAATTAATTTCAATATAATAGTAATAAATCAGTTGACATTATTAAGGGATAAATTTTTTTAACAATTTATATAATTTATTTTATTTTTTTGAAATTTAAATTTTCAATATTAAAAAAAAGAACTTTAGAATTTTCGGCAATGGGATAAACAAGTACAATTTAACAAATTTTTTATATTATTTTAGTTTCTACTGATTTTTTACTTTAATATTTGAATTTCTTTTACCCCATTCATTATTTTAAAAAAATTTGGGTAACCAAAATAAGAGTGTAAACATGATGTGATGTATATAGTTAACTGCTGTTAGATATTTAACACTTGAGTGACTAAAATGAAAGTGCCTTAAATATTAGGTGAGCAACAGAATAATTTACTTTTAAAATAACTATATAAGGAATATTAGATTTTATTTCTTTTCTCGAAAAATCCCCAAAGGTTAGTAATAAGGAAATAAAGCCTAATGAAATGACCCTAAGAAATCGAAAACCATGGGTGGATGAAGAATTTTTTTTATATATAAATTGAGTGGTGGACATTAAATATTTTATTATTTTATCATTTATACATTAATTGAATTACAATTTTCTATTTTTTTAAGGTAAGGTCATTATCTACCCCTAAGATTCTCCCATGCCTAAAAGTGAGAAATATTCTTATTAGAATAAT
This sequence comes from Gossypium hirsutum, assembly GCF_007990345.1. Classification (NCBI taxonomy): domain Eukaryota; kingdom Viridiplantae; phylum Streptophyta; class Magnoliopsida; order Malvales; family Malvaceae; genus Gossypium; species Gossypium hirsutum. The sequence goes on from NC_053438.1 coordinate 15,980,403, forward strand.
TTTTTTGAGGGTTAGAATTAAAAAAAAAGTAAAAGAAGAAATATAAGGTAATATGCCAAATAAAATTAAGGGATAATAAAATATTTGTCCTTTGAATTTGGTAATTAGGTCCATTTTGGTATTCTATATTTTTTTGGTCCATTTTTAATCTTTGAATTTGACAATTAGATCCATTTTGGTCCCTAAACTTTGATTTTGTCTAGATTTAATGATGTGACACGTGTTACTAGAACAAGACCGTATCAAATGAATTGAGAATTGATTGATATAACGGTCTGAATAAATGGATTGAACCGATTGACTCAGAAATTGTTTGAAATTGGTAAAAATAAAAAATCAAGACAAAAAGTGACAGTTGAACAAATTGAATTGATTTTATAAAAAAATTATTTTAAATTTTTTGTAGAATTTTATGAATTTTAATTTTTTATTTAATTATTGTTGGTCTGGCTGTCGAATTGATCAAACTAGTTGCATCAAGAACCAAAGGTCTAACCAATTCAACCATCGGTCCGATTATTAAAACACTGAATCTGAAAATTTATATAAATTCTTAAAATTTCAAGTAATACTGTGGCAATCTCAAAGTGTCACATCATCAAACTTTTATATTTTTCTAGTTCAGGATCAAAATAGACCTAATTGTTAAATTCAAATGCTAAAGTGAACAAAAAAAATACAGATACTGAAATAAACTTAATTATGAAGTTCATAGGCCAAAAGTTATATCATCTCAAAAACTAATATATGTTGATTCCATATAATGTAAAAAACAAATTCTACTTATTATTATTTTAACGAAAAATATTAGTTTAGTAATAAATTCTATTTATTCAGTTATCAATTATAATATGTTATTTAAGTTTTAAAAATAAAACATTAGTGTTACCTAAATGACACAAATTTAAATTCTGTTATTTTTTTTCTCCTTTTCTCAATATTATAATGATTAAAAATAGGAAAAACTATATTCTTTGTTGAAGTATTTTTGTTTTGGTTACCAAACTACAAAAACTTTTAATTTTATCATTAAAGTTTTCAATCGATTCTGTTTTGACCACTTTCCTTTAAATCATGAACATAAATGAAGACTTGACCTTTTTTTAATTGGTATAATAACAAAGTTAGCCTCCAATACTTACACATTCTATCAATTTAATCCTAATTCTAAATAATCCAACAAATTTAACCTTTTACGTTTACAAATTCTATCAAAATGGTCATCAAACACATCTTTATCATAAATCTTCCAAAGCCTCAACTTTTCTTCTTCAATGGATGCTTCTTCTCTTCAAGTCTCAACTTCCTATACAACTTGAATCTGAGTCATTTTGTAGTTTCAGTTTCTCTTCAACTTGATTAAACAAATTATAGTATATATTTTTTAGTGGATGCAGTTTGTGGAGTTGCGATATAATTAAAAAATTTGAGGTGAAAGTTAAACATTGTGTTAAAATAATTTAAATTGTTATGAATATTTTATTATTAAGTGGATGTCCATCAAGATCAAGATAAGTTTTGATATACTTAAAACTGTAATAGTAATTAGAAGTAGAATTCTATAATTCATTTATACTTCTTATGTTTATAAATATAGACTTAGGAGAAGTATTGTAAATAATTCTGATTGATCAATAAAATACGCTCTATCTTTGCTCTCCCATTCTCTTTGTTTTCTAATGTTTGTCTTTTATTTTATAACACGTTGTCAGCATGATTCTCTTTTATTTTATAATACGGTCACTCCAAATCTGCTGCTCAAGTTGTTGTCATTGCCTTCTAGAGCTATTGCAATTTCAGTCTTCAATTAAGGCCTGCACACGATGGGTAATCATTATTCAAAGAAATTATATAATCCTTACGTGGGTGATGACGATGATGTTAAAGATCTTCAGGTATATTTTAATATGATTTATTATATCATATTTATTATAATTGGAGACTAATCATGACAACATGAATAGATAGATTCTGATTTGAAATCCACGTATGTTGTGATGGTGATTATGAAATATAGAATCAATAAAGGTGTTTAGATGTTGTTTTACCAGATTTTTTGCATTCCCCAAAGTGAATGCAAACATAAAGAAAATAAAAGATATAATCATGGACCACTAAAAGTGGGAACATAGTAATAAATAAGAGAACAATAAGTGTGACACCCCAAAATTTACCCTAGTCGGGAAGTGGTTTCGGGACCGCTAAACCGCGTCATAAAAATAATTAGCTGTCATATTTGATGCTTATTATATGTATATATGCATGTGTGAAAATTCCATGTTTGAATTTTTTTTTTAATTGAAGGTGAATTTTAGTAAATAGGACCTATGTGAGAAAATCTGGAAATGTGATTGGTTAAATTACAAGGACCTATTAAAGCATGTGGTGAGAATAATGGCTTTGCATGTCAAATACCCCTTCTTTTATACATAGTGGCCGGCCATGATGGAGCATATATTAGAATAGGTGGTAAGTTTCCATGAAGTGGTCATTATTTTATGTAAAGGAAAGGAAATAATAAAAAGAAATACTAAGGATAATAAAAGAAGTAACAAAAAAAAAGGGGGTCATTACCTTGTTCTTCTTAGCGTACAAGAAGAAGAAAAAGGAGGGGGGAGCAAAGGCATTCGGCCTTTTGAATGAAGAGGAGGTTAGTAAATTTTGTTAATTTTTCTTTTGAAATAATAGTTGTTTGGGTTAATCATCACGTTTTTCTTACCTAGCCATACTAAAATTTCGAATTTAGAGTGTTGGATGGAGCTTTCGGTTATGGTATGTGTGAGAAGAACTTGATTTTTTCTTACCTTTAAGTTTTGATGGATAAAGAAACAAAAGGTTGTTGATGAAAGAAATTAATGTGTTAAGAGATTATATGAAACTTATTCATGTTTATATATGTTATATGCGTTGAAAATGGTTGATGATTTTGGAGGTGATTAGCTTGAATCGGCCATGGTATATCCATAAACACGATCTATGCTTGTTATGTTACTCATGGTTAAAACGATTCGGCTATGACTCTTGTAAAAAAAAAAGTAAAAATAGACATGTGAATTTAAAAGATGGTATGAACAAATGTGGAGTTTTGCTAGTTTAAGAGTATTCGGCCAAGTGTTCATGCGGTGGAAATTAAGTGTTAAATGGAATGAAAATGATGTTATATGGGGGTATGTATATTCGGCCATATGAGTGAATACATAGATGATGTTAAATTTGATTATGTATAATGGGCCATATAGAGTACACATGGTGATATTAACCTTAATTCTTTATAATTGATCAAGTGGATGATGTTGGTTTATATGGTCGAATTTGAATTATGAATATGTACCTTGAAATAGAATGTTGCCGTATGCTTCTTTTGATATGAAACTATTAATGTTACGGGATATAAATAACTAGCAAGGTAATTAAACTAGTTGATTTATTTATTTAAGCTCAAGAACCTAAAGGAGAGGCGTCCAACAAGGGGAAATCGAAGGTCATCGAGTAGCCGACTCGGAATTATTTTACCCAACATAAAGTAAGTCATTAAGCATATACTTGGTATTAATTCAAATGGTCATAACATCTATGTAATGATGCCGAATGGAATGAATAAATATATATATATACATGTATGTATGTGATGATGAAATTGTTGAATGAAAAGAAAAGAGGTGAGATGTGTTGAGTTGTTGATCTCGGCACTAAATGTGCGGGTATAACCATTTATGACCATGAGATTGGCGCTAAGTGTGCGGGTTTAAATTGTACAGCACTAAGTGTGCGAGTTGGACTATGTAGCACTAAGTGTGCGAATTGACTATGTTGCACTAAGTGTGCGAATTGACTATGTAGCACTAAGTGTGCGAGTTTGATTATGTAGCACTAAGTGTGCGAGTTGACTATATAGCACTGAGTGTGCGGACTTAATATACATCCTTGAATTATTATGGACACTATGTGTGCGACACTATTGAGTCGATCATGGACAGCGGATCGGGTAAGTGTCTTGAGTTCATGGCTAATAGGTGCTATGTCTATACTTGGTGTTGAGCTTGGTAAGTTTGAACCTATGTGACAAATATACTTGAAGTCACGTACATAAAATTTATCGTAGAATGGGTGAAAGGCCGTTTAGTTGTATGTTTGTAACGAAAATAAAATGATTTATGAAAATGCCTCGAATATCCTATTGATGAGTATGTGGATTGTGAATGCATAAATTGGTATGAAATTGAACCGATAGGTTGGAGGAACTATGGTATGGTTCGGAATGGATGGAGTAATTAGCCTCGTTCCATTTTGTTTTCTCTTGTGATAATGTTATTGATGGATGGTAGTGCATAGCTTATGACTTACTGAGTTATAAACTCACTCGGTGTTTCCTTGTCACCTATTCTAGGTTTCTTGGACACATCTCTTTTTGCGTGGTCGGGCCGTCATCGAAGTCATCACACCGGATAGCAAGTTTTGGTACTTTCTTCTTAGTCGGCTTAGGAGAACATTTCGGCATGTATAGGCTATTATGTTGTGTTTGAACTTTGGTATGTAAACTTTTAGCCATGCGAAAATGGCATAAATGTTCGGTTGGGTTTGGATTCATACGTTAGGTCGCAAATCTTGATAATTCGACCTTTTTATGCCATACGTCATGGTTGATTATTTTGGTGTTAAAATTCATGATATGGCAATAGTGTAGTAGGGGAAAGTTTGACAATGATTAGCCTTTGGCATGGTTAGTCATGATCATAATTTGTGATATGCATGATGAATTATTAGTTAGATCAAGGAGTAAACACGAAGTGGGCATAGTTGCTTTCGTAACAGATGCTGGCAGCAGCAGTGACATGAGATTGAAAAATCACTAAAAATAGTAGGAATGGAATTGATTGATGAATAAATTATGTAATCGAAGCTCGATGAGTCTATTTTCATATAGAAGTAACGAAAGGATCATATGGACAGTATGTTATGAGATAATCAGGTTCTCGTGGGACAGGGCCAGAACTGTTTCTGGATTCCCTGCTCCGACTTTGTAAATTCATTATAAATTAACCAGAGATAATTAGGAGTCATGCTATATATGTATAGATTTCTCTCTGAGTCTAGTTTCTATAGAAACAAACGGCATCAGCATTGAAGTTCTGTACAGGGAGATATCCAGGTCGTAACGCGCAAAGGTCAGTGTAGTCGACCCCAGTAACTTGGGAGAATTTGACTAATAAACTGTACTAATTGGCCCAACCAAAAATTCTAGAAAAAAACATGTAGATGGGAATATGAGTCTAGTTTCAGGGAAAAATCACGAAACTGATTTTCGAGTTGTGAAACTCAAGATATGATTTTTAAAGAGACAAGTACGCAGATTAGGCAGTGTCTGGAAAATATCTTTATAAGGGGTTATAGTCTGTTAACACCTCGTGTTCGACCCCGGTGTCGGTCTCGGGTTCGGGGTGTTACAATGAGAGTTCCCAAGATAAATTTTCAAAGGGTAAAGATAACTTATGTTATCAATGTGATATGAAAGATTATTGGCCACGTATGTGGCATATGCCCAAATATTTTGTTTCTGTTAATATTCTTTGAGGAAGGATATGAGAATGTAGTAATGAATTCTATTATTATAGGTAGAAAATATTTATCTTATTTGGTACTAAAATAAACAAATATTATTCAAATATTTGATAGTATAAAATTAGTTGAAAGCTCTAGAAGAGCTAATATATCAACATCTAAAAAAACACAAAATTTGTGACAGTTAATACATTAGTTTTAAAATATGTTCATTATAATGTATATCATATTGAGATTGTGAATGAAGAAAAGATTATATTTCATATGAATCACTATTGCTATAAATATCTATTTTGAAAGGATGGAAATAAAGGAGGATTGAGTTATTGATTACTTTTGTTATTAAATTGAATTGACTGTGACTATCTTTGTGATCTTCTTTTGTCATCATCCACATTAAGGGGTTGAAAGCAAAATATTTTACTGTGAAAGATCAACTTATGGCAATAGAATATGGTAATTCTATCTAAAGCTCGTTATGGTCGGATGTACCTAAAGTTGCAAGGTTTTTTTTTAAAACTGTGAGTATAACTCTACAGTATTCAAAATAAGTTTTCAATTAAAATTACGTGGAAAAATATTACTGATGATAATTTGCAATAGATAAAACATATGTATGAAAGTTATTGGTTATGAAACTGTTGTATACCTGGAAAATAGTGATTTAGACTTCACATTGATTTAGACATTTCCAGTAGTAAATGTCACAATAGTACTTATATGTGGATAAAAAGTAAAAGGAATGAAAGTAAAATTATTAATTTGTCACAATTTATATTGACATTTTTAGTACAATTGAAAGGCATGTTAAACTAAACCATAAGTTTATTGATACAAATGCATTTATTACTTGGTGTGACCAGCTAGACCATCTTGAATCATATATGATGCGAAATTAATTGAGAATTCATATGAACATTCATTAAAGAACCAAAAGATTCTTTAATTTAAAGAATTCTCATTTGTTGCTTGTTCTCAATGAAAATTGCTTATTAGAAACTCACTAGCTAAAGTTGAGATTTAATGTCTTGTATTTTTTAAATGAATATAGGCCAACTTATCCACTACGTGGATGATTTTGATATTATATGATTCCTGGTAGATGTATCTACAAAATAATCACATATGTGTTATCAATTTGCAGCCTGTCGTTTTCAAGATTGCTTGTTTAAATAATTAATTTCAGATTATGCAATTAAGACAATTCATCTTGCTAATGCTGATAAGTTTATATCTTAGTCTTTTGTTGATTGAGTTTGAAAAAATTTCGTAAAAGCTTGTTATTTATGGGCATAATGGTTTAGAGAAATTATTGATTGAACGCATCTGATTAATATCTAAACCATTACTTATGAGAATTAAACTTCCTATTTCAACCTGAGATTATGTTGATTTACGTGTTGTACACATCAAGCCAATAAGTTATAAATACTCCCCATTACAATTGGTTTTTAGTCAAGAGCTAAATATTTCTCATCTTTGAATTTTTGTATGTGCGTATATGTTCCAATTGCTCCACCACAATGCACAAAGATGAGTGAATCCTCTAAAAAAGTTGGGAATATATATTAATTACAAGTCTCCTTGTATTATTAGATGTTTTGAATGTATTGGAGATTCAATTATGACATGATTTGTGATTTGATAGTTTTCCCGATATTAGTGGGAGAGAAATAATAGTTGAATGAAATCACTGCTTGTAATAAGTTACCATTATCTGGATCCTTATAAAGAGTAATTTGAACTAGAAGTTCAAAAAGGATAACTCACTTTATTACAAGTTAACTGTCAAATGTATTCATAAACTTAATGAGAATAACCAAGTGTTATATACCATCTAATATTTTGAATCAAAGTCGCAATAGGACAATCAGTTAGAATAAATAATAAATTGATTGGTTCCAAAGATGAAAATTCTTCTAAATGGTCATATAGTAGAGGCGGGTACTCCAGAAGAGACCCAAGACATAACTAAAACTCCACAAGAGATTCAAGTACCTGAAACTAAAGATTAAAATAGTGAAAATAAGATATCTCGATAAGTTATGTCAATTCGAGAAAATGTGGAACCGATAATAAAATTGGTCGATAATGGTTTTGCATGAAATAATATTATTGAAATAATGAAATAAAAGGAGGATCTTGAATAAATCTATTGAGAAATATAGATATGAAATAAATTGGTCAAAATAGAAAGACGCAACTCAAGTATAATTAAATTCGTGGAGTTTTTGGACTAGTAGCCCAAATATCTAAATGTATAAAGCCAGTGAGAGTACAAATGAAGTAGTTTTGCAAAAGCAGAATAAAAATATGAAGTTTTTCGGTAAGTCCTGGTATTGATTATGAAAAGATATAATATTCTTTTGTGGTGAATACAATATCTTTTAGACATATTATTAAACTGACAGTTTATAAAAGATTTAACTTGCGTCTAATGGTTGTTGTTGCAACCTTTTATGAATATATAACTATATAGTAAAGTTTTCTTAAAATCCTTGATGGATTTAGAATGCTAGAAGCATATTGAAATTATCGGAAAATTGCTTATTTATATGAATTGAAATAATTGAACATATGTGGTAAATTTGACTTAATCAATAGTAGTTGAAAGAGGGTTATAAAATGATCCAAAATACCTATTTGTATTTTTATAGAGAGATCATGATTAAAGTTTGTTATGATTATTGTTGAAACTCGTAAAGAGATCAAAATATATTTCTCCCAAAATTTCCCCTCAGCCATGACTTTCAAAAGAATGGTGATATAAATGCTTAGCAAATACATTCAAAATAGCCATTTGAAAAACTAGTATTCAAGATTGAATACGTAGAATATGATAAAGTATGTGATATTTTCATGAGGGAGAGTAAATATGCATTGTACTCTTTTTCCCTTAACTGAGGTTTTGTCCCATTGAATATTCCTGATAAGGTTTTTAATGAGGCAACATATTATGCGTATTATAGATATGTGTACTCTTTTTCCTTCACTAGGAATTTTTTCCCACAGGGTTTTTATCTTAGTAAATTTTTAACGAGACACATTATCTACAAATGAACATCCAAGGGAGGGTGTTATGAATATTTTATTATTAAGTGGATGTCCATCAATATCAAGAAAAGTTTTGATGTACTTAAAACTCTAATAGCAATTAGAAGTAGAGACCTATTTTGTTTATACTTCTTATATCTATAAATATAGACTTTGGAGATACATTGTAAATAATTATGATTGATCAATAAAATACGCTCTCTCTTTGCTTTCCCATTCTCTTTGTTCTTTACATTATGTCTTTTATTTTATAACATAAATTAAATTATTAATTTTTAAGAAGGTAAAAAATATAATTTTTATTTAATAAAAGAAAATAAAAATATTAAATTGAATTATTAAAATTTAAAAGGAGCTAAAACTAGAATCGGACCATTTAACTAGGGATTAATGAAGTTTGCACAAGCTAGATTAATAGGGCGATTAAGGATATTTGTAAAACTTTTCATTTGTTTAACCAAAGTTGAAGAGAAAAAGAAAATACAAAATAACTTGGATTCAACTAGTTGTGGAGGAAGCTGAGACTTGAAGAGAAGTTGAAGCTTTGGAATATTATGCTGAAATATGTTTTGAGGACGAAATTGATGGAATTTATACATTTTGAAGAATTAAGATTAAATTGATAAAATGTGAATTTTGAAGACCAAATATATTATTATACTAATTAATAGACCACCATTTTCGTTAACTTTTAAAAGGAGATGGCCAAAATAAAAAGGAGCTAAAAGTGGATAAAAGTGTAAGTTCCTTTAAAAATAACAATAAAACATTAATGCAGTAACGAAGTACTGCTTACTAAAAGCTAAAAATAGAAGATCCAATACATGCCAAAAAAAACATCTACCTGAAAAAGGAAAACACCAAAAGGAACAATTAAAAAAGACATGTATCATTAAACTAATTTAGGATGAATTTAGATGGGTAGTGAGATATAGTGTATTTAGTTTATTTTTTATCTCACGTTACAGTGTCGCTATAATCTCTAATCTCATTACTACCGCTGTTTTAACACTAACCGTAAATGAGCACCGCTTATCCAAACTCACCCTTAGACACTTTCATAATTTCTTATATAATTGGGTTTTTTTACTTAGATAATAAAAAAAAGTTAATTGCAAAAATGATATATTATTTACGAGAATGATATATTTTCTATAATAAAATTTGCAGCATTAATTATAAAAAATAATATTTTAATAAAAATAAATAAAATAATATTTTAATGTAAAATGAGGCGAAGCCAAAATGCCAGCGACATCCCTTTTCTCCTCGTAACTTTTAGTTTTTTTTTTCTTTTTAATTGGGGTGGTTATGGTATAATTTTGATTTTAATATCTCTATTTTATAGAAATTAGAAGTTAGCCCTTTTATTTTAATTTATCATAATTTGATTTTCTTTTATGTTTTCAAATTTAAAAAGTTAATTGAATTATTTAACACTATTAAACTCGATCATCAAATTGTTTACTTCAAGATCAATCGTTTGTCAAATTTATATACAAAGAATTAATAAAATCAGCAATTCAACAATTTATGTGTGGCAAATTAGAAAATTTTAATAAGTTTATGTTTTAATTATTTTTTCTATATAATATATGTTTTCTATACTCATACAATGTCTAGTATTGCTTAGTTTATTTTAAAGGTCTAATTATGAATTTTTATCTCTTTACTTTATAAAAAAACTTGAGAAATTAATCTATTTATTTTAATTTATTAAAATTTAATCCTCATACCTTATTAAAACTAATCCAATTGTTGATAAAACATATAAACTTGAACCATTGATTCTTTTTTAGTTTGCCACATATAAATTATTGAATTGATATTAATTATGATAATAAAAAGACTAACTTCTAATTTTTGTAAACTAGAGGTATGGAATTCAAAATTATATCACAACCTAACATTTTGACTTCACCCTTTTTACATAAAAATATTATTTTTTATTTTATTTATTTTATTAAAATATTTTTTTATAGCCGGTGTTGCTTGACACATTAACAACATCTAATTTCATGGTTAAAAACATATCATTCTCATAAATAATTTACAATAAACTTTATTTTCATAATTAATTTTATTTATGTATTATCTAAGTAAAAAAACCATATAATTTGGTTAAAATATTAATTTTACATTAATAAAAGTGAATTTCATTACCATATAAAAAAATTGTATGAAACTGTGATTTCACATTATCATTATCGAGAATAACAAATTAAATTTTTTCTCTTATTAAAAAAAACAGATAAAGATAATATAAAATTAACATTTTCATACCGTCTTTTTCTCCCGATATCAAGAACACCAACAAATGTCATTATCCCTTTGAAACCATTCAGAATCAAACACCATTGGAAAGAGAGTGGCAGAAAATTTAATGAAGTCCGGTGGCTGCCCCACTACCCTTATCTTCCTTTTCCCTTTACGATATTTTACACAATCGGATGAAAAATAAATGACAAAAAGAGACGGAGCAAAGTACATATGTGATGATTAGATATGAAAGAAAGGAAATTTTGAAGTTTAATTCATTCCAACAAATATAAATTTACTAAAATTGTATATCAACTTTCAACAACGTATTCTATGTTCCATTTACTTTTAATATCTTCTTAAAAATTTTGTTTATTATGTTATTTATATGATTAAATTGACTAAGAATTCAAAATTAAAATGTAAACAAGATAATTAATGATTATATTTATGATGATGAAATACAAAAACTGCATAACTCATACAGAAAGAGAAGATTTGGAAAAAAAAAAAACACCATAATTGAAACTCCATTAAATTCAGAGTGATACCAAAGAATAATATTTTTGAAAGAAAGATAAAGCTTGAACCTAAATTAGTAAGGCGGTGGAGGAGGCGGTGGTCTAGCAGTTGGAGCCCAAATCACATCTGATCCACCTCCGAAATTATTACTGTACATCGAAACCCCACAAGATTCTGAACCGCCGCCGTGACCAGTACTATCTCCACCGCCACCAGAAAACGGCGGCGACTGTCCTTCACCTTCACCATCTCCACCAGACGACATCGTATTCCTAGTTTCTTCTCCTCCTCCTCCTCCTGGTAACTGATGATATGAAGGGTTGTTAAACGTAGCGGCAACTATATACACCGTGCCAGCCGCCACCAAGGAGCCAGCCACGAAACCTCCAACGATCTGGCCTTGTGGACCCGCTAAAGAGATAGAGAACGTGTTGGGAACCTGATACGACGTCGTTGGGGGTAGGAACGTGGCTGAGAGGGATAATATGTCGAATCTGCCATGGAAAGTTATGACAGCTCCCGGTGTAGACGAGAGTTGGCGGATAGTTACATTGGAAACGGTTCCAGATCCTGTAAGTACGCAGATTCCAATGTTTTTGCGGCGAGAAAAGGTGGAGATAGCATCAACGACGTCGTGTCCTCCAGGTATTTCGAGAACGTAAGGATTCATGGCAGGGTTAGGTTCCCGAGAGAAGAGGAGGGGTTGTTTGGGCTTATTTTTGGAACCTGGAGGACGACCCCTGGGTCGTCGAACGACTTCAATGGAAGCTCCATCGGCACTGGCGCTGCCAAGACGAGGGAGAGAAGAGTTGGGGGTGGTGGAAGGGTCATTGGGGTCATCGGAGATAGGAGGTTGGGATTGGTGAGAGAGAGGGAAGTGATGAGAGAAAGGTTGGTTTTGGCGTTGGTGGTGGTGGTGGTGAAGTTTAGAGAACATGTTGTTGGGGTTTCCATTTTCGGAATCTACATATTCACCTTTCATGATGAGATCTTTTTTATTTTTATTGTTTTCAATAAATGGCTTTTTCTATATGTATGATTGATGAGGTTTTGGATGTGGGATTTTTGTAATAAAATAAGAATTAAAAAAGAAAAAAGAAAACAGGAAAAGAACAAGATGGCAGAGAAATGCAAGCGAGGAGAGGAGAAAGATGTGGGCAGTGGATTTGTGGAAAGACAGGCAAAGGGAGATAGATAATAAATGGGGATTGGGGATTTGAGAGTGAGAGAGAGAAGAGAAGGTTTTAGACTTTAGAAATAGAAGAAAGACACAGAAAGTGAATGGCAGCTTTGAAACTAAGTAAAAGACTAATTGCGCCGCCCCTGGTGGCGCGTCCCGTACGACGCTACTTACATGTTTTTTTACAAATATATTTTTTACATAATAAAAATTCACACATGACAGTAAAACTTAATGTTTGATTCAAATGTCAACTTAATGTTTGGTTCAAATGGTTGGTAAATTCAATCATAATTTTAAAAATAATAATTACTTATAACTCTCTCTAAGGTGTAAATATAATGATAAAACATTAGATATAAGCAAAACTTGAAAAATTCGAAAAAAGTTTATAAATTTCAAGTTAATTGAATCAAGTCTTAAATGAGTAATTCGAGTTCGAGTCGAATAGAATTATACAATTTAAAGAATTTGAATAACTCAAAAATAAATTGATGTAAATAACCTTTTGGTCATTATCAATTTTAAAAATTAGCAAATTGGTCTTTCTCATAACAAATATTACAAATAAAATTCAAAATAATTTTTAAAATTTCAAAAATTTATATATTTAAAAATACAAATATCAAAAATATATACTAAAAATCCTTAAAAAATTCTCAAGAATATATAAAAAAGTTATTTTTTTAAAAATTCTAAAACATTAATTTTGGGACCTAAATAAGTAAATTAATAATTCGAATACTAAAGTGTCTTATTTTTCCTCTTATTTTGCTTTGAAAGAGTTTTCAAATATATATGGTTTCAAATTATGTGTTCTAATATGCAATTAGTTATATTGTAACAAAATTTTAATTTGACATGTTTAAAATTTTTAATGTAACTGAACAAATTTACTTGATTCGACTTGACTCGAATTTCATTTTACTCGACTCGATTAAAAAATTAAATCGAGTTATAAAATGAGACTCGTCAATTCGATTAACTCGAATTTTTTACTCAATTCGATCGAACGCTCACCCCTATAAGACATGCTTCAATGTGATCAAACACATGTCCTCTTATACTAGCAACAATGCTAATGCTAACCGAACTAAAACTCAATCGACAAAAAAAAATTAAAAATACTTACTGAAAAAATTAATATCTTAATTGTAAAATATAATATATTCTACACCTATCTTTTTCAAATTTCAAATGAGGTGTTCAAATCAAGGAAGGTTTGCTTATCTTTGATAATAGTATTCCTATTTAGATTTTTTAATACATTGCTCACTATGTTACATTATATTATTTATTTTATTTGGTTGGAATGTTATATTTTGATATTTGATTCAAGAAATGTAATATTATAAAAAATCACATTTTACTAAATCACTCCTAATTATAAATAGAGATGAAAAAAGTATTAAGCTAATCGAAGAGAAAAAGATATTGTGAAATAAATAAAAATAATTAGAATAATAATATATAAATTGTTAAAAATTCTAACTAATAAGTAATTAAATAATGAGAATATAGTTACTTATAATAATATTAATTAATTACAATATATATTGTAATAAAAAATGCAATATAATAGACAAATGTTAAGCTTTCTCTAGTAGTAGTAAATCTTAAACTAACACATGAATTTTGATTCAGTATACAGTATGTTTTATATAAACTTTAATTTAATGTACTTATATAAAATAAAAAAAAATTTGATTTTGGTTCAATTGTGAACATTTATAAAAATAAATAAATGCATCAATTTCATGTTAGATAAACATACTTGTTTGTATATGCAATATGTAAACATAAAATGGTGTTATGTCAATAACAATGATAGTGGCTTGTGAAATTTTTTAATTAAATTAGAATTTAATGTATGTAATTGCACAAGATTAAAGTTAATGTAACACATTGCACATTGGATTAAAGTTCATGTCTAGTTTTGAGATTTGTCCATAATAATAATGTTAGCGTTGATTTTCAAATGTTTTGATATAGCAAAATAAATTTAAAATTTCTTTAATCAAATATGTAAAACTTATTTTCAAGTGTTACAAACTCAAAAAAAAAATGTTCTTAAATGACTTAGACAATTCACAAATATTTTTAAGTGTCTCTAAGACCTTTCAAAAGTGTTTCTAAGCTTTACAAAGCATTTCTTAGGCCAAGTACCGAGACTTGGTCTCTCAAGTCTCCATACCTTTCAAACAGTTTCTAACAGAGGTTTTGAGAAGGGTATAATGTTGAGACTTAATTGCTAAGTCTAAATACCTGGCAACCAGTCTTGAGACTTTGAGCTACAAGTACCTAGACTTGTCAAATAGTAAGCACATTCCTTTTGAGAATAGTATAGTCTCGAGGCTTACTACATTAAGTCTTGAGACTTGTTTATCTAGTCTCAAGACCTCAAGATTTCTAATGGTTATTTTTCAACCAAGTCTTGATACATATCCTTCAAGTATCGCAATTTGACCTTGTAAACTACATTAAATGCGTGAGACTAATTCTTCTGATTGTTAGAAACTCCCTCCAATGGCTTTAAGCACTCAAAAATCAATTACAGGCTATAAATATAAGTCCAGAAAAATTGAAAACTTAAGAGACACATGTCACGCCCCAAAATATAGGGGGTTAATTGAAATACTTAACCAAATAATGACCTAAGCCTAGTAGTCAGGTAGTTAGTGCACTCCCTAGAAGTTCTAGCTTCTATCCACTCCTCTCTCGTTTCTATTCTTTTCATTTCAACAAACTAGGATAAAAATCACTCTAAAATAAATATAAGTTGAGGTAAAAATTTAATAAGAAATAAGCCTTAGCCTAATGGTAATACACTTTCTTCTCCACCCTTACCAACCGCATTCAAGCCACCCAAAACCCCACTTTCCCTTTTTAATTTCGACAGCAAGAGTAAATTACCATGCAACCCTTAAAAGTTTGAAAACTTAGGTATTTAATCCCCTTTTTCTAATCACATTAGAATTTTGTTTCCCTTTCCAATCTAAAGAGAATTATTTCCCTCTATTCTTTATATTTTCTCCTATTTTCTTTTCATAATATTTTTCTTCATAGTTGATAATTATTTCGTCCCCCTAGCCAAATCATCTCTCATTTTGTTGTGTTTCTATCGAATTAGTGAATCGACGTTAATTACATCTCTAACTTTCCTAAGCATTGATAAATGTATTTGTTTTGTCAATCAAATTTCAAAATTCGTAATATCAATATCCCGAAACTAATCTATTATCTGATTAAATAATCTTTTACAATTTCTTGTTGAGTTCTTGAAAATCTTGACAAAGTCTTGATTTAATTGTTAATCCTGACGTATTTTCTGTTGGTGGACCAAATCTAGGTGAATTGAATCAAGTGAAGAAAGAATATGCCTCAAAGTCTATGGCTGAACACAAAGAGTTTACCAAGTGAATGAGAAAGCTATAAGAGACTTAACTGCCTTTAAGACCATGCCTTACACGAGTCATTGCCAAGGTGTAGTACGCTTTATTTGCATGAGCACTGTTCAAGTTGGTTCTAGTAACGAGATTAGTTGGGAGTCAATTGGATTGATTTAACGCTCCCCATGATTGGTCAAACAATATCGTAGGTCTTCGCCAGATTTTCTTTTTCCTACTCCCAAATTTGTTAGGGAAATCAGAGGGGCTGGGAGTATATAAAGTAAAGGGAGGACATTCTAAATGAATTTTCTTTTTGCTAGACATTCTGGTCTTTCTTTCTATCCTAAATGTTCTCTTCTTTTTCATTATGCTAGAGCTAAGATTTCATTTAATTGGTGGATGATTCAACCTTCTGGTAAGTTTTATAGCTTTGTATGTTACGATTGTTAAGTAGAAAGGATGTTAAAAGATGTTAGAACAGTAAGGTGTGAGAGAAAGACCCTGTGTGGGGGTCGCATATAGTTGAAACATTAGTAGACTATATATAATGGGATTTTTAATGGAAATTCCTTATTCTTGTAAGTATTGTTGTTGCTGGTTTGGGAAGGAAAATTGAAACAGAAGCTACAGGCTGAGGTATAGGTAAGTCTCTGGTGAGTCTCTAGACCCATCTCCTACACATTATCTTATAATTATTCTTTATATGGTCAATGTCCATATAGATGAGCATATCTTCTTGAGGAGTTGCAATATGTATGTATGTTTGTATGTGTTTTGGTAAGCATTTGTATGTATGTACAAAAGTACATGATGTGTTGCATGAAAATGACGATGTGTGATAAGCATGTATGAGTGAAATCTGTGTAAATTTTTCCATTATGTTAATTGAGTGATGAATGTCAAAGTATGGTTGGTGATAAAAGGGGTTTAGGCAGAATGTCAGGAAAATATGTGAGATGATAATGAACCTCATGGTAGAGCTTTGATGATGTCTGTTGAGACAGTAAAAATGAAGGCCAATATAATGAGACTGTAGTCCGTTAAGACAGTAAACACGAGAAAAGGCCAGTATGGCAGATATGTAGAAAGACCATGACCATGGCATATTTTGAAAATGGTGGATGAGCCATATTCGTCTACTAGGGTTTCTGCGTATTCTAGAGCAATGATGGGCAAACCTCAAGCGACATTGAGTTTAGGCAAATCCATATCACCAAACATGACAATTTTATATGGTGCCTTGGTGGAAAACCAAACCTAGCCTTTGTGGCGAGTTATCTGAAAGGCCTATGTGGCGTAGTATTTGAAAAACCTTAGTGGCAAAGTTATCTAGGAAGCCCTTGTGGTGAATTCTCTAAAAGGCCTATGTGGTGTATTATTCAAAAAACCATATTAGTGAAGTTATCTAGGAAGCCCTTGTGGCAAATTATCTAAAAGGCTTATGTGGCATATTATTCGAAAAACCTTAGTGGCAAAGTTATCTGAGAAGCTCTTGTGGCGAGTTATCTGGAAAGTCTGTATGGTGACTTTTGTATTGCCTAAGTATGAGATGTTTGTCAGTCATTGTGGTGAGATTTGGGTATGCCTTTGCAGTATTTTTTGAAAGAGTTCTCGACAGTATACTCAACTAATGAATCCGCCATAGTAACCCGTCAGGACAAGGAGCTTGGCATATCCGGAATTATGGGTAGAAGTAAGTGCCCGCGAAACTTGGGAATTCTCACGTTATATTGATGTTATCTGGTAATATAATGGATGTTATAAAATATTACCTTCATTGAACCAAGTTCGTTGTTTGGATCAAATTGAAGATACAGTGTGACTGCCATTCTAGCAGCCGCCAAAGCCAGTATAAGAATCCGTCGAGAGTAGAGCCCGTATGTATATCATTCTGAGAAATGTACCCAACCTCTATCTCCAAGCGATTATGAAATAGGAGCCGCTATAAGGTGGGAGGTTTGTGATCCGCCAATCGAGTGGAATACGTATAAGATGGTCAAGTTAGAAGTTCTTTAAAGGTTGAAAGAAAGTTCAGAATTCTTAAGTCGAGGAATTCAATAATGTTGTTTAAAGGTAATAGTGGTTAAGATTCACTAAGTTCTATTGAACTTACAGGCGTCTATTTGTTATGCAGGATCTTGGAGTTGAACCTGTGCGCCAGGAAGGACCAATGCAAGGATGCACCAGGGTGGCAATTTGAAGAGCAATATTATGCATACAGAGGGGCATTTTTTGGATATATATGGCGACAATACTATACACCATGATTAAGTGAGTTTTAACAAAGTCTTAAGTTATAATATATTAAACTACTTTCGTTAATATGTTATATTTAGTAAACACCTCTTTTAAAATCTTGACTTAGAGAGAATATAAATAAATAAGAAGTATGTTCAGTATGGTTTTCCCCGTGGTAAAATTTTTGTTAAGTATTTTTAGTATTGTGACATCCTATATCTGGGTCTGGTAAATCAGGTCGGGTATAGAGTGTTACAATTCTAGTTTAGCCATAAAAGCAAAGGGAAATGTTCTATCTAAGCCTTGAAAGATATCAATTCTCATAGTGAATTAGGAAATCCTTGGTTGTGGTATACCAAGGTAGTTAAGGTAGGCAATTGAGGTCGGACCAATATAAGATCGATTGTACAAGTTCTTCTCCTTTTTCTCTTTTGTTTTAAAAAGGGTTAAATCACATCTTGGGACTTGAACTTATCAACATTTCCCACATTAAGGTCTAAACTTTTTTTTTGTCCAACTTAGGCCCTAAACTTGACAATTGTTTCAATATTGGGGCCTGAACTTTTTTTGGTCCAAGTTAAACCTTGAGCTTGGAAAATGTTCCCACATTGGGACTTCAACTTTTTTTTATCCAAGTTAGTCCTTGAAAACCCTAAAGTTCAAGCCTTAATGTGGAAACAATTGTCAAGTTTAGGCCCCAATGTGGGAACAATTGCCAAGTTCAAGGCCTAACTTGGACAAAAAAAACTTCAAGTCTCAATATGGGAAAAGTTGCCAAGTCTAGGTTCCATTGTGGAAACAATTGCCAAGTTTATGACCTAACTTGGACAAAAAAAAATTTAGACCCCAATGTTGGAAAAGTTACTAAATTTAGGCCTCAAATAATGATTTAACCCTTTTAAAAAGGTTTATAAAGAATTTTAAAATACGAATCAACTCCCTCTTGATATTTTCGAGCCTAACAAATAATAATAATAATAATAATAATAATAATAATAGACTCCCTGCTTGTAATAAATAAATAAATGAATATAATTCAAATGCAACTTAGGAGAAGATATTAAAAATTGATAGTTTGATTAATTAGTATTTTTTTTCTTCTTAGTTTGATTCATTAGAATTTATCATTTTTTCTTTTAAATATTTACTAATAAAATTGTCACAAACCTCGTGTTACCAAGATAATATAATCTTATATGAGAAACATATGGTATTGAGATTAGCCTTTATATTATCAAAATATATTATCAATTCGAGGTAATATTGTTGAACCAAATATAGTTACGTGATTACATATATAAGTTTTCTACTAATAATTTTACATTTTGTGATCTAAATGACCTTTAAATGGTGCATTTGGTTCAACAATATAAGATTACATTTGGTAATAGGATTACAAGGATGTAAGATTATAGAGTGAAATGCTAAGTATGTTATATTACATTGTTTGATTCCTTTAACTTGAATGTAATATTTTAGTGTTTGGTTGATTGAATATAAGATTACTTAAAAACTCACTTTACTAAATTTTCATTATAATAAATTTTGTTTATTTTTAAACATGTTTAATTCCTTAAATGTTTTTTAATCTCAATTTCCATTAAATTATGATAAATTATAATCATTCTTGCTTTTATTCAATTTATATTAACAAGTGCATATATGATATTAAATACATTTATAAACTATAAATTATAATTTTAATGATTTAAGAAAAGTGGTTGTATTTTAAAACAAAGTGGTTTTCAAAAAAATAAAAATAAAAATAAAAGTGGTTGTATCCATAATTAATAAATCCAAATTAATATACTGATAAATAATTTTTTAAGTAAATATAATAATTATAAATTTAAATATTTCTCTATTAAGAGAAATAAAGATTTTGTTTCTAAGTAAGCTTAAATTTTTTTTGAAAAGAAAAAAAAAGATAAATCGACTAAAATAATAAAAATAGAGGGTAAATTTGATTCAAAATTTTACCTTATATTATGATATCTTAATATTATTTGAGAATGTGATATTATAATGTTGTAAATCGAATCCAAACAAAGTAATCTTAATTTAGAATATGAGATTATGAACACCCTAACATCATGTTTGGTTTGTTGTAATAACGAACTAAATCCAACCCTATTGGTTAGGGTTGAACAAAATTCTCATTCTGCAAAATACTATTTCAGGTTTATTGTTCAAAATCACAAAATAGGAGAATGACCTATTCGATGGCCGAAACGAATACCTTGTAATACCCCTGAAGTTGCTATAGTAAGAAAGTGTGATATTGTTCTTGATAGAGTAAAATAAGGAAATAAAGTGACAAGAGAGAAAATTTGAGTTATGTCAACCAAATCTATTTGGGAAGTAATTATGATATATTAATTCAAGAAAGGACTAAATCGTAAAAATGAGAAAAGTTGTGGCCCAAGAGTAAATACTCAAAATTTGAAGGGTTAAAGTGTAAATATGAAAAATTTGAAGGACTAATAGTGGAAATATTTTAAGGGTGGAAGGATTTAGAAGCTAAGAAAAATTGGATGAATTAGGACCAAATTGAATAAGTGAAAAAAGTATGAGGGGTTAAATCACAATTTTACTAAAATGAGTGATGAGTCAATGGAGGAATTTTAAAGGATCATAAGGGGCAAAATGATCATTTAGCAAGGAAGATAATTTTGAAGAGTAATAATGATGTTGGTGATATTTTAGATTAATTAAATAAATATTAGTTTATTAATATTTTGATTTGACATTTATTTATATTTATTTATTATTTTTATTTAGTATATAAGGAAAGAAACCATGCTACTAACGTGAGAAGAAGAAACGAAAGAAAGAAATTTTCTTTTCTTTACAATTTGGTCCTTTCACCAAAAATTCACCATTTTCACTTAGAAATCAAAAATCAAAACGATTTCCATAGCCACCAAATCTGACGAGTAAGCTCGTAAATATTATTACTTAAAATTTACGAGTCAAGTATGGATTTTTAAAAAAAAGTTTTTGAATTGATAATTTGTGTTTTATAATAATTTATTAAGTCAAGTAGTTTTAAAAAATGAGGTATCGGGACTTCGTTTCTATAAATCGAGCCGTAACTATTTTTATAAATATTTACAAAGTGTCATTAAGGTGGTATTAAAGTTTTGTTGAAAAATGTTAACGTTTTGATAGTTAATTAATTAAAAAGAACTAAATTGAAAAAAAGGCCATCTAATGGCAAAATGGTAATTGAATGGAAATTAAAATGAAACAAATTTAAGTTAAAAGCTTTCTAGACATTTTCTTCTTCAAGTTTCGGTTCAAAATAGACATGGGAGAGAGCTTAAGCTGGGTTTTCAATTTTTGGTACATGTGAGTCCAATTCTTACATTTTTCTTATAATTTTTATGTTTTTGAGATTGTTACAATTAGGTCCAACTGAATTTTACCTTAGTTTTTTATTTTGTTAAA
Organism: Gossypium hirsutum; assembly: GCF_007990345.1. Taxonomy (NCBI): domain Eukaryota; kingdom Viridiplantae; phylum Streptophyta; class Magnoliopsida; order Malvales; family Malvaceae; genus Gossypium; species Gossypium hirsutum. The sequence goes on from NC_053438.1 coordinate 16,002,054, forward strand.
GATTTTGGATGTTTTCATTGATGAATCTATATGATTTTTGATGTTAAATGATGAAATTGAGATATTAATTGTTAATTAAAAGTATTTTATTAAGTGATTTTTTATGAATTTCCCGATTAGGGACTAAATTGTTGAAATAGTAAAAATACAAGAGTTTGTGGTGAAATTATTGCAAAAATGGGCTGTATTTAATGCCATGAATATTCAACTAGCATGATTTTGCATTAAAAATGGTTAATTTGCATGTTTTGGGCTTAGGGACTAAATTGAATAAAAGTAAAACTGTAGGGGAAATTTTCTAAAAATATCAAAAAATCCAAATTTCATGAAATTAATTTTTTGTATTATCTAAATTAATAAATTTAATGAAATTATTAATTTAGATCAAGATCGAGAGGAAAATCGAGGAAAATAAAAAATTTCCAAAATGCCCCTGAATATTGGTATTTCTGCAATTTAACCAGGTAAGTTCGTATGAACTGTATTCTATATAATTTTGATTAAAGTGAATGTTAATTGGTGATTGGTAATACACATATATATGTTCTGTTGTTAGAATTGAATTATTGTTGGAAAAATATTATCGAAATTAATACTCAGTTTTGATTGAACGCGGGATTTGAGTACACTCGTGATTTGGCGAATTGACGGCATTAGAGGAAAATGACGAAAAATTACCCAAGTAAACTGAGGTTCCGCATTTGTTGCAAACTCTCGTGTTTTACTTTCCGTTTAGCTCTTACGAGCTTCTATTTAACTCATATGAGTTTCCGTTCAGGTCTTTCGAGCTTCTATTCAACTCTTATGAGTTTCTGTTCAGCTCTTATGAGCTTCTGTTTAACTCATATGAGTTTTCGTTCAGCTCTTACGAGCTTCTATTCAACCCTTATGGGTTTCTGTTTAGCTCTCATGAACTTCTGTTCAGCTTTCGAGCTTTTGTTAACAATGTACTCAAATTCGTAAGTCGTTCTTTGAAAGGTAAAATATCGGGAGTTGTCTTGGATGATATATGTATATGAAAAAATGGTAAGATAATGATATGTATTATGATATGTATATATATCAATATCTTGATATGTTGATACATGGAAATTATGTAAGTTGAGACGAGTAATAAACTCAAGTGTAACATGTTGAGATAGTAAGGTTATCGATGTTAAAATTATATGAAATATGCTCAAGTACGCTAACAAGTTTTGTTGTTTGATACTTAGGCAAGTGTCAAGCTATTGGTTGAATGATAATATGTTTAATTATAAGATGCACTGAAATGGTAAGTGCTCAAATGAAAATATTCTTTTACTCATGAAGGAGTGGTAAGTTTTAAGTTATGCAATTTCTTATGAAATGACTTATTATGTTATTAATTTAAAAGGGCTATGTTTTCATGTACTAGCTTGTGGCTATGGTGGTATGATATGCTTATGACTAGTGTGTTATGCATTTGGAATGGGTGTGATAAGTAAAGAAATACAAATGAGAATAAAGAAATTTGGAAGAGTATAAATTTGTTTAAAACTCTACTATACTTGGGATAATATTTGAAATGAATTGATATGATTAAAGTTTACACGAGCATACTAAGCATTCATTGCTTACGTAGTTGTTTTCTTTTACTTTTCAGATTATCGGAAGCTTGATTGGGTTGGAAGCTTGTCGGAGATATATCACACTATCCATTGGTTCTATCGGTACTTTCAAATGTTTTGATTTTGGTTATAATGGCATGTATAGGTATTTAGTTTAATGTTGGCCTATAAGTAATTTGTTGAGATTAGCCACTTATTTTGGCTTGTGTTGAATTCCATGACATAGTTTGTAGATGTGTGACTTGTTGGGGCTAGGTTAGTAACAAATTAGGTGAGAAATGTGACTTGGAAAATGACCTACTTTCGTCCACACGGGTAGAGACACGGGCGTGTGTCTCAGCCATGTGTGACATACGACCAAATGACATAGCCGTGTGTCCCCTATATCTTTTAATTTGCATAAGTCAATATGCTTAAATTTTTCACACGGGCGTGTGGCTTGGCCGTGTGACCCAAGTCAGAGAGCTCCCAAGTTTGGACACGGCCATGTGCCCTATTTCGAATGCCCACGCGGCCTGAGACACAAGCATGTCTCTTGACCGTGTGAGCCACACGGCCTGGGCACACGGGCGTGTGTCCCCTACACCTTTGAAAAATTTTGATATTTTCTGAAAAATTCTTTGAGTACCCAGTTTCGTTTCGACTTATTTATAATATGTATTTTGAGTCTCGAGGGCCCATTTAAGGGACAATATGATTGATCTAGATTGGTTTCTGATATAATTGCTAAATGATATGAAATGTCTGTTATTCGATTTATAAATTTTGGTAATGCTCTATAACCCTGTTTCGACAACGGATACGGGTTAGGGGTGCTACATATCTTCGCCTTTTTTGTTCCATATTCTCACATTTAAGACCACAATGACTATTTTCCAGCCACATCACTAGCATTTAAGCATCGCCACAAAACATAAACCATTAAACATAAACCATTAAAATAAACATAAATAAAGAGAGTTTGTGGTTTTAGGTTAGGCTAATTAAAGGAGGATTTAGGATTCCAAATTTGGGAGAAGGTAAAGGATAAATAAAATTTTTATATGAAAGGTAATATTTAAAACTAATATTTTTTATTAATACATAAATAATATTAATATACTTGATATTTGACATTACATATCAAAATTAATATGACTTATACAATTAACATTGAAAACAAGTATCTAATAGTTAATATTGCATAATGGAAAAATATCTATAATTTATAACATATATAAAAAAAGAATACAATGAGGGCACTGTAGATGTTTGGCCCTCAATGTTTGACAGGTGGCATTTTTTTCATTGTTTGGGTTAGTGTTTGTATTTGGGGAAAAAAATTGAAGACAAGGAAAATAATTAAAAAAATGTGTTTTTTTTTCATTTAAACATTTTTATATGTTAATAATTTGTTATATATTTATGATATTCATATTTTTTTAATGTCATTTTAGTGTTGTATTTCAATTTATATTATATTACTTTTTATTTTTTATGACATCAAATTATAAAAAATATTTAAATACATTATGTAAAGAAAAATCATTTTATTTTTAAATTGTTGTTTCACATGTTGAATTGAAAACTAATTTAGATTTTACAATACACCAACTAAAAAATTTTAAAAACGAAATATTTTAAATATTTTATTTATGTTAAAATTATATATTTAAAACTTTAAATTTATACATCCATTTGCAAGTCAATTTAAGATTTGTACTTGATTTAGTTATTTTTAATGCAATTTTTTTGTTTCTTTTTAAATAATATATTTAAAATGAGTTGATTAAGAATATTAAGTATTTACAATATCCAATAAAAAAATTTATTTTCTAATAATATACATTTATAATGATTGATTTAGGTGTTAAGGGGCTAATTAATTTAAAATCTATATCCAATCTTAAATAAATAATAAATTTATTTTCATAATTCAAGTGTAATATTTAAAATGTATTTAATAATAATTTTTTAATAATTAAATAAGTTTATTAGAAAAAGGGAATATCCATGGCGTCGCGGGAGATGATGCTAGTAAAAGTAAAATTAATATTATCATCACCAAGAGAGAACGATCCAAGTGTTTTTTCTTTTTCACAACCACCATATCACTTCTGGTCTCTTTGGATGCAGGATTAATCGAAATTCTCAGTTACTTAGTCACATGTTGCTCTGGTTTGTTTTGTTGTTTTATAACCAAAAAACAAATATTATGTGAATAATTAATAATACACAGCGTTAACAATATTTTGTATTATTTTTTATTATTTAAGAATAAAATTTTAAATTAAATATTTATTAAAATATTTTACTAATAAATCAACTTTTAATTGTTTAATTTATATCAAAATATAATTTAGTTAAACATTTCTATAATATATTAATAATTTGAGATTTATTTATTGCATATTCCCTACAATTAATACTATTATTAGTTTATTTCATTCAACCAACCAAACTATGTAACACTATTACTTCTCTATTTCATTTCCACCATATAGCTATTCAATTTCTACCCTATTTCGTTCCAGCCAATCAAACAAGTTGTTCCACAAATGACTCTAACCAACCCTTTCAAGTCCAATCTTAGTAAATTGGAGTGTCAAGAGTTCTCCCACGACTTCAAAGAGCAAACCAAGAAGGAAATTTACTTCTAAAATAAACAAAAGAGAAATCTCACAAAGAGAAATAGCTCAAAGAGTTGAAATTTATTAATCAAGATATGTTAATAACGAATAATAAAGCGACCTTTATATAGACTAACTAATTACACTAAAATAAAATTCTTAAATATAATAAAACTTCAATTAATCTAAACAAGAAAAAATTCTAGTAAAACTAAACTAAATAACCTTTTGTTGAGTAATTTGTTGTGTGTCTCATTAAAAGAAACATTCGGGTATTTATACATATTATCACTGTTAATGATTTGACTCCACTGTTCATGATTTAACCCCACTATTCATAGGGCTGACACTCTAAGCAGGCCTCAGGCATGTTGGACATGTGTATTGTTCCAAGTCGCATGTTGGAGTTTGCGGTCCCCTCCATACAAACTCCTTGGGTGTATGCGAGATAGGATCGCAAATTCACTTCGACTTTTGCGAGCTGATACTGCGAGCTCCCATCAACTCCTGCGAGCCAGTACCGCGAGCTCCCCTAACTGTATTCTTGTTGTACGTCTCGTGTGCACCCATTTGGTGGGGTATGGCCAAGTCGAGGGTCGGTGACCCGAAGCTTATCTAGGTTTTAGGTTAGTAACTATTACTGTATGACAATCTAGTCCCCCCTAGTGGGCCTAAGGAGGGCTATATAGTGGCGCTCCTTAGGGCCATAACTTTGCGTTTATTACAGCCTGTAGAATATGCAGTGTCTATTGTGACCTTATGTCAGCTTCAGGTGTAGGGAAAGATCGTGCTCGCGTGTATCTGACCGTTGGTGTCCCTCGTTTATTTGAACTGTTAGAACGTAGAGGGAAGAGACTTCTTTAATAGGGGGTTTTTTAAAACCCTAAAACTCACACTCTTAATTTTTTTTGTAACCGGAATCAATCAAAGCTTTCTTCAAGGTAAATATCATTAATTTCTCGTTTTAGGTTTTAAATTTCATTTATTATTTTCTTCTTCTTTCTGAGTAAAAAACATGTCAAGAATGAGAGGAGCTCATGGTTAATTAGTTCCGCATTGCCCACTATGGGAGCGTTCTTCTAAAACCCTCATCGAAAGCCAACTTTTTCCCCTGCATTACAAAATACAAAGAGATGCATGGGCCTCACATAGGTGAGGAATCAAGATTCCCATTTTCCCCTAAGAATTTTCTATTCCTAAGGGTTCGCATAGGCTTAGTGACACTAGCGATGGCAGTTTCTTGCTCCCCCTCCACTCATTAGAAGCTGGGTTTCACTTGCCTTTGAATCTATTCTTCTGCCATCTTCTTGATGATTACCACATTGCCCCTGGTCAACTGTGTGGATTTTCATGGTGGACACAGTAGCCTATTTTATTGACAGTTGCTGTGAAGTACCACAGCTCACAGTTTTCCAGAGTCTGTATCTGTTAAAGGCACCAAACTGAGCGAGTTCAGTGGGTTTTCATTACTTCTCTCCCCGCGAAAAAGGTTCAAACATAATTGCGAACCGATGTCCCAAGCTTTGGTTGAATTGGAGGAAATATATTAGGGTCAAATACAAGCTCGTAGATAGGTTTGACTTTCTTATAGAATGGTCCTCGCTGAGTGGGGATATGTGCTCCTTCTAGCAAACTATTAGGATAGATGGAGGTAAGGCCTAGTTGAGAAGGCTCCGCGTTAGCAGTTCCCTAGTTATTGAAGATGTCATAACTGTGAGAAACGTTTTCTTATACTGTTTGGAGGTTCAAAGCCTCAATAGATATAAGCGGGGTGATAGTAGAGAAGTTGCTGAGGGGTTAGGTGCGGTCTCTGAGGGACTATCATGGCCATACGTGCTCTATGGTGATGTCGACCATTTGGGCTGAATTCTAACGGGATTGAAGGAAGAACCTAGAAATTTCTATTGCAATTATTGTAGGATAAAGCTTCGTCCCTGGGTAGTGTTAGGCTCACAACAGGTAGGAATTGGTCCCTACATTAATTTGATAATTGCTCTTCCTAATGCTAGGATTGTTGGTGATGGAGGCACAACTCACAATTTAGAAAGTGATACTGAGGAAACTAACAACACTTTGCAGTAACTTAATGAAGCTATGGGCATTAGCGGGGCTGTGAACCTGCGAGCTGCTTTGAGAGCTCAGTGTAAGAGGCGCAGAACTAATATGGGAGCTGTTAACATGGTGGTTAGTAGCAAGGAGGAGACAGATAATGGTAGGATAGTCTCACTGTAAAAGGAGGGCAGATTACGTCGGGACTTCTACTATGATAACCACCAGCCCTGTTTCCCCCTCAGTGAGCTCACAAACTGTGGCTCGTAAGAGTTCTCCTGTCATTGCTCGCAATAACTCTCCTCTTGCATGTATCTTTCTCCCTATTGTACCTCTCATTGGGGAGCTAGCTGCTGAAAATAGTGGTGAGCTAACTCTGAGTCACCAGAACTTAAACAGTAATTGGCTTTAAGGTATTGTAGAGAAGTGAAGGACTTCAATGCCAGAGGTTGCGAAGAAGAAGATATGCGCTGATGACTCATCTGGGAGTTCGTAAAAATCTGTATTGTTACACTCAGTTCCTCTCTGCCAGCCTTCATTGTTGAGGCCTCCATGATCAGTTTAGGCCTTGAAGAGAAAATTATTAGGATAGAGGCTACTTAAAGGGAGCTTGAAGGAAATCTTAAAAGCATTAGGAGTGATGGTAGAAAATGAGGACTGAGAATAAGGTGCTATACAAAAAAAAATGATGAGCTCGCTGGGAAGTTAGGAGCTGAACAAGTGAAAAATGATGTACTATCTAGCGAGGCCGCGACCCTGGGTCTTGAGCTGAGAAGGGTTGTAGAAGAGCATAAAGTAGTTGTGAACCGAATCACTGTAGAGCATGAGGTTGTAACAGTGAAGTTAAAACGAAAACAATAAGAGGCTTTTGAGGGGTTTAAAAAGAATACTTTGGGGATGCTGAGTGATGCCACCACTGAGCTTAAATTCAATATTCTTCTGCATGCTCAAGTTGTTGCTGGGCCTTTTTATGTTCACAATGCTGATTTCAATTCTTTCACTGAGGTAGAGATGGACCAGGTTGGCTTTGATGTTCCCTGTCATTCGGGAGCCACTTGGGATGAGTTTGCATCCAAGTGGAAAACTTCAGGGTACTTTTATCTTGAAGAGAGTCCTTCTGAACTAATTATTGTGCCTGCTGGTGATAACATCACTGCTGGCTCTGCTATCGACACTGCTATTGTTGTTGAGGGAGAAGAGAGGGAGAATAAAGTTCGTGGTGGTCTTTATGGAGGAACTGAAGTTTAATTATCTTCAATTTTGTAACTTTGTACTACTCTTCTTTATGAATGAAAAATTTGAAATTTGCAAGTTTATTTGTGAATGTCATAATATTTTAACTTTTCACAAACTTAGGTAAAGTTTTAACTTAAACAAGTTTTGGATACTTAGGAAAATTTTAGCCAATTTTAAACTTAAACCACGAGCTTCAACTGTTTTAGAGGCTGTGATGTTGAATCTATGAGCCTTAAAGGTACAATTGGGAGCTTTTAGCTCACACTAATCATTTTGGAGGCTACGATGTTGAACTTGAGAGCCTTAGGATCACAGCTAGCAGCTTGAGCTCTCGCTAATTGATTTAGAGGTTGCGATATTAAACCTGCAAGCCTTAAGATCACAACTGGGAGCCTTAGCTCTCTCTCCAACTCTTTTTAGGGGCTGCGATATTGAACCTACGAGTCTTAAGGTCACAATTGGGAGCCTTAGCTCTTTCTAAGTATTTAGAGGTTGCGGTATTGAACCTGCGAGCCCTAAGATCATATCTAGGAGCCTTAGCTCTCGCTAACTATTTTAGAGTCTGTTGTATTGAACCTGCAAGCCCTACGATCATAGCTTAGAGACTTAGCTCTCACTAACTATTTAGAGGTACTGAACTTGTGAGCCCTAAGATCATAACGGGGAGCCTTAACTCTCGCTAACTATTTTAGAGGCTGCGGTATTGAACCTGCGAGCCTTAAGATCATAGTTGGGAGCCTTAGCTCTCGCTAACTATTTTAGAGGTTGTGGTATTGAACCTACGAACCTTAGCTCTCTTTAACTATTTTTTAAGGGCTGCTGTATTAAACCTGCGAGCCTTAAGATCACAACTAGGAACCTTAGCTCCCACTAATTGTTTTAGAGGCTGTTATATTGAATCTATGAACCTTAAGATCTTAGTTGGGAGCCTTAGCTCTCTCTATGTATTTTTGGGGCTACGGTATTGAACCTGTGAGCCCTAAGAAAACAACTGGAAGCCTTAGCTATCACTAACTATTTTAGAGGCTAGAGTATTAAACCTGCAAGCCTTAAGATCATAGCTGGGAGCCTTAGCTCTCTCTAACTGTTTTTTAAGGGAGGATCATATAAAGTAAATATACTATTGAAAGAACATCTTTTCATTAAAATATTAGAATTTACACATAATACTTTTTAAGATAATGCGCATTCTATGTGCGCGGTAGAGTTATAGCCTTCAATTTTGCCAATTTTTATGCTCCATAGCCTATTTTTTTCCACAACTTTGTATGGTCCCTCCCATCTTGGGGCCATATTTCCTTATTGCAATGTTGGGAGGCTGGCTCAGTGTTTCTGAGCACAAGGTTACAACTTGAAATTGTTTGTTTTTTACCTTGGAATTGTAGTAATGAGCTACTTGTTGAGCAGGTACCGCGTTCTTGATTTCTGCTACTTCTTTAACCTCATCAATGAGATCAAGATTGAGCTTCATTGTTTCCTAGTTGGCATTTTCGTTGAAGTATGTTGTTCTATGTGAGCACATGCCAATGGCATCGGAAATTATTACTTTTGGACCGTAAACCATCGAGAATGTTGTCTCTCCTGTTGCAGTGTAAGAGGATATTCACAAGGCTTGTAAAATTCCAAGTAGTTCCTCTAACCAAACACCTTTGACCTCTTTCACTTTCTTCTTCAAAGCTGCCAAAATCTTCTCATTCATAGCCTCAACTTTCCCATTAGTTTGGGGAGTTTTCACAAAGCTTTGAGCCAAGGAGATATGAAGATCAACACAAAAGTTCTTGGATTTCCCTTAGAATTGTGTACCATTGTTCATGATTATCAGATGTGGTACACCAAACCCACACACAATAGATTTCTAAAGGAAAGATTCCATTTATCTCTCAGTGATGGTTGCCAGAGACTTAGCTTCAATCCATTTGGTGAAGTAGTCTACCACGACAACTATGAATTTTCTCTATGTTGTGGCTATGGGGAATGGGCCGAGGATGTTGACTCCCTAAGTTGCAAATAGAAAAGGAATTAATATGATCTGAAGAGGTTTTGTTGGCTGTCGCTGTACCTAGGCGTACCTTTGGCAAGAATCGCATGTGCAAACTAGCTCATGTGTATCTTTCTGAATTGTAGGCCAATAATATCCCTGCCTAAGGATTTTTTAGGTGAGCAATCTTCCATCCAAGTGTTTGCCAGAAATACCTTCGTGAATCTCTCGTATCACATGCCCAACTTCCAATGGCGTTAGACATCGAAACAGTGGCTATGAAATTCTTTTTTTATACAGTACACCCTCTAAAAGCATATACCTCGTGGCTTTGCATTGTAATTTTACGAGCTCTTTTTTATTTGAGCACTCATTTATCCCTTATAATACACGAACTATAGGAGTCATCCATGTGTCTTCTTGATTTATAGCATATACTTGGAGTGTATCATAACTTGGGGTTTCCCTGTGCTCCAACAAAATCTTTCCCCTTTGCTCGACAACAACGGAAGACACTAGCTTGGAGAAAGCGTCTGCTCGTGTGTTATCGCTCCTTGGGACTTGTTTTACTTGTACCTTATCAAACCTTGCTAGCAACTGGGTTGCAATTGAGTGGTACTTCTTCAACCCTGACTCTTTGACCTCATACTCGTCGTTGAACTATTTGGCAACCAACTGGGAATCTATAAAAATGATAAGCTCTCTCGCTGTAAGCTGGTGAGCTAACTGCAACCTTGGCACCAACGCCTTGTCCTCTGTAGCGTTATTAGACTTCTGAAATCCAACATAGAGCCCAGACTACCACTCATTTCCTTCAGGATCCACCAAGAGTACTCCTGCTTCTAATCCAGTCTTTCCCATAGGTCTATTGACATAAACCAACCAATCTTTTGATTTGTCGATGGTCATAGTTTCTTACTGTGGCGGATTAACTACTATGTTCCGTGCAACAAACGAAAAAGAAATTTTAGTATAAATTGGAAATTTGTCATAAGTTATTATAGAGGTAACGTAGTGGACCAAAGATCACCATTGTGACTTGTAGCAGATTACAGCTTAAATATATTCTTTTTCTATTACATAATATAGAGTTTATCATTTATGAACCGGGTTACCTAAGGAGTTGGTGGGTGCCTCAAATAAACATTCAACTATGAAGTCAGCCAAAACTTGCCCCTTTATCGTAGTTTGCAGTGCGATCTTGATACCAAAATCGGCGAGCTTTATACTCCATTTGGTCACTCTTCCAGAGGTGTCAAGTTTGGACAATTTCTTTGATGAGCTAGTTCATCACAACTACCATAGGATAGGCTTGAAAGTATAGTCGTAGTTTGCGAGCTGTATTAATTAAAGCGTAAATGAGTGTTGAGTTTGCCAAACACATTCTGCCCTAAACAAGACAGCTGCCACAGTTTCCTCAGACGTGGCGAGGTACAAATAAAGGGTCTCTCCTTCACTAGGTGACATCAATAACGAAGGGAACTCTTCTGTCTAAGAAAAGAGGTGTGCAAGGCCCTGAAGAAAGGTAAGCACTTGACAGCAATCTGCGATACAAATCTGTTAAGTGCGACCACCCTCTCAGTCAACCATTGGATATCCTTTATTGTTTTTAGAGGGGGCATATCCAAGATGGCCTGAATCTTCTTGGGATTTGCTTTGATTCCTCTTTTTGAGACCACAAAGTCCTAAAACTTACCATCCCTGACCTTAAAAGCGCACTTTTTCGGGTTTACCCTCATCCAGTGAGCTCGCAATACCTTAAATACTTCTGACGAATTATCAACACGCTCGGCAAGAATGGAGCATTTTACTAACATGTCATCGACATAAACCTCAACACTTCATTCGATCTACTCTTTGAAAATCTTGTTCATCAGCCCCTGGTAAGTTACACCTACATTTTCAAACCAAAAGGCATCACATGATAGAAAAATAAACATTTTTCTATAACAAAAACTATTTTCTCTCTTGGTCTTCAATAACCATAGAGATTTGATTATATCTAGAGAAAGCATCCATAAAGCTCATGAATTTTTTACTAGAAGATGCGTCTATCAGTCTATCAATCGAAAGAAGAGGGAAACTATCTTTTGGACAAGCCTTCTTGAGATTGGTGAAGTCTATACACATTCTCCACTTACCGTTCAGCTTCTTCACCATCACTACATTTGAAAGCCACTTCGGATATTCAACTTCCCTGATAAACCACGCGGCCAACATTTTTGCAACCTCGTGCCTTATAGCCTCTACAACCTACAGTGCGAACTTTCTCCTTTTCTATTTCACGGGTTTGGCTCCAGACAAAACATTCAACCTATGCACAATTACCTGAGGGTCCACCCCCGATATATCTGCAGCAGACCAAGAAAAAATGTCAGCATTCATTCTCAAACAATAAATTAAACTTTCATTTTCCTCTCTTGTCAATGCAAATGAAACTCTAACCACCATATTTGTACTACCACTGAAAGGTTGCAAAGTTTCCATAGCTTCTGTCGAAACTGTTTTTTTGAAAACAAAAATTTAGTTATCGACCTTTTTTAAAAACAAAACTGGAGTCGCCACCGATCCTTTATTTAGGTGTGACCAGCCCACCCTAAAAATTATTTTGGTTTGCAAATTTTGAAAACAGGTTCGGGAGTCAGTTATGGACGAGGAAGGGTTAGCACCCTCGTAACGCCTAAAAATCGGTACCGAATTGACTATTTAATGTCTTAGTGTCGAAAGTTAAAAAAATTTTTAAAATAAGCTTGAATGATGAAATTTGCAAAAGGATAATCAATTGTTCAAGTCATGTAAAGAAATCGAGTCCCAATACGTTAGGGTACAATTCCTCATAATCCCCAAACTTGAATATCACTTTTATTTTATACGAAAAATCTTCATTTCGAGAAAGTAACACGCCACACCCAATACGTTAGGGCACAACAAGTTAAGTTCCCAAAAATGATTTTTATGCATCTTGAATAAAAAATATTCTCGGTCATTTAACATTGACAAAGAAAATCGGAACCCAATACGTTAGGGCTCAATTTCCTTCGAAAATCCCAAACTTCGAATAATGCTTTTATTCAAAAAAAAACCTTTAAGTCAAGAAGATAACTTTGATGAATGGTAAAAACCAAAATATATTTTCAAAAAGGGTATGTTAAAAAAATGATATACAATATGATACAAAAACTTTAATGTAAAATACATATGAGTACATATTTACAAAATGTATATACAAGTACAATATACAAGCAAATTCGAAAATACGAGTGGGTACATACTTAGCATACAAATATAAGTGTACATATAAAAAGGGTAAGTGAAGAAATACATACAACAAATTTATAATAATTTCTAAAAATATGCATGTATATACGTAATGACAATAAAATAAGAGTATAAGAACATGCAGATATGTATACATTTTCAAAAAATAAGAAAAATGTATTAACATATACATATAAAATATAGAGTATATAAAAGTAGAAAATAAAAAAATGAAAACATATGCATATGCGTATATATTTACAAGAAAAGAACAAAAAATATATATAAATATAATATATAAATAAACTATGGGAAAATATATATATGTGAAAATCTGTATGTATATAATATAAAGAAAATGTATGAATTATAAAATGGAAAAAAATGTATATGTATTATAAAACGTATGTATGTTATAAAATAATAATAATAAGATCATGATAAAATAGTATAACATAATTTAGAAAAAAACAATAAAACAGTTTAAAAAAAGGGTTAAACTGAACTAAAAGGGAAAAATGGGTAAATTCGGAGTAAAAAAGGACCACGTTGAATGCGCGCGTAAGAGTGGAGGACCAAAAGGGAAATTATCCCCTCCTTCCAAAATGTTGCGCAGCAAGGGACTAAATTGAAATAGACATCAAATATGTGGCCCAATTTAAAACAAAATAAAACTGGTTTAATTGAAGCACGTTGCAAAAAGGGGGACCAAATGCGCAATTTCCCCATTAGCCAGAACGCGCGGATCCTCCCCTCCGGGTCGGGTCACTGCGCGGGTCGCACCTGGCTAAAACGGCGCCGTTTTGAATGTTATTTAAAACAATTTTTTCTTTCAAAATCATTTACAACCGAATGAAAAAAAATATAAAAGTATATAAAAAAACAATGCTTCTCTGGTGCTCTGCTAGGGTTTAATCCCTAGCGTCCTAGCGCCACCCCTCGCCCCGCGCCACGGCCCGATCGTCGTCCCGGCCTCTGACCACGAGGGAGGGGGAGCCGATTCGATGGTTCGGCGAAGCAGGTAAGTCGTCTCTTCCTTTACCTCTGTTTACTATTTCTTTTTTCCTTTAAAAATGAAAATAAACAGAGTAGAAAAACGCGAGAAGAAAAAAAAAGGAATCGGATTTCACCTTTGAAAAAAAATCCTTGTATTTCTCAGTATTTTTTCTCAATTTTCTTTTGTGTATTTTCCCGTCCCCTATTTACATGTTTTGATAAGCCCTTTATAGGCCGAAAAAAATGAAAATACAATTATTCTGCTTGTTTTTTTCCTTTCGGACTCTTTGAGCCCGTATTCGCAGGTGAAAGAGGAGCAAACGATGCTCGTGGGGTGGTCGATTCCGAGACGTGCGGCGCTTGGGAACTGCTGGAGGCGGAGTTGGGCAGACATGCGGCTGGTATTAGGTTTTTCGTTTTGGCTAAAAATTTGTTAGGCTTTGGGCTGCTTATTGGGCTAGGGTTTAGGTCATGTATTTTGGGCTTGCTTATTTGGTTTTAGCGGCCCGGGCAATTTGGGCTTGTACAGCTTCAGTTGCTTCTGGTTTCTTTCCTCGCTCATCGCATCTATTGTACAAACTATCCAAATCTAACAACTGCCCATCTAACTTCGCCTATTGCGAACTCTGGCCTTGTTGTTCCTACTCGTGAGCCAACTGCACCGACAATATGTGACATTACCTGACTACTCTCTAATCCGATTGCATGTACCCCACCGCAGTTTTGGTGGGAAATTTAATCTTCATGCAAAAACTAGCCACCACCATCCTTGTCATCTTCATGGTGGGACGCTCAAAATTGACATTATAAGCCATAGCATAATCTACCACAAAAAACTACACATGTTCTGTAGTAGTGTGCTTGTCATCCCCCAAAGTTACTGGTAAGGTAATAGAGCCTTTTACCTCGACAGGATGGTTCGCAAAATTGTATAATGGGCTAGCCTTCTTTAATGCATTCTTCTTCAACCCTATTTTTTGAAAAGCTTCATAGGTTAGAACTTCAACTGCATTCCCACTATCTACAAGGATCCTTCTTACTTTAAAATTGACAATTATTGCAATCACCACGATAGGATCATTGCCATCCTCATTGCATACCAACTCATCATCTTCTTCGGTGAAGTCTACTTTCCACCTTTCTTGCTAGCGAGGCTTCTTAGGTGAATCGATAAACATAACTCCCTTGAGGTGAGCCTTTCTCTTAGTGTTATAGGCCACCCATTCTTCATTTGTTCCCACTATCACATAGATGGTACCTCTAGCCTTCTAATTACCCTTATGATACGATCACACCTTACGAACGACCTTGGCCAAGCTTTCCAAGCGATCATTGCAATATTTTTCTAGTTGATCAGCCCGATCCTAGCTTATTGAGCTTGATTCAGCTAGAATTTCAGTTTCTTGAGCTCAATTCAGATCAATCTTAGCTCATTGAGCTTGATGCTATTTTATTTTAATTTCATGCATTTTAAGTTGCTGGAATAAACTTAGTTGTTTAATTAAATTAGTTAATTTAGTTTCAGTTCATAATGTGTCTTATTAATTTAGTGTTAAACGTGTTTAATTTTAATGCATGTTTTAAGTATGTCTAGCTACAGCTGAACATTTTAAGTGCAGGTTTTAAATGTGTATTAGTTATTATCAGCTCTAATGTGCCCTAGCTGAATGCATCATTTTAATGAGTTTTTAGTTGCTGAATTAATGTGTATAAAAGAGAATTAATTTGTTGAATTTATATAGTGCAGGTACATGTACAAGGGACGACATAAGTGCATGAATGAAGATTAATGCAAAGTGTGCTGATGATTGGCTTCTCCCAAGTGACCATTAGGCCAAATCCAGCTAGTGTATGGACAGTATTAATGAGCACGTGTATTTGGAGCTGGAGCAATTAAGCTGAATTAAAAGTCGGCAGTAGTTTTTAGCTTCTCCAAGTGGCTGTTCGTGGAGTCCAATAGCCAAGATGCTATTCACATTGAACCTATTCAGCTAGCAACGTTTTTCACTCCTTGGTGGCTGCTCAAATCATCTTTTTCACACCTTAAGGCCGATTGAATTCAAATGTTCACGCGAAGGACTGTTTGTGCGCCTAAGCTGTCTTTATTATGGCTGCTGCTTGTTCGACTACCCAAGGAAGAATTGAAAGCTGATCAAAACTCTTTGGCTGATCAAATGTAGCTTCATTCAGTTCATTATTCACTTCAATTAATCAAGCTGGTCTAGGAAGCATTAAAGGACGTTTTTAAGAATGAGTTAAGAAGTTTCAGCCCATTAATCAACTTAATTAAACTCCAGCTGAATCTAGGCTTCTAGATGCTACCCATTGGTGTCTCCCATGCAAGGAAACTTCAATGAAGCTTCCCAGGATGTTCAAGACACTTCAAGGAAATTTCCAGCCTCTTTTAGCTTTAGTTTGCTGTCCATTCAGCACCCTTAATTGCCTATTCAGCTATCCTATGTAAAGGTTATAAATATGTAACTCAATTCACTTTGTAGGGTCTTTATCCATTGTAATAGGCCCAATTTGCCCGGCTCAAATCAGAAATAAATAAATAAAAATATAAAAAAATATAATAATAAACCAAAACCAAAATTAAAAGTCCAAAAAAAAAAATAACATAGTCCAGTTCTTTACATCAGCAGGCCTAAATCCAAGTAGGCCCAAATGCATATGCCCAGAATACTAAACCCGAATGGCCCAATTACACCTAGCCCAAATCAGCCCAACATTACAACCAAACTTAAATTTAACCTAGCCCACTAAATCAAAAGACCTAGCCCGAATGCCCAAACAACCCGAAAAAGCTAATACCCTAACCCAATTTACACGGCCCGATTCAAGTTGAAACCCTAGCCTTTAACAGCTTTCAGCTTCAGCCGCCACTTTCCCTCTGCCTCACGTGCCCCACGAGCCACGCCTCCGCACGCCACGTTCGTACCTTCATACGCTGTGCCTGCAACAAACAAGAGACAAACAACACAGCACCAAAAAGGATAGAGAGCAGTTGTGAAAAAGGGGGCAGATATTAGAAATCGAAAAGGGGAGGGGGGAATAGTTTTTCTGTATTGGGATTTTTATTAGTTTTCCTCTTTCGACTATAAAAGTCGATCTAAATTCTGTAAAGGGGCCTCTTTTACACAGATATTGAATACAAACAAAAAAATCAAAGCAGAAAGTTTTTTTTCGAAAGGTGATTTTCTCTGTTTTTTTTCTTTTTTTATTTTATTTGATTCTTTGTTTTCTTCTTAGCACCAAACGAAAATAAAAAAAAGAGGAGGGAGTTAGAGGACTTACCTGGACGCCCTCGGATCCGCGCCAAAAGGAGTCGAAAAACCTTTTGTGGTGAGGCACCGACCACCGTTCATGGTGGAATTGTGGCGGAGGAGTGGTGTAAAGAGCTAGGGCCGAAACCCTAGCGGAGAGTTTTCCCTTTTTTATTTTTTTGTTGATGCAAACTATTTTTTTTTACAGAAACTAGGTTTAAATAATGCTTTGATACGACGTCATTTTAAGGCAAGGGCACCAGCGCCAAAACGGTGCCGTTTGGTCCCTTGGTCCGCGCGGCGACCCGACCCAAGGGAAGGATCCGCACGTTTTGGGTCTGATGGGATTATTGCGCGAGCAACCCTTGCATATTTGCATGTTCTTTTCAAATCGATCCTTTTTACCTTTTAATTTTGCCCCGTGTTTTTAATGATTATCTCATTTCGGTCCACGCAAAGACGCTGCATTTTGGGAACGGGAAATATTTCCCATTTGGTCCCCATGTTATCCGCACGTCACGCTTTGACCCGCTATTTTATTCTATTTTCGATATTTTCCCTTTAATTCTGTTTAAAATCTAATTTAATCCTTATTAATTCTGTTTAATGCTTTTTATTTTTTAAAAAACATATATTATTTTATTTTTATACATTTTACCTTAAATTTAATTTAATGATTGAGTTTCTTTTATTATTATTTTAAGTTTTATATGTATTATTATTTGAAATTTACTATGTATTACTATTTAAATTTAACATAGTTTTATATATTTTATATAAATCGGATATGTTCATATATATATATATATATTTTATCTTTTTATCTTTTCTCTTTAATTCTTTTTTATATAACATTAGTGTCATTAAATTATATTTAATCTCTCTATATATATTATGGATTTATTAATTATTAATGTTAAGTTTTCTTTTAAAAATGTTTATATATTATTTATATTAAGTTTTTCACTCCCTATCTATTACTCTTTTAAATTAATATGTATATTACGTTATAAATTTTGATTTTCTTCTTATAATATTTACTTAAAAGTGCATCTAAGTACTATTATTTTATGTAGTGTTGGTTCTTTTTTCTCCATTTTGAAAAACATTTCATACTTATATACCTATATTGTTCATTTTTACAATTTTTTGTGCGTAAGATCTATTTATTATAATTTTCTTTTTAGTGTATCTTAAAAAAAATTTTGATTAGTAATTCATTTAATTTTTGAATGTTGTATGATCGAGATTATGGTTGCTATTCTTGTTTGAATTTATCCATTGCTTGTTTATATTATTTGATGATTTATCGTCCACTAGCATGTATCGTAATTTACGAATTATTATTTTGAATTATGCACTACCATTCAATCGGATTACATTTTATTTAAATATCAAAAACACTTTTATTCAAAAAGCTTTCAAAATAACGCGACACTCGGAATTTGTGATCCTCGAAAAGATTGTGTCCTAACTTACTGGATTACAATCTTCCTTGGGATCTAAGAAACCGAATATTTTTAATTAACACACAAATAAAAATTCATTCTCGAGAAGTTGATACGTTGTGTCCTAACGCATTAGATATGACATATTGTTTTCTCAAGACGAGGATTCTTCTAACAAATGAAAATAAAGGCAATATTCGATATTTAGGAATTTTGTGAAATCAAATCCTAACTTACTGAGTTTCGATTTTTTTTATTTGACCCAAATAGTCGGGTATCCTTCTCAAAATGCATAGGTTTTAAAAGTCAAAAGATAAACTTAATTTTGAGAATTTAAAATGTTGCACTCTAACTTACTGAGTGTGAAAATTTATTTCCGTGAAGTAAGGGAGCCTTATTATCCAATTCATTTTATTCAAGATAAAAGGATCGTATTTTAAGTCTTTTCAAAGTTTCGACACTAAGACATTGAACAATCGATTCGGTACCAATTTTGGGCGTTATGAGGGTGCTAACCATTCCTTGTGCGTAATCGACTCCCGGACCTATTTTCTCAAATCTCGCAGACCTAAAATTTATTTTTAATGGTGAACCGATCACACCTTAATAAAGGATCGGTGGCGACTCCCATTTTCATTTTTAAAAGTCGATTCCCATTTTCAAACTTATAAAAAAATGGTTTCGACAGCCATATTATTGAATGAACATTGTTCTTGTGAGGTCTTCTTCCTCTCTATTTTGTTTGAGTCTCATCTTGACTTATTTGCTCGTCAGTGGCGTCAACCTGATTCTCTTTGAACTTATCACCGATTCGTTGCGGCATTCATCCCTATCTTGATACCTTTGGTTCCTACCTCTTTAGGTAACGAGTCAAGGTCCCAATTCCTTCATCAATTTTCCACCTTAAGCAATATAAGTGTTGGGACGACACTCCCTATAGTGTTGGATCATTCTTGACACTTAAGTCTGAATTTTCATTCCATCTGTCCATCAAATTATCTATCTTATTTTCTTGTTAGCCGAACTTATTCATATCATACTTAACCTATTTTGAACCTATTTCTATCATTCTACTTCATATTTGGCCGATTACAAACAATCTATTCTTTTAGAGCGATACTTTCTCATCGATGATCGGGCAACTAAGATCACTCGACTCAACCTACAGAGCCAGATTGCATCACCTTAGGATCACTTTGTGAACTCTAGGCTTGAAGGGAAACATCGTAATCAACAAACTCGGTGAGCTTGTCGTTTTGTACTACTTTCTCAATGGCATCCTTCAGAGTGAAACAGTCTTCAGTTTTGTGTCCGACATCATTTTGGAAGGCACATTTGTCTCTCGAGTTGGATCTTCTTGTACTGTGCCTTATTGGAGATGGCTTAGGTAGAATTCCAAGGCTTTTTACCTAGTTCAAAATGTAAGTGTGAGTAGCGTTCAAAGGAGTATAAACTGCAAACCTACCATGGGGGATATATCTCCTAGTATGATCTGATTGAGATCTCTAGGGAGCCTTAAGGAAATCACATTGTGCTTGATTTCTCTATTGTCCATTACCTCTCACTCCCAATGACTGCTTAGGAGGATCCTACTTGTTGCAAGCTCCCTCTCAGTTTCTAAATTGTCTATCTTCCATCTGGAAAGTGTCACGTAATGTCTTCTTAATCTCTTCTGCTTCTACGAACTTGTGGGCTAGCTCATTCAAATCAGTCAAACTTTGCGGTCTGGTATTAGTAAAGGAGCACTGCACATGGTTATTTTGTACCCCCATTATGAAGGCACCAATAGCCCATTGATCATCTAATTTCTTCGTCTTCAGAGTCGCTACATGAAACTTCTTGACATAATCTTGGAGGGATTCACCCTCTCTCAGTTTCACCGACATCAGTCCCATAAGTGTGCTTATGAGCTTTCTATGGGCTCTGAATCTCCCCAAAAACATATGTCTTAACTAAGGGAAGCTTCAAATTGAGCCATGGGGAAGGGATAAATACTAGTCCTTCGTATTTCCTTTAAGCGTTACAGAAAAATATATACACTTCATTGAATCTGATGCTCTCAATACATTCATATAATCATTGTATTGCATCAAGTGGGCTTGGGAGTCCCTTCTCCCATCAAACATGTCCTTTAGGACCTTGAAATTGCGTGATAAGTTCACCGCTGCTATCTTAAGGGCCAATGGATTGTTGGAACAGAACAACCAATCCATGTCCTAAGATTTGGGGTGTAATGCTCTTACATCTCGTTACAGTTCATCCATCTAGCTTTGTTATTCCCTTGCATTCATGCCTGGAGCTTCATCTTTCACGTTAACGTTGTCATGAAAGTTGAAAGTGTCAAAGTTTACCTTCCATCTCAACTCCTTATTCTATTTCAATAATTTCTGCTGGAAAGTCTATTGCTGCTCAAGTCGTGCCTCCTGTGTAGCCATTTTCCCTCTCATGAACCTCATTTGCTCCTAAAGAGCAAAAAATTGTTGCGAAGGTACCTTCTGGTTAGGGAGAGGTAGCAACCTTTAACTGGTGGATATGTTCAGGTCTAAATGATCGAAAACTCCCTGATGAACCGCATTGTCGAAGTTTTTCGTTCTATCGACAAACCATCTAGTGAACAAGTCTACCTCGTTGGGTTGACTTCCTGAACCTAATGCTTTAGGTTGTTTGGACGAAAGATGGAGGGGAAAGTTCTCATTTGGGTGAGCCATTTTCTGCTTTGAAATTGAAGAAAATTGGAAAACTAAAAAAATTCGATGATCGGAAGTTCCTCCACACTTACCACACCAATTTTCGAGTAATATGTTGTGTCTCATTAAAAGAAATATTCAGGTATTTATACATATTATCACTGTTCATGATTTGACCATACCGTTTATTACTTAGCCCCACTATTCATAGGACTGACACTCTGAGCAGGCCTCGAGCATGTTGGACATGTGTATGACACTCTGAGCAGGCCTCGAGCATATTGGACATGTGTATCGTTTCAAGTCACATGCTGGAGTTCGCAGTCCCCTCCATGCGAGCTCCTTTGGTGTATGTGTGTTGGGACCGTGAATTCCCTTCAACTCTTGTAAGCTGATACTGTAGGCTTCCTTCAACTCCTGCGAGCCGATACCTTGAGCTCCCCTAACTATATTCTCAATGTACGTCTCGTGTACATTCATCTGGTGGAGTCTGGCCGAGTTGTGGGTCGACGACCTAAAGCTTGTCTCGGTCACGGGTCAGTGAGTATTACTGTATGACACCTTTAAAGTATATTTTATTTAGATGGATTGCTCCTATATTTAAACCTAAAATAAGATGTAAATTTCCTAACCTCTAATTTATACTTAAATAAGCTTTTGACACATCTTAATGTTTCATTGAAATAAGTGCAAAAAATGTATATCGAAAGTTCGAGACTTATTTCTTCTAAAAATAAAAAGAATTTATTAGGCAAGTGTGAATTTAGAGGTGGCGACCACGCGACTTAGCCTCTCAAAATGAAAAAATTATTATGCAAATTTAAATTATAAATTAATATATGATTAATTTTCATTTTGATCTCTAAAATTTTTTTTAAGGAAAACTTGATATGCATTAAAGAGGAAACGCAATACACTCACCAAAACCTGCAAGCAACAGCTGTCTTAATAGCTGTCATAAAAACAATGATAACTAAGGCGATGCCTTGAGTTCTCCTAAAAACACAAAAGGTCACATACTTAAATCCTAAGAAAACAAGCAAAACCTAAAATTAAAACCATAAACCCTATCGTGTTCCAAGGTACATTTCCTCTTCTTTGCATCTTTAACCATTATCGGAGCTTTCTGGCTTACTTCAATCACTGTATTTTCCTTTGAAATGCCATACCAATATTCTCCTAAAATCTGAGTTTGTCAAAGAAATAAGAACTAGTATTTTTGGCAGATCATCCCCAAACTCAGAAAGAAATGACCCATCTTCACCGATTCAACATCTTTGATCGTTGAAGACTATAGGTTCAACTTCCGTCGGTACCTCTTCTATCTAGTAGGATGGGCTAGTGAGATTGTGCCCTCGAGCTACAAGGGTGTGCATTACTTTATTTGTATTCCGAGGATTAAATTGAAAAGATAAGTTAAGAAAAATGGGTCTTTTCTCTTAATTTCATTTATGCCAATCGCCAATCTGTCCTTTGAGTCTGATTTGAGTTTTTTTATAACTGTTAGAGCATCACCTTCAACTATCAGATCTTGAAAACCCATTTCTTGCCAAATATTACGACTTGAAGACACGCCTTTGCTTCTGCAGTGGTCGGATCCCCAGTTCTTCCTAATGGGTAAGTACACGCCACCATCAAAAGACCTTCATGATTTCTTATAACGATTCGCATTGTCGCTGTAATGTCCTGTTGAAAAAATGCTTCATCAAAATTAGCTTTAACTTGTTCTGCCTTGGGGGTCTCCAGAATTCCTCCTTTGACTTAATGTTGACCTCTGTTATGGATTTTATTTTATCTAACTCTAGAATATAAGCTTTAATAAAACCCACAACCTCTTATACCCTTCCCTTTTTCCTTTCATGGTAGTATTTATTTCTATTATACCACATTGCCCAAACTGAAATTGCCATGACTGCACACAAATGAATGTTATTGATGCAAAAGAAAGAGATTGACCATTGTTTCCATGTTTATTCTGTGTTTATGTGCGAGACATCAACTCCAACTCCAACCTCTTGCAGAACCTTTTTTGTGAATTCGCAATCTCGAAAAAGGTGTTCCATAGTTTCTTCTTCCACTGAGCAGATTGGACAGGTAACATCATTCCTGAGTCTTCGAGTCTTTAGGTTACTAAGCGTGGGGAGATAATTGTTGGTTACTCTCCATAAATGTATTTTTATTTTACTGGGAATCGGAATGTTCCACAGTTTTGTAAAATAAGCTTTTATATTAGTTTGGTATGTATAATAATCCTGTAGATGTAGGTCATTCTTAATTAGCCATTTAAAACCACTCTAAACTGTGTACTCGCCCTATTTATCTCCACGCCATTTCATAACATCCTATTGAGTCCTACCTACCAACGAAATAAACAGGATTGCCTCAGCTTGTTCCCTTTCTAGTAAGTCCCACTGTATCAGAGTTCCATGTAAAAGATTCTTTATTAATTAGATCTGCTACTTTGGAATAGTTTATATTTATACTCTAACTTTTTACTCTTCCATCTCCAGGGGTAGGTAGCCAAGCATCATTCCAGATATTTGTTAATTCACTGTTCCCTATCCTCCAGCCTGTTCCTTCTTCCAATAAACTATGCACATTTCGAATGTTGTGCCAGGTAAAAGAGGGGTAAGCTCCTAACCTTGCATTTGAAAAATGATCATGTGGATAATATTTTACTTTCATTACGCGCGCAAACAAACAATTAGGTTGGGCGAATAGTCTCTATCCCTGTTTAGCAACCAGGGCAAAATTGAACATTGCCAAATCCCTAAACCCCAAATGCTCAAACACTTTTGGACTGCACATAACGAACCAATTACTCCAATGAATGCCTTTATTAGTTTTTAAATTGCGCCACCAAAATTTACTTATCAAATTTTCTAATTCTCTGCAAAGCAACACTGTTAATTTAAAACACTCATGGCGTAAATGAGAAGTGCTTGTAAAATTTATTTTATAAAAACTTCTTTACCACTAAAAGACAAATTACACATGTTCTAAGTCTTCGTTTTTTGAATAACTCTTTCTTTTAACTCCACGAACGTGCCTATTTTTCTCCTCCTACCATCGTTGGGAAGCCTAGATATTTTTCTGGGTTATTTGAGATTCGAACCCCAAAAACTCCTCTTATTTAAAA
Source organism: Gossypium hirsutum (assembly GCF_007990345.1). Lineage (NCBI taxonomy): Eukaryota > Viridiplantae > Streptophyta > Magnoliopsida > Malvales > Malvaceae > Gossypium > Gossypium hirsutum. The sequence goes on from NC_053438.1 coordinate 16,026,309, forward strand.
TAAATCAGGGATTTCTCAAAATTCACTAGCTGACCTGAAATACTTTCGTACTCATTAACTACTGTTTTCATTATTCTTGAACCTTCCATCATTGCTTCCCCAAATAATATGCTATCGTTGGCAAAGAAAAGATGGGTGATAGATAGATCTCCTCTGCCCACTCTAGCCCATTCAATTTTTCCTTCTCTTTTAGCGTTATTCAGTAGCTTAGAAAGGCCTTCTGCACATATGATAAATAAATATGGGCTCAGAGGGTCTCCTTGCCTTATTCCTCTCGTTGGTTTGAATTCTGTCCATTGATTCCCATTAAGTAACACCGAATAGGATACTGTTCTTACACACCTCATTACAAGATCAATCCAACTGCTGCAAAAGCCTAACATTTTCATCATATCTTCAAGATAATTTCATTCCACTCTGTCATAGGCTTTACTCATGTCCAATTTTAGGGCAAAAAAGCTTGTGCCTCTCTTCTTCTTTTTGAAAGAATGTAAAATTTCATAAGCTATCATAATGTTATCAGTTATTTGTCTTCATGGGACAAAAGCACATTACGTTTCTTCAATGCATAAGTGTAGAACCCTTCAAAATCTATTAACCACTACTTTCAAATTTATTTTGTAGACGACATTGCAAAGACTTATAGGTTTGAACTATCCCAAATTCGTGGGGGCTTGTACTTCTTTCCGGACACTTTGAGAGGTGTCATGCTCTTTAAAGCTTCCACCACCTCTTATTCTCTAAACTCTTTACGAAGTTCCTCATTTAAAGGCTTTGTGATACAAGGTTGGACTTTGTTTCTAAGCCCTTCACAACTTTGCAATGGGTTGGAAGAGAAAAGATTTTTAAAAAAGTTAGTTGCAAGATCAATAATAGCATTATTGCCTTCCACCCATCCACCCTTTCCATCCTCTAGAATTTGATCTCTAAAAAATTAAAAAGAATCTATTAAGCTACTTCAGAAAATAATGAAATCATAAATTAATACATGATAAAATTATATTTTGACCTCTCAAAAATTTATAATTTAACTTCACCCCTAATTTTTTTTTTGGATTTGCTTTGTTATTAGGATATAAAAGAATACAAGGGTTTATTTAATAATTAACTAATTTAAGGTTTATTTTAGTAGTTTAACCATAGATATTTTTCTTAATGGGAAAAGTCAAGGAATATGACTACTTAGTAATGTAGGGTTAGCATGTTGAAAGGTAAAAGAATAAAAAGAATGTACACATAATATAAAATATAATAAAAATACAAGAAATTAATATAATATTAGATTATGTTACATTTACTGTATGAATGAAAATTTTAAAATTTCATGTAAAAATTAAATAAAATTTTTATTGAAATGGTGATGTTGAAAATTTAAAATATGTAACATCTTTAATTCAAATCTTTTGATAAGTGAATTTTAATTTTATATAGAAATATAAAATTATTATAATAATATAATTTTTTATATAAAAATATGTTCTTAATCCCTTTTTAATTAAATTATGTGGAATTTACTTATAAATAAATAAATGAAATGATTGATAGTGTACCGCCTTGACTGTGTTTGTTTGTTGGAGTAGAGAGAGACGTAAGGATTGAGACAGACAGGAAGAGTTGTTCCGTGTGGCCCTTCGCCTTCGCCTTTGGCTTTGGGTCCTCCACATCCACAAATTGACATTGACCACTTGATGTTCTCCTTTTGGGTTAAGGTCAATGTCCCAAAACTTGGTTTCTTATTTTATTTTATTTTTCAGTTTGATAGATTCAATTATACTTGAGCTTTATTATTAATTCTCAAGCAATCATATAAAATTATGAGTTTGAGTATACTTAAATATTTAATATCTTTAAATTTAAAAATTTTAGAAAGAGTTTATAAATAATTTAATATTTATATTTTAAAAATTTACACCATTAATTTATTTCATCAATTCAAAATTTTAATTTTTAATATTCAAAAATATATTTTAGGTATAATAATTTATTTGGACTTCTAACTTTAAAAGAAAAGTCATTTTAGCCCTCCATTTAATTTTTCGTCTCTTTTAGTCATTGTCTTGCATTGTTTGTCAATTCACCCCAAAATAAATGAAAAATTAACCTTTGTTACCGTTACTAATGTGACATATATGTTGATTGTCATGTGATGCCACATAAACAATCAATTCATTTTTTAAAAAATTTTAAAAAATATACTTTAAAGAATTAAAAATTATGGGATTCTTTGCAAGAACTTGCTAATGGTATCTCAGACCCTTGAATATGCTTTAGGGATTTTAATGCCATTCTAAATGTGTACGAGAGGAAAGAGGGGTCGAAGAATAGAAGCACAATTTGCAAGCTTTTCCAATCCTTTTTACACGATATTAGTTTGCAAGATATGGGGTTTCATGGGCCAATGTTTGCTTGAAATAGGGGTGAACTTTTTCAACGCCTTGACAGAGCCATTTGTAATGAACAATGGGTTAATTTTGCTCTGAATTACTTTGTACATTATTTGCACAAACTCAAATTGGACCACATGCCTCTCACTGTGGCCACGGATTCGATTGCTTCATTTGTTGGTGACAAACCTTTTTGATGTTTAGCAAGTTGGCAATCACACCTTGAGTTTAATGACTTAGTACGAGGTAATTGGAATGTGTCAACTAAGGTGGTTGCTAATATAAAAGGGTGTTTAGGAACATTTTTGCAAGGAAGAAAGAGTTGATGACAAAGTTGTGAAAGGTGCAAAGGTCTCTTGAATTGTGAGATAATCCAAGCCTACGTTCTTGTGAGATCGATTTAAAGACTGCTATTGAGGACATCCTAGAGTAGGAAGAACTTCTATGGATCCAAACTTCTAGAACTACATGGCTTGCCAATGGTGATAGAAATACAAAATTTTTCCATAGCCGTACTTTAGCTTGACGAAAATGAAATTGAATACAAGGCCTTAGGATTTAAGGAATGGGGTGGTGTTATGATGAAGACACACTTAAAAAACATGTTATTGAGTTTTACAAGAATCTATACACGATTGACGTATTCCCTCCTACTGAATAATTTTTCTGTCGAGGAAGATTTCCAGCGTTGGATAATGATGATTTGGTGGTTCTTAATGTTAAAGTCTTAATTGATGAAGTTCAAAAAGTGTTCTTCAGCATGGCTCCTTTGAAGGCTCTAGGAGTGGATGGTCTTCATGCGAAATTTTACCAGCTGTAGTAGGAGTGTAATAGCCCATTTTCAGTGGTGTCGAACATAGTGGTTATGAGACCACAATTCCAACAAACAAGTCAGTAAATATTATTATTTTAATATTGTAACGTCTTAATTTATTTAATTTTGTTCTTGTGAATTCTGTCATAAATGAGTATCTACTTTAGTGGCTAAGTGTTCTGAATGTGTGTTTGAGGTCTTTGGTTTAGGTTTCACTTTTGAAAATTCTATTTTTTTATCCTAGCATTATCCTTGGCGGTTTGGCTTATAATCTATTACTAGTCAAATCATATGAGATGAGCCTGTTGGTTTGAGGGTAAGGTGTTAGCTTACCGTGAGGTCCTGTGTTCGAGTCCCTGTGTTAAGGAAGCTAATATTTATAAGACGGCTTATGGTTAATGAAGCTAATATTCATAAGGCGACTTTTAGGACACTTTATAGAGACTACAATTTCCTAGTCATGTCATTTGGTTTGAAGAATGCTCCGGTTGCATTCATGGATCTGATGAACTGGGTTTTCCAGCTATATGATCAGTTCATCTTTGTCTTCATCAACGATATTCTGGTGTACTCTAAGACCGAAAATGAACATGATGAGCATCTTAGAGTAGTGCTTTGGATATTGCGTAAGAAACAAATCTACGTTAAGTTGAGCGAGTGTGAGTTTTGGTTGCAGGAAGTAACATTTCTAGGGCATGTGTTTTTTGCTGAGTGGATCCGTGTTGATCCTAGAAAGATTGAAGCTGTACTTGATTGGAAGTAGCCGAAGAATGTATCTAAGATCTGTAGTTTTCTAGGTCTTGCAGGTTATTATCGGAGGTTTGTTAAGGGGTTCTCGTTGATTGCAGCTCCTCTGATTAAGCTTCTACGCAAGAATGTTCATTTTGTCTAGACTGATGCGTAACAATTGAGCTTTGAGAATCTCAAGTCTGTTCTAACTCAGGCTCCTATTTTGATATAGCCTGAATCTAGCAAAGAGTTCGTGGTTTATAGTGATGCATCACACGTCGGTTTGGGACGTGTATTGATGCAAAATGGTAAAGTTGTGGCTTATGCATCCCGATAGCTTAAGTCACACAAGGGAAATTATTTAACGTACGATCTTGAGTTGGCTGAAGTGGTTTTTGCCTTAAAGATTTGGAGGCATTATCTGTATGGTGAGAGGTGTATCATCTACACCAAAAACAAGAGTCTTAAGTACCTCCTTACTCAGAAAGAGTTGAATCTTAGGCAGCGTAGATGGATCGAGTTACTTTAAGACTATGACTGTACGATAGAGTACAATCCCGGTAAGGCCAATGTGGTGGCCGATGCTCTCAGTCGTAGAGTAATGTCTAATTTAAGGGCGATGTTTGCTCACCTAAGTCTGTTTGAGGATGGGGGTCTGTTAGCTGAGTTGCAAGTTAAGCTGACTTGGATTGATCAGATTCAAGATAAGCATTTAGGGGATGATTATCTGGTTTCGTATTTCTGTCAGGTTTAGAGCGGCAGTATGTTTGATTTTGGGTTCAATAATTATGGTGTTTTGTGTTTCCGAAGACGGGTTTGTGAACCGAGCGACTCTAATTTGAGATAGTCAATTTTGAGGGAAACGCATAGTAGCCATTATGCTATATATCCCGGTGAAAATACAATGTATCGGGATCTCCGTGAACTGTACTGGTGGTCGGGTTTAAAACGAGAGGTCATAGATTTTGTTTCTCATTGTTTAACATGCCAGCAGGTTAAGGCTGAGCACTAGTTGCCTTTAGGTTTGTTTCAACCCATTAAGATTCCCTTATGGAAATTAGAACATGTAACGATGGACTTCATTAGTGGGTTGCCTTTAATACCTACTAAGAAGGATTCTGTATAGGTCATCGTGGATCAGTTGACCAATTCTGCCCATTTTATTCCGGTTCAGACATTTATTCACTACAGAAGTTGGCCAAGCTCTACATTTCTGAGATTGTGAGCTTCACAGGGTTTTGATTCCGATAATTTCATAAAGAAATCCTCGCTTCACTTCTCAGTTTTGGAAGAAACTTCATGAAGCTCTAGGTTCGAGATTGGATTTCAGTACTACGTTCTATCCTTAAACCGATGGTCAGTCTGAGAGGGTGATTCAGATGCTGAAGGATATGCTTTAGAGTTGTGTGATTGATTTCCAAGGGAGTTGGGAGGATTTTTTACCTTTAGCTAAGTTTACCTACAACAATAGTTTTTAGTCTAGCATCTAGATGGCATCTTACGAAGCTCTGTATGGTCGTAAGTGTCGTACTCCGCTATGTTAGACTGAGTTGGGTGAACGATAGGTTTTGGGTCCTAAGTTGGTTTTCGAGTCTGAGGATAAAGTTAAGTTAATTCGGGATCGTCTTAAGGCAACTTCAGATAGACAGAAGTCTTATACGAATCTGAAAAGAAGGGATATCGAGTATTCTGTGGGGGATTACGTGTTTCTTAAGGTATCTCCATAGAAGAAGGTTCTGCAGTTCAGACGTAAAGGCAAGTTGAACCCTAATTTCATTGGGCCGTATCAAATTTTGAAGCATGTGGGATCGATCACTTATTCGTTAGAGCTACCTCCGGAGTTAGACCGTATTTATGACATTTCATGTCTCTATGTTGAGGTGATACCGGTCTGATCCATCTCATATTGTTTTGGTTGAGGAGATCGAGGATAGATTGGATTTGTTATTTGAGGAGGAGTTGGTTCAGATTTTGGATTGAGATGTAAAGGTTGTAAGAAGGAAGTCTATTCTGTTAGTTAAGGTTCTGTGGCAGAATCATGGCATTGAGGAAGCCACATTTTGCCACATGGGAACGTGAGGACTTGATGAATTGGCAGTATCCTTATCTGTTCGGAGCAGGTAAATTTTGAGGTTAAAATTTCTTTTAGGGGGCAGAGTTGTTATGCCCTGATTTATTTAATTTTGTTCTTGTAAATTCTGTCATAAATGAGTATCTGCTTTAGTGGCTAAGTGTTCTGGATGTGTGTTTAAGGTCTTGGGTTAAAGTCTCACTTTTGAAAATTTTGTTTTATTTTATCCTAGCCTTATCCTTGGCAATTTGGCTTATAATCTATTGCTAGTCAAATTGTATTAGAATGAACCTGCTGGTTCAAGGGGTAAGGTGTTAGCTTGCTTTAAGGTCTTGTGTTTGAGTCCCTGTGTGAATGAGAATGATAATTTTTGCTTTGGATGTCTGATAGAGGTTCAGTGGAGTTGAAACTCTGTGGTGGCTGGATGAGAATTTGATGTCGGTTTTAGTGGGATACTGTTGGTTAGTGGGTTAGTGGGGAGTTGGGGAATTTAGTGGTTATTTTTTTTAAAAATTATTTTTATTTTTAATTTTCTTTTCTCTAAAATCCATCTCCACTTTTGGACATTTCTTTTCTTCTTTTCCAAATTTTGTTTTTTTCCTGACGATTTTCTCCCCCTTTTTTTTTGCAAAAATTTATTGTTGCATCCCTCTTCAATTCTGAACGCCATTCGTGTTGTCGTCATTGTACTTTTTGGGGGGTTCTTCGATTCGTTCTGAACAGGTAAACTATTGAGTAGTTCTTTCCTGTTTTGCGTTCTAGGGGATTTTTAGTTATGTGTAACAGAATCCGTTGATTGTGTTCATTACTTCTCGTTTAGTTGAAAGGCAAGAAGTGGCTGGTGCTCCTTTCATCGGTTTGGGTGTTGTGTGTTTTAACTTGTTGGTGGTAAGTGAATTGCGCGTAATTCGATTTTGAAAGGTTTTTATCGGAATCAAATTCTTAGTTAAGTTTGTAAATTGGTTGCTAATTTGTCATTGGGATGTTGTTTCTTAGGTTTCGGAGGACTCGAGATTACTATAGCATAAAAATTGAACCAAGTGTGAACGAAAACACGAGAAAATGATATTTAGCAAAAGCTAAAAAAGTGGCCTATCGACGCCACATGGGCGTGTGCCTATGTGGGTCACACGGGCTAGGCCAATTTGGGCGTGTGGGCCATATGGGCGTATGGGCCCACACGAGCATGCCACACGGGGAAGGCCAATTTGGGTGTGTGGTTCACACAGACGTGTAGGCCCACACGGGCAAGCCATGTGAGCTTGTAGGCCCAAAATTCTAAAATTTTCCCTACGGTCACACACGTCGTTTCTGTCGACTTTGGTCCTTCTGTAGGGTCGATAAAGGCAAGACAAACCCTAAAGCATGAGATTTTCTATTCAGATAGTTCGATTTGGGTATTAAGAAATGGATATGTATGATTTGACTATTTTGTAATAACATGTATGATATCTGTATATGAGTATGCGAGACATGATAATTCTGTTATATTTGTATATCTGTATTCTGTATCAATATATGGGGCAGGATTTGCATATGTGGAGGAAGTGTTCTGTGATGCGACATTTCTCCGATATATTGGCAGCTTGGATGCAAACTATGTTGATAAGTGTCATAAAGACACTATGTGGTGTGTAGGGATAGGTGGGTGTTTTATACCCCATATGTTGTGTTGGGCTGGTCGGAGATTGTGTGTAGAGGATGCTACTAGGACTTTGCATATTTGTATGTTTTTGATAATCCGATTCTGATATTATCCGATTTTGTAAAGGACTTGTGTCTCTATTTGATCTACTACATCAGAAATCTGAGTTTATGTGTATGTGTGTCTATGTTAAGTTACACACTGAGTCGATGAAAACTCACATCTGTTTGTATGTTCTATTCAGGTAATCCTCAAACATAGGCAGGTCGGTGAGATGGAGTTTCAACGGTGACCACTAGTTCGCGGACTAGTTTAATTAACAGTTTTATTTAAATTATGGATTATTTTGAGAGTTTTGTAATTTCTGGACTCTCTGGACTGTTGGTTTTAAATTTCGGGGTTTTAAAATGGTTTAGATTATTATTCCGCGACTGTTATCAAAACGATTTATGAAAATAATAGTTTTACACAAACAAATATTTTTCTAAAAACACAAGCTCAGATTTCAAATATAATGACTTCAAACTTTTGCTGCAAGATAAGTTTTACTGTAGGAGTAGACTATCGACGTTTTCCTTAATGAATATATTAAAAATAACGTGTTTTATAAAACCTGGACTCTCTTTTCGTAACAAATTATTCAAGAAATTTTGACACGGAATAATTGGTTTCAAAACCCTACTTTCTAACATTCCCAGATTCGACCATAACATCCAAGCCGGGTTTGGGGTGTTACAAATATTTATAGGTATTTATTAAAGTCATTAAATTTTGGTTAAGAAATTTTAATGTTTAATTAGTTAATTAAGTAAAAAGAATTAAATTGTAAAGGTTGCAAAATATAATTACTTTTAGTTAATTGTGTTAAATAGAAATAGAGTCAATTTTGGATGGTTTTAAATGGCAATTATGCCATAGCTTAGGATAGTGGACGATTTTGAAGGTTAGTGTTAAGAAATATTAAGATTTTAAAAAGGTAAAGTGGTAATTTGATAATTAAATAAAAATTAAATTAAAACATAATAAAAAAAAGAATTGTCATCTTCTTCAATTAGATTAGCAAACCGAAAACACCATTGTTTTGAAGGGTGAACATTCGACCGAGCTTGGTTTCTCATGCATGGTATGTGTTTGATTCCTTTTAATGATTTTTATATTTTTGTGATTGTATTAGCTTAATTTAGCTAACCCAGGGGTTAAATTGTAAAATTGTTAGAGGTTTTGGATTATGTCATTGATGAGTTGAGGTGTTTTGTATAGTTTAAAAGTAAATTATTAAGCTTGATAGTTAAATAGAAGTATTTCGTAAAATGGTTTTTGATGATTTTGGTGTTAAAGGATTAAATTGAAAATTTTGTAAAGTTACATGGTAAGTATTGTGAAATTGTGTTAGACATGGGCTGTAGTGAGGTCTTATGAAATTCGATTAGCTTGGGCTTCGTCTAAATGTGGTCAATTTGTGAGATTTAGAATTTAAAGACTAAATTGCATAAAGAGTAAAACTTTAGGGGTAATTATGTAAATATCAATTAAAGGGCTTATTAACTTAAGAATAATTAATTGAGATGTTTGAATGTATTAATTGAGTGGAAATTTTCATTTAGATCAAGAAACAACTTAATTAGACGTTAATCGCGGAAAAGCTAAAGTAGCGGAATAAACTTCAGTTTCGTGTTTCTGACTGTTTCTATCTCGGTAAGTTCGTAAGTTAGTTTAATAGTTAATTGATTAATGTTTCATAATTAAATTCTTATCCATATATGATTGGTTCATCAAATTCATTGGATTGAGTAATGAGAAAGACCATGATTGAAAGATATCATAGCATTTTACCTGAAATTAAAAATACCATAGTTGAAAGATACTATGGCACTAAATCGGCAATGTGTAAGACCATAATTGAAAGATATTATGGCTTTAGATCTAATACAAATAAGACCTTAGTTGAAAGATATTATGGCTTTAAATCTAATACGAATAAGACCATAGTTGAAAGATATTATGGCATTACTTCGGGAATGCATAAGACCATGGATGGAAAATACCATGGCATCCTTTGGAACAAGGAATTATTTGAAAAGGTACATCATTGGAGTGAGTAATTTATTAAACTATTGAGTTTTTTGATATGAAAATGAATCAAATGAACATATAGATGCTTTATGACTCACTGCATAATTAAGTTTAAATAATCTTGATTTAGCAAATTATGATACATTTTATACGAGCTTACTAAGCATAAATTGCTTACGTTGTTTGTATTTTTCTCTTGTAGATTTTGAAAATATTTGACAGTTTGAAGATCGAATAGGAGAACATACACTATCCGTTCACCATCTCTGTAGATGTTTTGGGTCATTTTGATGTTGGTTATGAGTGACATGTTTTGGTTAAGTTGTTCATGTAGTTATGTTTAGTACTTGAAATTATGATACTTTGTAGTCCTATATATATGTTTGGTATTTTGGTTTAATGGTATTGGAGTACATGGTTTGGTCTTTGGTGGATACTTTATGATGATATATAAATGTTGTTTAAAGGATGTGAAGAAATGGAATATTTGAGTAGTGTTAAGTACATATTTTAGATGTTGCTTTGAGATGAAATTGTATGATTGTTGGAAGTAGTCATGGATGGTTTGAATGAATGGTAAGTTAGGTATGTGATTATCTTTGTTCAATGTGAATTTAAATGCAAGTTAGCTTTGTGTGTGATAGGTGTTTGATTTGATTTATTTTGGAAAATGAATTGTGGTGTCAATAAGGGCACATTGGTTAGGCAACTAGGTTGATTGATTTTGGCATGTTTTAAGTGTGTTTAATTGAGTTTTAATGTGTGAATGTGATTGGAAATGGTTTGTCTTGGTGTGTAAGAAAGGGTTGTTGAGTTGGTTTGCATTAGGGGTTATTTTGGCAGCACATGGCCTAGGACCCGGGATGTCACACGGTCGTGTGGCACATGGCCACATCATACGCCATGTGTCTTTTAAATTTTAAGTGCAAGATGAATCACACGGTCATAGAGAGTTAGATGGTCTGGCAACACGGTTGTGTGACTTTACTTCAAATGCACACACAGTCTATCACACGGCCAATGACATGGCTGTGTGACCCTATTTCGAATACACACACGGGCTGGGAGATGACCTTGTGTCCCATAATTCAAATGTTACATGGTTCGCCAGACGGCCGTGTGACCCATGTTTCCAAAATTTTTTATTTTTTCAAATTAGTCCTTGAATGTTTTCAAACTATTTTTAAGGCTTGTAGGCTTGGTGTAAGGTTCGTAGATGAACTTATACTATAAATGAAATGTGCATTTGAATGTTAGTATTTAATTTGAATAATTGTTTCTGTTTGAAGTTAAATGTTTTGAATTGTACTGTAATACTTCGTAACCCTAATCTGACGATGGAGACGGATTACGGGTGCTACAGAGAGGTCGTGGGGAACAGTCTATTTAATCTAGTTCAAAGTATTTTCAAGGCATGTTTGATTGATCCGAGTCTCAACATGACTTTATTGGTGTTGATTCCTAAAGTGGAAGGGGTAGAAACGTTAGCACAGCATTGTCTAATTAGCCTATGTAATGTAATATACAAAGGCATTACAAAAAGTTTAGTTAATCAACTTCAGCTAGTAATGCAGAAATTGGTTAGACAGCATCAAGATAGCTTCATAGCTAGGAATAGCTTCTCAGACAATATTATTATTGCCTAAGAAGCAATTCACTCAATGTGGGTCAAGAAAAGCAAGAAGACTTGGATGACCATAAAAGTTTATTTAGAAAAAGCATACGATAGAGTGTGGCAGGATTTCCTTAAAAACCCACTAGAAGATGTTGGGTTCTCATATTCTATTATCAATTTCATTATGCAGTGTATCACTATGGCCTCTATGGAAGTGCTCTGGAATGGGGTCAACATTGATGTTTTCTTTCCGACAAGAGGTTTAAGGTAAGGAGATCCTCTATCCCCTTATCTTTTTGTGCTGGGCATTGATCAATTGGGGCATCTGATCGATTTGGCGGTTGAAAACAATGAATGGGAGCCCTTTTTTCTCTCTCATCGTGGCCCAGATTTGTCCCATCTAATTTTTGCTGATGACTTGCTTCTATTTTGTAGAGTTGATAATAAAGGCGTAGATTGTGTTAATGGCATTTTAGATTACTTTTCTACCCATTCTTGACAAAAATTCAATAGGTGTAAGATTTAAATATTTCTCTAGCAATACCCCAGAAGATATGGCAACGAAGATCAATAATAAGCTTGGTTTTGTTAAAGTTAATGATCTAGGGAAGTACCTCGGCATGCCACTGTTTCAAACTCGAGTATCTACCAATACTTTTCAGTTTGTGGAGGATAAAGTTAGGAAGAATTTAAATGGCTGGGGCACTCGAAAACTTTCCTTGGCTGCTCGAATAACGTTGGCAAAGTTGGTTCTCTTGGCAATTCCAAATTATTTCATAAGTACTAAGAGGTTTCCAATCACAGTTTGCAAGGAAATTGAGAAATTAGCAAGGGGTTTTATCTAGGAATCTACCACTTCAGGGAGAATGCTAGATTTAGTTAAATGACAAGACATGTGCTTACCTGTTGACAAAGGTGGGTTAGGCGTCCGATCGCCTATGGATCATAACAACATTTTTTTTTACTAAAGATGGGCAACAACATTCTAGCCAATACTAATTCACTTCAGGTCCGTATGGTAGGGAACAAATATAATGTCTATGAGATATTACTTAAGTCCATCACACGAAATAATTGTTTGCATCCTTGGCGTGCTCTTTCCAACCAGTGGAATGAGATTAAAGAAGGCACCATTTGGATGATTAAATATGGCCACCCAGTCAATTTTTGTAATGGTTTCTGGGTGGAGGGTGTAGGTCCCCTAAAATATTTTCATATAGGAAGGGGATAGATTGATGACACTCTAAGAGTCTGTGATATGTTTAATAACATTGGCTCATGGGATTGAAGTTTATTACAAAATCTGCTACCAAAAAACATCATCGCTCGTATTGCTACAATTATGCCACCAGTGATAGGACTCGGTCCCAATCGCTTGGCTTGGAGGTGGATGTCGAAAGGTGTTTTCTCTTCTACAGAAACTATAGTCACTTTATGGAGCAAAAAAAGCTAGCTAATTGTAAGGCTCTTTCAAGTGTTTGGAAGACACCTGCTCCATAGAGAGTGAAAACCTTTCTTTAGTTGCTAAAACAAAATCAGTTACTTACTAAAGAGATTTGAGTCAAGAAGGGAATGACAGGGGATGGCCATTGTACACATTGCGATGTTTTAACTGAAACAATTCTCCATGCTATTCGAGATTGTCCATATGTGACTAGCATTTGAAAACTGTTGATAAGTCAAAATGTTTGGCATTCATATTTTTCTTCTTCCTTAGATGATTGGCTTAATGGAAATATGGGTAATTCTTATGGATTCATGGTTACCTATGGAGAGTGCCAAACTTTGTTTTCAATTGTTTCTTGACTAATCTGGACACACATGAACAGATTTGTTTTTAAAGGTGCATGCTACAGTAATGTTGCCTTGATTGCCACTAGTATAGCTTGAACTAGAAGCTTTAATAATACTAAAAGTTTAGAAAATTTTCATAGCAGCGCATACACGAAAAGTGTTTGGCAAACACCATCAGTAGGTTGGGTGAAACTTAACATTGACGGAGGTTTCTCTTTTCATAAATCCTATGCTATAGTAGAGGGTGTTCTGAAATCAAGATGGAGACTGATTACTTGGCTTTACAATGACATTTGGCAAATCAGGAATTTTTCAAACCGAAGCAAGGGCGATCTATGATGGACTTTCTATTGCATGGAAGGAAGGTTTTAGACCGATTGAAGTGGAAAGTGACAATGTCACTAGATTGATATTATTAACAACAGTTATGCAGTGGATAATAGTCTTTCAGAGGTACGACTCATCCACTTTCTACTTCTGAAGAGCTGACAAGTTAGATTCCGACATATTCGAAGGGAACAAAATAAAGTTGCGAATTACTTGGCGAAGATGGCTACTAGAAATTTAAATACGATTTGTAGTTTTAAAGAGCCTCCAACTAGTGCTCGAGCATTGTTGTTGACTGATCTTCAACAACTCAAAACCATTGGAAATTCTCATAAGAACTATGTTGATGCAGTTGATTTTTGTTACTTCTTTTTTATCAAAAAAAAATTATTAAAACTAGGAATAAAACCCCGCATTGCGGGGTCGACCTTTTATTTTAATAAAATATTTTCAGAAATATCATTCTCGTTCTTCACAAAATTAGTTGTTTGAAAATTAAAAACTGATATGTATAATTATAGATTATAGAAATGAAAGTAGGAAAAACAAATATTTTACTTGATCATCCTTGGTTCGAGGAGTGCAATTGTAATGATAGAAGCAATAAGATAATTATAATCTTTCACAAAATAAATAGGTAAAGTAAATTCAATTTTAAGAAAATCGCTTAAATTAAATATAATCAGACTTTTTTTTTTATTTTAAAATTTGAAAAACGCATTATTAAGTCTAAACTCAAAATTAATGCTAAAACTCATTAAACCCAAGTTACGTAAAAACAAAATTACAAAATTAAACTCAAGTAAATAAATTAAACTTACAAACTCAATACCTTAATTTTTCTCCATCATTTCCAATGGCACCACAAACATTTTTTCTTTTGACAGATATCACGCCTTCTAAGCTTCTAACTCTTTTAAAATTTGAATCCATCATTCTCAAATTACCAACACACACACACAAAAGCTTTGGAAGATAAAAATAAGAAGAATTGTATAGTTTTCGACATGGATCTCATCCAATATTACTTCATCAAACCTATAACAAATTACAAATTAATTAATTAACTAGATCAAGATATCACAATAAATTACGTACAATATTAAAAAAAAAGTCATTTTTTATTAAATTAATGCTTAAAAACAAAAAAAATGAAGTAATCATAAAAAAATCAAATAAGACTATACATATAAAAAATTTATAACTCCTATAAAGCAAAAAAAAAATGTAACTTCTAAAGAATTATAATATAATAAAAAATTCATAACAATAAAAGAAATATTAAATCATAATTAATTCAAAATTGTAGCTTCCAAAAAAACCAAAGCATTATAAAAAAATAATTAATAATGAAATAACATTTAAAAATAAATAATTAAAAATTGTAATAATAAATTATATGTGGCCCCCACAATTTTTAAAAAAACTTGAAATAATGTAAAATTCTATTTCATCCCTAATTAATTTTACTCTGTGATGTAATCATGTTAAAATCTCTATCCACCATTAAAATTCTGAACAATTCCTTTTTCCAAAATTCTAGAGATTTCATTAATGCAAAAATGACATCATTTACATAAAAGACTGACCATTTCCCAACAAAAGAGAACTAGTCTTAGGTGCTTCTTGGATTCAAATTCTATCCTCTGTTTTCTGTTTTCATGGTGGTTGAAGGAAGAACTGAAGAAAGGTGAAGTTTCATTTAATGTTTCTTCACCGATTTTCCTAATTGTTGTTTCTCCTTTTATTCAAATGATGACAGTGAAGGAGCCTCCTCTAATAATAACATTTTGAAGGCTTACATCATTTCCTAAATAAAGAGAGAATAGTCAAGCTAGTGCTTCAATCGGAGAAATCGTATGATCATCTTTTTGGAATTACTTACATCACCATATTTAGAGAAAGAAACAATTATGTAAGAGATTATAATTGTAACTCTTTAAAATGTTAAAGAGAATTGGTTTTAAATAAAATCAATTTGATTGATTATTAAAGTAACCTTTAAAAATTAAAAGTTAACAAATGTAACTATTTTTTTAATAAATATCATTATTTTTTGCATAAATAATAATTTAAATTATTGTAAAACAAAAAATTAAAACTTAATTTATTAAAATATAATGTATGAAATATATATAATTATTATTATTTTATTAAATTTTAATAGAATAGTACGGAAACGTAAGTAAGAGATTTTGGGATTTTTATAGTACTTAATAATAAAAACAAAATAACATAAAAGAAAGCTAAATTCCAAAAGATAGAAAAAGTAGAAGGAAACAAATCTGATGATGGGTGATTAGCTTGCTTCGGCAGTCCTAATCAACTATCATTTCGGGTTCCTCGTCAACCAACTAGTTGTTACCCTAGCAGAATCTTCTGATCTTTCACTAGCATAACGAGTCAGCAACGACTACTTACCTTTCGACCTCACAGTCCAGACTGGCTTGGGGTGAAGGTGTTCACAGATGGACAATACCAATTTTGGGTTAATTCCCACCTTGCTGACTTCCGGTTGACAGGCCTAGGGTTTGTTTCACGCTCTTCCTTTCCCAAACAACTGATTTGTTGAGTAACCCTACA
The DNA here is from genome assembly GCF_007990345.1 of Gossypium hirsutum. Taxonomy (NCBI): domain Eukaryota; kingdom Viridiplantae; phylum Streptophyta; class Magnoliopsida; order Malvales; family Malvaceae; genus Gossypium; species Gossypium hirsutum. Next base: position 16,042,344 of record NC_053438.1, read on the forward strand.
AAACAGTTACTAGGTCATACCTCAACTTGCTAATCCCCCTTATAAGGATTAGTTCCTCATGGCTTTCATAAACAACATGGAATAGATAGAAGAATAAAACATGGTGAATGGATTGAAGTGTAGAGTTTAAAAAAAGCCTAATTTATATAGATAATAACATGAATCCCCAAAAATTGATCGTCTTTACAAATCAATCTCTTGAAGGAAAACAATGAACAAATAAACTAAACTTTGAAAAACCTAAGAAAGAAAGAGAACAAAACTAAATCTAAAGAAAGAATCTAAGCAAATGGAATGATATGTATAACATATGCAAAAGCAGCCTATTTATAGCCTTTAGGTGGCTGTCGTCCTTAACTTTAGGTTAGCTAATGTTCTCGAGCTTTAAGTTTGATTGTGTAGACCAAAATACCCCTGTTTCGTGTTTTATTTTCGTCCCAAAGTTGATGTCATGACAAAACAAGACATGTGTCCGACATAGAAGTCAGTATGCTCCTCTTTGGGATATCTTCCGGGGTATGTCGTGACATCTTCAATTAGTGTCGCGACATCGAAGGCAGTTTCGTGCTTCCTCCATTATGCTCTCTATGTTGCGGCATCAGACCTCTGTATTGTGACATAGCGTCCAATATCGGCCAAAAATGTCTTCTAATGGTCTCCTACAAACTCACGAAGTACATTAGCTCTCCTTTAGGCCTCATTGGGCCCTTAAGATCAATAAAAGACTCAATTCACACATTTTATTGAATATAGGAAAAACTAAAGAAACATAACTAAAATGTAATGAAAATACTTGTATTCAAGCTCCTTAAATGAGAAAACTAATTTAATCTACTACACCGAATAACGACAGATCAGCGGGAAATGATCCAAGACATATTCATGAAATAAAAACATTTAAATAAAGGCAAAGTGTTCCCAATCCTACCTTCAAAACAAGCAATTTCACAATAATTTCAAACACAGCTATTCAAGTCAAACAGTCTAATTACTATAAAAATCTAGGTACATGGGTTACGTAACTCCAGTCCATGCATTGACAACTTAGGTTTGAGTGTTAGAAAACTTAAGCTCTAATACCACTAAATGTAACACCACTTACTCGATCTGGTCGCCGGATCTGAGTAACAGGTTGCTACAACAACTATCAGAACTTATACACATACAAACTACTACAATTAACATTTAAAGATGAGTTCATGACTAATTAAATATTTAATCGAAAATAGAAATAAATTTATCCGTAATAAAGACCATTTTTAAAATTTTTGAAAAGTAACAAAATTATCAATACTAAACAAGGAGGTATCAATATTTTGGTCTCAAGTATCAATCTTTTACCTAGAATGCTAAAATTTAACAAGTTAAAACGTTTTTCATGCTCAAAATATATTCCTACTCAACATACAATTAATGTCTAATTTAACTGAACCTACTAACATCTTTTAACCATTTGTCATGCCATATCAATACATTTTCATCAAGAATACCTAACATGCATTATCAACCTCAATCTCAAATATCAAAATGTCCATAAGCGAAGTCCAAAAGCAACATCAACATTCCATAAGTCCAATCCCAAAATAGTAATAATAAAATAATGATAATAACTAAAACTATAACTCTAACCCATATTGCATTTATTCAAAGTGTCCAAAAACATTAGAAATCCACCTACACGAAGGTTATTGCCTTTCTTAGATCACTTTCTTGGCTGTTCCAGTCACACCAGAAGAGTTATCTACTTGCAAGATTTTAATGTGGAATGTGTGAGCTTAAATAAGCTCGGTGAATGTTCAGAATTACCACAAAACATACACAACATCATCAATTAAGCAAGAGCATACTAAGACACATTCACAACCATATTTTCATAAAGTCAAAATAACATATTCATACGCCAGTATCTCACAAGTCTAGCTTATATACTCTCATGTATTTACACACAACATATCTCATATATATACATAATTCAGATAATGATAGTTTGACAGCTTAAGATTATGAAACATAAAAGTGGACTCTATCACCACATATTGGATAAACAGATCTCCATCACACTAATGACTCAAAGAGTCTAACATGTCACATAAGTGTAGTATAAATCTAAACACTTTCCAACACACCAACATGTCTCAATGAATGGAGCTTAGATCGACATTCCTTTATCTCTCCAATCTGTCTCGGGGCCTCAATGCCCAAATCACAAAACACAAAGGTGAGTACTTACAATCCTATGGTATGTCAACTATATCTAATGGTTTCAAGATCATAAGGCCAAAATATCCACAATTACACATTTTTAATTACTTATTTAATACACATCATCTATATCCATATTCATCAATTTCATCACAAACTTGTACACAATGCATGCTTATTGAATTTACATTTAATTGTACTTTAATTGACACAATAATGCTCATTGAGCCATTACATATCAAACCACATATATGAGCATTAAAATCAATTTATCACATCCAAATATTCACACATTACCTATCATAATAGCCTCATATTCCACAACTCGACATATATTAGGAAAAATTTCACAAGAAGGTAAAAACGTATAAAGAAGGCTTACACTCGGAACTTAGGATAGGGGTTTAGGCTATTCCTAAGCTATCGATTAACACTATAGAATCACGCATATCAACAACAACTTTGGAACACTCACTGTTCACGCTTTCGATTACAAGTCGAAATCTCAATCAAGCTTTTCCTTGCCTTTAGAATTGCTCGTAGAGTCTCCCGATTGATTCGACACTTTACACATACAACAAACACATTCCAAACTTGTAAAATAAAACCTTGAACACAACCAAACAGTAAGGAAAATACAATTCAAGCCTCTCCTTCTCACTACCGAAAATTAGCTAGTTTTGCCGAAATTGAAAATTCAACATTCTAATCTTATTTTTAATATTCAATTTTGATTTCAAATATCCTAAATTTCATTTAATTTCATTTTTAAACCATTAATTTCACCTAAATTTGTGGTTCTAAAATTTATAGAAAATTCAAGTTTTCAAGAACATGAAAAAGGGGGAAATGCTTGATTCTTAAAAATTCGGTTATAAACTATCAAATTGAAGTGAAATACCTTCTAATTAGGTTAGAATGAATCAAAAATCACTTTGTAAACACATATTTACTCAATATTACGAGATTTTCTATTTTTGAATCCAAGCTTACTTTAAAAACACCAAACCTAAATATAATTGTTTGAAACTCAATTTGAATTAACAACACTCTTTGTTTAACCCTAAAAAATTAGAATATTACCTTAATTTGATGAAAACAATGACCTACAACTCTAATTCGGGATTTGAACTCAAGAAGAACAATAACAAATTTGGAAAAGAAAACGCGATTTTTGTTTGAAATTGGGGGTTATTTTGGTGTTTGAGAAGTTAGTAAATATGAAGGAATTAATTGATTTTGAAAGAACTCTCTAATTTTAGGTTTTGGAAAACTTTTTAATGATCTAGGGTTTTTGATAAGAAGGGAAGATGGTGGGTGTTCTCCTTGTAGGAGACTAATTTAAAAAATTGGGCAATTTGTCCTTTTGGCCACTCTATTTCTTCCATTTTCCAACTAGGTTCTGATTTAATTAAAATCTATTTTTTTCAAATTAAACCTCAAAATTAGATTTCATTTTAAGCTAGTTAATAAAATAAAAACTCAAATATGTAACTTTAATTCTTTAATTACCCACTTACGACCTTAATTTTCGATACCTGACTCAACTCCCGATTTACTGACCCGGAACTATTAGGCCAGATTTTGGGATATGATAACTCTCTCCCTCTAAAAAGAATTTCGTTCTCGAAACTTTCCTGCTGGCATGTCATTGCTTAATCACAAAATATGTTATTTCTTATTTTAAACCAACCACTACGCTACCGTTGCGCAACTCTGATTCCTATTCTCCATAACTTCATACAACTTTTCTTGAAGATCCTATTCACTGCCACGGACTGTCCTTCAGTAACTTCACTAACAGTTTCCTCTATTCACTACGACACTTTTGTTTGAAAAACTCATAACCATTGTTCCTAATTTAATGGTCTTTATCGAGATCCTCCACTTATTAGCTAAAACGCTCAAAATTTACAAAAGTGTATGACCTAGATCTACCAACAAGAATAAGGGATTGATTACAAGGCAAAAATAAAAAATAAAATATCCGCAATCTCGTCGATTGAATCCTGATCCTATGGCTCCCTAACAGCATATACTCGAGTTGGTCTTCCAGCAACAACCCACTACCCAACTTGTCTTTCATTACCACCTCTACCTCGGCCATGACCTCTAGCAGGCACAAGCGTAGGTGCAGAACTCTAAATCTGCGAAACCTCAACTCTCTTCAAAAAATCCCTCAACATGTGTTCCTTAGAGCCACATTTGAATCATCCTCCAATTAGTTGTCGGCACTCTCCAAGATGCCTACAATCGCAGTGCCACATCATCACTATTTGCTAACATCGCCAAATGAATTTAGACATATAGTTGTCTAGATTCAATTGAATCTGGACATTAATTTGTCAAAATTCATTCTAGAATTATAAAAAGCATAAAAAATATAAAAAAATATTTTAAAACGGTTAAGATTTATAAAAAATTATTATAAGTTAACTAAAAATAAAAAATCTATTAAAAACCATAAAAAAATTAGAAAAATATTTATAAAAATTATTAGAAATGAATTAAAAACCATAAAATTTTATTAAAAAAAGTATATAAATATTATCTTAGAATGCATTATATTACTCTTAATATCTTTATTGTTAATAGTATATGTTTCTCATTTTTAACTATTTTCATATTTTATATTTTTAAAATATTAAAATATAGTACGGCATCAATTTGATCACAGTAAAAGAAAGATTGAAAAGTTAAGAACAATTACAGCTGTTGAAGTCATATTCTAAAAACATATAAAACGAAGAAAATGTAAAAACATACAGGAAATGTAAAAACTCAACGTAGATTGGTTGAGCTGTTGCTATTTTCTTTCCTGTATCACGCGTCTAAGTATAACAAAAAATAAGAAATTTAATACATGTAATAATAAATTCATAATAATAGAAATAAACAGTACTTAATGTGAAATCTGGAAGAATTGAATTCCAGCCTGACCCATAGCTTGACTGCAGGTTAACATTAGATAAAATCTTGTCTCAACTTTTTTTTTTTATCAAATTTTATGGTGGTTAATTAATTTCTAACCATTTTTATAAGTGGTTTTTTCTAATTATTTTTTTGTACTTTTTGATAAATTATTTTTATAAAATTTTAATTAATTTCTAATCATTTTTATAAAATTTAATACTTTTTTAAAAAATTTCATTTATATTTTTTTTATAATTCTAGAATGAATTTCATCAAATTAAGTGTTCAGATTCAAATCAACCTAATCAACCATTTGTTCAGATTTATTATATCATGTCATCAATCAATGAAAATGTGGCATAATCAACCATTTGTTCAGATTTATTATATCACATAATCAATCAATGAAAATGTGGCATTATTAACGGTCACATTATGTCATTAAACACTAATCATCAATGTCAATTAAAGAGTCTATTTGACCATTTTTATTAGTTTAGAGATGCAAAATGTTTGAAGATACTTAATTATTAAAAAAAAGTTCGAAAGCTCATAGTAACATTAAACAAAACAAAGAAATCATATTCTTATCTTTCCCCTCTTATTCCCAATCTAACTATAGAAATAAAATTTTAATTTCACAAAAGTGCCAACTTTTGAGACTAGCATATCTAGAGTGACAATATGTGTCTTATTTTTTCTTCCTTTCTTTTGAGAATCATTGATCTTGTATAGATGTACCTAATATTAATTATATATATATAATAGGAGATGGAAGTACATTATAAATTAAGGATTGTGAAATGAAATTTTATAGCAAACGCTTTAGTCCAAAGCATGGGATTATAACTTTAGCATATGAGGGAAAGGAATATATTAAAAAGCAAGAAAATTGTTAATTAACTAATTTCAGTAACTAAAATCGAGTAAGACGTGAATGTGATCAAAGTTGAAGATTAATGTGAGCCCCTTTGATTTTTCTTTTCAAAGTTGTGTTAGTTATTGTTTAGCGGCTTTAACGACATGGTTCAGAATCTGTAAAGCTACGTAGCCGACATAGGTGATGTTGTGCCCATTTTCGCTTCACATGTTGCTTTCCATTTTGTTCCCCCCGTTTCTTCCCCAAAATACTAGAGGTTACAAGTTTTAGCCAAGCTCCTGTATTTTTGGAGATCCAATCTCATATATTTACATGCCGGAAGTGTTACGGAAAAAGGTTTGGTTATTGTTGATGCTCCCTGCTCACATATTGCTGCAAGAAGCTGGAACACATTGGTGATGTTACTAATACGGGGTTCGAGCTTCACATGCGTTCATTCTTGCATGTCTAGAGCCAAACTAATCCTAGCATAGACACGGACCAAACTTACGCTGGGAGAAGATCATGATTCATTTAGGGAAGGCAGACAGCTTTGGGAGAGAGCATCTCCAGGGGTGTTGCTCCAAGGCAGACTTGTTCAAGGCGCACTGCTTTAGGGAGAATACAACTCAAAAGCTGCAGGCTGCACTTTGAAGCAATAGAAGATTATAGAATTGCAGAAAAAAATATTCAGAAACGTTTATCTTTCTCAACATGTTTTCTTTGAAGTAACAAGCTCCTTGACTATTCAAGCACTGCTATTACCATTAAAATTTCATTTGCCATTTGTAATGTGCATCACAGAATGATGCATCAAACAACTATGTAATTTAAGCCATGAAACATGGAATGAACCAACATTTCGATTCGCAAGAAGTTAAAATGCCAACAAGTAAAAATTGCTCAAACAATGGTGAAAGAACTTGCAGACCTGAGACATTGCATATATATACATATCATATCGTTACATAATCACACATATGTTCTAGCAAGTAAATGATAGCAATCTAACATCTACAAGAAAACAGCTATCAACAACTACAACAATACCTACAAAATCTCCCCCATATACATCGGAGTTGCAGCCTCAGCATTATCCTTCCTTCCCCCTTCATCAAAATCGGCTGTCTCCACCGCAAGAACTCCTGCATTATGGTTAGGTTGCCTATAAACCAAACCCAAAAAACCATAATCCATTACCTACGAAACCTCAGAGAGGATTCATCCTCGGCTTCCCTCTCTTCCTTGGGGCAAAATCGGACACATTCCCACCCGAAATCCCTGCCACATTATCGATGCTTTCGGTAGCCTTCTTCATGGTGGTCGTCGGAGCAGAAGCCGGTGGTGGCAAGGCCATAGTACCTCCATTTCTTTGAGCCCCTCGCCGCTTTTCTGGAAACCCTGGAGGAGCTTTAACTTCACTCTCCCGTCCATCATTTCTTTCACTCCCTCGCCGCTTATCTGGAAACCCCGGAGGAGGTTCAACTTCAGTCTCCTGACCACCGGACAATAACGGAAAAAACGCCCAGGTACAATAATAAGCTTCTTTCTCGGGAATCAACGGCGGCAAAGTCTGAATGAGAACACCATGAAAAGCTCTGTCGCAATTCTGGCACCTTAAACAACAACCTTCGTAAATCCTAGGATACTCAAACAACATATAACAGTAGGGACACGCTGTCCAAAATGTTGACATTCTTGGCCTTTGATTCTCCTTTCGCAATTCCAAATTCTGCATGCGTTCCTGATTTTGCGCTTCTCCCCTGACAGTTGATTCCCCGGCATGATACGAACGATCGCCGGCGGTGCTTAAATCAATTCTCGTACAGGAGTCAAATTCTTTGTCGTAAACCGATTTTTTCGAGCTGTTAGACAAAATAGACCATGCGTCGGATACGAGCTTAAACGCATCATCGGCGAAAGGGAACTTATTTTGCTCGGGATCAAGAAGGAGAGTTAGGCGATGATACTGTTTCTCGATGAGATCGTTGTCTTGGGAACGGCAATCGATTTGTAAGATGGAGTACCAATCGTGTTGGTCGTTAATTCTTTTTACGTCGGCGACAACGACGTCGATGACGGCTAGGATCTGATCTGGCCCTTCCAAGAGGGGATCGGTTTGTTGGGCGAGGACTGCGACATCTCTTGAGGCTTTGAAATGACGGCCTTGGAGAAGCTTCTTAGCGATTCCTAGAAGGAGTTTGGCATCGGCTCTGCTACCGTTTCCCTCCATTACCCAGTGGGACAAGTCAGGGCCTGTTTGGAGGCTGAGAAAACGATGGAAACTTTTGCCTTTAATTTTTCTTTATTTTGAGATTTTATGTTGGTATATCAAAGACTAAATGGACGGAGTTAATGTTATTCTTTTATTTAAATTACGAAAAGTCTAAAGTTGGAGGTTTAAGGTGGGCGTTTTGGTCTTTTCCGGGGCATCCTAGATTTTCAGACAAAAGAAGGAAGTATATTATGTCTTCGATTGTCAGGTAGTTAATTCTTTTTCAAACCAAATACCTATATATTTTATAGATGTGTTATAAAGTAATATATATGTATTTAAATAATATTAAAATTAATTAAAATTATAATTTTTTAATAAGAATATAAACTATATTTTAAATATTAAATATAATCAATAAAAACTTAAATATATAATATTATATATTTTAAATAAATTTTAAATAAGAAAGTAATTATATAATTAATATAAATATTATATAAAATACTTTATAAGGGCCTAAAAGTTTTTGTCAAAAGTAAAATTTGAAAAGAATTAATTTTATTTTTGGGTTCAAAAACACTTCTGATTCTAAAAATTATCTGTTAGTAATACTTATGATTCCAAAAACATTTTTAAAAGACAATGTTAAACTAAACTTAAAAAGTTTTCTTTACTTGATCAAGCTTCAATATCAAATAAAATCTTCATTTAATTTATTTACTATTTAATATTATTTCTCCCTTTCGTTATCTCTCTTTATCGTCTTCTTCCTTACCAATTACACCATTTTCATGCTCTTTCTCCTTCCATTTATTCACAACAACAGACATATTTCAAATAACTATTCCTATTTAGTATACAAGAGCATTGGTAAAATTTTCAAAAAGGTAAAAATTATTTGCAGGTAACGGTCGTAAGAGAGTAGGTGAAAAATGCATTTAAAAACAAAAAATGAGACTTCAAAATCTTCGAAATTCAAAGAACAACAATCAACAACATGTTTGATTACCAAGAAATTTAAACAAAGGACATGATAAATCTTGAATTTTGAAAACCCAACTTGATTATCCAAAAATCTAAAGTACAGGATTGTGAGGGGAAGAGGAAGAATAAGAGAGGGAAAAAGAACAAATAAAAAAAGGACAAAAAAATTTAGAAAAATAAAAAATAAGAAAATAAATAAATGTATCATATTTCACAATTTGATTGATTCTGATTCTTTTTAATACAGGGTAACGATTAGACCGTAATAATTACATTGTCATAATTTAGATACTTGATTCCAAAAAAATAAATAAATAAATACCTAATGCAAAAAAAATGTATAGTTTGTGGGCTAATTATTCAATTAAGCTTTTTTTATTGTTTTAATTTTCGTATTATACACACCCACCTGAGTTGAGATTCAACATTTTGATTTAGCAAGAGCCGATTTGCTAATGTCCTAGAAACCATGAAAGCATGAATATAAAAGGGTAAATTATCTCTTTAGTCACTCTAAATAGGGATTGCTAGTTGGATTTAGGTGCTTTAAGTATAGTATATTCATTTACATAATTGTAATTTTTTTGAACAGAATGGTTTAATTAAATTATCCATAAGTTGCATTAATATTCTTTGTATATAGTCCTCAATGGTTTTTGCACACAAAGCAAAATGGAAGCAAATATTGATTCATTGGTTATCTAATATTTAAGTAATACTAGGCAGTATTACGTGGTCGGATCGTAGTATAGAAAGATAGTTTGTATTAGTAGATAACCTAAACATATCCTAAGTCTAATCCGAAATAAGCAAACCGGTTGAAAGATTAATATGTCGTATATCAAGTCCAATAGTGGATGTTTTGTCTTGGGCATCAAAGTAGATAACTTGAGAAGATAGAGACATAGGTGTGACTAACTAACCTTAATCTTGAATCTGTTTATGGATTTATTCAGTTGTGACATTCATAGTGTGACATATCTCAATCTTGAGTGGATGATGGACTATGTATTGTGACTCGTATGCTTTGATGTAAGTAAAAGTCTGAACTCAAATAGATAAGGAACCGAAAGCTGGTGCGTTGGGTATGTAACTTCTACAGTAGATAGCATCATTCACAATAGTGGAATTCATAGGCCAAGAAATGGTTAAATGATATTTTTCTCGTTGGAATTACATGATAGATGAAAAGTAAACGTGATCACGGGTCATTTGCCTTTATGATAAATGACTTAATTACTATTCGATAGTAATTGACTTTTTCATAAAAGAAGATGAGACGGTTACCATGAGATAAAATAGGATCATATTGGAAGAATAGATTTATTCCAAAGAGATTAAGGTATCTTATGAGGGTAACACACTTATGACAAGGTCATTGGATGAGCACTGGTCAAGTAACTTTCGTAATGGTATGTAATTCAGGAGAACTCAGTCACTATACTATAGTAGAATGACTTCGTAACTAAATGAGTTTATAATTAATAAACGAAAATTTAGAACTTAATTATAAATCATTTGAGCCATAAAATACATATGTTCAATTGGTCCCTCCGTTAACTAGTTAAAATCAGAAATGAATTGCATGTTCAATGAACAAAAGTGATGAAGCTAGAAAAATGAGTTACATACAGAAATAAATGTGGTTTCTCACTAAGTATGAAAATAACCTGAGAATTAATTTAAGTTTTTTTATCTATTATTTAATTAAATAATTAAAGTTCAAAAATGGAATTAAATCAATTGGTTATTGTGAAATTTGTTGAATGTAGAAATTAAATATATTTTTCATAGATTCTTTTACGGTAAAGTTGTCATGACTTTAATAAAATTAGAATTGGGTTGAAAAAAATCATTTAATTCAAAAATTAATTAATTTAAATTTATAAATAATATTTATTTTGGAAAATAGAAAAACATGTAATGAGTCGGATTAAATTATAAAGTGTTGGGTTAAAAGTCTAGGAAGCACATAATCACATAAGTCTTAGAAATTTAGTTGTAATTATTATTAATTTTTTTAGGATATGTAATCAGATTGTGGACTACCGTCTCCACGTAGGAATTATTTTATAAGTTTATTTTTTAAATAATTCATATGAGCCGAAAATGAACATAAGAATTATGTAACCGATTTTTTTATGAATCTTGGAGAACCGAAACACACCAAGACTAATCGAGACGACACAAACCTGAACCAGCCAACCATTAAAAAACCGATGTTGGTTCGGTAGCAGAGACTACTGATGGTCCGATAGTGGTGGTCGATGGTGGTTGACGATAGCCGAAGGTGGGGACAATAATGGCCCAACGACAACGACAACAATGTCTATTGTGACAACAATGGTAGTCTATGGTGGTAGTAGCAATTTAACATAAGACATCTTCTGTATTTTTCAAGTCAATTATGGCTTTGGGGAAAAACCTAGAAATCAAGATATTTGGCTTTCAACCAAAAGACTCAAATTAAGGTATCAATCCATCAACGCATTCATCAAACATAGTTTTTAGTTTTCATTTCTTTTCATGTTTGTTTAGTCAGAAATTTTCTATTCCGATGTGAAGACAATAGCTAGGGAAGATTGTTCCGGATCTGCGCTTCAATATATTTATTTATAAGAATTCTCCTATCTTTTCTTCTTCTTTTATTTATCTTTCGTTAATTTGGCTGATTAATTGTTGTATGAATAATTGAATAGATTATTATGCTTTATTTATATTTTGCATGATTCGATTTATAAACTAATTTATTTGTTAAGTGATTCTTTATCCGAAGTTGATTATTTATTCGAATGTACTTAGTATATTAGGGAGTGACACCCCTAACAGAATATCGAGATAGGTGAGACCAGAAGGGTACCTGTCGTGTATAACTTGTGCCAACCAATGAGATCGGAAGGGTATCCGTATGCCTAGAAAAAGACAGGAAGGGTGACTTAGGTGGTAATCCTTAGTGAAGATGAACCGGAAGGGTAGTCTTAGCTAAGGGTGATAAATAATTTAATCTAGGATAATTAATTATTTAATTAGTTAAGTAGGGATTTAATCGATCATAGGCTAGAGGCTCGCATTGTCTACACTAGGATGGGAAAGTCCATTATGTCTAGTTAGGTTAATTAATTTAATTAGTTTAATTCAAATATTAGTTTGGATTCGCACTACTAATTGGTGACATGATTAGATTAGTAATTATTTTCTATAATTAATTTAATATTAATATCTCCAATTTGGAATCCCTTGGGTTCGATCCTCGGAATACATACCAAGTGTTTCGTTTTAAACAAAACTATAGTACAATTTGACATGTTTGCTTGCAGATACCGCACTTAATTTATATGTATTTATTAGCACGATTTTAACTATAAATGGTAACACGTTTATAGGCAGTCAAGTTGTTGGCGTTGTTGTCGGGGATTGCGATGGTGAAATTTTTATTAGATTGATTACAGTAAAATAGTATCAATCGAAAGACAAACAAGCTAGATAATGCTCTAAATTTTATGTAACACCCCTTACCCGTATTCGACACCAGAATAGGGTACGAGGCATTACCAGAACACATACACTGTAAACGTATTGAACCAAGTTATAAAATTTCATTAAAAAATTAAAACTTTGAAATTATTAACGTTCTTTTATAATTCTTCACAATATATATAATGTAACATTTCCTGCCAACCACAATCTCAAATAATGAATTTTCTCAGTCGAGCTCAATATCAGATGTCAACTTATATTCCAACATTTAGCTTCAATTGTACTACAAATACTTGTCAAATTAAGGATCATCTTATTGATTTGAGTACATCGTTTGCCCAGTTCCACGATTTGCTTGAATATTTCACATTGCTATAACTCAGTATGGTTTTCTTCACGGAAATACCATACCTATGTTTCATACTTTGCCATGGATCCACCATGGACTTATCCGTCAATTCATCATTGGTTACCGAACGTATGTACTCAATCCTACGTATCCCTTAATTTGAACTAACAATCTCATCTTATTCTCATTTTTACCATAATCATAATTTAACAACAATATACGAATTGATACATTATATCATTCCCACATTAACAATTAATCATAAAAGCTCAACCATATGAACTTACTATTTCATTACCTTTCCACATTCATTTCCTATGCATATCACACAAGACATAAACATATCATTCAACCATAGTCGCAAGCTAGTGCATTGAAACATAATTATTTTTGGAAATAATCACATAATAAACCATTTCACTAAAGATTTCATAATTTAAACCTTATCACCCATTTCATGATCACAATATTTATTCATGTATCAAACTTACCAACATGTGTTAATTCAATACCCATTCATGACATTACTTCATGCCAAATCATATACCAAATATACTATACACACGTACTATGAACTTTATTTTCCCACATGAGCTTAAACCATAACCAATACTGCACAAATATATGCATCATTTCTATATCATCTTCTATCAATTATAATCGAGCGTATTACCAATTACACACAAATCATTCATATATTTTCCAATTTTTCCTCCACCTCCTCTCTATTCCTCATCCTTAATGTGTATAACACATTTAATCAAAATTATCCATACTATCACTATTTTCCTTTATGTAAATTCAAGCTGTCTGTCTAAGTTAGAGTCACTAATTTATTTATATCTCGAGCTACAGAGCTCCAAATTAACATCTGTTAATTTTACCTAAAACTAGACTCACATATATTCTTACCATAAAATTTTCAGAATTTTTTGTTCAACCAATAAGTACAGTTTATTCTCTAAATTTCCCCTATTTCACTATTCAATAGTTCCGACCCCTCTTCACTAAAAATCAATTATCTATTTGTATAAAATTCAAATGATGTCCCCGTTTGTTTATATTAAAAATAGACTCATTAAGGATTTTAAATATATAAATTATAACCCATAATTATTTTTATACAATTTTTAATGGTTTTTCCAAGTTAGAACAAGGGAACCCGAATTCATTCTGACCTTGTCTCACAAAATTCATTATAATCTCATGATTTACAATTCTATTACTTACAAAATTTCTTCTATGAGAAACTAGACTCAATAAGATTTAATTCCATATTTTTTCATTCTCTAATTCAATTTCCATGATTTATGGTGATTTTTCAAAGTTAACCTACTACTGCTGTCCAAAACTGTTTTAGTATAAAATGTTGATAACTAAATTTATAACACCTTCCTTTCCTTTCTTTTTAATATTTTTCATCACTTTCTCTTATTTCCCTTTACTAACATAATAAGAATATAGAACCTTATATAATGAAACCCTACATTAACATTAATTTCCTACTTTTTCAATAATATCAAACTCAAAAGTATATTGGAATCTTGATGTTCTTACCTTGTGCTATTGATTTCAATCTTTAACTTGATTTTCTCTCTCCTCCAGCTTTTGTTTCTTGAATCTAACTTGATATTCTAGCTCCCCATAGTCTCCTTAACATTTTTCTATCTGGGTAGATATGGAAATTCTTTTGATTTCTAGGTGAAAATGGTAAATTTTTGGTGGAAGGACCAAATTGTAAAGAAAGCAAAACTTTCTTTCTTCTCTACTCTTCTAACGTGAAATGCATGAGAAAGGAAGGTGATTCTTCATCTTTTCTTCCATATATATATACTAAATAAAATAATAATAAAATGATAAAATGTCATTTAAAAATCAAATTAAAATATTAATATACTAATATTTATTTATTTATTTAATCTAAAATATCTCCAACATCATCATTATTTTCTAGATTTCTCTTTCTTCTAATTGACCATTTTGCCCTTTAGATCTTTTAAAATTTCATCCTTGAGTCATCACTTAATTTGATAAAATTACGATTTAGTCCCTTATAATTCTTCATCTATTCAATTTGGTCCCAATTCATCCATTTTCCTTAGTTTTTAGATTATTCCACCCTTAAAATATTTACACTATTGGTCCTTCAACTTTTTGATATTTACACTTTAACCCCTCAAATTTTGAGTATTTACTCTTGGATAACAAAACTTTTCTCACTTTTGCAATTTAATCCTTTCTTTAATTAATGTCATAATATACTTCCCAATATTGTCATAACTCAAAATTCTCCTTTTTGTCACTTTATTTCCTTACTATACCAAAGATAATATCTTACTGTAAAAATTTTCGGGGTATTACATATCAATTTAGGCTTTTTAAATAAATTGAGTACTCAAACGTCGAAATTTTCGAACGAAATTTTCACAAAATCATTCCGTGAAATTGTAGACCATAAAAATAAAATTTTCCTCATTGAATTTGTGGTCCCGAAACCACTGTTCCGACTAGACCCAAAAATCGGGCTGTTACATTTTAATTACTTTATTTTATTTTAGTGTTTGAAAAAAATAATCTTGATTTGTGTTAGTTAGTTAATTAAATATTTTTAATTTTAATTTTTTTTACTTACCTTGTTGATTATCGGATTTAATCATGAATTTAGAATTTTATAAGTCAGTGTACGAACAATTCAAATTGAGTTGGTTGTACGAAGATTCGACAAACCAATGAAATTATGATTACAAAGACGAGCAGTCCAAGTGTTCAAATGAAATCCCACATAAGACGAGAGGGATTGAGATTCGATGAATGAAGACGACGTCTGCGAAGAAGGAGTATATAAGTAATGAAAGATTATGGAGAATAAAAAATCACTCATGCTAGAACTTTACCAATGAAGAAACGAACTGATAACTTTGTTGGAAGAAATAGATGAGCGGTAATTAGGGGCATCTGAATATCTCGCCGAAACTCCTTGTGATTCGTATGACTATAAGTTTGAACAAGAAAGTCAAGAGAAATAATTCGAAGCTAGATTAAAGTGAAACCAACAACAGTTGGATCAAGTAGAGGAATTTTTTCCGGCGAAGAGCCCAAGCAATTACTCCATTGGAAGAAGTCGTACATGATGTTTCCAATTCCAATCCGATGGACCAATGTACCACAAACAACCATTTAGAACTAAATTTTGAAAATCAACAAGAGTTCAGATCTAGAGACGAAAATGAATTGAATATAACCGAAGATGTCTCCAACCCAATTAACATAGATGTAGATATAGAAATAGATGTTGTAGTAGACGTAGATGTAGAAGTAAAGGTAAAATTAACCACTAACTTGGAGCTTAAATTGATTTTGAATGAAAGTGTAGACGAGCCGATACACTTTCTGGCTATAACTGAAAAGGTGACAGCTAAAGAAATCGATGAGTTTATCTCATTCTCATTTGATAAAGGTAAAGCTAGGCAACCAAAGCTTCTCGTGACATGGAAGGGAGGAAGCTCGAGACAATAATACTTTAGAAGACAATTTGGGTTAGCTCAGATTTGACACCAAGTGGCTCGTAATGTGGATGTCGTGTCCGTCGAAGATAGGCAACATCGCTGGAATTGACCTAGGGTGCTAATTCAAATTTATCGGAAGTGGAACAAATGATGGATCAAAGTGTCAAAGGTAAACTGGAAGTTCTTCTTTGGGGGTGATACAGATCATCCCAACTCCGAAAAGGACTTTACTTTTAAATTTGGTTTGATTTTTAAATTTTAAATTTCATTGTTTTTATTGTTAGCTAGATTTTAGGATTTAGATTTTTAATTTGATGTTAGAATTGGAAAAAAAATAGGTTTTCGAGAGCAACATAAGAGTTAGAAGTAACTTGGGGTCAAGTATGGACAACTAGAGGACTCCGACATGTGTGGAAGAAGTGCAGGAAAAGTCATGTCACGTCATACACATTCTATGGCGCGACATACAATTGAAGCAAACATATGGGCATGAACTAACGTCGTGTCGCGCCATGCAGACCATTTTAAGCAATTTTCCATTCTTGGTTCGACGCGCTCTTCAGAGATATTCCCCAAGTTGAACGACAAGTCAAACCCTAGATGGATTCTATATATTATCCTTATCAAAAGACCTACTCTCCAAGCCTCCACATGTAATCGAGCAACCTTCGCTACTCTATTCTTTAAGATTTTGTGAATTGTCTGCCTTTCCCTTGCTCCATAGTCCTAAAACAATGAGGAACAACCTTTTAAATTCCAAATCAGGAGCCGATAATATAAATAACTTCGTGAGGGAGCTCAGATTTCACCTTCGACCCATTCGATGAAAATCCCTTCTCCAATAGAGAGGTTTTGAGTCTTGGTCATCCAGGAGTTTTATGTATCCTTAAAAGAAACTAAGAAGAACCAATAGGTAGATGTAGTATGGATGAAGGTAATTGTTCGAGGAAAAGAAGTTTCTCTCTCCGGATTTGACATGGTAAAGAGATACTTAACCTCCTAACGGATGGATGGGGAGAATGGAGATGCCATCTAGGGATGAATTCCCCAGCATCGTTCCCACAAGAACAACTAACTGTGAGGGCAAGAATGTGGTTACGATTTATCAACACTTGAGTTTGCCCAACCTCGAACATGTTTAACGTAGATACCTTCCAAGCTACATTACTATGGCCATGTCATAGAAAGGAAGAATCTGTATGAGGACATGGATTTATCGAAGTATGTTGCATTGTGCAAGGAAAAAGAAGGTAGAGTTCCTTTGTCCATACTTAGTTACTATTTGGTGTCGGCAAACAAAGGAACCAAAGGGACGATTCCAACGTTATTCACAACCAACGAAGTATTTAATACGCAAACCTAGTGTGAAGCATTTGGTGGGAAGTTGCAACAGGAAAAGAGCTATCAAAACAAAGCCACATCTAGGTGGGGCAATGTTGCCAATTTTGAAATGGATAATTCGATGGATGCAAGAAGCAGGACTAATCTACGAGGACTATGTGAGGAAGATCGACTTAAGGCGAGCCCAATTCCCAACAACAAACTACGAGATAAAGGTGGAATCTAGCAAGATAGAGGTGCAAGAAAACCTAAAAAATGATCCCGAAGAAAAGTCGGATCTAGAGGGTGACCCAGACGAAGTTGACAAGGAGTTGGAGCCTGATTCCTACTAATTTTGAACTTTTTTAATTTTTATTTTGGGTTTTATATTTTTTAATAATTATTTTATTTTATTTTGTTTTTTTTATTTTTATTTAGTTTAATTAGGATTTTATTTTATTATATATATATTTTGGATGTTTACTTTTCTTTGTAGGAACTCCATATTTTTTTACGGCACTACAATCTTGAGCCAACACCGCAAGTAAGAGTTAGTCCCAACATTTGTGATGAACTTATTAAGCTAATCGAGTAATCTCTTTCCTTTATCTTTTATTGCACATTAGGAACAATGTGCCAAATAAAGTGTAGGGGTAACATAAGAAAATTTTTTAATTTTTTCTATTATTTTTCTTTGTTTTTAGTAGTTTTTAAATTTTTATTGTATGTTTTGTTTGTGCTTGAGCTTGTAGAAATACAAGAAGATCATAAATTTAGTCTGAAATTAAATAATTTAGGTTGTTTATATTTAGAATAATTAGTTCAATTTATTAAACTGTAAATAGGAAAAAGAGATTAAATATATCAAGTGATAATGGTATATACGAATAGGTAATTATATGTTTAGAAATATAGGGTGTTTAAATTAAAAAGAAAATACTCGATAAAATTCATGATTATTGAAACAATACAATATGACTAGTATAACCCTTACAAAAATTTCTCGAGAAAAATCTCAATCATATTGGCCCAAATAAAAAAAAATCATAAGGGATTATACGAGAAAATATTACCGCATTAGAGTTCAAAGCATGAGAAAAAATTTGAACTGACTATACTATGCACAAATAAATACTATATTTGTATATACATTTTGATGGAGATATATATATTTAATTTTCTTTGACTTGTTTACTTTATAATTTATTGAACTAATCTGTTTGGGTGTAAATAAATTTGAATTGTTAAAATTTCTAGCTAGAGTTATATATTTAGATAAATATTCCTAGTGTCGATACTCTGATCCAATCTCACATATCAAGCTAACTCAAGTACATTTTATTTTCTTTACATGTTTATTTATTATTTTCAATTTTATTTATTATTTTGTTTTGTTTAGTTTCCTTCGAGGACAAGCAAAGACTTAAGTGTGGGGATATTTGACCTGCTGCCAAATGTAGTAGTTAATTCGGGTCAATTCCACACTTAAGGAGCTTGTTTGTTATGCAATTTAGGATTTTATATTGTGTTTTCAGTAATTAGGCCTTAGGATTAAATATTAATAAAAATAAGTATTTTTAACACATTTTTTAGTGTTGATGACCAACTAGGCCAAAACGAGTCTTAGGAAGGTTTAATTTGTGTATTTAAGTATGCAGAAGACTTAATTTTAGGTCCAATTGATGTAGGAACTTAGGAAAAGGGATGCACAAGCTTCTTGAGCCGTAAAATCATGACAAAAATGTCCAAAGCGACAAAAAGACTGTCATGGTGTGACACGCAGCCTGTGTTGACCCATAGCAACCTTGTGTTGAGCCATAGCCTGAACGTGGGCCACAAGCAAGGATGATGTCGGCAACTATATTTTGGTAGATTCTTGTAGATTTTATTTCTTACTTGCACCCAAAGTATTGAGGGCATATCGAGCATAAACTGCATATCTTTTAGCCTATCAATAAAAGGATTTTGTACACAAATTAGGCCATGAATCAAACCATCCATTCATCAAACACAGTTTTTTGTTTTCTTTTCTTTTCATGATTGTTTAGTTGGAAATTTTCTATTATGATGTGAAGACAATTGCAAGCGGAGATTTCTCCAAGATCGCGCTTCAATATATTTATTCATGAGCATTCTCCTATCTCTTCTATTCTCTTCATTTATTTATCTTTTGTTAATTTGGCCGATTAATCGTTGTATGAATAATTAATAGATTATTGTGCTTTATTTATATTTTGTATGATTCGATTAATAAACTAATTTATTTGTTACGTAACCCCCTAAACCCGGCCTAGATGTTATGGCCGAATCTCAAAGATCACATTGGTCATATTGATGGCGCAAAAAATCATTTAGCTATTTTCTCTTAAAAATCATCGTGCTAGAAACATCTTTGTTGAAAAAATTGAATTTTGTTTGAAATTGTTTTTCTTTAGAAAACTCAAGTTTGGATACTTTTTCAGAAAGTGTCATTCTTTAATTAAAACATCACAGCGGATAATTTGCATATTTAAAACTCGTTTGTTATTTTCAAAATGTAGATTTAATATATATCTCATAAGATATCAATTTTGTAAGCAGATAGTGTTGAGTTTCGAAAACAAAGTATTGAATTTTGAAAACACCCTTGTTGGGCCTTGTTTGACTTAGTTATGAAAAATCCATCATAAATTATCAATTTTAAAATCTTTGAAATGATAATTTTAAAACCTAAATCACATAGAAAAATCCAAAATCCAAAACCCAAAATCCAAAAGAAAATCCCAAGCAAAAGTCCACAGTAATAAAAACGCATCCCTAAAATATCGAGTACCAAAATAATATATTTTTATGAAAATGACCAAGAACACCTCCGTAAGCCGAGCTTGTCCTAACCTTGATTATTATCTGAAAAGTCAGAATTAAAAAAGGGGTGAGCTTTGAAAGCCTAGTGTGAGATCAACACAAATATAATCACATACATACCAAAATATCAATCTCATTATATCAATCATCATAATAACCACGAGTTCTAATAGTGATACTTATGCATGAACATGTCAATGCATACTTTAAAAACGATGCACATTTTATAAAATTTCCCACCCATCTCTGCTGCACACCATATATCGAGTTCCCAAGAACTCGTCCATCCAATAACACACCATTTATGGACAAGCCACCACATAAATGCCGATAAATGGCCACATAACACATTGTGGACAAACCACCACATATTTGCCGATAACAGCCACATAATCGCAGATAAACTACCACATAACTTTCACCTTTCACAAAACTCCACGCCATACATGTGATATGGCAATTTCACTTTTTAACACATATTATTCACTTTTACACTTAGGCATGTAAACATGCTCTCATAATCACATATCACTTATTTATCACTTATAATCACTTTAACATGTTAAACATGCTTTTCACATTAGATCATGGATCTCAAATTTCACATACACATATATAAGCCTCACATGCTTAAATCATCACATATATCACATAAGCCATACATCACATATCATGGGGATGAGATTTACACATACATCATAATCATAATCATAATCATAATCATAATCATAATCACATCAATTATCATGTGTTTCATAAAATCACTCAATTAAAGTCATTTACATGGTGTAAGGCCCAATTTTGGCCCGGGCTCGCATAAATAAAAATTAAAACCAAATAAAAAAACACAAAAAAAAGCCCAGCAAACTAAACCCAATTAGTCTAACCCAAACCCGATTACAACAAAAAAGGGAAACTCTAAAGCACTATCTGCCCTAGCCGCCGCACGCCCAACAGCTTCCAGCACCGCCCTCCACGTCACCGTACGGCCTTCGTACACCTACAGAAAACCAACAGCACACAAAGAAGCAACGAAAAAAAGAAGAAAACAAAATAGCGAAAAAGAATGACAGATTTTATATTTTTTCTTTTTATTTTGTATTTTTTCGGTATATAAACCGATTGCAAATAGAACAGAAGGGGAAGAAAAAAACGGATGTAAAGAAAAATTGAAAAAAATCAATACAAAAACACAAAAAAAATCATTCAAAAAAAAAAAGTAAAAAAATACATCATTTAGGTGATTCTCCGATTTCATTTTTTTATTTTTAGTTTTCTTTGATTTTTTTATCTTTATTTTATATGCGAAAAAAATAAAAAAGGAAGAAGAGGGAGGCTTACTTTTGCCCTCGAGTTTGCTCCAAATGGGTTAAAAAACCCAAATCGGCGTGTCTCTGGCCACCGATTGCTGTGGAGCCCCGACGAAAGGGAATGAGACTGCGGCGGCTGAAGTTGGGGAAAACCCTAACAAAGAAGTTTAGTTTTTTTTTTCTTATTTTTAGTCTGCAAATGTTTTTTTTTAAATTTGGTTTAAGTAAACTTACAAAACGGCGCCGTTTGAGAGGAGGCCTATAGGTGTCCAAAACGACGCCGTTTAATGGCCGATGACACGCGCCTCGACCCGACCCGACCCGGAAGAGAGGATCCAAGCGTTTTACAGCCATTACGTGATTTTCGCAAATGGTCCTCTCTCTTTTGTGGCGTGTTCAAATTGGTTCTTTTATTTTTTTAAATTTAGCCTTTTAATTTGATTTTCGTTTTATTTTAGTCCATGCCGCAACACAGCGTTTTGGAGGGCTGGGAGTATTTCCAAATTAACCCTCTTTGTTATTCGCGCATTGCACATTGGCCCTTATTTTGTTTTATTTATGTTATTTCCCGATTAATTTCGTTTTAGTTGCAATTTAATCCTCTTTTTGTGTTATTTGTTTCTTTTTAATTAGTTTAATATTTTCATTATTATTATTACAATTTTTATTAGTATTATTATTATATATAAATTTATTTAACCCCTTGTATATACATTATTATTCTATTGCGTACTATCATTTAAGGTTTTTTTATATTATTATCATATTATTATTTAATTTCATAATGTATTATTATATATATTTTTGATAATTCGATAGAATTTATTTTTTTAATGATTGTATTTTATAATATATATCAAATCATTTTCATTTTATAAGTCATGGATTTCATATTATTAAAGCCATTAATTTTAAGTTTTTTTTTATGTTTGTATATATGTGTTTAAATCTATCTTCATAAATATTTAATTTATTCCTTCTAAAAAACCCTACTTTAATATGTGTTACTTATTTCAACCTCTTACATATGTTGATATATATTATTATTATTCATATTAGGTCTTTCATTTCACATGTTTTACTTGTTTAAATCAATATGTATTATTATGTATACTACTTATTTGATTTTCCTTTCACGTAACATTTTGATAAAATCTGTGTATATTATCTTTTTTTTAGTCTATTATTGATATTTCAAGATTTCATGTATATTATTTATTTTAAATTTTTATATACATATAATTTTTTATTTATACATTGATGAGTTTAAATGTTTTATCTTTCACGCTATTTTTTATTTTGTTTAGTGTTTCTATAATTCATTTTCAATTCATTTTGCTCTCTAATATTGGTGTTAGTATTAGCATAATGTGGGATATGAAATTATTGCTCCTATGTATTGTATTGCTTATTTATATTTACTTGATTATTCTCCATACATTAGTGTATATTTAAATTTACGAACTATCACTTTGCATTGTATAGTGTCACTCCATCACATTTTATTCGTTTGAAAGGTTACGTCTAATATCATTTAAGTATCAAAATCATTTCATTCAAAAGTTTTCAAAATAACACTATATGTCATTTTTGGAACTTTGAGGATTCGTGCCCTAACTTACGGGGTTTCGATATTCTCATCGAACTAAAACGGCCAAACATTTTTTAGTTTTCAAATATACCAAATTTCAATAAATATTTTTAAAAGGTTAGCCTATACTCGGGAATTCAAGTGTTGCATCCTAACTTACGGGATATAACATATTGTGCCTCGAGATGAGAAGACCTTTTTACATCCAAGTTTATCCAAGTATTGTTTTAAAAAATATATATGGCATTAATAAAAGGAGGAATCGTTTTCAATCTTTTCAAATTTTTGACATTCAACTTTAAGACATTAATTAATCAATTCGGCACCAATTTTGGGCGTTACGAGGGTGCTAACCCTTCCGCAAGCGTAACTGACTCCCAAGCCCATTTTCTTATTAAAACTCGTAGACCAAAGCCGTTTTTAAGGTGATCCGGTCACACCTTAACCAAAGATCGGTGGCGACTCCCATTTTCATTTTTAAAGTCAATTTCTATTTTTCAAATAAAAAAGTGGTTTCGACACATGGTGTTCATCTTGTTAAGTTTTTCAACTATTCATGAATATTTAGTGCACTTATGTTTTAATATAATTAAATTATTAATGTAATAAAATAACTACATCACACAAACAAATGGTAATGATCCCACACATTATATCATAGATCCGATTTGCCAGAATCCTTAATAACGATCTCACTTTTATCTAACTCGAAAGATGAATCTAACACATGAATAACGTTTATTAGTTAGGATCCGTTTGAAAATATTCATCACTAATAGATTGGTTACCAAAGTTCTCACCAACACTTACCCCACGATTTTGGACTCTCGAAAAGATGATTCCTAATGCGAAACTAGGGGTCTCCCCTACGATTATCATTTGGTCATTCAAGATGGTAAAGAGTAGTATTAATATGACAATAAAATGTAAAATTTCCCAACAATGAAATGAATCCACTAAGAGAAGGATTTTGTGATCCAAATAACCATACTTACAACTTAATTCAATATGGAATGGTTGATGAATCGAGAAAAGAATGAAGTTGATGAATCAAGTGATCTAAAAAGATTAATAGAATGAAGGCAATATGTAAATTTAATCAATTAAAGAATCAGTAAGTGAAAGAGGAAGAGAAAGGATGAATTTTTGTTCATCGACGATGGTAGCAGCAGTGGTTTGACGATGGTGAAGTGGTGTTCTGATGGAAGAGGGCTATGGGGTTTCGGCATAATGAGGGGGATAAATGAGACCTGCAGTGGCACGCAATAGTGATCATGGTAGCAATGTGAGGAGAAAAAGAGGAGGAGAGGAGGTGCGATAGCCATGAGGTATGGTGAATGATGGTGGAGGGTTTGGTCTTGGTGGAGGAAAGGAGAAAAGATTAAAAGAAATGGTGGTGATTATTTTGTAAAATGGAGAGAAAATGAATGAGAACATAAATGAAAAAGAGAGAAAATGGGAGTAAGAGAGAGGTAGAGATGGCGAATTGAGGTTGGGAGAATGGGAATAGGTTGGTCAACTAGGTCTAGGTTCAATAAACCTCTTGTACGGAAAGGATGAGAAGTTTTGGCAAGGGAGGGAGACATGGAGTAAAAAGGGCGATCATGCACCCTCAACTTAAGGTAAGTTTGACCTATATTGTAGGAAAGGAATCCTCCTATTTATGGTGAAAAAGGGGTGGACGACAAGAACTTAAATCACATGGAAAAATTGTAAAAAAAATTAAATAGAAAAGTGTGAACATTAATACTTGTGAACATTAATACTTGAACCTTAGACCACTAAGATAGCTAAGGGGGTTAATAAACCACTAAACTACTCACTTCTTTGTTCTCAAACTTGAGCAAATAAAAATAAAAATAAAAATATGGGATGACATTTGCTAATGGTTTGAAACAAATTTGCACAAAATAGAAATTAACGAGAGCGAAGGGATTCGAACTTAGATCATCAAGGACAACTCCACCACTACTCAATCACTATAATTAATATTTATTTATTATCAAATGAGTAAAATATTATCTAAATAAAAATTTGGTCGTGACCACTTCCAGTTCATTAACCCAATTTCTACTAACCCGATTTTTGGGATGTAACATGTTAAATGATTCTTTATCCAAAGTTGATTATTTATTCAAGGGTAATTAGTATATTAGGGAGTGACACCCCTGATAGAATATCGAGACAAGTGAGACTAAAAGGGTGTCCTATCGTGTATAATTTGTGTCAAGTGGAGAGGTCAGAAGGGTATCCATATGCCTGGGAAGAGACTGGAAGGGTGACTTCGGTGGTAATCCTTAGTGAAGATGAACCGGGAAGGTAGTCTTAGCTAAGGGTGATAAATAACTCAATCTAAGATAATTAATTATTTAATTAGATAAGTAGGGATTAATCGATCATAGGGTAGAGGCTCACATTATTGACACTGGGAATAGGAAAGTCCATTATGTTTAGTTAGGTTAATTAAAATATTAATTTGGATACGCAATGCTAATTTGTGACTTGATTAGATTAATAATTATTTTTTGTAATTAATTTAATAGTAATTTCTTCAATCTACAATCCCTTGGGTACGATCCTCGAAATACTTATCAAGTGTTTCGTTGTAAACATAGATATATTAAAATTTAACTTTTTCGCTTGCAGATACCACACTTAATTTATATTTATTTGCACGATTTTAATTATAAACAATAACATGTTTATTGGTGGTCAGCTATCCCATTTTTATTGTCCTAGCGGACTCTCTTATGTTTACTATTCCAGTGGATTAACCCATGTTTATCGTCATGGTGGGCTACCCTATTTTTATTGTCCCAACATACTCTATATGTTTACTTTGATGGCAGTATTCATAAACACCATTTTCCCAAATCCAGACTTCATCTAGTTCATCGAAAAATTTCCCTCCGTACCCCTCCACTATAATCATGCAATACATGCATTTCATTTACATACAAACAAGGAGTACCCTACCTTTTTGGACATGGAATCATAACTATGTCATGTATATTGAACTACATTGACAGATGCCCAAACCTAAACAATCTTATACATGCTTAGCATTCACAATCAGTAGAAATCATGCATTATCACAAAACTCAACACAGAATCGTGCCAACCACAAAGTGTAACAACTAGTTTTTTAATGGTGTCGAAAATAGTTATTTCGAGACCATAATTTTGATGAGAGAGTCCATAGATATATTTAATTAATATTTATGAGTTAAATATAGTGTAATATTGAATCTTTATTTGATATATTTTATTAATTGGTTAATTAGTCAAGGTACAAGTGGTGCATACTGAAAGTCAAGTGGTTTTAGAAAATGAGGTTGCAGAACCTCATTTCTTTAAATTGAGCCAATGAATATTTTTATTAAATAATTACAAAGTTTTTATATAGGTGAATTGAAGTTTGATCCAGAAATTTTAGCGATTAAATAGTTAATTAAGGAAAAAGGACTACATCATAAAAACTATAAAATCTAATTGGTAATGAATTTTATTACTTGAAAGGCTTGATTATTAAAATTTTATGTACTAATTAAGAAAATTTTCACTATTACTGGATGAATTATAGGCATTTTATTATTGTAATTATAAAACTAATCAAGGTTAATTTGGTAAATAAATAAAAGATAAAAAATTAAGAAAATATGAAATATGAAATAGACCACCATCATCCTCATTTCTTCTTCTTGAAACCGAAACACCATTGAATATAGCTTGGGAACTTTCGGTCAAACTATTTCCTTCGAATGTAAGTGTTATTCAGGTTCGTTTTTCGTAATTTTTATGATTTTGAGATTGTGGTAACTAGGTCTAACTAACTCGTATCTCAATTTTCAAAACTATTAAATATTTATAAACTTTCCATTGATGTTAATGGAATTTTTTGAATGCTTATGGTAGATTTTGAAACTTAGAAATGAAATAGGATTAATTTGTTAAGTAAATTTTGTTAGTTTTGAATTAGGGACTAAATTGTGAATATATTGAATTGGTATTAATTTTTTGTAAATTTTGATAATATGAGGTTGTATATGGACATAATTGAAGTGGGTTTAAAATTTGGAGTTCAAATTCGAAAGATATGATAAATTTGATTTTGGGGACTAAATTGAATAAAATGCAAAACTTTAGGGGCAACCAAATAATAAAATTGAGTTGATACATGTTTATAATTGGATTAAATAAGAGGATTGGAATTGATAAATTGAATTGAATTGAATAGATCGAAAATTGGACCAAATTGAAGAAAATCAGGGAAATGACAAAAAGTGATGATTAGTCCTTAAAGAGTTGTTTGTTTGTTGTCTTGACCAGATAAGTCTATACAGTATGTTTGTGTTAAATTGATATGTATTTAGAATTATAATTGTAAGTATGTTTAATTTAAATTTTAATTATTTACAATTCGGTACAAAAAGGTGAGATAGAAGATTAAATTGAATAAGATTAATTGTAAATGGAAATAATTATGGAATTTACCTTAATTTGAACTAAAATAGGATATTTTATGTGACGATGTGATGAAATGAGCTGAATTGATTCAATTTAGTTAGGTTGATAGTGATAAGGACTGAATTGAATATATGAGAAAGTATGATATAATGTTGTAAACGTGAAATTGAATCAGTATGGTTATGTGATGTACTATTAAACTTGAGAATTGATTGTTTGATTGATGAAATTATGTAATGGAAATTGAAAATGGTTACCTTATTAACTGTTCAGACAAAGTCGGATATAGTTGGCATGTCATAGGATAGGAAGAGTTCAGGGTTACTTCGACTACGAGTTGATAAGGCACTGGGTGCCAAATTACTTTAGTTATATCGATGAGAAACTGGGTGTCAAACTATTTGATAAGCATTGGGAGCAAGTATTTTATCCGATGAGGCACTGGGTGTCAAACTGCTGTGTTGGTTGGATCCATGTATCTGTTCAAGTCCGAGTCAAGTTAATATGGGGAATAAATGGTAAAATTGGGATAAGTATAATTAAGACGGTGATGATCGAGTCCTCGAAATCATGAGATTGAAAATTTGAAATGAAAAGTGTTTTTGATAATTGAGATTGCAAATAGATAGGAAATGGAAAGTAATGTGATATTTGATTCATGAGATATAAACTGGATTGATAATTGTGTTATGGTAATACAAAGTTCATTAACGATTTATATATGAATATCAATAGTTTTGACTACTAATACGTAGAGGAACTACGAGCCGGAGGGCCAATATAGAAATGTGATAAATCTATGAACTTGATGGAAAATTCGGACAACAAAATGAAATAATATGATATAATCTTTAGATTGGTTAATTGAAGGTTGTATATATTGATACAAGTGTACCATTGAGACTTTTGGCTGTATTTGTGAATTCAAATGTTGATTGCAATGTTGTGAATGGTATTGAGTTGTTTTTTCAATGCTATTGGTATTAAAATTATTTGAAATGCTAAATGTTCAGATTATTATATGAATTGGTTATGGAATGAAATCAACTTGTTGATATAGGGTTGCCAGATTTAGACAAAATTGTCAAGTTGAATAACTTTTTGTTTAAATTTATAAAATGAGGTAAGTTGTTGTTTTAGTAATTGTGAACTTACTAAGCATTAGTAATGCTTACTCCATTGTTTTCCTTTTCCAGGTAGATTGTCAACTTGCGAATTGTGTCAAGCGAATCATCAAGAAACTCACACTATCTTGGTATTGATTCAGTAGTTTTCTATCATTTAAAACTCGATTTTGTGGCATGTGTATAGGTGATTCATTTTTGGTCAATCTTGAATGTTGGTATTTTGGTTCTTGATTGTGGTTTTTTTGAATAGTTATATGTTATGTATATAGGTTGTGTGTTTAAATATTGAGTTCTAAAGTTAAGTTTTGAAAGTAGTAAAATTTGAACTTGGCTATTATGTAATGTTGTTTCTAAAGACTAATTGGCATGTTTAATGGAATTAATGGTATAAATATGTGTAGTTGAAGTGTGCTTATCCTTGAATCATGGTAGATTATCAATTGGTAATGCTTGATGAATGGTTGATTATTAGATATACGATATAATATTAGTTGTTGGCTTGAGACTTCTATGGTCAACATTGATGTCACATCCCAAAAACTAGGTTAATAGAAATTGGGTTAATGAACCGAGAGTGGTCACGCTCGAATTTTTTTATTGATTGAGTAGTGGTGGAGCTGTCCTTGATGATCAGTGTTCAAATCCCTTCTCTCATTATCTTCTATGTGGTGCAATTTTGCTTCAAACCTTAGTAAAGGTCACATCCCATGTTTTATTTATTTTCTTGCAAAAATGAAAACAGGGAAGAAAGTGGCTAAGTGGTTAAGTGTTTAATTATTTTCTTTAGGTCATAGGTTCAAGTTTCCTCACCAACACCTTTTTTTTGAATTTTTTTCCCATGTGCTTCAGGCCCCCTTGTCGTCCAACCTTTCTTCCTTGCCATATTGGGGGAAAGATTCTTTCCTTTTTTTTGGTCAACATACCTTATTTTTGGAGATCATGATCCTCTTTTCACTCCTTTATGCCTCTAACTTACCATTCTCTCCATTTTTTTCCATATGAATGATTCATTGAACCTAGGCATGGTTGACCACACTCGTTCCATCCATCCTATCACTCTCCTCTTCTCATTGCCACACCATCCATACTCCTCCCTATTTTCTTTTTTTTCCCTTTTTTGTTTAGCTCTCAACCTCCCATTTTTACTCTCTTTTTCTTTCTCTCTTCCACCATTTCTTAACTTTGCACCACCATCACACCACCATTGAACCACTGTAAACTCTAAATTATATAAGGTTTTTCTAGGCATTTTTACCACCTTTTTACTTAATAATAATACTAATCCTGAGTATTTGTTCATTAATTAAGTGGATGTTGTTTATATTTCGATACTGGGCATGAATTTATAAAAAATGAAAATATAAGCTTTATTGTATTAATTTTTTTGCACAATTTAAATTATTTCATGTTAATTATTAATGTGTTATATTTTATTATGCAGGGAACCATAGAGATGATACAAGATGGAGCTTATTATAAAGTTGCATGAATATGAGCTATTTATTTCCTATGTTGGACAATAAAACCATGCTAAATGGGTCATCAAGGTGTTAATTTAACCCATGGCAATATCTGTGGATTCTGTCAGGACAGTAAACACGAGATTGTGTATGAATCCTTTATAACGTGTACTGTTTGTCTTATGTGGTGAAATCTGTCGTGAATGTCTAGTAAGATATGAATAAATTCTGTTAGTTTTGTAATAAGGATGGCTAAAATAATGTATTGATATGATCAGGGTTAAGAGTTGAATGAGATTTGTGATATAATTGAATAAGTCTTAAGAGTTTTTGTGTTAAAAGACGTGTATCGGTATGATAAGAAGAGTATTCATTGTGATCATTGTAAATATCGAAAATGGGTGCACTCATAGTTATGAGAGTTTTAAGAAATTATTAAATGAGTTGATCTGTATTATGTGAGGGTTGAATCCGAATTATGTGGAATTCACTATATCTAAATTGTATTGTGTTTTCTTCAAAATTATTCTAAATCTGGGTCAATGTTATCTTGAGCTTAGAGGATTCTAAAATAAAATTATATGGAACTCACATGAATGATCTACGGTACATTATCAATATGGGTATGTGTGGTATTGAATCAGGGTATGTCTGATGTGAATTAAATGGTATCCTATCCTACGTAAGTATTCGCCAAACGTATATGTATCTACCTGTGAAAAATGTCTATGAATAACCGTTTGAGATAAGTGTAAGTGTTAAAGCATGGGTTGTTAAAAGTGGACTCCAAGGATATGTTACGTGGAGCAATATATGAGTGTTAAAGAGATGTAGGAAAATGTTTGGAAGGATCGTCAGTTAGTTGGATAAGGAAGATAAGAGTATGATAAGAGCATGATAGTTGGCGTATAAGTGTATGTTAAAACTGTAGTGATATCCGCCTAAAATAAATGGTTCAGAAGTATGGCTGGTGCGCAGTAATTCATAAAAGAATGTAAAATATCCATTAAGGTATCTCTGTAATAAAGCTCATTAAGTACTATTGTACTTATAAGGTTTGTTATTGTTTTTCAGGTATATGGGAAGAGACTTTGCCTGGAGGGACAATGCCAGGAACACGCCAAGTTAGTGTCGGAGTGGGCTATTATGCATATAGTGGAAAAGTGGCATAGTCTAAGATTTACGTCCTCTGTATAAGTCTTTAATAAACTTCTATTTTGTAATGATTCATGTCAAGTCTATTGTAACTAATTATTTTAAAATATTTCCCCTGTTTTAAAACGTTATGTTATTCAGTTAGAATAATAAATAAAATATTTAAAATAATGAGAAATATTAGACTATTTTGTTAAATTTGTTAATAATATGTGTAGTAACACCAGAGATCTAGACCCGATGAATCAGGTCGGGTCGAGGGCATTACACTTACGTTGGTTTTATAAGTGATGTTTTTTGTATGATTTTGATGCTTTTGAATTGGTTGAAAATTGGTATAATGTGTTGCTTGTGGCATAAGTGAATTAGGGTTAAAAATCTTGTTATGAAAGGTTTCTATAGGTAAACATGATATGATATATGGTCGTGTGCCATACCAGGTCATATGGCACGACCGTGTGAATTGCACGTTTAGGGTGATTTTGGTGCACATGACCATAGTCTGTTACACAACCTGACGATACGGCTGTATGACATCTTTTGGATATTTGCACTTTTATCCCACACGACCTCAACCTTTCACACGGCCGTGTGACCCATATTTGCAGAATTTTCCCATCTTTATGTATTTGTTTCAAATTATCCCTGTTTGTTGCTAAGTTGATTTTAAGCTTTTGTAAGCTCGATATAAACCTGAAATTGATTGAATTGCATGTTATACATGATTAAATATGGCGAATTGATATTGAATTGAATTTTGAACTATTATTTGACATGTAAATGTTTCGTATTTGTCTGTAACATTCTATTACTCAAGTTTGACAATCGGATTAGGTAAGAGGTGTTACACAAAGCATCCCAGGAATGGAGTATAGAAACTCACCTAATCCTTCTCTGCTCTTTTAGCTTAGCTTTTTCGAACACCAGAGCTTTCATTCTCCTGGCGGCTAAGAAGGACAACCAAAATCATAGATTAAATTGAGAAATTTCGACTTAAAACTCAGTTTTCCAGAAACATGCAAAATCCCTCAAAGGTTCTTGAAATTCTTTATGTCATTTCTTAATCCTACTAACACCAATGACTTAGAACTTTACTAGCTCACTGGATTCTCTACTTTTTCGACTCAAACCTCATGATTATTCCTCTATGTAGAGCTTTCCGTAACTATCTTTTCTTCAGAGCAACCAAAAAGAAGATGAAGAAAATTAATTAGAACTTAAAAGAATTCACCCTGGGAATTCATTTCTTATCTATTTATAGCCCTTCATGCTTGGTTATAAACTCTATAGAAACCATCCATTGGTCATCATTTTGTCTCACACTAACGAACCAGTCGGTTCTCATCCAACGAAACTAGAATTGGAACTTAACTATGTCCATATAGGATGCTAATGTTTTTCAGAATTTTTAGTAGAAACCAAAAACTTATTGATTCTTTCAATTTAACCCCCATTTATTTCTAATTTTTCAAACTTAAAACAAAATCGGGTGTGACAGAATTAGTTATTAAATCCTAACGGTATAATTATTTGACGCAATATCTGAATGGTGCTTGTTTAATCTATATTTGAGATAATAAGGTTAAAGTTTGTAATAATTCAAGACAACCTTATTACCTTGCATAATACAAGGATTTATGTGATTAAACTATTTTAGTATAGAAATATTACTATTACCTCACATAATCTATTTTTCTACTCATTAAAAATACTAAGTTGTTGACATAGACATATGCTAGACTTAATAATTTGATAAGTTGAATTCTTAGATGATGCCTGAAAAGGTAACCTTGAAGTCGTAACAGACATAGAAATATGAAGACAAGAGGTTAAACTTGGGACTTCGAGAGACGCCTAAGTACTTGTAATTAAAATAGGGTTAATAAATAGCCGAGTTGCCATGGGATTTCATGTTACATCATTAGTATTATTTAAATATTTATAAGTCAGGAAGGAGAATTATTTTGACTCATGCATGCTATTGTGATTTCTCTCATAGACTTGCATACTTATTTAATTAAAACTCATCACTTTAATTTATTTTCATCATCGACCGATTTGCTTAGTAATTAATTTTGCAATACTTGATTTGCATAAACAGCCCCTGTGAATACGATAACTCTTACTCACTACTTTATTACTTGTTAACGATTGTGACGATTGTGTACACTTGCACATCAATCGAATTATTTCTAGACAAGTTTTTGGTGCCATTATCGGGGGCTGTTATTTTAATCATTATTTTTGAAATTATTTTTGCAATTAGGTTTTATTTTCTATTTTTTTTAACTTAGCTAATTTTTATGATTTTCTTTTCAAATATTTATGAGCATTGATCTAATTAGAATCTAAAATCAAGCAGACATTCAGGCAAAGAAGATGAGAACGAAAATCCCAGAGACAAGCCACAAATAGTCCTAATTAGAATCAAAATTAAGGAAATAAAGTCGCTTATGCTCAAAATCCAGTCCTTGTTGCTAATGACAAGGACCGACCCATAAGGTAGTATGTTGAGCCTCTTTTCAATAAGCTTAACCCATGCATTGCTAGACCCGAGATCGAGGTACCATAGTTCGAGTTAAAACTTGATATGTTCCAGATGCTTCAGATAGTTGGCCTGTTTCGTGGGATTTCTATGGAAGATCCACACCTTCACCTTAAATTGTTCATGGAGGTGAGTGATTCCCTCAAGCTAGCCAGAGTAATTGAGGATGCGCTAAGGCTAAAATTGTTCCCATACTCATTAAGGGACAGAGCAAAAAAATAGTTAAACTAATTGCCACTTTGGTTCAACTTCACATGGCAAGAGCTAGCAGAACGCTTCTTAATGAAATATTTCCCACCTAGCAAAAATGCTAAGTTACGGAACGAGATCACTACACTTCAGCAAATGGATGATGAATCTTTGTATAAGGCATAGGAGAGATTTAAAGAATTATTACGAAAATGCCCTCACTACAGGATTCTGCATTGCATCCAGCTAGAGACATTTTATAATGGTTTTAACGCACACACGAGGATGGCGGTAGATGCTTCTAAAAATGGTGTTATCCTATCTAATTCTTATAATGACCCTTATGAAATCATTGAGAGAATTCTTAGTAACAACTACTAGTGGCTAACCAACCGAGAAACTTCAGGAAGACAACTAGTAGGAGTACATTAAGTTGACGCCCTCACTTCACTTGTAGCTCAGGTATCTTCCATATCTTTAATGCTTAAGAATTTTACTACTAAGGGTCTTAACAATGTTGCAGCATTTTATAAATTTTTTTAACACATTTTATAAATTTTGTGACCCAATAAGCCGACATGGACCTTTGGTAGTTCTAATATGTTTAATTGAGTGTGTAAGATGAAGATGTAAAGACCCAATTGACATGGAAGCATGGGATGAGTGATGCATAAGCTTCTCGAGACATCAAAGCACAAAACAAATGACACAAGGATAGAATTGGGTTTCGTGTCACGCCACACAAAGGGTGTGGTGCAACACAGGTTGACATCTTACACAAGTAATTCAGGGTTATTTTCATCCATGCAATCAAATTTATACGAAGATTTAGGACGTACCGAAGACCTAGTTTGGGCAGCCAACACTTCTATAAATAAGACATTAGGGGTTTGATGTAACTAAGTTGTCCTAAACGCCTTAAAAAACACTAGTAGTTTAGGAGTATATTTAGATTTTTTTTTTGGCTTTTGATAACTCTTTTGTTTTTCCTCAAAATCAGTTTTGATTCAAGAGTTTATTTATTTAAAGTATTTTAGTTTATATTTTATTTTGCATTCAATTTATTTCTTTATTCCAATAAATAGCTTTGCTACTATGTTTATTATTTGATATTCAATCCACGATTATTCAATTCTCTTTTCTCTTATGCATCAATCGTGTTCTTTACATGATTCATTCAATCGAGATAGAGATTATGAATAACATGTGTGGCTAAATCCCTTAGGGGAGATTAGTGAGTGGATGGGGATGTGATTAATAAAGGATTTAGGGTTTCTTGAGAGGGGATAGTTGGTATGGATTACATGTGCTTAATCCACTAGGATTGACAACCCTAGGAAGTTATCATAGGCTAG
Source organism: Gossypium hirsutum (assembly GCF_007990345.1). Lineage (NCBI taxonomy): Eukaryota > Viridiplantae > Streptophyta > Magnoliopsida > Malvales > Malvaceae > Gossypium > Gossypium hirsutum. The sequence continues at coordinate 16,078,215 of NC_053438.1, forward strand.
AAAAGATCGGGATATAAGTCGAATTGAGTAAATCATAATTTATCTTGGTTGAGAAAGTAAGGTCGGGAGATAACCAATCAATTAGTTAATAAGAGGCTGGGAGGTAATAATTGGTTATTCGATAGTTGATTTACCCTAAAACCCTAATCAGAAGTTAGTTACAAACTCTGAAGTGAGTTAATCTTCATGATTGATTTATTAATTTAATTTGTTTTGATTATTTTTCTTATTTATTTCTTTTTCATTATTTATTTTTATCTCATCAATTTATTTTATGGTTCATCGTAATATAGGAATTAATTAATACTACTTAGACTTGTTATTGTAAATTTTTTTATTATTTATTCCATCCTCCCTTGGATACGATCCTCAAAGCACTTCTAAAGTATTTCATTGTACTAAACTATATTACAATTTGACCCATGCACTTATGGACACCGCCGTTCTTAATTCTTATATTTTCTTAGTGTTATATTTCACTATAAATAATAACTCGTTTATAGGCAGTCAAGTTGTTGGCACTGTTGCCGAGAAAGTTTCAGTAATAAATTTTGAAAGTAATTTTTTTACAACTAATAAGATAAGTAAGAACGTTAGGACCTATAAATACGATTTTTAATATTTGTTTATTTATTTTATTTTCTTTTTAGGTTGTTTATGACCCCAAGCTCCATAATTCTAATTGAACCATATCATGATCAGGAACAAATTATTCTGTGCAATCATCAAGCGATAAACACCATTCAGCCCACGGTAATTAACTTACACCTGGAAAATCCATTATTTGAAGAGTCATGAGAAAAACAAGGAAATAATCGGGAAGAAGTCCCAATGGCTCAGTGGACGTTGCATGAGTACGCCTTACCTACATTAGATGTGGTGTGAGGAAGCATAGAACGGTCGACAATTAATGCAAATAATTTTGAGATAAAGATGACCACTATCCAAATGATCCAACATGCTCTACAGTTCAAAGGGAACATGGTTGAAGACTCGAATCAACACTTGAAGTGGTTTCTTCAACTATGTGACACCTTCAAGTACAATGCGTTATCCGATGATACCGTGCGTCTTTGGTTATTCCTATTTTCCTTATGCAACAAAGCGAATGATTGGTTGGATTTTTTAGAACCAAGTTCCATCACCACATGGAACAATGGAACGATCTAGCGGAAAAATTTCTTTACAAAATTTTCCCGATTAGTTGAACCATTCAGCTCCGATGAGAAATTACAAATTTCAAACAATACAAAGGTGAGTCCCTGTACAAGGCATAAGGATGATTCAGGACAATGCTAAGAAAGTACCCATATCATAGATTGCTAGCGTAGGTCCAAATCCAAATATTCCATATCGGTGTTGATGGCCACATCAAGTCTAGCTTAGACAAAACATCCGACGGATCTCTCATGTTCCATACGTACGAACAAGCCTACAAAATCTTAGAAGACATGGCCATGAATTCGTACCTGTGCCCAATGAGAGCTGTATGTACAAATCTAAGCCTCTGATGGTTAAAGCAATGAATGAAGAAAACAAAGATGATAAGTTTGAATGAATCTTAGAGATGCTCAACCATTTGGAAACACCCGTTAAGCCGATGAGCTTGGAGCCACATTATGAAAACCAACAAGAGGAGGTGAGCTACGTAAATAATAGGGGTCGAGATCCCTATTCAAATACCTACAATTTCGGCTGGAGGGACCACTCGAAACTCAAGTGGGAAGTAATCAATGAGGTGCAAATCAAGCACAGACCCAACAGAACCCTCTTTATCAACCTCTACCATTGCAACAAAGAGTCGTGGGAAACGACGATACTTTATGTGGTCAAAGATTCGACCGACTAGAGGGGTAGTTGCAAACTATAAAGATGGACATTCGACAAGTCCAAGATACGTGTGGATGAGTCAAATCCTAAATGGATATCATTTGAAACCAAATGAGCCAAGTCATGACGATGTTTCAAAAACAAAACGATTAGCTTCTCCCAAGTAATACAGTGAATAACCCTTGGAGAGATGGAAATGAGCACACAAAAATGGTCGCGTTACGATTGGGCAAGGCATTAAAGTCACCAATCACACTCATCCATGAAGAGGAGGTCCCTGAAGAATTTGACAAATCCATGGAATAGGAGCCAGCGGTGCACCACGAGCCAATCAAAGAGGTAGCAAAATTGGATTCTGATTCAGTAATTGAAAGACCGAGCACGATGACGGTACTATTCTTGAAACGACTAGAGGACAAGAAAAACTGGATGAGGTAGATTTTATAAATTTTCTTAATTTATTTAAATCTCTCAATGTCATTCTGCTTCTATGAGAACTTATTGATAAAATCCCGAAGTATGCCAAGTATTTAAAGGGAATCATGAAACAACATAGGAAAATGAAAAATAACAAGCAAATTGACATTGATGCCTCGTGTAATGCTCTAATTACAAAGAAGATACCTCCGAAGTTAAAAGATCTGGGTAGTTTTACAATACCAATAGAGATAGGGGATAGATATTTTAGCAAAGCCTATTCCGATTTAGGGCTAGCATAAATTTAATGTCCATATCGATCTATCAGACACTTGGACTTGGAGATCTCAAAAACACCTCTATAACGCTACAACTTGCCAATAGATCCTTAATGCATCCAAAAGGTGTACTTGAGGATGTATTGGTTAAGGTACAAGGATTAATAATTCATGTCGACTTTGTAGTCCTCGACTACGAGGAAGATCAATAAATCCCATTCTGTTGGGTAGGCCATTTTTGGGCACTTCTAAGTCGACAACCGACTTAATTTTAATTTAATAATAATTGATGATGAAATAGAAGTGTTCAAATGTGGTTGCAATTACCAAAGTGAGGGATTAACTTGGAAAGAGTGTTATGTCTTATTTAATTTAATCTCTAACGGCCTCTATTGAAGGTATCGCATTAGTTGTGTTGGTGTAGAAAACTAGATTATGAAGGAATAAGACAAATGGTGAGACTCCAATGAAAGAAGGATCAAGTGGAAGGGCTGAGATGGGCGAGATTGATAGCTAAAGTAGATGGTAAAATTTAAGGAATTACTGGACAAGTCCGGTAGTGCGACATAAATTTCAAACAATCGATTTTAATTAAGTTGTAAATATTGTGCACTATTTTTTAAAAAATTTGTTAGATTAGGAATTAGATTAGTTAATTTGTGTTTGAATTACAAAGAAAAAAGTTTCCGAAAGCAATAGGGAAGCTAAACAATAGTAGGGTGTATATACGAGAAACTGTGGACCCCTTACAGTTCCCGAAGAGACAAAATCGAAGCCATGTCCTCACACAACAATCCCATGGTGAGACACAACCCCCGTAAACCCAAGAATGTTGAAACAGAACCCCTGTAAACCCAAGAACTTTGAATTCTATCGTCATGTCGCGCCACACCACACCTATGGCGTAACACATCCTTGAATTTAATGTAAACAGGGGTAACATTGTTGCCGTGTCATGCCATGCACACCTTGTGGCACGACATGCAAACCATTTTTGGCAACTTTCTATTCTTGATTCAACGTGATCTTCAGAGATTTTCACGAAGATTGGATGGCAAGTAAAGCCCTAGATGGCTTCTATATATTTCCCTTACCAGATACCACACCCTTTAAGCTATCATAGCCACCTAAAGCAACATTTGCCAACCTTTTCTTCAGAATTCCATGAATTCCCCTGTTGTTCCTCTGTTTCCCAACCCCAAACCACGCATAGTAACCTTTTTGACGGATAGCCACGCTTACCTCTCAGAATGGGAGCTCGAAAGAAACCTTCTTGCGACTCAACACAATATCATGTTACAAGAACAAGGTTTCAAATCTATAGATGCATTTAAGACTGAAACGTTTGAGTTAATTCAATACCACCAATGGGAGAAGTTCTACACAACCCCGACCAAGCTGGTGTACCTTTTGATCATTGACAATATTTACGTCTCTTTGAAGGAGGCAAATGTAAGTAGATCGATGGAGGTACCATGGATGCAGTTCTTAATCTGAGGGAATGAGATAGCTATCTTACCTTCTGAGATAGCGAGGCATTTTGACATTTCGCTATATCTCTGTGATTTTGTAAAACAAACATATCTAATGTATTTTCCGAGAGAGAACATGAACGTCATAATCAAACTCCCAATGGACGGGAAAGGTGAGTGGAAGTGCCACTTAGGCATGGACTATCTTGTATCATTCTTTCAAGAGAAATTAACTTCAATGGTGCAGATGTGGTTGAAATTTATTTGTATTTGAATTTGCCCAGCGACGGACATGTCCAATATCGATACGTTTCAAGCAACTTTGTTATACGCAATTTTAACAAAAGGAATGGATTTGTGTGGGAATGTGGATATATCAAAGCATGCTCCAACGTGTACAAGAAAATGAGGTGGAATTACTATTCTCGCACTTAGTAACATCCATATGCTGACAAGTAAAGGTGTCGATGAGACGATCGAGTCGTATCTTACAACCAAGTAAGTTTCTGATGTTGGAACCAAGTGTGGAATACCTTATAGGGAAGCAAAAATGAAAGACAGAGATAAAGAGCAAACCACATCAATGCGAGAATGTGTTACTCGATTCAGAATGGATTGTTCGATGGATGCAAGAACCCAGACCAATTTTTGAAGACTACGCACAAAAAAGTGGGTTGAAGCTACCATAATTCCCAGTAGCTAAGTACGAGGTAACGATTGAATCGAGCAAGGCAAAGAAAGAAAGGGAATTAGAGGAAAAGGAAGACCTCGGAAAAGATCCAGGGGAAGACTTGGAAGAAGAATCAAAAGGCGAACAAAACAAAGCAGATGAGGCATCAAATCCTAATTTCGACTAATTTTAGACAATTTCAATTAATTTTTAGTTTTTTAAAGTTGGACTTAATATTTTTATTCGAAATTTTTTTAGTTTTAGTTTTTAAGTATTTAAGACTTTAATATTATATATAGTATGTTTAGTTTTTCTTAGTACAAACCCCTAATTTTTTATGACACAACAATATAGAGCCAAAACTGAGAAAAGGAGTAGTCCCACCACTTGTATTGCACGAATCAAGAAAATGAGATAACCTCTATCCTTTATATCTTTTATTTCATATTAGGGACAATATGCAAATAAAGTGTAGGGGTGACTTAGGAAAATTATTAAAATTTTTTTCTGTTTCATTCTTTATTCTATTTCATTTTTAGTTTTTATTTGCATGTTTTCTTTGTACTTGAGCTTATAGAAATACAAGTGATTGGTTAGGAGCGTATACTTAGGTTGTTTGTTTAAATTATAAATTTAGCTTGAAATTCAATAATTTAGCTTGTTTATATTTAGACTAATTAATTTAGTTTATTAGAATGTAAAAAGGAAAAAAAGGTTAAATATATCAAGTGACAAAAGTAGATACGAATAGGTAATTATATTTGTAGAAGAATAGGATGTTCTAATTAAAAAGAAAATAGTTGATAAAATCTATAGTTATTGAAACATTGTAATATGACTAGTATAACACTTATAAAAAGTGCCTGCGAAAAATCTTGATCGTATTGGCACAAAAAATCATAAGGGATTATTGGGGAAATATTACCGCATTAAAGTTCAAAGCATGGATAAAAATAAACCGAGTAGGAAAAAAAATATTTGAATAGACTATACCTTACAAAAATAAATACTATATTCATATATACATTTTGATGGAGCTATATATTTCATTTTCTTTGACTTGTTTACTTTGTAATTTATTGAACTAATTTGTTTAGGTGTAAATAACTTTGAATTTTTTAAATTTTTAGTTAAGATTATATATTTAGTAAAATCTTCCTAGTTTTGATGCTCCGACCTAGTCTCGTTTATCAAGCAAGCTCAAGTACAACTTTTTTTTCTTTGCATGTTTATTTCTCGTTTTCAATTTTAGTTTATTTTCGGGTTTTGTTTTGTTTTGTTTACTTTGCTTGGATTGACACCCCTAAGGCAAAATTTAGGTAAGTGATACTAAGAGGAGATCTTATCGGACACCAATTTGTTAGTCCCGGATTAGTTGGTGAGGTCAAGAGATAAACCACACTAATTTTCCTAAGTTGGTAAAGTTGAGGCCGAGAAGTAAAATGGAACCAATTTAGGAGTTTAAGTAGTTTAGATCCCTAATCCAAAGATTAATTAGCAACATGGAAGTCAATGACTGTTGTTTGTTTAATTTAATTTGCAACTTAACACTTTGGTACATATTCATTAGCTATCAAACCAACATCCAAATATGTTGCTTTTCAACCATGCCAAACTAACTCAATTCAAACATATAATTACCTAAACCAACCACTCAACATTATACAATTCAACCTTTCAACCTTAAGGCATAATCAATTCCATATCAACTATCCATACCTAAAAACAAATCATTTGCTAATTCAAACATGTCATATTAGTACAATTTGGAAGTTTAAAACTTAAATGTCTCAAACATGAAGCACACAAAACATGCATAAATTACATCTCATACTTATCATTCAATTGTACCATTTCTTAAGTCAATTAGCAACCTATGTAACACCCCTAGCCCATCTCCGTCGTCGGATTAGGGTTACAAGGTGTTACAACACATATTAAAACAATTTACATCATTAAACTATTAATTTATTAATTTAAATAATAGCATTCCAATCTACATTTCATTCATAGCAAAATAAAATTTACGAGCTTTAAAATAAGCTTTCGATGCCCTAAAATAGTTTGTGAACAAGCAGAGACTAATTTGAATGAAAACAGAAAAAACATGAAAAATTTTGAAAATTTTGGAAACAGGGGTCACACAGCCATGTGAAAGAGACCAGCCTGTGTTGCCTCAAACATGGACGTGTGGCTACCCCACACGCCCGTGTGCTCAAACCGTGTAACTAACTGTGATTGTGTGAAAAATCTTGCACTTAAAATTAATAAGGCACAACAATCGTGTGTCCAGGTCGTGTGTGACACATGACCGTGTGATAGCTCGTGTCCCGGGCTGTGTGCACCTTAAAAAGCTTCCAAAACAAGGCAAACTTTCATTCAACACATAGGTACCATGCCAAATCAAAATAAACCATTTCCATACTTTAAAAACACATTCAAACATGTCTAAAACATGCCAAAACACTCAACCTAAGTGCCTAACCAATGTGTCCTCATTAACACCACAATTCAATTATCAACCTCAATTCACATATCACACCAAACTGATTTGCATTCAAGTTCATAAGTTCATACATAAAACTCATGCCAAACTTACCATTTCTTCTTACTCATTCACATTCATTCATACCATAATTCAAACTCTTACTTAAGGTTTATATCAAATGACCAAAACAACTTATATGAACGTATTCACACCAAGATTAAAGGCACATACATAAGCAAACTAATACCAAGCTTAAGCCTCTTTGTATCAATCTCATATATAACAAATGAAATAAGTATTCAAAACATATACAAAACACACCTATTACATGTCATATAACCCAAAATAAACGTATCAAAATCTACCAAAATGTCTCAGGATAGTGTGATCTTTAAGTTGATCCGATCGCCCAACTCCATAAAAAGTTATCTCCAAGGAACATGAAAAATGACACGAGTAAGCTTCAATAGAGCTTAGTAAGTTCAACGATTGAAATGATAAAACTTACCGTATAGACATGTTAATTACTTAATATCAATTAATAAAAAATAATCCTATCAACCATAATTATTTAACATGCGAGTCTTTATATTTATACACATATTGTATAACCTGATCAATTATACTAAATTAATCAATACCAATTCTTATTTTATATATTCAAAAGATCATGTAAACATTTATACAATTAAATAACGAATCATATAACCGTTGAAAACTTTCCTGATGAACGATATAACAGATTTGGATACACAATTAATCATCTAGAACACACCAGAATGCTCAAACGAGCTAAACCAACTGAGAACATACCTTGGCACCAAGTGCCTAGCCCGTAGGCTAACATCCCTCCGAAACACACCAGGGCACCAAGTGCCAAGCCCGAAGGCTTTACATTCGCCCTCGGTAACACATCAAAATCACTATAAATATTCAGTGGACAGTAAGAAATCAGTAATCACCATCTCATCATAAGTCAAACCCATACCACACGTATTAATAACCTATTGGCATGCCGATTGTATCCTATCCTATGTTCATCCGGATTCGATACAGGTAATCGTATCATATTTCCAATTCAATTTATTGTCTCGCCTTATATAAATTTGTAACAATTCAAATATACAGGGACATAATTTTGGACATATCACAACTTAGAATTCAGTATAATAGTACAAATTATATATAATTAAACCGTATAAACTTACCAAGTCTAAACTACCGAAAACCCAAAAGTTCAAGGAATAATCAACAACTTTCCCTTTTCCTCGATTGTGAAATAGTTCTTAATCTATAAAGTAATTTATTTCAATTTATTAGCCTTAATTTCATATAATATTCAATTTAGTGTATATGACTTCCTATTTACAATTCTTCACATTTACCCCAAACTTTTACAATTTATATAATTTAGCCCCTAAACCTAAAACATTCAAATTTATCACAAATTCATAAATTTTTATGCTAGCCAGATTTCCATTCATATTGGTACAACGCATAATTATTCAATATTCACAATAACTTCATTCAAATTTAATATTTTATCAAGTTAGTCCTTTAACTAAAAACTAACTAAAATCACTTTACAAAATAGTCTTATTTAACTATCAAGCTTATAAATCTATCATCAAACTTAAAAAACATTGCAAATTCATCAATGACAAGTTTTAAAATCTTTAACACTTTTGAAATCAGAGATACAGATTAGCAGAACCTAGTTATAACGCTTTAAAAAACATAAAATTTATTGAAAATGGAATGGAAAAATATACCATGCATGAGGGATGAAGTTTGGTTGTTCCAAGGTTTTAACCATGGAATTTTGGTTTGAATAAAGCAAAACAATGAAAAAGATTATAGTGCTCTCTTATTGTTTTATTATTATTTAACTCTAATAAATAAAATAAAACATATAAACATATAAAAATATAATATAAACCAATTGTTCAACTGTCCATTAACTTCATTATTTTGTATTTACAACCTAGAACCTCTCATTTTTACTTTTTATTTTCAATTGGTACTTAAACACTAATAGCGATTAAGTTTTATAGCTTTTATGATTTAGTCCTTTTCTCTTAATTAACTATCCAAACATCAAAATTTCTAGACCAAATTTCAATACACCTCTATAATCACTCTGTAAATATTTAATAAAAATATTTACGACTCGATTTATAGAAACAAGGTCCTGATACCTCATTTTCTAAAACTACTTGACTTTAGGGGCAAATCACTTGAACTTAACTAATCATTCAAGTAACAAAAAATTTCAAGTAAAAATTTATTATAATACTATATTTGACTCATAAGCATTGAATAATAATATTTACGGACTCGCTCATCAGATTTGTGGTCCCGAAACCACTATTTCTAACACCACTGAAAAATGACCTGTTAAAACCTAGCCATTCCAACTATCATAACTGCAATCTTTGACATGTTATACCATAAAAATTAAAGTTATTACACATTCCAGCATCACCCAAGACCAAATCATGCATCAATTAGATCAAATACTAAACTTATTTCACTAATTCAACCATTATCACATTAGCATAAAGTCATTAACTCCAAATTGACCATTTGAACAATAAAGGTACTTATGTACATGCCACAATGTCTAGAGTCAAAATTTACATATATCTATCATCTTTTGATAGTGTGTGCTCCTCCATTGATTTGGCTCAGCAAGTTCTGTGAGGTGTCGATCTATAAGGGAAGGAAAACAACTAAATTAAGCATACCAATACTTAGTAAGTTCAAATGGAATTACCATACTTATTGTAACACCCCAAACCTAGACTAGTCGTTATGGCCAAATCTGGGAGTGTTTCGAAGAAGGGTTTTGAAATGTATCTCTCATGTTAAAACTTTACGTGTCAGTTGTTATTAAAAAGAGTCAACATTTTCAGTAAAACTTATTGTCATGCTTTTTAATGAAACTGTCAATTACTGTCTTTTTAAGTAAAACATAGATTTGCAGCGGAAGTTTGAAATCGTTATGTTTGAAAGCCGAGCTTGTGTTTTCAAAAAATCATTTGTTTGCGTAAAATTGTGATTTTTTCAAATGTTGTACTATAAAAGTCCAAAAGTATTCAAAACCTAAATTAAAACAGAACAGTCCCGAGAGTCCCAAAATTACAAAACTCTAAAAAATAATCCAGAATTTAAACAAAAACCGTTACTGAAAATAGTTCGCGAACTAGTGGTCATCGCTGAGACTCCGTCGTATCAACTCACCTATGCCTGAGGATTACCTGAAGAGGATAGACAAACAGATGTGAGTTTTCATAAACTCAGTGTGTAACTCACAGAGATATACATGTATAAAATTCATATTTCCAGTATTTCAGAACAGAAGTGGACATAAGTCCTTAGTAGACTCAGATCATATCAGAATCAGATTATCAGAAATATACAAATATATAGTGTCCTACCCCCATCCTCTACACACTATCTCTATCCATCCCAACACGCCATGTGTAACACCCCAAACCCGGCCTAGACGTTATGGTCGAATCTGGCGTGTCACATTGAAGTGTATTTTGAAAATTGGACTTGTTGGTAAAAATTTCGTTTCTAAGTTTAAAATCCCCTTTGTTATTATTTAACTAATCAACTAATCAAAACGTTTGCCTTGTTATTTGCTATTGTTATAATAGGTTGATCTAAAATCGCGGAAGCTTTTGAAAACTCTAATGTTTAAAATTTCGTGTCTTTGAAAACAGTAATTATTTTGAAAATTCATCTTCTCCTAAACTAGCAGTTTAAAACAAGTAAGCAAAAGCCCAATTAAAATTTTAAACAAACATAAATGGCCTTATTACATAAACAAAACCCAACACAAACTTTAAATTTAAATAAAAGCAAGTGTAGAATAGCTGCAGTTGTGTGGCCACCTTCGAGTCCCTCGCAGCACCAAATCGCCTATGGCTGAGGATTACCTCTACAGTTAAAAGGAAAGGGTGAGTTTACGAAAACTCAATGTGTAATCCACTATCAGTCAGTCAGTATACAACATGCAGTAACAGTCTGGGCCTGAGCCTTATTCAGTAACAGTAAAGTGTGGGCCTTAGCCCAATATAGTAACGATGTAGGCCTTAGCCCAATTTCAGTAATAGAATCAGTGAGGCCTTGGCCAATAACAGTAACAGATATCAGTCATGCGGTGAACAGTATGTAATATCATTAATCAATGCAGTAGCAGTACAATATCATTAATCAGTGCAGATATGCAGTTAGAAATCCTACCCAATCCAGCCTCTACACACCACTCAATCCCGCCAAACACAACATGTGAGGATAAAATCAACCCACCCACCCAGACACACCAATATTAACACCGATTGCGTCACTAAACAGTATTGCAGCAAAGCTGCCAGTAAGATAAATGACATATAGCCATCAGAAGGTTCATAGTCGTCTTGGGCGACCCGTGCAACCTTATCAGTACGATTCACTTCCTCCAAATATAACAACCCATCCCCATGCAATATGTTGTGACATAATCTCATACGTGTTTGGAAAATGTCATGCTCAATCATAGCCATACATATCATAGAGCGAATCAGTCATACATAACATAAGGCCATAACAGTCATTTCATCTTCTAGCGGTATAATAGTCATTTTATCCTATGGGGGTATTTTGGTTATTTTACCCTATGGGGGGTATTTTGGTCACTCTACCCTATCAGGGTATTTTGGTCATTTTACCCTATGGGGGTATTTCGATTATTTTACCCTATGGAGGTATTTCGATTATTTTACACTATGGGGGTATTTTAGTCATTTTACCTATTTTGGGGTCTCGGTGCAGTTATCAACCTCTCGAAAGGTCCGTAGTCGCCTCGAGCGACTTAGGTAACCTAATTAGTCATAACAGTATAAATGGGCCCAAGGCCCATTACTCAGCCCAAATGGGCTCACACACTCATGTGGCCCGTTTAGCCCAGATTTCGCCACGACTATGAGATCTATAAAGCCCAGTCCAGTATTTGCCACAAATCGTGGATTTCATCCATGTGGGGCCTACGGGCCCATTAAGCCCAAACGACCCATTTCGGCCCAACGTGGCCCATTATGACCTAAGCACATAAAAACGCTCATGGAGGCCTCTATAGTCAATCGCCCATGGTTTGCGGGTTAGGCTTACCACACGAGCGATCGCATGCCTGTGTGGTCTCAAACGCCGTATTTTCAGCTTTTCGGCTTTTTGCTGTTCTACGATTGCAATGGGGTGTTTACACACCTATTTACGAGAAGATACGCAGATAGTCCTAAAACACTTCCGAACCTATGTTCACCCGTAACACTCAGTTAACCACATATCAATTGAATTTAAAAAGAATCCTATTCATTACACATAACTTCTTGATTAACAGTCACTTATCTTGATTGAACAACCGAATCCCTAAGCACTTCACTCACCAGAACAACGTTGGTCACTAGATCTCGGGGTTATTACCTGCAATCCAGTTGAAACCCCTTAATACCAATTATCTAATAGAACGATTTAAGTCAAAACGAACACCAACTTACAGAATGTATAAAACCGTAAAATAAGGATGGTATACAAAATCGGTAGAGAGTAAGGAAAAAGTCAACACAAAGAGGGTAGAAAAAGGAGAGCAAAAAGGGAGGAGAATGGTTTAGGGGACGAAGAGGTTTCGGTAGAGGGTAAAGAAAGAAAGAATAAAAAAGGAGAGAAGATAGATTAGCCACTAGTAGAAGTACTTGGAAAAGAAAGAAAAAGAGACAACTGAGAAAGGCACTATTCGACCAAAGAGAGGTTGCCAACACCAAAAAGAACGAGACAGAAGAAAAAGCAAAAACCCCTTACCACATCGGCCTTCAAACAAAAAGAATGAAAACTCCTCAAAAACTGAAATGAAAGTATACCAAAAATGAGCAAAATCCCCTCTGGCTGATTTTCTTGGGTACAAAGTCCAATTTTAGCACACCTCTCCTCTCCCTTCACGTCCCTTGATTTTCTCCTAAAATCTCTCCCTTTATCCCTCATTGAATCACTCCACTGATTTCTTCTCAACTCCCCCAACAACTCCATTCAAACTCCCATTAGCTGTGTTTCAGTCCAACTCCACTACCTACACAGCTCAAGCAGCAAAATAAATAATCCGTTGCTCAACCCAGGACTTGAACCTTAGACCTCACAGTTACACAGCACTCCACCTTGCCACTAGACCACAAGCTCTTTCTGTATCATATTTTAACCATAATAATTTAAGAACCTAGTATCTAGATCCAAGGATTTTATTCACTTAAAATAAAAATTTTAGATAAGCCAAGGCTTGAACCCCTAACTTCTCAGACACTTCTAAACACTCCTAAATCACTTAACCACTAAAGTAGACATTCATTTATGTCACTTCCTTGCACAACTAAATATTTATGTGCAGTCTCCTAACTGTTCCCTTGTTCAAAACCTATTTCATTTAGGCCCAAAATTCGGGGTGTTACACCATGTGAGGTGTAAAACTCCCACACATTCCTACACACCACATAGTGTCTATACGACACTTATCAGAATAGTATGCAGAAAAGCTGCCAGTACATCAGTGAAATGTCGCCTCACAAAACACTTCCTCCACATATACAAAGCCCACCTTATATACAAGTACAAAATAAAAATATATGAAAAAACAAAATTAACATGCTCAAATACAGATATCATACATACTTACGCAAAATAATCAGACATACATATCGATTTTCCTATACTCAATTAGTCTATTAGATTAACAGATCTCATGCATTGGGGTTTGGTTAGCCCTTACCAACCCTACGGAAGACCCACAGTCGATCGAAACGACACATGCGACCCTAGGGAAAATTTCATAATTTTGGGCCTACATGCCCGTGTGGCCTCACCCACCCAAATTCACCTTACCCGTGTGGCCCCACACGCCCAAATTGACCTTGCTCGTGTGACCCACACGGCCTTGCCCATGGCCCACACACCCAAATTGGCCTAGCCATGTGGTCCACACGGCCACACACTTCCCCGTCACACACCCCATGTGTCACACATTGTAGGGTACATGCCTGTGTGGTGTCAATAGGCCATTTTTCAGCTTTCGCTAAACTTTAATTTTTCATTTTTTCATTGCACACCTGATTTTTTTATGCTACAGCAATCTCGAGACCATCAATACCTAAAAACGACATTACAACGATTAATTAACAACTGATGGCGCATTTATTGAAGCAAAATCGAATAGCACACAAACTTACTACTGACGAAGACTTCCACTAATACTGTTTAGGCAATTAAAGCAAAACCTACTGTTTCATAGCCTTCCTCTATAGAAAAACGATCACAGAAAATCAGATTCTAAGACTACACCATCAGGTCAATATCAAAAGAATGAAACAGCCTTACAGAATTCAAAAATTAGAACCAGTGAAACCCTACTTACCTTATCCACGCGATGAGCAACGAAATTAAGAAAACAACGACAAAAATCAACGGATTATGAACAAAATTGAAGGAAAAATGAAAGAAAACAAATGTTGTAGAGAAGGTAAAATGAGAACGTCAGAAAAGTTGGGAAGAGAGAGAAAAAGAATAAAAATTAAAAATGGAATTGAAATAATACTTAAAATCTATCCCAACCTCCCACTAACCGGAGATTTTCCACTAAATCTCTACTAACCCATACCTTAATCCTTATCCAACCGAACCGCTATCATACAACCGAAGGAAAAATTATTAACCATGCTCACGCGAGGATTCGAACACGAGACCTTAGGCAAGCTAACTCCTTACCACTTGAACCAGTAGGCTCATTCTGATATGAGTTTACTAAAGATAAAGCATAACCCAACCCACCAAAGATAAGGCTAGGATAAAAAATAACAGAATTTTCCAAAGAGTGGGACTTGAACCTAAGACGTCAAATATACAATTAGAACACTTAGCCACTGAAGTAGATACATATTTGTGATAGAATATATAGAAATTAAAATAAATTAATCAGGGCGTTACAACTCTACTCCCTAAAAGAAATTTTAGCCTCAAAATTACCTAATCCGAATAGATGAGGATACTGCTAACGCATCAAGTCCTCAGGTTCCCACGTGGCTTCCTCAGTGCCATGATTTCGCCCTAGAACCTTAACTAACGGAATAAACTTCCTTCTTAGAATGTTTACATCACGATCCAAAATCTGAATTGGCTTCTCCTCAAATGTCAAATCCGATCTAACCTCGATCTCTTCAACAAAAACAACGTGAGATGTGTAAGATCGATACCGTCTTAACATAGAGACGTGAAACTCATTATGGATACGGTCTAACTCCAAAAGTAGCTCTAACTGATAAGCGATCAGTCCCACATGCTTAGCCAACTACTGTAAAGAATAATCCGTCCAAATCGGAATAAAATGGGCGGACTTGGTCAACCGATCCACGATGACCGAAACAAAATCCTTTTTAGTAGGTGGTAAAGGTAACCCACTAACGAAGTCCATCGTAACACATTTCTATTTTTTAAGGGAATCTTAACGGGTGGAAGCAATCCCAAAGGCAACTGGTGCTTAGACTTAACTTAATGGCATGTCAGATAATGAAAATAAAATTTGCTACCTCCCGTTTTAAACCCTACCACCAATACAGTTCACGGAGATCTCGATGCATCTTATTTCCACCAGGATGCATAGCGTAAGGACTCTATGCGCTTCCCTCAGAATCGACTATCTTAAATAAAAGTCATTTGGTACACAAACCCATCCTCAGAAACATAAAACCCCATCATTATTCAACCCAAAATCAGACGTACTACCGCTCTCAATCTAACCGAAACGCAGAACCAGAGAATCATCCCCTAACTGCTTTTCCTGAATCTAATCAATCCAAGTCGAATTAACTTTCAACTCGGCTAACAAACTCCCATCCTCAAATAGACTTAGGCGAGAAAAATCGCCTTCAAATCAGGCATTGCTCTATGAATGAGAGCATCGACCACCACATTGGCTTTACTGGGATGATACTCTATCGTGCAATCATAATCTTTGAGCAGCTCAATCCATCTACGCTGCCTAAGATTCAACTCCTTTTGAGTAAGGAGTTACTTGAGGCTCTTGTGATCGATGTAGATGATATACCTCTCACCATACAAATAGTGCCTCCAGATCTTTAAAGCAAGCACAACAACAACAAACTAGAGATCATGCGTCAGATAATTTCCCTCGTGTGACTTAAGTTTTCAGGACGCATGAGCCACAACCTTACCACGTTGCATCAATACACATCCCAAACCGACGTGCAATGCATCATTGTAAACCACAAACTCTTTACCAAATTCAAGTTGTATTAGAACACGAGCCTGAGTCAGAACAGACTTGAGCTTCTCAAAGCTCAATTGTTGTGCATCATTCCAGACAAAAGAAGCATTCTTACGCAGAAGCTTAGTCAGAGGAGATGCAATCAACGAGAACCCCTTAAAAAATCGTTGATAATAACTCACAAGACCCAGAAAACTGACGATCTCAGTAATGTTCTTAGGCTACTTCCAATAAAGCACAGCCTCAATCTTTCTAGGATCAACTCGAATCCTCTTAGCAGAAACCATGTATCCCAAAACATTTATTTCCTGTAACCAGAATTCACACTTGCTCAACTTAGCATACAGTTGCTTTCTCGAAGTATTTGAAGCACTACGCTAAAATGCTCATCATGCTCATCCTTGGTCCTAGAGTACACGAGAATATTGTCGATAAAGACTACGACAAACTGATCCAAATACAACTGGACTAGGAACTCGTAATGCCCATGAAGAGTCTTAAAAGTCGTCTTAAAGATATCAGCTTCATTAACTCTAAGCTGATGATCTATCTTCGAGAATACTGAAGCCCCACGAAACTGATCAAACAGGTTGTCAATCCTCGGAAGTGGGTACTTATTATTCACAGTTAACTTATTCAACTGCTTGTAGTCGATACACATCCTCGTGGTACTGTCATTTTTCTTTACAAACAGGACCGGTGCCCCTACAGAGAGGCACTAGGATGGATAAACCAATGATCTAGAAGCTCCCAAAGCTGAGCCTTTAACTCTGTAAGCTCTTTCGGTGCCATTCGACATAGAGCATTGGACACTAAAGCTGTACTCGATAGAAGCTCAATGTCGAACTCAACTTCTCGATTCAGAGTTAAACTCGGTATCTCATCAGGAAATACATCTAGAAATTCCCTTGCTATTCTGGTGTTCCCAACTGAAGAGTCCCTAGAAATTAAAACGCTTACGAAGGCCAGATATGCTTTGCACCCTTTCCGAACCAGTTTCTTGGCCACTAAAGTAGAGATTACATTGGATAAATAATCCCAACGCTCGCCGATCACCACCACTTCCACATCATCCTTGGATCCCAAAATGACCCTCTTAGTCGTACAATCCAAACTGACTCGATGTTCTACTAACCACTCAATACCCAGAATCAAGTAAAACTCTCCAAACAATAGCTCCATCAGATTTGTCAAAAACACAACCCCTTGAACTTCCAGCGGTACATTCCTATATAGTCTATTAACCCGAACATATTGGCCCAATGAACTCTATATCTATCAACCAGAAGTACTCTCAATCAAAATCACCAGAAGTATTCTCAACCAAAATCCTCAAGTTTTCAAAGATCGAACTAGCTACATACGAGTGTATTGACCCTATATCTATCAATGCAACATACGAAATATCATAAATAAAGAACGTACTTGTAATCATATCCGGGGCATCTCTATCCTCTCGGCATCGAGCAACATAAACCAGTGCAAGCTGCCTTGCCTCAGTCTAATTAGTACTGCTCTCTTTACTCTACTCAAACCATTACCACCCCTAGCCGGAACACGACCCCTAGGTGGCTACTGTACTGTCATTTGAAGCTTAACAAAACCTAGACCCGGAGCTTGCATCTAATTAGAACGATGTGGACACTTTCTAATCCTATAATCCATTGACCCATATCGTAGACATGCCCCTAATCTCCTCAAACACTCGTCCGATGGTGCCTACCACAATCACCGCATGGCTGAACCCCAGTAGAAGAAACTAGAACCCCCATGTTAGAAGGTTCATCAGGCCTGGCCTGTTTCTTAGGCCTCTGAGCAAAATTAGAGGGATTCGATTCCCTCTTAATCTTGGCTCTCTCACAATCCTTGTTTTGGCACTCCATACGTTTAACTTCTTTAGCGATCTTCGCCTTATCCACCAGAACGACGAACTCTCGCTCCTTCTGCGGAGATATGAGAACCCTCAAACTATCCCTCAGACCATCCTCAAAGCAGAAACATTTCTTGCATTCAGATGCCACCATGCCTCGAGCATAGCAACTCAGTCTCAGAAATTCGGCATCATACTCTGCCACAATCCTATCACCTTGCGTAAGGTTCATGAACTCATGTTTACAAGTATCTACATAGCTAACGCCCACATATTTCCCCTAAAAGACAATATTGAAATAATCCCAATTTAGACGATCTAGTTGAGTACCCTTCTCAATCGATAACCACCACTAACATGCCTCGTCGCGAAGCAAAGAAACTACACCCTTTAGTTTCTACGCAAAGAAACTACACCCTTCAGTTTCTGCTTAGGTGTGCAATCAATGTCATTCATTATTCTCTCAGTAACCTCCAACCAGTACTCGACCATAGTAGGGGTGACTCCAGTGAGGCCCCTAAAAAATTTAACTCCATTAGACAGGAGTCGTTCAGTTACCCACCCACGGGCCCCAGATCCAGAATAGGGTCTAGCAACTTTCTCCAAAACTCTCAACATGGCTTGGGACAGTGCGTCGTCCCCAGTCAAGCGGCTTTGAAATCGAGTCTCAGTAATAGGTGAAATCAGTGTCTCGCTGGTATCCAGATTTGAGATACTGCCCAAAGAGGAAGACTCAGGTTGAGTCCCCCTACAGCGCCTACCGTACCCACGAGTACTATAACCAAGCGTCCTACGAACGCTCATTGTTTCAATATTTTATCTATATTACGAAATTTTATGCATCAGTTTCTGTGTTTATTAGCAAATGTATTATGTTTCAAATATTTATCAGAAGTTCATAAATCTTTCAGAAATCACAATTTTTAGCTAACTCAGTATAGTTTCAAATAGTTCTAACTATAGTGTCTCTAAGTCTAGAAGTACTTACAATATCAGCGCTTGAGACTCAGTGTAGCACATACTTTATACATAAGAAACAAACTTTGTTTGAAAAATCATTTCTTTTACAAATTTAATTTTGAACCCAAAATTCACAGCTCGAGTTTTACAACCTGGCTCTGATACCACTAAATAACACACCCCAAATAACACACCCCAAATCTGAGAGTGTTACGAAGAAGGATTTTCAAATGTATCTCTCATGTTAAAACTTCACGTATCAATTGTTACTAAAAGAGTCTACATTTTTAGTAAAACTTATTGTCATAATTTTTAATGAAATCGTCAATTATTGTCCTTTTAAGTAGAACGTAGATTTGCAGCGGAAGTTCAAAATCGTTATGTTTGAAAGCTGAGCTTGTGTTTTCAGAAAATCATTTGTTTGCATAAAATTGTGATTTTTTCAAATGTTGCAGTATAAAAGTCCAAACGCATTCAAAACCAAAATTAAAACAGAACAGTCCGAGAGTCCCAAAATTACAAAACTCTAATAAATAATCCAGAATTTAAATGAAAACCATTATTGAAAACAGTTTGCGAACTAGTGGTCACCTCTGAGGCTCCGTCTCACAGACCCACCTATGCCTGAGGATTACCTGAACATGGCACACAAATAGATGTGAGTTTTTATAAACTCAGTGTATAACTCACAGAGATATACATGCATAAAATTCAGATTTCCAATATTTCAGAATAGAAGCAGACATAAGTCCTTAACAGATTCAGGCCATATCAAAATCAGATTATCAGAAACATACAGATATACAAAGTTCTATCCCCATCCTCTACACACCATCTCCGTCCATCCCAACACACCATGTGGGGTATAAAACACCCACCCATCCCTACACACCACATAGTGTTTATACGACACTTATCAGAATAGTATGCAGACAAGCTACTAGTATATCGGTAAACTGTCACTCCACAAAACACTTCCTCCACATATACAAATCCCACCCCATATACAGATACAAAATAGAAATATACAAAAAATAGAACTAACATTCTCGTATACATATATCAGTTCAACCAAACCTCTATCACACAACCGAAGCAAAAATTATCACCCATGCTTACGCGGAGATTCGAACACGAGACCTTAGGCAAGCTAACTCCTCACCACTTGAACCAGCAAGCTCATTCTAATATGAGTTTACTAAAGATAAAACATAATCCAACCCACCAAGGATAAGGCTAGGATAAAAAATAACAGAATTTTTCAGAGAGTGGGACTTGAACCCAAAACCTCAAACATACAATCAGAACACTTAGCCATTGAAGCAAATACATATTTGTGACAAAGTTTACAGAAATGAAAATAAATTTGTCAGAGTGTTACACTTATCATGATCTTTAAAAGTATAATATATGCTAATCATTTTGGCATTAAACATGGTTACCCTTGGCACATAGTGGCATAACTACACACATATCAACATTACCAATCTGTATGTTAGTCATATTTACATATCATGAGTAATATAACTAACATTAAGAAAATCACATGTCACATATCAAGTTATAAGCATTTTGCTATTTTATTTCCAATTCACTTTCAAGTTTTCCATTTTTATAAAATTGAATATTTCCTGATGGAACTATAGTAAAACAAACTCGGATACACAAGTGATTAAGTTGCTCACACAAGCTGACATTATATTAGGGTTGTTCACAGAAGGTAAAATTACAAGCTGACTTATATTAGGTTACCTGTCCCAGCTAAACCTACATTACGTATAACCTGAGAATTTGCAACAAAATTTAGACCTCATTATAACATGTAAAATCCCTGATCAGTCACGCATATAACCTTATTGGCATGTCAAACGTATCCTAACATTTTACTAAATTCACACAAGCATCATTTCCATATATATGTCATTATCAATCCATGTACATGATCACATGATTCACTTACATGTCCTGTAATCAATCAACTTTCACATTTGTACCATGTACTATTACATAATAGCCAATAATCACGTGACATTTTTGTTCAGTCTATAATTAGCCATACATGTCAAATTCACTAGAATTCTAATTATATCAAAACATATATAAATATATATATGGAATCGAACAGAAATCAATCACAACATAAAATAAGCTAGTAAGTTCCATAGGAACTTACCTATTAGTAAAATCAAAACAATTCGAATCCTCAAGACCTAATCAAAAATTTTAGCTTTCTCTTGATTAACTCCACTTTGATCTGATTCTTAATCTATACAATTATTTCATATCACCAATCAATATCAAACATTTTCATACTATACCATGAAATGCATGAATGTTCAAGCAAACAGATCTGATTGCCCAACCAATATAATTTCTACAATGCCAGCTCAAGAATAAATCAGAAAAGGGTGTGAAGCATATTTAGCCTATATTTTGGACATGCACATTGTAGGATCTATGTTGGATCAATTTCCTACATTTGGAGAATTCTTAGATGTATTTCCCGATGAATTGCCAAGCTTGCTATCAGATAGAAAAGTTGAGTTTGCTATTGAAATAGCATATGGAACTGTGTTGATTTCCATTGGTCCTTATAGAATAGCCTCAACTGAGTTAAAAGAATTGAAACTTAGTTGCAAGAACTATTAGATCAAGGTTTTATCAGGCCAAGTGTATCGTGGTGGAGAGCTCCAGTTCTTTTTGTGAAGAAAAATGATGGAACCTTGAGATTGTGTATCAATTACAAGAAATTGAATAAGGTAACTATAAAGTGTTGAAAAAAAATTGATTTGAAAATGACTTTCTTACATAGGGAAAATAAAAATTTTAAAAATCGAGCATATTTTTTATATTTATAACAATAAACCCCTTTTTAAAAGTGCACATGTATTTTTGGCTAGACAAATCTTTGTCGCTCCTGGCTTTCAACGTACGACATTCTCCTCTATTCTCATACCACGAACTACTTCAATTTTGGGCTCAAATGATTCGAATCAAACACAAAACCATAAATAGTTTTTTTTAAATTTTAGTGTAAAAACAAAAAATCTCTTCTCAATAGAAACCGGCAAAATTGTTATTCAGAAAAATATATTTTATATTTAGAGAATAAAACTCTCACTATTTTCAAGCAGAGTAACAATATCTTAAACTTGTGTATTTTACTCTATTAGTTTCATCTATTTATAAGGAGAAGAAGTAGAACCCTTGTTGAATGGTAAAGGTTTATTTTAACTAGAAAAATGAACTCCTACTCTAACTAGAAGTATAGGGAGTGACAACCCTAGTTAATAATACTAGGGTTTACCATCCCTCTTATTAGCATGAGAGGCTTTTGGCCCTCTCTAATATCGGGTCCAATTACAACTACTTCATAGACTTTTAACCTAGTACTTTATAATTCGATCCAACCTGTTATTTATTTTTCTATTTCCCAAAATAAACATCTCAATACTTTCCAAGCAAATAATCTTCTTAAAGTAATTCTAATTTTGTTAAAATCTTGATTACTTTACCGTAAAAGAATCTATGAGAAAATATATTTAATATTTCTACATACAATGGTTCACTTTGACCAAATGATTTATTTCCATTTTTGAACTTCATTTAATTCAAAAACAATAAATTCATTTTCAGATCATTTTCATTTTTGAGAAAACTACATTCATTTCCAAATGTTTTCATTTCTCCATTTTCATTTTCATTTTGGAGAAAACCAAATTCATTTCCAAATGTTTTCATTTCTCTATTTTCATTTTCATTTTGGAGAAAACCACAGTTCATTTCCAAATGTTTCCCATTTCTTCATTTTCACTATTTCTATCAATTTTCGTTCATTTTATTCATCTTACAATTCATATTTGATTTCAAAGGGCAAACTGAGGGTTCGATTGGACATATGTAATTGAGGCTCAAATGATTTATATTTAAGTTATAGCTTATCTCCTATTAATTATAAAATCATTTAGTCACGAAGTCATTCCACTATGATATCATGATTGAGCTCCCCCCAACATACCATTACGAAAGTAATTTGATCAGTGTTTATTTAATGACCTTGTCATAAGTGTTTTACCCTCATAGGATATCATTAATCTCTTTCGAAAAATATTTGTGCAAGTATACACGTCGGGTTAAGTAATAAAGTGATGAGTGAGTATCGTTCCCACGAGGATCAAATTTGTAACAGCCTATTTTTCAGTGGTGACGAAATAGTGGTTTTAGAAGCATAAATTTCTGTTGTGTTAGCTCGTAAATATTATTTATAGAATATTTACAGAGTCATTAGAGTCGTAGTAAATTTTGGTTAAGAAATTTTAACGTTTAGATAACTAATTAAAGAAAAAAGACTAAATTGCAAAAGTTGTAAAAGTTAGGGGCAATTGTGTAATTTTAAAAAAGAAAAAGGGTATAAAATGTAGAATAAATTGGATTATGAAATTAAAGTTAATATTGGGAAATTTTACATTTTAGATCAAGACCCTGTTGATTTATGTAGAAAAGGAAAAATTACTTAATAGTCCTTAAACTTCTTCACTATTACAATTCAGTCCATGTCAGTTCGTTCGGTTTATAATTTGATATTTATATGAATTTTATGATGATCTAATGTGAAAGAGTTGAGAGTTGATTTTAATTGTTTGATTGATATTATAATGTTGTTGGGAAAAATGTTATTGAATTTCAATACTTGGCCAAATGAACGCGAGATAGAGTACGATTGAATAATGGAATGTTACTGGGAGGTTTGAGTGGAGATTGATTTGGTGTGATAGATATATTTTCTTGAGTATACTGAGGTTCAACATTTGTTGTGAACCCTAGTGTTATACTATCCTGATCTGGTGTGTTATGGGGGCGGTTGTATAGCCTGTGGGCTAGGCTCTTAGTGTCGTGGCGTGTTATTGGTTGGATTAGATCTTATGAGAGTTTGGTGTGTTATCGGTTGGATTAGCTCTTATAAGTGTTTGGGATGTTATCGGGTGGATTAACTATTATGAGCGATTGGCATGTTTCGGTTGGATTACTTGTGTACTCGTATCTGTAAGTCGTTCATCAGGTCGTAAATCATTGTATTATAACTTATTTAATGATTTTGAAAGGCATGACATGTATTTGACATCTTGAATTAACCTGTTGTGGACATAAATTTTTTCACGGAGATTATTCTTTGAGCTTTGAATTGAATTATGCAATTCACCGGTTTGATATTCTGGATTATAGGAAACACTTGTTGTTGATTTATTTTGATTGAATCGTTATATTTACATCAGTAAGATTTACCGTTTCTGTACAACGAACTTACTAAGCTTCAATAAGCTTACTTGTGTCAATTTATGTTTCTTGTAGATACTTTTGAATGTTGGACGATCGGATTAGCACTCAGGTCACACTATCCTTCTATTTTTGGTAGATTTTGAACGTTTTTTTTGGCTTATATGGCATTTAATAGGCTTGTTTTGTTGTTAATTTTGTTTTGGTATGCATATATGTAAAGAGTGAGACTAAGTGCAAGTTGGTAATTTGAGCATCACTACAAAGTTCTTGATATTTACTTGTAGTATATGTGTGATTAAAAGGTCTATTTGATTTGTTGTGTTTTGAGGTGCCTATGATAGGCATATTGGATAGAAGTTAAGTTGTGTGAATTGATATGTTTTGGTTGATGATTTATATTGTTGTAAGTGTGTATACTTGTGGTACCAATGAGGGTACATTGGTTAGGCACTTAAGGTGGTTGATTGAGCATGATTTGAGCTTGTTTAATGTCATTTTGAATAGGTATAATAGTTGATAAATGGATTACTTAGGATCCAAGAGATCTTGAAATGGTAAACTTGATGAATAAGGTTCAATTTGGTGCACACGGCCTGCGACACGGCTGCATGTCACAAGTCAGAGAGTTACATGGTCTGGCACATGGCATGCGACACGGCCGTGTGACCTAACTCAGTGAGTTGTACTGGCAAGGACACGGGCTGGGATACTGTTATGTGTCCCTATTTTGAATGTTACATGGCCTAGGGCAGTCCACATGGCTGTGTGTCCCCTTTTTTTGAAATTTTTCATATTTTCCTTAAATGTTCTGATTTGTTTCAAAATAGTCCCTAAGGGTTTTAAGATTAATTATTTAGTCCCTAAAGCTCGATTTAAGCCTCGTAGATATAAGATATTATTGTAATTCAATTAATTTATGGTTTTTGAGGAATTATAATTGAAATGATCATGATTTACTTGTTTATTTTTGTTAACTTGTTGTAAAGTTCTCGTAACCCTACTCCAATGACGAATATGGGTTAGGGGTGTTAGAGAATTGAGGTACAAAAGTGGTCAAATTATTATAATAAAATGCGATTAATCCTATGGCAATGTTAATGATAAGTATGCAATGGCAATTAGTGGAGTAATGATATAAGCAGTACGTGGAATTAATGAATATGTAACACCCTTAACCCGTCGCTGGATTAGAGGTACGGAGTATTACTGTACAATCGAAAACATTTGAACATTTAATAATTTAAAACATATCATAAATCATTCATACACATGCATACTATCCCTAAATCGACCCTTCGAGGCCTTAAAATAGTTTAGAAACAATTCAAGAACAATTTGAAACAAATCAGAAAGTTTAGGAAAAAGTTGCAAAATTAGTGAAACAGGGGTCACACGGCTGTGTGGCCAAGCTGCATGCCTCACACGGCTGAGACACACGCCCGTGTCTCAGGCCGTGTAACCTTCGAACTAGGGACACGCGGCTGTGTCCCAGTACATGTCCCCACTTGTGTAACTCTCTGAGTTGCCCCACATGCCCGTGTGCCAGGCCGTGTAACTCACTGACTTACACCTTAATGAAATCATCAGATGACATACGACTGTGTCACCAGGCCGTATGCCTTACACGGCTGAGTCACACGTCTGTGTGGACCCAAATTTACCTAAAATCCAGTTAATTAAAAACCATCCCCTGCATGAACATTTAGACCAATTTTGCACACTTTCAAAGCACCAAAACCTCATCTAAACACATATATATTTGCCATTTCCAAAACCTTAATTCAACTAACTAATATGCCAATCAAGGCACCACAATTGATATCCAAATATCGCATACATAAACAAGTTCATATGACAAATTTAATACATATAAATCTAGTGTGAGGCATTATACTATTATGGTATAATACATATAAATCTATGTAACCTTAATTCAACAAGTTCATATGAAAAATTTAATACATATAAATCTATCACACCACATTTAACCATTTCCAAACCATTCAAGACATACCATAATAGCCTTATACTATTATGTACCTAAAACACATCTGAATTGACCATTTTCAAGCCAACAAATTGTACCAACAAGCCATACACTTTCATTGTCAAAAAGTGAGCAAAATGACTTACCTAAACAAGTATTATAAGTCTATAAACCATACATAAACATCAAGATACAAACATACTCAATTACCATTTTCAAACTATCATCAGCATGCCAAGAGAACCTTATAAACAAGCACTATAAAGTTACCAAAACAATAGAACTTGGTAAGGCATCAAAATGTACCAAACCAGCATAGCTTTCAAAAGTTTATACTTGCCAAGACATTATTAGCACATACACCCTAATACCATGACAAAGTACCCTATGCATGCCATTACAAACCTTAGTCAAATTACTCAAAAACTTCTGAATTGTAAACTAGATGGTGTGATAGATCTCAATGAACTTCCAACCAATCAAGCTTTAGATAATTTGTAAAGCAAAGGAAAATAACTACGTAAGCAATGAATGCTTATCAACCTCGTATAAACTTTAAACATAATATACCATTTCAATAATGAACTTAATAGAATAAGTATAAACCTTTACCAATGCCATGAGATTAATAAAAGCCTATGTAACACCATCAAACTCACAAGTTAGCATACTTGTTCATGATACATATGAAATCAACAATACATATATAAACATAACATTTAATTCATCATCATTACCATATGATCATGTTTTATTCAATTTGCTTACTTACCGTTTCCAATACCATGAGTTTAATATAAGCCTATTCAAGCATAATCAAGCTCACATGTTAGTAGATTCATTGACAATCATATAAACTCATTTATAACATAAATAGATTTTAGAAAATACATTACATAAGCATCAACCTTTTCATATAGTTATGAACCTTTTCATTAAGTCACTTACCGTTCCATTCCTTTTCTTACCCGTTGAACCATCTAAAATTTCATCGGATACTTGGGAAAGCTCACACGAAATGTAACACCCCAAAACTGACCCAAACGTTATGGCTAAATCTAGCGTGTCACATCAAAGTGTCAATCAAAAACTGAGTTTGTCGTTAAAGGTTCATTTCTATGTTTAAATCCTTTTGATCGAGTTTAGCAAATCATCTCGTCAAAAACGTTTACTTAATGTCTGGCATTGATACTTTAGGTTATTCCAATCGTGAAAGCTACTAAAGTTCGAAATGTAAAAACGTTTATTTTTAAGTGTTTTTGAAAAATAGTTGTTAATTTTGAAAATTCGTGTTTAGCAGTTTTAAATAAGGAAATCTAAAGCCCTTTTTAAAAAAATTAATCCTTCAAAGGCCTTATAACATATTTAAAACCCAAAATATAAAATTCAAATGAAAAGTCTACAGCAGAGCGTCAGCGGTCGTGTGGCCACCTCCGAGTCTCTCACGGCACCAAATTGCCTAAGGCTGGAGATTACCTATACAGTTAGACAGAAGGGTGAGTTTGCGAAAACTTAGTGTGTAATCCCTTATAATACAAACAGTCAGATATACGGTATGCAGAAACAGACTGGGACTGAGCCCATTAATAGAACCAGGTAGACCTAAGCCCATTACAGAATCAGTATCAGATGCAGATATGCAGACAGAAATCCATCCCAATCCAACGAAACACCACCCATACTAACCATCACACCATGTGGGGATAAAATCGACCCACCCAGCCAACACACCAAGCTTAGCACCGGTTGTGGCACTAAGTCAACAGACGACTCGGCAATGTACACAAAACGGCTAAAAGCCATAAATATCGCATCAATGCTACCAGTTAATAGAACGGCTAAAAGCCATAAGCAGAAAGGCAGTAAGCCTTGACCAGAACGACTACAAGCCATACACTTCCTCCGTCAATATTAACCCAACCCCATGCGGAATGACATGCCATAGTAACATACATGAATGCAGGATGTCATGCTCAGAATCAGTCATATCGTTCACAATTAAGTTAATCAAACTATAGCACAAATCAGTTATTTACCCTCGAGGGGCAAAATAGTCTTTTACCCTCTAGGGGCATTACGGTTATTTTACCTTACAGGGGTATTACAGTCTTTTTACAACCTTTCCGAGGGTCTACAGTCACCTCGAGCAATACAGATAACCTAAATGGTCATAGCGGTGCAAATGGGCCCAAGGCCCATATTCAGCCCAAGTGGACCCACACGCTCGTGTGGCCCATTTAGCCCAAATTCAGTCACGACTATGCGAACAACATAGCTCAGTCCAGTATTCGTCACTTAATGTGGATTTTATCTGTGTGGGGCCCAAAACCCTATTGGCCCAACGAGGCCCATAACGGTCCAAGAGCACGAGAATGCTCGTTGTGGCCTCTACGGTCTAACACCATGTTTTGTGGGCTCAGTTCACCACACGAGTGTTTGCACGCCCATATAGCCACAATTGTCGTATTTTTAAATTTTTGGCTTTTCGGCTTTTGTCGATTCACAGAAGAGACAGTGTGATTACACACACTCTTTCGACTTTACGACAGTGACGATTTAAGGTGTGCAGATACACACCTGATTGCGAAATCGAGTGAACAGTTCGCCACCAACGCCTACATTCATTCAAGGTACACCGTCAGTTTTCCCATCATTAACTTTCACAATACTTAAACCCAAATCGTTACCCACTACTCACCTTGAACGAATAAGAATTGCTTAATGCCCTTGGATCGCCAAATAAGAATTGATCACACGGCCACGCCGATTATTTTCCTGAACAATGAAACCTATAAGACTGGTTTTTCACAAAAAATAAGATTTAAGTCCCCAATATTAAAATGCAGCACCATTGACGAACAAGCCAACTTACCCCCTTTAAATATACAATTGAAAAACAAAAGAAGAATCTTGAATGCCTTAGCACTCTCGAGGAACCCTATTAAATCGCGATGAGTGCAGTACATGATAAAAGAAATAACAATTTGTCAGTAAGGTTATTCAGTTTTGAGAAAGAAAAGCAGAGAATAGCTTTTGATCACTTACCGATAGTCAGAACCTTTGCAGTAGATCGACGCAGAGAAGGATTAACAACAGTGATATTCGGCCAGCCCAGAATAGAAGGTGAACAGAAGTTAAAAGAAAAGAAAAGGAAGGTTCGGCTAGGCTATGAAACAATCTGATTATAGAAGAAAAGAGGTAAGGAAAAATAGATGTTAGGTTCAGCCAAGAAGAGAAAAAGAGCATAGCAAAGATGCAGAGAAGGAATAACACGAATGGTTAGTTTCGTAGCATAAAAAGGACTAGAGAGAATCCGACAAAAAGATGCACGAGTGGTCAATCTTAGTTTCGGCACTAGAGAAAAAGAAAAAAAGTCTAAAACCCCAAATGTTAGAGAGGAAATTTGGCACCTATACACTCACCAATTGCCGAAATGCACCAAATGAGTTCCCCTAGCCGAATTGCACATAGAAGTTACACAATTCGGCTACAACACTCCTATCCTTCAAACCCCTTGAAAATGTCCTCAAATCTCTCCTTTTATCACTCCTTGATATCCTCCATAACAACCTCCAATACCCATTCAAACTCTCACCCAACAGAGTTCGAAACCACCTCAAACTCCTGCCGCCTCATGCTAGCAAAATAAATATCCTTTTTGCTTGGAATGGGATTCAAACCCAAGCCCCCCTCGATTGCTCAACACGCTACTTGCCTCCTTGCCACCAACTCTTTTGTGTCATATTTTGTCTTCAAATAAATAAATGGTCTAAAGGCCAGAGTCCAGGTTCCTTTAAAAGAAAAACCAAAATAAATTGCAAAAGCCAAGACTTGAACCCAGGCTCCCTTCTAACCTTAATGACGCCACAACCACTAGACTACAAGCTTCCTTATGATATTTTTTAACACAAAAATTTAAAAAGACTACATCCAAGCATCCAGGGTTTTATCCACTTAAAACCAAATTTTTTGCTAAAACCCAGGTTTGAACCCAGGACTTTTCCAGGCCCTCTCAGGACCCTTAACCACTAAAGCAAACATACTTTTGTGCATAGTTTCCTAACTGTTCCTTTGCTCAAGGCTCAATACTTCTAGGCCCAAATTCTGGGGCATTACACAAAGTTTGCCTTTACATATAATCGTATCATTTCCTTTCAATCAATGTTCATACGAACTATGGAATAGGTCTGCTCACACGAGCTGTGGGTCAAAATGTAAGCCACATGATGCTACTCCCACGAGCTGTGGAGAATCCGCAACAAATGTAGGACCTCAGCCATCGTAGGACATTCAAAACAAGCACCCGAAACATGAAGTCTCTAATGACATGTTATTTGTATCCTAAGAATTCTTAATGTTCAACTGGATTTGATGTCCATCAATACATCATGGCATAAACTCATTTATAGTTAATTTCATTTATTTCATAACAATATAATAACATTCAAATTTAGCTAACATTAAAACAATTACAGTTCATACAAACTTACCTGACTAAATCGCAGCAATGACTAAGTACAGGGGCTATTTGGTAATTTTCTCTTTTCCTCGATTTTCCCCTCATTCTTGATCTCAAAATCTCCTTGCTCCAAAAATGAGTTCTTCCCATCGAAGAAGAAGAACATATGAAATTATGCTTTTCTTTTTCTTTTTTTTTCTTATTTAATACCTTTTATTTACTTAAGTAACATTAAAATATATCATTTAAACTAATAAAAATTAGTCACCAACCTTCCACTAGTTTATAATATGGTTTATTTGCTATTTTAGTCCATTTAATTACCGTTCCTTAGCTATTTGACACCTTTAATTAATAGAATACAACTTTTTCACCTTTTACAATTTAGTCTTTTTAAATTAATTAACTATCTAAACATTAAAATTTCTTAACGAAAGTTTAATACAACCTTAATAACACTCCGTAGAATATTTAATAAAATATTTATGGCTCGGCTTATAAAAACGAGGTTTCGATACCTCATTTTCTAAAACCACTTGACTTTAAGATCATACAACTTAAACCTAATTATTTATTCAAATAACATAAATTGCCAATTCAAAAATTATTCTAATGCCATATTTGACTTGTAAATATTTAATAATAACATTTACGAACTTACTTGTAAGATTTGTGGCCTCGAAACCACTATTTTCGATACCACTAAAAAACGGGATGTTACAGAATAACTAGAAATGCTATGGTAAAATGAGAGTAAAAATGAAATGGCAATTATGAGAATGACTACATGAATAATATGTAAACGATCAAGTAAATAACTATGAATGATATGGTAAATATACTTTGGAAAAGAATAAAGGATATACGATGTTGATTTGGAAGGTTGGGATTACTAAGAATCTATCCTTACCATCAATAATGCCTCGGCCAAATCTTACTCAGTTACTGCTCAGAAGAGTTCTAAAATGGTCTGCTTCCTTCGAGAGCAAAACCTCAAGTTACCTTACTCGTGTCTATAGGCTTTAATACGGCAGCCTGTATTTTTTCCTTCTGTATGAATGTTGCTCTATGTCTAGAGTCTACTACAAGTATCTGTAGAGTACTTTCTCATATCATTCAATTTCGGTCTAACTAATCCAACCTTTTCAGAATTAAATTAGTTTATGGGCATGTTGCACAGTCATCTATGTCTAGGGAAATAAAACAATTGAATAAAAAAGTAAATTAAATCAGACAATGCTTCAACCATTAAAGAAAATAAAAGTTTCATCAAGTAATCCCAACTCAATGAGATTTAGCTTATGGGTTGGCACATAAAATTCAAAACCAAGATAAAATCCAACACCATTTTCATCATTCAATTCACAGAAGAACAAAGTAAGAAATATGAAAGACTTCGGGAACACAACTTTCGCATGTCTAGTTCACACTCTAGCGGCACAGTGTCTTGTGATGGCTGAGAGGGACTACTTTCATCTTCCTCTTTTCATCTCTACTCAGTTGCTACCCTCTATTCTTTCCTAAGGATCTCTCCCTCTTACTCTTTTCGTCCCTTTTAGGTTTCCTCCTTTGGCTTTTTATAAGCTTTTCCCTAGGGTAAATCCAACAACCTAAGTTTATCTTCTCCTTTTCTTAATTTCTTTTTGCAACAACCCGAGACTATCTTTTCCTCTTTTTAAATTCTTTTTTCAAGGATAAAAACCAATAACCCAATATTTTCTTCCCTCTTTTTGGGAAGATTTTTCTAGTACAAGTACAGTTGGGCTGGGACTAATATGAGTTGAGTGTTGACTCGGTCTTCTTGGAATTTTCACAGCATTCGTACTGACAAAATGTCCAACCTTTTTGCCCTGGCAAACCTTCACTTATTTATTTCCTATTCCTCAACTTGCACCTACCAAACCACCAAACATAGTCCTACCACAAGCAATTAAAAGTACCTAATACCTAAACATAGTCCAAGCTCCTAATGGAATGATGAAACTACGAATGAAATTTCCTAAAATGCAACTAAATGTACCTAAGTACAAACAATTAGCTAGGTCTAAAGGCATGAAATATAACTCTTTTCAAGAGTTGTCACACCCTAAAACCTAATTTATTGCTTGTCCTCAAGCAAGATACATATGAATGCATGAATGTAAGAATTTCCATAGCAACATAATCACTTTGGCATTGTGAGACCCTTAAGAGAGCATTTTGTACTTCAGTTCTCAGTAATCTTCTCTTTCTAAAAATTTGATTAAGTTTCATAAACTTATTTAGCAAATGCAATGAGGAAAATATTGCCTTAAAAGAAAGAAAAATCCTAAGTATGCATGCAAATTTCACTATAGAAGTACCTCATAATTTACTTAGTTTATCTTTTAACTAACTTAACTTTCCTTCTTTATTTCTTTTTTCTGGCCTTATACATACTAAAATACATACATATCCATTTATTATGCCTTTTTTTTACTAGGGGATTCAACTCGTCACATGATTCTTTGACTTAACAATTACAATGGAGCATACACTAAATTGTTTAATACTCAATCATGTCACAATTTGAATACTCACTCATGAAGCTAAAGCTTTTGACTAAAAAGATGGATGGAGTAAACAAATACCTCTTTAGCTACTCAGCCTGTTACTACAGTGGAGTGCCCCTAATTTTTTTATTACACACTCTTACTCAAACTCATCTTTCTAGTCAACAGCACGATGGACCAAACAAAGTGGTGCTGACTTACTCGGCGATTCTAAGCATTAGAGTATTTGATGGCACTTTTTTAAAGAAATTTCTTAGACATTTCCACTTTATTCATTATTGAGTATTGCCATGGTACTGAATTTAGCTTCAAGAATCTCTAAGTTTATTAAAAGAAACTTACTATAGATCAATTATAATGGGAATTAAGACATCCTAATTTTAGGGATCAATTTACAAGTAAACTATCTTAAGCTAAATAACATAATCCATTATCACAATTTTCTAAGTTTATTGAAGAATTAAGTTCCTCATCAAACATCATAGACACAAACACACTCATCACAGTCTAAACAATTCCAGGCAGTCATGTGTGCCATGGCAAAATGAATGAAAAATGAACAAAAAATACTAAAACACACATGCTTAACTAAATATCTAATCCAGTTTAGATTGAAAATACACCCCAAACCTAAGGGATGCATTATCCTCAATGCATGAATAGAGATATGCAAACTATCTATATAGACAATGTCATGGCAAAATATATGCAATGCAATATGTATGAAAGAAAATGAAAACTTTCCTTGCTTTAACTGTATTGTAGATACTTCATTCTGTCCGACTAGTTGATTTATGAGCCGCAACCTTGTACCTCTGCTTCCTTTTTATTGAGGTCAGTTCAGTCCCATCCTTATCTATCTCTATTACAGTTTAGTAGAAGGAGGTGAAACAGCCATAATGTTGTCCACTAGTGGTGCAACTGAGGGATTTGTTTTATCTTCATCCTCACAGTCAGTCTCAATGTTGACAGACTCTGTTTTCTCTAATTCTTCCTCCGGTGCTTTGGGCACATTCTCTTTATTAGCAGGATTCGTCTCAACAGGCTCTGTGTCACCGCCCCATTCCTGTAGTTTATTAAACAAAAGAAATGAAATAACTAAAAGAAATTTATATCAACAATATGAAATAAAAATAAAAATAATTTTCAAGATGTTAAAGTTAAACATCCCCAGTAATGCTTCAAGCGTTGCACATTAACTTTAAATGTGTCCCTCGTTTTCATGTCTTTGACATCAATAGCTCCATGCGAATATACATGGGCTACCAAGCATTGTTCATCAAAATTGAAATCTCTATTTTGCTCTAGCAAAGTGTACAAGGGTCTCCGCTCAAATGAATCTTTATCACTATCAAAATTGTTGTGGAAAAATCTTGTGAATTTTTCCTCCATTGCTATTTCTATCAATCAAATGGCTTGACATTCTTCATTTTCTTCTACACATTTTAAAGCATCACAAACATTAAAACTAACCTGTTGATCATTTACCCTAATGTTCAATTCACCTTTCTGTATGTCAATTAGAGTTCTGCCTATAGCAAGAAAAGGTCTTCCAAGAATAATCGGTACAGTTTGGTTAGTATTAAATTTTAAAAGAAGGAAATCAACTAGAAAAATAAAATTATCTACTCTTACCAGCACTTCTTCAATTTTACCTTCTAGATGGGTGTAAAATCGATCAGTCAGTTGCAAGGTGACCGTAGTAGGTCTTGCTTTCCCAATTCCTAGCTTCCTGAAAATAGATATGGGCATTAGATTTATACTTTCTCATAAATCACATAATTCCTTACCAATATAATGATTTCCAATGGAACATGGGTAGTAAAACTCCCTAGGTTCTTCAACTTTGGACATAGTTTATTCATCAACATTGTTGTGCACCCTTCAGTGAGAGCAATAGTCTCAAATTCTCCCAATCTGTACTTCTTCAACAGCATATCATTCATGAATTTCACATAATTGGGCATGTTCTCCAAAGCTTCTACTAGCGGTATGTTAATGTGGGGATGTTTCAATACATCAAAAAATCACTAAGGAAAAGGTAAAGGTGGTCATCCCTCAGGTTGCTGGTATTGTTTTGTCGTGGCATTTTCATTGACAACATAATCTGATTTTGCCACAACATTTTTCTGCTTACCCTTTTTAGGTGTTGTCTATCGTTTAGTAGGTTCTGATATCTTTTCCTAATTGTGGCTTGATTTGTCTTCCTCTACCGTGACATCTTGAACAAGTTCATCCAACTGAATCCCACTTCTAAGAGTGATAGCCTTGCACTGCTCCTTCCCTTTGGTTCCTTTTAGTATCACTTGGCAATGCTCCTTGTGGCATTGAATTTAGAGCCTTCGTTATTTTTCCCACTTGATTTTCAAGTTCTTGGGGAGATGCAACCTTACTCTAAATTACAACATCATTCTTAGCCATATATTCCTTTAACAAAACTTCAATGGAAGTAGAAGATGATACCTGACCTTGTTGAACATTTTCCTTGGCATAGGTTGAACGTAACCAAGCGGTACATTCTTGGCATCCTGTCTTGCGGCATTGTTGAAATTTCTTACAGCTTGATTACCCCAACCGAAATTCAGATGCTGCCTCCACCCTGAAGTGTAGGTGTTGGATTATGGATTGCAATTTTGATTGGAATTACCCATGTAGTATGTTGACGCTGGGTTTGATGGGCAATCGTCAAACACATGATTTTCCCCAGAAAAAAAACATGTCAACTCTACTGATTTCATCTCATGGACTACTGTTTGATTTTTCATAGTTTTAATCATATTAGCTAGAGAAGATACATGGGCCATTAGCGAAGTGATTTCATCAAGCTCGATGGTACCGTCAACTCTCTTACCCATCCTAACTCTCGTGGTCGGATACTAATAATCGTTGTTGGCAATCTTTTTCAAGATCTCATATGCTTTATTATAATTTTTATCCAACCACATACCATTGGCAGACACATCAACTACCATCCTTGTGTGTACATTCAACTAGTTGTAAAACATCTCCATTTGAGTCCAATACTGGAATCCATGCATCAGACATTTTCAAATTAACTCATTAAATTTTTCCCAAGCTTCATATAACGTCTCGTCCTCCATCTACCAAAAAGATGTACTGTCATTTCTAAGCTTGGCATTCATATTTGGGGGATCATGCCATAACAAAAACCTCTGGCAAAGATCATTCCATGATGCCACTGTGGTCGACTGTAAAGCATTTAGTCATGCTCTTTCACGATCTCTTAAAGAATATAGGAATAGCTTAAGTCGCATGGCATCTTTAGGAACAACCTATTGTCTGAACGAGTCACAGACTTCTAAAAAAAGTCTTAAGTGCAGTTTCGGATCTTCAGTAGGTAACCTACTAAATTATCCTACTGTTTGCAACATCTGAACATTATCGGTTTCAACTAAAATTGCTGAGCTTGTATTGTTGGTCTGACTATCCCTGGATTCAAATCATCCAACATTGGAACAATATGCTCTCGAATTGGCCTATCTTTATCATCTATCACACATCCAATGGGAGGATTAGCATCTTGACCATTTGGATTTTCGTTGAGACCAAGACCATTTAGATTGTCCTTGGGACAAGGATCATTCCTATTTCTAGCTTTTTTTTCTAAGTTCTTTTCCCCATCCTTGTAAAGTTTTATCAATCTTTGGGTCAAAATGATACTCTTTGGTAGTAGGGATGCCTCTTCTCATGCACTGTTAGAAATTTTGTAAAAGTTAAATATAACTAAGTTAAATACAACTAAGAAAACTAAGTAAAATAACAAAACCAAATTTCATCAAATTGTCGATCCCCGGCAACGGTGCCAAAAACTTGTTGTGTGTGAAATGATATGCGATTTGTGCAAGTATACATGTCGGATCAAGTAATAAAATGATGAGTGAGTATCGTTTTCACGAGGATCAAATTGAGGCACAAAAGTGGTCAAGTTATTATAATAAAATGTGATTAATCCTATGGCAAATTCAATGATAAATATGCAGTAGCAATTGGTGGAGTAATGATGGAAGTAATACGTGGAATTAATGAATAACTGGAAATGCTATCGCAAAACAAATGTAAAAATGCAATGGCAATTATGAGAATGACTACGTGAATAATATATAAACAATCAAGTAAATAACTAAGAATGATATGGTAAAGATACTTTGGTAAAAAATAAAGGATATACTCGATTGATTTGGAAGGTTGGGATTACTAATAATCTACCCTTACTGTCAATAATGCCTCAGCAAAATCATACTCAGTTTACTGCTCAAAAGAGTTCTAAAATGGTTTTCTTCTTTTGAGAGCAAAACCTCAAGTTACCTTACCCGTGTCTATAAGCCTCAATACGGTACCCTGCATTGTTTTCCTTCTATATGAATGATGCTCTATGTCTAGAGTCTACTACAAGTATCTGTCGAGTACTTGCTCATATCATTCAATTTTGGTCCAACTAATCCAACCTTTTCAGAATTAAATTACTTTATGTGTATGTTGCACAGTCGTCTATGTCTAGGGATTGCACACATACAATTTAAAATAAAAAAAATTGAATGAAACAGTAAATTAAATCAGATATATGCTTCAACCGTTAAAGAAAATAAAAGTTTCATCAAGTAATCCCAACCCGATGATATTTAGCTCATGGGTTGGCACATAAAATTCAAAACCAAAATAACATCCAACATTATTTTCATCATTCAATTCACGGAAGAACAAAGTAAGAAATACAGAAGACTTCGAGAAGATAGCTTTCAAGTGTCCAGTTCATACTCCAGCAGCACAGTGTCCTGCAATGCTGAGAAGGACTGCTTTCGTCTTCCTCTTTTCATCTCTACTCAGCCGTTACCTTCTATTATTGCCTAAGGATCTCTCCTTCTTGCTCTCTTCGTCCCTTTTGGGTTTCCTCCTTTGGGTTTTTATAGGCTTTTCCCTAGGGTAAATCCAACAACCCAAGTATATCTTCTCCTTTTTTAATTTCTTTTTTCAACAACCCAAGATTATCTTCTCCTCTTTTTAAATTATTTTTTCAATGATAAAAACCAACAGTCCAGGATTTTTTTCCCTTTTTTTAGGCTTATTTTTCTAGTACAAGTACAGTTGGGCTGGGATTGATATGCGTTGAGTGTTGACTTATTCTTCCTGGAATTGTCACGGCATTTTTACTTAAAAAATGTCTCACATTTTACCCCGGCAAACCTTCACTTCTTTTATTTCTTGTTCCTCAACATGCACCTGCCAAACCATCAAACACAGTCCTACCAAAAGCAATTAAAAGTACCTAATATTTAAACATAGTCCAAGCTCCTAATGAAATGAGGAAAATATGAATGAAATATCCTAAAATGCAACAAAATGTACCTAAGTACAAGAAATTAGCTAAGTCTAAAGGAATGAAATATAACTCTTTTCAAAAGTTATTAGTTACACTCATAGGATATCCTTAATCCCTTTGGGACAATATTTGTTCTCCCAATATAATTTTATTTTATCTCATGGTAACCGTTATATCTTCCTTCATCAAAAGTCAATTACTATCAAATAGTAATCAAGTCATTCATCACAAAGACGAACGACCTATGCCCGCATTTACTTTTCATCAACCATGTAATGTCAAGGAGAGGATATCATTTACCCATGTCTTGGGTTATGGATTCCACTATTGTTAATGATGTTACGTATTGTAGAAGTCGTATACCCAATGTACTAGCTTTGGGTTCCTTATCTCTTTGACCTCAATTTTTTATTACATCAAAGCATACAAGTCATGCATACATAATTCGTCATCCACTAGGGATTTAGGTATGTCATACTATGAACATCACAAATGAATAAATCCATAAATAGATTCAATATTTATTCTTCTTAGGTCTTATCTAATGTACTATTAGTCCAGTCAGTAACATCTATGTCTTTATATTCTCAAAGTCATCTGTTCTAATACTCAAGACAAAGCATCTCCCCAATTGGACTTGATAAACAACATATTAGTCTTTCAATCAGTTTGCTTAATTTTGATTAGACTAAGGACATGTTTAGGTTTTTCTATGGTGTATATTGATGCAAAAAGGGAAAGTAATTGCATATGCTTCTCGACAACTCAAACCACATAAGAAAAATTATCCCACTTGTGACTTGAAACTTGCAGCCGTAGTTTTTGTCTTAAAAACTTGAAGGCACTACCTTTGTGGGGAGAGATGCCATGTTTTCACCGATCATAAGAGTCTATAGTATTTTATCATAGAGAAAGAATTAAATTTAAGGAAGCGTAGATGGCTTGAGCTACTTAAGGATTATGATTTGATCATTGATTTTCATTCGTTAAAAATCCAATGTTGTGGCTGACACTTTGAGTCGAAAAACCTTATTCGCATTGAAAGCGGTGAATGTACATTTGGCTTTAGAGTGAGATGGCTCTATTTTAGCAAATTTGAGGGCTAACTCATGTTTCTCTAAGGAATTTAGGAATTACAGAATTGTGATATTGAGCTTGAAGCAACGCAGAGACTAGTTGAAAGTGGGCAAACCAATGAATTCAACATAAATGTTGACAGGAGTTTATACTTTCGTAATAGATTGTATGTGTTGAATGATGCAAGCTTGACATAAGATATTCTCCATAAAGCTCACATCAGTACCTGTGTGAGCATATAGGTAGCAATAAAATGTATAATGGCTTGAAATCGTTCTTTTGGTGGCCAGGAATGAAAAAAAGATCTAACCAAATACAGAACTAAGTTTCTGGTGTGTCAGCAAATAAAAGCAGAACATCAAATCCCCCTAAGACTGTTGTAACCTATAATGATTCTCGAATGAGAGTGAGCCATTATGGATTTTATGAAGGGACTGTTTTTATTGTCGAAAAAGAATGACTCAATTTAGGTGATTGTTGTTAAATTAACGAAATCTGCTACATTTTATTCTAGTAAGAGTTGATTATTCACTAGAGAAATCGGTTGAATTGTATATCTTTGAACTTGTGAGATTCCATAGAGTTTATTGTCTACCATCTCGAATCAGGATCCGAGATTTACCTCTAAATTTTAAGGCAAGTTGCATGAAGCACTAACACAAGTTTGAACTTCAGTACAATGTTTCACCTTTAGAATAATGGTCAATCAAAATGAGTAATTCAATAACTCAAAGATATGTTGTGATGTTATGTGTTTGAATTTTATGGAAGTTGGGAACAATTTCTACCCCTAATTGAATTTGTATGAGCTACCAATTGAGCATCAAAATGGCACCTAACGAAGCTTTGTATGGTCATAAATGTTGAACTTCTTTGTGTTTGACGAAGTTGAGTGAACAAAAGATGACAGGAATTGAAAAAATAAAGATAAATTTAGGATCATTTAAAATTACTTAAAATATACTTCTGTTAGGAAAAAGTATTATGCCAATGTAAAAATAGAAGGCACTGAGTTTGAAGTGGGGCATAAAGTCTTTTTGAAAGTCTAATCTGCTGTAATTTGGTATAGCAAATTAAACTATTTTCTGTACTTGAGGAGCTTGAATAGGAGCATTTTCATCATATTTTAGTTATGTTATCTTAGTTTAGTTTAAACCAAATAAAAAGTGTGTTTTAAGTCTTTTATTGACCTTAGGAGCCAAATGAGGCATTAAGGTGAGCTAATGTACTTAGCAAGTGTGCAGGAAACCATTCAAGGGCACAGAATTTAGTTGTTGTGTTGCAACATGGGAAGTTTAATATCACAACATAGCAAGCAGAATGCAAGAATCTTGAGACTACCTTTAGTGTCACGAGACACACCTGCAGCTATCCTAAACCTAAGCATACGACTTTCGATGTTGCGACACATGCAAAAGGATGTTGCAACATTGGCCTTGTACGAGAAATACTTATGAGCCAAGGGCATTTTGTTCTGCACAATGAAAAGTTAGCAATATAACATCAACTAACGTAGGGTTGAGGATATCAACCCTAACTTTATAAATAGGCTCTTAAAACACTTGTTAAGGATAGGTTTTTACATTCTAAGTTTTTCTCTGTAAATTTAGTTTCAATTTTTCCTTGTTCTTAGGTTTTAGATTTCTTTTCAGTTTATTTCTGTTAACATTTGTCGAAAGATTTGATTTGTAGAATCAATCAAACTCTTTGTGGATTCTACGCTCATCAATTAAATATAATCAAGATTTCTCTTTACACTCTATTATTGATTTACTCTTAATGTCTATTTATTTTATCAAGTTTATTATGTTTATGAAATCTATGAGAAACTAATCCTCTTATGGGGGATTAATGAGTGGAAATGTGATTGATTAATTAATTGCTATGTAGGGTTTTCTATCGGGAGATATGTAGTTCTTGTCGACTCATTAGTTTAGTGTAACATCGAGAGATCCTACTAGGGCAACGACTAGTTGATTAAGTTT
Source organism: Gossypium hirsutum (assembly GCF_007990345.1). Classification (NCBI taxonomy): domain Eukaryota; kingdom Viridiplantae; phylum Streptophyta; class Magnoliopsida; order Malvales; family Malvaceae; genus Gossypium; species Gossypium hirsutum. The sequence goes on from NC_053438.1 coordinate 16,120,161, forward strand.
AGAGATTCAATTTTCTATCATTCTTATTTTATGCATGATATTTCTTCCTTAGGTTATAAGCAATTTCTCCCTTTTATATTTATTCGTAGCATGGTTTATTTAAAGTAATAATTAGATCTATTTGCATTTAGGTTAGAATTAATGTAGTACTTGCCTCTATTAGGTACAATCCTCAGAGTACTCATCCACTCCATTGTAACTATATTACAACCTGACTCATATACCTATGGACACTGCCTTTATATTTCATATCTTGTAGTTAAAGTATTCATACTCTAGACGTTAATCCATCTGGAGGAGGTCAAATTCTCACCTTAGAAGAAAATCCTACCATTCGGCAGAAAAAGAGAAGCTCAACCTGAGGGGCATTATGAAATTCTTGAAAGGATTGGACTTGTGGCATATTGTTTAGCTCTACCACCAAAGTTAAACAAAATTTATAATGTTTTTCATGTGTTAATGCTGAGAAGGTATAGATTTGATCCCTCCCACATCCTAGCTCCCAATGAAATTGAATTACAGCCTAATTTGACTTATAGTAAGGAACCCATTAATATCTTAGCTCGACAAGTGAAAGAACTGAAAAACAAGCGTGTGGCATTAGTGAAAGTATTGTAGCATTGTCATGACATGGAAGAAGCCACTTGGGAGTTTGAAGATTCTATGAGATCTCAATATCTGCATATTTTCTCAAGTAAATTTTGAGGACAAAATTTCTTAAGGAATGGAGAATTGTAAAGACCCAATTTTCAGTGGTACCAGAAAATACAATTTCAGAACCCCATTTTCATGAATCAAGTCTTTAAATATAAAATAAGAATATTTACAGAGTTAATATGAAAATTGCTAAGGAATGATAAAGTAATTTCGTCGAGAAAATAGTTAATTAAAGCTTAGAGACTAACTTGTAAAAGTCTAATCACTATTGAATTTTGATTAGAAAAATCTTGAAGGTCAAAATAACAATTATCCAAATGGCCAAAATGGTTATTTAACCATTTCGAAGCATGAGTTAGTGGAAGATGATGGTGTTTCCCACTTAGCGTTAATAGTAGAATTAAAAATGAATAAATATATGTTAATTAATGTCATAACCATGATTAAGTATGTTAATTAACTTAATAATGATAGTATAAATATTAAACAAAGTGGAATTTAATGGGAGCATCATCTTTCTTCATTCATCCATATCGTCCAAGCCTTGAAAGAAAAAGAAGAAACCTTGTTCAATTCCAAACATTTGGTCATCCATATTTCATAGGTAATCAAGCTATTTTATTCATTTTTTATAGATTTATGATCATGGGAGCTTGATTTAGCAAACCCGTGTACCAATTTGATTAATTATTAAAGTATTAGCAAGTTTCTATTATTTACAATATGATTTATTAGGCTTGGAATTTATTGATATTGAGCTTAGATTATGGAAAGAACAAAATTATAAAATTAATTAAGCTTGTTTGCTAGCTTTGAAATTATAGGGACCAAATTGAATAAATGTAATGTTTTTCATGAAATTATACTAGAAATAGAAAGTATAATGTCTCTAATGAAAGTATGTGAAACTGGATTTTAATCCAGAGCTAGAAATCAAAAGTTATGCATATCCCGAGTTTAGGGACTAAAATATATAAAATGCAAAAAAAAATGTGTGCAATCGAAAAAGGGATTCATATAGGATCATGTATCTCATGACATTGTGTGATAAGGTAAGTTATTGATTTAGTATATATAAATATTTGTATAGACCAAGAATTGGACCAAAGTGGAGCTAGTAGAGGAAAAGCAATAATTGCGGCTTAGGCCCCGAGAAATCTACTGTTTGTGTTTTGAAAAGGTATGTTCATATGGAACTTACTATCTTTCCTTTTATTATATGTATGCTTGCATTTAATTCATTATATTTATGTTTGAACACAATTTGAAACGTTGATGAATTTGGCATACAAGGCTAGTAAATTGGATTGAATTAAAAAAATGGGATTGGTGATTGAATGTGATAGTATAGGGTATGAAAATGCAAATGTGAATGAAACAAGGTATGAATATGTTAATGTGTATGATAGATGCCAATATGAACTTAGTAAAAGGTTAGGATACGATTGGTATGCCAATAGGGTCATATGCGCGCCTATACAAGATATTTGATGATCTGGAAATTATGACAGGTTATATCAAGATCCAACATCTGTTATGGATAATCAAATATTATTTGTCTTTATGAAGGCTTTGGTGTGGTGGACGGGTGTAATTGAAAATGTTTAAACATTTGATGCCTATGGGCTTTGCACTTTGGTGCCTTAGTATATTGTAATTCACTCATGTATCTGAGTTTGTTTTACTATGGTTCCATTGGGTGAAATATGGAAAGTGAATCTTGAATCTTAAAATTAGAAATAGGGTAATGAACCGAATTTGATATATTATAATGATATGTGACTCAAATTGAAATGGTATGAAAATTGTAAATTGATGATATATGATATTGTAATGATCTTATATGGTTTTGTATGGATTTTATGCCATGATTAAGGCTTGATTTCAAATGTTTGTATGATATATTTGTAATTGATAGACATGAAATGATGTTTTGTTTCTCTTGGAAAGAACATATGAAAGTATAATTGTGATTGATAGGGTGAAACCAAAAAAAAAGGATTGAACTTGTAGTAGATTGTTGGCAAGGTCATGACACCACCTCATGGTTCTTGCGACACTAGCCTTCAACGTCATGACATTGAACCCTTGATGCTGTGACAATAGTTGAAAGAAAATATGAATCCATAATATACTATTTGCAAAGTCGTGACACCATTCCATGGTTGTCGTGACACTAGTTATCAACGTCGCGACAACCCCTGTTGAAGTCACAACGCCAACTCGATAAAGTTTGAAAGTTTTACATTTTAGAACCTAAGTTGTGATGCTTGCATACTATCTTGAAGGTCATGACATTACACCCTTGATGTCACAACACCAACCTAAAACTATTTGAATATTTTCATTTTAGTCCTCCAATGGTCTCGGGCTATCAAAAGAGCTTTCACAACCTCGTTTAAACCCCAATTTAGATTATATGTTCTGATATAATGAAATAATGATCTTTTTAGTAATTGTAAATTGCTGAATTGATAGAAATTATGTTGCATTTGAATATAGTTGCTCTTAAAATGAATATGACATCTTGTAGCTTGGACAAGACGATCGGGTCAAGTAAGGGGTGTTACATAACTTATATGTCCATATATGTTATATGGTCAACTAATAGATGGCATGATAATTTGGTATTTGAGTCATGAATGATAAATTGAAATTATTAGAAATTTTGATCATGTTGAATGTAAACTTAGCATATTATGTTTGTCATATTATTGTCTTGAATCATGAAAGTACCATTGAGCTCTATCACTCAACGTATGATTTGTTATTTTTGTACATAGTTTTTAGTGGATTTCGAAGACTCAAGGATTGATCTGGCATCCAAACTGCAACTCTCGACTCAGCAATGTTTGTATAGTCTCCTTATGATTTGATAAATGGTTGGTACCTAGGGTTGAGTCAATTTTAGGTTGTGATTTTGTCAACTTGATAATTGTATAATAGGTGTTAATTAAAGAATGATACTTGAAAGGTTTAAGGTATGTATAATAGTAATCTAAGGCTTCAATGGTTGAAGTATGTAAATGATCTTATATGTTGAATTGAATTGTATTTTAGGGGACTTTATACACATTGAGATTGAGAATTGCAAATTGACCTATTGAATCAAATCAAGTAAATATTAAGGGAGCCTACCATTAAATTTGCAAACCAATCTTATTAATGTCGTGGCATTATCCCCCAACATCATGACATCAACCTACTGCTTTTGAAGTCACGACGTCAAGCTTCTTTCATTGATGTCGCAACGTGAGTCCTCAATGGTCGTGATACCAACCCAATAAACTTTTAATACTTTTTATTTAAGTTCTCAAATGGTCCTGAGTTATCAAAAAAGCTTTCGTAAGCTCACATAAACCCCAGATAAGATTATATAATATGTTATATTGATGTATTAATTTTAATAACTTGTATAAATGTTGTTGAATTGATTGGAATTGTATTTGTAATTACTTCGGAAATGAATGTAACATTCTATAGCTCAAACTTGACGTATGAGATGTTTCAATACAAATACAAAACAAGAGATTAAAATTGAAAAGAACACATTTTGAAATGGTTTTGGAGGTAAAAATGGATCAAACATGTGTTAAAATAAAATCTGGATTAATCAAGAAAATAAGATTAAAATTAATACAAGATTAGATGAACATTATGAAAGAAAAACCTACAAAAAGAGTCGACATCATCAATCATGGTCAGTCAAAGAAGAAAAAAAAACCCTAGAAAACAAACCAAGAAAAAATATAGAGAACCATTTTTCTTTCATTAATCACCAAAGGTAGACTCTTCATTTTCCTTTTACTCCCCACCCCCTTGTGGCCTTTTCTTTCCTTTTTGGCTTTCCATGCATGAATAAAGGAAAAGGGGAAGGCTCTAGTGAATGTGGTGTTACCATACTGACGATCCTCTATCACTAGGTTGCCCAATTTCCTCCGTTCCTTAAAAATACCAAAAGAAAGAGATTTCTTTGAAAACAAAAAAAAATTCTGTTTACTTCCATTTATTTTTTTTCCTTTCTTTAGAAATAAAATTCGATGAAGCTGCATCATCAGTTTAAAGAGCTTAGTTGCGAAGACTGAAATAAGGAAGATCTGGCCTCCACATATGTAAAGAAATAAAAAAAATGGGATGAACCCTTTTTTGTTTTCAAAAAGAAAAGAAATAATTTTTTTAAAACCTTTTAAATTTCTTACCATCCTACACAGTGCTCCACCATTAGAGATTAAAGAACCCAAGGGTTTTTCGATGGCGAAGTTGACCAAAATTAAACAAAGGATTGAAGAATCCTTTCATTTGGTTTTTGTAAAAAAGGTAAATTTAGGTTATTCATATCAAGATCACTACTAATTTTTTTCTCCTAATAACTAAATGCTAAAGACTCTTTGATTATTTTGCTTGCAAATAATTGAGGGGAGAGGGATTATTGAAATGGATCTTCTTACCATGGATTCATTCATCCCCATTTTAGTAGTTCTTCTTCTTGTAAATTTTCTAAAACTTCATTCATCATTACTCAACCTACTAAAACACGATACACAACTATTATCAATTCTGAAAGTCAAAGACGATTACACAAAATAAACAAAGAATACAACATAAATACAAACGAAATAGAATAGAAAAGATGAAGGATTTGAAATTATTTTTGTTGATGCACTGGATCAACGATTGTGGAAAGAGATAGGGTTGAGTGGTTAAACTCTCTAGGAACAAAGAATCAAAAGTAGAGAAGAAGAAGAAGAAGAAGAAGGCCTCCTTCCCTTTAGGATGTTCATTGCTTTTTATTGTACCAGGTCAGATTTCAGGTCGGACCCCAGGTTGGGTTATTTTAATTATAATTATATAACAATTTTCCCCTCACCTGGTCGAAGAAGAGTTATAAAGTGACTCTTCTCAGACAATCTGACATTCATGAAGTGTGTGTAATTTGGGGCTTACCATATAGGTTTTAACTTGAAGCATTATTAAGCAAGTTTTTTTGTTTGATAGTGTGATACAAGAATAAAAAATTGTATTACAGAATATTGCGAACTGTATTTCCTGTAAGAAAAAAATTGTAAATTAGCGAACTTAGAGAAAATTATTCATGACATTAAATCGAATGAACTTAGGTTGCAATCTCAAATCAATGAGCTGTTCTGAGGCTGCGATCTTAAATGACCTAACTCAAATAATTGGAGGTTGTGATCTTAAAACAGTGAGCCTTAATAAGATCAGCAGAGAAAGTAAGTCCATGAGCTGTTTTGGAGTTTCAAGCTTAACTCAGCTAACTCGAATAATCTGGAGGCTGGGAGCTTAACTCAACTAACCTTTAATCGTTAGCTGGGAATGTAGGTCCGCTTATTGTTCAGAGTTGTGAGCTTAACTTAGCTAACTTAAATATCTAGAGGCTGCAATTTTAAACTGGAAAGCCTTTATAATATCAGCTAGGAGCGTAGGTCCACAAGTTGTTTCAGAGTTGCGAGCTTAACTTAACTAACTCAAATATCTAGAGGTTGCGATTTTAAATCAAAAACCTTTTATAATATCAGTTGGAAGCGTAGGTCTGTGAGCTATTTTGGAGGCTACGATCTTAAACTGGCAAGCTTTTGTAATATTAGCTGGGAACGTAAGTCCGCTAGCTATGCTGGAGGCTGTGATCATAAATTGGTGAGCCTTTGTAATATTAGCTGGGAACATAGGTCCATGAGCGGTGTTGAAGGCTACAATCATAAACTGGAAAACCTTTGTAATATTAACTGGGAACGTAGGTCCACTAGATATGTTGGAGGCTGCAATCATAAACTAGTGAGCCTTTATAATATCAATTGGGAACGTAGGTCTGTGAGCAGCTTTGAAGGCTACGATCATAAATCGACAAGCCTTTATAATATCAACTGGAAACTTAGGTCCGCTAGTTGCGTTAGAGGCTGCGATCATAAACCGACTAGCTTTTATAATATCAATTAAGAACGTAGGTCCGCAAGTTCTGTTGGATGCTACAATCATAAACCAGCAAGCTTCTGTAATGTCAACTGGGAACGTAGGTCCGCTAGCTGTGTTGGAGACTGTGATCATAAATCGACAAGCCTTTGTAATACCAGCTGGGAACGTAGGTTCGCTAGCTATGTTGGATGTTGCAATCATAAACTAGTACGCCTTTGTATTACCAGTTGGGAACAAAGGTCCGTGAGTTATGTTAGAGGCTACGATCATAAACTGGTAAGCCTTTTTAATATCAGCTAGGAACATAGGTATGTTAGCTTTGTTGGAGGTTGTGATCATAAACCGTCGAGCCTTTGTAATATCAATTGGGAACGTAGGTCCGTGAGCTGTGTTGGAGGCTGCAATCATAAATCAACAAGCCTTTTTAATATCTATTAGGAATGTAGGTTCGCTAGCTATATTGGGGGCTGTGATCATAAATTGGCAAGCCTTTCAAAATGACAGCCAATTATTATTATTAGAAATCAAAAGGTACCTTATCTCCATCATCTCTTCTATATACGATGAAATAAGACTTCATTATATGTTCCCACTAAGGTTAAGCTTAGGCAAAGAAACATTTGTTAGAGTATGCTCAAAGACCAATCATGAGATGATTGTAATAACATAATTGTTTTACCTCGTTTATTAATATAAGGCATTGTCATTATTATTTCAGTTTTATTTCTGTGTATATAAATAATTTTTTTATAATAATGTCTTGTGAATAATATGACTATTCTTAAAAGGTCCTTAGTAGTATATGTTAGAGAATGACATATTGGACTAACTCGCTATGAGTATGTTTATTGGATTATTATGTAATGGTCACAACATTACTCATAGTGATAACTATGTATACGATCCTTAGACTTGAGATCATCATTGTCCCAACATAATAAGTCGAATATTTTGATACAGTCAAATGTCTACTGTAACAAGTTGTACTATAAAGATTGGTGTTAGGTATGCCACAATCTATGTAGTGGGATATGATTGATCAAGATAGGATTTGCCCCTCCTACATGATGGGAGCAATATCTTAGGCCACTTGATGAAGTGAGACTACAAATGCATGGCCATGCTCAAATAAGTTAATATGAGATATTACACTTATTTGTTTATTGTAGTCTACTTCGGGTATCAAGAAACATCAGATTGGACTTTACAAGTGTGACTATTTCATGACTTGTGTCCAATTGAGATATAAAAGACAAAAAGATATAATACATAAAATTTTATCACAAAAAGGTTATGTCGAACCACGACTTCTTGTAACTTGGGTAGCGATGATGCATTGCTAAATGCCACTCACTGCTTGTAATGTTAGAAGTGTTCTAGTATTACTACCAATGTTACAAGAGCCTATAGGGTCACACCCTATGGTTGAAACGAACAGAATCTAAACACAGTCGATATTAAATTTAATTGTCACGAGAATTATATTAATTATTGAATTAATTTAATTTAACAGTTAAATAATAAACACAGTATATGTACAACTTCGTTGTACAAGAATAGAGAACATAATTAAAATAAATGTATCAATTTGATTCATATGAAATATTAATTATGATCTGTTTGCCTAAATTATTAAAATAAAGTATTATAATATTTTAATTTAGATGAAACATAAAATATATATGGAAATTAATATCATTTTGGAAAGGATATTACAATGTAATATTTGCATATATATTCTGGAACCAAAACGGGGATTTCGTTTTGTTTTTTTAGGGAATATTAAATAAAAGGAAATGAATCATAAAATAAAATCCTAGGGTGCAAAAAAGTGTTTACCAACATTAACCACAAAAGAAAAAGAACCTAGGTCTAGTAGCCGCATTTCTTTTCTAAAAAACTCTCTGAAACGTTCAGTGAGAGTTTTTGTTTGTTCTTTCGCAACAGGGTGGACTACGTAGCGGCTTTGGATCGGTAGCATGTGAAGGGAATTAAAACAGCAGTGGTTCCTTCCTATTTTTCAGAATACGAAAGGTAAATTTCTCAAACCTTTTCTTCTCGATTTGTTCCTCATGCTGAAGTAATTTTTCCACTGCGCCATGGGGCATCCCGATGACCCAACAGTGGTATTAAAACCACTTGGACGATACAGATTCAAGATTAAATTTTATAGTTGATGCAATCGTATAATATGCATGTTGTTCGTTTCGATTTGCTCAATCTATTTTATGTATACTTGATGCATGTAATCTGTTTAACAAAAAAATTTGTTGTTGATTAATACACTATTTGTTAAGGGTTAACGAATTTGTTTAGGAACAATGGGGTTTTCATTGAAGTTAACAGTTAACTTATTGGAATTTTCGAAAGGGAACAATAGTTGTTCTAGTAATCCTATTCAAAATTTTACTCGGACCTTCGCAGCCTTCATAAATCCTCAAATTTACCACTATTTTATTTTTAACAATCGACTAAAGAATAAAACATAACATATTTTATTTTACAAGTATGTTGTATGTTATGGTTGATTTGCACGATGTTTGAAAATGCATGATTATAGCCGATAACCCCTTTTTATTATTTGAAAAGGTTGTAAATCTTATAAATACGACCAGCGTGTTGTGCCTTACTATTTTTCTTTTTCATTTCTCTTCTCTTCTCACTCCCTCATATGTAAAATGAGTTTCTACAAATTGTAAATTACATGACTTGCATGACTTGCTGTGAAGAGGCTTACACCTTTAGGCTTCCTTTTGGGTCTCCCGTTGGCTTGGGAGGAACCACCTTAGTTAATGGGCTATAACTATTGCATTTATTTTCTGCTTTATTTATTCATGTATGAGATGCTATGGATGTCTAAAACATGCCAAATATTAAGTATGTTAAAATATGATAACTATAAACAAGACTAATTAATGAGATCAATTAAAGGACTAAATGGACTAAAGTAGACCATAATTGGTGAGATGCAACCTTAATAAAATTCTCTCAAACAAAATATTAAGTCAACGTTGCATTCCAATCCTTTCCCTCGTTAAAGCCTTGATTGATACTATGTAGGTTCTGCTAAAGCGAAGTACTAGTATCTATCTTGGTTAAACACAAAGAATAAGCAAGTGATATTCGCTAGTTAAAACATTGGTTAGTGGCTCAACTAGGTTACTCTAATAGGATTAGAAACCTAGAGGCAAGTAATTTTTAATAAATCATAAGATGATTAGAACAAGATTTTTTCACCCAATATTTAAAAGTTACATGTGATGTAATTAGCAAGTGTTGCTTACCTAAATAACCATAATCTTGAGAGTAAAGCCAAAGCTGACTTAAGAGGAGGTGAAATATGGATCCTTACCCACTAGAAAAACTTTCGAGAAAGTCTTTCTGAAATTAAAATATGAGGGTTGTTAATTCTGAATAAAATAGTGGGAGAATCATTTAATAAAGTCCTTTTAATGATTAATATAAACCTGGTAAATTTACTCACTTACATATTTCATTGTTGTAGACATATTATGGCTGTAAATACAAATTCACTTTCATTGCGATCAGTCCTTGAGAAGGAAAAATTGAATGGTTAGAATTTCCTTAATTGGTTCCGTAACTTGAGGATTGTCCTCAAAAAATAACAAAAATTATATGTCATTGAACAAATCCTTCCTAATGAATCGTCTATTAATGCCTCAAGGGTTAATAGAGATGTTTACAAAAAGCATCTCGATGATATGGTAGACATTGGATATCTTATGCTTACTACTATGAATCCTAAGCTTCAGAAGCAACACGGGGACATGGTTGCTTACGATATGATCAAGCACCTGAAAGAACTTTATCATGGGCAAGCACGGCAAGAGAGGTTCGATACCTCTAAGGCCTTTTTCCAATGTAAGCTGGCAGAAGGAAGCCCAGTAAGACCTCATGTTCTTAAGATGATAGGTTATGTTGAAAGCCTGTCTAAACTTCGATTTCCACTAAGCCAAGAGTTGGCCATTGATGTTATTCTGCCACAGTTACTCAGCATGTTATGAACTGCTAAAGGTAACATGAAAAAAACTAGACCCAAGCCCATTCTGATGGTCCGTAATAACAAGGGCAAGGGTAAAGCTAAAGCTAAGACAAAACCCAAGGGCAAAGGCAAGCCCAAATTTGAGAGTGGAAAGGCTATACTGAAGCCCAAATAAGGGGTGGCTAAGGAAAGAAACGGCTTTAATTATGGTATGATTGGACATTAGAAAAGGAACTACCCTGTCTATCTTGAGGGAGTCAAGAAGGCCAAAGCAAGCGGAGCGTCTGCTTTAGGTATTTATGTTATTGATATTAATTTATTAACTACTACTTCTTGGGTATTAGATATTGGTTCTGGTTCTCATATTTGCACTTCTGTACAAGAACTGCACAGGAGTAGGAGTAGGACTCTGGCTAGAGGAGATGTGGACCTACGAGTTGGAAATGGAACAAGAGTTGCTGCATTAGCTGTAGGAACATATACTTTTTCTTTGCCTAGTGGATTTTTTTGTTTAAAGGATTGTTATTTTATGTTTAGTTGGAAATAAAGCCCTTGAAAAGTTCAAGGAATTTAAAAATGAGGTACAAAATCAACTAGGAAAAACTATCAAGACATTTTAATCTGATTGAGGTGGAGAAATTTTTCGCCTAGAGTTTGATGACCTTTAGAAGGAATGTGGGATAGTCTCAACACTTACTCCTCTAAGTACTCCTTAATGTTTAAAGGAAATTTAGCTATGATTTTGTTGTTGCCAGCATTAAAGATCAATCAATTTAACCTTAGATAAGTATCAAAAGAATATATAAAAAGATTACCTTCAAAATTGTTCCCATTAAAAGAGAAAACATAATTCAACTTAAAATACAAAGTATATAAAGAAATAATAAAGGGAGGAACTAAGCCAATGAACTGATTCCCACCCAAATCATTTAATAAAACAAATTCACTCAACAAAATTGGGGAAGGACTAGAACCAACATTTATGAGAGCATTCCTACAAAAGAAAGAAGAGTACAATCCAACCAGATCCATCTAGATCCATCTATGACATTGACAAATTCAGGGAACCATTAGATCAATCCCAATGGGAAAATATTGAAATGTTCCCAGATAAGGAATTTTGGCTGATACTAAATACAACCACACATGGATCAAAAATTACAACTAGAAGCAAACCACGTTCCAACTATCCCTATAGCAATCAGGCAACAAAGACATGACAAACTATGGCTTGGTTCATACAAACAATGACAAAAAATTTGTAAACTAGAATTCATAGTGCAAACAAGCTTAAAAGGAGGCAACATGTTATCCCTGCTATTAAAGATTTAGAAACAAGGAAATTAAATCAACACTTGTATATAGAATCTTCCATTTTTTACTACATGCATATAAGAGCATTATTTATTCTATTAAATAAATAAGGCACCTTGGATTCTTAGTTCTCTACTTACTATTTCATTGAATGGTATTCAATGAAACGATAACAAAAAACAAGCAATTTATACCTGTGACTTGGCCATTCATATTTGATCACAGAAAACAGTGCTGAGATATTAGAAAAGTGGGAAAATAGTACAAAATCTAGCTAAGCAGAAAGTAAAATATCAAAACTTTTTTTCAAAAAGATAAATGAGTAGATCAAGATAAAGAAACTAAAAATGTTGTTAGAACTAACAAAGTAATTGACCAATGCAACCATAGCAATACTACGGATATATACTTGTATTACTCCTGCAGTATGAGCAGGGACATCCCATATAAGTTCTTATACCTTCAGTTTTACACTGTCGGTATCATCTAAAACTTCCCTAATGTTTATTCTAATACCAGTGACGTCGTACCTCGCCATCTTTGAGAACTTTAATCTCCTAAACTCGCCAGCATTCTTTTTATTAACTCACAAGCCTTAGACCTCGTTTGAATCGAAGTCCACAAAATATCCTTCTTTTTTTGTGATGGGCAAACGATGTTAAAAAATAAAAGTAGGAAAATAGAAATAGCCACAAAACAAAAAGCGGCAACATCTTTTCCCTCAATGTAACCAGCCTGTCGTAGATCGTACAATCTAAATAGGAATGCAATTTTGCCAGCTATTAGAGCACTGGGGTGAAAAATGTTTTAAGAATGAAAAAATTCTCCAAATTCAGTAGCCTCATTGTGTTTAACATAGAATAAATCAAATACTCTATCTGCAAAAAGATTTTGCTTGTTGTTGTTTCTAAAAATCGAGGGTTAGTAGAATCGGAGGTTAGTAGAAACGGGTTTGTGAATTGAAAGACAATGGTCATGCCTTAATTTTTTAGATTATCTATGCGTTTTTAAGAAACAAATAAGTTAATGGCTTGTTGGTTAAGTGTTAGTGGAGCTATCATTGAAACCCAAGTTCAAATCCCTGTTCTTACACTATTTTTATTATTATTTTGTAAATTTTTCATCAAACCCTAGTACGTAACACACCTTGTTTTTAAAATAATTATTTCAAAATTATTTCAAAAATAAGAAATAGCCCAGTTTTCAAAAGAAATATTAGAAAGCATGAAATTAAATTAAGGTCCCAAGTTTGAATCTTTTCCCTTGTGAAATAATTAAGTTTTGCAAAATCCCTTATTTTTTTATTAGTGTGTCATCCATGCCCTTATAAACCTAAGTATAAATAATATTTTTACACAAAATGATTAGCCTTTAATTCTTTTTCCCTTACCCTAGTCGTCCCTCTCATTCTCTTCTCCCTCTTGATTTCAATTTTTTTGTTCTTTCTACATTCTTGCACCACCCATAGCTTTTGATTTATCATCTTTTTCTTTTCTTCTAGCGACAAGATCATGCCTCATCTCCCCCACCAACTTTCTATCATTTTTCCCTAAAATATTCAGCCCCAAATCTGAAATCTTAGACCTACAATATCGATTCATATAGTTGTCAAGAAGTGTCATTGCCGCCCATAGCATTTAGCTTGTGTAAGATCTTTTTTGTAATGCCCTGAATTTTGGGCCTAGGAGAATGGGCTTCGAGAGTCGGAGCAATTAGATTTTTATTACGTGAGAGGTTATCACCAATTGCATGTTTGCTATATTGACTAAGTGATTTAGGAGTGTTAGGGGGGTTTCTAGAAAGTCCTGGGATCAAGTTATGGTATAGGAAAAATTTTACGTTTTTAGCCTTAGGGGAGCTTTGACTTCAAGTAGGAAGTCTTTTAAAAAAATGGGAATGAGATATGATACAAGGAAGCTTGTGGTCTAGTGGCAAGGTGGCGTCATGAGGGTGGCAAGGAGGTCCAGGGTTCAAGTGTTGGCATGGTGTTTTGTTGGGTATTTACGTTGCATCTTTGGACAGCCAGTGGTTGAGTTGGAATTGAACTTTGGAGGGGAGGGTTTGAACTGGTCAAGTCAGAACATTAAGGAGGGGATCATGGATCAAATCGTGGAGAAAATCAAGGGGATGTGGTTGGTTGAGGAGTTGAAGCCGAAATGGGACTTTAGGTAATCTTGGAATCGGTTTTGAAGAGGGTAGGGAGTAGTGCCGAATTCTTTTTAGCTATTTCGACTCTTGGTGTTTTCTTTTGGAAGCTGAATCTTTATTTTCTCTCAAGTGATAGTTCTCTTGTCTTCTCTTTCTCCTTAAAGATCGAGTACAACCCTCTTACTTTCCTCGAACATCTTTTTTTGTTTCTTCTAAGCAGTGTTCGAATGCTTCTCTCTTCTAAAACTGATTATAATCCTTTGTTCTCCTCAATTATCTCTTTGTTCTTCTTTTAAAGTTTGGCCGATTAAATATCCTCTGCTATTTGGTTTTCATTGTGGATTTACATCTCTGTGTTTTTTTTTCTCCTTTGCGTCTCTTGAAGCCGTTCTTGAGTTAGCAAGCGATCTCAGTCAAGCGATAAGTGAAGGTGACTTATTCTTGTTGTTCTAATATTTTTCAAGGCACCCTACTGGGGTGCTATTTAAAAGCCGAAGGTGTTTATTCCTCTTTCTCGTTATTGACTTCCCTCTTTGTTGATTGTTAGGTACGGTGTTAGGAAAGGTTGGGTGTGTTTACGATCTCTCGATCATCATTTGTCGAGAGGAAGGGATTCAACAAGAAATCATGGGTAAGGCCGTATGTAGATCTTTGATGAGGCGTATGTTTTCTTTAAGGCTAACATTTGAATAACTCTAGTTATTGGATATTAGTAATAGATAGACTGTGTTTGTGATTCAGATCTTTTTGCAAGGAAGTGAGCGTGTTTCGTAACCAACCGATCTACGAAGGGATAAACCGATTTGAACAAGGCTCGAGGCTCGTGATCTAGAGTGCGGCTACTCAAAAAGGTGTGTACACACCGCACACACTAGGAATCGGCAAGGGCCGAAATCCTAAAATACCAAAAGCTTGGCAACGGTAGCCACACGAGTGTGCAAACGCTCGCGTGGAAAGATCGATACGATGACAGAGGCCCATGAGCGATCTCATGGACTTGGACCACTTTTTAGCCAAGTGGGCCAAAATAGGCCATATGGGACCGATGGGTCGTAGGCCCGACACGGGTGAAATGCATGGATGGATAGAAATTAACGAGCCAGTCATGTTGTCTACATGGCCAAGGGCAGATTTGGGCTCAGTCGGCCACACAAGAGTGTGGGCTCCACTTGGGCCACATATTGGGCTTTTGGGCTCTAGTGTATTATTGGTTGCTAGGGTGACATAAGACGTGCTGAATGATTGTGGGCTTGGTAATAGTCGATTTGTGTACTTGGGCTCATATTGGTAAACGACTGTTATGCCCCTAAAGGGAAAAATGTCTAAAATACCCCTATATGGTTTACGATCGATTTTGTATGCTATTTCGTATGCCATTAATGATATGTTGCGTCTTACATATGATACCATGCTGCATAGGTTGGGATCATTGATTGGAAGAAGTATTGATTGATCTGTTAGGGTTGCACGGTCGCGAGATGACTGTGGATTCATCGATGGCTTTTAACCGATTATGTGATTGGCAGCTTTGCTGCGTTTTTGGTTAGTGCCACAACCGGTACTACATTGGAGTGTAGGGATGGGTGGGTCGATTCAATCCCCATAGGAGTGTAGGGTTGGACGAGATATGGAGTGCAGGGTTGGATTGGGCATTGTGCATTGCATTCCTTGATATAATGGTTGATATGGGCTCTGGCCCAACCGAGGCTATTTTGGGCTAAGGCCCAATTGCCACTGTTATTGAAAGGGCTTAGACCCAGATTGATGTGATAATTGTTAGTTGACTGCTAGGGGTTGTACACACTGAGTTTCCATAAACTCACCCCGTTTCTAACTGTCTCAGATAATCCTCAGTGAGGGGCGGTTAGACGTATCGGGAGACTCAGAGGGGGCCACACTGCAAGCAGCTACATTTTAGTATTCTAAACTACTTTAACTTACTCACCTTTTCTTTCATTTGGGTTTAATTATAATAAGATCTTTCTCTGGTCATTATTTTAATTTGGGATTTTTAGCTATTACAATTTATATATGCTAAAAGTAGAACATGGTTTTTTCCAAAACAATAATTGTTTTCTAACACTACGTTTTCCGCAACTCAATTTTTTAAATATCATGTTTTCGTAAATCATTTGTTTAAAAGTATGCTTCCACAATAATAAGGTTTTGAAGGTAACAACTTTTCTTAAATAAACCTTGATTGAAAATAAACAAACGCAAACTGAGGTTTTGTACAAGTTTTAAATGGCAAAAAGGTTTGAAATTTCAAAAATGGTTTTCAATGAAAACATGGTTTTTGAAAAAAAACTTCAATGTGACATGCCAGATTTGGGCCAAACTTCTAGGCCGGGTTTGGGGTGTTACATTTAGTGGTATTAGAGCCAAGTTCAAAACTCGGGCTGTGAAGTGAGATTTTAGTTTTAAGGTGTTAAAGTGTTTTTCAATGATTTAAAAACATTTTTGAAGGATTTTATTGTGTGACACACCGAGTCTCCAGCGTCGAACCAATTAAGCTTTCTTGATACTAAAATCTATTTTAAATTGATATTTTGGAGATAGTTACTGGGCCACTTTAGATAGATTATATTGAGACTCTTAGCTAGAGTAAAACTGAAGCCCGTAGGAAACTGAAACTGTAGTGAGCTTACGACTACGAAAACAACTCTGAACCACTGCCACTTTCATAAGACAGTTGTTTAATTATTAAAACTAAGAACTAAATTCCATAAAATTTCTAATTCAGATAATATGCAAATCAACAATGAGCACTCGAAGAGGTGTGAGAGGCCGCGGCAGAGGTTGTGAAAGTGCTAGGACTGGATCTTCGGCATCAGGCCATAAGCCAAAAAGGCAAAAAGGTTTGAATTTTCAAGAAAGGTTTTCAATGAAAACATGGTTTTCGAAAAACACTTCAATGTGACACGCCAGATTCGGGCCTAACTTCTAGGTTGGGTTTGGGGTGTTACTTTTTTCTCTCACTTTTTTTATATATCTTATTAAATAAAAACATAAATTTATAGATTTGAAATTTGGGTGATTTTTAAAGATTTAGTGGTTATTTTTCTAGCTTTTTAATTGATCTCAAATGTGGGTATAAATCAGCCCCAATTCGGCCACTGTGGGTGATGGTGCGCACATGATATTTGGTTCTTGAATCCCTCCTAATCAACCTTTAAACATGTGCTAATGAGGGAAAATCGATCATGATCAACTGATAAATCAGATCTGACAATTCGGGAAGCGTAAGAATGGGTAATTGTAAACTAGTGAATAGTTTCAGTGTAGATATTGGGAAAATTTGTTAATTGATGAAATAAAGAATTTTTAATAATATATTAGCTACTTATTTTCAGTAACTAAATGTGTTTAGGTTCCGACTTAAACGCCTCAAATCAGCAGCAAAATCGAAAGATGTTCGTGCGTACGATTCACCTCAAACCAGTGTAAGAAAACTCACTAGTTTGGATTCAAAAAATTGTTGTAGTTGTGACGATTGGATTGAACCCATAAGTGGGTGTTTAGGGGATTTTTAATGGGTGTATTGATTGAGTTTTATACTAATTTTTAATTTAGGTTCGTTTTAAAGTTTATTAGAGAAACTGCAAGATTCGCTAGTGTGCTACAAAATAGCGTAAAATAAGGTGTGGGTCCTAAACTCAAAAACTTGATTGGGAATAATAATTATATGATTTAATTGATGATTTAGTTTGTTTATTGGGCTTGGCTTAATAGCTAAGTAATTTAATTTGTGAGTGGCCAAATCAGGTACGTTTCGAGCCCTAACTATTTGGCATGATAATAATACTGCTAGTTTGACTAAATGATTAAATGATTGACATTTTCATGAAAGTTTGGTTAATTTGATGAACAATTGGTTGTATGTATAGCATGTTTTTAAATGAAAATAAGGCTTATGCATGATATATTCGTACGAGTGATTTGTTATGAAATGTTGTAAAACCGCTATGCCTGCACATGGAAAAGTTGTGAAAGTACATGAAATTGTGATTTTTGAATGATATCATCTTAATGGTAATTGTAAAATTGGATTGTTGATTCCATATTCTAAAAGTATTTGATAATTGAGGGCGTTTTGAACATGCCAATAAAATGTGAAAGTACTGAATTATGGCTATGTATGAGATTGTATGACATATTGCATATTAATTGAGCAGAGTTATTTTTGTGGTTGACGAAGGAGTTCTGTGGAGTACTGGTGGCATATTAAGCCCGCATTTATACGTAGTCAGTGTACTACACCTGGAGTACCAAGGGGATTGGTGATTTTATCGCATTATAGGTTATACGATAGATTTTTTGCATTTATGATATACAATGGTTTTTACCACATTGAACTTTTATTTTTTGCATTTATGACAATGGTTTTTACCACATCGAACTTTGTTCGGATTCGTTGGAGTTTGGGAGACGAGTTCTGGGAAACTCAAGGTGTATAACGGATGGTTGAGGTAGAAACCTTTTTGCATTGCATCATACTCACGACATACTCGAACATTATTTATTTATGCTACGTATTGTATTGTGTTGTATTGAATGGTATCAAACTTAATGATTGTTAATCGAACGAATGATGGTCATGCTTATACACCAGTTGACATCGATTCGTTAATGGCTATGTAATGATATGAAATTCCCATTATGGTTTTGTGTTCTTATGTTAATGCAATATGTTTCAGTGTATTTGATATTTATGTTCGTTTAAATAGTTGTTTAAGTGACACTGAGCTTTCGTAAGCTCACTCCCAATAGTGTTTAACTTTCCAGGTACAACTCAAAACTAGGACCGGGCCCGGCATACGGAGAATCTGTAATAGCCCGATTTAGATCCTAGCCGGAATAGTGATTTTGTAACCACAAATCTGAGGTTGTAAGATTATTTTAATATTATTTTTATGTGTTTACAGCATGTTAGAATGCATGGGTGAAATTTTCGTGAATTAATTTTACAGATTGGTTGTCTAATTTGATAAAAAAGGACTTAATAGCGTAAAATGCAAAAGTGACTTTCTATTTGTTAAAATACTAATTTACTATGGCTTATTAATTGATAAGTTCTTAAAATGATATTAGGCCACTTTATAGGCAAGAGAACGGTAATGGACCACCATTAAAAGGTTTTGTTATTAAATTAAAAAGGTTAATTTGGTGATTGGCTTAGGAATATTAATTATAATAAAACAAAGCCACATTAGTGTTCATCTTTTCTTCATTATTTTCAACCGATAATAAGTAAGAAAAGGAGAATATAGAAGCTAGAGAAGAGGACGGCCGCATGCAGTGGAAAAACCATGAAATTGTTTGTTTAGAAGCTAAAATTTTGAAGTGGCAGGGTAACTCTTCTAAACTCTCCATTACCTATAGGTTTTTATTGATAAATTCTGGTTAAATTGTTGATCTCATTTTCACCGAATGTGTGAGGGAAGGAACAAAT
The DNA here is from genome assembly GCF_007990345.1 of Gossypium hirsutum. Lineage (NCBI taxonomy): Eukaryota > Viridiplantae > Streptophyta > Magnoliopsida > Malvales > Malvaceae > Gossypium > Gossypium hirsutum. Next base: position 16,139,666 of record NC_053438.1, read on the forward strand.
TGAATTGTTATAATTGGTGTTGGGAAATATTAGCAAGCTTTCCTTGAATTTTTTTTATTTCTTTAGAGTTTGATAATTTTTGAAATTGTTAAACTGCTGTCCAAATTTTACCCTCATTAATATTGTTAATTGTTGCTCTGTTTATACTGTCCGATTGTGGTATTGATGTTGTTCGAATACTGCAATGTTAATGATGTTCAGAGAGTGGTGTATTTATGTTGCTTTAAGGACTATTGTTTGGTGTATTAATGCAGCAGAAAAATTCTTGTTTAGTCGTCAATTAATGTTGTCTAAGTGACTATATTTATGTTGTTTTAAGGACTATTGTTTGGTGTATTAAAGCAGCAGTAAATTGTTGTTTAGATGTCAATAAATGTGGTTTGAATGACTTTAAATTATGTTAATAATGGTCGAAGTTGCAAATGAATAAATAGTGATGTATTTATTATGTCTGAAATTTGAGAAAATGAGTGTTTGATGCTGCCTTTAATGTAGCCGAGAAGGTAATAAAAGACCAATATAATGCTACAGAATTTATGTCTTCAGTGTTAGTTAATGAGTTAGTTATATGGTAATAAATAGCCATATGTTTATATCGTTTGGGCAGTTTGTGGACTATTAATTAATGTTAATTAATGTTGTCTAAATTGATGTCAAATTGAAGAGTGTAATTAGTAATTAATATATACTGCATCAATAAGTTAACTGTTAATTATTATTAAAGTTGGTTTTAGTGGATTAATTGGACTGTTGTAATGCAGGATTTGAATGTTGTTTGAATTGATATTAAGTACTTAATTATACTGCCATATTTTTTGTATATTAATGTTGTTTATTAAAGAGTATCTTAATGCCATCCAAATATGTAAATCTTTCAGACTTTAAGTTTAATGAACTAATATAAATTCCTATTGTATTCATGTCATCCAAATTGGAATGAATTGGATAATGGTTGTGTTTGTAATGACCATTTGTTAGGAATAAATATGTTTTTAATAATTGTAATTTAATGATAGAATGGTTTGAGTTTGAACTTTATTTGATACTTGAGTTAGTTAATATATTGATTTATTATTATGCTTTGATAGTGAAACAAATAGATCGAATAGAAACCGAGGAAAAGATACGGTCGTGGAATAATCATCTATGACTTGAGATAAGTCTATAAGCATATAAATGTCGTTAAATTTGATAATATATAAATGTTACATGAGGAATGGAACTTTTGTGAATATATTTGTGTATGGTCGAATGTGTATTGAGCAAAGGAGCTATATTTCGAGTTCGATCCGATCTAGATTCAATGTCCAAAAGTCTCGTTGATATATGACTACTTGTAAGACCACGTCTGGGACGTTGGCGTTGTACGAGCTTTCTGATTATCCGTGTATCCTTTTTAATTCCGAACGGTTCCACAGGCAATGTGAAGTAAAGATCAAATGTGAAATCGAATTAAAAGGTTCAGGTATGTATTCATACTATGATATGAAATTAAGGTAAGTTGTAAACTTGAATTGATGTACTTGTGATATTATAAGTGATTCGGCCTAATGATATAGTTGTGATATTTAAGAGTGATAATTATATATGTTTATGAGTATTGGTGCATTTAGCTATATGATGTTAAGTGCTAATATATATTTGAAAACATATAAACTTGTGAGTGTGATATATGTATATTTCATTAAGGTTTGGACTGACTCGGTTAATTGACTTAGTGTTAATGTTCATATGATTATTGTTCGCTTATGACTTACTAAGCTATGAAAGCTTATTGTGTGTATGTTTGCTCTTCGTTTTATAAATTTTAGAAGTTGGTTACGAGCTCGGGGATCGTCAGAGAAGACTATCACACTATCGACTCCTTTCGGTATTTTGTTAAGTTTGAATTCGATCTTATGGCATGTATAGCATAGCTGAAATGCTTTGATTTTGGGTTATGTAATATTGGGCCATGTGAAAATGGCTTATTTCTTTTGGTTAAGCTTAGTTTCTATCCTTTTGAATATAATGGATTTATTTGATACTTGAGCAATTAGATTTGGTCATGGTATAATTATGTGTGACTTGTTTAATATGTTTTGTTAATGATCAATTGAATTAAGTCATGGTTTAAGCTTGTATCGAAAGTAATATTTATTTCATACGTATGTGATATATATATATTAGGTGTATGCTTAGTGATAAGGTTTTGATATGTGGATTGAGTAAATGGGTAAAATGCTAAGTAAATTAAAATGAAATGATAGTTAAGTTCAGTTATATGATATGGAAAAATATGTGTAATTTCGATCATGATTTAGGCCTGTTTTAGAAGTGTGTTTTATGTTATAAATGAATGTATGAATTTGAGATTGGTAAATGAGAAATGATATGTATAATTTTAATATATGAATTAAGTATTATGTATGCCATATAAGTGTGATGTGTTTCAGCAAGAAGATATGTAATAAATATGATTTGGTTGCAGTTTATTATTTATTCATTTATAATGTATAATTCGATTTATGAATAAGCTTGAAAGTGGTAAATGATTGTGTAGTTATATTTGACTAGTGATGGGAAAAACAAATACATATACCTATGATATGTTTAATTGTGGTTCGTTATTTAAATGTTGAATGATTGATTTCGAAATGTGTTAAATATGTGGTAGCAAATTCGGCCTTAGTAAATGGTTCATTTTGATAAGCATGTGAGTTGGGTGTAATATTATTTACCTATTTGTGATCGAATATGATAAATTTTATTATTGAAAAATGCATATGAATTGGTAAGGAACAAGATACTATTCTATTATTTGTAATGTTTGTTAATGTTTCATACATGTTTTTTTTTAAATAGGATAAATGATACGTTTTCTTTTGACTTGATGAGTGAATTTGCAAAAGTACATATATTGTTATGTTTGATAATTAACTAATGAAACGGGCTTTTATAAACAGATGGATATATGTATGCGGTATATGTGAAATAAAATAGGTTTGATGATTTATTAAAAGTCTGAAAGCCATGAACTTTAGTCATAAGGTTCGGTTATTGAGATTATATGATATATGTATTATGATCTGATGTAAATTAGTTGGGTCGAATAAGTGATTAAATTATTAATATTGATATGTTTAAATTTTTTAAAGCATGACTTGTTTATATACTTTAAATAGTTAGCATGATTGGGTTTTAGTTGGTTAAGTGAACTCTATGTATAATAATTTTATTTGAATGTATATTGGTTTATAAGTTGTGTGATATTGATATTAAATATAAAATGCATGTGTATTGATGTGATTGAATTACGAAACAAGAAATGTAGTAAATGTCTGTTCTGATCTATATTATGTCCGGTAATGCCTTGTAACCCTAATCCAGCGACGGATATGGGTTTGGGGTATTACAGAATCACCTTAGACCTTAGACTATTTTTAATAAGTATTATTAAGTCTCTATTATTTTTGGTTTGTAATTTTTAATTATTCCTGGTCTGTGGCTTGATAACTTTTCATTTGGGGATTTTTGCATGCATGGATTACTTAAGCATAATAACCGAAAAATACATGATATCGAGCTAAAGTAAAATTTTAACATTGATCCTTAATTTTCACAGCATTGAAAAGAAACCGTTTTCGAAAAAAAATTAATAAGGCAACTAGATTTCCAAAATGACATGAATAATGGTTTTTCCGCTGCATTAGTTAACATCAAGGTTTTACAAAGTAAAGCGATGAACAAACAATTTTTCTAAAACAACACTGTCGATAATAAAATGAATCTTAAGTACACACGACCTAATAAATGAATGTTTTTAAACTAACTCAAAGTACAACTGCGATTTTTCTCTAAAATGAGTTTATTTAAGGTCTTCAACAGTATCATAAGTTAGCTTAGTCATTTTCAGTGGCTAATGTAGCCTTCTCAATCTGGCCATAACATTTATGTCACATCCCAAAATTGGGCCCAGATGTTTTGGGGGTAAAATGGCAATTTTAGCTCATATGTGTTCGGAATTTCGTAGCATTGTAAACTGGAAATGTCTTCATCTATAGCTTTTAGGAAATTAAATCAATTTTTGAAAATGAGTTTCAAAATACCTTTAATTTTGAATCAGGACTATTTTGTAAAAGGATTCAAACAAGGAGTGGTTATAAAGCAATTACATCAAAGTTTTAAAAATACCCTATTTTCTCTTCCATCTTCATAAAACCCACGTTAGTTTCTTCTCCATATTTTTGTTGTCATCCCTTGCTCTCCCAAGCCTCTCCCATTCGACTTTATTTTACAAATCTTAATCCTTTGATCTCTATTATCACCTAATCAATAAATCTCCACAGAATTTTAAGAAAAACACCTAAAAACACCATTGATTTCATCATTTCTCGACTTTTGAGTTTTTTGGGATTTTGATCAAATGTTTGATTCTTCGACAACTAAGGTAACGATTTGATTCATTATTAGTTTTTTATGTTTTTTGATCATTTAAACTAAATTTTTAGCCATTAAATTGAATGTTTTGAATAAAAGCCGAAATTTGGGTCATTAATGATGGATTTTGGGATTTTGAATAAAAAAAGGTTCAAAGTGTTTTCCCATTAGTTTTGATGTGATTAGAAGGTTTCTAAACATTTCTTAAATTTTCGTTAAAAATTCTAATATTTTAATATATTTTCGTGAAAATTGCCATTATTTCTCAAGATTTTGAATCCATGAATTTGTATAGTTTTGAGTAGTTTGAAGGCGGAGAATTGTTTTTAGATGTATAATTAGATCATTGGAATTGATTATAGGCAATGGGAATGAGTAAAGATTAGGATATTTGTGTTTCAAGTTTGTTAGTCGAAATTTCAGTTTCATGACGAATATAGCTTAGGCTTGCATTTTTTGTTGATTTAAGTGAGTCTTTGGTTGCTAATTGATTGTGTACATTGTGTGGTTATTATGTGTGAAGCACTGAAACCATTAGAGCCTTCTAAGAGCAAGGCGAAAGGCAAGGAAAAGCTAGTTTAAGCTTTCAGCAGTTAGGTAAAAGCGTGATCGGTGAGTGTTTGGAATATCTACTTGTAGACACAATTCATAGTGTTAATTGGGAGCTTAGGGATAGCCTAAACCCCTATCTTAAGTTTCGAGTGTAAGGTTTCTATTTCCCTTACTTTATTTTGACAAATTATGTGTTTATGTGAATAATTGTGGATTGATTATTATGATGCGATATTGTGATATGAGACGTGTGTGATACTATTGTGAATTGTGTTGTGTTGTGGGCATGATGTACATGGCAAATGACAGTAATAATGATATGCTAATAATACAAATGTGTAGCGAAAGCGAGCAAAATTTCAGTAAGTATATATGTGCTGAATTGTGGAATGTGATATTATTATGACAGGTAATATGTGAGAATACTTGTATGTGATATATGATGTACTGATTTTAATGCACACATATGTGGTCGAATATGTGATGGTTCTGTAACACCCCTAACCCACATCCATCGCCAGATTAAGGTTACAAAGCATTGTTGTACAAACAGAACATTTAAACATTCATAATATAAAAGAATCATTCTTATACGTGTTATCCCTAATTCGAGCCTTCAAGGACCTAGAAAACACCTTAGAAACAATTCAGGACCAAATTGAAAACATTTAGAAAGTATAGGAAAAAGTTGCAAAATTTTGACTACAGAGGTCACACGGCCGTGTGGCCAGGCCATGTGCCTCAGACGGTTGAGACACACGCCCTTGTCTCAGGCAATGTAACATTCGAAATAGGGACAGACGGCCATGTCCTAGCCCATGTCCTCACCCATGTAACTCTCAAATTATCCCCATACGTTCATGTACCAGGCTGTGTCCTAGGTCGTGTAAAAGCCTGACTTGCATGTAAAAGAACCTACAGGGGACACATGGCCATGTCACCAGGCTATGTGTCACACACGGCTGAGACATGAATTTGCTCAAAAATCAGGTCATTTCCAACTTTAAACCATACATACACCTAACGACATTTTTGTGCACATAATCAAGACATCAAACCTTACCAAAACTTGCATATAATGACCAAATTCAATAGTCCTAAACCAATCAACCAATATGTCATTCAAGGCACCTCAATTGTAAACATTCAAACTTACCTAAACATATATACTTTACCACATTTCAACCATACACATCTAGTTAAATACCATCTCAAAACAAATCATATCTTGACCATATTGAAACCAATTCATCACATATCATTTTAGTCATTCAAACATGCATCATAACTTAATCACAGTAACATATACTAATAAGGCATCAAAAGTTTCAAACCAAGTAACTTATACAATCCAAATCATCAAACAACATTCAACTAAACATCATTATAAGTCCACCTATACATGTCATTATAACTCTTAGCCAAAAATGTTCAAAACTACTGAATTAATTGTTGGATAGTGTGAAAGGTCTCTGATGAAATTCCAACCAAATCAAACCTTCTGATGATCTACAGGAAAATAAAACAACTAACGTAAGCAATAATGCTTAGTAAGTTCGTATAAAGACAACTTAACTGCTGACATAATAGAATAAACAACGAAGCATAATTTTTATTATATTTTAAGCTATCTTTCATTTTCTATTCACTACACCTCTCATGGATAACTGGTGTAGCCTTGCATATTCATGTATATATATTTTTCCTTATAACCATTTCATATAGCCATTTTACTTAAACCTTTCTTCTTACCATAACACTTACACCTTTAACATATAATCATTCTGTAATTCATCTTTCATTTCAAACTTTCCTATAATTATATCATCCCGAAACCACTTACTTTCACTAAACAAGATGAAAGCTAAATAAATAAATTAATCACACCTGTTATTCATTTACGAAGCACTTATAGGATTAGTACTGAAAATGGTTCATAGTATGCTTCTTGTACTATAATAATTCAACCCAAACTCATACATATATGTGTATAAACATCTATCTTTAACTGAATAATCATCAATACGATGATACTCACATATGATCAAGTAATTCATTAAACATTTAACATTTAACATTTACTAATGTCTTGACTATACATTAGCCTTTATCATTTAAACAATTTTGTAAATTCCATTCACATTCAGCCTGATGAACTAGTAACTTGACTCGGATACTCAGGTAACTACACCACACCAGAGGCATCATAGATGCATAACAGGGGCATTGAAGTGCAGACAGGGGCACAAATGTGCAAACAGGGTTATCGTAGTGCGAACAAGGACACCGAAGTGTATACAAGGGTACCAAAGTGCAAACAGGGACACCTAAGTGCAAATCCCATACAAGTGCGCATTCTAACCCTATTGGCATGACAATCTTATACTAATCGTTTACTATGTCCAAATAGGTATTTAAACAAAATTATAACTTTCATGAATCAGAGGAACTTCCATATATCTCCATACACATGCTGTAACAATTCATAACCATTCCAAAATCACATATATCACATTTCATAACTATTCAATAGTTTTCAAATAAATCATTTCTCACCTTATATTCAGATATAATATTTCGATTTCCAATTCACACATTAAACATCATATATATATACATTCATAAATCAGCAGTAACATTATGTATATATATGTATGTACAATTCTATACCTTCAAACTTACCTCGACAATCACAGTTGTAAAACGAGGCCGACGATTAATCCGACACATTAGCTTTTCCCCAATTTAAATCTGTTTGATTCGTTTCTGGATCTAAATAAATAATAATTTTTCATTCAATTAATACAATTCTAGCACTTAAATAATATTTCTAATACAATTAAGTCCTTCTATAAAAATTTTACAAATTCATCCCAATATTTTACCTTTTATGCAATTTAGTCCCTAAACCCGAAACTTGCAAATTTACCATTTCTAGTTAAAAATTAATGCTAGAAAATTTTCATCAGGTTCATAATCAGCCCATTTTTATCATCATTTCATAATATTTACCTTGAATTTTACTATTTTCACAATTTAATCATTAATCATAAATCCATTAAAATCAATTAAAAATTACTTATAAATAACAAATAATACTTCAAATTTATCATTTAACATCTAAAATCACAAAGATTCATTAATGACAACATTCAAAATCTTTAATAGTTTCAAAAACGATGGTATGGGCTAGCTAGACCTAGTTGCAATGATCTCAAAAACATAACTATTATTAGAAACAGAATCAAATCACATACCATGCATCAAAATTTCATCTTGGCCGAAAGCTTTTCCTCCCCACAACATAGCTATTCGGTTGTGAATTAAAGAATGAAGAAGACGATGATTTAGATTTGGTTTATTTTAGTTTAAATTATTTAATTACTAATATACCCTTTTAAAATCATGAAATTTACCATGCAACCTATCCATGAATATCCCCTCACATTAAATAAGGTATAATTACCTTTAAATTCCATTAATTCACCTTTTCAAAGATAATTGATCCATTTAATTAATATAATTCAACTTTTGTAACTTTTACAATTTAGTCCTTTTTAATTAATTAACTATCTAAGCATTAAAATTTCTTAACCAAATTTTAATACGACCTTAATAACACTCTGTAAATATTTTCAAATATTTACAACTCAGTTTAGAGAAACGAGGTCTCGATACCTCATTTTTTAAAACCACTTGACTTTAGGGTCATACCACTTGAACCAAATTATTCTCTCAAATAGCATAAATTACCAATTCAAAATTTATTTTATTACCATATTTGACTCATAAATATTAAATAATAATATTTACAAACTCACTCGTCGGATTTGTGGCCCCGAAACCACTATTTCTAACACCATTAAAAATGACTATTACAAGTTTAATTAGCATTACTGTGGCACTTAAAGTGTAATTAAATGTGAAACCGATAAGCATGCATTGTGTACAAGCTTATCAGTAATTAAAAATGTGTAATTGCGGCTATTTTGGCCTTGTGATCTCTTAAAACATTGGATATAGTTGGCATACCATAGGATTATAAGTATTCACCCTTGTGTTTTGTGATTTGGGCATTGAGGCCCCGAGACAATTTGAAAACATAAGGGAATGTGAGCTAAGCTCCATTCACCGGGATATGTTGGTGTGTCGGAGATTGTAATCTATATGCTACACTTTTGGGATATGTTCGACTCAATGAGTCACTTGGTGTGTTAGAGATCTATAACACCCCAAACCCGGCCTAGACGTTATGGCTGAATCTGGCGTGTCACATTAAATTCGTTCCTAAGTTTAAAAACCCCTTTATTATTTAACAAATCATCAAGTCAAAACATTTTCCTTGTTAACTAACATTGTTATTATGGGTTGATCTAAAATCGCGGAAGCTTTTGAAAACTCTAATGTTTAAATTGCGTGTCTTTGAAAACAGTAATTATTTTGAAAATTTGTCTTCTCCTACACTAGCAGTTTAAAATAAGTAAAAGCCTAATTAAAAAGTTAAACAAACATAAATGGCCTTATTACATAAAGAAAACCCAACACAAACTTTAAATTTAAGTAAAAGCAAGTGTAGAACAGCTGCAGTTGTGTGGCCACCTCCGAGTCCCTCGCAGCACCAAATCGCCTATGGCTAATGATTACCTGTATAGTTAAAAGGAAAGGGTGAGTTTACAAAAACTCAGTGTGTAATCCCCTATCAGTCAGTCAGTACACAACAAGCAGTAACAGTCTGGGCTTGAACCCTATTCAGTAACAGTACAGTCTGGCTTTAACCCAATACAGTAATAGTGTGGGCCTTAGCCCATTACATTATCAGTACAGTGCAATAGTGCAACTCATCCCAATCCAGCCAACACACCACTCCGTACCACCAACACACCATGTGGGGATAAAATCGACCCACCCAGCTAACACACCAATATCGCAGTAAAGTTGCCAGTAATAGTAACGCAGCAAAGCTGCCAGTATCAGTATCGCATCAAACCTGCCAGTACAGTATACTTCCTCCATAACAGTATCCCAACCCCATGCAGTATGTCGTACTCAGTAACAGTCATATACAAATCATGAACACATCAGTCAACCTACCTCTATGGGTATAACCATCATTTCCATCAAATAGGGGTAAAACAATCATTTTACCCTTTAGAGGTATTTTGGTCATGGTCATTTTACCTATTTTGGGGTCTCGGTGCAGACATCGACCTCTCAAATGGTCCACAGTCGCCTCGAGCGACTAAGGTAACCTAAATGGTCATAACAGTGTAAATGGGCCCCAGGCCAATTACCCGGCCCACCTGATCAGCCCATATTTTGCCACGGCTATGAGATCTACATAACCCAGTCCAGCATTTGCCACAAATCATGAATTTTATCCGTGTGGGGCCCACGAGCCCATTGAGCCCACACGTCTCATTTCAACCCAACGTGGCCCATTACGGCCTAAGCCCATGAAAATGCTCATAGAGGCCTCTACAGTCTATCGCCCATGGTTCTGTTGGAACGTTGGCACCCTTGCGGCACAGCAAAAACAAAACATCCGGCGATCCTAACCATGGATCCATGTGTGAGGAACGAATTAGGGTGAACTAAAGATTTCAAAATTACCGAATCTTTATTTTGAGTAGACAGTGACGCCTCGGTAATGAGTAATCTAATCTACTATCGAACCAAGCCATAATTTATCGTGACTCCGGCCTCTACGTAATCCACCCAGCTGACAATGAATGGAAGGAATCCCCAAACTGTTTTGGAGAAGACTTTGCTTTGACGGCTGCTAGACTTACCAAGCAAAGAAAAACGGGATTTTATATCTATTTTTAGGGTTTCTAGAAATTAAATAAATATAACAATGTTTTTTAAACCGAAAATTATAATTACATTAATTATAATAATGATTTTGGTAAACTATATATTTATTTGAATTTATATACGAACCAAATTCATGTTCTCATTATGTGTACAACAACCTTGTACATATAATGTATTTGATATTTGATTACTCAATTAAATTAATTCTATAATTAATTTAATTCAAGCGATAACCAAACACAACACCAACTATGTTTTATTCTGTTCATTTCAACTATAGGGTGTGACCCTGTAGGTTCTTGTAATGTTAGCAGTTATACTAGAACGATTCCAATGTTACAAACAATGAGTGGCACTTAACAATGCATCATTGCTACCTAAGTCATAAGAAATCATGATTCGACATAACCTTTTTATGATTAACCTTTCATGCAATAATCGTTAAGTCATTTCTCTCTGGATTGGACACAATTCATGGAATAGTCACACTTGCATAGTCCATTCCATGTTCCTTGATATCTTAAGTAGACTATGATATACAAATAAGTATGACATCTCATATCAGCTTATTTGAGCATGGCCATGCATTTCTAGTCTTACTAAATCAAGTGGCCTAAGATATTACTCCCATTATGTAGGAGAGACTTATCCTATATCGATCAACCATATCCCTCTACACAGATCATGGTATATCCAACATCAGCCTTTATAGAACAACCAGTTACGGTGTACGTTTGACTGTATCAAAATATACAACTCACGATGTTAGGATTATGATGATCTCAAGTCTGAGGATCATATACATATTAATCACTATGAGTAATATTGTGACAATTACATAATAATCCAAGAAACATACTCATAACGGGTCGGTCCAATATGTTGTTCTCTAACACACATATTCATGCATCGATTTTGACACTCCATATCAATGACAACTCTTTATCATCAATCAACTACATGTTAGTCTTAATCAATTATTGTTGTCCTAGCCAATAATAATACTTGACTAAGGACCTTTTAAGAATAATCATATTATTCTCAGGATATTATTATAAAACAGTTTATTTATACACACAGAAAAGAAACTGAAATAATAATGGTAACGCATTATATTAATAAACATGATAAATCAAGTATGTTATTACAATCATCTCATGATTGATCTCTGGGCTTACTCTAACAGGTTCGTGGGTTTGGCTTACCACATGAGCGATCACACGCTCGTGTGGTCTCAAACGCCGTATTTTTTACTTTTCAGCTTTTGTCGTTCTACAGTTACAGTGGGGTGTTTACACACCTGATTGCGAAAACGCACTAAGATCCATGAGTACCAAAGCCTACTTTCATACAAGGCTTTCCATTAGTCACTGAACAGTAGGGTTAATCTCCCCCTTTTACACCCTTAACCAAAGCTAAAATTAACACTTGCCTCGATTGTCAAATGTGGCTTAGCCCACTTATACCACTGACGAAGGTTGACTATAATCTCTTTGACGGATATCTGCATTACAAATGGATTTTATTAAACAAGATTTTGTATTCATGTGGTTTAAATCCACATATGATAACTTACAAAACCGTAGAAAGCACTCGGCCTACACTTTAGAATGCTAGCCTACATACTTACCTTTGATTGAGTGACGAAAAACAGGTTTCGACAACTTTAATATCACTTGAAACTCCTTCACTCCTCGAGGAATTCGAACTGTCAGAGAATAGTTGTCAAGCCAAAACAAAATTGAAGAGATGAAGAGGGAGAGAAAAGTAATATTCGACAAACAATTGACCAAAAATGGTGTAGAGGAAGAAGAGCAAATCAGAAGAAAGATACAACATGAAAACACTATTCGGTCAAGGTTTGGAAAAGTAGAGGAGAGAAAAGAAACAACAAAGAGAAGAGGGGAAGAGAAAAGAGGATTCGGTAGAGAAAAGAACCAAAGAGCTATTCGGCCAAAACAAAAAATGAATTAAAGTAGAAAAAGAAAACAAACAAACCCGAGAGGTACTTGAAATCTTAGTAAAACTTTGACACCAAAAGTAAAAAGGTGAAAGAAAGCTGACCAAAACTGAAATAGACAGAGAGAAAACAACCCAAAAACCCCAAAACTGGTCATCTTACTGCCTAGTGACCAAATTCGACACAAACACTACACATCACCCCAACTTCCACTATTTTCTCTAAAAACAATCCACCACATCACAATCCCACTATTCTCTCTATGATTCACTCCCCCATTTCAAATTCCACAGCATTTCAGTCAAACTCACCCACCTCACAGCATAAGTGATAAAAATAAACACTCCACAGTGCAACACAGGACTCGAACCTCAGACCTTAAGAATACTTCACACGCCACCTACCATTGGACCAATAGGCTCTTTGTGTGTCATAAAATAAGCACTATTATTAATAAGGCCTATATGCCAGTGTCCGGATTCATTTAAGAGCAAAACTAAAAATTCAGCAGAAGCCAAGACTTGATCCCAGGCTTCTTAAACACTCCTATACACACCTAAATCACTTAACCATTAAAGCAAACAAGCAATTTGTGTCATATAATGCAAAAAAATTAAAGACTTAAATTTTTGGGGCGTTACAAGATCTGTGTATCCGATGTGTGGTGATAGAGCTCACTTTTATGTTTTATAGCTTCAAGTGTCAAATTATCATTTAAATGTGACCTTATTTATTGTAATAATACGATGTAAGATGGATCAATAAACATGTAAATAACATGTTAAATGAGTCGATTTAAGTTTCATGAAAATGTTAGTATGTTCTCATAGTAAATTGTATATGTAATTGTGGTTTGGGCCATTTTCATTTAACTTGTGAATATATAAGCTACACTTGTGAGTTATTAAAGCACGTATATGATGTTTAGTCTTTATGAATTATTGTAAAATGAAATATTTGTATATAAGTTGAGTGTAGTTGTACGTGAGAGTATATGCTAGTTTTATGATTTAATGAAGCGTAAATATGTCATGGTGACTTGGCTAGAATATAGTTGTGAACGTATTATAGTATGCTCTTGTTTAACCTTTGATATTAGGTATACTTTGTGGTTACTCTGACATTCACTAAGCTTGTTTAAGCTCACCCACTCTCTCTAACCATTGCAGATATTTAGCGTTTGCAATATGAACGGTGCAGGGATACCAAAGAAGTGATCCAAGTTAGGCTTTAGTATTTGCATATCTGGTATTAATATTATTTTTTTGAACAATGGGGATAAGGTAATGTGGTTAGACTTTGTTTGATTATTATTATGGTCCTCATGATATTTTATGGGTTTAATTTTCTAGCACTTTTGATGGGTGTTATAATTATTTCATTGGTATTGTTTGGATTGAATATTTGCTATGTTGAACTGCCATGAATTGTATGTATGGTCAATGGAAATTGAAATGTGGTAGAATTGTTGCATGAACCTCACCATAATTTTTTGATTACTTTCATAGCTTATTTGTTCTTAGGATTTATGGATATTGTTCTTGTTATATCGTTTGGTTACTCGGACATGTTTTCAATGATTGAACCATTATTGTGGTCATTTTGGTGATTACTTGATAAGGCAAATGTTTCATGTTGAGCAGTTATTATTTTGAATGGATTATATGCCTTAAACTACTGATTTTTTGTCGTTTGGAGAAGAGGTATCGATATTTGTGTTTTAACAACAATACCTCCATAATTTTTTGGTATCGATACCATATCACGAGTATCGATACTCGGAGTAAAATAATCCATACTTTATAAAAGGTGCTGATACTTTCTGAGATTTTGATTTTAAATGAGAAACAAAATGTTGTTTTGGTATTGATTTTCCAAATTGTATCGATACATTTTGAGAGAAATATTGATACCTTTAATTCAGTATCGATACCTACGTAAATAATTTAGAATTTCTATTTAGTGGTCTATAAGCATGTTTAACTTTCATTTTAAGTTTGTTTGATGAATGTTTAGCATGTTTTAATGACGATTGGTATGAGTATGACTTATAATAATTACGAAAGCTAAAATGAAAGATGTTTGCTTAATAACGAGACCATGGTAATGCATGTGATGTGTGATGGTGGTATGACATCCTAATATTTGGGCTCGGCGATCAGGTAGGGTATAGGGTGTTACAGTCTAGGCCAAGTTTGGGAGGCTACATTTAGTGGTATCAAAGTCTAGGTTCAAAACCTCGAACTGAGTTCTATTTTTCAAAAATTAGTCTTTATACATGCATACATGAAAAAGGGGTATTTTGGAAAAAAAACAAGCCACAGAGAATTTTGAAAATGATATTCTATAAAGAAAAACAAGTCCGAGGCTCTAATGTTAATTGCCATAAAAAAATCTATTGTAAATTATAGGTAAACGCTAGAGGTTTATTACTATAGACATATAACTGAAATATTTTGTATTTAATTTTCTTTGAAACTGTAAGATAGGAAACTGAAAATTGACTAAAGGTAGCTAGTGATTATTTTTCTAAAACTATAGATCAAACTTAAGATCATATGATACATAATGAACAACTATAGAATGAGGAACCATGGGGCTCAACCTCATGCTACACAAGTTGAGTCATTTGCTCCTCAAGAAATTGTGCCTAACCTGGAGACAAATGACATCGTGATTGTGCCTACTTCTGAAGGTGGAAACCGTGAGTCATGACCTTTAAAGCAGGTCAGAGAAGCTAGACCTTAACAAAATGTTGTAGTAGATATTACTAGAGAAACCGTTGGATTGACTGGTGTTCTAATTTGTAGATAGTGTGATAAGTGCCATAAGGGAGAATGTTAGAAAAAGTTGGGTGCATGTCTGGATTGTGGTTCGATGGAACACATGGTTAAGGATTGTCCTTGCCAGGTAAATCAACTGTAAGCTCCAGCAAAGAATTAGGGGTAGGACATGGTACAGAATCAAAGGGTTAATCAGTTTTCTCCGAGAGGTCTGATTAGAATTGAGGTTAGACAACTAGCACTAGTTTAAGCAGCTAGGCATCACAAGGACCAAGAAATATTCGACGTCAATGCAAGAACATTTCCTAAATTGTACTTCGCGTTGATTAATTCTAACTTCACTTGTTTGTACAGTGTTAGTAAAGTTTCTAATAAATTTGGAATTGGGGTAGAGGAATCCAATAGTAAAATTTTTGTCATTAGATCTTTAAGAGATACCTATTGGGATTTAAAAAAAGCATGTCTAGAATTGTATTAGAAATCAGAGTTGTACATCAAAAGCGTGGTGACTCAGTCTAAAGAGAGGAGTATAAGATTTTGTGACTAAGAAAATTTCGAGGACGAAATTTCTTTAAGGATGAGAAAATTGTCACATCCCAAAAATTAGGGGTTAGTAGAATCAGGTTTGTGAATCGAGAGAGAGTAGTCATGCCCTAATTTTTTAGATTATCTGTGTGTTTTTTGGAAATAAATGAGTTAATGGTTTGTTGGTTAAGTGTTAGTGCAACTATAATTGAAACCCAAGTTCAAATCCTTTCTCTTACACCATTTTTTATTATTTTGAAAATTTTGTATCAAACCCTAGTATGTGATATGCCTTGTTTTTTAAATAAATATTGCAAAATTATTTCAAGAATGAGGAAATAGCCCAGTGGTTAAAAGAAAGTATGAGAAAGTATGGAATCATGATTTTTCCGCTGCATTAGTTAACATCAAGTTTTTACAAAGTAAAGTGATGAACAGACAATTTTTCTAAAACAACACTGTCAATAATAAAATGAATCTTAAGTGCACATGACCTAATAAATGAATGTTTTTAAAATAACTCAAAGTACAACTACGGTTTTTCTCTAAAATGAGTTTATTTAAGGTCTTCAAAAGTAACGTAAGTTAGCTTTGCCCATTTCAGTGCCTAATATAGCTTTCTCAATCTGGCCATAACGTCTAGGTCGGGTTTGAGAGGTTACACTCACCACACCAATTGTTGATGCACTAGATCTAGGGGTGAGCAAAACTCGATTTGAATTGAAAAAATCGAAAAAAATTCAAATTTTGAGTCAAACGAATCGAGTTATTTGAGTTAATCGAGTTATTCGAATCAACTCGAATTTTTTTTTCATATTTCGAGTTTGAATCTAGTTGAGTTTTCGAATTCGAATAACTCGAATAATTCGAATATCAAACTATAATATTTTACATTTTTACCTCAAACTCTCAAACCTTTTTACTTTTCTCTCAGAACTTTTACTCATTCCCACTTTTCCCCCAAAACTTTTACTCCCTTCCCCTCCCAACCCCCCCCCCCAATCTACCCAAAATCCATTTCCCACCAAAATTTTACTCCCAAAAACCCTCAAAACCTTTTATTTTCTCCCAAAATTTTTACTACCTCCCACTTTTCCCCTAAAACTTTTATTCCCTTCCCATCCCACGTCTCCTCTACCCCAAACCCTCCCCCCTCCAATTTTTTTTTAATATTTTCCCTCCAAAATTTTACTCCCCCTATTTACTTTCTCTCAAACTTTTATTCCCCAAAACTTTTTATTTTCCCTCTAAACTTTTACTTCTCACCCTTTACTCTCAAAGAAAAAATCAAAATTATCCAAAAAAAATCACTTAATATAAATAGTAATAATTTTATTTATATCTACTATTTATATTATTAAATTAAATTTCACATTTTATATTACTTATATTATTGAATTATTTAGTCATACTGAATATTTATATTAAAATTGAATTATTAATTATACCATAAAATATTCGTGTTAAAATTTTATATTGGTATCAATTTCACATTTTATTTTTAAAATAAATTTTATTAAAAAAATCATATTTTTACATTTAATATATTTTTTAATTCCAAAATACGTAGTGACAAGAATCTGAAGATAATTGAAACAACTAACCAAGCAAAGAAGCTAACCAGTATATAAAAAATTAATAAATAAATTATGATGTGATAAAAGTTAATAAAAAATTTGATTAAGGTGGACAAATTTTATTACGATGGGTGACAGTGGTTACAAGGACCCAAATTTATTCTTTAAAATTTAACTCTAACAAATATATTCGATTCGATCTGATTCGAATTCCATCTCACTCAACTCGATTCGAGAAAACTTCAAATAAAGTTAGGATGATAAAATGATATTCTAAAACTCGATTAACTCGAAAATTTTAGATTCGATCCGATCTAATGCTCACCCCTAACTGGATCAACAGTTCTGGAAAGAGATAGGGTTGAGTGGTTAAACTCTCTAGGAACAGAGAATCAGAAGCAGAGAGGAAAAAGAAGCCCCCCTCACCTTTGGAATGTCCATTGATTTTTACTGTACCGGGTCAGACCCCAAATCGGATGATTTTAATTATAATTATATAACAATTTTAAAATCAAAATAGTAGCAGCAGAGATAATGGATTTGAAATGGGTTTCAACACCCAAATATTTGTTGAAGGAGAAAAAAGAAGTGGGGGATAATACAATAAATTTAAAAAACATTTTATAAATAATATGTTTTTTAATAAAGAAACAAATTTTTAAAGAAAATATAAATTATTAATGAATTAGTAAAATAATCTATTTAAGAAGACATTGAGAATTAATATGGAGAAATATATATATTTAGATTTCATAATATATATTTTTTAATATATACATATATTAAGTTTATATATGATTTTTTATAATTTCCTTTTATATATATAATTTATAATTTTTAAATTATCATTTTTATTTTCTTATATATTTATTTTCATTTTTGTATATACTTTAATATTTATATATATTTGATGAAAGAAAGTGTATATATTTTCTTTAAAAAAATGTCATGTGATATTATTTGTGCTAAATTTCATTTGGCATTTTAGGTTTTTTTTTTAATTTAGAGAAATAGGGAATTTTTTTAATAGAGAAAGGGAAAGCGCGTCTAGCTGAACGCACTTCCCTTCAACATCCAATTCCAATGACTTTTTGAACGTTGGTTGGCAACAATGAAAAAATTTAAAGGGCCCCCAACAGTCATATTTTTCTATAAATACCATCCAATTTTAATTTTTTTTACTCAAATCCAACTCTCTCAATCCTTTCTAACCTCTCAGTTCTCTCAACTCTCTTAATTCTCTCAATTTTCTCAAGTTTTGTTCTAAATTTTTTATACACTCATTTAAAATTATTATTATTTTAATTATTTTGCATTTTATTCGTTTCGATTAATTTTTTACAAATGACAACCTTTTTTATTTTTTTCGATGACAAACACATTTCCACTGCTCAAGCTATACTTGTAAGATGAAATTTTAAAATTTCTTATTTTCAATTAAGTTAATTTTAAAAATTTTTATTTTTTTAATATTTTAAATTAATTTTTTTGTCGATATAAATAGGCGGATGATCGTGTTTTGGAGGGGTTCATACACAATTTGTCAAAGGGCCCAATCATTGAAATTTATGGTTACTTGCAAGAAGCGAGATTCTTGCATGCATGTCATATGCTCGGGGGTTGCAAACTCGATCCTACACTCATCAACACGTTGGTGAAAAGATGGAGGCCCAAGACACACACTTTCCATCTTCCATGCGGCGAGTGTACAAACACACTCGAGGATATAGCTTTACAACTCGATTTACCAGTGGTTGGGCCAGTTGTCATTGGATCAGCGGTTGGTCTTGATAAGAGGACCTTTGCGAGGCATTTTTGGGGAAGGTCCGAACAAGTTTCAAGGTGGCCGGATAGAGATAAAGTGGTTAGAAACCAATTTCAAAGAGCTTCCTCTGAACGCAACCGATATTGTCAAAGAACAATTCTGGAATTAACTCATGCAGCGACATTAATGCAAAAAGATAATAAAATTAAGGATAACATAGGCTAGGATTCACTAGGTTATAAAATACAATTTACTAAACTGAAAATGCTAAAATATATGCTAAGGATAACTAAATGTAACACCCTTAACCCGTGTTCGTTGCCGGATTGGGGTTACGAGGCATTACCGAACATATCACAATTCATACAGATATTCATTACATTTCACAACTCAAAATTTTACCACATCAAATCTCAAAACTTAATCAAATATCAAATTTTTAAAAATAATCATAACATTCGAAAACATTGCATAGTTAAAACATAATCCGGCATCTATCTAAACATATCATATAACGAACGTATACAAAATTACTATTCCTTTAGTCGTATATCAAATTTATTTTTATAAATATATATAAACTCTTGCACATATACAAATTTAAACTTCAAACAAAACAAACTTTACTATTAAAATTTTTCATTTATTCATTTACACGACATTGGAAATATAAAACATAAACAAACATACTTTATTTACTATAATATCATACGCATATTTACTAATGTCTAAACCATAACTACATATAATTACCGAATCAATATTAACTTATTCCATTAATTAACCACATGGCATACTAGTCATATATACACATATAATCATTTAAACAAGTATCATTTCAATGACCAAATATATTTCTTTTCTTGACACAAGTTCATGCGCAAATAACCATATTGCTTTGAACCATTTGAGCACAAATTATACTAAAAAAAATCACCAAATTCGCATTCTTTAAATCCATACGCATAACCATTCACTAACTATATATTCGGTCTTATAAGATGGTTTTAATACATAACATAAACCATATCACATACCCATTTATAAAAGTTTAATACTTTAGCCGAATATTCTTGTACACATATTCCTCATTTCTAAACCATTTCACCAATGCAAACATACCATTTCAATTTGACTCAAAGTAACCATATCAAATTGTCAAATTCCTATAGCTTAGCCTAGTACACATAAAAAATAAAACAAATTCCAAAGTTACCAACCGTACCTATTTAACCAATTAATCAAAGCATAACATATATGAATACATTACTAATACAAACCTATTCAATATAACCTATACACATTCAGACTTACAATCATCTAACCCATACAAATTCGGACATATAATTAACTTCTAACCTTTAAATACGTAGCTCATTTTAAAAGACCTAACTAAGCTCACTTAAATACTAAATCCATACATACCACACTTTATACATATATATATCAAAACATTTACCACAATATTTTCTAACATAACAATCATATACCGCATAATTAAGCCATGGTCAAATGATAAAACCAAACACATTAAACATTTAAACAATAACTCATATAACCGAACCTAAGCAAAGTCATCAAGCCATTTTCGTATGGCTTTATATATATACATGCCCAAAAATCAAACATTTCAACTATGCTATACATGCCTTATGCTCAAAATCAACTTAGTAAAATATCGAAAGAAACAGTCGATAGTGTGATAGACTTTGCTGACGATCCCCGAGCTCGTAACGACTCCAAAATCTATAAAACAGAGGTAAACAAGTACAAACACACAGTAAGCTATTAAAGCTTAGTAAATCATAAGCATAAACATAAATATTAATAATGGCATATTAACATTTAGCTAGTAAGGCCGAATTCACTTAATTTACAATACAAAGATATCATTTACTACCAAGCTCATACTTTGATCTCACATACATATTATATAGCCGAATATAACTATCATAATTACATACATAAGTTTCACTTTTAATTTCATAATGACCTCAATATGCCGAATCATATACATATGTTCAAATATACTAATCCAAAATTCTTATTCACATACCTTATATCATTTCAAGTAATCAACTTACCTCGTTTCCATATAAACATTTACTATCACAAACCTGAACCCGTAATTTGATTTTTCATTCGGTCTTTACCTCACATTGTCCGTTGAACCATTCGGAATTAAAAAGGATACGCAGATAATCGGAAAGCTTGTACAATGCCAATGTCCCAGACGTGGTCTTACATGTAATCACATATCGATGCCACTGTCCCAAACAGGGTCTTACACGTAAACACAAGTCGATGCCAATGTCCCAGACGTGGTCTTACACGAAAAACACATATCAGAGGTCCTATGTCATGACATATGTATCCTATCTATTCCTAGAGTTTGTACGGGACTTTCGGACATTTTATCTTGATCGAAACGAGCTTGAAACATAATTCCCCTATCTCAAATCACATTCGGCCAAACACATATATAATCGAATAATTCATTTCATCACATAACATTTATATATTCTCAAGTTTAACAACATTTAAATGCCTATAGACTTACCTCGAATGTTGTCGAACGGTTAAATCGATTATTCGTCTACTTTCGATTTCCCCCGATCTAATTCTGTTTTCTTCCGTTCTTGATTTAAATAAATTCAAATTTAATTAATTTAACCACATATTCATTCAATTAAATCCAAAAACACATAAATGGGAAAATTATCATTTTGCCCCTGACATTT
Source organism: Gossypium hirsutum (assembly GCF_007990345.1). NCBI lineage: Eukaryota > Viridiplantae > Streptophyta > Magnoliopsida > Malvales > Malvaceae > Gossypium > Gossypium hirsutum. The sequence goes on from NC_053438.1 coordinate 16,161,802, forward strand.
TACACTTTTTGCAATTTAGTCCCTATCGCATAAAACACAAAATACACAAAATTTCACTTCACCATAGCTAGGCCGAATATTCACAAGCTCCAAACAAGTCCACAATTTTCATTTATTTCACATTTTAGTCCCTCAAAAATTTATTTTCATAATTTAGTTCAAATTACTCAAATTCATCAAAAATCCCAAGACAAAACATGTTAATCTTTCACATATCTTTAATATTTCATCAACAAACAACAAAAATCACAAGCTGTCATCAATGGCAAAACACAAAATCATCATCAAATTTAAAAATTAAAACATAGGCTTTGAATATAACTTAGCAACGATCTCAAAAACGTAAAAATTATCAAAAACCGAAACTGAAACATACCTCAAATTGCTTGAACAAGGGCCGAATACCTAGCTTTCTTATTTCTTATTTCTTTTCTTTTTGTTTCGGTTTGAAAAAAGATGAAAACATGGCTTTTAAGTTATGTTTATTTTAATATAACATTATATTATATTATTATTTTAACTTTTATTTTTAATATATAAAAATCATATGTATTATCAATATGCTGTCCACTACCTATTATTATTGGCTAAATTACAACATAAAGCCTCCAAATTATAAAGACAACAACAATTAGGCACTTTCTTATTTAAATCATCAAATTTTCATTTTACGCGATTAAGCCCTTTTCTCAAATGAAGCACACAAACAATAAAATAAATTCACGAAACTTTCACACATGTAAATTCACACACAATTAACACATAAAATAATATTTAAATATTTTTTAGACTTGGATTTGTGGTCCCGAAACCACTGTTCCGATTAGGGTCAAAATCGGGCTATTACACTAAATTGGAACAATTTAACTAATAAGTAAGGAAGAAAACTTAGGTTCTTTCTAGTGTTATCAGCAAGTTATAAGAAATCGTGATTCGACATAACCTTTCTGTGATAATTTTTCATGTATTATATCCTTTTATCCTTAATATCTAGATTGGACACAAGTCATAGAATAGTAACACTTGCATAGTCCAATATCATGTTTCTTGATATTCTGAGTAGACTATAATAAACAAATAAGTGTGATATCTCATATCAACTTATTCAAGTATGACCATGCATTTCTAGTCTCATCACTTCATCAAGAGGCCTAAGATATTTCTCCCATTATGTAGGAGGGATAAATCCTATCTCTATCAATCATCTCCCACTACATAGATTGCGACATGCCCAACATCAGTCTTTATAGTATAACCTGTTATAGTAGACATTTGACTGTGTCAAAATATGCAACTCACGATGCTGGTACAATGATGATCTTAAGTCTGAGGATCATATACATAATTATCACTTTGAGTAATGTTGTAACTATTACATAATTATCCAAGAAACATGCTCATAGTAGGTCAATCCAATATGTTTTTCTCTAAAACATATTCATGTATTGATTTTGACATCCCTATATCAATGTCAACACTTTGTCATCAATCAACTACACATTAGTCTCAATGCATTATTGTTGTCCAAACCCACAATAATACTTGACTAAGAACTTTTTAAGAATAATAATATTTTCTTAGGACTTTATTACAATTTAGTTTATTTATATACACAGAGAAAGAAACTTAAATAATAATGGCAATGCCTTATATTAATAAATAAGGTAAAATATGTATGTAATTGCAATCATCTCATGATTGGTCTTTGGACATACTATAACAAATAAAATGTTAAAGAAATCACCTGCTTGGAAATAGAGAAAAAATTACGTTGATTACACCAGAAATCCCTTTGTTTTTTCCTATGATTATGACCTCAATCTTATGTATGGTATACATAAGGCATCATTTCTGGTGATCTAAATAACTTGAACTTGTGACTGCATAACAACCATCAATTGGCCCCCGGTTATAATCGAGCCCGTGACCACATCACGGACGCCGACTGAGACCTCCACCTAGACTTCGACCTGTGACCGTATCAAGCACTATCACCCCAAAACTTGACTTCCCCAAGGTTTCTAAGGTAATGGTCTTATCCCACCATGACATATGAAATGTATATCACATCCCTAACCCCTCAAATCTGCCTATAAACTTTCGCGGTTTCACCCCTAAACTCTTAAAAAAACACTAACCCTAACATAATTAAAAAAACTCTAACCTTAGGAGAGAGAAAGGGAAAGCACGCCCAACTAGATGCGCTTTCACTTTCTCTCTCCAAGAGCAGCCTATTTACCTAAATTAAAAAAAAAAAGGCCTAAAAAGCAAAAAAAAAAAATTGGCATATATAGTTAATTTGGCCTGCTATTTGATAGGCTATTAATTTTTTTAAAGCATGTTCAAAAATAGACTAAAAAATATAACTTAAGCATAATTTAGGTACTAAATTAAAAAATAAATATAATTTAGGTACAATTTAAAAAAACTCTTTTAAGTATTGAAATTGAAAATTGTTTATATAACAAAGGGTAAACTACTAAAATAGTCACTTTTGTTTACCTTAGGTTACATTTTAGTCACTTACGTTTGAAATGTTATGTTTTAGTCACTTACATTATCGTGTTGTAACATTTTAGTCACTGAGTCATTAATTATCGTTAACAGTATAATAGTAAGCTAACATGGCACGTTAAATAATCATTTTAAACGAAAATTTTAGGTTAAATTATACAATTAGTCCTTATATTTTTTCGTTTTGAACAATTTAATTTTTTCTTTTATGTTTTTTAACTTTTTATTTTATTTTTCATTCTCTTTTGCTTCTCCCTCTATTTTCCTCACTTCTCAATTTATTTTTAACATAGTTTTTCTATGTTTTCCATTTGTTAAACCAGACCTTATACTTTTATTTTGGTATTGAGTATTTCCTGTACATTCTATTTAATCTTCCTTTTGATTAGTTTTTAATATGTTTTCAGCTTAGGGTAACAATTTTATATTGATCTTCAATGAAAACCCAAAATAAAGATTTTTTTAAATCTTTTTTTGCTTATTATAGACAATTGTGAATTGGGGTTTATGATATTTTACAGTTATTGGTGAAGCTATACAAAGGATCCGAAAATGGATTATTGTGGTGATTTATAGAATTGCTTGAACCTGATATTTCAATGAAGATCATCATGATACTGGTTAAACCTTCTGATCTTATTAGGGTTAGCTTTATTTCTAGTTCTTGGCATCAATTTGGTAAGCAAATCAATGTCTTTGGTAGAATTTAGCTTGGTGTTCTATTATATATCAAAGAAGAATTGGTATTGATTAATTCAATAGGATCGATTTCATTCATCTTGTAGTGATCGAAAATGGTATCTAGGTTTACACATAGAGTATGTAATCAAAGATATTTGGCTTTAACAAATAAAGAAAAAAAAAGAAAAAAATTAAATTGTTCAAAAAAAATAAAAGTACAGGGGTTAGTTTTAACAAATGGAAAACATAAAAAAGCTATATTAAAATAAATGGAGAAAAGAGGAAAACAAAGGGAGAAACAGAAGAGAATGGAAATTAAAGAAAAAATTTTAAAGAACATAAAAGAAAAGAATTACATTACTCAAAATGAAAAAAAGATAGGGATCAATTGTATAATTTAACCTAAAATTTTTGTTAGAAATGATGATTTAACGTGTCGTGTCAGCTTAACGTTTCATTGTTAACGACAATTAACGGCTTAGTGACTAAAATGTTATAACACAATAATATAAGTGACTAAAACGTAATATTTTAAACATAAATAATTAAAATGTAACTTGAATCAAACAAAAACAAAAATAACTATTTTAATAGTTTATGAACAAAAGTGAAATCCTGAATTAGAAGGAAATAGTGGTATAGTTGGAAGGCTTAAGTTGGAAGGCTTAGGCCTATTTCATTCTATGGATCAAATGCTCCGATAATTATTTATTTCTTTTTTGCCTTTAACCTTCTTCTTTGTCCCTTTTATTTCTTTTTATTTTAGTATTCGCTAATTGTTTTTTTCTCTCTTTAAATTTCTCATTGAACTCCATTGAAATAAGCTCAAGGAAACAATCAGAAGTCAGATCTTGCATCATAAACCCTAGAATTCAAGACAAGACTCAAGCTGTTTGATCTGATCGGGTACTTTTACTTTCCGCAACTAACGACTGCTTTATTTCTATCGTCTTTAATTTGATTTTGCTTGAATGATCGACTATCATCCACGAGATTTCTCTTCATTTCTCTTTACTTTCGAGATTCTTAATCTTCAATAGCGTGTTTTTGAATGTTTCTCCATTTTAAAGTATATTTGTAATGTCTTCCATTTTATTATCTTCATGGAAATGTAATAACTACCATCGGTATTACTTAAATTAAATGACTTTCATAACTAATAATTTTACCGGCTTAGCAAAAAAAAAAAGACTTAGCTCTTTCCATTTTATTCGGCGTAGAATTTTTCTGTAGAAGAAGAGGAAAGTGGATTTACAACAGGGGTGATAGTAAGTTTTTAAAAAGAGTAAATAAATAAATTATCTGTTCCGAGTTATTTGATAAACTGAATTTATAACTGCCTAGGTTACTATTTTGAAGCATTTCAGTGTGGTGTGATATGTACAGCTGGATTGATATTGGCTAAAAGTGATGGTCTGGGATGGCCATCTGTTTATTGATTGTTGGATTGTGAAGCTGTAGTTATTGCAAATCTTTGCGGACAGCATGAATATTATGAAAGGTGTGGCTGACCTTATTCGTCGGACATCTAGTGGCCAAACTGGAGATTCACCAGGGGCACAAGGGGAGAGGTTGTCTCCTCCTACTCCAAGGATTCGCTTCAGGTACTGATGCTTGATGATTGATGGTTGTTATTTTATTTTACCTTTTAAATATGTGGTGATACAAAGGAGTTTTTGAGTGAGTAGAATTTGGGAATGCTGTAGCATTTTAGTTTAAACTTACTGTTCTAGAAGTTTGATTAGTTCCTTATTTGACGGGAGTCCGGCTGTACTAATTCATTGTTTGGAGGTTTAGATTAATCCACTTGGTGCTTTTGGATGCACTTGATTTACCTTATCATTTTATTCAAGCTGAACTTTATTATTATCTTTTCCCCTTTGGGGTACTATCTTCCAGTGAAGGAAATGATGAGGCAGTTTTGAGTTCACTGTGGGAGAGATATGAGAACACGGTTGATAAGGTATGGCCCCATGTCTGAAGTTTTCAGATTTCTATTTATCTTTTCTAATTACACCAAACCGTTGTAGAACTTATTACCCACTCATATCAGTTCATATGTGTCATGCATTCTTTTTTCTAGATTTAATCCTAGAAAAATAATGTTATGTTAGCAGCATAAACGGATGCGAAAATAATCTAGACTGAAATTCAGCCACCTTTAAAGGAAGTGTGTTCATCCTGCAAATAAGTTAAAAGGCTTAGAGAAGAAACTTGTCTTGAATCTTTGAGCATTGGAAGTTTGTTTGCAGTTATGTAATATTCTTATAGTATGCTTAACTACTCTAAGTGTGTTCAATTCAAAATTTTAGAGGCTTTTCAATGTCATTGAACAAGAAAATTTAAGTATCTCTTTTACATGCTTTCTCACTTAGGCTATGACATACAATCGAGATTACAATTTGGCCATCTTTAAAGGAAGTGCATTCATTCTGCTAAATAAGTTAGAGAAGATACCTTTCTTGGATTTTTGAGTGTTGGAAGTTTGCTTGCAGTTATGTAGTATTTTTATAGTATGCTTAACTACTCTCAAGGTGTTTAATTCAAAATTTTAGAGGGTTTCCAGTGCCTCTGAACAAGAAATTTTACTGTCCCTTTTATATGTTTTCTCACTTTTGGCTCTGGCAATTGTCTTACCAATTTATTCTTTTTCCCTTCTTAAATTCAGGTCTTTCTAAGTAAGCTTTTATTTATCAAAACATTCTCCTTTAAAGTTTTCATTTCAAAGGATTAATGTTCATCTTTGAGGTTCTTTCACATTGATGGGTATAACTTCTGTGTTGTTAATGGATTTCTGTCCCTGGTTTGCTCGATTTTAGGCGGAAAAGAAAAGGTCGTTTCATGTTTTCCTCAAGCAGTTTCTAACAGTATTCAAGAACTGGGAGCCTGATAATGGTGGCCAGCTACCAGAAGCTGCTTCAATTGCTGAGTATTCTACGAGAGTTAATGATATAGTAGTTGGCTGCTCTGCTGGGCATCCTGCTGAAATCATTTTGACTTTGATTGAAGAGATTGGGCAATTAACCACTTTGGTCTCTGAGTGTAAGTTTATTTATATCTTCTGTTGGAGTTGCTTTTGTTTGGGCAGACAAATTTGTTGATAGGGAGAACTTTTAAGACGACAACAGCAAACAGTAAGAAATTGGAATGTCCAGAAAGAAATGGAAAAAGTAAACTCCCATGATTCTAAAATATTTGTCCTTTCTGCAAAATGATATAAAATTAATGAAGTAATTACTTTTAAAAAATGAAGAAGCTCCATGTGCAACTTAAATTTGTGTGTTCTAGTTCAAGTTGAAGCATTTTTTAACTTGGTACTTCTATTGGGTGGATCTCTTGTAAATAAAAAACCTCTTATTTTTGGTACTCCGTGTTACTGTCATTATGTCCTTTATTGGATTCAGGAAAGCTTTTAGTAAATTGTTTTGTAAAGTAAAATTAGTCAGAGGGCATTGTTTTTTGGATATTTTTTCGTAGATATGGTTATATGTCGTCGCTTAAATCTTCCTACTTTTTATGAGTCTCTCTTCCTATGTATAGATTGATTAAATATTTAATGTAAAATATCTAATGTCATTTTATGTGCTTTATTTCCTTTGTTGTAAATCCAGTAAATACTGGTGTGGGACGCACAGGAATGGATTTTCCGGCAGTTTCCATAAGCTTCACTTCTGAAGGATTACCTGTTTTGGATGCTTTAAAAATTATTACCCGCTCGTTGCATAATTGCAGAGTTTTTGGTTACTATGGTGGAATTCAGAAACTTACAGCACTGATGAAAGGTATGATTAGTATTATTGATGCCTCCATAATGTTATTTGAGAAGCTGGCACTTTTTGTTCTGGTCCATTGATACTGAAATTCAATGTTGTATGTGATTGGAGGTGGAATGCTTTTTATAGTATCCTAGTTTCTGGTTATGTAAATAACTTTATGGAACATTATTCATCAGGTCTTGGATTGTTTTGAAGGTTAAATGCAATTAGTTAAAATTTCTTTTTTCATTTAGGTAAATACAGGAATTAAAGATTCTTTAATTGGATTCTACTTGTATGTTGATCTTCCCATTAATTCTGATATGAACTTGTCATTTTTGTTTGTCGTTATGATTAGATTTTACATGGAAGTGTCTGAATTTCATTGCTTAATTCCAAGTTCATTTTTTATCTCAGGGGCAGTTATCCAACTCAAAACAGTGGTTGGTGCAATTCCAGCTGATGAAAGTTTTTCTAATTTGATAGTAGAGAAAATGGGGTTCTTGCAGCGAGTACTTGTATATGTGGTGTCAATCATATGTTGTTTTATTGATTTAAATTCCAATGTATATGAGAAAGCTCAGATGTATAGTATTACTGAAGATTTTTCTGTAATTGGTGCTATGTCTTCAATTGACCCTGATAGTTTAAAAGATTCCCTTTCTGAAAGAACACTACATTGGCATCGGAAGGCAGTTGTCTCAGTGATGGAAGCTGGTGGCCTTAATTGGTTAGTAGGTAAGGTAGGCAATTTTGTTTATCATTATACATAACTTGCTAACATGTGAACCATTTGCTATGGCTACCATATGCATTTTCTTTTGTTTGACAAGTAAAAAGCAGCTGAAAAGCAAAGATACCAATAGGTTCAATATGGTTATTCATGGTTTTGCCTGAAAATTGAAATGATACCCTTATAATTGGCTACCAAATTTGATCAGTTGGTACACTTTTATTATTCCTTATAGTTCATTGGGTTGTTCCTTTTTAATGCTTATGTGTTTAAGATTTATTTCTTTTGGGTGCTTTTTGATTTGATACGTCTTCACCCCCTCCCCCCCTCTCCTATTAGCTGTTTGTTTGCATTTGATTTTTTGTTCATGAAAGCTTCTTGTTTTTCAGAGTTGTTGCGTGTCATCAGAAGGTTGAGTATGAAAGAACAGTGGACAGATATGACACTTCAGTTCTTGACTTTGAGAACCCTTTCTTTTGCATTGTGTGATAATCCACGTGGTCAAAATCATTTCAAAAGCATTGGGGGGCTTGAAGTTCTGTTGGATGGACTTACACTTCCATCAATTAATATGCTACTCTTAAAGAGTGCAACACAAGTTGATGGGCGAAGGTAGTTTTTCTAACTTGGTTTGGGAATTAACTGGTGTCTTGATACTATGTTGAACACTTCGTATGAAATAGCATACTGAGAATGCTAGTTGAAAAACAGTGGGTACCATTTTGTTTGGTTGAAGAAAAAGAACTAGACCATTTTCTGATATACATTTAGTCACTTTCTTATAAGTTCCCATCAATTTTGTTTCCAGTCCACCTTTTTTCTTGGTCAATTGACTACATAACTGTTTAGTGGTGTTATCCAACTTCCGTAAGTATTGGGTTTCTTGCGGCCTTTGCATTAGAGTTTGGCCTTTCCACCTGTAGCCAATTGGTTTAGGTGGGATGCTTAACAATAACTAATTTAAGCATATCATGTGATAATTTTTCTGGTTTATTTTTCTTCCTTTCCTACTCCCACCCTCCAATGTTTAAAACTTGAACCTTTTAGTTGAATTGAATTATATGGATGCATTCCATGTGAAGTTGTGTGCATATTGTATGATTAGGTTACTTCCTAGAAGATTTTTCTTTATGCTTTCTAAACCGTGTAGATAGAGCCAGAGTAATGGCTAAGGTATCCTGTCCTAGGCCATTTTGTTTGAGTATTGGTTTTGATTATGTGATGGCTTTTTGTTTATGTGATGGCCATTTTGTTTGTATCTGGTAAAAGTGTGGTAGGTTATCTTAATTTCTGGTGGGCATATCTGGGAATCTTATAGCTTCCCTGCAAAGTCAATGCACAATGATCTTACAACTTTCTCTAGTTGATTCTTTCCAGCTCTGAAGCCTTGAAGTTTTTTTTTCCTTTTTTTGTTGCCTGTGAAGAATTTATTGTCTATGAATCTGTAGAGGAGTATTTTATTCCTTCCTTATCTACTCTTTCTTGATATTATGATCTTGTGGTTAAACTTTTATGCAGGGAACAATATAGCTTGCTGAAAATTTTTGAGCTCCATGTTCTTTCTTTGGAAGTTCTTCGGGAGGCTGTGTATCCTATATATCACTCATATTTAGTATCTTGTATGCTGTTTTGTTTTAACTGAAATTTGTGAACCTTGTATGCTATTGGAGTTATATAATCTCCTGCTCATATAGTTGAATCTGCTATAAGTGTGTTTCTGCTAGCATGCTGTACCTGTTACTTACTCATGTCATCTTCCTTTTGAGACTAAGGACACTTTTGGATGGACTGTCTTGTTTGAAATTTCAATCTGATTTTGTTTAGTGCAGCAATGACAATGTGCTATTTCATTGTTCCTCCAATGTTCTATAAAGCGGATCTTATTTATCAAATGAAATCGGTGAGAATAGTGGTTTCTGTTCTGAATTTATTGCCCAAATTTAACAATTTATGCTATCGGTATGCCTGAACATGTATTAATGACCTTAACAAATCATCAGCTTTGGGAATGTGAATAATCTGCAGTTTCTATGTGAAAATGGAAGAGTTCATAAATTTGCAAATAGCTTTTGTTCACCTGCTTTCGTGTTTCAAGAGTACATACAGCTTATGGAACATTCAGCTCTGCCAGAAGGCAGTCAAACATCCACTTTAAACTTAAAAAATGATAATGCTGAAAGTTATTTGGCGGAGCCTTCTGCTCCTTCACCTGAGAAGGCTCCTTGTAATCAGCTTTGGAATGATTGCGTTGTCAAGTTGAGCAGAGTACTTTGCTCATTTCTTCTTGCTGCAGAAGATGTTAAACTTCAACATGGCCAAGCAACCTCTGGTCGGATTCCCACATCAATTTCTTCAGTTTATGCGGAACTTTCAGTTAAATGGGTATTGAGGGTTCTTCTCCAAGTTTTCCCATGCATTAGGGCTTGTTCCAATCAAAATGAATTTCCAAATCATTTATGGTAAAATTATTCTATTCCTTTCTGTCTCTATTTTAGTTGTGGTGCCCTGAAGCATTGTTCAGATTCCTGCAAGCTATGCTTCTGTCTCCCTTTAGCACTTTGTTCTCTTTTCCGCATTAGTAACCCCCCCCCCCTGTTATTTTGTTTCTTGTAGGGTTTTCATCAGTACCTTGCAGCATTGTGCTCTTAATGCTTTCAAGAAGGTTTTGACTTCGTCAGCTCCATTGCTTGAGGTGTTTCGCAAGGAGGGAATTTGGGACCTTATCTTCTCTGAGAACTTTTTCTATTTTGGATCATCTTCTGAGGAATGTTATGAAGGGTCTACTCCATGCCCTGATGGATCTCCAAAAAAGGTTGAAGAATATTCTGCTTCTGGGAGTACTGGGATTCAAATTCTTCAGATAGAAGCAAGTTCATTTGTGGAGTTAGCTGCAACTTCTAATGGGAGTATCCATAACTTGGTATGTTCTTGTCACTTCTGAGATATTCTCTGTGAAATGGTTTATTTTCTTGTCAACAGTTATCTTCACTGTGTTTCATGCTTGAATAAATAATTTGTTAGCTAGATAGATTTGTTATAATAAATAGCTCTGAATGTTAGGATAATGTAGATATAAGATTGAGATTGACTTGGGTGATCAAGGGTCAGTGTGGGCAAGTCAGGTGTTTTGGGCATTATTAGAAGTCTTCAGTACTCCCCTTTAATTATTCATCCAATGTTTGTATACTCGTGTTTCTTGTGAATTCAAGTGGGTTGGTAGGTCCAGCGTGGATACCAAAATGCTGAATCACAATGCTCGGTATAGCCCAAACTATGATAGTGCTGGGAAATTACCTTAATGCTCTCTTTATAATTAAGAATTTTCTATATGTATGATGTTCTTCAACTTGGTATCTTTCCTTTTTGCTTGCATGTGCTGTTAATTTCTTTTGCCTATGATTCAAAAAATTTTCTATACATATGATATTCAGGGTATTAAGAAAATTATAAATATTTAAGTTGATACCTTTCATATGGTTTTGTGATTTTAGTGGACCCCTATGGTAGTTTATGATGTTTATGTCTGGGTTCATGTTTAATGTTTTTGATATCTGTGCTTGGACAGTTATTCCCATGAATGTTCTAGTTGTTCTACGATCCTACCCATAATCTGAAAGGATTTTTTTCTTGATTGTTTTTAAAGGCCTCTATTTTTTGTGCTTGGAACATCACTTACTTTTTACCTTCACCTCATGTTGTCACAGCCTGAATTGTCTGCTTTACTGGAAGCCCTTGAACAATCTGCTTGTAATCCTGAGACTGCCAGTGTTGTTGCAAAGAGTTTGCTTCGAATATTACAGCTTTCATCCGAGAAAACTGTTGCTTCCTTTAAGACACTCAATGCAGTTTCCAGAGTTCTTAAAGTTGCTTGCATTCTAGCCCATGAATCTAAAATGTCGGGAAATATGGGTCCTGTGATCGATAATGATTATTTGGAAGGGGTTCTGTCTCATGGCCACCAGAGATTTTATTCTAGTCAAACATCACAGTGTTGGATTAAATGCATGGAAACATGCATGGAACTCTTTGCGGAATTTTTCTTGGTAGCAGATGATGCTAGAACTTTGGTTTTGCATGATTCTACCTGCATTGATTGTTTGTTCGAATTGTTTTGGGAAGAAGGTTTGAGAAATCAAGTTTTCAGATACATTCTTGACCTCATGAAGGTATGCTTTTTGGCTGTTAGAAAGTTTTGTTCTGGTCATTTTAGTTATTAGCTTGCTAAGACTCTACTTTTTCTCCCCCCTATCATTTTAGATTGAATCACTGTTTGAAGAAGATCGAAAAGCGGTGTTGTACATATGCTCAAAATATTTTGAAACCTTCACTGTTATAAAGGAGCGTGAAAAATGCTTTGCTGAATTGTCTATTAAGCTATTGATTGGAATGATAGATATACTCCAGACTGATCCACTGGTATGTTCCATGAACTGCTCACCTTGACTTGCCTTTTCCCAAGGTCTGCGTATTTGGAAGCTTGGCCATTGAGTTTTATACAAATATCTTATGCATTTCATGTTTCATCAGCATTACCAGGTTTTATTTCGAGATGGAGAATGCTTTTTGCATGTAGTCTCTTTGTTAAATGGCAATCTTGATGAAGCAAACGAAGAGAGGTTGGTTTTGGTTGTTTTACAAACTCTTACTTGCCTGCTTGCAAAGAATGATGCCTCAAAGGTAATTTTCATTCCTTTTATAATTTTTTTTTTCTGTTTCCAGAGTCAATGGTTTTTCTGGAGTAGTTAAATGCTTTATCCATGTTTATCCTGAAGGTTGCAAAGATTTAGTCTTTCTTGATGAAGGATTTTGCTTCAGTACTATTTTGTCTTTATTTTTGTATGCCATCATTTGAACTTGAGATTTTATGTTCTTAGTGTGGCCACCATTATTTTCTATGCCATAGCACATGAGAACACCAAAAAACTTAGTAGCTGGTGTTGGTATGACTTTTCCGAAAACATAGCTTAATGTTCAACTTAATTCATGTTTATCTCAGGAAGGCAGTGTCCAGTTTGCATTACTGCAGTCCTTTTGTCTTGTGTAATATTTGCACTCAAACTCTTATTGTGTTATATTTTTCTGTTTTAGTACATGAGAACACTAAAAAACTTTGTAGCTGGTGTTGGTATGGCTTTTCTGAAAATGTAGCTTAATGTTCAACAACATGCATGTTTATCTCAGGAAGGCAGTGTCCGGTTTGCATGACTGCAGTCTTTTTGTCTTGTGTGATATTTGCACTCAAACTTTATTGTGAAATTAATATGGATTCATGTGTTGGAATCCTTGAGCTTTGGTCTGTGTAGCAAGAAATTGCTTGTTTGAACTTGAGATGATAAATGGCTGCGTAGTAAATATTAGAACTAGAACTAATTTTTCATGTCATTAGAACAGTTGAAACATCTAGAAGTGGTGGTGAATTGAGTTCAATTTTTTATGTTTAAGGATTTTAATTGTTCATGGTGTTTAGATCATTGTAATCACAATTTGTTGTTCTGGGTCATTTTAGGAAACTGGTGTTACTTCTGTCATGCTTTTAAAGCACACCAATCTAAAATTAGGTCGACATTTCCTATATCATTGCTGTCTTAAGAATGTTAATGTGTCTTTGCAATTATGCTTTTGTTACTCTTATTTTCCATTTTTAATTCAATAATTAATTTTACAGGCAGCATTTAGAGCTCTTGTTGGCAGGGGTTATCAGACATTGCAAAGTTTGTTGTTAGACTTCTGTCAATGGCATCCAAGTGAAGCACTTTTAAATGCACTTTTTGATATGCTTGTCGATGGAAAGTTTGAAATTAATGGAAGCCCTCAAATAAAGGTGAATTAATGCCCTGAGAAGTCTCTTTGATCCGCCATCACATCCTTTGTCTGGTCATGTGAATGGATTTCATGATCTTTTGTCATTTTACTCATTGTGATTGTTAAATTGTTGTCCCTAAATTGGTTATTTTCCTGATCCATTTTGATTCAGAATGAAGATGTGGTTATACTGTATTTGAGTGTTCTTCAGAAGGTTAGTAATTCTCTACTCTATTTGATGATACCAAGTTTTCCCAGAATCTGTTATAGCTGATTCTTACTCAATATCCTTTTGAATATTGATGTCATTATTTGCTATTTTTGTGATTGGCCAGAGCAGTGAGTCTTTGAGGCACTATGGTCTCAGTGTTTTCCAGCAGCTGCTTAAGGATTCCCTTTCCAATCGAGCTTCATGTGTTGCGGCAGGAATGCTTAATTTTCTTCTTGATTGGTTTGTCCAAGAATGTGATGACAGTGTCATTTTGAAAATTGCACAACTGATTCAGGTTATTGGCGGCCATAGCATATCTGGGAAGGATATGCGCAAGATCTTTGCTCTCCTTCGAAGTGAGAAAGTGGGGACTCAACAGCAGTACTGCTCATTATTATTGACCTGTATTTTGTCAATGCTAAATGAGAAGGGACCAACTGCCTTCTTTGATCTCAATGGGGATGATTCTGTAAGTCCTTTTAGTGTCTTAGGGAGAATTTCTGAACAATTTCTTCTGATATCCATATTCCTTTTAGTTATTTTTGGAACTTGTTCCATTCAATTGTTGCCATATGACTATAATTGGAACCTGGTATTCATATTGTAATTTCCTTTTGTAGGGTATCATAATTAAAACACCCGTGCAATGGCCTCTCAACAAGGGTTTTTCTTTTTCATGTTGGCTTAGGGTGGAGAACTTCCCCATGAATGGAACAATGGGCCTTTTCAAATTTCTAACTGAAAATGGAAGAGGATGCTTAGCAACACTAGCTGAAGATAAGCTTATTTATAAGGTAAAAGATATGCAGTATATTTATCTCTAGGAAGTTTCTTCCCAAACACATTACATGTTTATTCACTATTAGATAGAAAAGCAGGCCCCCTTCCCCCTCCCCCAAACACTGAAACGCAAAGATACCTGAAAACAGCTTGTTTTTGTTTTACTTTGTTTTCCTCTGTCTTTGGTGTTACTTCCAATTTCATGCACCTATTAATGTTTTTCTCGTGTCCTTCAGACTATCAACCTGAAAGAACAGAGTCTTGAGATGCATGTTAATCTAGTCAGGAAGAAATGGCACTTTCTTTGTATTACTCATACCATAGGAAGAGCCTTTTCTGGGGGTAGCCTATTGAGATGTTATCTTGACGGTGATCTTGTATCCTCTGAAAGATGCAGGTAACATGCCACCTTTAATCATTCTGTGTTTGCATTTTACGTTTTATAGGTAATAACTTCAAGATTAATATTTTCCTCAACACAGTTAAGTTCCCTCTTGATCCCGTCATTTAATGTCTCAGATATGCAAAAGTGAGTGAGATATTGACTAGCTGCTCTATTGGTACAAAAATTGTCTTGCCTCGACATGAAGAAGATGATCCTGTAGAGACCATTCAGGATTCATTTCCTTTTCTTGGACAGATTGGTCCACTTTATTTGTTTGGTGATGCCATTTCTTCTGAGCAAGTCAAGGCTGTACATTCCCTTGGACCCAGCTATATGTACTCATTCCTAGATAGTGAAACTACTGCATTTGGTGATAACCCTATGCCTAGTGGAATTCTTGGAACAAAAGATGGTCTTGCATCCAAAATCGTATTTGGACTCAATGCACAGGTTCTTTTCTCTCCCTTTATTGGAAATATGTCCACAGAAGCACACACATGCATGCCTAAAAGGTAATTTTGTTTTTTTGTTAGCTGAATCGAGGTGTTGATTCCTCTTTTCAGGCGAGTAATGGCAAGATATTGTTTAATGTCTCACCTGCATTGGATCCTGTATCAGATAAGACTCTATTTGAAGCTACTATAATGGTTGGTACACAGTTATGCTCTAGACGCTTGCTCCAAGAGATAATTTACTGTGTTGGAGGGATATCTGTGTTTTTCCCTCTTATCACTCAGTCCGATAGACATGAAAATGGTGAAACTGGAGTTTTAGAACGTACACTACTCTTTCCGGTTGCCAAAGAACGTTTGACTGCTGAAGTTATTGAGCTGATTGCTTCTGTCTTAGATGAGAATTTAGCGAATCAGCAGCAAATGCATCTTCTTTCTGGATTTTCAGTACTGGGATTTTTATTGCAATCACTTCCACCTCAGCAACTCAATATGGAAACACTCTCTGCATTGAAGAGTTTGTTCAATGTTGTATCATCATCCTCTGGTATGCATAATGAACTATATCGAGTTGTTTTTATGTAGGAATTATTCATAGCAAATTTTCTTTTGATCTTTATTGTTATTTTTATACCCATTTAAGGATGTATCTAATTTCTTTTGATGTTTTCGTTTTCCTCTTTAGGATTGTCAGAGCTGCTAATGAAAGAAGCCATATCATCCATTTTTCTTAATCCCCATATCTGGCTATACACAGCTTACATGGTGCAGCGTGAGCTGTACATGTTTCTCATTGAACAATTTGATAAAGATCTGAGGCTGCTTAAAAGTTTATGCCAGCTTCCACGTGTTATTGACATAATACAACAGTGTTACTGGGATAGCGTGAAATCTCGGGTTTCCATTGGAGGCCAACAACTTCTACATCCTATTACTAAACAAGTTATTGGAGAAAGACCTGGTAGAGAAGAAATACATAAAATTCACCTTCTTTTATTAAGTCTTGGCGAAATGAGTCTCAGGTACGCATTGTCAACTGGGTGAGGGCATCTGATGTTGCCAGATGTGAAGTATTGGATCAGCTGCTTCATTTTTCATGGAGATGCATAGCAGATTATCCTATTTTCTCAGTTTTCTTACAATACTGTTGCATGTTGTATGCAGGCAAAACATTGCTTCAGCGGATATAAAAGCTCTTGTATCATTCTTTGAAACAAGCCATGATATGACATGCATTGAGGATGTTTTGCATATGGTTATACGTGCTATTTCTCAAAAACCATTGCTTGAGTCCTTCATCGAACAAGTAAATCTATTAGGTGGCTGTCACATTTTTGTCAATCTCCTAAAGAGGTAGGCCTTATGTATTGAAAGAGTGAAATGTGGAAACTTATTGTCATCAGAGACAACAACGACCTTTGTTTCATTGAATAATGACTTCCGGCATTCTTATTGTAATAGTTTCACTTTTGTTGTATATTCCTTTAATTTACTTTAATCTTCATAAAATGTATAACTTTATCTTTATGCTTCTCTACTAACGTTGAGTTTTCTTAAATAATGTCCTTCTCTGAGGAGAAATCTGAAAATTTAATTTGTCTCCTGGACATTTTATGGTTGGGACAGTGGTTCTGCTGTCTATCCTAGCTTATGTTTCTCTGGAATCCTAGAATTTTGTTCCTCTTATTTTCAACTTTAAAACAGGACATTCTTTTTGAAATATGTTTCTGTTTTTCTGCCATGGTCTGAGACAACATCGTGTACTGGTCTTTTGATAGAAAACTTTAACCATTTTTTTACTCCAAATGTGTATTTAGAGAAGCATTCAGTTGCCAGAAAATGATCCAGTTTCTGAACCAAATGCGTGCTTAAGTATAATTTTACTCCACTAATTTGCTTATAATTTTCATATGTTGATCTGTTTCTCTTCCTATGAATGTTGAATTGTTTTAACTAGAATTGGTAAAAGTGATCTGCTTTAAATCAAAGGTTTAGAGTGAATTTCTCTTTAGTCACCGTACAATTTGTTTTTTGTAGGGAACATGAGCCTATCAGATTGCTTAGCTTGCAGTTTCTAGGGAGACTTTTGGTTGGTTTGCCATCAGAGAAGAAGGGGCCAAGGTTTTTCAATCTTGCTGTTGGAAGATCAAAGAGTCTTTCTGAAAACAGCAAAAAGACCAGTTCAAGGATGCAACTTCTCTTCTTCGCTATATCTGATAGGTTGTTTAACTTTCCACTGACGGATAATTTGTGTGCCACTTTGTTTGATGTTCTTCTAGGTGGCGCTAGCCCGAGACAGGTGGTCTACCAATCATGGATTTCCCTCCTTGTTTTGTTAGCTAATTTTCTGTTATTCTCTTTATTTTGATAATTTTCCACCTTACCTGTTTCTTAAAAATGTTTGTTTACAGGTGTTACAGAAAAATAGCCTTGTTGACAAGCAGAAGAGCAGAGGGAATAATTCTCACTTTCTCCTTCCTCAGATTTTGCTTTTGATTTTTAGATACCTATCCAGCTGTGGAGATGCATCTGCAAGAATGAAAATAATTTGTGATCTACTTGACCTTCTTGATTCAAATCCTCTGAATATAGAAACGTTAATGGTACTGCACTACTGCATACAATTGATTTTTGATATCATATGTATGCCGTGTATGCTTTTAAAAGTGCCATCTAATTGTTGAAAATTTGCCTTTAGGAATATGGTTGGAATGCTTGGTTAACAGCTTCTGTGAAACTTGACGTTGTAAAAAACTATATGTCTGATTCAAGACATCAAGGTGACTATGAGATAAATGAGAAAAATCTTGTGATGAGGGTTTTCTCAGTTGTTCTTTGTCACTATATACAATTTATGAAAGGTGGCTGGCAGCAATTAGAGGAGACTGTGAATTTTCTACTTCTGCACTGTGAGCAAGTATGTCAAACTCCTTATTTTCTTTTACATATCTATTCTAGTCTACTTTATTTTTGTGATTTTTTTCTCCATTAATGGATAATTTGCTTTAATGCTTGTCCTTGGTAGGTTGGCATATCATTCCGATGCTTGCTCTGTGACATTTATGAAAACTTGCTTCAAAGGCTGGTAGATTTATCTTCTGAGGAGAATATTTTTAGTTCACAGCCTTGTCGAGACAATACATTATATCTTCTGCAACTTGTTGATGAGATGCTTATCTCTGCAGTTGGCAATAAGCTTCCGGTACCTACTTACTTGAGAATGTGTCTATATTATATTTATCCTTGGTTTATTTGCCCTGTCATGGGAATTTTTTTCTTCCAATTCTCTTTGTCAAATTCCTAACATACCCAATTTAATTATGTGCATTTCCATATAAGATGAAGATTATGTTATCCTTTATTAGATATTTAGGCATTCAAACATTTGAGAATTTAAAAATAGTTGTCCTTCCATGAAAGACCAAGCAAGATTTATCTTTGTGCGTCCACATTCTCACATACAAACATGTTACTACAGTGAAGTATGCTTTATGACTTGTCTTGTCTTTCCTACTTATGTATTTTCTTTTTCTTTTTCAGACTAAAGATTGATATTATTTTTTTCTCTGTTTCTTACAGTTTCCTGCTAATAGCTCTGATTCTTATCTGGGTTCTTTAGAGGTTGAAAGCCAGAAAGAATATGACTCTTTGTTGCATGAGGTCTTGCAAGGAGAATTTGATGACAAAGTATCTGGGTACTGCTAGCTTGATTTTCACTCATTATCTCTGAAACTAATATGTTTTGTATTATCTGTTTGTGTCGTAATTGTGATGAAATCTGTGTGGGTGATTGAAATTAAATGATTTCTTCCAACTATGGTCCACTCTGTTTGTCTAGTCACTGCGTTGAGGTTTCCTTTTATTTTGTATGATATTGGCTTTTTTTTATCTTCTATCTTTTCTTAACTTCAAAGTTAGAGATGATGGGCTATTCTACTCTTCTAATCTTTTCATAAATCCTTTGGCATTGTTCTTTTATCTTTTATTTTCTTTCTCTGGTCAAAAGCAAATAAGTCTTGTTTTGCTTTTCTAGTTCAGGACAATGAACTATTTTCATTTTAGTAAGGAATGACTAGTGGTTTTCTGGTGAAAAAGATTTACCCCCTTGTTTTCTGCAGGATGTATATATATGGCTCTGCATAATTATCTTAATATAAAATCCACCATTCGCTATAGAATTTTCACTCTATGGGAATATCAATTAATATAATTAGGAGAAGTAGAAGCAAGTTTTTACTTTATACAATTTTTAAAAAGTTCTTATAAGCTTAGAATTTTCTTGTGATGATTTAGGGTACTAGTAGTTGGCATTTGTTTCTTTCATGAAACAGAATGATGAATATCAAGTTGGCTCAAACTTTATAACAATTGGATATTTGTCTTACAGTACAATGTTCATGCTTTCCTTGAGTATGTACTTGTTGGAATAGTAGTTGTTGCTTTTTTCCTTTTGTACACCATCCAAAATGGTGTTTGAAACATTGCACTGTTATTTTTACTAGAAGCTTTATAATTGAACTCAACCTCATATGGAGATTTATGGAGACGGTATTTTTCCATCATATAAGTTGTCCAGTAGAAAGTAACTTCATCTTGTTGTGAATCTTCCATTCTCAGAAATATGGAATCTTACGGGCAGGCAGTGACAAGTGGAGAGGACATACCTACTGATAATTGGTGGAACTTAGTTGACAATATATGGGTTGTTATTAGTGAGATGAATGGAATGGGTCCAAGCAAGACAAGACTCAGAAATTCAGCATCTGTTGGTCCATCTCTTGGCCAACGAGCACGTGGCTTGGTAGAATCTCTTAATATTCCTGCTGCAGAAATGGCTGCTGTTGTATCTGGAGGCATTGGCAATGCATTGAGTGGAAAACCAAATAAAAATGTTGATAAAGCCATGGCTTTAAGGGGGGAAAGGTGTCCAAGAATTGTCTTTCGACTTTTAATCCTATACCTCTGTAGATCCTCCCTGGAAAGAGCCTTGCGCTGTGTTCAACAATTCACCTCACTGTTGCCTTGCTTTTTGGCCACTGATGATGAGCAAAGCAAGAGTCGATTGCAGCTCTTCATCTGGTATTTTTTTAATGCCCAAGTTTCAATATCTTGTGTGTCATACAACCGTTTATCTTGAGTTTTAAGAAAGGATATGGATTAGTGCTTTCTGTTGCCTTATGCTTGTTCCATGAAGTGTAACAATAAAATAACATGGTGCTCAGGTCTTTGCTCGTTGTACGATCCCAGTATGGAATGTTAGATAATGGTGGTCGTTTCCATGTAATAGCACACGTGATTCGAGAAACTATAAACTCTGGAAAGTCAATGCTTGCTACTAGCATGGTTGCCCGGGATGACTCATTTGATTCAAGCAGCTACTCAAAAGAAACAGGCTCCATTCACAATCTAATTCAGAAGGATCGACTGCTTTCGGCGGTTTGTTCTGAACTTCAAATTTATCATCTTTTGTTTCACTAAGATTTGTTGTTTACTACCTGTTTCAGTCAGATGGAAATCACATCTTATATTTATTTTCTGATCTTATATTTCAAATGGTTGACAATATTCTGGAATTAGGAAGTTCCATGAATGTTTTGCTGTACTAAAGTTCCAGTAGATTACGAATGGTTCTCAGTCTATTTTTCCAAAGTTTGTGTTGTTTATGTAGACCGTAGTTACACTAGAGATAAAAACCCGGTTTCAATTGATATTTTGATAATTCAACCCATATGATACCCACATGGTTTCAAGTGATATTTTGATTTTTCAAACTATTTCTATTAAGTCTCACTTTGATGGAAGAAATAAAATGAGATATGAAATGGTGTAAAACTCTGCTTTGTTGTTTACTCTTATGAACATTTTGGTTCTCTGAATTGAGAAAACTCTTTTGACATATCTCCAAGGGTCAATGCCAATAACCCTCACGGAGATATCAAATATGTGCATTGCATGTTTTATTGATGCTGCCATTGCAGAAAGGCAGGCAAATATAATGCTAACACTGAATCTGTTGCTTTTTTTATGTGATATTTTTTTCAACTGGCTTTGCCATATTCTGCTGCCCCCTTTTCCAGGTTATCCCCCATTCAGTTCTCTAGTTTCATGATTCAGGTTTCTGACGAGTCTAAGTATGTAAAAACGTTAGAACACGACCGTAGCAGACAGTTGCAGGAGCTACGTGCTACGATGGGAGAAAATTCTTCTTTAGAAATTCATAACCAGACGGCATTTGAGGATGAGATACAAAGTAGCTTACACACTATTCTTGCTTCAGATGAGAGGAGAAGGGCTGCATTCCTGCTTGCGCAAGAGGAGCAGCAGCAAAATGTTGCTGTATGTTAAATGATTTTTTCTGTTTTGGAACATGCTCTTTCTTTTGGTCCATAGTTTCTTTAATAGGTTCATTGTCATTGTTTCTTTTGCTTTCATTCCTTTTATTACTTTTGAATCTTGTGCTCATGTGTGTAAATAATAAATTTTGCTTAACAGGAAAAATGGATGCACATGTTACGAACTTTAATCGATGAAAGAGGTCCTTGGTCTGCCAATCCATTTCCAAATGGATCTGTGATACACTGGAAACTTGACAAGACGGAAGATACATGGCGCCGTAGACTAAAGTTAAGACGGAATTATCATTTTGATGAAAAGATGTGTCATCCTCCTTCCACTTCCCCTAGTAATGAGGCTTCTCTTCCCAGTAGCGAGAGCAAATCTAGTTTTGTTGGGCACATTCCTGAGCAAATGAAGCAGTTTCTGCTCCAAGGTGTACGCAGGATTACTGATGAGGGGAGCTCTGAACTTGTTGAAAGTGGTGCTGAACCAAGTGTACAGTCGGTTATTCTTGAGGATCCTTCAGACAGTCACAGTGTGGAAGTAGTTAAAACCATCAATGATCAGATGGATATTGTTCAAGATAGAAAAGAGTTTTCAGCACCTTCACCTGAAACTGAAATTAATGAGGTACGTCTTATTGGTGGTATAAGAACAGTCAATCTGTGTGTTTTTCTCGGTAAAACATCTGGAATTCATTGTTAATTTGTGGTTTGATGTTGCAGGTTGTTATGTCACTTCCATGTGTGCTTGTGACACCAAAAAGAAAATTGGCAGGTCAATTGGCAGTCATGAAAGATGTCTTGCATTTCTTTGGCGAGTTTATGGTTGAAGGTACTGTAGGATCTTCAGTTTTCAAGAACTTAAATGCATCAGGCCATTTTGAGAGGGGTGATCTAAAGCCAAAGTCTACTAAGTGGTCCGTTCCTCTTGATATAAATTCTGAGAAGGGGACTTCTGACAATGTAGAGGCCGAAAATTTGCATAAAGAACAATTGAAAAATGTAAAGCGTTATAGGAGATGGAGTATTGGAAAGGTAGGGAACCATAATTGTTTCATTTGTGCTGCATTGCTTGTATATCTTATCATTAATTTAATTTCTTCTTGTTTACTTTGCTGGCCATAGATTAAAGCTGTTCATTGGACTCGGTATTTGCTTAGATATACTGCTATCGAGATTTTCTTCAGTGATTCTATTGCTCCCTTATTTATAAACTTCGCATCACAGAAGGATGCGAAGGAGATTGGAACCCTGATAGTCTCTACCAGAAATGAGCTGTTGTTACGAAGAGGAAGTAGTAGGGACAGGAATGACCCTATTTCATTTGTTGATAGACGTGTGGCATTGGAAATGGCAGAAACTGCAAGGGAGAGCTGGAGGAGAAGGGATATAACGAATTTTGAGTATTTGATGATTCTCAACACACTTGCAGGAAGATCATATAATGATTTGACTCAGTATCCTGTCTTTCCTTGGATTTTGGCTGATTACTCATCTGAGTTTCTTGATTTTAACAAGTCATCGACTTTTAGGGATCTCTCCAAGCCTGTTGGAGCACTGGACTCGAAACGGTTTGAGGTCAGTTAATTTTGCCTTTTTTTTAATGAATGGCGTACTTAAATACTAATCCTCTACATCACTGTTTTCTTTTTCTTTCCTAATATTTCATTATAATGCTTCTTGATTCAGGTGTTTGAAGACAGGTATCGGAACTTCTGCGATCCCGATATACCCAGGTAAAATCCTGGTTTCAGTACATTAAGTAGTTCTCTCCTTTAGAGTTTGATTAATTAATTTTGTCTTATGGGCTGCTGTGCTTGTACTTCCTGGTGCAGTTTCTATTATGGGTCTCATTACTCAAGCATGGGGATTGTGCTTTATTACCTCCTTCGGTTAGAACCTTTTACGTCTCTTCACCGTAATTTACAGGTATCTTCTTCACGGCATCACAAATTTAGGTATCTTATGATGTGCGGTATGTAAATCGACCTCCTCATCTGATAATGTTATATGATGTAAGAGGAGGAAGGAATATCTGGTGATCGGACTGTTTCTTTGGTGCAATGATGTTTAGCTGATAAACTTCTGTAAAACAGTGTCAGAAGCACTTTTTTCAGTGTGATCTTTGAAAAGTGCGCTTTTTTGGGACAGGTAGCAAGTAGCAATATATCTTTTATTTACTCTCGTATGGAGGGGAGTTGAGTACACTTAAATTATCATTACTTGAAACGTTCAACTGCAGGAATCGACCAATATGGTAGTCTCTCTATTTAAAGGAGAACATTAAGTAGTACAAATGACTAAGATACCCTTTAACCTTAATGCTTAACACAGGTGGAAACTTATAATATTAGGTTTTTGCCTGGAAAAAGCACAGCAGTAGTTTTATGAATAAATATTATGAGATAATATTAGGATTTAGTTTTTCAAGGGTATGATGAATGGTAGAGTTATGGGTGAATTTTAGCTATTAATTGATAAGTCATGGCAGTAATGTCATACTAAATCTGAAAAGTGTAAAGTCATTGCAGTAGTGTCACACAAAGTCTGATCAGTGTATACTAGTAGTCATAGGTATGAATGCATTAAATATGGTTCAAATACAGACTTATGAATAATTTACTTTTCTCATTCAATGTGTCCTATATGCAATTTGGTTTCTTTCCTCGTTTATCACTTAAATTGCGTTGATTCTTGGTTTACCAGCTCCACTAATTTATCATTTTTCGTCAGGGTGGTAAATTTGACCATGCAGATCGTCTTTTTCAAAGCATTGAAAGCACATATAGAAATTGCCTATCTAATACAAGTGACGTGAAGGAGTTGATTCCTGAGTTCTATTACATGCCCGAGTTTCTTATCAATTCGAACTCTTATCATCTTGGGGTGAAACAAGATGGTGAACCCATAAATGATGTTTCTCTCCCTCCCTGGGCTAAGGTATGTGAATTCCCATTGAGGATGTCAAGTTTCATAAATTATATAGCACCAAGTTTCTGACTAGGCTGTTTCGGCTTCAAGAACTTTTTGGAGTTTATAGTTGTCCTTCATTTGCTCGAGAATTATTTAGTAGTCAGAAAGGTTATTTGATTTGTCTTAAGAGGAATAAATACATATGATGCTTGGTTACACAGGAGAATGTCTATAAATTCTGTCAAGGAGATAGAGACTTCTGCAATAAAAATCTAACAGTTTCATTTTAGAATGTTTCACGGGCTTGTTTTTCCAGTAACTCCTTTTTCTTGCTCAGGTTGTCCAATAGTTTGTATCATTTCAAATTCACTAACACCCTTGATTAGGATTGTGATTCTAACTGTATGGGTACAGAGTTTTATTGTTCGTACAGGGCCTATCATGAGAAATATTGTAAAAGTAACAATTATCAAGGCTCTAATGCATTTGTAGATATTCCATAATGAAATATGTTTCTATTGATTGAATTTTGAATAAATCTATTTGTGAGATTATTTATGGGGAAAAAAAAATAGAAAAGATGCGCAAGATTATATATTAGGTGTGTCTGGCAATACTTTTGCAAGAGTAAAAAGCCACATAAGAAGATAAGCAGAATGAGCATATTTTTTACCTTTTTTTAATAGGAAACGATTTATGTTATAATTTTTGTTGACATGATAATGGAGATGAGTAGGTTAACAATGACTGTGAGTAAGTTGGGATAATGGTGAATCTTGCAATGAAAGGTGCTTTGCAAAGATTTACAAAGATGTGGCTCATTTCCCAGAAGGACAGAAAGACCATTGGAAAATGAATAGAAGAAGAAAACCTTGCCTGATTTATACGAAATCATACAGAAACAAATGAATGAAAATTCCTAGGGAAGATAAGATAGAATTATTTAAGATCAGTTAGCATTATTTTTATTTTCAGACTGCAACACGAATTAATATGTAACCTTACAAAATTGAATATCTACCACAATAGGGTGTTGTAAAAATAGTGGATGATGGTTGGAAAACATTGTCATGTTTCCCTTAGGCTTTGCTTGGTAGAGTTGAAAGAAGATTGGAAAGATGGAAAATTGAAGGGGTAGAAAAATAGAAAGATAGAAAATAATTTTTTTTCCCTAGACGTGCTTGATAGGGAAGATGGAAATTTTGAAAGAAAAAGTAGTTTTCTGTCCATCCGTTGCTTGGTAGAGTTGAAAAATAAAAGGAAAGAAAATAAAGCATTTGAAAAATGCATAATTTTGAGCTAGCATACATCTCTCTCTCTCTCTCCCTCTCTCTCATTTTCTCTCTTATCATTCCAATTTGGAAGGATTGGTTTTTCTATATTAGGATAGAAAACCATCATCTCTCCTATTTTCTTTCCTCTCAACTTTCTTCTCTACCAAGCACACTCCAATTGTATTTTCTTTCCACTTTTCCACTCCCTCCTTTCATACTTATCCACCTAACCAAGCGCATCCTTAGTCCTATGAGATGAGGGGTGAACTTTCTAGGAGTTATGCTTCTTAATTTGATGAGAATTTGTGAACTAGACTTGCTTTATACTTTTAAGATTTCTTTAGTAACTTTGTATATGTGTGTGTTTTCATATATTTCTTTGTATACTTTTTTAAGACTCTTTTTTCTGGGAGTTAAGCTCCCATTGACTCCTTGACTTGCTGAGCTGAAGAATCCTTGTTAATATATGAGTTGGAATTGTATTTTGCTGAGCATTTAGTTTAACCCTAGATAGCCTGCTAAGAAATTTACTTCTGCTTGTCTTTTTGTAGGGGTCAACTGAATTATTCGTTATTAAAAATAGAGAGGCCCTTGAAAGTGAGTATGTTAGCTCAAATCTCCACCACTGGATTGATTTGGTATTTGGTTACAAGCAGCGCGGAAAACCAGCAGTGGAGGTATTCTGTGCAAAGACATCTTTCGACAACCAAATATTGATTTTCCTTTTCTATTCTTTTAACTCTAAACTGTCTCATTTAAAATATACCTGGGTTGCAGGCTGCAAATGTCTTCTATTATTTAACTTATGAAGGTGCTGTTGATCTGGACTCTATGGATGATGAGCTGCAGAAATCAGCAATTGAAGATCAAATTGCAAATTTCGGTCAGACACCAATCCAGATTTTCCGCAAACGGCACCCAAGAAGAGGGCCTCCAATTCCAATTGCTCATCCTTTGTATTTTGCACCTGCTTCTATCAATTTGACATCTGTTCTTTCCTGTATAAGTTATCCACCATCAGCTGTTTTGTATGTTGGATTATTGGACTCGGTCATTGTCATTGTGAACCAGGGTCTTACTTTATCTGTTAAGATGTGGTTGACAACCCAACTTCAGTCTGGTGGAAATTTCACCTTCTCAGGTTCTCAGGTTAGTTCTTAGTTATAAGTTTTTTTTTTTTTTAAAGATCTTTTGGATGTCCTTCAAATTACCTTTGATGTATTTTTGTTTAACTTTTCAAAATCCGCAGGATCCCTTCTTTGGAGTGGGTTCTGATATTATCTCCCCTCGTAAAATTGGGAGCCCTCTGGCAGAAAATGTTGAACTGGGAGCACAATGCTTTGCGATAATGCAAACACCAGCTGAGAACTTTCTGATATCATGTGGCAATTGGGAAAACAGCTTTCAAGTCATATCTTTGAGTGATGGAAGAATGGTTCAGAGCGTACGACATCACAAAGATGTTGTCAGCTGTGTTGCAGGTATTTACTTATAAAGGAATCTCGTAAATCTGCTGACAAAAGGAATGTAAAGCTGGATTCTATTTTTGAACCTCGAGTTCCTAATAATAATTGCAATCTGCTGAAAGTAATCATTTTTTTTCTTTATGTAAAAACGTTTCTTCTTAAAGTGGGTCACATTTGCAATAATGAGAAATTTAAAAAAAAAAATTCAAGTAGTGGTGCTAAGATGGTTGTGTAATTCAAAGGTTCATAGGGTATTGATGCGTAAAAGGAAACAAAGGGACAGACATGAACATAAAACTTGAGTTGTATCATCTTATGAGTCTAGATGAGGATGATCTGTATCTGCTAAATGTTTTTTTCCTTGTGAATTGTTAGTTTGTGTTACTAGTGCTTCTTGGAGTCTGGTTTCACTAGGATTAATTAACCTACTGCAGTTACAGCTGATGGAAGCATTCTTGCTACTGGAAGTCACGACACTACAGTCATGGTGTGGGAAGTTCTCCGTGTCAGAATCCCAGAAAAGAGAGTTCGGAATATGCAGACAGATTGTGTCATTGCTGAAACTCCCTTCCATATTCTGTGTGGTCATGATGATATAATTACATGCCTGTATGTCAGTGTGGAGCTTGATATAGTTATTAGCGGGTCAAAAGATGGAACTTGTGTTTTCCATACCTTGAGAGATGGAAGATATGTCCGATCTTTACTACATCCATCTCGAAGTGCATTGTCGAAACTTGTGGCTTCTCGGCATGGACAGACTGTACTTTATTCTGATGGTGATCTCAGTTTACACCTCTATTCTATTAATGGAAAACATATTGCCTCTTCAGAATCCAATGGGCGTCTTAACTGTGTTGAACTCAGTGGGTGTGGCGAGTTTTTGGTTTGTGCTGGTGACCAAGGACAGATTGTTGTTCGCTCTATGAGCACACTTGAGGTTGTTCAAAGATATAATGGGATAGGGAAGATAATAACCTCCCTAACTGTAACTCCACAAGAATGCTTCTTGGCCGGGACAAAAGATGGAAGTCTTCTTGTGTATTCTATAGAAAACCCTCAACACCGTAAAGCTAGCGTCTCCCGGAATCCAAAAACCAAAGTTTCTTTAGCAGGCTAAGCAATGATTCAGGATTGGAATGACTGGTTTGACAATTACGGTTTGATTGGTGTTACTGATCTCAGGTATTCTGGTCACCGATGTTTTTTTTTCTAGTCATTTCTTTCATTTTAATATAATTCTTAGCATAAGCTTCATTCTTTAAAAATACTAATCTACTACATGCATGTAGTGATGACTATTTTCAGCATGTAAGATCAAAATCTGCTTAATATGGTTTATGTGTCGTTTCTTTCATTTTCTATGTTCATATTGATACTATACATGTGTGTACACAGTCCAGATTCGTACCTTGGACCTCAAATGAACAGAACTAATGCTATATATTTGCACGCATTCAGAAAATGCCGTAACAAATTTAAGTGATTATTTTACTTGAATATTTCTAGGTATTTTAGGACATGTTGGAATTTGTAATAGGGTTTCACTGCTTATCAGTATTAGACATCGGCAATGGTGGTTAGGAGACTCAGCTTTGCTAAATCTCAGCCTGAAAAAATAACTTAAAAGCATTTAGTTGCAGAATTTGAGCTCAATATCCTACTTTTCTTTCAACAAATGTCTGGCATTTTATGTTCTGTTTTCATCTTCTTCATTTGCCTTCCTTTTCCAATTTTTAACAGGAATGCATTTGAAAAGCCTATCCATTCCATTTCCAGGTACTGGGGCCATGCTGATCTATATATTTAGCACATGATGAAGAATACTGATTAGTCTTTGAACAGCATTTTATTTTCCAACATACAGGATTCTTACCCATTTTGTAACATTAAGAAATAGGAAGGTAAGATGTGCAAACTTTTTAGAAATTCAATTGTCTTTTTTAGATCATAACAAGGAGCTGAGACAGAATATGTGTACAATATTATTCTGAACTAGGTTAGGTTTCAATTCTTTTGTATTACCAACTCTCTCAGCTCATATATATACTTTTTTTTTTTTTTGCTTTTATAAATAGAAAAATATCCAAAATCTCAACCCAAACTTTGTACATGTATGCAACAGTGCCTGGTTCTGAATGAATAATTTTCGTCACCACCTTTGAATGAATAGATAATTCATAAATCCATGTCGGTTTTTTTGTATTGTGTCGTGACATTATTGTTTTTAGAGTATTTAATATATTCATATAAATTGTGATACGGTAGTAATTTTATATTGTGTTGCGGCGGCGTTCTGTATACTGGTATCTTGTTCATGTTATCGTTCTGTGTTGTGACGCTATCATGTTTAATCTTTGCCAGATCTATTTTGGGACGTTTTATGATATGTTTTCTTTTGGTTAAAGTACTTGGGAGGTCCCTGTATTATAGGGGCTGGATTAAATTTGTCCTTTTGTTATTAAGTGGATTAATTTAGTCCTTGTACCACTAAAAAGAATTAAATAAGTTTAGATTATAACAGGGTTGTCATTTATTGTATAAAAAATGTTCTGAATTTTTTTTTAATTGCAGTTTAATTTTAAATAAAAATTTTCATTTACAAAATCAAACTTCAAAAATATTAGTTTTGTTAAGTAGTAAATGATTTTTTTAAATAGTAACTTGTAAGTTTTATTTCAATTTGACATCAATTTGATTTTATTTGATTTTTTTAATAGTATAGAGATTTTTTTTTTTTTTTGAGGTTTCTTGCTGTTGATATAAAGGAGACACGACCCATTATGGAGAAAAAAAGGTGTACTTTGTTATCATTAAGTATTTATGTCATATATTTTTCATTAATCACGATTAGAATTTAAACTTTACAAGTAAAGAAGCGGCATGCATATTTGGATATCTTTAAAAAAAGTTAAGGATAAATTAATAACGAAAAAGAACTACTTATTAATTTTATCCATAGAACAAAAAATTATTGTACCCAAAAATGTATATTTGCAATAATTTAAGAAATGTATCTTTA
Organism: Gossypium hirsutum; assembly: GCF_007990345.1. Lineage (NCBI taxonomy): Eukaryota > Viridiplantae > Streptophyta > Magnoliopsida > Malvales > Malvaceae > Gossypium > Gossypium hirsutum. Next base: position 16,192,128 of record NC_053438.1, read on the forward strand.
TATTTTTGTTGAAGTTTTTTATTGACATTTTAGGGTTGATTTACAGAAATATGCTGAATTTGAACTTTTTTTTGTATATGTGTTCTTTTTGCAATATATTTGTATATGCTGAATTTGGAGAGAAAAGAAAATGTGTCTTGACGCATTTTCCTTCTAATAATAACTTTTTCAACAGTTAGAATATCCCCAGCAATCATAAATTTTCTTATATAAATCTCTCCAAACTTTCTTCTTTTCAATTCAATACTCAATTCTCAATTATTTTTTAAAAAATATTTATCTGAGTCTTATTCTTTTTTATTATATTTTAATCCTTGTAATTTGTAAAATGGCAAATTAGTTTATTCATTTGGAAAGCAAGCACATCTTCAGCGTTCAATTACAAATGGTAAGAAAATATTATTAAATTATTTAATTTTAAATAGTTAATTATTATGTTGTTAACATTATTAATTTTTTTATGTTTATATACTTAGGCCGAAGATTGAATTTTAGAGACGTACATACACAAATTTAGTTGAGGTGCATCAGATGTCATTTATGGACACTTGCGAGACGCGAGATTCTTATACGTGGCTCGCATGCTCGGGGGGACTAAATTGGATCCCTCACTTATAAGTGCTTTAGTGGAAAGATGGAGACCGGAGACACACAGATTCCATCTTCCTTACGATTAGTGTACAATTACATTCGAGGACGTTAGTTTACAACTTGGTCTACTGATCAATGGGGAAGTCGTTACGGGGCCAATGGCGAGTGTCGATTAGAGTGTAACATGTGAGCAACTACTAAGGAAGGTGTTGAACAAATTTAGGAATAGTCGGATCAAGATGGGATGGTTGGAGGACAACTTCAAAGCTATCAAGGCTTCCACGAGTGACGTTGAAAAAGAATAATTCGCGAGCGAATTCCTCTTAAGGTTGATCAGGGCTCTATTTATGTCAAATAAATTTCGAAATCTGGTACATTTAAGGTGGCTACTACTACTAGCCGACTTGAAAGAAATGGGACGACTTAGTTGGGGATCATAGGTGTTGGTGACATTGTACCGATAAATGTGTCGAGTGATGAAACCAGAAAAAGTTAAAATCAACTGTTGCATGCTCCTTTTTCAATCGTGGGCATGGTATCGAATACCATTTTTACACCCCGAGTAGTCCTCGCTTATGAATTCTCACTTGTAATAAGGTAAAATTCATTTGATAATATCATTATCGTTATAATTTTTCACTGTTATAATTGTGAAATAACATATTATTTGAATAGGTGGAACAATCTCACGAGACATACAGGTATACTGATCGAGCTCGAGGATATCCGACTAGATTTAGATCAACAAATCAAAGAGGAGGTTAGTTTATGGATTTCTAAGTTCTATAATATTGATCCCATCATTTGAAATTAAATGCACATGCTAAAATTTATAAATTCATACTACAGTTTGTATAAATGCCATATGCGGATCCAAAAATTCAAGAATGCATCCCGACCAAATATTTGGCCAACTACAACATTTGGCATGTTAAAGTGCCACTGATAATTTTTTGCAACGGTCAAGATGCACAAATTCGACCGAGTGATGCAGCAGTTTGGGTGTATGCAACATATTTCGCCACCACCCTAGGAGCTCGATGACCTGTACAAGATTGACTTCTGGGGGAGACTAAAGGAAGATTGGCTAATATTCCACAATAAGCATATCAAGATGTGGCAATGTACGTACGATTATTTGCCAACGCGTAAACCATTTCTCACACCGGAGTTGGCGACATCTCTGGATTACATGGATTGGTTTAGGCATAACAGCAAGTCGTATCTACTGTCGATTGCAGAAAGGAGTAGGCAATGTCATCGTAGGAGGCCAAGACAAGAGCCCGTCAATTCTAGGTAGGGAGAACATGCCCCGGGAGGATCAACATCTGCTTCAGCTCCATACGAGGACTCAATTATTGTGCAACCTCCCAGTCAATATAGTTAATATATTTTTGTTTCTAACCCAGTTTATTATACACAAGCACCACAGCACGCACCATCAGTCATTGTATCAACATTTTCTCCAAGTGTATATTCACACGACTGCCACCAATAACACCATATTACATGCTAATGTCGCCAACAACACCAACATGTTCGGTATTGCAGACAATTGCCACCTTAATCACTGCAATCAGGTTATGAGACACCATATAGTTATCTGTCGATAGTGTCACAAACACCCCCAACATCGTTGTTCTACCGAGGTGGGTCATCCTCGCAACTACCTATTCATACAAGAGGGATGTAAAATGGGCGGCCAGAACCCAGACATAGTTAACCACGAAGGAAATGAATATGGAAATCAACATCGAGGTGCACGTGAAGATGAAGACGAAGAAGATGAGGAGTCGCCAACCTAAATTGTTCGACAGAACCTTAGTCGTACCTGACGAACACTCGGTTATAGCACACATTCAAGACACCGATGATTATGTTATTTGTAATATTTCTCAAATGCTTAATTCTTTAGTTTGTTAAATTTTAATTTACGTTGTAATAAATGTTTTCACTCTAACCCTAACTTGATTGCTTCTGCCTCTGAGCCCACTACAACCTCGGATTCTTGGGATAAATTTCATACACTGCAACTTGGGATTCCTTAGATAAAATTAAAATTTTCCTTTTTTTATTCCTACCCCATCACCTATATAAATGACCGTTCCTATCCCTTTACTCCATCATATCTCTATCTCGTTTAAATTATTTTTTTTCTTTTTCTTGCGTGTTGAAATTTTCGAGTTTACAAATTTATTTCTCTTTTTTCTTTAAGGAAAACTTAGTCATAGTTTTAAGTTGTGTTTGGGTTCACGGTGATGTCGTGGAGCTCGATAACCTACAATTTTCACTTGTCATGTGAATATGGAGCCATCACCTGAAAAGTCGGGATCGCATTGCAACTCAAGGTCCAAGTTGACGGTGATTATACGGTCTCGGGTTGAAGTGTAACTAAGGCTTCAAGTTTATAAAGGTTATATTGTCAAAGGATGGAGCATCACTAGGGCCCCAATTGATGGTGGTTATACGGGCACAACAACGAGTTTCTCCTAGTTGGAAGTGGATGCTTTATAAAATTCATAAAAAAGTCAAAGACGAAAAACACAAGTGCCTTCCAATATAATCAAGTAATTCGTTTTGTCCATTTCAATCGAAGGCGGTGACCCTGTTACTAAAACATGTTATACTCCAATTCTGTCACAGGTTATAGTAATGGGCTCATCGTTTTCGGTGGAGATGGATAAAATGAATTACTTGATTATACTAAAACGTCACTAGATTTTTCTTTTTTGACTTTTGTATGGGTTTTATAAAGCATCCTCCTCTGACGAGGAAAAACTAGTTGTTGTGCCCGCATAACCATTGTCAACTAGGGCCTTAGTTATGCTCCATCATTTGACAGCATAACTTTTGTAAACTTGAAGACCTAGTTACACTTCAACCCGAGACCGTATAATCACTGTCAATTGAGACCTTGAGTTACAATTCGATTTGGCTCTTCGGTTGATGGCTCCATACTCACATGGTAGATGAAATTCGTAGATCACCCAGCTCCACGACATCATCGTAAATTTAAGCATACTTTAAAACTATAACAATGTTTATCTCAAACACAGAAAAAAATATATTTACAAACTTTTAATTTCCAATCGCAAAAAAAAAAAAAATTCAGCATATTCTGTAAGATGCATTTTCCTTTCTATCTCCAAATACAGCATACTCGCTTATTTTTCAAGCATATTTCTTTCAGATAAAATTTACCTAATTTAACATTGATTTAGAGTTCATAAAATTTGCATGCTTTGGAAAAAAAATTTTAAAGGAGCTTGGCATTGTGATAGACCACACTCGAATGGGACATGGAAATTAGAATGGGCAAAGGCCTTTAAAATGACATCGTCTCGTTCTGGCCCCACTTTCTCATTGGTGTCGGTCGGACCAACAACACTCCTCTTTTTAACTTAGACACCATTTCTGACGTCACATATATCTCCCACAACAAACCTAATAAAACGCAAGTACTTTTCTTTTATTTTCTCATTCCTCATCATTAATTACTTAATTGGATTAATTAGGGTTAATTCTTTTTTTGTCCCTATTATTCCCCCCCCTTTTCCCCTTTGTTTCACTGTAATGCTTCCACATCCTCAATTTCCTCAATGTACGGACAGTCTCAGCCCATGAACATCCCTGCCTCGATCGCCGACAACGATGTTTCTGCCTCAGCACCGGCCGATAGCGTTAGTTACGATGCTCATCCTCTTGACGACGGCGTCGGAGTCGATGACGTCTCCGCCGATCCCCTCTATGTCACTTCCACCCCCTCTGACTTAGCCATCGTTCAACGTGTCGACGGTGCCAGCCAACTCACTCTTTCCTTTCGTGGCCAGGTCTATGTTTTCGATGCTATTACTCCCGAGAAGGTATATTACATTTTTTCTTTTTCTCTTAACAACTTTTTCTCAGTTAGGCCAATTAGGGTTTGCTGAATGGTTTGATTTTTGAAGAACCAAAAATCGTTGGCTTAAATTGTAGAAAGATGTGATTGCTTTTCCTCTTACTTCAAGTTATCAAACCGAAAAATGCAACTTCAATATCATACTTTTGACCTTTCGTGTTTCTATATTATCCCCCCAATGAAATGCACATCGTAATGATTTTCATTTTGGTCGTACTGTTTGCAGTTCCATGCGGTGTTATTACTTTTGGGTGGAAGTGAACTGACTTCAGGTCCCCATGGTGTTGAAATGTCAGCTCAGAACCAAAGGGTAATTCTCTTAAATTTGTTTAATCTAGAATTTGAATTTATTTTTCTTTTTAATTTTTAGTTTATCTATTCCTTGTTCCTTTTAGGTTGTTTTGGACTTTCCGAGAGGATCTAACCAACCGCATAGAGCAGCCTCTTTAGATAGATTTCGTCAGAAGAGAAAAGAGCGATGCTTTGATAAGAAAGTCCGGTATAGTGTTCGTCAAGAAGTTGCTCTTAGGTGTGCATTTTCCTTCCCTAAATACAGTTATTTTCAACTTTGATATTCAATATGTTGTTCTTGCAATTGAGGCTAGAAACTTAACCCTGAGAACTAGTATTAATGGGCTTTTGAGGTTTGAGGAATTACTGAGAAATAGGATTTTAAGAAGGTTATGGTTTATTAAACTCTGAGAAATAGATTGGCTATGCTGGATGGGTGAAGCATATGACCTTTTCCATAAATTTTGTATTTCTGCAAGTTATGTTGTTCCGTTTTATATGTTATTTAACATAATCATTGCATTTGAATCTGAGCCAATTTTTTCTTTATTATTACCGAATACATGATTAACTTTAGATTAGTTTATCTGTTTTTCTGAATCTATTCGCTCATTGTTATAAACCAAGGATCTTTATAAAGAGTTTGCTGTGCTTTAGTAGACTATAAATATAAATTATCATCCAATTCTAAATTGTGATAAATAAGGATATTGCAGACTGGTAGCAGCCCAGCTAGATAAGATTTTAGGAATTGTGCTAATGAGATATTATAAAGTCCTATACTCTTATAAGGCCTAATATACCATAAAATTGTTAGAAAAACTCTTAAGGACCTAGGGAGTAAAAACATAACTGATAGACTAACAAATCAGTGTTACAAGTGAATATGTCTTAGAACACTGGACTGTGTAAGGATATTTTTCAACCCATTTGGTATTACCAAGTTTAATAATTAATTTCTTGGTGCTTGTGACTGACCTTAGCATATTTCATTTTGCTACAAAATTATCAATTCAAGCAGAAAAATGTGATAGAGCATAATATCCACAGGGAATAACCGAATAAGCATTGATCTGGCATGTCTAATCATGTCACTTTTTTTAAAACCGATTATAAGTTTATGCGGTGCTTTTTAAATTGGAAGATTTTGGCATAAATTTTCAATTCTGGAACCTTTATGAACTCATATTTGTAATTCCGTCATCTATAGTGAGGATGCTGTACAATAATGCAATTTCAATTCACTAATAGCTTCTTGTATCCAAAAATATTGGGGATTTATTTTCTAAAGTGGAAACAAGAAGTCTGAACTGTAGCAGTCAGGCAAGTTTAACTTTAACTGGTTGTCACTTTAAACTATCTTTTCAGTTTGACATACTTATGTACAAGAAATGATTGAAGTGCAATAAGGGTCTTACTGAAGGGAAAAGATATTGAAGAAATCAAACGATAGTGTAGAATACTATTTTTCCTCCAGGTTTAATTGGCTGCTCTAGGTAATAGAACAACACAGACAAATGAGAGAGGATGCCCTTTTTATCCTTCTAGGGAAGTTTACATTTCTACCAATGGTTAAAAGCATAATTTAGAAAAAGAACATGCATATAGTTAGTTGATGGAATTGAATTCTTAATATCTTATCTTAGTGTGCTTTATTAAACCGAAATGGGGGCCTAGAAAACTCATTAGAGATGATCTGTCCTTGTTGACAAATTTTTCTTTATTCCATATTTAGTAAGTTCTTGCTTCTGATTTTTTTGAGTGCATTAGGATGCAGCGTAATAAGGGTCAATTTACATCTGCCAAGAAGTCCGAAGGAGCTCACAGCTGGGGTTCTTCCCAGGAGGATGATAACCTAGCTGATGGCATGTGAGTTTTCTACCATCTTCTAGTCTGTTATTCTTTGCATTTTCTTTCTGCGAAGATCTGGTAAATATGTTTTATTTTTACTTCTGTTCATACATCTCGATTTCTCATTCATCTTCTTAATCTGGAATTAGCATAACATTTACATTTCCTGGTAAAATATCAATATATGCTATAATAATCGTAGTTATGGAGTAATGTCATTTTCTCACTTGTCCAGATGTACACACTGTGGCATTAGCTCAAAGTCCACTCCAATGATGCGACGTGGTCCATCTGGTCCAAGGTCTCTATGCAACGCATGTGGACTTTTTTGGGCAAACAAGGTAGGTGTCTCTACTGTGATTTACACTTCACATATCTTCATTTTGTCCATGGTTCTTGTTTACCATTGAGAAAATTTGCTGCTACATGTGTAATCGCGGTTGTTTTCATATATTGGGTAGTTTTAGATGAGTGAATCACTTTAAATTGCTCCTTGAAGATTTTATCTATTGGGATGATTGCAATTAATATTCCGATTGAAAAGTTTAATTGCCATGTGCACAAGTTCTCTATCACAAAAAGTATTGTGCTGTTATAACGTTTAAGGAGACTGACAGGACAGGGATAAGAACTCTTTTTTCTGTCTGGGATGGGGTATGGAAAAGTCTGGGGATGTAAGAGGGGACACAATGCATTCCCTCCCACTAAACCCTCTCCCATTGTTTACCTATTCAATTTTGATTCTTGCCTCTAAGTTCTGTCTGCACTCTGCTGTCTCTTTATGAGATTTATTATTATTTGCTTTTTAGTTTTGATAGTTCATCTGCTGAACATTCAGCAAGCTACATATGTCGAGTTTGAAAGAATTGTACTTCATGCAGGGAACTTTGAGGGATATTCCCAAGAAAACTCAGGATCTCTCCCTAGTTCCTGTTCAACAGGTGTGTTCCTTAGCACCTAAACTTGTTAGGTTTCTTGATCTAAATTATTATCCCTTGCACTTTGTAAAACATAAACGTGGCTTTGCTTTGCCTTTTATTTCATGATATAGGGAGAATGTGAAACAAATGACTCAAATTCTGGAACTGCTATCCCTACTACACAAAGCAATGTAGTTTCTTTCTCAAATGGTGATGGCTCGGCTCTAATTGCCGAGAACTGATCATTTTTGCCAATATGACCATTGTGTCGACTAGGTCTTGGATGGTAAATTTTTTAAAAAGAACTGTCTTTGTATGTACAGATATCATAGTTGCCTTCATCAATATACGAGGTTTTCTCCTCCTATTCCTTCTTGTGTTTTTGTACTTTTGCATGAGATTACCTGTTTTAAGAGAACCCTACACCGGATGTATGAGCTGAAGCTTCAAATTTCTACCTTTGGTAATTTTTCCTTCCCTGTTTGTCAAAACCTTTTTTTTTTTACCCTACCACATTCCTAAAGGTGAACCTGGTAAATAATATAATACTAATGGTAAGTACTTTTTCTAATGGCTTTGTAGTATGTTTTTTTTAATCAATTAAAGGAACTAGATGTCATTAAAAGGAAATTACTAAATTGTTCGATACAATACACTCTTTTGCATATCACTAGCTAATATGGAGGTTAAACAACTAAAAGAGTCTTACATAAACAAAATAATTTGTGAACTATGAGCTGCTAAAAGACCGAGTTGAGAATTGCTTCCAACACATGTTAAAGCATTTGTACAATTATTGCTTTAATGACCTAGAAGTCACACTACGCACTCGGTGATCAAAAAAGATTAGTGGATATTAGAAATTGTATCAGTAGACGTAAAATGTTTAATGGTAGTGGCATTCACTTCTATTTCTATGAGTAATATTTAGGTCCCTCGCCAAATTTAATCTGCCCTTCAATGCCTATAATTCGGCCTCAACATTTGTTGTTCTTTGGATATGCAGATATCCTCCAATTACTTAATTCCCAAAATGGTTTTTTATGAGATCCTCAGCACTCACTCTATTAAGGTTTTCTAGAGAAGCTTCATCGGTATTAAGTTTAAACCAGTTCTTTGGAGGTGGTTTTCAAGACACAGCAACAAACTCGGGTAGATGTATTTCATTTACCGCTAGAGATAGCGAAAAACTCTTTTAGGACTATGTTCTTTTGGGCAATCATCTCCAAGTATTAGGGCGTTGCGGGTGATCCAAATTTTCCATAGGGTAAAGGCAAATAACAACTTCTAATAGATCCTTGGTTTTACAGACCAGACCTTAGCAAAGTTATTATCTACTGTCTAGTCTACCCATTCAACATAAAAAATGATTGGGACTTTGGTAGAAGCAAAAATTCCCTCTCAAAACACGAGGAGTTAACTGACAATCCTTAAATAGGTGTTGTATATCTTCCTGAGCAGATAAACACTGAGGACACGAGTCTTTCGTCGTTAGCTTCCTATGTCAGAGGAACGACTTGGTGGAGACCACATTGAGGCCACATTTCCAAAGGAATATCTCAAGTTTCAGAGAGAGCTTAGCTTTCCAAATGAGCTACCACAAATGAGAATTGTGGTTCAGTCTTTTAGGGCTAATAAATACACACTTGCAAGCGAGAAGCGGCCATGAAATCTCGTGGGATAAACACAGAAAAACAATGTATTACCAGATTCCTCCCATTTTCTCTAACTTGGCTGAAATTCCAGCTACCTTCCTCCTGGTTAAGCGGGCCTGTTCCTAATCCAGACCATCCTACCATTGCGAACAACCCAATTGATCCTTGAGGTGAGTAAAGTAGTAATCTTTGGCAAGGAGCTCAGTGATTAGAAGTATTCATTACAAATTGTGAATTGTTGGGGTTCAGAAAGTGTTTAGCTATACGAGTTTGAGTCCTCATGCATCAGTCTCCCACCCAACTTAGCGAAGAGGGCTTGATTTTTTTTTGGGGTATATCTAACACCCCCTATGTTTAAGGAGAGTAATGATGTCCCAACCAGCTAAATGTAGTTGTCGAGTGTGATTCTGTCCCTACGGTGGAGACTGTTTAGAATAGAAGCTGGAAGTAGTTTGGGATGGTAGACAGGATGACATCTAATGGGCTTGTTGGAGAGAGACGGTTTGGTTACTCAAATCGTCCAATATTCTATTTTAAAAGAAAAAAGATATTAAAGAAAAATGAAGAGAATTTGTGTATTTGTATCACAAATGGTATTCTGTAAGTAATATTTAACTGTAAGGCAGCATGTAAGATAAAATATGCAAAAGGGCTGCATGATTTTTAATGTTTTGGATAAGGATATGGGAAGTTTTGAATTATACCAAAAATACAAAATTCAATTTAATTGCTCCATTTCAAATACACTAAAAAGGAATAACTATATTGTGATAATGAACCAGACTTTGTTCTCTGATTAGTTTGGCCACCTTTTATAGATTTCCAACCACAACGTTTAGATCCAGTCACCTACTACTACCGTTCTCAATTTTTAAAATATAATTTTGAGTTTTTGAGTTGAAAAATTTCGAGTTAATTTAATTCGCAGTTAGGAGTGAGCGTTTAATCGAATCGAGTGGAAAAAAATTAGAGTTAATCGAGTCATATTTTATCATTCTAACTCGATTTGATTTCTTTTTAAAATTGAGTCGAGTGAAATTGTTTGGGTTAAATTAAAAAAATTAAATATATTACATTCAAATCTTGTTACATTATAATTAGCTCCATATTAGAAAAAGTTTGAAGAAGAAGAAGATAATTTAGTATGATAAAATTAAATCATTAATTAACATTTTTTAAAATTTCAACTTTCTTTATATATTGTTTAGAATTTTTTTATAATTAAAAAAAAAAATTTTTTTTGAAATTTTTATAAATATTTTGAATTTTAAAAAAATATTTTGATTTTTTTTAATTTTTGTTAAGATATTTCCAAAATTGACAAGAATTGAAGGGTTTGTTATTTGAGTTGACCCGAATAACTCGATTCAATTAACTCAAAATTCAATTTTTTTTTAAAATTTTTAAATCGAATCGAGTTTTGCTCATCCTTCAATATAACAATTGAGTTCATTTTGATACTTACACTTTTTTCACAATAATAAAAGTTTGATGATATAATACTATAAAATTGTATTATGTATTTAAATCTTAAGAAAAACTAAATTCGGGTATAAAACTAATCTAATCATCACATTCAAGTATAAAAAAAAAACTTGAAAAAAAAATTAAATACAAGAATAATTGTAAATTTGAAGTAAAAGGGAAAAAAAATATCATATTAACCCATATTCTATAGATTGAGAGTGTGACGTTACACCGCAGAAGCAAAGCAACCAACCAACCAACCCCGTCCTGCCCGAACAAACTTGGATCTGACATATTACAGCCCGCACTTCTATACTTACACATATAATATCAATAATAATCCCAACACAAACAAACATTTTCAGTCCTCCACCAACCCACTCTCAAACACTTTTTTTTCCCCCCTTGGAACAGCTGAGCCAAGACGCGAGTAATGGCGGTGGCAATGAGCTTTCGTAGATTGTCTTCCTCCATCAAGTCCCCAATCAGACCTCTCTTCAGTGGCAGCTCCCTCTATTATATGGTTCTACATCTCTACTTTTTCCTTCTTTTTTGTTCCATTCCTTCTTTAGTTAAACTTCATTTCATTTTTTTTTCTTTCTTTCTGATTTATTTTTTCATTTGCAGTCAACAGCTGCGGCAGAGAAAGAGAAAGCTCGTGCTAATGTAAGCGTCATTAGTAATATTATTTTCAACGGAGCTTTAGATCTTTGATCTTTTTAATTGTGATTTATGCAAAAAAATAAAATAAATAAAGGAAAAACGTGTTTGGTTGTGCAGTGGATACATCAGTTGAATGCTCCGCTAGAGGAAATCGATCCTGAAATTGCTAACATAATCGAACTGGAGAAAGCTAGGCAATGGAAGGTGTTTTTATTGTTAATTCAAATCTCGAGCCTTTTTTTCGCATTTCTGATTTTTATTTTATAATCTATTTCCTTTTCTATAACTTCAGTCAGGTATTTGATTGATTAAGAGATCAAATCGTTTTTTTTTTCTTATTTTCTGTTTAATGTGTAATAGGGACTAGAACTCATACCATCAGAGAATTTTACATCCCTATCGGTAATGCAAGCAGTGGGCTCTGTCATGACCAACAAGTACAGTGAAGGGTATCCTGGTGCTAGATACTACGGAGGAAACGAGTTAAGACGATCTACTTTGATTTTGCATATTGTTAATTTTATTTCACTGCTAATATCAGTTTAAAAATGGATGTGGGTTCATCTACAAATTGATTTCAGACTGGTTGTAATTTTCAGGGGATTGAATTGGAAAATAAGATGCATTGCTAGAGATGTTATATGTGGTTTTACTTTTTAGTATAAATTATTGATAACTATGTTGCTCTGATTCTTCATTTTTCTTTAAGTCAGTCTGAATAACATAGATTAATTGGTTAAAGTCACTGTCTAATGTTGTTAATTCTATTTGATCAGATACATTGACATGGCTGAGTCCTTGTGTCAAACGCGTGCACTAGAGGCTTTTGGGTTGGATCCTGCAAAGTGGGGAGGTGAATGGATCGTGCAAACCCTTTTCTATATTTAGTTAAATATCTGTTTTCACCCTTTATTTTGAGCATGCGAAGGATTCTGTGTACAGAATATTTACTTTCTAGGTAGCATATAACTTATCCTGTATCTGTTTCATTATGCAGTCAATGTGCAGTCACTTTCCGGATCTCCTGCTAACTTTCAGGTTTATACTGCATTGTTGAAACCTCATGAGCGAATTATGGCACTAGATTTACCCCATGGTGGACATCTTTCACATGGTTATCAGGTGCTTATCAATTCCATCAATCACAAGCTTTTATGCTGAACTTGGTTATAGTTTTGTCTTCTCTTGTTAATTCTAGTTTTTTTTTTTTCTATCTGCATTTATTTTCTAAAGAAATAGCATATCAGGTAACATTACTTTATGGCCAATCAACTGGTGTTTATAGTGTTTGAAACTCAAGTGTTGATTCTTCTTTGCATCATGCAGACTGACACTAAGAAGATATCTGCTGTGTCAATATTCTTTGAGACAATGCCATATAGATTGAACGAGAGTACAGGTTATATTGATTATGATCAGGTAGCGCTTCTCTTCTCTTCTATGTTGGTAGAGATGTGAATTTCTCTTTCTTAAATTTCATGCATCTTCAGAAACAGAGTGTCTGCATTTTGGATAATCTAGACATGTGTAACTGACAACTTTATCAAGTTCAAAACCTGGAATGCACATTCTGATCAATGTTTCTCTTACTTCTCACAACCCTTTTGAGATTCATGGCTAGAACATTTTGTGAATACTTATTACATGCTGTATCTTTTAAGCATAATTTGACGAAGGAAATAATTATATCTTATAGTTAAAATAAATTTCAATGAATTGTTTGGATTTTTCTGATGTATGGAACTTGCATATATTTCATAAATGAAATTCAACAGTGGAGTGGAAGCTACACGTCTTATCTGTGTCAAAATCTCTTTGCACAAAGTTTTCTTGCATACAAGTATTTTCTTGACTTAGGTGAAACTTGAGAGTCTCTTTTGAATAGTTGATTTAGATGAATTGAAATGTTTGCAGCTAGAAAAAAGTGCAGTGCTTTTCAGACCAAAACTTATAGTTGCTGGTGCCAGTGCTTATGCTCGCCTTTATGACTATGCTCGTATACGCAAGGTAAACACCCTTCACTTGCAGTTGGAAGACGTCATATATCAGTGGAAATTTTGACTCACCTTTAAGAAACTAAGAGACTCTAATTGCTTATTGACAGGTCTGTGATAAGCAGAAAGCAATTATGTTGGCTGACATGGCACATATTAGCGGGTTGGTTGCTGCAGGTGTTATTCCATCTCCTTTTGAATATGCTGATGTTGTGACAACCACAACACACAAGTCACTTCGTGGTCCACGTGGTGCTATGATTTTCTTCAGGAAGGGAGTCAAAGAGATTAACAAACAAGGGAAAGAGGTGAGTATGTTCTAAGTTTTGGTGTGTTTCTCTCTCTCTCTCTCTCTCTCTCTCTCTCTTATGAGTTTGATGGGTGGAAAATAAGGAAAGAGTGACTTATTTAATTTCTTGAGTTCCATCCTACAGGTAATGTATGACTTGGAAGACAAAATTAATCAAGCTGTCTTTCCTGGTCTTCAAGGTGGACCACATAATCACACCATAGCTGGTTTAGCAGTTGCATTGAAGCAGGTATTCTTTGATAAAAAAATTTTTGTGTATATGCAAGTTAAACACACTATGCCAAGCTCAGGCCATACAATATCTTGATACAAGTTAACCAGAAGTCTTTAGGTTTCTTGAGTTTGACATATGTGCTTATAGGTCAGAACACCCGAGTACAAGGCTTACCAAGAGCAAGTTCTCAGTAATTGCTCGAAATTTTCTCAGGTAAACTGAATGATCCAGCTCCCATTGATGCAAGTTCACTACTTGGCTTAAGTGAAACATTATGAATAGCATTATCGTGTTTACTCTTGAGTGATTTAACTGTGATATGTTGCAATTCTATATTTTCGGCTTTTGTAGAGGTTGCTGGAGAACGGCTATGAACTAGTATCTGGTGGGACTGAGAACCATTTAGTCTTGGTCAATTTGCGAAACAAGGTATGAGCTTCTTGACTTCTTTTTCCTCTCAAACTGATTTACTGAAAATTCTTTTACCTTTTATGTTGTCCGTACTTAGATCGTGATGATTTTTCTTTTCCAATTTCAAACACTTTTGAACTATTTAATTGGTAATGGAAGTATAAAATTATAAAACAATAATAACTTCCTCGCTTTTGGAATGGTGTTCAACAGGGTATTGATGGCTCAAGAGTTGAGAAGGTATTGGAATCAGTTCATATTGCAGCCAATAAAAACACTGTTCCAGGGGATGTGTCTGCTATGGTTCCTGGTGGTATCCGCATGGGTATGGGACCCTTCACACCTTTGGTCATTACGCCATCTGTTTCTTTTGGTGGTTTGCTAGGTCCCTTGGATTTTAAATTCTTTTTTTTAATGTGATTCAGGAACCCCAGCTCTCACATCTAGGGGTTTCATTGAGGAAGATTTCGAGAAGGTAGCTGACTTCTTTGACGCTGCTGTGAAATTAGCCTTGAAAATCAAGGCCCAGACGGAAGGTATATTTTTTCAGTTTCCTCTGTCACCTATACAGCAATATTTTTATACGTTGAAATAAAGGAAAGTATGCTCACATATTTCCCTTGAACTATGATTAATCCAGGAACAAAGTTGAAGGATTTTGTAGCAACCTTACAGTCGGATACAAACTTTCAATCCGAAATCGCTAAGCTCCGACAAGAAGTGGAGGAGTACGCAAAACAGTTTCCGACTATTGGTTTTGAGAAAGAAGCAATGAAATATAAGGACTAAAGCGGATATCTTTACACACAATGCAAGGTTTGTCAGCTCTAAAGAACTTCCTAAGCTGGTTGCTGTCTTATTAGTTGAACGTAATCTTCTAGAGGCAAACTATCTTAGAATTTATTGAAATGCCAAAATATGCACGTTTGTTTTTAGTATGAAGGATGTTATCTGGGGTTGAGCCGAACTGTATTCAAACCGTATGAAACTATGAGCTTTTCATTCAAAGTGTGAGACTTGAAGTTCGGCTCAAGCTCGATCACGTTTCGTTTTCGAAGCTCAAAATCGATTCGCGATTTAAAAAAGAAAATGGACTGCTCATGTTTGTTTGATTAGACTCGATTATTGGCTATTAAATTCATGTATCAAACAATTCAGTTGAGTTGGATAGCTAGTTTTACTATTTAAAAGATAATAAAATAATTTTTTATATTTATGTTTATACATATATATGTTATTATTAATTAATAATTCAGGTCACTTGAGCTTGTATTTGAGAAAAATTCTTGCTCAAGACTGGCTCAAACAAATAACTATACCTTTGGAAAAATTTATTTATTTATTTATTTAATATTTTTTGACTAGTAATGGAATTTTCAATTAACCAAGCCAAATTAAAAAGAAATGGAATCTATGAAACAAGAAGATTGGGAAACCATAGCAAATGTGTTATGTTTAACCTAATGATGACGAATCATGTACATTTTGATGACATGTATGCATGTATTATAGCCAAAGCGTGCAACAAGTAGCTGCAACTACCAGTGCTTGCCAAACTCCTGCCTCTCTTTAAATTATGGGGAGGTTATCTTTTCAGGTTTGAACATTTATTCAAAATTCGAGAGGATTTGGGCAAAAATGTTAGGTTCGAAAAACGAGATTAGACAAAAAAATTAGGCTCATTTAAAATATGGGTTAGGCTCGGGTTTGAACATTCAATGTTTGAATCCATCATGACCCAACCAGTTTTTAAGTTTATAATACTTAATACTATGTTATTTTTATATATTATGTAATTTATAACATGTTAAAAAAATAAATATGTACTAAATATATAATATTATTCTAATGTAAACATTAAAATAATATTAAGATGACTATATAAAAAATTTTAATAAATAAAAATTATATAAAATTATTAATTATTGAATATTAAATTAAAATAATATAAATATTACTATTCTTTTAAAAATATGGGCGGGATTAAAATAGACTTAAACTAATCTTTTATAAATATGAGCTGACTTGGATAAGTTTTAGACATATTTTGAGTTGGACTAGATTTGAGCAAGTATAAAGTTATTATTATGTTTACGCCTGATTTGGCCTATAAATACCTCTACTTACTATGATATCCTTACCCGATTCGGGCCTTGCTTTGCTTCATGTTCATGATTAAATACTATTTTCTTGTATCAATTGAATTATAAATATATTTTAAAAGATAATTGAATTACAAATAATTAATGCTCGGTTCTACGAATCACATAGGAATAATTATAAGTATTCAAAAGAATTTAACAAATAGCAAAGTTTTAATGAACAATCAAATGAAGAATTTAACAATATATCCAAAACAATCAAATACCTTAAACATAATGATACAAATATCTTTAGGTAATTTTAGGCCAATTCAACAATTTTCAAATTTAAAAATTAAAAATTAAAGTCAAGTCAAGTCAAGTAATTAATATCATTAAATTTTTTTGGTTAAATACATTTGTGTAATATTTTAAAAATTAAAAAAATGACATTCTAAAATTTTTAAAAGGAAAAAATTATTTGGTATAATTAAATTTAATAGAGAAATTTAATGGTTTCTTTTTTATTCTTCATGAACATTTTATGATCCAAATAATTTTGAAATTTAAAAATTTAAGTTCAGTTGTTAATATTGTTAATTTTTTTTGTTAAATTTACTAGTGTGACATTCTAAAATATAAAAAGAACTCACTTAGTAGAAGTTAAATTCGTTGTTAAGTTCAGTTGTTAATATCGTTCACTTAATGTCCGTTTTATGGTTCACGTTCTCGATAGAATTGACTTTTTTATTTTGAAAAAAACCCAGTTGGTAGAATTGAAATTAATATAGAAATCCGATGACTTTTTTTTTGTATTTCTCATGTCTATTTTATAGTTCATGTTCAAAATTTGTAGCTTTCTTTTCCAACAATATTATCTCCAAGGTTCAAACTTATATTTCATATTTGGATGCAATGTGACTTACTATTATACCCAATACTTGTTGGTGAAATTCAATAGTGTTAACAATTCTTAAAATTCACTTCAACATTTTAATTAGAATAAATAATTTAGATTGTCTCATCAGTTTATAAATATAAAGATACTACATCAAAAATTAAATATAAAGATTAAATTTTAATTTATATATAGTATAAAAATTGAAATTGAAATTTAACTAATTTTATATAATTTAAAACAATCAAATAACAGAATTAAAATTTAACGATTATGTTAATAAAGTAAAAAAAAACAGACACATGTTCATATTTTATTAATTTTTAAATTTAAATAATTAAAAATAAATCAAACCCTCATAAAATAATTACAAATATGATTAAGCCTTAAATATCAATATTTGTCATATATTTTTTACATAACACATCAGTCATATCATCATTTAACTACATGTCAAAAACTTCAATGAAAAAAAATATGTTAAAGACTAAATTGAAGCTCAATTAATATTTATTTTTAATTAGATACTTAATTGATTTTTAATTATTTTATAAGAATTTTTTAACAATTAATCATAAACTTAATTGGATGTTTTTTCATGAAAAATAGTTGCTTTCTTTGGTAAAAGAATCACAAAATTCCTTATAATATATTTTAGATTGCATTTTAGTCATTTTACTGAAAAAAATAGACAAATTAACCCCAAATGTTACAATTTCGTGTTTATATATATAAAGTATAATAACAAATTTACCCTTCAACCTTCAACCTTTACACATTTATTCAATTTGACCCCTATTCTTATTGGAAGTAAATTTTTTAAATCTTATAACCTAAGATTTTATTGAACCGGTATTTTTATTTTATAAAAAATTTGTTTATAATTTATAATTTTTAAAGGACTTAATTAACTTTTTTAATTTGTTACTAAGATTTTTTTAACTCTTTAGTCCTATTAGACTAAAAAATTTCTAGTTTACTTCCAATAAAATAGCAAAAATTGTCTTGTACCTTATATATAAACACTAAATTTTAAAGGGGACTGTTTTGCTCATCTACCCTAGAGGAGTTAATTTACCCATATTTTTCAGTAGCGAGAGTAAAATATAGTAGAAGGGGATTTGTGATATTTTACCGTGGTTTGTTTGTGAAATAAAAGATAAAATGGCCAAATAATTAATTATGCATCTAAACAATTCAAGACCGTACGGCACCAACCATTCAAATAAAACATTTGATCCGATTGTGAGTGCCTACTCTTTTGCACCCTCAATCCACACATAACTTTCTAGTTTCTTACCCATATTATGCAAAGCCAGGCTTTTTATATATATATATATTGAAATAATTGAATGAATTCTCAACATGTAACCTGTTCAAGCATCCCAATTCTGAAAACAATACCTTCAAAACAACACAAGAGAAATCATGAGCCTACAAGGACGAGGTTAAAGGAAAATGCTGCCTTCAGACAAGTATGATATCGCCATACAACGATGCTTAAGTACAGGGTATATAAACAATGGATCCACAACAAACCCCACCTTTTGTGGTGTATGTAAACTGCTCCTGAAAAATACCAAATTAAACCCCCAAAACACCAGAACTCTACATGAACAAAATTTGTTCCGAAGAATATTCATACTCAAAACTCTAGAAAGAATACTGCAAACCTTTTGTTTCTTTGCCAATGTCACATGAATATCTGCATACGCTACGATATGATGACGACGATGATGGCAAATCTGGTCAGATAAGTTTGAACTACTGTGCCACCAGCAGAAACTATGGGCAGAACTGTGGCAAGAAAATAGCTCCAATCAGACACTATATACATATCTATACTAAAAATAAAATCCAAGGCAAAAATATGATTTGCATCAACTTCAAAAGAGGCAACAGCTCAAGAGATAACTGATCTAACACTCGTTTTCATTAGTTTTATCTTCACCATCTATTCATGAGTATTTTTGTCTTTCAATTTTCCGTTAAGGGTTCTCTGTCTGATAAGTTAAGCTTACAGAAAGGAAGAATTTACATTAAATGCAGAATAAAATCTCATACCCAATTAAGCCCTCCGCATAAAAAGAACTGTAGAGATGAGCTTCCATCACTTAATAGGCAAAATAACCTCTAGATTCTTCTCTAGTAACCAGCCTTTGGGATAAAAAAGATTGTCTGTATCTAAATGGAGATGCCAGTTCATAATCCTTGAACAACCATGTGGTATACCTTCCATTTGACTTTCATCTTCCACCACTTGCTCTATATATGTGCTTTCCTGTATAGAAAAAACAATAAGCAAATCAAAGAATCTTGCTGCAACATTGGAAGAGATATTACATAATAGCTTAACTGTGAAAGTATAAAACACAATGGCATAACTCATACTTGGAAACCCTCCTTCACTGTGTCTAACTGTCGAATTGGGTTTGAGAAGGGGCACGCCCATCTTTTTGAATCCCACAATATAGAGCTGTTGAAAGCAAATCCTGACATATCAGCATAAAACCTACGGAGTCTTTTACTTTTATCATTTGTGTGCCATCCAATTACTTGACTTGCATTGCATACTGGACCTTCCAGAATTGCCTTGTTTTTGCTTTGTGCAAGCATGGCAACAGGCCAAGTTCCGAAACGGCTACAAAAGAAGATGATGAAGATTATGGATTGGTGTATGACCGTGTGTAAGCAAAATTAGGAGAACACAAAAACTACTTCATAATTACACCATTGAATAGCTCTCTGCAGTCTCTAACCTACTGACGAACAAGATAGACTCAGAATTCAATTTACAATAATCTTCAAGTAACAAGTTACATCATTCTAAGCTAAGAAAAAACATGTAAAAATTAACATCTTCTTTAACCATTCAGAAAAGGAAAACTTTTAATCAGACGCTAAGAGTTTTAAATTGACATATCATAAGCAACCGATACTAACACATTAGGTGATGTCAATGAAACTAGATCTAGTAACTCAAGCTATTTGCTCGGATGTCAATGAAACTAGATCTAGTAGCTCAAATACTAAAGAAACAACAGGTTGATTTGATTCACAAACGAAAAGCCCTAACACATTAGGTGATGGCAATCATTTACAGATAGTGAATGACCAACTACATAACCAAAATCAATTTAATTTTCCACTGCCTCCATCTCTAACTAATAGCCTATTAAAACAAAGCTGTTAATAGAATCAACTCGAACAATTATTTGCACGCCAAGAAATACATATCAAAAACCTATTTTTTACCCCAATTTTGTAGAATAAATTAATTTGTTAAAGTTACCTGATAGTTCTCAAGCTTTCAAACAACTCGAGCGTGTAGACATTGTCGTCGTCGGCGAAAAACACGATCCCGTCGAGCTTATGCCGTTCGATATGTTCCAAAGCGGCGTTTCTTTGATGAACCCTTGGATCCTTCAAGCTGCTAGAGTTGAACGCACATAACACGTGCCGATACATAACCCCGGTTTTCCTCAAAATCTCGGCCGTCTCATGCGACGCCGCTTTCTCCTCCACCACAATCCAAACCAACGGCAGCTTCACTAACCTCAAAACTTGCCCTAACCTGTTCAAGAAATACGCTTGAAATCCCCGATTATAAGTCGGCGTGACAACGATTAACTGCTTTAACGGCTCGATTATATCGGTCGATTCCTTCGGTTCCAACAATTTCGTATTAACGCTCAATGAAACAGAAGTAACAATCTGATCGCCGAATCGGAGGTTGGCATGTGGCGGTTTGAGTTCGGGGAAAGTAAAATCCTTGGCTCGGACATCGGTATCGGAGTATCCGAACGGAGCAATTCCGAAGACAAACCCTATTACAAAAAAGAAGAGACACCTGCAGAAAGACCGCCGCCACCCTTTGCGGTACACTATATTTACGGCGTTGAATAAAAAGGGTAAATGCGAAGAGGAGGAGAAATGTTTACTGCTACCGTCGGGTAAAAACTTGTTAGAGGGAGAGGAGAACCCGGCGCCATTCTGATACGAACGGTCATGATATGCCGGCGAAAGAGTCCGACGGATCGAAGCCATTTGATTAGTTGACAAAATAATTTTTTTCTTTTTGGAAAAGGAAAATCACATGCTGGGAAAAGAGAAAGGGCTGAGATCTATTGAAGTTAAGGGGCAGAGCTGGATTTTTGTTTTGAGCGCGGAGGCGGACTGCTTCTTTTCCCTTCCTCTTCGTTTATTTTTTATTTTTTAATTATTTTTGCTTATTATTAAAATTAGCGTAAAATTAGAATATAAACTTGTCTACTTGGTACTTATGGTATTTTTGTTTTAGATTGGTACCGATTTTTTTTTCCTGTCAACTAAATTGCTACCTAAATTTAATACCGTTAAATTTTGAATACTTGGCAGAATAATATTGTGACACGCGGCATAAATGCATCATGATTAGGGGTGAGCAAAACTCGATTCAACTTGAAAAAATCGAAAAAAAATTTGAATTTCGAGTTAAACGAATCGAGTTAATCGAGTTATTCGAATCAACTCGAATTTTTTTTTCGAATTTCGAGTTCGAATCGAATTGAGTTTCCAAATTCGAATAACTCGAATAATTCGAATAATTCGAATATCAAACTATAATATTTTACATTTTTACCCCAAACTCCTAAACCTTTTTACTTTTCCCTCAAAACTTTTACTCCTTCCCACTTTCCCCCCAAAACTTTTACTCCCCTCCCCTCCAAACCCCCCAATCTACCCAAAATCCATTTCCCACCAAAATTTTACTCTCCCATTTATTTTTTCTCAAAATTTTACTCTAAAAAACCCTCAAAACCTTTTATTTTCTCCCAAAATTTTTACTCCATCCCACTTTTCCCCTAAAACTTTTATTCCCTTCCCATCCCACCTCCCACCTCCCATCTACCCCAAACCCTCCCCCCTCCAATTTTTTTTTAATATTTTTCCTCTAAAATTTTACTCCCCCTATTTACTTTCCCTCAAATTTTTATTTGCCAAAACTTTTTATTTTCCCCCTAAACTTTTACTTCTCACCCTTTACCCTCAAATAAAAAATCAAAATTATCCAAAAAAAAATTCACTAAACATAAATAGTAATAATTTTATTTATATCTACTATTTATATTATTAAATTAAATTTCACATTTTATATTATTTATATTATTTATATTATTGAATTGTTTAGTCATATTGAATATTTATATTAAAATTGAATTATTAATTATGCCATAAAATATTCGTGTTAAAATTTTATATTGGTACCAATTTCACATATTATTTTTAAAATATCTTTTATTAAAAAAATCATATTTTACATTTAATATATTTTTTAATTCCAAAATACATAGTGACAAGAATCTGAAGATAATTGAAACAACTAAGCAAGCAAAAAAGCTAACCAATATATAAAAAATTAATAAATAAATTATGAGGTGATGAAAGTTAATAAAAAATTTCATTAAGGTGGACAAATTTTATTATGATGGGTGACAGTGGTTACAGGGACCCAAAATTATTTTTTAAAATTTAACTCGAACAAATATATTCGATTCGATTCGATTCGATTCGAATTCCATCTCACTCGACTCGATTCGAGAAAACTTCAAATAAAGTTAGGATGATAAAATGAGATTCGAAAACTCGATTAACTCGAAAATTTTCGATTCGATTCGATTCGATCGAATGCTCACCCCTAATCATGACTTCATCTCCTTCATTGCTCAGACTTTTTAAATATTTTTCATTTCTCTTTTTCTTAGATTTTTAAATTTAAAAGACTTTCAATTTTTTTAATCAAAAGCTTCTTTGTTTCTTCTTTGGTTGTTCTTTTTGTTTAATCAAAACCCTTTTCAATACATGTTTAAAAAATGGGGTATTTTTAGTTTTCGAATTGGATCATTGAGTGGGGACTAAGTTTGAGTTTTGGGGTTGTTGCAGGTGCTGTAATGGAAGCTAATGAGGTGAATTTGAGGATTTTGGTGTTGGGGTTTGAGGGTATAATGGAGAGAGAAAAAGGAGGTGAAGATTGTGCATTAATGTTTGTGAAAATAAATAAGAGGAAATGATATAGCAGGAGGAAAAAGTTGACCATTTAAAATTTCTCCCCAGAATAGCTTTTCTATCTTCCAAATGTATAAGTCAAATAAGAAAAATTGAATCGAAACATAACAGTAGTTCAAAATCTCTTGAACTTTGTTCATCGTTTTTCTTACATATTCTCAAAGGAAAAAAAGGTCAAAAAAAAGTTTTTAATTTTTTTTTAAATTATGATGTTACCATGACATCTTTTATGCCACATGTCACAATCTTATTTTGCCACATGTCCTACACTTACCGATATTAAACTTAAAAAAAGTTCGGGTACCGATTTAAGATAAAAAAATCATAAATATCAATTGAAAGAAGTAGACAAGTTCAAATACTAATTTTATTTTTAACCCATTAATAAATAAATAAATTAATAACAACTAAAGACTTTTTTTATGGAGACGCAAAATTTTGGCAACGGTACTATTAGAGATCCTTGTGCTGACAGTGATCGGAATACTAAAAAAGTAATATTCAAGGAAATGGTCGATGAAGAAGTCACCAATATGGTCGTTGATTCTGATCAATAGCCGATTATGTCTTTTAAAGACGAACTTTTTGGGGGAGGTGTTGCCTCCTCTAATGAGAATCTTGAAGGGAGTTTCGAAAAGAATGAGAGTGATTTTGAATTAATGGAAGGAGATGTGAATACGTCCATGGGATTCCGGCAATCGCCTTCTCGGATTGTATTAAGGACATACTGTTTAAAGAGATGGAGTTGACGGTCATTCACAAGCTGTTAGGGCGCAACATTGGCTACAACGTGCTTCACAACTGTATCCTTAATCTCTAGAAACCTGCAAAATCTTTTCATCTAATGGATATCATTAATGGATATTTTTTGGTTAAGTTTCAGGACATTGACGATTATAACAAAGTCTTAATGGAAGGAGATGTGAATACGTCCATGGGATTCCGGCAATCGCCTTCTCGGATTGTATTAAGGACATACTGTTTAAAGAGATGGAGTTGACGGTCATTCACAAGCTGTTAGGGCGCAACATTGGCTACAACGTGCTTCACAACTGTATCCTTAATCTCTAGAAACCTGCAAAATCTTTTCATCTAATGGATATCATTAATGGATATTTTTTGGTTAAGTTTTAGGACATTGACGATTATAACAAAGTCTTAATCTAGGTCCATGGATCATATTTGGTCAATATCTTATGGTACAACCATGGACGAAATCGTTTAATCCAGCACAACCTTACCCCAGCGTGGTAATGGTCTGGATTTGACTGCTGGGTCTTCCGGGTTACCTGTACAAAAGACAAATCATTGAAGCTATTGGAGGTTTAATCGAGAAAGTCTTCAAATTAGATTTACAAACTGATAACAGAACCAGAAGAAGATTTGCCCACTTGGTTGTGTTCATCAATCTTGATAAACCACTGGTTTCTCAAGTTTTGGTTGGTGGCGCGGTGCAACGGGTTGAATATGAGGCACTCTCGATGGTTTGCTTCAGTTGCAGAAAATATGGGCATGTTAAAGAGTTGTGCCTATCGGTGGGGGTAAATCTGGCTTCGAGGAGCCCTGTGGTTGCGGCGGTGACGTCTTCCGGTGAAGACGTCGGTGAGGGTGGGGAAGGAAAAAAAGTTGACTACGGGCTGTGGATGTTGGTCGAGGGGAAATCACGGCGTGGTCAAAGAGATTCTCGGGCTAACGGGGTAGTAAAATTGGGAACATTGGGGTCTAGGTTTTCGTCGTTGATTGCGGAAGATGTCCCATGTGGCAACTTAGGAGAGTCTTATGGGGTTTTCTGGGGGAGAAGGATGATAGTTGTGTGGCTGTGGGTATGAGTAGGGGTGAGCATTCGATCGAATCGAATCGAATCGAATCGAAAATTTTCGAGTTAATCGAGTTTTCGAATCTCATTTTATCATCCTAACTTTATTTCAAGTTTTCTCGAATCGAGTCGAGTGAGATGGAATTCGAATTGAATCGAATCGAATATATTTGTTCGAGTTAAATTTTAAAAAATAATTTTGGGTCCTTGTAACCATTGCCACCCATCGTAATAAAATTTGTCCACCTTAATCAAATTTTTTATTAACTTTCATCACTTCATAATTTATTTATTAATTTTTTATATACTGGTTAGCTTCTTTGCTTGCTTAGTTGTTTCAATTATCTTCAGATTCTTGTCATGTTTTAGAATTAAAAAATATATTAATGTAAAAATATGATTTTTTAATAAAAGTTATTTTAAAAATAAAATGTGAAATTGATACCAATATAAAATTTTAACACGAATATTTTATGACATAATTAATAATTCAATTTTAATATAAATATTCAATATGATTAAAAAATTAATAATATAAATAATATAAAATGTGAAATTTAATTTAAAAATATAAATAGTAGATATAAATAAAATTATTACTATTTATGTTTAGTGATTTTTTTATGGATATTTTGATTTTTTATTTGGGAGTAAAGGGAAAGAAGTAAAAGTTTAGGGGAAAAATAAAAAGTTTTGGGAATAAAAGTTTGAGGGAAAGTAAATAGGGGGAGTAAAATTTTGGAGGGAAAATATTTAAAAAAAAATTGGAGGGGGGAGGGTTTGGGATAGATGGGAGGTGGGATGGGAAGGGAATAAAAGTTTTAGGGGAAAAGTGGGAGTGAGTAAAAATTTTGGGGGAAAATAAAATGTTTTGAGGGTTTTGAGGAGTAAAATTTTGAGAAAAAATAAATGGGAGAGTAAAATTTTGGTGGGAAATAGATTTTGGGTAGATTGGGGGGTTGAGGGGGGAGGGGAGTAAAAGTTTTGGGGGGAAAGTGAGAAGGAGTAAAAGTTTTGAGGGAAAAGTAAAAATGTTTGGGAGTTTTGGGTAAAAATGTAAAATATTATAGTTTGATATTCGAATTATTCGAATTATTCGAGTTATTCGAATTCGAAAACTCAACTCGATTCGAACTCGAAATTCGAAAAAAAAAATTGAGTTGATTCGAATAATTCGATTAACTTGAATAACTCGATTCGTTTAACTCGAAATTCAAATTTTTGTCGATTTTTTCGAGTCGAATCGAGTTTTGCTCACCCCTAGGTATGAGAAATAATGGAGCTAGGGTTAATACTAAAGGGGTTTTGGGTAGGGTTAGTACTAAAGGGGTTTTAAGTCATGTTGCTAAAGTGGACCGTGGGGCAGAGGCAGGCTTTAGGCCTTCGGTTGGGCCTATCTTGGGCTCAAGTTCTAGCGGACCAGGAAATATTGAGACGGGTCAGATTGAGGGAGTATTAGTTTTAAATCGTTGGGGAAAAGGCCTATAGGGTCAGATGGGTTTCCCCAAAAGGATAAGGACTTGATAAATAAATTTTCCATTTCTAAATCTATTTCTCTCCTTCCGTCTACAGGTTTAGCGCAAATAAAGATGGGTGATGCACGGATAAGTGGGCCGTCGAATGAGAAGCTTAGTGGACCAAGAAAGGAAACGCCTGGGCAGGCTGGTCCTTTAGCATCTGATGGGTTAACTCCTAGTGGACTGGACAGCACGTTTGTGAATGGACAAAATATTATTTTGGATAAGCAATGCTTTGGTGGGATGTCTTCTAATGATTTACTAGAACAGGAACTTGTGGAAGTGCAATCGGTTTCTTTAGGAAATGAGGGGAATAAATTGATTCTCAATAATCCATGTTCGAAGGCCCTAGTGAGACTGTGGTTAAATTAGATGCGAATCTTTTAGACCTAAATCACCATTTGACTGTTATTATTAATGAAAATAATGTGTCAAAATCGTTCAAAGGTAATAAAAAAATATTT